>NC_135370.1:73781062-75121062 GCF_049243985.1 Paroedura picta | reverse complement strand
CCACTATCACATTTATAGTAGCCTGTTAAAAGTTCATTTCAGAAGGTGACATTGTCACAATGATTTGTGCTCATGCAAAGATGGAATTGCACCTGTGTATGATGAACTTTCCACTGCTTTGTCAGAAAAAAAGAGGGACACTATTTGTCACTTGTTGCAGGATAGTGTGGAGTATAAAAACATTACAGCTGGCAAGACTTATGGACAGAGGAGAGAAATGAGCCAAATTTGAATGGGATTTTGAGAGCAAGAGCATACTTTATGGGGAGGGTGGAGGATCATCAATAGAAGATGACCCAGTAGAGTGTAGTACACTGATTGGAAAGTTGGACTGTGATTAAGTGGAACTTCGGGCCAGTCATTTTCTCTAAGCCTAACCTATTTCAAATAGATAAGCTAAACTGGGAGAGAGAACATGTATACCATCCTGATCTCCTTGGAGAAAGGACAGAATAAAATCTAATGAATAAATAAATGCTCCCAATTCTTATACATTGAGATACTAACTGTAACATTTGGGATTAAAGAAACTGGAAGGCAAATGGACACATTTATCAATATTTCCCATTCTGTTGAAATATGTTCAGGGGTATACAAAGAGTTACTTAATGTGTTCCTTTGACTTTTGTCAAAACAAGGTTTTTTTTTAAAATAAAACTCTTAAAACAACAATTACTTCACCATCCCCACTTCACCATTGGTGTTTTTGAAGCCCTCTCACTATATGGCCAGACATCCTGGAGCAGGACTACTTGGAGAGAAACATATCCCCAAGCCCCTTTTCCCTGCACAATCTGTTACATGCTTCTTTTCAGTTCTGTCCCCTAACGTTAAGGAGATTTTCACACTATATCCAGTCTTCTGATGACAGATTAAATGGACCAAAAAGTGATGACTAACTGTTATGTCTGTATGTCACAGGAAATTTGTAAATTTTGTGAATTGTTGACAGATCAGATACTCCCATAAACATTGATTGTGATCCAAATTTTGTCAATATTTACGGTACTTGTAAAACAAAATTTGAGACCAATGGCACTTTTAAGACCAACAAAGTTTAAGACCAAAAAAGTTTTATTCAAGGTACAAGCTTTTTTTGTCCCGTACATTGAAATGGAGGTTACCAGTCTGTGCATATAGGTAGAGAGTGAGTATCAAGTTGAAATATAGCATAATGAAGATGTTTAACAGATGCAAGGACCAAACAAGAATAACAAGCTTGATTTATATGTTCAGGTAAGTGGCCATATGGGTCTGAACCAGCAGAACAAAGTTTGAATCCAGTGACACACGAAAGACCAACCAAGTTTTATTCGAGGTATAAGCTTTGTGTGCATGCACACTTCTTCAGTTACAATGAAACAAAATTTCCTCAACTGTCACAATGTTTTTGTGGGTCTTAAGATTGCTACTGGACTCAAACTTAGTTAATATGGTCATCATTTGTTTGGATTTAATTCTGGGAGGAAACACAGTAAATCAAAGAAGCATGGAGGAAACCAACAGAGTGTAACGACAGGGTCTCAATTAATTATTTTCAGCATTCCATAATTAGAAGGGTACATTTAAACAAAACTGGACTTCACTTTTATTTTTCTTGACTAGAACTAAAGCCCATTTTAATTGGTGATAAAATGGGCGCTAGGGACCGCAGCCCAGGGAAGCCTTCGCAGGGTGAAGGCTTTCCGGGGCCTGGCGCAGCACAGGCAGGCAGCGGTGATCTGGAGCCGGGGACAGGCTCACCGCGTCAGCGATGCGCGAGCCTGTTCTGGGGGCGGGGAGAAGGCCGCT
This sequence comes from Paroedura picta, assembly GCF_049243985.1. Classification (NCBI taxonomy): domain Eukaryota; kingdom Metazoa; phylum Chordata; class Lepidosauria; order Squamata; family Gekkonidae; genus Paroedura; species Paroedura picta. The sequence goes on along the minus strand of NC_135370.1, from coordinate 75,119,271 downwards.
GGACATGGAGGCAGGAACACGCGACGTGGAGTGTTCTCCCGGCCCCAGGAACAGTGGCGGCGAGGCTGTTCTGGGGCAGGGAGAAGGGCGGTGGGCAGGCGTCCAGGCGGCGGCGAGGTGGGGCAGCTGACCGTGTGTCCGGGCGAGATAGGCCGTGTGAGGCGCAGCTGGGGCTGCGCGAGGGGCGGGGCCATGTCGGGTCATCGGGCGGGGCAACCAGGCATGTGCAGAAGTCCGCACATGCCTGGTTCATTCCAGCGTCTTCAGGGAGGCCGTGCGGGCGAGGTGCAGCACGGCCTAGCCGCAGCGCACCGGCGCCGCAGCAAGCAGAGGACAGGGGCAGCGAAGTGGAGGACGGTGTGACGGTGAGTACGGTAGTGGTGAGGATCCGTGGGAAGGGACGTTCGGGTTGGGGGTGGGCAGGAGTGGGAGGGAGGCAGTTTGAGAGGCAGCAGGGGGTCGGGGCGCAGGAAGGTTTGGGGGGATCGAGGGGGTAGTCGGCGGTGGGTGGGTGGGTGCCTTTGGGGGGGGAAGCAGCATCGGCGTGGAAGATGCAAGGGGCGGTTAGTTGCGGGTAGGGGGCGCGCGGCGTCCCTGCTCCTTTCTCAACGGGGAGGAGCGGTTGGCAGGAGGACTTACCAGGTCGGAGGTCTGTTCCGTCTGTGCGGTGAGTCCCCTGTGCGGTGAGTCCCCTGGCAGCTGTGGCGAGGCCGTGCTCCCCATTGGCGGCTTGGCCCTGGATGGACACTTGGAGGGCCCAATCAGGAGCCGCTTCGTGGCTCTTGATTGGGCCCTCCGAATTTTTGTCCCGGACAAGGCCCACCCTAACTCCTCCCCAACAGCCCTTACCCTTTTATTTAATCTGCTCCGCAGGAGCGGTTTAAAGATGATACCAAAAGTAAGGCTAGTGCTAAGAACAACACGGCCCCTCCTCAGGCTTGGTTTGGTATTACATCTACACCCCTAAAGAGGTTCACTTGGGGGAGGGAATTTTGACCACCAATCTTGTGCCTTGTAAGGGGTTTTATGGCCTCAGGGCTAAATGAGGTTTTATAAAAGGGTTTTTATGTTTGGGGTTTTATATAGGGGTTTTATGGGGGTTTTATGTTTGTAAGCTGTCGCGAGTCTTTGGAAAGCGGCAAGATATAAGCTCAATAAATATAATAATAATAATAATTAATAATAGAACTAGAAATAAAAAGCGTCTGAGGAAAGGGTGAAGGGAAGCATGAATGGGAGTGGCAGGGATGTCTAGTTTTAAATTTTGCGAGCTGTCCATCTAAATCATATTGATCTGCAGCAAATTGCCAGTGCCATTTTATAAATGAAGGTGGTAGATCCGCATATAAAAACTCTGCTTCTGTTTTGTTTAAATTGGGCCTTATGGTTGTGCTTTTGCTCGAGCACAGTCTTTCTAACTGGGCAAAAACTATGGAGAAATGATACTCTCCATCTGTAATGTAAGGATTTTAATGAAGTGTTGTGTTTCATTCTCAATGGCCACAGTCTGGCACAGAGCAAAATCAGTGAGCTCAGATGCATGTATAGGCTTATGTCCATCTTATTTAGGTTTTTCTCCACCTCTTTTGTCAAACAAAAATCAGCATTCTTGTAAGTACTATGAACAAATAAATCAAACTGCAAAAAAAATGGAAGCAACAGCCTTCTATGCTGTATTCAAGCTGCCATGAACCTTATGGCAGATAATTATCTCTTTCCTTCTTTTCAGATTAAAGAGAAGTTGATGCAAGTGACAGAGAAAAGGAGAGAAATGATAGAGAAGTGGGACAGACGTTGGGACTGGCTTCGCTTGTGTGAGTACTGCACAAGCTATTTACCAGTCAGGCTGACCTGCTAAGGTGACAGAGGTGCTTTTTCTGAGTGGGCCTTGGAGGTCCATGAACAGTGCAAGTCCAAAATTGAATTTCTGTTCATGACTTGTGCACTCTGCAAGCAGAACCTTCCTTCATAGTCTCTAAGCACTTATTTATGCTGTGTCTGCATCTGTGTTTTCAAACAGCAGCAGTGTCATTCTCAATTAAACTCAAAAGTGGGAATTCTCTACTTCTGCATTTTCTGCACAGATATTTCAATGCTGAGGTGAAATTTGTTGGCAGAGTTTGAATAGGGAGAGCAGAGCAGAGCACCAGGCTGCTTAAAGAATAAAATACTTTTTATTCAGAAAAGAAACAACTTTGTATAAAAAGAAAAAGTTAGAGACCTAACTATCTAGGTGGCTGCAGTCATTCTGTTGTTCAACTGCTGTTCTGGAGGCAAGCAGGGAGGAAATATGCTCAAAAAGCAGGACATCTCCTGTTGAGCCAATCAGGACACAGAGGAGATATTTTGAAAGCTATCAAGAAGTTCTATTCCTGTCTATGCTATATATCTCCTTCAATGCCCCCTGCAAGATACTCTTTATATTCTGTTTCATATTACATATTCCAACAAAATTATGGCAATCCCTGACTATTATGGGTTACCATATTTTGAAAAGCAAAAAAGACATATTTCCCGACTGACTACTTCAAACCGGGAAATACTACAGTGCATAAAGTCTGATATATCATTGGTAGGTAAAATCATGAATCTCAGGCTTACTTACTTTAGCCATATCATGAAATGGAGAAAATTATGCTAGGATTGGTCAGTGGATAAAGGAAATCAGGCTGACAAAGAGCACGATGGTTAGACATGATCACAATGGACACTGCATGGCTGAGGGAGGTGGCGCGGGACTGGGGACTGTGGCGAGAGCTGTGCCGTGGGACTGGCAAGAGTTGGACTCAACTGAATGGCTGACAACAACAACTTCAAACGAGTGATCATTCTGACAAATTTCAGTTTAAATATCTCTACTATTTAAGCTGTGATAATTGCTGCTAACTATGTATATTCCTAGCCGTCCAACCACAAAAGAAGACATTTTCATCAGATTTTTAAAGAGCCCTAATGAGGATGGATACTAAAAAGAATAAGACATGCATCTAGTAACCTAATGATTGCTTTGTCCCCAAATAGAAAAGAACAATAGTGGAAATCTTATAGTTCCTACCAAAGGATTTAGTAAAGGAAAGTGGAATAATGAAATTAGACGCCAACCCAGGTCTTTCTCCCCAACAGGATGAATTATGGAGATTCACCAATGTCTAGGGTTAGATCCAATGTTACGTGGCTGGATATAGCACACACAGGGCTCCTCCATAATTGCTGAGTTTCTGCTTCCCCCATTCCTCAGAGGTTTACTGCCTCTGAATGTGGAAGTTCCCTCTCATCACCATGGGTAGTAGCTACTGTAATAACTATTCTCCATGTTCTAATTAGGGCATTTTGAAATTCAAATAAAAAAATATTGTGAAACATCTGTGGTAAGTGCTTGAGGCACAATTAAGTCATAATCAGTAGGATCCAAATCCAGTAGTTAAAAACCATACAACCAATAAAACAACAAAAGGAAGAAAAAGGAAGCCACACAAAAGCTTGCTGAAATAGAAATAAACCAATGTGTTTTGAGAACAGAGTGTTTTCTTCACCTAGTTTAAAACTTTACCTTTTGATACTAAAATAAGAAAACAGAATAAAATATATTTGGCCTGGGCACCAGAGAAATAGTGATTGCCTGTTATTTACATTGAGTTTATCTAACATGCCCCCCTGGTTTGTTATGTTCACAACAGTGCTAGAGGTGTGTCAGTTTTCCAGAGATGCCTCAGTGGCTGAGGCCTGGCTCATTGCCCAGGAGCCCTACCTGTCCAGTGGGGATTATGGACACACAGTGGATGGTGTGGAGAAATTACTAAAAAGACATGAAGCCTTTGAGAAATCCACAGCCACGTGGGAAGAACGTTTTGCAGCACTGCAGCGGCTAACCACAGTAAGTGGTCCATGAAAAGAAGAAGCTTTCAGTGATTTGTAGGAATGATTAGTCTGATATCCATGGAAAGTATTTACAGGACTAGTTGGAGAAAGTGTCCCTAAAGTGTTGTTTAGATGTCATGTGCCTTTGAAACTTTTTATTAACTTATATTTCTGTGGGAAATGTTGAGTCAACAAGTTTCATTTTAAGATTCTTTTTTCAGGAAAGAATGTTAGCAGAAATTTTGGGTTTAGAAGCATGAGCCTATAAGTGCCTCCCTTAGTGAAACCATGGCTGTAGTTATGACAAACCTAAAAGTGCAGCAGTGGTGTGGGAGGGAGTTCGGCAGCAAAAGTGGAAAGACTCATGAAAAATGGGGGCAGGGAAGGGGAGGCAAGAATAGCACATTGGAAAGGGGAGAATAGCCCTATGTTTTACTGCTTGACATATAAAAATGTGTTCATTAAACATCTGCAACAAAACACAATAATTGTTTTACAGCTTGAATTACTAGGAAAGAGAAAAATCCCAGAGGAGCCTTCTCAGCACAAGGTAGCTAGAACTACAGACTTGGAATACGACTTTGAACCAGAGACAGAACATGAGACAGGGTAGGCTGCATGTAAATAAGATACATTCTGATCGGGTGGTTGTTAGCAGGATTAGGGTTTTGTTGCTAAATCTCTTGAATTTATACATACACATAAACGAGCTTTCTTACAAATCTGTAATCAAACATAATCAAGCAAAATAAACCACTCTTCTCTTTATTATTTATTGAGTCACTGAAAAAGCTACAGGAGCCCCTTTATGTCTCCATCCTAGAGATAAGCAGCTAGAAGACAACAGTTTTCACAAGTCAGCTGACCCTCACCTGTAGCTATTGTGCCTTAATAAGTATATAAATTAAAGTATACTTTAATTAATTAAAATCAACAGTTGAGGGGAAAATTAAGTGGCAGGCAGTTTGGCACCAAATTTCTATAATAGGGGGTCACTTTGCCTCTGAATGTATTTAGTGTACTCTTGTCTTTATAATCAATATAGTCATTTCTGACCCTAGATAGTTGTGCTCTGACCTTCATAATTGTGCTCAGATCCTGCACTATCCTTCATAAGAATCCTACTTTTATTTCCAGCAAAATGCACACAGTAGCCATTATCAGGGGGTCCAGTTTTACAAGACAGAGTTCACTCTGGACCTAACTTGGCAGTCATAAATAATTTGCTTGAACTCTTGTCTTCTCTCAATGCTGTTCCCACTCCCTGTTGCACTGCAGCACCTCACCCTGCAAATTCTGTCTCAGGGAAATGAGCCCTCGCACTGTAGTCTGTTTGATCCCCCTTATTCGTAAAATCCATTTCCCCCCCCAGCACAAATGGGTTAAAAGCAAAGTAAATGAAACATTGCAAGACTGTGTATAGGATCCTTACCTTCAGGGTATATTATGCAACATGGAAAACTTGCAAAAAGACTGCCAAAAAAAATCTTATTTTTTCATTCTTAACATGGCACCATTTTTGCAGCATGAAACCCATCATATTATTTTTGTTTTTGCATTGCAAACGCTGCCCACAGTTCCAGCAGCATTTTTTCAGTGAGGCTTCTGAAACTAGTTTTTTTCATCCTGGAAATATATCCACCTGAGGACAGCATAAGGTCACCTGGAGGAAGTATTTTGTATTTTCCTATTAGTAAATGTTGATTTAGACCAGGGTCGGTTTTTCTGCTTGAATTGATGAAAAACAACCATTGTGAGTTTGATATCTATGGACTTCCTTACCTAAGACTGAAGATGAAGTGTTATATATCAGGGAAAATAAATTGTTATAGAACTTTCACAGGAGAATGGAACACAGCAAGAGATGTAGCAAAGAGCAGACAAATATGCTCAGTGCTATATAAATGTGGGAGTGACACAGAATATTTAATGTTTAGAAAGTGGGAGGATTAATTTTGTATACTTTGAAGAATGCTGGCTGAAACCCAAGAAGCAAATACAGGTTCTTTGTCAGGAGAGGGGAAAGTATTTTGCAACATTTGATGTGTGATACAAGTCTGTTTCCTTTTCTTTTGAGAATGCAAATCGGGTAGATGCCATGCATGCTGATAAAATCTGTACAGGAAACTGAGGCTCTGGGATGCCTGCTAGTTATCTTACCTGTGACTATGCCCAGCAGAAAGTTAGGCAAAACTCAAAGCCTGGCAGCTCCAGCCTCTCCTTTCCCCTCTGAATGAGGTTTCAGCACTTTAACCATAGAAACCTGTTAGCATTGCCTATCTTAAGCCTGGTTTAAATGAGATGCTGGTGAGGCAAAAAGGCCACCCTCCCATTTTGCATGCAAAATCTCATGGTTAAGATCTTTGGCCTTGCCAGCAACATGTTTAATCAGGCTGTGTAATACTGCCTTTAATGCCTTGGCTGTTCTAGAATCTCCCTGCACTGTTGCTCTGCCACTTTTAGAATTCTAGCCCTATGCTGGGTGTGTCACCAATTAGCATTTTTTAAGTCTAGTATTTTGGCAGAGCTGGTAAGTTAACTTGTAAATATAGATTTAATCTTTAAGTATGATCTGGAGTTTATTTATCAAGAAAAGAGGGTTTAAGATGCTGCCCTCTTGTGGCCACAGAAGGCTTTTAATTTCCCAGTGACTTGCTAAAATCTGATTTGGTTGACTGTTTTCTATTAAACTGAGTTCATTGTTTGGAGACATTTTGTATGGCTGTTTAACAAGCCTGGTGGTCTCTGGGGCTGCCATGGATACACTGAATATGTAAGTTGTGTCTTTACACTTCAATTTGAATGTTGCTAAATTACTTTCTTCTTTTAAAATTCTTTGTTGTAGGCCTAAAGAAGAGAGCACGAAGGAGGCAGGGTTAAGTTTAGAAGATGCTCTTTCTCCTCCTGCAGAAGACTCATCACTGGTCAGTTACCAATTTTAGCTTCTCCTTCCTGGAAACCTCAGCAGCTTGAAGCTGCTTTCCTGATTTGTTGCCTGTTGATCTGTCTTGGCGAAAAGCATGTGAACAATGTGACAATGTCTCCAGAATTCAGTTATTCACACCTTTACCTTGCAGTATGTCAAAGTTCTACCTGTGTCAACAGATCAAGCACCAGGAGATTTGGAGCCAAAACATATATCAACTAAATTGATTGTTTAGTTAAATAAAGTTGAATGTTATTATTTTAAAATGTACCACAGAATCCCAATTATCTGAATCTCATTGACAATGCCCTCTCATATCTTCTTTATGCCCCCATTTTCCATCTAACACTGTGTAACCTTATTAATTCAAGTGGCTGATACACATTGTACGTCTCTCCAGCCATCTAATTGAATGTTGTATTGTATATAATATTTGTATTGTTTTGCTGAACAACCAAAAAACCTATATATTTTTCTATCACCCAAGGTGGAAGATTTATATATAAAACAAGTACTCTCCATAAAGACATTTAGAGAATTGGGATGTTTTTGTTCTGCCATATTCTACAGGTTCATTTGGAGGACTCTTTGGGGAGGCAGGGGAGATGCTACATCTTTACTGATTATATTGAAGAACAGGGCTGTTTATTTGACTCAGATGACAGGTTCTAGCTACAAACATTTTGAGCAAATGCATGCACAGGTATTCTGCTGCCTCTACCTATTTTCCAGTGGAGATCCTGACAATAGTGCACAAGCTCAGCAGATCCATCTATACAGTGGCTTTATGTGCCTGAATTTTTAAGCATTGTTACAATTACCGTCTCATGGAGTTAGGATGCCAACCTCCAAGTAAGACCTTGGAATACCCTTGGAATTACAGCTCATCTCCAGACTACAGAGATCAGTTCCCCAGGAGAAAATGGAAGCTTTGGAGGGTGGTCTCTATAGCATTTTATGCCACTGTGGAACCTATTCTCCCCCAGCTCGGCCCCCAAATCTCCCGGAGTTTCTCCATCTGGTAAGCCTAACCCCTGCCAGGGGCCTGGGGGACCTAGCAACACTGCCTGAAGTTATAGCTATAGAAAGAAACATGGTCTCTGTTAACTCTCATAAGAAGCAGTTCTCTTTTTGAGGGCTCAGGTTTACATGAGGAAAACAATAATTCTAGGAAAAATTGAAAGCAGTAGGAAAATAAGAAGACTCCACATGAAAGGATTGACTCAATGAAGGAGCCCATGGCCTTCAGTTTGCAAGACCTAAGGAAGTCTGTTAATGGGAGGCCACTCATTCTTAGGATCATTGTAAGTTGGAATCAGCTTGACAACCCATAGGAACATGAAGGTAAAATACGCACAGTTGCTCTCTTTCTGGAGCCTTTACACAACTGGTATTGAGCTCTATTTTGCTCTAAAATAGCTCCTAGTGTCCAAATGATTTTACTTTTTTCAGCTGTATCAAGTCAACAAATGACACAGATTGATTCACTGCTTGATCACGATGCTGTTTTCATATTTCCCATTATTTCCTCACAACTTTGAATCTTGATTGGATCAAGAGAAGAATTTTTTAATAGGAAAGTCAACTTGCCTACAGGAGAGAGGGACCTTATTTTTTAGGCATTTGAGAAACCGTTATCTTACATGCCTGGGAACTTGGTAGCAAATATTTTACACATTTAAAAAAGAAGCATTTGTTCATCTAACTCTCCACTGTGACACTTCAAAGAATCAAGTTAGATTTTGCTTTGACTCGTAGAAAGCATGAGCAAAAAGAAAACGAGAAAGCTCATGCTAATAGACATTGTCCCAGAACAGGCTTCGTTAATCATTGGCCATTTCCTAGGCATCTGTTACAACATAAGAGAAGCCACACTGGTTCAGGCTAGTTGCCCATCCATAGTGGCCAAAACTCAGGTGCCAGCTGGAGGCTCACAAGCAGGGCCCTTTATCATAGCATCCAGGTTTCATTAATCCAGATGGATGAACCCAAATATGCTTTCATGCTGCTGTAAGTATAATGGGAAAACCTAGTGAAAAGAAGATTATGACAGAAACGCAAGGAATATTTTCTGTTGCAAGAGAAAAATCACATGATGGCATTTTCCATTCTTTGCAAGCAATTTACTAGCTGGTCTTAGGTTTTCCTAGGTGAAAAGTAAGTCGATTTTATACTTCTGTACAGGAAGAGAATTATCACAGCATAGGGTGCCATGACCATTATGTTTCTTAAAAGCACTGGAATATTTTTAAGTTCTGAACAAAGTACATTGCTTCATATGCATATTTAATGCTTTGTGTCTTGCAGATACTTTCACACAGAACGAATGGATTGTGGGCTAATCCTTAATGACATCACCACAAGGAACTTTTTAAAAAATAGGGAAGCATCACATATACACAAAATAGGACCAGAATACATAGGCAAAATTGCTCTAAGTAAAAGCAGCAAAATGCAGACAATACATATTGCTTTTTATACTTCTTAAAAGGCCTACTATGGAGTTTTAGGGACAATCATTTAGGCATCGTAATCCCTGGCCTGCACATGCATACTTATGTATTCACTCACAACCCACCTAAATTATATCCATATATACTCTGACGACTTGAATTCCTCTCTGCAATCATCTGCTGGGCAATTCAAGCCATCTCTGGGTCTGGTAATGTACAATGTACAGGCCTTATTTTCCACATGGCGTTATATCTGACACTATTATTGCCAGTACGAGACATGGAACTCCTCAGAAGATCTACAGACAGGCCTTGCTGCTGCCAGATTTTTCTACTATTTTGGAAGAACTTTGGGAAACTTGGGGAAATTCTGTCTTCTTATGCAAGCCTTTGTGCTTCTCTACGCCATTGTTTCGTTCTCTGCCTTCTTTCTCTTTTTCTTTCACTACTGACTTCCTTTGTAGTTATCCCAGTTTTCTCTTTTACCTTAGACTACTGGTACTGTTCTCTGATGACATCCTGAAAACTCTTTTCATATTCTGTTGCCTCCATTTTATTATTTTAAGATAGAATTTTCTAAAAATTCAAGTAATGAAAGCAGACTCAAACTTAGTAACTTATTGCCCAGCCTTCTTTTTCAGATAGCATGTGTTTCCTACACATCTAAAATCTTTACTAGAGATGGCATCAGAACACTCTGTGTCTGTCATCCTCCTGTGTTTCTTCTCATGTGTTGTTGCCTCTGTCTTTAGAATGGCCCCAAACTTCAGAATCCATGAGCCTCCTGCCAGTCCTGCCTCACAGACCTCTGCTGTACTTGATGAAGGTCCTTCCTAAACACCCCATACTATGAGCCTTCCTGTGCCTTTGAACAGACTGGTTGAAGCTGAAGCTTTATCTCCGCTGTAACGTTTTGAAGGATGGCATCTTTGAGCCCTTCTGAGATCCCTTAAAGTGTTTATTCATACTTGATGACAACTTGTTCTGATAACAGCATGGAACCCGTGGCAGTCACTGAAGGAGTCACAGTTTTTAAAATGTGTTATACAAATTTGTACTTCACCTTACAGACTTCAAAAGGTACCAAAGCAGCTTACTCCCCCCCCCCCAAAAAAAAAGCATTGCTACTATTGAACATCAGGACTGAAGGCCTAGGTTAGAGTTTTGGAGTGTCAAAACAAAACCGTGCACCTCATGTGTCCAATTTCACATTTGCTTATAGATTTTTCTCAGCCTGTGTTAGTTTTTTAATGTTGGTGATGGCTGTTACCAGAGTTGATGATGACAATAGGGTTTGTATGGAAGACATGACATTTGATTTGCAGTAAATCACAGCAACCAAGCTATTTGTTCTATTTTGCCATCCATAAGCATTTTTTTTTCTCACAAGCAGTTTGGAAGTTATTTTTCTTAAGTCCCTTGATGCTTACCTGCTCCCCTGGGTCCAGTTTACTGTGATCATCCTCTCTGCAGGTCTTTCAAAATAGTTACCACGTGCATGAGCAAGATACTCCATAGATAACAATGTTTTTTACAAAGCTGATTTCTGTACAACAGTTCACAGAGCTGAGATTCTTTTGGTGACAAAGCAACACTGGAGCTCCAGATAAAATCATTTATGCTATTTTTCAGCCCTTCTACAGGTATAAAAAAAGTGAAATGTCAGTTCTACATTCACTTGTGCTGGATTTACAATTGCATTTCAACCTTCCTATGTTTTATAGCATAGCTGTGATTTTGGACTGTATATTCTATCATAGTGATGCTCCAAGAAGCCAGCAGGTTGAGAGGAAAAGGAAGCACAACTGGAACTCTCATAACCTAGTCATTAGACTTTTTAAGGTATTTCTGTCAAAGCACTGAAAATTACTATGCTAGGAAATCTCAGACAGCCTACTGATGACAGTCCAAAAGAATAGGACCAACAGAGGGACAAGAACAGTGAAGATTTATTAGGAGGGACAGAGTGCTCATGTAAACATGCAGACGGATATTTCAGAGCTGGAAACAAGTGCGAAGAAAGGGCAAACAAAGATGATTTGGGAAGAAAGGATGGAGAGTCTGGAAATTTTTTAAAAACTGCTAAAAGGAGACATGACAGAAGTTTATATAATTATGTACAAGGGAGAGGAAGTGGATAAACAGCTGGGTTTCCCCCTTCGGGAATACCAGTTATTGAGAGCATATGATGACACTGTTGGGAAACAGGTTCAGGGCAGACAAAAGGAGATACTTCTTTTCACAATAATTGTGAAATTCACAAACAGTGGATGCAGTGATGGCTATGAGAATGGATGGCTTAAAAAGGGAGTTTGATTTTGTGGCAGTGAGGACCCACAATTGCTGCTAGCTAATGTTTGTGGCCACTTATGAGTTTTGACCAGTCACTTCTAACTTCTTTAGATATTGTGATCAGTGAGTCATGGAAGCTTATGCCCTGCCACGAAATTTGGCTGGTCTTTAAGGTGCTAGTGGGCTTTTGCTGTTTTCTACTGCTACAATCAGGCTAACATGGCTACCCATCTTGATCTACTCACTACTAGCCTCTATGGCTGAAGGGAACCTCCGTATACAGAGGCAACAAACCTCTGAAACCCAGTCCTAGGAAGCAGCATCAAGGAAGCCTTGTGCACTTGGCCCTCAGGGGCAACTGGTTAGCCAATGTAGGAGAGAGAATGCTGGACTAGATGGCCCACTTCTATAATCTAGCAGGCTGTACTTAGGTTCTTATGTTTTACTTTGCTGTTTCATAGGCATATTGTTTTCTTACATAACAATGTTGGCATTTTTAATAAAATCAGAGTCCAGTAGCACCTTTAAAACCAACAAAGATTTATTCAAGGTGTGAGCTTTCGAGTGCAACCACTCTGTGCTGTTAACTCATCTGTTAAGGAGCAGGGTTTTAACCCAGTGTGCATTCTTTTCAATAGTTACGTTGAGATGGATTTTCCTGTGTGTATGGCTTAAGTATGTTGCAAAATTACATAGTTATAGAGCACATTTACAGAAGTAAGAAAGCAAGAAATTTTCTGGTAAAAGGTTAATACTCATGTTCTCAAAAATAGCTTGCTGAGCAAGGGCTTGGCTGGAGGCTGGGCTTTTTATGCCTTTCTTGTGAGAGATTTATTGTGAAACATGTTATATCTGGACAGTCTGCCGTGGAGCCAGTGTGTACCACCGAATACCACCTCAAAGATGCCAAATATTCAAGATGGGTTCTATTGAATAGTGGGTTCAATAAGGCACAGAGTCACTTGTGCGCCAAACATCTTTTATTGATTGCGCACAACTGAACCACCAAACAGCTCACCACCCAAACTTAAATATAGTTGAGGGGTTCCCCTCAAAGCCTATGACTAGCCCTAAGTGGAGCCTCCGGAGTGCACAGAATCCACAACCAATAGCAAGCTGGATCTTGCATGCCAGCCAATAGCAGTCACCTCTTCCTGAAACCCAGACTGAGATCCCCTGGTCTCTGCTAGACCCCATACACAACAGTTCTCTTTCTCACACACACACACAGTATCAACAACACACAGTATTTCCAGAACCTGTTCTAAGGCTAAGGACGGGTACCCATGAAGTATCTGATCGAACTACAGCAGCCCAATCAACAGGCACACCATAAATAAAGTTAATGATCTCATTTTAATACTGCCATATCTACTAAAGAGGACAATCTTGAGGGTGGTGCTAGAGTTTGGAGATACAGATTATCAGTTGTAGACTCACAGTGTGGATGCAGGTAAAATAATTTTTATTGACTCTTGTTTCCTCCAGCTTGTTGCAAAAATAAAATGACAACATGTTATAATGTACACCATTTTAGCAGCCTTCCTGGAGATCACTTCCCCCTTCTGCATCACAACTTAGGTAAAGGTATCCCCTGTGCAATCACCGGGTCATGTCTGACCCTTGGGATGATGCCCTCTAGCGTTGGCAGACTCAATAAGGGGTGGTTTGCCAGTGCCTTCCCCAGTCATTACCGTTTACCCCCCAGCAAGCTGGGTACTCATTTTACCGACCTCAGAAGGATGGAAGTCTGAGTCAACCTTGAGCCGGCTGCTGGGATTGAACTCCCAGCCTCATGGGCAGAGCTTCAGACTGCATGTCTGCTGCATTACCACTCTGCGCCACAAGAGCCTCGTGCATCACAACATACATCCACTCAATTAAATAGGGTCCAGATGAACATTACAATGTTGAGGTACATCAAGCTGCATCAGCATGGGCTTCACACCTGGAAGCCTGTTCCTCTTATGGATCTCATTTACTAGGTTTTGCACGTTGCTGCTTCTGTACACTCCCTTAAGCTACAACAACAGTGTAAATTTCTTACACCGACCTTTGTTATTGTGTTTTGAAAGGTAAATGGAGATTTTTGTGAGATAGGTAGTAGTTGCTTCTTTACATGATAGCATTGGTTCTTCACATGATTATTCAGCATTGCAGAAAATACAAGGATATAGTGCCTGCCAGTGGCTTCATATGTAATATATGTACATGTGTGTGTGTGTGGAGAGTGACTTCATGCCAGTTATCTATTAAAGCTGTGTCTGCATTACAGAAGTCAAGCATGCTTGTTTGGCAGTGAGGATGGTGACACTGGCCTCTCCAAAACTGATTTCTGTACCATAGGGAATGAGGATATTACTCAGCCATCACTGGTCCCCAGCAAGGTTCAACTTTCACTCCCTCCTTTCCCAGGATATACCACTGCTAGCAGGACGTCAGTTCTCAGAGGTTTTGTCCAATCCAAGGATCTGCAACCAGGCTGTTTTGCATTTAACCTCTTAAAGTACTTAGCATTTCTCTCCCCGTGCTGCTACACGAGCTCTCTAGGCCAGTAGGGCTTAACAGCAGCCCCAAACAGAACTAGATTTAATGTGGTTTACGAGGTCCGATAAATTAAAACTACACAAAAACTAGGCAAACACAACAGGCTGAGCAAGGGTAAAAGAAAACTCTTTCACTGGCACTATACTTATCTCTTAAGATGAAAATAAGCTGAAAAGAGAGAATTTTAAGTTCCATTACTTTGGTTTCAGTATTCAGGGATATGCTCTTGCTTTCTCAGGACTGCATGGCCATGGTTGCTCTCCCATGCTGTGATGGCCCCTTCCTCCTTTTTCTTCTTAATAACATAAGAACCACCATGCTGGATCAGTTCAAAACACCATCTAGTGCAGTACCCTGACTCACACAGTGACCAGTCAGATCAACAACAGGGTATAGAGGCCAAGGCCTTCTCTTGATGTTGCCTCCTCGCTCTGGAATGCAGAGATTTAGTGTCTCCAAATATCGAGGTTCCAGCTTGGTGTAGGAGTTAAGAGCAGTGACCTCTAATCTGGAGAACAGTCTGATTCCCCACTCCTCCACATGTAGCTAGTTTGGTGACCTTGGGTCAGTTCTCTCAGCTCCATCTAACTCACTGGGTGTCTGTTGTGGGGAGAGGAAAGGCAGGCGATTGTAAGCTGCTTTGAGACTGTTGTAAGCCACTTTGAGACATGCTGGTTGTTCCTGGCCCCAGAGAAATATGCCTGGCCTCAACTAGAGCAGCCCAATGGAATGAGCTGTCATCAGAGATCCAGGCCCATACAGAGCTCCCAAAGTTCCAAAGGGCCTGCAAGAAGGTGCACTCCCACCAGTCAGTGGGTTGAGTCCAAGGCTGCACTCTTATCATTCTGAAAGGGCCCCCCCACCTACCCCCCCCCGGCTTTTGCCTGAGACATTCCCTTGCCATCAAAGCAAGGCAAACAATTCTATCTTTATCAGTTTTAACAGCAGGCCTGGGAGATGGTTTAATTGACCGGGCAATTATAGTACATTTTAGTTAAATTTTAAGATTTTAAAGCTTTTATTGTAAGATTATTCATCTTGTAAGCCACCCTAAGACCTTTTTGGAGAGGGGTGACCTAGAAATCTAAGGAATAAATCTATATACATAAAATCATGATCGTAAACCCTGACAAAATGCTGAAGGTTCCGAAGCCGCCTATTGGTGGAATATCCCCCATTCAGGGCTAATTGCTATTCTTGCTTAGGATTCCGCATCTCCCTTCCCTTCAGGCCTGCTGTGATGGAAGCATCTAATGGCCCCTGACTGAGGCAAGTGATGTATTTTTAGAGCAATTTCCCCTTCTGCCTAACCGCTGGCTGACAGGGAGGCCACAGAAAAGCCCCTTCTCACTTAAAATACTGCTGTGGCCAGCCTCGCTGCTTGAGGGAAGCCAAGCTATGCATATCTCTTCTCTACCACTCTCTGAACATTTAAGGCCTACTGCACAAGGTTGTTGTGCAGATGAAACTGGATGCTGCTGCAGGGGTTCTTTTGCCTCCTGTTTCATCTGCATAACAACCCTGTGCAGTAAACCTCAAGTGTTTCATCTCCATAACTACCTATGTGGGAGGCCTCAAATGTTTCCTTTGCACAACCCCGTCTACCCTCTAAAGTGGCCATTTTTGCCTTGAGAGCTGATCTTTATAGTCTTGAGATTAACTGTAATTCCAGGAGATCTCCCACCTGAAGGTTGGCTACCCCTGGGTTGGAAATATTCTGTGAAAGTGGGGCCTCAAAAGGATATAATGCCTTCACAGCCACCCAATCAGCCATATAATGAGCCCTGGCCTCCTTCAGGTCAAGAAAACATTGCAGAGAGGAGGTGAGGTTGCCAGATAGGTGTGGGTTCATGCTCTGTAATTCCACACTTCCTGGGTGTGCTTGAACCTGGCTTGGGTCAGGACTGCTGTGCACAGAGAGACCTCTTACGGTTGCCAACTTCCAAGTGAGGCACAAAACCTACACCAAACCATGAGCTAGCACCCATTGCGTTACAGCACGCAATGGGCTTTACTACTAGTAAATAAATAACCACTGAGTTTCCTAAAGGATTTATAACCACCAGTTAACAGAGCCTCGAATATTTTTTAATAGCGCTCCAAGCTGGTAGTTATTAGACTGTCCATGTACACAGATTGGAAGTTACAGGGGAACCTACACCAAGGAAATCCAGGGCCATTCCCCACAAGGACCAATGTTGCCAATTGCTTTCACAAAGCGGAAACGCTATTTTAAATAGTGGAATCTCGGCATTCCACATACCTTCATTTGTGGGGAATCCAGTAGCGTTTCATTTGTTCCCCACAGGTTTCCGGTCTTGCAGGAATCGCTAGAAAGGAAGCGATTTTTTCTGTGCTTGTTACCGTCCCTGGCCGTGAATCAAATGGAACAGCCAATGGGCGGTTGTTATCATGCTCCCGAAAAGCCCCTTTCCCATTAAGCAGCTTTTTAAAAAAAAAACACACGTTTCAACTAATATGCCTTGATTCTTCGCAACGTAGAGACCCATCTAGCTGGCGTGTGAGCTGGCTATTCATCGTTACCACGCTCCCCGGAGTGGAACCCCCCCCCTGCACGGGCGCGATTTTTGGGCGAAATTAAAGGGAACTGGCGAACAGGGGGCTGTGTTGTGCTTGGGGACTTAGGGGAGCTTTAAAGCACTTCTGTGGAGGGACTGTAGCCGGAGAAGCCTCGTTGGGTGAATGAAGCCTCGCTGGTTCGTTGCTTTCCCCACTCTGAGGGGGGGAAAATGGCGATCGCTTCGCCAGAAGTTTGGAGGAGAGAGCCATTGGGAGGGACTTTGTTGCAACCGCTACATTGAGAATGCACATGTCTTTTTCGCAAGTGTTGCAGGTTGTTGGCAAGAGTGTAGCGATTTTCTGTGGGTGAATCCACTTTTCCCAATTCCCCAGAAATCGCTACAGCAAAGCGATTTTGGCGCTAGTGTTGCAGGAGTGTTGCAGATTGCTCACGACGTCATGCGGAACGTAGTTTTAGTGGCAAAAACAAAATGTAAGACTAGTGCTATATAAAAGTCGTGCGGAATGGCCCTCAGAGTTGCTACAAAGAGGCAATCATTGGAAAACCACCTCAGTTTGTCCCTTGCCTACACAGTTACTATAAATCACCTGTGTCTTGACAGCGTTTCCAGCAACACGGAATCTAGAAGGATGGTCAGGAATGTTCACCAGGCTATCTTCTGAGTTTAGGACTGCTATATTTACAAAGAGCCTCTTGTGGCACAGAGTGGTAAGGCAGCCGCCTGAAAGCTTTGCCCATGAGGCTGGGAGTTCAATCTCAGCAGCCGGCTCAAGGTTGACTCAGCCTTCCATCCTTCCGAGGTTGGTAAAATGAGTACCCAGCTTGCTGGGGGGTAAACAGTAATGACTGGGGAAGGCACTGGCAAACCACCCCATATTGAGTCTGCCATGAAAATGCTAGAGGGTGTCACCCCAAGGGTCAGACATGACCCGGTGCTTGCACAGGGGATACCTTTACCTTTACCTATATTTACAATTAAACAATAGCTGCATATATTTGGTTTGTCAACTACAATTACATGTATACAATTGAATTTTATATACTTTATGTTGGCAGAGTTTAAATAGGCAAAGGGTTCCAGCACCAGTTGCTTCAAAGAGGAAATTAGTTTTATTGAGAAGAGAAACAACTTTGTAAAGAAGAGAGGAGAAAGATAGTCCTAACTGACTAACGATTATTCTGTAGGGAAAGCAGGCAGGAAGTCTCCAGTTGAGCGAATCAGGACCCAGGAGGAGATTATTTGAAAATATAAGGGAGTTCCTAATCTAAATATGCTTATATATCTCCTCTGATGCCCCTCTGTAGGATATTCTTATGTTGTTAAACCATACACAATACAGATCTTCCATACGTGAGTACTTTTAGAGAGAAAATAAATGTGGCATATTAATTAAGCTAGAATCATTACTCAGGGGCCATCAGATCCAGTGTTTTACCTCTTAATTATTGTTTTCTTCCGTAGCTGCATTGAAGTCACTATGGGAGCCATTTCGCTCTGCTAGACAGCTGGCTGCACATGCTGGAGAATGAGATGGGAATTGGGGCGGGGTGCTAGAACAGACTGCACTACTGAAGAATGTAAAGGAGTCTGGCTTTGAATCTGCTTCCTTGTTTTAAAAGATGCCATTTGTGAATGGAAAACTAGTACAGCAAAGAGAATATCTCTCCCACTTCTTTGCCCATTTTCTGTTTGTATGCAGTTTTTATTGTAATAGATATCAGTTTTCCTGCAGGAAACGGCAGCTTTGGAGGTGGGCTGTATACCGTCACATCCTTGCTGGGGTCTCTCCTCCTGCCAAACTCTGCTTTCCCTGCCCTCAAATCCAAAACCAGAGTTGGCAACCCTAATTCTCCTGTGACTGACAGACAGAAAAGACCAAGTGCTTGCATTATGAGTGCAGTGTGGGAGCTGCGGACTCAAAACTATGCTCTCCACGTGTAGTCTTTAATTACGTAGTCTATAATTCTACTACCTAATTCAGCATAATGTATATAATTACTTTTCATTCTTCCAGTGGAATGTGGCAGCAACCACACATCCCAGAAACTTGCTTAGCTTATTTCTGCTTTCAGTTATACCATCTCTTGCTCCTGTTCATGGCAGGTGCAAGAAAATGAGAAGCAAGTTTATGAAACAGCCCCAAAAGAGCTGCCTGAAGAAAAACTGCCTGAAACAGAGATCAAAGTGGACGATCAAGAAACCGACACTAAGGAGTCGCTGTTCAAAGTGGCCCAGACCCCTGTGAGCGAGATAGATGAAACCACCACCCTTCCTGCACAGCTGGACAGATCTCACAGTGTGCAACTTGAGGGCTACCTTGGGAGGAAACATGATCTAGAGGCACCTAACAAGAGGGCTTCCAACAGGTGGAGTTGTTTGACTGGCTGGTGGGATGGAATTGCTATTTTTGATTCCCTAAATAGACTCTCTGCAGAACTGTTGTTGGTCAGGCCCTGGAGGCAGTCACTTGCTACAAAAATGGCTGAAGCCTGTCAGTGATGTTAATCTGTTCCAGTTTTGGCAAGACACAAAAAAAACTGCATTAGACTGGAGTCTACCCTATCCAAGGGCTCATCCTTTAATAGGTCTGAAAATGTGAAAGAGTTTTTAGGGTCACAGGAATGACCTCCCAACTTGATAGAATGGGCTTGGTACAAGGCATTGATTTTATCATAAATCTTTCCTGGGATCACAGCAATTAGATCTTTCCTGGGATCACAGCTGCTGTGAGGGAGGCAGTGAGAGACACAGAGAGAGCTCCCCCAAGCTGCTGCTGACAGAGACACAGAGAGAGCCGCCCCTGCTGCAACAGAGGGAGAGAGAGAGACAGAGCTGCCACAAACTTCACACCAGCCCTCCTTCCGTCCTACAAACCAGCCCTAAGTACCTGCTCGGCCTTCTGCTGCAAGGCACACTGAGATACGCAGCAAGAGAGAGAGACACACAGAGAGTGATCTGCATCTCCTGGTGTCCCCTGGGTCCTAGCGCCCATTGCATTCCTGCTTGCAATGGGCTTTCTTGCTCGTATATAGATAAGATATACAAGCCTAACAACAAAACCTTCCCTCACACATACAGATGAGCAAATATGTGCACTCAAAATTCAAACACACTTCTCTCACTTCCCTCAGAGTCAGAATAACACTATTCATTCCCCAAAGGAGGAAGATGATAGAGAAGAGATAAGGCATAATAAGATAACAAAGGGCGAGCACTCAGTGGGACCTGGGCTGAATCTGCACAGAGCTTTTATTCCAATCCTAGGTCAATTCTTGCCGTCTACACTGAATGAGATTTCCATTTTGATTTTAGGCGATTTAAAATTTCCCTCTGCAACAAACATGATTGATCTGGAGTGACCCAACTCCCCCCCCCCCCCGCAATATCCTGGAGTGGATTGTTGTTGTTATGTGCGAAGTCGTGTCCGACCAATCGCGACCCCATGGACAATGATCCTCCAGGCCTTCCTGTCCTCTACCATTCCCTGGAGTCCATTTAAGTTTGCACCTACTGCTTCAGTGACTCCATCCAGCCACCTCATTCTCTGTCGTCCCCTTCTTCTTTTGCCCTCGATCGCTCCCAGCATTAGGCTCTTCTCCAGGGAGTCCTTCCTTCTCATGAGGTGGCCAAAATATTTGAGTTTCATCTTCAGGATCTGGCCTTCTAAAGAGCAGTCAGGGCTGATCTCCTCTAGGACTGACCGGTTTGTTCGCCTTGCAGTCCAAGGGACTCGCAAGAGTCTTCTCCAGCACCAGAGTTCAAAAGCCTCAATTCTTTGACGCTCTGCCTTCCTTAAGGTCCAACTTTCGCAGCCATACATTGCAACTGGGAAGACCATAGCCTTGACTAAACGCACTTTTGTTGGCAGGGTGATGTCTCTGCTTTTTAGGATGCTGTCTAGATTTGCCATAGCTTTCCTCCCCAGGAGCAAGCGTCTTTTAATTTCTTTGCTGCAGTCCCCATCTGCAGTGATCTTGGAGCCCAGGAAAATAAAATCTGTCACTATCTCCATTTCTTCCCCATCTATTTGCCAGGAATTGAGAGGGCCGGATGCCATGATCTTTGTTTTCTTGATGTTGAGTTTCAAGCCAACTTTTGCACTCTCCTCCTTCACCCGCATCAACAGGCTCTTTAGTTCCTCTTCACTTTCTGCCATTAGAGTGGTATCATCTGCATATCTGAGGTTGTTGATATTTCTCCCTGCAATCTTGATCCCAATTTGTGACTCCTCTAATCCCGCATTTCTCATGATGTGCTCTGCATACAAGTTAAATAGGCAAGGTGACAGTATACAGCCTTGCCGAACTCCTTTCTCAATTTTGAACCAGTCAGTGATTCCATGTTCAGTTCTCACTGTTGCTTCTTGACCTGCATATAAATTTCTCAAGAGACAAATAAGATGCTCTGGTATTCCCATCTCTTTAAGAACTTGCCACAATTTGTTGTGTTCCACACAATCAAAGGCTTTAGCATAGTCAATGAAGCAGAAGTAGACGTTCTTCTGGTACTCCCTAGCTTTCTCCATGATCCAGCGTATGTTGGCAATTTGATCTCTAGTTCCTCTGCCTCTTCGAAATCCTGCCTGTACTTCTGGAAGTTCTCGGTCCACATATTGCTGGAGCCTAGCTTGTAGGATTTTGAGCATAACTTTGCTAGCATGAGAAATTAGTGCAATGGTGCAGTAGTTTGAACATTCTTTGGCATTGCCCTTCTTTGGAATTGGAATGTAAACTGACCTTTTCCAATCCTGTGGCCATTGTTGAGTTTTCCAAATTTGCTGGCATATTGAGTGTAGCACTTTTACTGCATCGTCCTTTAAGATTTTGAATAGTTCAACTGGAATGCTGTCACCACCACTAGCTTTATTGTTACTCAGACTTCCTAAGGCCCATTTGACTTCACATTCCAGGATGTCTGGCTCCAGGTCAGTAACTACCCCATTGTGGTCATCAGGGATGTTAAGCTCGCTCTTGTATAGTTCTTCTGTATAATTTTGCCACCTTTGTTTAATCTCTTCTGCTTCTGTGAGGTCCCTACCATTTTGGTCCCTTATCATACCCATCTTTGCATGAAACGTTCTCTTCATATCTCCAATTTTCTTGAAAAGATCTCTGGTCCTCCCGATTCTATTGTTTTCTTCTATTTGTTTGCACTGTTCATTTAAGAAGGCATTCTTATCTCTTCTAGCTTTTCTCTGGAATTCTGCATTCAGTTGGGTGTATCTTTCTCTTTCTCCCTTGCCTTTCACTTCCCTTCTCTCCTTAGCTATTTGTAAAGCTTCCTCAGACAGCCATTTTGATTTCTTGCATTTCTTTTTCTTTGGGATGGTTTTAGTTGCTACCTCTTGTACAATGTTGCGAACCTCCATCCATAGTTCTTCAGGCACTCTGTCTATCAGATCTAATTCCTTAAATCTATTTGTCACCTCCACTGTGTATTCGTCGGGGATATGATTTAGTTCATACCTGAGTGGCCTAGTGCTTTTCCCTACTTTCTTCAATTTAAGCCTAAATTTTGCAACAAGAAGCTCATGATCTGAACCACAATCAGCTCCTAGTCTTGTTTTTATTGACTGGATAGAACTTTTCCATCTTTGGCTGCAGAGCACATAGTCAATCTGATTTCTGTGTTGACCGTCTGGTGATGTCCATGTGTAGAGTCGTCTCTTGGGTTGCTGGAAAAGAGTGTTTGCTATGACCATTGTATTCTCTTGACAAAATTCTACCAGCCTGTGCCCTGCTTCATTTTGTACTCCAAGGCCAAACTTGCCTGTTATCCCGGTTATCTTTTGGCTTCCTACTTTAGCATTCCAATCCCCCATGATGATAAGCACATCATTTTTGGGCGTTGCTTCTAGAAGGTGTTGTAGGGCTTCATAGAACTGATCAACTTCATCCTCTTCAGCAGCAGTGGTTGGGGCGTAGACCTGGATCACTGTGATGTTGAATGGTTTGCCTTGGATTCGAACTGAGATCATTCTGTCATTTTGGGGATTGTATCCCAAGACTGCTTTTCCTACTCTCTTATTGATTATGAAGGCTACTCCATTTCTTCTGCGAGATTCTTGTCCACAGTAGTATACCTGATGGTCATCTGAATTAAATTCACCCATTCCTGTCCATTTTAGTTCACTGATTCCTAAAATGTCGATGTTCAGTCTTGTCATTTCTTGTTTAACCACGTCCAGCTTGCCTTGATTCATGGATCTGACGTTCCAGGTTCCTATGGAATAAAAATCTTTACAGCATCGGACTGTCTTTTCGCCACCAGTTACTTCCACAACTGAGCGTCCTTTCGGCTTTGGCCCAGCCGCTTCATTCATTCTGGCGCTACTCGTACTAGCCGTCTGCTCATCCCCAGTAGCATATTGGACACCTTCCGACCTGAGGGGCTCATCTTCCAGCGTCATATCGTTATGCCTATTGGAACTGTCCATAGAGTTTTCATGGCAAAGATACTGGAGTGGTTTGCCATTTCCTTCTCCAGTGGATCACCTTTTGTCAGAGCTCTCAGCTATGACCTGTCCGTCTTGGGTGGCCCTGCACGGCATAGCTCATAGCTTCACTGAACTACGCAAGCCCCCTTGCCACAACAAGGCAGCGATCCTTGAAGGGGGAGTGGATATAACCCTCAATATTTGAAAAATCGGCATGAATAAGCATGTAGCGGTCTGCTTTCCCTGAAATAACTTGTTGCTGCCTCGTGGCTCCAATGCCATAACAAGGTTGGCTGGGCGCCAGTTCAAAGAATGCCTAGTTCCTGGTTGCAAGATTTATTTTTTTAAACGTTTATGGGGACCGTGCTCCAGAATCTACACTTCTTGCAGCAGAGATTAGCCTCATTTGTGAGAGGCTGCTGCTGTCTCATCTCTGCTCCCCCCCCTGAAAGCCCCCCCCCCCCGTGAGATAGGAGAGACTGAGAGATCAGCATGGGAAGCAGTTCTCTTAATTCTGGAGGATGAAATCAGGGGTTATCGTCTCTGCTCAGCTCAGCTCCACCCTGCCTACCCACCCCGCCTATTCACCTGCTCACAGCCTTGTGCAGATGGGTTTCTGTTTCAAGTCAGAGGGGAGCACAAAGACACGGATTCAGATTGATCTGAATTCAGAAGGATCGAAGGTGAGAAAAAAGCTCCATGCAGATTCAGCCCTGGATAGCCTGGGCAAGCCCAATCTTACCAAATATCAGAAGCTAAGCAGGGCTTACCCTGGCTAGTATTTGGATGGGAGACCCACAAGGATTTGGATGGGGTTTCTCACTAGGGAGGTAAAGGCAAAGCACCTCCAAACAGCCCTTGACTGGCTGGCAGACAATCCTCAGATCTCCTGGCTTCACGGCACATGCTGTACGATAAATAACATCCATTTGAACTATTTTTACACCCATTCTTACCACACCCATTGCCTACAGGGGATAGAAGGGAAACTTTTTCCTTTTGCCTTAACTTCTTCCTCTTCCTAATCACTTCTTCCAAACTAATATTTTGGTTCCTGTGGGTGAAAAGCAGGGTACAAAATCCAGCAGCTATTCATCGTCTTGACTTTTCTGTAGTTGTTGGAGGGGGGGTGGGGGAGGCTGGATGGGAGAGCCTGTGATGGAGCATTTTGCCACCCTTGGCTTATATGTGAGTCAATAAATTTACCCAGATTTTGTGATGAAATTAGGTGCTTCAGTCATCTCATATGCGAGTATATACGGTAATTGGAAAAGGAAAGCAAATTACCCTGAGTCCATATATGTTAATTGGTAACAAAATAAATTGACAAGTTGCAGGTTTTGCTAAAACTTCTGTCAAAATTAATTAAAAGTAGGACAAATTGATGGCATTTTGGCAGATTCAGTCATATTCTAACACCCTTGGGCATTTTCTACAGTGTGTTCTCTTAACACCAAATTAATTTTTTTTACTGGCACTACCAAAGATCAATCCAGGAATTGTTTACACACAATTCAAGCTATAGATCAAGATGAAATTCATCACTTCATCCTAGGAAATCAATGAGAAATCAATGTATTGTGTCTTTCATGGGGTTCTGATTAGATTGGAAGCCTTAGAAGATTCCTGCAATTGAGTGTAACTTGTAGAGTCATAGAATCAGAGTTGGAAGAGACCTCCAACCCCCAGCCCAATGCAGGAACTCACAACTATCTGCCCACCCACACTGACTCCAATTTCATGGCCAAGTGATCCCCCCACCAAAAATCTCCAGAAACCAGCCTGCCCTGGAGGAAATACCATCCCACAGTGGTGATCATTAATTCCCTGGGTATGCAAGGAAGGGCCAGAAGTCCCTGTGGTAAGAGATGTCTTTTGCTTTTCTGCTAGGTCCTGGAATACATTATACTGTGTGCTCAGGAACAGTGAACTGGCATTTTATAAGGATGCCAAAAGCTTGGCCTTGGGTGTGCCTTACCATGGAGAGGAGCCTTTCCAGATGAAGAATGCCTTCTGTGAAGTAGCTGCTGATTACAAGAAGAAAAAACATGTCTTCAAGTTGAGGTAAGGGGCAGCCGACAATGACATTCTTCTTTTAGATTAAGGTGGGCATGTTTCCTATCAGGATTAAAATTTCCTATCAGGAAAATTTTTTCCACAGTCAGAGTAGTTCAGCAGTGGAATAGGCTGCCTAAGGAGGTGGTGAGCTCCCCCTCACTGGCAGTCTTCAAGCAAAGGTTGGATACACACTTTTCTTGGATGCTTTAGGATGTTTTGGGCTGATCCTGCGTTGAGCAGGGGGTTGGACTAGATGGCCTGTATGGCCCCTTCCAACTCTATGATTCTGTGATTCTGTGATTGGACCGATGCAGCAGAACAAAAAAGCTTATACCCAGAATACTTTGTTGGTCTTAAAATGCCACTGGACTCAAATTTCATTTTTTTTTTTAGTTCTAAAGCCTATAAAATCAAAATCAAAGGCCCAGACAGCCCACAGAGGATGGGATCTCTGTATACATCATCAGCTATTCCAGCTTCCTGGGCATAAGTGGAGCTCCTCGTGAATAGTGCCAAGGAAGTCTGTGAGGAAGGGGAGTGGGAAGTCATTCAGGGTGGAAGGTGGTTTCTGGTGAATCTTACCCTATTGTGATGGTTTTGACACCAGTGGAGATAGCTTAATGGGGCCAGGCATTCAAAGATTTATTTTCCTGAGTTTTGCACCATTTGTCCTGTAAACATGTTGTTTGCAATGCACCTGCTCCCTACTTGCGGCACATTCAGGAAGAGATGGAAGGGGAATAGAAGAATGTAGATAGTTGCTGCTGCTTTTGAATGAAAGGGCTGAACCAGTGAGTCATTTGATAGCTTCAGACTCTGTTGTTTGAAGCATGCAGGGGCTTATGCATCCCAATATATACCTGCCTCTCACCTGGGATGGCAAACAATGAAAGTTTAACTGCCAAACTGTGTGTGTGTGTTAACCCACTCTTGCATCATACGATAGCTTCAGCTTCTTGTCTTTCTTAGACTCAGCAATGGGAGTGAATGGCTGTTCCATGGCAAAGATGAGGTGAGTCATGTTATGCACTGCAGCACAATTTCTTTCTGCTAAAGAAATAAACAAAATGGCATATACAGCTGCACATGTCAGTGCGGCAGGCCTGATTTAGCAGTGAAATAATTGATACTACTCTGAGCCATGTTTGGCTGTTCAGAATCACTTTTGCATAGGCAGGCCTTTGACAATGGATATCAGCCAAAGCCAGCTAGGAAAGATCCTGTGTGGAGGCATGCAATAGGTTTGGACTTTCCTCTGAGGAAGAAAAAAAGACACTATTTAGTCAAAGAGAGCAGAATAATGGCTTTGCAGCTACTTGGCAAGAAGCAATTTTAGGATTACTATTATATGTTCATGCAGCCATTCTTATGACTCAGACTATGAAAAATTTGAAATGCTCTCTCCCCCACACACAAGGAATTGACCCTGTGATAGCTGTACCAGAATTTTGGGGATGCATAAACATAAACATTTCTGTTGACTTTACTGGGGCTTCAGTACGCTGGAAGCCACAAACTTTAGCCTGAATGTATGCATGCACAAGAACCAACTGCTAGTTTTACCTGGACTTCAGGTTGGCAGGTGAGAGTTGCTGTGTTTCAGTGCTGCTCTATATGAAAGTTCTGTGTGTATAAGAAGATGACTATGCCAAAGAGAACGCTAAATAGGACACCTAACTGTAATCTATTTTTGAAAAACTAATACAAATGCATGATTCCTTTTTTTAAATCTGATACTGATTTTGGAATAGTATTTTTGTTTGGGAACTGAAATTTAAAATGCTGTTTTTTGGGGGGCCTTCTTCTAACAGGACGAGATGCACACCTGGCTTCAGGGCTTCAGCACAGCAATAATTGAATCCCAAAGCATTAAAACCAAGGCCCAAAGCCTGCCTCTGCCTTCCATCACTACCATGGATGTGAGCCTGACCAAGAAAGACAAAGAGAAAAGATTCAGCTTCTTTCCCAAAAAGAAATAGCCAAACAGATGGCTTGCTCCAGTTAGATGCCTATGCTCTAAATATGCATACTGAAAAAGTGCATGTGTGAGTCTTCCTGGGCACTTTGGGCCCCAATCAACACTGTTCTCATCCCTCCAACACAGCTCTTCATCTCATTTCCCACCATATCCCCTCCACACACTCTCCAAAAAGCATCAAGCCAATATCAGAAAACAAGACAAGGTCCTTGCTCCAAGGCACCCAGTATTTCCTGAAGTAGGTATCCAGAAGACATGTGGATCCTCAGATGGCTGATTCAAAAGACAGTTCAGCAAGGCTCTCTTCCGGTGCATGATACTTAGTACACCAAGCATCTGACAAAGAATGACTTCAGTAGAAAGATGCTGCGTACCTTACAGAGATATTGCAGAGGAAGGAGAGGAAGCAGGGACCTAGCCAACCCAAAAGGGATCTGACATGAACCATGGAAGCTAGCCGTGTGGTTTTGAAGCAATTTTTCTCCCTACCTGAAAATTTGTCATGGATGCTATTCAAAAACCAAGATTCCCCCTGTCTTCTGTGGAACAAGAACGATCATCTGGAATTCCTCCAAGGCATCAACAAATGGCCTGTTCTCAGTTTAGGAGAACTGAGAACCCTTAGCTGGCTTCTTGCAACATTTAAACTAATTAGAAGCCAGCTTTTAGCAGGGCAGGTACTCCTCTCTGTAGAGCATTGTGACACACACAGACACAGAAGCACTCATGCCACAAAGCACAGAAATTTCTCATGAAAAAAGTACACGCCACCTTCCATTGGTGGTGACATCCAGAAAAGTGCATTACCCATATTCAAACTTGTGCACTTATATTGGTTAGAATGGAGACCTGTTTGAAATGTGTGGAAGAGAAAGATGAGCCATGCTCACCCAGTATATGAACACCCTGCAGCAACAGTTAGTTGCCAGCAAGTCCCCCTGAAAACTATGGAACAACATGTGGGTCTAACTGAAGTTCAGTTGGTTTACAGGACTTGCAACTAGCTTTTGCTAGGCTGTGCCCCCAGATTACTTAGTGAAATTTAGTAATACTGTGTTTTATGCAGGGGGCATTCCTTAGGACAGGCCTGAATTTGGGTGCAGTGCTTTCTCTTGAGGCTTCTGAAAACCATTTTTCTGTGCTGGCTCAGCTCTCCAGAAGCAAATGGCTCCTCCATGGGTCCCTCTGAGAAACTGTTATGCCTGAGCATGGCTTTTGGTAATTCTCTGCACTGCTTGCACTTTTTTTAGTGTGTGGCTTTTTCAGTCACTATAAATGCACAGTGCTAATCCCATTGCTCCCCTCTGCAAAGATCTCTGCCTGTGTGATGCGTGAATGGCTATTTAAAATATATATGCAGGCACTTCCTACCCTGAATTTATGCAAACCCCTTATCTAAGGTAGGAATTCAGTCCAAAAAGCAAACAGCAGAATAGCAACTAGAACATATTACAGAGGAGTGAATAGCCGTTAACTTTAAGAAGAGCCTGTGGATTATCTTCTATTACACCGGCTTCTTTGTAAAGATGGCTGTGAAATTTTAAGGATCTTAGAATATCAGATTCCCATTATTCAGTAGCCTTTGAGCATCCCACCCCTAGGGCTCATAGTTATTTGTAAAAATCAGTCATATTTTCTTTGTGGGTGTCATATACCATAATGAAAGTGCCTTATCCTAGGGGCTTCCCATAAATATCATCACTCCAAGAGTGAGCACACTTTGTAAACAGCATGCACAGACCAGTTTAGATTCTCCTTCTGTGGAAGCATTAAACCATCCCCTGGCAAAGAGAAACTCTTGGTATACTGAGGGGGCTCTTCTTTGCCTTGCACCCCACTGCAGCTGCAAAAAAATGGAAAGGCCACATGTTTAAAGATTGTAGACCATGGATCCAAGTACCAACAACAAAACCTTGAAGCTGAGGTTTAGGACATTTTCAAGTGTGGCTTTTTGTTGAGTCTCAAAGTCCTACTTTACCAGATCTCCTGGACTGTAATGTGTATTCCATATGGACTGTTCTGCTATTGTGATGGGCACATTTTCCACAGTCCTACAAGTGTCTGTGAAAATCTGAGTACAGCAAAATGGTTTTTATTGCTACATTGTGGATTCAGGTAATACGACTGGACATTGAGGCAGGTGGGTGCAGTTATACATTCCGACAGCTTGCCTGCCTCTCCCTCCCTGTGTCCCCTTAAAGCGCCACTCCCACAAAGGGTGCTTTTTTCCTGTTTATGCTGAGAGACTGTGTGCACACCCAGATGACCATCAGGCACGTTTCTGAGAGTCTGGTATGCTATTAGGGCTACACAGCAAATTGTGCCACACCTATTCAATGACAAAGAGTGGGGTGTTTTGGTTTTCGGTGATTTCTTGTAGAAGGGAAGGTAAGCAACGTTAGACCGGGGAGTTTTACTTAGCATGACTGAAAGACCTCTAGTGCTTTTGAACTGGCAGCTCAAATGGTGTCGTGCCCACCCTCAAAGGAAAAGGAAGGACCAGTGAAATCTTGTAGTTATTGTAGAGATGCACATTGCAAATCTAGCTATTTGCATTGCCCACTGTACTGTGCAACTGATCTCAATCCTCCACTGAAATCAGTACATTCAACTCTGGCAAAGGGCTGGACTGGTACATGCATGGGCTTTAAGTAGATGGGGCATTGAGAGGTAACCGAGTAGAAGAGTAGGACATCCTTAGGTATTTCAAGACTGCAGCCTGGAAGCTTAGTTCACTTCAAGGGCTGCATAGGAGCCCTGCCAAAAAAGAGATGTCTGGCTCCAAGTACCTTGTCTCACCTGCTCTGTCTGGGACCTCTGTGCATCTGTTTGCAGTACATGTCCTGCTCTGATAGAGCAGTGCTACCCATGCCATCCCTTCACTAGTTCCCTGTCTGTACTGTACTATCAGTTACCAAGGAGTAGTGGCATTCTTAATGCTCTAACCCCCTTATCATAACCCAAATCAGGTGCTATGAAGGAATGGGGATCTTACCTTCCCTTTCAGTCTGTGTTGAAGATAGGAAGGGGGATATTAAAACACATACTGAAGTGAATGCAGCATAGTTTGTGCACAGAGAAGTGGTTAATACGAGGAACAGTGCATGTGGCAAATTTTATCTTGTACGAACCCATCTTCACAGCCAAAGAGAAAGAGAGGCAGCAGGCAAGGAAGGAGCACTAGGGCCTTGGAAACTGGTGGGGGTTATAATAGAAGAAAAAAGCACATGAAAAGATGGACCGAGTCAAGACTTTCCTGCAAATACCATCAGGAAAAGAAATAGCACTGAATATGCTTCCCAGCAGCACTTGGACCTCGCAGTCACTCTGGGTAGCAAGCTCAGCCCTCCTTTCCTTTCCTGGGCAATACTATGACCTGTCACTCTTGAGCTTCAAGTGTAGTATGATGCTGATTTTCAAAAAAATAGGCTAAAATGCTCTTGACTACTTCTGCTGTGCGACCACTACCCTGCACTGTGTGCTATTCAGAAGTTGCTGTATAGCTTGTGTACATTTTCTACTTTCCTGTAGCTTTAACCATTGTTTGTAGACACCATATGGACTATGCTTTCAGACCTCCTTAAAGATTTGGTTTCAGCTTGGCAGGTTTTGAATACAGTTATCTATGTGCCTCTGTGTCTCACTGCATTGTACTCCTTCCCCCTTAGAGAACAGACGCGATGTTCTTAGCCTGATAGGAACCATTTGCTGTCTAGTGGCTTACAGCCTCACTGTGCCAGGACCCACTCAGTTCTTCCATTCTTGGAAGGCTCGATTCAGCTCTTGGGTCTGCAAAAAGTGACTTTGACTCTTTTAAGCTGTTCTCCCATCAAGCTGAGCCTTCCAAGACCTCACTGATATAGGGGTCCAGACCTGTTCGAAAGAGAAGAGGACATCAGGCACAGAACATCTTTGTTTTGGAAAAATAAGGGCAATATGTTTTTGGAGGGGGGGAGATCAGGAAACCCATCTCTCTTCACTTACAGATTCATAGAGCAATTCTCTTAATTCAACAGCCAGGCACCAGGTTCCACCTGCTCCAATGTGCTTCTACTGTCCAGAGAAGAGAGCTAAAGCTTCAGAATGTGCTTCAGAAGCAATTTAATAAGTTTTTTTTCTAATAAATGAACAAATAAATACTTCTTGGCTCTGGGATTTTGTATGTCATTTTTGTCAATCTACTAAAATTTTTGAAGGAAAATTTGGTCTTCTCTCAGCCATGATTTCATGAGCTAGCCTTGGGTAAGCCACTGTCCCACGGCATAGTAAACAATGCTGGTTTATTCTCAAGGATTCTGGTCAGTATATTTATAATCCTGTATGTCAAGTGCTTTTAGCATTCACACATAGCCTATTAGAATAATGAGAAAGATACACTCCTTAGTTCCTATGAGGTAGTCTTTGCCATGGAGCATGCTTTCTCTTGCATTTGCATAAGGCCCATGGAAAACATTTGATCTTGAGCAAACGGAGGTTTTAGAGGAAGAGGAAATGGCAATAACTCAACATAGGACTGTAATGTCATTTGACTACACTATAATGGGGCCCTAGTTGAGCAGGAAGAGTTTCTACTTGGCTTAATGGTGCAGAACTAAAGCCACTCTGAAGGTCATTCATTTTTACGTTACTAACTTCTGAGGGCTACATCGTTGCATTCACAGCAATAAAAGTTTTGAAATAATTTAAACTCAAGGATTATTTACAAGCCCTATTTGGTTAACTCATTTTGTCTTGCTCCCGCACATTCCCATCTCTACTATTCAAGCCTCTTTCACAGGGGCATCCTCTCATGTTGCTCCATTACTACCCCATCTTCCCCCCCCCCTCAGCCCACTTTGGGTTTCCAGTTTCCTCATTTCCTTCCTCTAGTCTTTTTTGCTCTGCGTCTGCCCCTCTTCACCATATCTCTGACTCCTTGTTAAGTGTACTGCAAAACATAATGGTTTCACTCACTCACCCATGCAAGTCAGTAAAAGGTTCCCAGATGGAAGTGGAGCCTGGCTACAAAGAGCTGGAAATACTGGCATCAACTCTACCCTTCAATATGCAGTGAGGCAGGGATTCTGCCCACTCCAAGCTCTGTTAGTTCCTCCCCTGCCATCTGCCTACAACGTCTTCCCCACACTGACAATACCTGAGAATGAAGCAGTAATAAGCTTTTGAAGTAGGGACATCATATCTCTGGGCTACAATTCTGAAAACTATTCATGAACAACATGACTTTTTTGAGATCTAAAGAAGAGGTAACAGGTGTGCTTGGAAGCCTAGGTCTACTCTAGTATCTGAAACTGACAGACTGAAGGATGATGACATTTTCTATGGCTCTCTAGGGGACCCCAGAGCATTTATCTCATATGGAAGAAATGTGTAAGGTGTCAAATTACTGATCACGACAGAAGGCTGGGGAGGGGGGTTGATACCCTCTAGGAGTCAGGTGACAGGACCTGAAGAATCACAGCACAACAATTAATTTTATCAGCTCCTATGCCATCCTCTGCCATTTGGAGAAATCTGATTCCAAGAACATAATCAACCTTAGCTTTGTGCACATAAGATGCATTGAAAAACTAATGACTGGTAGCTTTCAACCGTCTCCACCACCACTCCTCCAATCTCAGTGAAGAAACCAAAGCCACACTCTGGTCAAAGGTGGTTATTGCACAGTGTGTACAGACTGAGATGTGTACACAACCATTATTAGATTATATATTTGCAGAGTAGGAGAACTGGAACCAAACAAAACTCCCGACCTCAATAAAATTACATTCTAAAACAAAACCTTGGAACAATAACTTATTCTCCTATGAGCCTTAGCAAAGAAGGAGCACTTGTTCCTGCTCACTCATGACAAAGTAGAGGCTTCCCAGCCATGCTCTCGTCCTGAAGGCAAGAACACACCTTTTCTTAGCAGGACTTGCAAACAGCTGGCTTATGGCATCCCTGCTCTAAGAGGGACATGCCTTCAGGCTTGGGGCAGAAATGCCCAAACAATGTTGCCTGCAGCAAAATAAAAACAGGGTTATAGTGCTACAGTGTTCATGAAGAGGTACAACCATGCTCAAAATGCTTAGATGGGAAGAAGGGTACTGTCACTTCCTAGATGGTCAAAGCAGCTGTCCATGTAATGGGGTCCACAATGCAAAAGGGAATACCAACGGCAGGAGAGGACTGCTGTTTGTCCTTCCAAGAGGCTGGTGCAAATAATCATTATTTCCTCAAAAGCTGACTCCAGTTCCAAATAAGATTCAGTGGCATCGGAGCAACAGATGCGCTTATGGCTCAACTGTTAGGATTAAGGGTCTGGAATTTTTCCCGCAGGTTCTTCACTAGGCTCTGCTGGTAGCTGTCTGCTTTCTCCCTCCACAGCTTCTGAGGCACCTTCTGGGGATCTGCTTCCTGAATGCTCTCCTCACGCTTGTGGTACTCCTCTGAGTCCTGGTAAGCCTTGCACCGCTCTGCCACAGCCTTGAGAGAGATCTTCTCCCGAGATGTAGGGGAGCGGATCTGCACGTAGCTCTCATCGGGCTCGTGAGGAGCATCCAGCAGCTTCTCTATGACTATCACCCGATGGCGGTTCTCCAGAGGGGCTTCAGCCGTGACACACAATCGCTCTTGAGCATCCCAGGCACGGGCCTTGGAAAGAGAGCCAGATAATGTCTCCCTTCCTGGCCCCCTACAGCTTTGGGTCCTCCCGTGCTGGCATTTCTCCCTTTTCCCATTTTCCTTGGTGCCCTGGTGTTCCGGCATCCAATCAGCATCCATCATTTTCTCAGGGGCTGAGCGGCTCCTGTTGACAGGCAGAGGCCAGCCCTTCCCAGTCCTCGCCTGAGAGGAATACTTGGACCTCAGCTCCTGCACGTCGGGCCAGTTGAATTTCTCAGCTATGACAGGACTGATGGGCCTGCGTGATGAGCTACTCGTGGGAGAGGTGAGCCGAGGACTGCCGGAGTAGGGGCTGAAAGAGAAGCGCTTGGGTGACTTCTCATGCGAAGAAGAGGAAAGCGGCGTCAGTGGACTCGATTCCTGCAGCACAACTTGCTCATAATTGAGGAGGGACAAGGCTGGCTTCCTCTTGCCTAGGAGAAAAAGCAGCAGGGAATGAGTGAGGCAAAAAAGAGACTGAGGCTGTTAGCTGACTACAGCTGGGGAAGGCAAGATCGTGGCCCTCTCTAAGAAAGCAAGCCTCTGCTCACCCACACTGCTTTCCTGGCCACCGTCAGCTTAAAGGAGGATCTGGAAGTGGTCTGTGATGCAGCCACGTTATGGAGGGGCAAGGCAAGCCTCCATTCTGCGTTCTTTTCCTAGAGAGTAGGTGTCGAAGCTGGGCCCTGAGAGTGAAATCTCCCACTGGGGGATAAAATACTCTTTCCCTTCAATCCGGGCCTAACAGAAAAAGAAGCCTCATGGAGCATAATTCCCCTTCCCTCCCATCTACAAATGCAAGAAGAAGGGGTGATAAAACACTAAAGAAATAAAAGGTAGGAGACAATAAGAATGAAGGATTGGAAGGAATTATACTAAGCTTGGTGCTATATCCTCTTCCTAGGCAAAATAAAGCAGGAGTTTATTGTCTAACAAAATTTATTACAATACAGACTTTTGAAAGCCAAAGCAGCAGACTGAGGCTATTTCTCTGCTTCAGGTAAGGTCATTTCAGCTTCCCCCTCATGCACAGGAAGCAGGCATTCCAGAATGAGCAGAGAAACAGACACACCCATGCACACTTGGCACGGAAGTTGCAGAATTCTGCTTCCCTTGAGGCAGAATAATCATTATTTTTAAAGATGCAGTGTCAGGCACACAGAGCTCATGGTTGCTTCAGGGAAAGAAACAGAAGGATAATAAGCTCTCTTATTATTAAGAAGCTGGAAGGACTTGCAAGATAGGCCATCAACCTGGGCTTTGGGGGTTTAAACAATCATGGGCCCTAACTTTTGGCAATGTGTCCTCCAAGCGGCAGACTGCCACAAACCGGCATTCTCTGGCTTCTTGGTTCAATTAGAAAGCTCAGAAGATTGCCCTGGCTCACAGTGTGTTTCCTGCTAATGAACCCATTCCCCTGTCTTAAACAGGGCAGCTACAGGGTCTCCAAGTAGGGAGAGAGGGAGGTAACGGCCATTAAAGAGAACAGACCACCCGTAAGTACTTTGCGGCATCTTCCCCCCACCCCACCCCACCCCAAAAATGTGAATCTTAAAACATTACACGCAACACTTTGTATTTGGCACTTTATGTAACAGCATTATTAGAGAGAGATTTTCTCCATTACCTACTCTTTACAACCTTGGGTGTAGGTGTGAGGCCCCCCCTTAGCTGTACTTGCTCACCCGCTCTAGGCCATCCTGAGTGGGCTTGGCCCAGCCTCCTTGTTCACCTCAGAATGGGAAAGAAAGAGGATTCAAGCAACCAGGTGCTCCAAGTGAGCACATACTCGGTGTGCTCTCATTTGCTGGCCCTGGGCGCTTCCACCCAGTTTATCTTTTCCCATCTGGCTTGGAAGCCTGCCTTATATACCACTCGTGGCTCCAGGAAGGCAGGGCTCAGACCCACCACTTCCCAGATGGGATAAAAGGAGGGGAGATACCCACAGCAGGGGCTATCTGCTGTCCATCCTGGGCCTTGAAAGGTTTCTGGCCCAGCCTGCCACTCTGATCATCATCTTCCCCTTGCCCTGCCTGGCTGCCTGGACTTCAGCTTCCTCTCTAGCCGTGGGGGAGGCACTACCTGGTTGGGGTCTGCCCCTGCCTGGCCCTCCAGGTTGGCTGCTGTTCCTGGGTTCCCTGCTGCCTCCTTCTCTGAGCAAGGGCCCTCAGGGCACTGGACTGTTGGTGGCTTGCCCAGTGGGAGGGGAGCTAAGTCAAGGATGGGAGCGAGCCCTGGACAGTCAGCTAAGGCCCAAACTATAATTCATACAGTAGCAGCATCCTTTGGCAGTGCATTGCCCAAGGGATGTTATGTACCTTTGCCCTTCTTGTCTGCCTCCTGCAAGCCAGCCAAAGCACTGTGCTTCATTTCCTCCTCTAGGTCAGTCAGCCGCCTGTCCACTGCAGGCTTGCGACCCTTGATTCGGAGGCTGTACTGGCGGGCCAGCTGGTACACCTTGTTCTTCATCTTTTCTGTCAGCTCCGCTTCTGTCAGGTGGGCTAGCTGCATGAGTCGGGGGTGCAGCTGAGGGGGACACTGCTGTGGCTCAGAACTCCCCAGCTCTTGCATGAGTTTCCAGGGCACTCTCGAAAGGACAGCTCGCTCCACAGGAGACCTGTTCTCTGGGGAAGGCACAGCTGACTCCTCTGTTATCGCTCCAAGGTCTTCGTCCTCCAGGATGAGAAGTGGCTCGTGGAGGTCAAAGCCATTTTCCTGGCTTCTGAGCCGGTTTCGCAAGGAAGGGTCCTCATGCTGCCCATTCGCCAGGCCTGCCCTGCCTCCCTCTCCAGCCTTTCCATTCCACAACTGTCTTCCGGACTTTTCCATATCCTCCCAGATCTTTATCATCTCAGCAGGTGGCCTGAATTCTGCTTCACTGACAGGCTGAGGGCTCTCCTCGTGGCCTGGCTCAGAGCAGGCAGCAGGGGGGGCAGCAACGAGCCGGTTGGAGAGAACCCAGGCTGCCGTCCGACAGGCTCCGCCGCCAACAGTGGAGGCTCCCGGCCTCGTCCTCCCTTCCTGCTCAGGTTCTGGCTGGGGGAGGCTGTTGATCCTGAAGACAGAGTTCCTCACCAGCCCTTTGGGAATGTAGGACAGGCTCTCCCTCCGCCTGACGCTGAAGCCTGCATCTTGATGCTCTGCATAATCGTAGTAGCTCTTGATCTTATCCAACAGCAGCCGGTCCTGCTGAGACAGCATGGACTCCTTCCGCCGACAGAAAGTGCGATCCGTTTCAACTGCGCCTGGCGAGCGGGGATCGTCACAGGCACTGCTGGGCTCGGCTGGGGGCTCCTGTGGCAGGATGCAGTTCTGGGAGTCAGCAATGCTGCTGCTGTGGCCAGCAGCCTTCTCACTGCCCTCCAGGCTTAGGATGCTGCCACTCCGACTGGCCTGCCTGGGAGTCAGGTAGCCTTTGCCCTCCTCTACAGCCAGGCTGCTTCGACGAGAGAGGCTACTAGTAAAGCGCTCAGCAATAATACTAGCCTGATCCAGCACAGAGAGAGGAAGGATGCTTCTGGATGGGGGCACACTGCCATCCTCCTCCTCCTCTTCCTCCTCCTCACTACTAAGTGGCTTTTCTGCATTTTCAGCAGGTTCCAGACCATTGGAAGGCTGATGCAGGACTCCCTGCTGCTCTGGCCACACAGGCTCTGGAGGACTTGTTGACTCAGGGTCCGAAGGAGTCTCTTCTGAGCATTCTTGCTTACCGGAGGAACCCGCTGCTACCCCGTCAAGCTCCACGGCTGATTGAGCCTGCGAAAGACACATGAAACAGAGTGAGTGAGAAAACAGGAGGGTTTCCTTTCTCCATTATGCACGCCAAAACAGAGGCCTGGCAAATTCCAGATGGGGGTTTAGAAAAAGCAAGCGCTTCCTGCTCAATTGCAGCCCATCACTACATCTCAATGGAGCTGAAATTTAAAGTCCAGGCTCTAGATCTGCCCCTATGTTGACTCAGCAGTTGTTTTTGTCTGGAAGTAAACAGGATACTGTAGCCAATATGGGAACTTTAGACCAGCGGTCCCCAACCTTTTTCCGGTTGAGGACCGCCTCCGGGGGTGGGGGAAAGCTGCTGGCCCGGGCGCCGCGCATGCACGTTTTCACCAGCAGGTGGCGCTAACGCGCATGCACACAGAGTAGCCGTGCATGCATGTTTTCGCCAGCAGGGGGCACTAACATGCATGCGCGGCAGCTCCGCACATGCGTGTTTGCGTCTGCTGGCGTGCCGGAGGCCGCGCCTGCCTCTTCCCCCCCCCACACACACAGCAAGAAGCTAGCCGGGCCGCTTCGCTTGGGACCTGGCGAGGTTCTCGCTGCAGGGGGGGAGGTGAGGCAGGCTGGAGGCCTGGTACTGAGTCCTGTACCGGGCCGCAGACTGGGGGTTGACGACCCCTGCTTTAGACCACAGAAACAGAATGGCCTAGAAGTTTGAAGAGCCACTACTTCAAAGGGAACAGCAAAGATACTCCCTGTCTCAAACTGGCAAGAGGGGTAGTACCATTCTGCCTGGCAGCACAGGGGGCAACATGACTGTCAAGGAGAGCCTCACCTCGAGGACTGAGGAAGTACCCTCCACAATCCGGGCTTTCTCGTTGCTTCCTGGAGACTGGCACTGTTTGTGCCTTTCTCGTTCCTTGCGGCCCTTGCTCTGAACCAAAAAAAAATACAGTTTAGAAGATTGAGCACTTCTTGGGAAAGGAGCCGCTGTCTTATCGGAAGCCAGAACAAGAGCAACTGGACACCCATAGCCATTGCTATCTACCATTTCCAAAACACCTTACAACCCCTTTTTCGTTCCATTGTGAATCAAGTCATTAGCATTAGTACCAAGACATTTTACAGACGAAGGCAGAGATTGCAGCTTGTCCCAACTACCTAATTTCATTCCTGGATGAAGAAGCATTCCTGTGCAGGTTTGGATTGATTACTCTAGCCCCTGGACCAAACCACCTCTTACACAGTGATGCTCACTAGTCTGGGGGCTTTAAAGGCAAATCAGACACGTCTGCCACTGGCTATTAGCCATGAAGACTGAATGACACTTCTGCGTTCAAAGGCAGTATATACCCCTCGGAATGTTAGCACTGGCGTCAATCCCAGGGAGCGGTTTCTCAGTGGAACAAGGCTTCCTCGGGAGGTGGTGGGTTCTCCATCTTTGGAAATTTTTAAACAGAGGCTAGATAGCCATCTGATGGAGAGGCTGATCCTGTGACGGTTCAAGTGGGTTGGTAGGTTACAGTGGATGAGCGATAGGGTTGTTAGTGTCCTGCATAGTACAGGGGGTTGGACTAGATGACCCAGGAGGTCCCTTCCAACTCTGTTATTCTATGATTCTATCAAGTCTTGGCTTCCATGGCCTCCTTGCAGCAGGCCTCCCAGGGGCATCTGATGGCCTCCATGTGAAACAAAAGACTGGACTGGATTGACCATTTGTGTGATCTGCAGACTAGGAGCTTATGGTGCCTAACTCCACATGGTTGGTGCACTGCAAATGGCAAAGGGAGGCAAATGTTGACAGCTTTGGTTTGCTTGCAGCACACTTGGCAGCTTGCCAGACTTGACTGCCCGGTCTGGATCATTGCCCTGCAACACATAGAAGTGAGCAGCTGAATGGTTAGCCTTGATAGTGGGCAGCCTTGTTAAGTTATCTGCAGGTTGCATTGGGCACCCTCATAAGGTGAGAAGACAGATGCAGTGAGCCTCAGCAGTGAGATGGCTATAGAGTACACATACTGCTCTCTGGGCACGTGTACAGCCTTGTCACCCTGATCATGCCCAAGGTGAACTCACTAGCAAAACACTTAAGTTTGCACAGTAATGACTGGCCAGCCTTTGCATCAGCCACCAAGTCTTTTTCTGCAGATGAACTCCAGTGCTTATACACTGTTTTAACCCCCTCCGCCCCCCGAACATTGTTTCAAGGGGCCAGGCTAGTGACTGATCATTCAGGATTCAGTCAGTGGGAGGCTGGTTTGTCATTACAACAACCGAAGCTAGGAGCGTGGGGAGCAGAGCTTTCGTGTGCAGGCACACTTCCTCAGACATGATGTCCGCAGGTAGGTCTGCTTGCATCTTCACCACCGGATTCAACAAGGGTCCCATACTCTAGACATCAGGAGTTGGAAAAGAATATCAGCTTCATCTTATTTTCAAACTTGGTAATATGGACCTTTCCTAGCAAACAGTAAAGCTGCAGAAAAAATATGGGGACAAGAAGTCTGTTTTCTTTTTAATACTCCACTTTTCACGACCAAA
Organism: Paroedura picta; assembly: GCF_049243985.1. Taxonomy (NCBI): domain Eukaryota; kingdom Metazoa; phylum Chordata; class Lepidosauria; order Squamata; family Gekkonidae; genus Paroedura; species Paroedura picta. Next base: position 75,079,280 of record NC_135370.1, on the reverse strand, counting down.
AGGAGTCTCAAAGCAGCTTACAATTGCCTACCCTTCCTCTCCCCACAACAGACACCTGTGAGGTAGGTGGGGCTTAGAAAGCTCTGAGAGAATTGACTGGCTCAAGGTCACCCAGCTGGCTGCATGTGGAGCAGTGGGGAATCAAACTCCATTCTCCAGGTTAGAGGCTACCAGTCTTAACCACGACACCACGCTGGCTCTCGCAGAGACAAAGGTGGTCAGAATCAACCCGCCTCTTCGGTTAACAAACCATAAATCTTGTTAGCCAGAGTGGGAGAGTGCAAAGCATGACTTGAAGGGTTAAATAGCGAGCTTTGAAGTTGCCTGTAAGTGTTCCCATTTCGTCGCCAAACGTGGTTAACTGGGCACCAGTAGAGAAGTCAGCCAAGGGGAACGGAGAGGAGGTGAGAGCCATGCATCAAGCCAGCATGCATCAGGGGGAGAGGAGAGAGATGAACAGGCACCTCACCGTGCTGCCCCAGGAGAAAAGCAAAGCGTTGGCCCGATAGTGCCAGCAATGGAGGACTGCCATCAAGGAGCTTGCAAAGTCTGCCACCTGTTCCGTTCCTACCAGCCTCTCCTCCTCCTCCTCTTCTTCCTCCTCCTCCTCCTCCTCCGCTTCGTCCTCTTCCTCTGGCCCCATCTCCTTCTCGCTGCCATCACTTTCAGCCAACTCTTCCAGACATTCCTGGGGAAAGGTCTGCTGCTGCTCCTCCTCCTCCTGCTGGGGCAAGCTGTTGGAGGGCTGTGGGGGCTCCCCAAACTCGAGGAGAGCTCCATCACTACCTGCATGCTAGTTGAAGTGGGGCAAGCAAGAACTCCCTTTAGCAAGGGCATAGTGCTGAAAGGCCAGCGGAGACATCCTTTGGAGCCACCTCCACACATCCCTGGTGTGCCTCACCTAGAGGTGCCTCATATCCACAAGGAGTACTCACTTACCTCTCACTCTTGTGGAGGCAACAACTGTGGGCAGCAAGAATTCATTGCAGAGGACATTTTCTTAGGCACCCAACAGCCCACCCAAGGTCACTGAACACCTTGAACCATTTTAAAGACCCACTACCTGTCCCTCCCATGTCCCCCCCCTTCTGCCGTTTCTTGATCTTACCTTTAGCCCTATTGCCACATTTGCAGCACATGGAAAGAGAAGAGGGGTGGGGAGAAAGGCAGTTCTAAGCAGTGGGAGGGGCTTAAGCTAGTTTCAGCTTATTCCCTGGTTAGTCCCAGCTCCTGGGAGCTGTTTCAGATATACTCTGTATTGTTGGAAAATGCAAGCTCTGCAGTGTGAAAGACTGAGTAGAATATACAAAGTATCCTGCAGGGGGCATCAGCAGAGATGTGTATTTAGCATGGCTGGAACAGGAACTTCCTGATGGTTTTCAAATTAATGCCTCCAGTGTTTTGATTGGCTCAACAAATGTTTTCTTGCTTGTTTGAGCACACTTCCTCTCCACTTGCCTCCGGAACAGTTGTTGAGCAGAAGAATGACTACAGGCAACAGTCAGTTAAACTGTAGGCCTCCATCTCTCTCTTTCTGTACATAGTTGGCTCTCTGCTCTCTCTGCATATTCAAACTCTACCGAGAAATATAACTAGAAGGGACTGCCATCAAGCTGAGCCCTTTGCTCTTCAAGCATGTCATTATATTCTGCTTCAAGGGGTGCACTGATACCCCCCATCCCCAAAAAGGCAAAGGGTGAGCTCTAAATCAACAGAATGCATAAGGAACTATTTGAGACTCTTCAACAGGGAGAAAGTTCTTGTTTGATCTTTCAACATCAAACCTGCCCAGGCCTCCTGACAAAGACCCGTTCTATGCTCACAGTAGCTATTTGGAATGAATCTGAAACAGGTGGGGCAGGGGCAAATTCACTCACTCACCTTTGTTGCTCATCTGCTTGAGGATTTGTTTCGTTGGCTCTGCAAAAACAACAACAACAAAGCTTGAAAAATCAGTCCCTGAAATGCAGTTACTGGTTCAGAGCCCAGAAGTGGCCAGACTGTCCCAGAAGTAACCCAGCACCAGCCTCAGCCCATCCAGAAGCAAACACCTTGAAGCGTCCAAGTGCAGAGCAGAAGCGTGCCAGCCTCCACTAGTCTGGGGAGAAAAGACCTCTCAGATTCCCCACTCCCATCATGCAGCAGCCCTGGGGCAAGCCATCAACATCAAAGGAACTGACAGGCCAACTGCATTTCCATGGACAAGGCTGTGTGTGTTGTCGTCCCCTTCCGCCACAAATATTATTCCAATTCAGCATAAAGCAATGAGAAGAACAGATTGTGCCTATTTAGCAAGGGTAGTGGCATAGTTTCTTATTTTGCTTTAAAAATTCATGTTTTGAAAAGAATTTGGAATTTTTCTGGCAAGAACCATGGCAGGGTGCGTATGTAAAAACTGGGAATGGCTGTGATGGCAAATAGCCATCTCAGAGGAAACCAAGAACTTTCGACCACTCGGAGACCCGTTTTTACTCCTGAGGATTCCTGAGACTTTGTTCAGCCGTGCCGGTATCTTCTCAAGCATCTCAAAAGCCACATAGACAAGAAAATAGATTTCTTTTTTTTAAAAAAAGAGCCAGGATTCTCATGGTGCCAGTTTTGTGTAAACACATGGAGTATACACAGCCTTGTCTCTTAAGATTTTAGGAGCCAGCATCACCCATCTAGATAGTTGGGGATTGAGAAACTTTTTCAGCCATCCCCTTGCCCTAGAGACAAAGCATTCCCACATAATTCACTACAGAGAAAGCTGCAGCCCAGGTATCTCTGGACAGAATCCCTCCCATTTGCTCCCAGGCCCTGACATCGTATTGTAGAAAAACTTAGTGCTACATGCTGAATTAAAGGAGCCCGCACCAGATTTTCGGCGGCCATTACGCTGTGAAGCAGAGCTGTGAAGTCCGTCTAGGAGCTGCTCAGCACTGTTTCTGCCATGGAAAGGTTCTACAGATGGGACATAAGACAGCTGTTAGAGCCAGTGCTGCTTTTGGGGGGAATGTTCCATGAGGCCTCCCTTGCTGAAGAGGTTCTCTAGGGCAGGTTTAGGTGACATTCTATCATCCTCTTTCTCAAAGAACAAGGGGAACTAAATGATCATGAGATCCCTTATAACACTGGGCCCTTCCCCCCTTTGAGTTTCAATACATTTGCTGTTGTGAATGGTCTGTCGCAAGAGAAACATATGTCAGTTTTCAAGTATCTCCTCAATAAAAGCAGATTCTCTCAGCACCTGTGGATAATCCAGATCATTCAGAAAGAAGGAAGGAGATTGCAGCTCCCCCACACCCCGATCTGCTAGTGAATTACCTTTATCTGATTGCATAAATATAGGTTTAAGGTGAACTGTTCTCCCTTGGCACAACAACCAAAGATTAAAACATAATGAAAACACCTTTAGCATATTTCTACCTTTCACAAAACAATACAATGAATTGGCTTCATGGGTAAATGGTTGCTCGTTGTCTCCACCTTTCCCAAAGACAACCCATCAAGTCAACATGTGCCATCAGCCCATGTTCAACTCTTACATGTTGGCACATAATAGCTTGGGAATTCCTCTATGTCTACTGTGTTTAATTTTCCTAGGTTTCTGAAGAAAGAACTAACATGGTCTAAATCGCTACCCCTCAGTTGTATTGCAAGAAATTTAGACACCAGGTTTGTAATAATTATGGCAACTGTTGTCAACAAGGACATTCTTTGTTAAGGCAAAAAGCTGAGGAAAGTCAAGAGAAATTCAAACTTCATTTGTGAAGACTTGTTTATACAAATTACAGTGTACGTAATCCAGTTAAATGGAACCAGCCTGCTCTATCTTGCACAGGCTTGCCTGGCCCTGACAAAAGAAGGCTGTTTTTGCACGACAGGCTCAAGAGTAATCCGCTGGGGTCAGTAGGAAAGACCACTGGCTCAGGCTAGATTCACGACTCAGCTCCAAGGTTCCCTATGCAAGGAGACCCATGCAGAGTCTGGTCTAGGAAAGACTTCTGTCCTGAGGATGTGAAAAGATGCCTCAAACCAGAATGGACAGGAGCTGAGAGAGCGCTGAACAAAGTATAAGTCTACTGCTTTATTTCAGATGTATGCTAGTCTAGTGGTCCCCAACCACCGGGCCGTGGCCCAGTGCTGGGCCGTGAAGGCCCTGGCACCGGGCCGCGGCTCCCTCTCCCCACCCCCCCCCACAGTAAAAAACTTCCCAGACCGCAAGCTTGCGGCCCGGGAAGCTTCTTACTGTGGGAGGGGGGAGAAGGAATCAGGGCTGTGCATGCGCATATGCGCCATGCACGACTGAAATCGTGCATGCACGGCACTTTTGGGCATGGGCGCATGAGCGAAAGTGCCGCGAATGTGCGATTTCGGCCGCGCATGGCGCATGTGCGGCAGGGCAACCGCCCTCCCTGCTGCCGCCAGTTCCCAGCCTCAAAAAGGTTGGGGACCACTGTGCTAGTCTACTGAATTTGAACTTGGTCCATATTTCATAGAGGAAGTGAAGGGAAATGTTTGTAAAGTCAAAAGAAGGTGTCTCCAGACCACTTTCAGATTTCAGTAATCACCAGCAAGATGGCTCTGCAAAGCTGACAAGCAGGGCAAACCAATGATTTTTCAGCTTCATCAATAATGGAAATCCTGTAACTAGCCAGGTAAGTCCCACGCACAGAAATGTTTATTTTCCTTATGGTTTGAGGTAGCTTACAAATTTCCAGAGAAAGCCAAAATATGACTGCCATTAGTGTTTTATCTCAGTCACCACCTCACTTCACAGAACTCTCTCTCAGCATTGACTCTTCTCCAGTCACTGTCTTCCATAGATGCTGGGCTTAGGTGCCACCATATTTGTTCCAGGGAACAACAACAGCAAAAGAAAGACCCTTAAGTTAACATTTGTTAACAGTAACCTTTCACAGATATTGAAATATACCAGCTCCTGCACTACTTTGTCTTGGGAGACCCAAGAGAATGGAAGTATTTTGAATTACAGTGTTTGTTCACTTAGCCCACACGTGTCGTTCTAAACCCCAATAAGAAACAGACAGGGAACACTAACAGCGGAACGCTTGTACACGTACTGAAGGCAATGATTTTCCACTTCTCCGATCCCTGGGCACCAAATGTCTTCTAGAGCAGTGGTCCCCAACCTTTTTATCACCGGGGACCACTCAACACCTTTTACTGAGGCCCGGTAGGGGGGAGTAGTTTACTCCTCTACTCTCAACCACTGCCCTAATGCTCTCTGATTGCTATGGTAATATTTAAACATCCCTTCAAAATAAGATACAGACACGCCACAACAATGAAGTGTGTTGTAAAGGGCCGGGGGGGGGGGAGAGAAGGCCTCCTTCGGGGCCCACCTCCAATTAGTCGAAGGACCACATGTGGTCCGCAGCCCACAGGTTGGGGATCGCTATTCTAGAGCTTGCCAAACTGAACAGCTCTGTCTTGCATAAATCAAATGGTTAAGCTTCTGAATGGCAAGGTTTTGCTGGCCACACCAGCAAACACCAATAGCACTACTGAAATAGCTGTAATGTCATCGGAACACGCTTTCAAGTTCTTTCCTGACCTCTTCTTTTTCTTAAGCCCAGAATTTTCCTCTTTTCCAAATAACTGTAATGACAGCGGTCACATCTATTCCTGACTCATCTGGCTCTGATGCAGAAGTAACAGAAGTTCACCGAGACCCACCAGGCTGTCCTGCATAAACAAAACTATGTCTTCTCGGCATGTGCATGTTGTGGGTCAGAGGTCACTGGGGCTTGGCAAAGGAGATGCTTGAGCACCCGTCAGCAAGAGTGAGCAATATAAATGTTTAACAACTTCATCCATAATGAAGACAGGCCACTGAACAAGAAGAGGAGCTGTTTTTTGTGCCCCACTTTTTACTATGTAAAGGAGTCTCAAAGTGGCTTACAATCACCTACCCTTCTTCCTCACAGGTGACATCCTAGGAGGTAGGTGGAGCTGAGAGAGCTTTGAGACAACTGTGACTAGCCCAAGGTCAACCAGCTGACAGCAGGCAGAGGAGGAGTGGGGAATTAAACCCGGATCTCCAGATTAGAGGCCGCTGCTCTTAACCATTACACCAAGCTGCCTCTACACAAGCCATTCATGAAAATATAGATACTAACAAACTTCCAGCAGATATTTGCAGGCCCCAGTATCTTCCAAAGAAGTGCTGATCAACACACAGCTGTCCACAGGATGTTATCACGAGAGCAGGTTCCATCTCACAGCACTGCCTTGATGGGTATATCCCGACTCCCACCCTGCTTACCTGACTGCCGACGTCCCTGCCGGGCTTGCTGCGGAATTTCTTCTGTCTGTTGGTATGACCAGGCTTTCTTCAGACGCTCTGGACTGTATTTGTAACGATGTGGATCTAAAAGGAGGAGGAGGAGGTTCATGAAAAGCTGATAATTGGTTCCACTTGGCACGACCAGGTCATAACTTTCAGCTAATACTATCTCACTCGCTGTTGCCAACCCCTCAGCATGAATCCAGCCACCAAAGCATGAAAGTTTTCCTGCATTCCTCTCCGCTCCTGCAGCCCCTTCTGATCCCTGGGAAGATCATTCCTTGGGTTGCATGCAAAGAACAGCCATTACAGTTGTCAGTGGGATGGATTGAGGATGGACCAGCAGATGAAATTAACCCCTCCCCTGAATGGAGCAGCACTTGAAGGAGAGGAGAGTAATTGCACCTCTTGTCTTTCCTCATACCTGCAGCTGTAACACACAGAGCTGCATAGGTCCCAAGACCCTGGGAATGATCCTCCTGAAGGCTGAAAGAAACTTCAGGAACAGAAAGGAAATGTGGGAACACTCTGCCTCAACCTGACCAGAGCGTTTTTGGTCCTGGCCCCAACCCTGGGAGAGCTAAGGGCCCTGATGGAGCTGTCAAAGTTCTGTGGGGCCTGTAAAATGGAGCTCTTCCACCAGGTCTTCAGTTGAGGCCAGGATTAAGATCTAGCCCCCTCCCCCAAGCTTCACAGTACCATCTAGCAATGTCCTTTGGGGGTTGGTTGTGGGTAGAGGGAAGTTTTTAGCTATTTTGTTTGCTGGGGATATGTGGTTTTTATGGGATAAGGATTTTATTGGGTTTTCATATATGATGTTACCCTCCTCAAGTCATTTGAGGCACATTAAAAACTGGAGAGAGAGAGAGAGATCTGTCTGTCTGCCTACTCCATGGCTGCCCCCAAATTAAACACACTTACTGTTGAGCAGCTGGAGAACAGCCTAGGACTTGCCGCTGCAGTAGTGGTTGCTGCAGTGGAGAAGAACCTAGTGGGTCCAGCCATGGCAGCAGAGCCTTAAAGCTACTGGTAGGCGCAGCCGTCATGACAGAGTTGGCAGCTGCTCCAGACTCAGAAGCAGTAGAGCCCAGCAGCCACTCTGAGCCTGGCTGTGGTGGAGCCCAGAACCTGCTCCAAGGCTGGCCACAGCTCCCAGGCATCACCATTACCACTGTAGCTGAGCTCCAGGGAAATCATGGTGGACAATGATGGGGGGGGGGAGTGGGATTCACCCTCCCCAAGAGTTTTGCAGGGGCCCCACTTGTTTTTGCTAAAACTGATATTATACTGTTCTTGTAAGCTGCCTTGATGATTTAAACTCAACAAGAGGGCTAGAAATATATATTTAAAATAAACCAATAGGCTGATGTGTATATTTTAAAAGGACACAGGGATTGGGATCATTCACCTGGAATGCTGCACCCCTCCTTCATCTCATTCTGCCACTGTGTGAATTCCCAAAGACAGATACGCAAACATGACCCTCCGCGGCAGACAGAGCATTACTAGACTTGAAGTGGAACGTTCAGGCCTATCTATTAGCATGGTGGGCTGCTGACAGAACAGACAGGAGGAAGGAGGCAAAAAAAAAAAAACTTTTGCAACAGAGGGGAAACTTACAGTAGGAATCCATTTCCAAGATGGCTTCTTTGGCCTGGGGGAAGAAAGTGATTATCACTCAATAGAAGCCAAAAGAAACAGAAGAGGAGTTCCATTGCCCTTTCCCTGTCCAAGGAGAACAGAGAGATTAGAAAGACAACTGAGGAGATGTTCCCCTCAGCAGTACTTTCTCTGTATGCTAAGGAATCCAAATTCCTCTTTGACTGTAATATTTGTCCATCCATGTTTCAACTGGTTAAAACAGCCAGATTACAAAAAAAAAAAACCACACACACCCACGTTATGACAGTTCTAAGGTCCACAACATGAGAATCTAGATGAATTTTGGAGGACAATATAGGATAGTCAGAACAAGAAATAGACTGCGTACTCCCCCAACCCCACTCTGGAGCCCCAAATCTTGTCCAATGTAAGACTTAGAATATGACAGGAAACGCTATGAAGTTCCTTGCAATCAATTATAGACATACACTGAGAAAGAGGGAAGGGGAAGGGGGTACCACTCACTTTCTGAGGGATGATGGCATGGTGATTTTCCAGAATCAGACGTTTGATGTGGTGAGTCCAAACCCGCTTGTCCTCCCCTGATTTTGCCTGATAACAAAAATATATGAGTGACAGGATAAACTCACCGCAAGCTTGGTGAGTCCCACTATGCCATGTTGACTTCGCTCCCCACATACATCATAGCCTTTCCCCAAACTTGCTTGTTACCACCCTTCCTGCTCCATTACAACCCAGGACATGCTCTATGACTTCTACATAGCATTCTTATCACCAGACTCCTCCTAATTTTGCCCTATTCTCCTATACCTACAACTGTCTCTGCACCTTGCACAGAACCACTTTCTGTCAACTTTGAAATGTCAATGGCTCATCAACTCACCTGGATGTTGTACTGCTGCTTACTGTGCTTGTAGTGGGTGACAGTGAAGCAGAGCGAATCTCGAGTGCTCTCGATCAGCATCAAGGAAGAGCACTGTACAATACATGAATGCAGCATGTCCATTACATCTCCCCAAACAAAGACAATACAAAACCACTCTCCTAAACTTAGCATCTTTGCACTGGTTGGGCTCTCAGGATGAACCGAGAGGAAGTCTTAATGGGCGCACTTGTGCTGAGAAGCTTCCCATAATGGCATTAAGAGCTTTTGACTTTGATTAGTTGGTTGGGGTTGAGGCCAGAGACAGTGTGACACAGGGCTGAATTTTATTATTTGTATCATTTTTTAAAAATGTCACAGGTAGCTGCCTAATGCTTGGCTTTTAGAACAGGATGGACTACATATAGAATACATTTATGGTATTTATTTAGAGCACTTCTATGCCCATTTTCTGTCCAATATAGAGTCCTGAGTAAATATACAATTGTTGGATAGGACAAAAAGAGAAGCTCTGAGAGAGAGTGCAGGAAAGAATATCAGTAGGCCTGGGATGAATTTGGGCATAGTTTCTACAGTCTAACAATTTATTTGCTCATCAGACTCTGTCGCAATAGAATTTATCAGTTGAACCAAAGTTGGAGGGGGTACGTGGAAGTAATAAGACTCTCATGTGCTCACTCCCCAGAAGATCTGTCTTTTTAAATTTCTGAAGTTGTTTTTTTAGGTCTCTGTTCCTACTCTCAACTTTAGCCTACTTTCCCCCCTGAACTGGCTAGGAACAGTAGGGCTATCTAAACTGGAGGGTCAGCCAACGGTCACTCCCACAGGAAACCAGGCAAATTTGCCTAGCCCTACTTGAGTGAGCAGTGGTGTGGCCTAGCCAGTTTGAATGACTTCACCCCACCGAAAAAGACCTACTGCTCCTTTTTTTTTGCATTCATAAAAACCCCATTCCTTTAGAATATAATTGTACACAGTGCTTTCTAAAGTGTAACAAATTTACATTAAATGATTTTTAGGTATGTGCTCATAGAAAAAGGACCTCTATATACCTGTTCATTGCTGGAGATGAATAGGATTGTAAGAGCAATGGAAGCACTTTTATGAAGTGATCAGAGGAATGCAACCATGTTAGCTCAGATGCCCTCTATACCAGATTATAAAGGCACAGTTTATACTGCCATGTATGAGATCATATCTGACAGTCAAAGGACCACATTCGGGGACATTGTTTCTTACAAATGGAGTTAGAACTAGTGACAGACAAGTCTCTTACCTATATGAGACCACCACAAAAACTGAGCTCACTTACTGGAATGTGGTTCTTGTATACATAGTGGTCACCCCGTTTCTTTGTTATCAGTAAGATTTTGTCAAACAAGAAGAAAGTTCTCTCGTTCTTGACCCGGTGAACACGGAAGGTGCCTTCCAAGACCAACTCCCCATAGGTCGTCAAGTCCGGTCCTTTCCAGTTAATTAGCAATGACTGAATTTCCTGTAATCAGTAGAAAGGAAATGTCAGAGAGAAAGCTATTATCATTTCTTTCTCTGGATGACGTGAAGCAGCTCCTTGAGTTTAAAAAATGCCTGCAACAAAACAAGTGCCTGTTCTGTGACAGAATTCTAGCACCGTGGAACAAGTAATCTAAACCCTGTAACACTAAGCTATTCAACTATATATTTATATTTAGTATACATTATATATTCACTTCAAAACATTGAGGATACATAATATCCAACATGCATGCTACATTTTGCCCTTAAAAACACGTCAAGCATTCTTCAGATCTCGCAGGAGTTTTAAAATTACAATTTTGGAATTCAAAAAAAAAAAAATTATCCAAAGCTTTTTGCTTTCCTATACAGTCCCAGCCCCCCAAAGTCACAGGAACAAAACCTTAGTTTCAGTATTTGTCCTGCTTGAAATTTTCTATATGAAACAAGGAACCTCATTGTGCAGTTTGAGACTGGATCACAACATCATCTTTCTTGCAATGTACTCTTTGCATCCAGTTTAATAATGTAATAGTCTTCTGTGTCAACTGCCCTGAGCTGCAAGGGAGGGCGGTATATAAATGAATTAAATAAATAAATACAGAAGATGAATCATCACTCCAGGATGTCCCTCCAGCAACTCCTGAATCCAGCCTAGCCCTAGGAAAAGTCACTTTTAGTGCACAGCTCTCACAGACCACAGATTAATGGAGTATCAGATCTCAAGATCTCCTGAACTGCCGTGGGGGATGGGGGAAGGGAGAGAGCCTGTCCTCCACAATGCTGAATGCATTTTAGAAATATTTACCCTTCGTCCTTAATAATCTGCATTTTTCCTACCCAGATTTAGTCACTGCCTGGCTTGTGCCTTCAAATAATTGATTGCATCATTCAAAATTACTGTGAGTTACTTCCAAAGCTGCCTATTATTTTAGCAGGAAGCTCTCACACTCGTAACCAGGCTTGGATGAAAAATACAGGTGAAAACCAAGTTAATACCCTGCAATAAAACTGACCAGAGCTTCAAGAGCAGCCAAATTTATTATCTCAAGTTTAGGTAATTTGCCTTCGTTCCCCTAACATTGCTCCCTGTTACTCAACCTAAGGGTGAGGTCCTAACAAGATTGTGCACGAGGTAGTATAATACAAACAGAACATGGAATAATGAGATGTAAAAAGGGAAATGTGGGATGGGATGTGAGCTATAAAAATATGAGGAAGTATGAGAGAACAGGCAGTCTCTTGAGAACAACTGGGATACTATTAGGATGGCATTTGCATGGCTTACGTTAGAAAAGGCAGAAGCATTTTAAATACGAGGGCCCAGACCTAGGACTTTCGGCTATCAATAACTAGATCTTTCTGTGTAGAAAGATTTTATCTCACTTCTAAGAAACTACGTAAGTACTCATTTTTCTCTGTGAACCCAGAGTGGCTTACAGCTTCTTCCTTTGTCACCCAACAAGCTTCCACTAGCAGAGTAGGGATCTGAACGTGGAGTCAAACCTACCTGGCTCTGAGTGCTACATGTCAGTTTCATTTGGTGTTATATTGTCTATAGCAGTGGTCCCCAACCTTTTTATCACAATGACACCCAAAGTGTGTTGTAAAGGGCCGTGGGGGGGGGGGGGAGAGGAGGCGTCCTTCGGGGCCCACCTCCAATTAATCGAAGGACCACATGTGGTCCGCAGCCCACAGGTTGGGGATCGCTAGTCCATAGTAGTCTAAATTTCTTGCATCATTGGCATGATATCAGCTTTGCATACTCCTTCCCAATTACCTGCAATCGCACAGCATGCTCATGTTTCCTTTTCATGTCATTGATGTACCAAGCCACACATGTCATGGTGTCAATTGCCTCTTCTACCACTTCATAGCCATCCTGTTCCAAGTCAAAATGCTTTGCTATTTCCTAGGACAAAAAAGAGAGAGAGAATCAGAAGCTAATGCTCCTTTCACCCATTCAGAATCCTTGACCTGTATTCAGCTGACTGATCTCTGAATACAGCAGAAGACACTAGATTTCATTTTACAGCCTCTCTACAATTGAATACAAACTTCTCTGCTGTTGCATCAAGGGGTTAAAACTGCCGTAAGATCTTTAGCCAAAACTATGTTGATCGATGTGAGCCCTGTATTTACAACAGTAGTGGAACCTGAATGGAGGCCAGAAAGCCGTGCTCCAGAATGACTGCGTGTTGTTTCAATTCAGCAGTGTTGAGAGGAAGGGTTCTGCTTGGCTGTCACACTCGAGCAAGAGATCTACACTGAATTCAGCTCTTGGAGAATTAGAACCCCGTTAGCTGCAACAGCAATCCCCTAATTAGGACTGCTAAGAAAGTTTTCTGAGAGATTATTTTCTTATAATGCAATGAAATATTATTGGTCAGACATCAGATCTTTTTGCCAGAAGAATGGCAAGCTTCTTTGAGATATTGATTTCCCGCCCCCAGAACATAAATCTGTGCAGTTCACTGCTGCATTTTTGGAGGAATATGAATATTATAATACAAATCTTTATTCTTCAGGATTAAGCCACACCACCCCCAAGATCCCAGCATCGCAAATTCAGAAAAGACAAGGAACCCAAAGTTGTCCTGCAGATTACCTGGAGGAGAAGGTGATACTTCAGAATGCGCTGGACTGGCTTGAGGAGGAAAGAACCAAGAGGCAGCGAGTGACGGATTTGTTCTTGCCTCTCACGAAAGAACTTTGCCAGTTGTTTATTCCTCATGCATTCGGTTAGAGCTGCCACAGAGCTGAAAGGCCGGAACCAGACACTGTTAATGGTGCTAAATTCAGAGCATACAAATGTCCCAGACACCCTCGAAGAAAAAATGACAGTTACAGATTTAAATACCCTACAGAAGGGACCTGTGATGCAAGAATCTGTAACAAGGCTGTTGAGCAGACAAGCAGAGAAAAGCATCACAGCAATGTGGTACATCCTTCCATTCCTGCAGAGATTCCCCGCTACCAAGAAGAGTTGGTTCTTATATGCCGCTTTTCTCTACCTGAAGGAGGTTCAAAGTGGCCTTCCCTTTCCTCTCCCCACAACAGACACCCTGTGAGGTGGGTGAGGCTGAGAGAGCCCTGATATCACTGCTCAGTCAGAACAGCTTTAACAGTATCGTGTTGAGACTGCCCGGGTGCTGCACACAAACGCGCATGCGCAGTTGCCGCACATGCGTGTTTTCACCACCAAGTGGCGCTAACGCACATGTGTGTTTTTGCCACCAGGGGCGCAAGCACAGCAATTGCGCGTATGCGCATTTGTGTTGCCGTCGTGCGGGCGTCCGCGCCTGCCTCTTCCCTTCCTTCTCGCTGTGGAGGGGGGGGGAGGCAGGTGCAGCTGCCGGTGGCCCGGTACCATGGCTCTTGCAGCCCGGTACTGGGCCGTGGACCAGGGGGTTGATGACCCCCGATATAAAGGAAAGAAAGCAAATAAAAAATAAATATTATTGTTCAGATGTGTTGTAAGAAAAAGTTCTCTTCTCCTGAGTGTAGCCATCCCTCCAAACCTTTACAAGAAATGGTTAATTGGGAGACATTTCTAGTCTGGGAACACTTTGTATGTATTTTCTTCTAGGATGAAGAAATTCTACAGCGCATTTAACATTTCACAACCCACGCACCTCATTCATCTACAAAGCCCAATGAGATGGGGGCAGCCTTTCTATTGTACAGTGTGGCAAAGTGCCTTAAAACTATCCAGTGTGTCTGTAGCTTTATATAGACACCAATTAAAAGTACTAGCTTTTGTTGTAATCAAGCAATAAAAGTGCCAGTCTAAGCCCAGAACAGCGAAAATGCTTGAAAACTTTTCAGCAACGCTTCCTGAAATTGTGTGAGAATGGGAAGAAGAGGAGAACACCAAGCAGCGCTTCCTGATGGTAGGAGTGAACCATCATTACCACGCATAATTCTTTTCCTTTTGTTATTGTGACTAACATAAGCTAATTACGCAAAGCAAGCAGGTTTGCATAAGTTGTATAGGCTCAAAAGTTCAGTTACTCATAGCGCTATTCTGAGGTTCTACATCACATCACACAAAATAATTACTGCCTACAAGTTAACCTTCACTCAGTTATGACACTTGGCTTGGTTCTGATGCAAATACAAACTATAACTTGTCATTATGTCAACAAACCGGGGGGGGGGGGGAGACACTTATGCTTATGATCTTTTTCTTCTGTCCCTTTGAACAATTTTCAGGACAAATCATAGCTTGCCATTTTAGCAAGCTACGGTTTACACTTTCCCTGAAGATCAGGATTTCAGATTAGGCAAAAACCACAAGGTATGGTGTAATTTTTACTGTTTTGCACATAACAACACCTTTTATAAATAAAAATATATATATAAAAGATTAGGCAAAAACCATGTTTTTAAAATCTTGGTTTGCACGACAAGGACAAACTATAGTTCGCTAGTTTGGATGCAATAACAAACTGATTTGTCATTAATTTGGAAATATCAAATTTTCTGTGTGGGGGAAGGGAAGAAGAATTATGAGGGTTCCCCAGGCTTAGCTGTATAGGAACAGAACAGAGATCAGTCAGCTGAAGACAATTCTGTTATTAGAGGGGAATGCAGGTACCATAATATCATGACTGCTTCCTCCACTGCAAGGGATACTCACTTTGGGTAGTTGTTGCAGTATTGAGTGTAGATATCAAAGTCTTGACTCTGTAGAAGAAAGGGGAAGAACATTTATGAACGCTCAACTGTCAAACATTTGTTTCCTAAAAATGTATTCAGTACATGTCTATACTACCTAGTCCCTTGTGATAGGATACCCTGGATTCCCAGACTGCTGTATCGTGTGCCTTCAGATATACTCCAAGACTTCATCTTATGTATTGGGGGGCTGAGCCCTGACCTTTTCAGTAGAAGTACCCACCTATGGGTGGCAAAGGGCTCACACAACAGTATTAACCATGGCATTCAATCAACCATCATCAAACAAATCAACCACCACCAAACTTCTCATCTCCTTACCCTGTCAACAAAACATCTTGCCACAGCAACAGGGTCATTGTGGCAGCTGTCCAGATCCTGCAGGAGTTCACTGAGAGAGGGAGGAAGAATAGTCAGTCAGCAAGCCAAACATC
Source organism: Paroedura picta (assembly GCF_049243985.1). Taxonomy (NCBI): domain Eukaryota; kingdom Metazoa; phylum Chordata; class Lepidosauria; order Squamata; family Gekkonidae; genus Paroedura; species Paroedura picta. The sequence continues at coordinate 75,063,874 of NC_135370.1, read as the reverse complement.
CCACCCCTGAGACCCTCAGCCTTGGTGACCCCCATTTTTGTCCTGGCTTGTTTCCCCTTTTGTACACATATATACCTCAGTATCAGACTAGGATTAATAAAAGGAGCCACAATTTTTAGCTGGCTTTGGAATTATTCTGTCCCTAAGCCTTATGGGTGATCTCTCCAATCTCAGCTCCAATCTCTACAAGCCTTGCCCTGCACCTCCCCCCACCTTCAGTCAGGATCCTAAGTTTCCTTGTCATTTACACAAGGTTATTCCCCCTTTTAGGCAGGCAGGTTCTCCAGGGGAGGGCTTTGTGCTTTATTTGCTGTTTTACATCCCCCCCATAACTCTCACTCTGCTTTAATGTATTGAATACCTTAATTTGGTTCCTTTTCTATTTATAAAATAAAGCCCCTTCTGTTTAAGAGTTTTTTCCCCCTCATTTTTCTGATATACACAGGTTAAAATCCCAAGTACGGACCAAAGAGGTTGAGGGACACAAAAGTATAAACATATATTAAATAAACAATTTATTTAACAGAGCTCAAGGTAATTAAAAATATTTTTAAAACATTAAAAGGAAACACTTTTACCTATAGGTCACATACATTCCAGTCTAACAAGTACAGAAAACTTTGACTTAATGCATTTTGATCTATGACATTTTCATCAGAGATCAATACAATCACAGAGTGATAAATGCAATTTAAGAATTAAAAAATCTATTTTTCATGCAGAGGAGTGAAAAGACTTTACTTAAGTAGAATGCCTTTACATTTCCTGGGTCTGCAATTTGCTATCATTAGTTGTACACCAGGCACATTTCTCCACAAGCATCTATCTGGAAGCTCCCCTGGGTGGGAGTAGATTGATCTGCCTGCAAGATCAGAAGCATGTGTTTGCTCTGTTCTATTAGGGGATAAAAGGTAAAGGTATCCCCTGTGCAAGCACCGAGTCATGTCTGACCCGTGGGGTGAGGCCCTCTAGCGTTTTCATGGCAGACTCAATACGGGGTGGTTTGCCAGTGCCTTCCCCAGTCACTACTGTAGAAGAGCCTCTTGTGGCGCAGAGTGGTAAGGCAGCAGACATGCAGTCTGAAAGCTCTGCCCATGAGGCTGGGAGTTTGATCCCAGAAGCTGGCTCAAGGTTGTCTCAGCCTTCCATCCTTCCAAGGTCGGTAAAATGAGTACCCAGCTTGCTGGGGGGCAAACGGTAATGACTGGGGAAGGCACTGGCAAACCACCCCGTATTGAGTCTGCCATGAAAATGCCAGAGGGCATCACCCCAAGGGTCAGACATGACCCAGTGCTTGCACAGGGGATACCTTTACCCTTTACCTTTACCTATTAAGGGGATGCCTTTGCACATTACAATCCTGACACGTGTACACCTATTTGGGTGACATGATGGAGCCTTTGTCTCGGTGTATTTTATAGTCACAGCTGTAGAACAGAACAGGCACTCAAAATGGCTGGGGACATGCTGCAGGCAAGACACATCCTCCCCCCCCCCCCCAAAAAAATCCCAATTTAGATGCAGAAAGCAGACAACAGAGCATGCAAAGATTTGGGCACAGTACCCACCTGACCAAGGAGAACCTTTCCAGTGTTGCCAAGGAGTGAAAAAACATGTCTGGTGTTACATAGAAAGAAGCACTAACTAGTCAAAACAACCAATCCATCCTGCCCAGCTCAGCAGATCTTTTTTGCATGATTGTGGGAGTCACAGTGAAGCCTATGAGCCTCTCACCATTGCAAGTTGTGAGGCAGTTTATGACTACGAAAACCTTCAGTTTAAGCAGACAAAAAAGAAGAGCGAGGAAAAATACAGGAATCCAGCAGCACCTTAAAGATGAACAACATTTATTCCAGCGTAGACTGACAGGAGGCAGAGCCTTCTAAACCAGATGCATTTAAGGATAGCAACCTCAAGCCGAACAACTGCAGCCGTTCAGGGTAGACTCTATTGGCAGGGGTGGCCAAATTGTGGCTCTCCAAATAGCCATGAACAACAATCACCATGAGCTCCTGCCAGCATAACCATGGTAATTATAGTCCATGGACATCTGGAGAGCCACTGTTTGACCACCCCTGTTCTATGCAGTGTAAATTCACCTGGCAAAAGAAGTGGAGAAACAATATCCCGAAAGTGGAGATAGAAGTGGAGAAAAACTAAGCTCTAGGTACCTAATATGCCCAGAATTTGAAATTGGCATGTCTCTTCTCCATTTTATCTTCACTGCTTCCTTACTCCGTGACTTTCTGCCCAGCTAAGAGTTTCTGCTGCTAAATCCTCAATCCACCCCAATCAAGTCTGCTCAACACTGCTGAGATATTCCTGAAAGATCAAGCACTAATGCCAATATTTTTAGAGTTTGGGAAAAAGCCATTCGGCTTGCTTTACTTGAAAGAACACTAGCACCCACTTTCTAGACTAGATGAGCTAGAGAAAAAGAGGACTGCATCCCTCTTGCGTGGATTCATCATCACTCTACAGCTCACAATTTGTTGCTTACGAGCAAGACTGCCTTGATAGTCCATCACAGGGGTTTATCGGTACCCTGCCAATTCTACTGAGATAACAGAATCACAAACTTAAATGGATTCCAGATCCATGAATGAGCAGTAGCACTGAAGATATTGTTCCAAAAAGGGTCCAGTGGGAGTACTGCAGGGCTAACTCATGTTAGCAAAGAAAAAGGTGGTAAGGGACAGGTTGGGCTAAAACCTTTTATTCCCTCTGTACTCATCTGGGTTTTAGAAGCAGGGAATTTTAGGTAGCATCCTCAGTAGCAGGCTAGGCACATCAGAAGTTCCAAAGCCAGGTACACACAGACTTAACCTTTATCCCACTGATTCCCACCTCCCCAGGCTAACCAGCAATTAGAAGTATACTGTCTCCAAACATTCCAATCTTATTGGTCCAGCACAGTAGTTAATGGACTTGGCCTACATACATTTGTCAAATCCCCTATTAAAACCATCCCAGTAGCTGCCATCAGTACATCAAATAAAAGCAAGTTCCACAAGCAAATAGTGCATTGTGTGAAGAAATACTTCCTTTTATTTGTCCCAGATCTACTGCACGTCACCTACCTTGAATGCCCACTAGTTCTAGTATTGGGGGGAAATGGAGAAATAGTTGTTTCTATCCACTTTTCCACATCACGTATCATTTTATAAATCTCTGCCTTGATACTGCTACCAGTTGTCTTTTTCCTGCACTAAGAAGTCCCAAACACTTTGTTGTTCCTCATTTTGGTCGCCCTTTTATATAATTACCCCAGGTCTACAACAAGATGAACGAAACTGTAACTCAGGATTGCAAATGCAGCCATGCCATACCCTACATCTATACAAGAACATTAGGATACAGGCTATTTGGGGTTTCCTAAGAAGCCCCAGGATGGAATTTGCCTCTCTCACTGCAGCTGCACAATGCGTTGACATTTTCATGGAGTTATTTGCCATAGTCCCAAGAGTCTGCCTGCTCTGCCTCCACTCGTTCAGACTCTCACTTGAGTATGAGTCAACCCAGTCAACTCCTTAATCTTGTGGTGGTTCTATGACATTCTGCTGTACTGTGTAGATCAAGGCAGAAGCTAGGGCCACCCATGGAAGGTCACCTCGTGTTTTACTTATTCTTAAACGAAGACAGAAAATCAGTAAGAAGAACTGGAAAGAGAGGAGAAGCCACAGAAGCCATGGTGGCTACACATCACACTCACCTATTTAATTCATAGATATCCTCAATGTTTCCAAAGAGTGCACTGACTTGTTCGGGATGCAGGAGCAGCTCTTGAGTGTCTATGATTTTCCCCAAGTAATTCTGTAAAGTTGTATCAAGCCATGAACATTACCACATAGAAAAGGAAGCAAATAGGACAAACCACCAAGATTTGCAACCAACTGACTACTTAGAAACTATGGGAGCAGCACCCCAATCAGTTCCTGTGGGGATATTATAGAATCACAGAATCACAGAGTTGGAAGGGTCCATAAAGGCCATCTAGTCCAACCCCCTGCTCAATGCAGGATCAGCCCTAAGCATCCTAAAGCATCCAAGAAAAGTGTGTATCCAACCTTTGCTTGAAGACTGCCAGTTATGTTTGGGGAAACCCATAGCTTTCATTAGGCACTCATGCTGGAGAAGCACATTTTTACATGCCAACACAGGCAGAGGTTATCACCAGACTCACACACACCTTTGGACGCAGCATGCATACAAATGGCATCTCCACTGTAGTATACACAATGCTGTTCACATGCTGTGTGATAAGACAGGCAGTAACCCCTCATGCCTCTAGAAAAAAACTGGTAGAGTGTGAAGATCACTGCTGTGAGAAAAGCACAAGAACACTACCCAGTGAAATACCCAAGGCCTACAGTGGATCCTAACTTATTTCCTAGGCCAGAACCATCTGTACCAACAGGAGATGAGATTCCAATGCCAAGACTGGACAAAAGGAAGTCCTTATGACAGTAGGCAATGATGAAGCCCACCAAGACCCTTTGATCAAGGTATCAACGCTGTGACATAGAGCCTCTCCTTCCCAAGTAGGCTGATGGGGCACAAAAAACCTTGGGGGAAGTCCTCTGCAATGATCAAGTTCTTTCCCAAGGCCCATGACATCCCATTAGCATCTTTTAACTACATCTTAATGTCATGCTTGTTTAATTGCATACAGAAAGGTGTGCGTGACACAGCTACTTTGACAGGTCCATTTTTAGGGCCTTTATCTAATTTCATATTTTACCTGTAAATATGATACAGAGGATACAGTGGATTAGATGATAATTAGTCCTTTTTCAATGCCTCTCTGTGCAGTCTACACCCAATGAAATCAACTGACTTTGAGTGGAGTACACCTGCACAGTACTGCATTGAAAGACTTGTCATGACTGACTGACAATGGTTAGTGACTGGCTATTATATGTTTGTGTTTTTTCTTTCCATCTAGTGAAGATTAATTTTTGAAGGCTGCCTTCTTTCTCGTCCTACTACAGAAGATTTATCCTTAAGTGAAATGAATACATAGAAGAATACATTCATCTTTCAACATCTTGTACGTGGCTTAAAGATACACAGTTTTATGTTTATTACTGTAATTTACTTTGAACTAAGAGGAAAAGGCAGCATATGAAGTGCTTTTTAAACAGTAATTAAGTGCACTGTGTCATGATGGACTAAGGATAATTCCCCTCCATCCTAAGAGGCCTGGGCATGGCAGGCAGACTCACCTCTACAATACTTCGTAAATCCCGCACATACATCCGTTCCGATTCCACAATCTCCAGTACAACACGTTCCAGGTAGCTTAGTTTGGAGTGGGAGACTGAGGAAGCAAGGGAAGGGCTCTTCAGACCTCGCCAGGTCCCCGAGGAGGCATTGTTGTTGGCATTATGCAGCAGTCCAGCCTTTAGGGAGGTAGCATCAGCAGGTGTCTGGGTGATATCATTCCAGTCCTCCATGATGCAGCTAACATTGGTTAGGTTAACAGTCAGTTGCTCCACAGGGTGTGCTGAGGCGTTCAAGCCAGAAGAAGCAGGGGCCGGAATCCTGTCATCTGTACCAGCAGAGGGAGAAGCCGGGAGACTGGTCAATTCTATGAAAGACGGCAGCTTATTAAGTAAAAACATGGGAAATGTATTATGCAAGTTACATCAGATATGTAACGGGAGAGAGTGAGGAGTTCATTGATTACAGATGACATATATATTTGGTGAGGGTGTTGCATTTCTGGTTGGCATATTTATGCAGTTCACTTATTTTCTATAACTTTTTGGAGGATTCCTTTGCAAAACATGAAAATAGAAAATTCACAGTGGTAGAGCATCTGCTTCACATGCAGAAGGTTCCAATTTTGTTCCCCCAACAAATCCAGTAAAAAGGATTAAGTAGTAGGTGATGACCTCTACCTAGGATCTTGTACAGCGGTTTGCAGGCTGAGTACACAAAACTGCCCTTGACAGGAAAAAAAAAGTGGGGGTAGGAGTAGGGTAGGGAAGAAGGGGAAATTGCAGCCATGTTCTTATTTTGCCAGTGGTCCTTTTATGGGTAACAAAAGGGTCTACTGGTGTAAGAGAGAACTAGAGAGGTGATTTCACTCTGTTTCTTCTCCTTACCACAGTCCCCAAGTACAGTGATGTTTTAAAACTTTATTTAGAAAAAAAATATCATCTTACAGAACTAACACACCTACAATCTTCATTCAGTTTGACTGATAACAGAAGTCCATGAGCAAACAAAAAGACACTTCCCTTTCTGTAAAACAGGCAACTTTGTAATTATATATACTTCTTTAACTTTCTCCACCCACTCCTGCATATCTGGTGCAGTATTTTGGTTCCAATACCAAGCAAAAACAAGTTTTGCAGTTGTGATTAAAGAATCACCTGGTGTTTCATAAGAAAGCTAGATACATAATTCATTAGAAAGTTCTCCAGATTTAAAGGCACATTAATATCTAATCCTCTCCTCATTTTTCTACATATATATTTTTACAGCATGGTATGGTATACCTGTAAGCTGAGGATACGAAAAACACCCAAGTTCTCTTTAGCTTGTGTAATTTGCCACCTAATTTAGGCTTCTTGTCCCCAAGATGACTGTATGGGTCATTGCTTCCCATGCACCCAAAACAGCCCTGCATTTCTCTCAGATTAGAACAAATATTACTAAACACCTAGAAAAATACGGCATAGTTTCTGGCCATGGTTACCTGAAGTTCATGCCTGAGGGCAGTGCCAGAGGCCTTGCACCCTTCTGGTGCAGTCCTTAGGACACTGCCCACAGCCTGCACTTGTGGTGTGGCCAGAGACCAGTAGCTAGCTGAATAGAAGAGGCCCCAGAAGAGCATCTCCCACTCATTCCCCAGCAAAGTGCATCACAGTTCTTGTAGCCGGGTGGGGATGTTCTTGGGATACCTTCTGTTTCTAGGACCCTTGGATATGGAAGAAATCATCTTGTGCAGATGTAGAGACGGGTCATGGTGAGTTCTAGCCCCAATGGGGGCTGAAGAAAAACTCCTCCCGCAAAACAGTTGCCCCTCTTCCACCCATTTTGTTATGGGGCTTCCTGCATGAGATGTTGGGCTAAAGGGGAGATGAGAAAGATCTGTGCCAAAGAGAATCTTCCACTCAAATGTCAAAAAATCCTAAGTACCTAGAACTTTCTAGAAGCAAAAACTGATAGTTCAGTGCTATCCTAAGTACTATTGTACCTATTCTAAGCACACTGACTTATTGTATCATATTTATAGTGATTGACTTCAAGTGTCACATATTTTTCTCTGGTTTATTCTTTTACACAGAAAACACACTTTAGAATCACAGATTTAATTTAAAAAACTATAATTACAAATGTCTATATTTGCTGCATTAGTATGCATTCATCTGATCTTAATTAAAACTATGTTTTTAAAGCATTCCATACACTTCAAAGAACAAGGGACATAGACATAAAGGAGTGCTCACTATGCTACAATTTGCTTTTCTGTAGATATAAAATAAAATGTTTTAGATCACTTATCTATTATGCAGTCTGAAGTCTTTTCAGATGAGCAGGAATTTTATTGGTTTGGGTTCTTGCAATTTCTTAGTTAAATATTTGCTACATAAAACTACTGCCCAAAATATCTTATTCAAGATAAAAGAATTAAAGTAAATATGTACTACAGTAATTACATGTTTATTGGATTTAACACCAGTTGTTATCCAACTTTGATCCTTATAACTTCCTTTTACATTTCACTAATCTTATGCTGCAGAGAGAAAAGAGACTATGAGATACTAACTTTGCTTATGGGAGCCCTACAAGGGCCAGGGTCAATTTATTCAAGTTGAGCAGAAATCTGACAAACTGATATATTACTAGGTCTTGTTTATATTAGGAGAAAGGTTGGGTGGTAATGAGGTGGAAGAATGCTGAGATAGCAAAACAGACTTACCACTTCAAACTAGTACATTCCAGATGTGACAGATTTTGTGCATAAAAGTGCTAAGCAAACAGAATACTAGCACAACAGGAGGAAAAGTTCCACCCCATCTCTTTCCTTGAGGCTCTGATTTTCTGTTTACAAGAGTTTATAACATGGATCCTCTACCTGCAATCCATTCTATGATTTCATTCCTACCTTACTACCAAGTATGCATGTACCAAGTATACATGTCAACAGTTAATCCTTAGGAGTACATACCCACACAATACTGGAAAGGGAATCCTCATAAGCCTAGAGTAACATTCTATCACTTAAATCTACCCTTAACTAATCCTTCAGCCAAGAGACCAAGGGACAGAGTCTCTAGCCATACTAAGTCTTAATCAATAAGTAAGCTCTGCAAGGTGGGATACTTGCAGGTGGAGTTCCAAAAAACAATTACTGTGGTAAAGGTAAAGGTATCCCCTGTGCAAGCACCGGGTCATGTCTGACCCTTGGGGTGACGCCCTCTAGCGTTTTCATGGCAGACTCAATACGGGGTGGTTTGCCAGTGCCTTCCCCAGTCATGACCATTTACCCCCCAGCAAGCTAGGTACTCATTTTACCGACCTCGGAAGGATGGAAGGCTGAGTCAATCTTGAGCCAGCTGCTGGGATCGAACTCCCAGCCTCATGGGCAAAGTTTTCAGACTGCATATCTGCTGCCTTACCACTCTGCGCCACAAGAGGCTCTTCAATTACTGTGGTAGCTGTAATCAATAATGGGCTAAATTACCAAATTCAGATTGAATTCTCCAAACTCAATAACCCTACAAAATATAATTAATAAGGCTTATCAAAGGAATGTGCAGAGATATGCAATATAAGAGCAGCGAATAGCAAGGACAATATAATCAAAAGCTAAGTACCAAACCCTAAGGCACTTTTACAAGCATCAGTTCTCTTCTCCAGGTACTACCTGACCAGAATCAGTTCACCAGACTTTCAAAGTCCATAAACCTGGGTAGGAATTCTCGTTAACAAGGCCCTAATCAGACAGCATGATTCTAGTTGACCAATTCCAAGGGTCATTATCCAGGTGACCTTAACCAAACAGGTGTCTGGCAAGCAGGGGTCTTAACCAATCAGGTGTGTTAGCAGCATGAGACCAGGTATTCTGCGGCAATACAAAAGCCCAAGCAAGCCAGCCACCTCCCCCACCCAGGGGTCCTTATGCTAACAAGATGAAATGTGTAGGTGAAACTCCCATAGGGGTAGGTTAAGCTCCCTGTGGCAATATGAAATCAGACATATTTATGCCAACAAAACAATAGACGGAATAGCCTGTTGCAGCTTTTGACGTACATACAGATTTTACAATTACCACAAATACAGCTTTTTTACAGGCTAACTTGCTAGGTCAATGCACCAAGATAGTAAAAAGAAATGGACACTTAGGATATTATTTCTAGACTGGGTCATAAACCTGAACAACTCAGACAAGTCTAATTTTATATTGTCAGAGGGGCTGTGCCCTCAGCCAGGGCCAATTTATTCAATAAACAAAAGGGGCAAATACTCAGGGCCCAAAACTGTCAAGTTCTAGTTAATAGTTCCAATAGCAGCCCCACTGCCTCTACCAGTTCTCTCCACCTGTTTTGCCTTTTGTGTGGCTTGTGGGGCTAGCATCATTATGTACAGCCTCAGAGAGGAAGCAAACAGGAGGTGCTTTCGGCTACTGCTGCAGCCACAGGTAAACACTGAGATGCAAAGACTAAAGAGGCTTTCAAGGGACCCACAGCCATCAGACATTTCCACAGATGTCTCCTTGTATCCCTCCGTCAATAAACCTAAAGACCCAAAGAATCCCAGTACGAAGCACCAGACAATGTGGTAAGTACAACAAATGTCAAATCAGAGAATCCATGCCAATGTCAAACCAGAGAATCAGACAAACCAATTTAGCAACCAAAGCTGTTTTTAAACTCAACACATGTCAAATCAGAAAATAATACATAGCAAGATCAACAAACGAATTTCAAATAACAGAATCCAAGCCAAAACCACTCCGCCAAACCAATACCAAACCATGGCAAGAAGACAGAAATACACAGTGAAATTAAAGAAACAGTTTTGGGAGCCTTAAAATGCTGGCTCCCCATGTTCCTGGGCATTCCTTTATATTTTGATGATTTTTCAGGACCCATTTCCCAATGCCCCCAAAAAACCTGGATCCCTTCCAGACATCCAAATATATGTGAAAAATAAATTGTGTGTGTATACATGTGTGTGCATGTGTGTGTGTACACACACAAACCAGAAACATTCAAATATACATCCCTACAGTACACACCAGGAAAGATGTCCTGTGCAATCCAGTGTGTAACATGAGATTTTGTTTTGTTGCATGAAACCCTATTTTCCAGTCATTAGGCATTTGCACATTCTTTATACATCATAGGTACATGGAAAATACGTGTGAAGTATCTCCTATGTAGTCTCAACACTTTGAACAAGGTAATAATTAACCAAACCATGATAGTTCTGCCCTCCATTATGTTTCCCTGCTAGTGTCCTTGTTCTTCCATCTTCCATCGTAGCATTCTTTGAAGCACACACAACCTGAACGCACCTTCACAATTACACAAGTGCATGTATCCTAGCCCCCATCCCCTTTCCCCAACTTCAAGGCAAGCAAGCAAGCAACAACCAGTCTGTTCTTCCTAAGCACCTTCCAGCTAGTTCCCATGCCTTTCATCTCTCTCCAGCTGTTTTCCAATTGCCATCAGCAAACTCTACCAATTCCCTTAAAAGGCATCACAAAGCCTTTGTAGAGCGGAAGCCAAGGATGCACTTTTCTGCATTTCTCCAAGGCCAACTGGATCTCGCCCTTACCCCATGCTTTAACCATTTGTGATGGAAGCCATTCCAGGCTGCTCTTCTCTTCCCGGACCAGCATCCTACATACATTTGTCTGTCTTCACCCAAGTGCTGCAAGTGGTACATTTGCCAAACGAGGCTGGGAGCAGCTTAGAACACAGAGCAGCTGATGAAGACGTGGTGGAGGCTGCTGGCGGTATTTCCTCCCCACTCCTACCTATTAGTGCCACGCCTAGAAATGTCTTGTCCCCCATTCCACCCAAGGACTTCAGCAGAGACATACCTCATGCACAAAAAGCAGCAGAAGGAATAGGAGGAAAGGGGGAGTCACAACCACTTGTGACCTCTTAGGGTCTAAAACATTTTCATCTGTGTTTTGAAAATTACTTTTGGCATGCTGACAAGCCACAAAAATAGTATTTGCTCATACCTTGGGTTTTTCCCATCCTTAAAGTGGCCTAGCAAATATAGACTATGGTTTTATAAAGACTTTCAGGCCTTTCATTCATTTTATACAGATCAACTGCAACATTAAAAATAGAAATATTGAAATTGTAGTGTAAGTGACCATAGCTGAGCTTAAAAAGAAACAGGGACAACTTTTTAAACAGCAAATTAACTATTAACTATAAGACCCATAAAACTGAGTTTCCGGATTACTGTCAGAGACCATGGTCATGTTCTCGTGGACATTTCAATTTAAGGAACAGGCTTCACATTCGTAACATAGCCTTCATTCACATGCATTAACAGAGCCATTTTTCATAAACATGTTTGGTAAGGAAAGCAGTCAGAAGCCACTTGTCCCTTCCTATCCGAAGTCAATTAATCCAACCATTATTGGAGAGATATCCAGGGGGAAAAGTGAAGCAGCTCTTAAGTGACAAAAATAGTCATAATTGTTTGTACTGTCAAATTTTGTGCTGCCGCCATTAAGCTGCATAGTTTTATAGGGTATCTTTTTAAAATTAAATTTTATAGTGTCTCTATATCTTATAATTACTATGAATTTTAAAAGTTTACCAAGCAGTTTGTATTTTGTTAAATAGTTTATCTATTTGATATTTAAGTGCTGTTATGCCCATAAATAAACATTTATTCAACTTATCCCTTCTTTGTGTGTTATGTGGTAGAGCTTATGTGCAGGCCAACATAAAACTATGCAAAAGGTTAATTTTTACCAGTGAGGGGACAGGTAAAATATCTATGGGGTAGAACTAACTAGTCAAAGCAATAAAGTGAAAAATGTCATGCAGCTAAAATTGATTATAACTCCTTATTGAGTGGATTCTCACTGGTGAGCTAGATTTTGTGCCAGTGATTTCTTGTGGCTGAAGCAAATATATCCAACCTGGATTGCATGCAGTTTGTAAAATGGCCTGTCTCAGGACACCAGGACTTTTCATGTGAACAGCACTGAGAAAAGGAAAGAGATTCAGGTGGGTATCAACATTTGTCTGAAGCAGCAGAACAAGTGGCATCTTTAAAACCAACAAAGTTTTATTCAAGATGTAAGGTTTAGTGTGCATGCGCAAAGAATTGTGCTTGCACACCTAAGCTTATATCTTGAATAAAACTCTGTTGATCTTAAAGGTGCCACTGACAAAGGAAAGTCTACAATCAACACTGCATTAGGTTCTAAAAGATACCATTTGCTAATGGTATAAAATAAATATTTACATATATTGCTGCTTGAAATCCTGGGATGGTCCTGGATCTATTGGTCCAGGCCATTTCATGGCCAAGAGCTTCACACCAATGGCTGAGAGCCAAGGGCTTGCTCTTCAGGCTATACCCAGTCCTGTGACAGAGGAGAAAGGGAGGCTCAGCCCAGCAATGAGATGTTCCCAACCTTCCTTCTCTGGTCAATCCCCACCAACTCTCAGCACAATATTGTATGGTTGAATCTGTAATCCCATCTTGCCTGACATGCAACACACCCTTTGTGTGAGATATGGTAGCCTTGTGTAGGTACAAATCATACTGGCATTTGGTGACAATGGTGACAATCATGAAATAAATCACTGAGAGCATCATGCACTCCAATACCAACCAACATAGAAACTTACAACAGCTATTTCAAACAAACCAATCAGCTAGAAGAATGTAAAGCCTTTCTTCAAAGAGATTCCGAAGAGCCCTTCCCTTTCACAGCCATGTGGGAGACATGAAAACCGATGCAGAAATTTTTGCCAAGAACTGTTGTGTGAAGGCTGGATGCAAAAGTGTGGAATGCTGCTCTGAAAAGCATCAACCAATCAGGGGGCAACTCACACTGGGCAAAAAGGCTTGGAAGAAACTCAAAACGGGGAGGACAGTTGGCGGCAGAAAAGAAAAGCGCTCCTGGCCTAGCGTGTATGATCCTGCTTGGCATGAGCCTTCCCTGCTGAAGTCTGTTTGCATAAAAGCGATTTACCAAGGAGATGCCAGCAGCTTGAGGGATAAATGGGGTAGTTCATCATGGAGACCAAGCCAAAATGCACAGTCACATATTCAAAAGCACCAAGTTCTGTGAAGGCTATTACTTTTTGAGAGCAAGCGGATTTCAAGAAGACAGAGCGCAGGGGTGTTTGGTGGGAGAAAGCTTTTTCCTGCTGAAGAAGAGACTTCACTGCTACCAAGAGTCAGCCCCAGGACTCCATTCCAAAGACTAAAGCTCAGCCTTTGCATTTGTGACATTTGCAGCAGTTTCTCTGAGTATACAAGTTCCCTCCCCGAAGCTGGTTGGAAGATAAATGATAAAGCAAACGTGGTGCAGATGTTCCTGAATGGGAGAATTTCTAGAAGCCACAAGTTTCATGAGATGTATGCATGGAAGTAAGATAAATATCCACTAAGTGGGGCACAGCTGGTTTGCATACATCCTAGATTATGGGAGGGGATTTCTGGCTAGATTTGAGCACCTGTCTTTTCACAATTTGGCTGCTAACCAGATGTTCCCCATTTCTGTACATGCATCCAATATTTTGTCTTGGCAAGACATAAGCTTTTTGATTTTAGAAGTCATGCAATTCACTGAGATGCAGGAGGGGAGAACCAATCACCCAACCCTCCAGTTTTAATTATCTCCCTGTTTGCCATGTAGATTTGAGAAATTCCATTACAACCAAATGGGAACTGAGACTGTTACTAAGAGCAACTCACAGTGGGACCTCATTTCAACTGCCTATCAAAGGCAATGACATCTGAGGTTATTCAGAGGTCTCCCCCCCTACACACTCATTAAACAAGAAACCAGGAACTCTATCCAACAATCACATGCATACTTCCAGAACAAAAAACAAAGCAAAATACGCATCTTGTAAAACTTAGTGATATCTCCCGAACATTGAACTAGTAAACATTTGGCTTCAGCACTATTTTGGCTAACTCTCAAGTTTAGCTATAGTACAGATATAAGTTTTAAAAAGTGGTTTAGTAACCATCTAGTTCAGATACATTCATGCAAAATTCTTAAAGTAAAATTCTTGTAATTGCAGTGTTGTCCCTATAAAGGTAGTACATGGGTAAATATTTAACTGGAGTCAAAAAGTCTATTTTAAAGACACAACTAGTATGTAATAATGCTTACATATATTTCATTTAATACATTTCGATCCTGCCTTTCCACTCAATTCAGGATCCCCAGGCCATCAAACTTTCAAGCAAATTTAAAATACAAATATATAGTGTGTCTCTGTGTGCATGGGCCTGGCCACACATGGGTGCCAATCGTGCCCGTGGCAGGAAAGCAAAAAATCAGCATTCCCTTGCTGCGGGACTTTGGAGGCCCTAGATCAGGCCAGGGCCAGGAGGTGGCCAGGCCAGCAGGGACATCATGCACAAGCGGGAACTAGATCCGCTGCCATGTAAGTGCCAGCCCTGCCTTTTCCCACCGTGTATAATTGGTCCCAGTCTACCTCATTTTAACACTTTCACCTCTTTCTCTTCCTTCTGACTCAGGTATCTTTTGCTTCTTCTTCCTCTCCAGCTGCCACCAGTCAATCATTTCCCCCTTGCCCTCTCCTATCATTCCATGTCCCCCTTCAGTTGCTCTGTATTCTATGTCTTAGCAGCAATAAGCATTACATATGCCCCTCATGTACCTAACAAAGGTCTTCATGTATTCTTCTCTGATGTGCGCTTCTCCAGTAACATTCTTGAGTTACTCTCAGGTGTGAAACATCTTTGCTGGATACGTCAGCAAATGCTGGCAGGGGCTCATGGGAATTGTAGTCCATGAACATCTGGAGGACCACAGGTTGACTACCCCTGCCTCAGAGCACCTCTGTGGATTCTTTGGTGACTCTGACTTGGGGTAAACCTTTGTTCCATTCCCATTACCCTGACCTGGAATCAAATACTGTTCCCACAGGGCTCTCTCTCACTCCTTTGGTAACTGTGTTTTAACTGCTCTCTCCACCTATTTGCAGCATCCTAACTCCTCTGTAGGTCACCAAGTGCTGCACGGCCTGTTGAACATGTCATCTGTGGACACGAGCCAAAGATGACATTTCCCACTCTCTGAAAAGCATGTTAATCACTACATGTACTGGGTTGGAGATGCTGTACTAGATGAATTGAGTGTGTCACTCTATTCCTGTCACCCTTTCAGTCTTGCCCCTCTGGCTACACAGTAACAGAGCTGCTTTCTGGTCTCTAGGTTCCACTGCTTCCTCTTTTTTTGCCCACACTTCCCTTAGTGAGGTCTGTATAGACATATTCTTGAAGCTTCAACTATATTCTGCTTATTCACTGCTCCCAGTGAAACCTGGTCACTGCTTGCTGATGCATGACTGCAGATGGAGCATCAAGCCATTATGGGAAGGTAACTTTATCTCAGCCATGCTGACCTGGTTCTGGAAAGCATCCCTTTTCTCCCTTAATTCCCTTTCTCTTTATTCTGACTTCTAGATCCTGTTGGGAGTGTATACATCCTATGTTTGGGGGCAGGGGACACCAGCCCCGCAGTCTTGAGAAACCCTGGACCACTCTTCAGGGTGACCTTCTACCCTCTTTGTAGACATTCCTGGATTCACTGAAGCAGCAGAACAGCTAGGATGTTAAGGTCCTACGGGTGTAAAAAAACATTTTTTTCTTCAGTCTTCTTTTCTGTCCACTGGGGTACAAAGTACAAAAATTATAAAAACCAAACTGCAAATCCATTCTGACTTCGTAATTCACTATGTGAAGAGCAAATTTCACTTAATACAAAACATACTACTAATGTAATTCAATTATTCTCAGCATATTTAATGCCATACGCAAAAGGGAACTTTTAGTAACCTAAACTGGGGCTAGGGTTCTGGTTGGATGGTTATCTCTGCTGCCTGCATCAGCTCTAGTCACTGCTGCTCTGTGGCAGTCAAGATGGGATTCACAGCACCCCTAGTGGCAGAGGAGGCAAAAAATACAGACACATTACCAAGTTGTTGCTGCTGTTCCAACCATAAAGTTGATTACACAAGTAAACGGACTGCAACACCAGTAGACAGCAAAAGCTTGTAGGAATCACGAATGAGGTAGGACCACAGAAGTCCCAGCTGTGGGGCAGCCACCCCACTGTGCCCTACAGTTTGGAAACCTGAATCCAGGCTCACCCCTTGCATCAAGCTCTGTTGGTCTGTTCAGCACTTGCTCGAAGTCCCAGTTAGCCACTTTTTTGTCAAAGGGAATTGTCAAATCTGCCAAGTCAACACAATCTCTTCCACTGTGCTATGACCATGCCAACATTCTTCAAATGCTACCAATTCCAGCTTCAGAGTTAATATCATGTTTTGGATTTCCTGCGTTAGTAACCTTTCATTTAGCTTCTCCATCAATTCATGCCTTAAAGTGTTTTCCAACTGGATTAACAGGTTGATCGCTTTTTCATCTACACATAATTTTGAGCACCAGACCCTGACTGCCACACATTTATATGGTTAATCATATGTTTATGGTTAATCATACATTTCATAAGTCAGCCCCATTAAATGCCTAATTCAGACTACTCCAAAGTCATATGGTTCTCTCTTCAACATGCAATTTCTTCATGTCACCAAAGGAGCAGTTCTAACTTCCTTCACTCCATAGCACCATACACGTCTTTCCCAATTCTCAGTTGCTCAAATGATCTTAAAGCATTCTGAATCTCCGTCTTTGTATGGTCATGAGTCCTGGTAGACCTTTTCCAGTGCAGTCACCAACTGACATTTTCCTTCTTCCCTCCCTATTGTTTTGTGCTTCTCCCTCTGCTCTAGAACAGGAGTTGCCATTATCCAGCCATCACATTAGTTCCCTTTTTTGCAGTACATGATTCTGACTACTTGGATCCATTTGACTTTGGGCTGTGCGTAACTTAAACTGTAAGCACACAGAGAGCTAAATGAGAGCACAATAGAGCAGCCGTGCACAGTGGATCCACCGTGGAAAGGGGTGTTATTCCAAGTGTCCTTAAAAAGGTAAAGGTATCCCCTGTGCAAGCACCGAGTCATGTCTGACCCTTGGGGTGACGCCCTCTAGCGTTTTCATGGCAGACTCAATACGGGGTGGTTTGCCAGTGCCTTCCCCAGTCATTACTGTTTACCCCCCAGCAAGCTGGGTACTCATTTTACCGACCTCGGAAGGATGGAAGGCTGAGTCAACCTTGAGCCGGCTGCTGGGATTGAACTCCCAGCCTCATGGGCAAAGCTTTCAGACGGCTGCCTTACCACTCTGCGCCACAAGAGGCTCTTACCTTAAAAAGGGGAAAGGGGAAAAAAGAGAGCTTATAGCCTTGATCTATGGAAGGGAAGGCGCCATGCAGGACCCCCAGAAGTGCGGGGCCCGTAGCACATGCTATATGTATAAACTGGGCGTGACCACAATATGCGGAAAAGAAAGTACAAGATTTGCCTCAAGTAACAGTACACCATACATTGGGTAGCAAATTAATATAAAACCAGTATTTTATCTTCTAGGGAAAAGCTAATGAGATATCAAATCTAGGATCAAACATACAATTAAAATCCTATACTGATACAATCATACGTAAAGCAATCCATTATGGGTAACAAACAGGTTTTCCAGCTGTGATTCCTGATCTTGAAGAGGTACATAAATACAGGCTAGAATAATTTAGTTTATCATTAATTAAACCCTTCAGAGAAAGGTGTGAGCATCATTATCCTACTGTGGAAATTAAAAGCATATTTCAATAATTGTTTTTTTTTGTTTTTGAGTTGGCCTCTAAATATTTCTTTTAAAATTTTGGTTGATTGAATTCTGTGATGTACTCCCACTCAGTGCAGACCATTCCTCATTTAGCAGAAGATCTCAGGATCCAACACAATATCCCTTTTAACTATTGGACCAATGGATACTTACTGTGAAGGGTCTTTCTCCTCTGAGGAAAGGAGGACATCTGGATAGGGTGATTCTCCCATCCCATCAAGAAAAGCAGGAACTAATTTTCAGCTTCCAGTCTTCAGCCTTGAGGAAGTCTATCTCTCTATTTTGGTGACTCCATCAGCAGTTTAGACTAAGCTATTACTTATATAGTAAGAGGAAGAAAAACAGAAGAACAACAGATACATCACAAGGCAAGTGAATGAAGGCTGAGACAAGAAGAAAAAAAGTGCTTTACTGTCTTCCTGATGATGACTTCAGGAGGAACAAGATGTCCTTTCCTCAGAGGAGGAGGACCCTTCATGGTAAATTTCCAATGGTCCTACCTCTAAGGTGAAAGACATTGTGATATGCACCTCCCAGAGCAGTGCCTTCAATTATTGGTTAGGTAAGAGTCATCACAACTTACAACGCTCTGCAGCTCTCTTCTACCAAAGGCAGCATCAGCTGAACTGTGTTTATTTTGTAATGTTTGACAAAGGTGGATAGTGAAATTCCATTGATGGTTGCATGCTTAATGAAGACCATATTCGTGGCAGTACTCCAGAGAGAATGAGCTGTGATTCCTGAAGGAACAGGACTACTATGAGCTTTGAAGGCCTCAATGATGCAAGCTTTGATGGTATTACTTGTGGTTAACTTGGATATCCTTTGGCCTTTGTTTGGAGGGAATATGGAGATAACAGCGTCTGTTTTTCTAAAGAAGTTGATTTATTGAAAGTAATACTTTAAGTCTCTTCTAACATTGAGTGGGCCAAGCCCTTTCCTGTAGATGCTTAGGCTTTGGACAGAATGATGGGAAATGCAGTTCCTGAGACATGTGGAATGCAGAATTAACCTTGGAGATAAACATGGGAGCAGGTCTAAGGACCACATTGTCTTTATAAAACAGTGGTTCTCAACCTTGGGTCCCGACCCCATTTGGGGCGGTGGGCAGTGGGGGCGGCTGACCAAGAGCAGTGGACTGCTGGGTGGAGGCAGTGGAGCCATGGCACTGGCTGCCTCCATGCAGCCTCGATATTTGTGCGCACGCCCACACACGTCACCCGCACTCGTCCCCACTGCTGCCGCCAGGGTCACAGTGGTAAGAAGGTTGAGAACCACTGTTATAAAAGATACAAAGGATGCATCTGACTGAAAGTAAGTCTAGTTCAGATACCCTTGTGCTGAAGTGATAGCAACAAGAAAAGAGTCTTCATTCATAGCCATTTGATGGAACCATCCTGAAACAGTTCAAAAAGAGAGAAGAACAATGTGAAGTTGCCATGTGAGAAATCTGTGAGCTGTGTGTGTGTGTGTGTGGGGGGGGGTTAAAGCCATGGGCCACCCAGAACAATGTCCTCAATTATTATTAATTAATGTATATTCTGCTAGTGGATTGTCTTTGGGATGGCAGTAGAGTCTCTGCCATGTCAGGATCATAGCCCAGTTGTTTGAAGCATCTCCTTTCAACCTCCAGGTCAAGTGCACCCAGACATCGTGGCAATTGTCAGATGGGAACCTGTTATAGCATGTCTGGGGGCAGTGGTAATTTCTAGGGGAGTTGCACTAACATCTCCTGTAGGGTTGTGAACCCTCATATGAAAATGAGTCAATGGAGTCAAGGCATCTCAATGATATAACTATAGTATTGGAATGCTATAATGTTTTAGCACTATAGCTCTCAACTTGGAATGTTTTTAAAAACCACCAAAGAAGATAACACAATTAAAAAAGGCTTTGGTGGCGGGAAAGAGCACTGTTTGAAATAACCATAATAGAAGCAAATTTTCTACATGAAATTCCCATCCTTGTATCACTTTACTTAACATCGGGCCAGCAACAAATAATATCCAGTTTACGATGGTAACATGAAAATCTTGACACACAGATCCCCTCAGCATAATAGGTTGTGCATCTTATACTGGTGAACACTTTAGCAAAACATCCAATGAAGGACCTTACTGTTGTTTTTTGATATCTTACTAATGAATCAACGAAGCTACTCACAACGGTTTCTTGTTTTGGAGAACAATACTTTAGTCATAATGAGAGAAATTCAGAAGAGATAGCTCACCTACATCATAGCTCCACACCTTGAAACTTTTAATTTGGAAATTAGAGCATATGATTTCTCTTGAGGGTCACTGGGCTCTGTGAAGAACTACAGCTGAAATCCATTAATAATCAAAGGAGCACTTTCTAAAATAATCTCCATGGCTTTGGGACTTAGAAAGCCTTACAATATCTCAGTGTTTCTATTTTTTCTAAGTATCTTAGTTCTTTCTTATAACACATATAGCTGAGCATTATGGAAAGCTGTACGCACATTTGTAGGGAAATCAAATTATCAATGAGACACATGTTATCTACTGACATCTGTACATTATACCAGTGGGGTACCTAGCCTATTTGATGCCAAGGGTGGATATTTTTTAAATAACCCCACTTCTTTTCTTCTTCTTCTTCTTCTTCTTCTTCTTCTTCTTCTTCTTGCTGTCAAGCCACAGCTGACACATGGCAGTCCAGTAGGATTTTTTCACGGCAAGAGATGTTTGGAGGTGGTTTGTCATTGCCTGATTCTGTGTCAGCCCTGATTAGCTTCTGAGATGTGATGAAATTAGGCTGCTTTGGGGCTCTTCAAGTCAGGGCCCACAGTAATACAATAAAATTATTCTCAGTAATAATCATGAAACAAAACAAAACAATGGCCAGAAAAGAAACAAGGACAGTAGAAATTATTTTATTTAAATTTGTATAATCATGCCAGGAAAAAAAAATAAAATTCCAACATGCTATTTCATCACAAGAGCCAGTGCACTATAGTAGTTAGTGTCAGACAGAGATCCTGGAAATCCAGATTTTAATCCTGACTCGTGCCACGGAAGCTTGCTGAGTGACCTTGGGTCGGTCATATTATTCTCAGCTTAGTTCTGACCTGGACAGCCCAAGGACAGCCTGATCTCATCACTGCTCAGAAGCTAAGCAGGGTCAATGTGGAGGCAGGCAATGACAAACCATCTATGAATGTCTCGTCTTGAAAACCCTACAGGGTTGCCTTATGTCAGCTGTGACTTCATGGCAAAACAAAATTAATCACACTACTCATGTTCAGAGCAGGCTTCTGTTCTCCATTTTGAAGCCAAAAGATGACTATTCCAAACATCTACAAGGCATTTTTGAGAGGTAGAAGACTATCTTTGTACTAACTTGTACTATATAACACTAGCCAAAGCAAAGCTTCACCGGACTGGATATTAAGAAACATACTACTTTCTCTCCAAAATAGTACTTCCGTCCTCCATTGCCTCCCAAGAACTAAAGTTAAAACAGAGAATCTCTGCATTAGGAACTAAAGGTGTATGGGAGGAGGCATTTCTTCAAGCCTAGCAGAACCAATGCAATACACAGAATACCCAACTGTACCAGAGCAATCACAAGGTGTCCAGGAGAACCCAGTGTCATTGTGGCAATGCCAGCTCAACAGGACTGATGTCAAGCACAGAATCTCAGTCCAAGTGGGAGGGGGAGGTTGGAAGCCCAACAGAATCAATTCTAATGTACAGTGCCCAAGAAATCCAGTGCCTTCTGTTCCTAATGTTAACAAAGGTTTGCTACTATACTACTCTTAAATACATTGTCTCATCAAGCAGGATAGGGATGGGGGAGGGGAGAGACACGGAGAAGTTAAGTTAAGCAGGATAGAAATGAATGAGAAAAGTATGAAAATTAAGAAAATAATTTAAGAGATGGAAAGGTTATTTTATCTTGCTGCAATACCCTAATTACTGCTTAACAAGTTCTGGCTGAAGTGTGTGTAAGGAAAGGAAGAGAGAAAATGACATGCAGCCTGACAATTATTGTAGCAGTTATCAGCATGCTAGCTCAGTTGTTGTTAAGGAAGTTTGCTTCAGTCTTGGAGAAAGGGAAGTCTAGATGATCTTAGAGTGTTTTTTTATATGCTCAGACTTCCCTGAGCCCCTAGTGCCTGCAGCTGGAACAGCATTTTTTAAAAATAAAAGGAAAGATGCTTGACTGGATAAATCATGACGCTTGAGGGCCCTCCAGCTGACTTCCTCACGCTGCGCCCAGGGCAGACCACACACCCCACCCTGCCCTTGGAACACCAATACATTATACAGTAGTGTTCTACATTTGTAAGGGATGCATTTCAAATGTCCAGGATATTATGAATCAAGGTCCAAAACTAGGTTTCATAATATACAATTTTATTGAAAACGTGGTTGACATTGTTGCGCCAGCTTTTTCAATTAAATAGGTTTTCTGCTGTATATATATCCTGTAGACTTTAAAAGACAGTTCAACTGTATTGTATTTTCTTCCAGGTGTGCCAGAAGTAATCTACAGATATTCTTAAAAACCTGTAATTTGAGCTATGAGAAAATATGTCACTCTTTTGCTGAAGTAGTAGAAAGGGGACACAGAACCTGCTTTGCACAGGAAAAGTGCCAGTTTCAGTTACTGGCATAGCCAGTTAAAAAGCTCTCAGCAGATGTTGTAAAAGCTTTTCTCTGCCTCTGAAGGGCCACTACCTATCAAACTAGGCTGTACTGAGCCAGATGGACCAATGGTGTGACTTCATATTTGCAGGTTTTACTCAGTAATTTTCAGAAACAGACTAAGAAAAGCAACATGCAGTTTTGAAACTAGCCATTGCACTTCAGTTGGACATTTATTCCAATTTCATTTACAAGTTCTAATTAATAAGACCTGCCTTCTTCTGCAAGCAATTTCCCCCCTTTTCTGTTTTGACTGTATCATCACGTAAAACCTCATGGTCTTACATTTTTTCATTTGGGTGGTGCTAATAAAAGGAATTACATGGATTTGCATGTAGCATTAATATTATTAGAAGTACGTAAGGAAAAGGAAGCAAGTAGTTGTGCAACTCCAAAGCTGTGCACATTTTTCATTGTTCCTTTGCCTAGGGAAGTTTGCAACTATTCTTAAACACAGCAACATCCAGTGCGTTGGAAGATAAGAGCATGGTCAGAGCCCAAAACTAGAGAATGATTCCTAGCAGTATCGGAGCGCCCAACCCTTTGCCTAGTTTTAGGTTAGGAATTATCAGGAAGCAATTATTTTTGTGGCTTCACTGCAAAGTTTTTTTGGATCCTGATTACACAAAATACTGTTCCTGACCCTTGGGCTCAGCCAAACTCAAAAATTATTAGAAGTACATAAGGAAAAGGGAGCAAGTAGCTGTGCAACTCCAAAGCAGAATCTAAACACAAAATCCGTGTAATTCCTTTTATTAGCACCACCCAAATTAACACAAAGGCAGAACTGATGCAGCAGCAGAGAATAGATGTGGTACACACACACACACCACATATTCTTATACCAACACTAGGCACAGTAAGAAGCACTCTCCAATCACCATCTATATTGACACATAGCTTGATTCAGTTACTTATGCAGATACTGAACATATTACAGTTCCATCCCCACCCCCCATGGAGTTTTACTGTTCTTACTTGATTTAAGAGATTTAGAATGGTGTAACTCCACTTAGGAGCGCACTGCTGGGATATCTTCTCCTAAGGCTCCCTCTAAAAGTCAGAAAATGGGGCATTTCTACACCATAATAACCAACTAGTATTCTAGCCATCCGTAAGCCAAGTCAGACTTCAGAGAGAGAGTACAAAGGTATGGAACTTAGAATCATAGAGTTGGAAGGGGCCATACAGGCCATCTAGTCCAACCCCCTGCTCAACGCAGGGTCAGCCCAAAGCATCCTAAAGCATCCAAGAAAAGTGTGTATCCAACCTTTGCTTGAAGACTGCCAGTGAGGGGGAGCTCACCACCTCCTTAGGCAGCCTATTCCACTGCTGAACTTCCCCCTTCACCTAATCTTATTGAAGAGAAGAGGGAATTTCCAGGGCAGAGAGGAAGTTTCTCCTCTTTCAGAATTCGTTATATTTAGTAGCAATGAGCGCTCAGGTGGGACGTTTAGTTCTTCCTACCACCAACATCATCAGCCTTCAGGAATGACAGATTCTAAGTAGTAAAATCGAGGGGTTTAGCACCATTGTACTTCATTAGCATACTATGCATATCCTCCATTTTGTTATCATCCAGTAAACAATAATAAGAATTGTAGAGTTGGGCCTTAAGCATACAGGGAGGCAGAAACTTTTTTATCCAAAATTCTCAGCAGGTTCGCTGCCCCCCCTTGCCACACACACACACAGATGACCATCCAGATTAGCAAGGACAGTACTAAAATAAAACCCAGACAGGATCATGGTAGTGCACTATCTATCCTTATAAGAAACATTTATAATCCATTTTTCTCTGCATATGAGGATCCAAAAATGACTTATGTTCTTCTTTTCTCCATCCTATTCTAACAACAACACTGAGAGGAAAGTTACGCTGAGCAATAAACAGGGAAGGACTTCCCTACACATCCTACCAAGAATTAAATTTAACTGGTCTTAAAGGTGCCGCTGGACTCAAACTTTGTTCCATAAAATCAATGTAAGAAATATGAATACAGCTTAGATATCTAGAGGACAATACTGATTCACAGGAAGACTGAGTAACAGTGACTGAAACATCAAGGAATGTACCTTGGAGGCCTGTCTGCCAACTATTACATCTGCCACACCTTATCCTATGTACAGACTTATCAGCAGTGAAACTGTTATTGCAAATGGCCAGACTTTGAAGTTAAAGGGAACAGACACTGAGGGAAAGTATTTCATAGGAAACGCTAGAAACCAGTTTTGCTGGCGGGTCAGATTCTCTGCATTTCTCATCTCTAGCATTAAGAAGCTTCCGGATCAAATAAGGATCAAAGGCTGAGATTTGTAAGAGGGCCAAAGGATTCTAGGTTGCTTAGGAAACTATTTGCTTCAGTAGGTTATTTCTTAAGATAACGACTGGAATCCTTTGTTATACCATCTTCATTGAGATGTGAAAACAAGCCCAGCTACGCCGCAAAAAGAATGAGGCAAGCCCTCCAAATGTACACATTTCAGGAGGCTTGTTCAATGCTGAACCAATCTAAAATGTAACCAGAATTGCCCAATTTCTGTCTTTCAACATCTAAGAATCATTGTACACACTATACAGAAGTTAAACCAGCTTTGCCTCAACGTGTACAACTCAAAAGGTACCTGCAGCCAATCACAGTTACATATTTAGGTGGAGACTCAAAATATCCCAGACTTTCATCTGACAATATAACAAATAAGTAACTAACCCTAAAGTCATCACAAAAGCAGAATACCCCAGTTAAAGGTTGGTCCTAATATCAGGTTTTAAAGCAAAGGTTTCTTTACAACCTGCATACAAAACGGCACACTATTATTTTCTCAATTATTATGAAGGAATTGTCTATCACAGTCGATGTTAGGAAACAGCTCATATTCTCTGCTTCACCCACAAATAGCTTGTGAAACAACAGAAAACGCATATATTTACCACTCTTTAGCCTCTCACTGGGCATATTCAGGAGACTGTTTACAGGTGGTTTTATAATCATGCGGAACTTGGCTAACAGTTACACTTTCCTTAAGCCCACTGACTTCAGCAACTTAGAAGGGCGTGACCTAAAACTGCACTCTATATCTACCTCAGCAAGATTTAAACACAGCCCAAGGGTGTTAAAATATGTAGGGAAGTAATTAATCTATTGTTCCTCCAATTATGCAGGCTTAACACCTTCAAGTTCAAATGCACAACCTCACACATTGCCTCCGTTCTAATACCATGTTCTCTGCCTCACATCATGTCTTTTGTGGGCAAAGCAGTCATGGTGGGCACAGAATCATTTGCTCTTTTCCTACCCAGGCGACAAAGAATTATCTCCAAACTTGCCCTCTGCCACAATGAGGCTGATGAGAAAAAACTAATAGTTCTTTATCTGTTTTCTAAATAACAGAACTTCAACTTCCTGAGCCAGTCAAGCAGCTTTCACCAGTTTTAAAATTTCCCACAAACATTGGGCTAATGTTTATCCAAATCTCTGCCAGAACAGGATGAAACCTACTTCACAGATGAAGGGCTTGAGAGACAGGTTTGCGGGAAATTGTCTGCTAGGGTTTGTTTGTTTTTTTGGCTGCTGCTCCCTCATGCTTAACACAGGGCTCCCACACCACTTATATTTGTTTGGCTTAGGAGGGGTACAGTCCAAACTGGCCTCCTCACTTGCTACTACTACAGGCCCTTTGACAACAGTGTCATCCATGTAACTTTTATCTATTTTGTAATTGATTGGTTTCAATTTGTACTTACATATATTTTTTTATTGTATGGTCTGTGACTATAAATAAAGCTGACTGATTGACAATAATGTTAGGTTTCTGAAAAATAAAAAATCAAGAATTCTCTAACCTCCTCCATCCTACCATTCGACTGAAAAGCAAACATGCAGGCTTCCTATCTATCAGACAACAACTCCTTGGTCTGCTCTCCCAGGTATGACATACCTACTACACCTCTTACATTCTACAGAACTGGAAAACAGGGGATACTAATATAACCATTCATATAAGACTACCCCACAAAACCTGAAGCCCTCCCCCCTCCTTTGCCATTTCTCAATTTGTATCAATGGGATCCTCCTCCTTATTTGAAGTTTCCCGAGTTCACACTTCTTGGAGTTCACCAAGGGTGAAGCCAGGCAATAGTGTTTCAAATGATAAATAATTTCCCACCTCTTTGGTAAACTTACACTTTGGTAAGTTGTCTGCCTTGTCCAAATCCCTGACAGGATGTGGGTGCAAAATTAAAAATGATCAATTTCCCAAATCAAGTTGCAAGTGGAGACTTAAAAATATCTCAGACATTCATCTGACAATGTAACAGTTAAGCAACTCTTGCTTATGTTCATAGGAGATGTGACCAACCCTTCTCCAGCGCTTAGCAAATTAATTTATCATATTTCTATCCTGCTTTTATTCCAGTTATTGTAAGGCACAATACATAAGATGTCATAAATCTCCACAACAATCTAATGAAATAGTGCAGCCTAAGACTTGCTACTTATACACAATCACAAAATGCAGATGAGAATCTCCAGACCATGCACTGCAAATGCAGAACTGCCTCTTTATCACACAGACCATAAACACAAAAAGAGTATGTAAAGTGCGTAAAGATATCCACAATCTCCTTTAAATCATGCTAAATAGGCATCTGTATCCTCATACTCATTGAGGCTTTTGAATTCTGGTGCTGGAGAAGACTCTTGCGAGCCCCTTGGACTGCAAGGTGAACAAACCGGTCAGTCCTAGAGGAGATCAGCCCTGACTGCTCTTTAGAAGGCCAGATCCTGAAGATGAAACTCAAATATTTTGGCCACCTCATGAGAAGGAAGGACTTCCTGGAGAAGAGCCTAATGCTGGGAGCGATTGAGGGCAAAAGAAGAAGGGGACGACAGAGAATGAGGTGGCTGGCTGGAGTCACTGAAGCAGTAGGTGCATTCTTAAATGGACTCTGGGGAATGGTAGAGGACAGGAAGGCCTGGAGGATCATTGTCCATGGGGTCGCGATGGGTTGGACACGACTTTGCACCTAACAACAACAAGCCTCATACTAGGTTTCATATCCTTTCTGATCTCAATTTACAATTCTGTTTTAGGCTAAACAGTTTTTTAAAAATCAATAATATGAAGTTTAGCTTGTTTCCATTGCAAATTCAGCTAAAATCTGCAACCCAGTACACACTTGGGTAGTGTAAGCTCTAGGACTGGATTTTAAAACTGCTGGCTCTTTTGTGATTGCAGCCAGTTATATTTATCCATGCTCACACAGTAGCAGCAGGCAGGTATTTCCAAAAAGGACTGTTCAGCATCCCAAATATTTTAACTGGAATTTAAATCAAATATTTCTACTGATAGTTCAGGTGGCTGGGCCCCTCTGGGGACTGCTAGATAAGTGGCATGGGTAAAACTTATTTACTGCCAATATGCGGATATCTTTTGTATGCATAAACTTTTTGAAAGAGTTACATATATCACTGGACAGTGTTTGACACAATGGAGGCTTACATCTTGATTAAGTCTCTAAGTTACTGCTGTGCTACAGAGAATCAATGCCTGCTGTGGAATTTTTAGAATCCTTCCCATGTCACCTTTAAACACATTCCACAACATGACATCCCCTCAACTCATCCTGACCTGCTGAAATACGCTGAGCAGATTAGCAACCCACCCAGAATTATACCCTGTGGAGGCTATATGGTCACCGGAGAGTTAGTTAACATATCAGCTCAGTTTTCCTTATGGGTAAGTCATCCCATGGACACTTTCCTACTTTTTAGTTAGCCTTGACCTGTTGCATGCCCATTCACATAAAGAAAGCATCAATTGTCATATTCCACATTCTCTGTAAACTGCCCTGAGCCGCAAGGAGAGGGTGGTATATAAATATAATGAATAGCCAACATTATTTCATTATCTTGGTATCTTCAGAAAGGAGCCAGCCATATTAGGTCTAGCATGCAAACTTTTCCAGGACACAGCTGGCATGGCCACAAATACAGGCAAGGAGCAGTGGAAAGCATCAGCCCCCTAGCCCTTCCATTCTAGTCTCACCTCAGCAGGAATAAGTCAGGCGACCACCCTCCTTAAAGGCAGTACAGCGAGCCAAACCAATGAAAGTGTAGGTCTTTTTGTTGTTGTTGTTAAATTGCCAATAACATCTGTGCGTACCAATCATAACCACTTTTCTACAAAATCCCAAGCCAAGGACATTAAGAATATTTTTCCTCTTGCTTATTCCCCTAGGAAGTCTTTTCTTTTAGGGTTCACTCTCAATAAGACTGTTTTTCTTCAAGCATCTCTGGCCATTCCAAACAGAACACAAAAATCTGGTAGAAAGACCACTGTTCTGCTATATGCTCCATGACCATCCTCTAGGAACTCAACTTTTAGAACTTGACTATTCCATGACTGTAAAAGCTGCCAAAGTTGGAAGCAATTTAATGTAGAAGTGTTCCATGCATAACTAAATGCACTGCTCATATCAGATTACCTTTTAGTAGGAACGCTGTGCATGTAGAACTTGGAAAGTCCTGTTGGGCTTGCATTTTATTGACACAGTTGTTAAGTATTATAATGGAGAGGTCTTTGGACCTCAAATGAGGATCAAATAAGTCAGGAGAGACAACTCTAAACAACTTGAACTTGTTCAGAATCCAAAACCAATTTAGCAACAGAGCACTAAGAACTACAAAGACTAACCTCATATCCAGTTGCACAGGCAGAAAGACCATAATTTTTAAGGCAGCCAGTATTACACTCTTCTTTAGTAGTTCACCATACAACAGGCCAGACTGATGAACATTAGTATGATTTACTATTAACAGCCTGCCATTTATATGAAAGAGGGTTTACAGGAAGCTTTCCTTTTGATTCTGCCTGAATAGCTATTATATGTTGCTTGTTCCTGCAAAGAGATAAATTAAAATAACTGGTAGGACAGGCCAAGATAGGAGAAACATTTTGAACATTCAAGAAAAATGTTTAAGACTAAATTTGCTGTTGTATTTCATTTCAGAAAATCTCTTCATGAAAAGTGGTTTGACCATGCATGTCTGGAGGATATCAACAGAACTGAGAAGTCCCCATTTTGTTTTCCTTGCCAATAAAACACTGGGAAAAACATGTGTAACCAGTGGAAAAACTTAAGCAGAGTAGTCCCTATCTTCTTATCTGGAAAAAAAAATTATAGATCATGTTACACTGTCTATCAGGCCTGGTAAATTACTTGCTAACGTGAACTATCTGGCTGTTTTTGCTCTAACTGCACTTCTGCCAGGCTGCAGGCTGAAGTTTTAGTCGTAGCAGGTTGCCCCACCTCTTCCTGTACCCACATGGGGGGAGTATTTACGCTCTGCGGGGGCTAACCTATTGGTCATTCCTGGCCCAAGGAAGCCCGCCTGGCCTCGACCAGGGCCAGGGCCTTCTCGGTCCTGGCCCCAACCTGGTGGAATGAGCTCCCGGAAGAGCTGAGGGCCCTGCGGGAATTACCAGCATTCCACAGGGCCTGTAAGATGGAGCTCTTCCGCCAGGCTTATAGCTGAGGCCGGGCGATAAGAAGATCAGCCCCCCCCCTCACAAACTGGCGGTAGAGAGTGTCACCCCCCTCCTGTAGTTGAGGATGCGGAGACTAAATGAGTAAGTTTAAGCCATCATTGTCCCACTATTGTAAATTTATTGGAACTTATTGTTATTTTATGGTTTTTAGGGGATGGGGTTGTGTAAGCCGCCTCACGCCTTCGGGGGGAGGCGGGGTATAAATACAACAACAACAACAACAACAACAACAATAATAATTGACCCAATGCATTTCATCTGCCCCCGATCTGTGCTCCTGCATGGGATCTGGGGCAGTGAAGTTCCCAGTGCATAAACGGTCTCCGTTTAATTCTCTTTTTCATATATGGCTTACTATGTTATGAATTGTGAATACTCTTTGGGATGACAGACACTGAGACCCTATGCATACTGCCTTCTAGGACTGAAGAATATAAAAGTAAAAAATAAGAATTTGTGAGGCATGGTTGTGGGAGAAACTTATTTTACAACATTCTGAAACTTTATACCCAAAAGATTTTAAGAACCTATCAAACTCAAATAGCTATGATCAAAAAGCACCAGAAACATATATCCTAAAAGCAATAACATAAATTAGTTTGAGAGGATAGCCATGTTGGTCTACAGTAGAACTGCTAGATTTGAGTCCCATAGCATCTTAGTGACCAACAAGATTGGGGGGGGGACAGTTTGAGCACCATCAGCTGTCTAGTGAAGGGAGCTTTGACTCTTGAAAGCTCATACCCCAGAAATCTTGTTGGTCACTAAGGTGCTATTGGGATTGAATCTAGCTTTTGAAGGGACATTCAGTTTGTATCAGCCAAACCAGTTTTCTTGCATTACCCCAATGTGCAAGGTGGTTAAAAGTAGAGCAGACCTTTGCAGTCTGACTCTTCTATACCCAAACTAACAGACTGGACAATTTTTTGTAAGTAACAAAGAAAAATTTCGCTGGCATGTACTTTACCCAGTTCTGAATGCAAATTGCTCGTTTTATTCCTTTTCTGCATTGTACTGCTAGTAGAACCTACAAGAACCAGTGTCTAGTGCAAGTAATCACACAAGCAAAGAACAGAGAACTACTGATTATAGGCATGATGTTTGACAAGATGCACCCAGCGTAACTTTTACCGCTTTAATAAATCCCTTCAATTACACTATATTAAATATTAATAAGAGTTCATAATTTAACAAAAGGAAAAGGTGGGATTCGTAAAGGACCTAAGGGTGCTGGGTCACTGAATTCTGCTGTGCTTGTCCCTGGAATAGCACCTTGAGCAGTGCTATTCGTAGTTACATATTATTCTGTTATGTAATAATGAGGTGATAATGCACATAATCCAGACCAGTGTGCTAAATACAAAGTAAAACAGCAATCAAGGTGCATTGCACCCAGGTGCTTGCAGAGCAAAAACATCCAGATGTTTCAGGTTAGCAAAGTGGTTTGGAGTATATATATTGTGCATTGAGCTGCTTATCATCAGTCGTAACTATCACACAGCCTTCCCATCTTTTGAAAAACTATAGTGTGTGTGGCTCAAGGAGCCTCCAATCTGGGTTATCAAGGGCTTCTAAGTGGACCCAAACATAACCAAATATGTCCAGAAAGCTTTAGAAAGATGACACAGGGTTAAATCTAAACACGCAAGCACAAGATACTGATAATATAGCTGTTCACCAGTTCTGCACATCTATCATTGCATTATATCTGACAAGGAACAAACACGAACCAGATATCACAATCATGATCATCCATTTTGTAGATCTAGATTATGACTAAAATAGTCACACGTTATCTATGTAATTAGCCTTCCTAATTAAATGTAGACACAGAGAGTCTTGCATTTTAACTTGGGCTGTGCAATTGTTAGTTCTCCACAGCACATTACAAACAAAATAGGGGGGAGCGGAGAGCAGCATTAGTAGATGCTTCTTTGTCAAACAGTGCTATAGTGGTGTAGCATGCTCACGCTTGCAGACTGGTAATGCACTGGGTGTGACTGTTGACTCAATGAGGCTTGTCTGCTAGGCTTTTTTTAATGGCACAGCTGGTATTTTTGTAAGCCAGCTGCTTGTAGAAACCAAATGAGCTCATCTGGAGTCACCCTAAGTATCTGTGTGAAGAACAGATTTCCAGAGAGGTTTCACTGCAGAGGGGACCATTCCCATCAACAGACAATTAAGTGCAGCAATAAAGGAAGGGAGCACCAATTAATAACCATACAATAGGGCCAGGACAGTCCAACCATCACTGTCTCAAAATCATCACACACACCCCTACTCAATCCTATCATTTAATTCAAACACCTCCAGAAACCTCTTCTAACAGCTGACACTCATTCTAGTTGATGGTTCACCTCCCCCTCCTCAGACGAGAACAAGGGAACGGGATTCAGGACAGCACAACCCTCTTGGCCGTTCTAGTCCCTCTCTAGTGGTCGCATTTCTCTCTCACTCTTTCTGCTACTGCCTTTGCACAGGAGGGAGAAACTAAAAGGAAAAAAAAAAGAAAATAGTCAGCTATCAAACTATCTTGTTCTACAGGCAGCTAGCCATAACATGAGCGATAAGACATGGATGTAGATTAGAATGCTGTAATACACTTTACATGAGGCTGCCCATGGAAAGTATCCACAGCCTCCCCTCAGTGCAGAATGCCATAGTCAGGATGTTGACTGGAATAGGTAGTAAGTCCAAATCACTCCACTCTTGGAGAACTTACACTGGTTTCTTAGTTTCCAGGCCACAATTCGAGGTGCTGCTGTGACGTTTAAACTCAACATGTCTTGGGACAAGCATCCTCAAAGGATCACCTTATGAAACCATCCGACCACTGCAGATATAATCTGAGGCCTGGCTTCAGGTGCCCCAAGATTCTGAGATTAGTTGGATTTCAACCCAGGAAGGGGCCTTCTGTGTCACAACATCAAAATGCTGGAACTCTCACTCCCTAGAAAGACTCACCTGAGTCCTTCTGTATTCCACCACCAGCCGAAGACTTTCTTTCAAATGGTATTCCTTCAGTGAACCCTCCATCCTGTCTTGTGTTTAACTGATGTTTTAATGTATGTGTATTGTATTGTACATGTACTTTAATTTTAAGTGTTTGAATGATGTGCTTGTGTTTGGTTCTGATGGTGTTCAAAAACATACATAACAAAAAAATATCTGAACCTATGGGTGAGACTGGTGAGGGCAGAAAAGTGGGGTATATAAACTACATAAATGAATGTAGCACTGCACCAAATCAGTTGCGAAAGAAATTGGACCCAAATACCAACAAACCTTCCTGCAGATTAAATTTTGAAAAATGTACTGCCTAAGGTCATTTCCCAGAATTCATTGCTCCATTCTGCCAGGTAATTACACAGCAGTACCCAGTAAAGGGGGGGGGTGAAGAAGGGGACAAGCTAATGAATAGCAAAGTGTGAGGGACACAGAATTTGAAATTAAAGGGCAGCAGAGACCAAAGTGTCATTCCTGCAGCAGCAAAAACTACTTTGTTTGGAATTCCAGGACTGCTAGCAGCACTGGCACAGCCAGCACACAGGCCAAATTGCTTGCGCTTTGTCTTTCATTTACGCACACACGCACTCCTACTCTGCAAGCTGACTGTCTTCAGAGTTCTTGTTATTGTTGAATTAACCTCACTAAATCCATACTCTTCATGTGGATTCAGTGTAGAGAGCTCATGTTGTGCTTGTCTGCATAAACTGAGCCATTCAAGAAGAAGGAAATGCTTAGGCCATATAAGGAAAAGGCTTTTAATTTTTTTTCTATATTTGTACAGAAAAGCCAGCTACATGTGTAATATGGAAAAGGGAATGGAAGATGTGAGCTGAGGGGGCGGGGAGAGAGCCTTGGACAGGTTCTGTGAACAGTGCCTCAGGAAACTTACTGTAGCTAGTAGCTTTACAGAGCCAGTCCCAGCTTGGAGTTAGCCTGCTGATACTCTTTTTTCCTTATGCATCAGTACTAACAAGAGAGGACTCAAGGGAAAAGCAACAGCAATTGAGAAGCAGTTAAAATGAAGCAGAGGACAGCAGTTCTGGGATACTGGTTGTTGCAAGGACAAATAAATTGTAGCATTGTAAAGCTCTTCATACATGAAAAAGGACTACCAAAATTGTTAACATTTATATTAAAAGTTCCTATATATTTAGAAAAATCTCCTCTATGGATTGTTTTTTGAGGGGAAAATGCAACATCATTCATTTTCCAGTGACTTCAGTAATCGGACTTCCTCATGCTAAAAAAAGGTCCTTTCTTTAAAAAACAAAAGCTTTAATCCCACATTTATTATTTGCTTGCATTTGGACCCTGGTATATTTTGCTTTCACTTTTATTTTTCTCTTCTTGCTCTCTTGGTTAATGTTTATATTACCATAAATCCCCCCCCCCAAAAAAATCTACACTACTCTGCACTATTTTATGTGTTCTGTTCTTATTTAAAATTAAGAATCAAGCTGGTGTCCAGGAATAAGATTCTCAAGTCCTCATACAGTGCTTCTGAAAAAAGTACTCAAGGATTAATATCCCTGTGACCTCACCATGACCATCTCTTCTCACAGAACAACAGATGACTATGATTCGTGCCTTGGTGATTGTGGTTCACATTCCCATGGCAGTCTCAGGAGCAAAATCTGGGAAGCCTTACAGCAATCTGCAAAGTTCACAGTTATTTTATCCATATATATCCAGACATATAATGTTCAGTGGGGATATTATGGATCTCTTCTTTTTGTCCTCAAACAATAATTCTGTGATACAGGCAACTGTTCTCTCCATTTTTTAGTTGAAGACCTACGATTTCCTAAAAAGTAAAACCTACAAAACCCTAATGGTGAATCTTGGGGCTTATACCCACTTCCAAGTCTAAAGTTCTTGTCATGAAAATACAAAAAATCATCAAGAAGGAAAGGAAATTGGGAACATCTGATACAGTTCCCTGCACCCAGGTGGTGCCTGGAACTCTCCTAGAGTAACTACTGATCTCCAAATTATCTGATCTATTCTCCTGGAGGAAATGGTAGCTTTAGGTGGACTCTATGGTATCACATATCCATTAAGCTCTCCTATCCTCCAGACTTCACATCCGTAAGGCATTGCCCACAAATATCTAGCAATTTCCCAAGTCAAAGTTGGTGACCCACACATCTAAGCTATCTGAACAAGTTCTGGACTGTGCCTCTGCCCATTCCCTTTTTGCAAGCATATGAAACAAGCACCCTCTTTCACACAGGGACTAACCATCACCCCTAGATGGCCTGATATGGCTTCCTAGCTTGATCCTCCCTTAAGCTGACTGATTCTCTTTTGCTTGGGGCTGACCCTCTACACACCAGCAGTGAATTCAACTATTTAATTACTCATTTAGTAATTAAGAAACACTTTCTTATCCATAAGTGTGAGGAGGGGGAATTGAGAACATCCCAGCAAGACTTGGGCTGAGCATCTGCCCCCTCTCCTTTTTGTGGAGCCCTGTGCTGGCAGAACTATCACCAGCCCATCTGACAAATGAAGCTTTGACTCTTGGAAGCTTATATACCCCATAAATCTTGTTTGCCTGCAAGCTGCTACTGGACTCAACACTCACTTTAAGATTGGATTGGGGTCCTGCTGTGGTGTACAGCTACCTAATTAAATAAATACATTCCAGCTTGCAGCCACTCATATGCTCTTACTGCTAAACAAATGCATATAATATCCCTCTGGTCAACATGATCTAGCAAATAATCATATCCTCAGTGAAGGATTCTTCCTGAGATAGAACATCAGGGCAAAATTCTGCTGTTATGCAATCACACAGGAAGTCCAATCACAAGGGAAAATATATTAAAATGCATACAATACTTGACATAATTATTGTCTGACTTGAGCTGCTTGGTACTTCAACACAAGGCTGCCACAATGTGCTAGAACTTCCATGTAGAGTCACATCACTGAGCACCATTCACAGACTGGCAAGAGCCTTCTTTGCAGAAATACAAATGCCCTGACCTGGATATCCCAAGCAAGCATGATCTTGTCAGATCTCAAAAGCTAAGTAGGGTTGACTTTGGTTAATATTTGGATGGCAGTTCCTCCAAAGAACGCTCGGGGTCATGACACAAAGGCAGGTAGTGACGAACCGCTTTCAAATGTCGCTTGCCTGGGTGCCAGACAATCCTAGGATCTTCTGGCTTGCCATACATGATTGCCATACTTTAAATAAATTAATAAATACAAAAAAAGAAGAAAGTGTAAAGTTTGCCTGGACCATGAACTGAGATAATTTGGGTTACCTTTTTATTTCAGAAATCTCTATCACAGCAGTCGTAAACATGATGTCAAAGTTAGATCTGAGCTACACATTCAGGATTTACCAAGTACTATTGCACTCCTATAATACTTTCAAATCAATGCCATGATGGGGCATGGAGGCACGCACATATGCACACTCTCTTTCTGATGTTGAAAAGTATTTAATAAATAAAATATAAATATAATAAATAAATTTACCCATGCATCCTGAAATGCCAAATCCCAGGAGGGCTGCACCACATGATAATTCAGAATACATAGTTCTGCCAAATCGTTAATCTCAAATAAAACTTATTACCACATGACTGTTTGCATTCATTACAGTACATTACAGTACTACTCCACATGCACACCTCAAACAAGTTTTAACACTTATTTCTTGGGTGAGGATTCTCAATGTATTGAGACCCCCAAAACCTCTTGTGATTTTCCCGATACAAATATTGCTGATACTGTGCACTCATGTATTAGAGTGGCCTCTCAGGCCTTTGGTGTATCTCTCAGACTACAGGTCGCCCATGTAGTTAAAATAATGTTGACCCCTTCCTCATATTTTGAATTCATACTACACAAACCGGACCCAACAAAGTCCACACATACAACCCTGAGGAGAAAAAATGCATTTCCTAGCACCAAGGACACAGGAACTATATAAATGGATATATCTCAAATAATTCAAGAAATGCTAAAAAAGCCACCATGCTTGGAGTATCAGTCCTCAAGAACAAAAGAGAAGGGGCTGTGGGGGATCCCTTACTAAGCCTGGTAGCTTAGTAAAATGGGGAAAAAAAACCTGTAACTTAAGAGCATGAACACTGTTTCCCCTATTTATATTTTCAAAAATCTATTTGCCCTGGATCAAAAACCTAACTTAACCAATACAGCCTTACTTGTTAATGGAAGCAGCCAAAATTGAATAGTTCAAAGAAATTGCATAGGCTGGGTTGGCACTGGCAGCCATGAGAAAGGGAAACACTGCAGGAGCCAGGTGATTATAGAGTCCACTTGCCAGTGTTTTATGAAAGTGACTGCACGCACATGTCTGCACTGATCTCCTGGCTTAACAGCATTCCTGAACAGCAGGGGATGGAGTACAGTTTTGAGCTCTAATAGACCCCTGGGGTCACTAGCCTGGCCTGACATTTCCTAGCATTCTGGAGCCTTTTGCCTCCTCTCTTGGTCAACACTCTGTCATTAAGTCCACCCAACCCCCAGGACAATGTTTGGCCTCCACCCCAGGGTTTCCTTTGCACTTTAGAACTCACCCACAGTGACCGATAGTGAAATCCTACATGGAAATTATAGTCTTCTAAACTCATTGACTTCACTGGATTTCATAGGGTATAATTCTGTTTTAGGATTGCACTGTAGGAGTACATGCACACAAATGTGCCATTTTGTTTCAAAGAAATTAATTCTAAAATACCACCCTTTACTTGGTTCTATGTCCCCAAACTTGCTACTTTAGTTATAAACACATACTTGGGATAACAGGTACAGAAGGAGTTCATGCAAAACTGAAACAAATAATGAGCATAACATCTAATAAATCCAATAAAATTGAAATCAATGAAGTCTTAATTACACAATTTTTGGTTTTGGATTTTATCCTATGGTAAGTGAATTTCACCCGGAGCTCCTCTGTTGCTGCTTGAGGACAGTCCCAGTTCCTGAACTATTAAAAGAAATCAGTAAATCCAGTACTTCCTCTCCCCCTCCTTCCATTTTCCCTGCCTCAGCAGAGCACATCATCAACAGCTG
Organism: Paroedura picta; assembly: GCF_049243985.1. Taxonomy (NCBI): domain Eukaryota; kingdom Metazoa; phylum Chordata; class Lepidosauria; order Squamata; family Gekkonidae; genus Paroedura; species Paroedura picta. Next base: position 75,025,631 of record NC_135370.1, on the reverse strand, counting down.
TCTCTGGAATTGCGGGGTGCGTGGAAAGACAAACAACCACTATTATTTAAAAAAAACGGGGGGGGGGGCGAGAGAAGCAGGCACACGCCTCCCCTTGAAAGGTCACCGAGCGCGCGATTACTTGTAGCAGCACAAGCCCGTTTCCGCGTGGGCTGGCAAAGCTTTCCAGAGCCTTTGGGAGATAAGTCATTTCGAATAATCCCTGGCGAGGTGGGGATCCCTACGTCAAACACCGGAAAGGCACCTGCACATAAATGACTGGGCCATGTCAATTGAGGGGCAAAGAGAAGGGGCGGGGGGGGGGCGCTAAACTCGAGTCCGTCACCTGCGACGCAAGTAAACGGCGCGAGACCCTCCTCCCAAAAGCACAGAACCCCAGCTGGCTGGATTCAGAACCACTGGATGAGGACTGAAATGCCCGCCGCCCGCCCGCGATCCGTTTCGACAAAAGCTCACCGGAGTTCGGAAGGCACGGCGGCTCCTCCCGCGCAAAAGCGCTCCAGATCGACGAGAGCAAAGACTACACGGAGGCGACTACCAGCAAGGCAGGAAACTCGCCGCCAGAGACGGCATTTAGGAAAGGAAAGGGAAGGCGGGCGGGTCACCAACGCTCCGGGTAGGTGGAGACTCGGCAGCCGCAAGGAGGGGCCGCAATCAGAGCAAGCCCAGCGGCGCCTTGCGTGCCCACGATTAACCCAGAGCTACCTGGGTCGGCGCGCGGAGTTCCTCCCCCGCCGGGGGGATGCGCGGGGCGGGGCGAGCCCGAGCTGCCCAAGTATGACTGGGGGCAATGGCCCCACCCCGAAACTCCTGACCTACCTTTCCCCGGCGTCCGCGGCAGGGCAAGCGAAGGGTGCCCCTTTGAGGAGGTGTGGCCGTCAGGCGCACAGCGAACTGCAGGAAGAAGTGTCGGGAAATCCTCTTCAAAGCTTAAAAATCTCAGTGTTTGAATATCTTGTATTAGGTGGAGGACGGAGAACTAGGGAAAGCTAATACGAGCTTGCGATTCGGCGGATATACGGAACAGGCGATAACTGGATCGTTTTATTAGGCCAGCTTCCCTCAGCGCGATAGGCGTATGGAAATACCCAAATCCATGAAACATCTGACTGTTGTTGATCGTTTCCGTAGTACTTTCCCGGGAGCAATAATGCTTTATGACTTCTCTTTAAAAGGGAGAGTTAAACTACCTAGTCAGAACTCTCACCCACCTGATAGAGAATTTAGTGTATACTGAAAACCTGCAGTTTCAACAAAAGTGTGGAAATGTTGAAAACATTACAAAATGTTGTCTATTTTTAAAATTGGGTGACCTTGGGTCAGACATACACACATACAACCTAATTACCACACAGAGTTGTGAGAATAAAATGGATGAGAGGAGAATAAACTACCTTGAGTCCCAGATGAGGGGAAAGGCTGGGTATAAACTCACAAAAAATGTAAGATCAACTGAGTACCATGTCTGTAAAATTAACGGCTTATATATGGATGACTCCCTTCCTCCTGTAGCTGCAAAGTGCGTAACCTGGGATTTATCGTATTTCTATTTACTTTATTTTTAGTATGCCTTTTTCACTGAAACACAAGGCAGATTACACAGGGTAAATCAATGTGATTCGTAATAATATAATACAATGAAGATTACAGAATCTGAGACAAAGATATTAGACATTGTATGTTAAGCAATGCAGGGGATGGTATTATGTAAAATAAAATAATGCAGAAGTAGTATAACACATACAACAAACAGATTACAGTGGTATCCCATTCCCTTTATAAAAGCATCTTCCTGAACCATTATAATATAGCCCTAGTAACATTATAGAAATACTCTCCTGAACAATTTTGCTTTGTTTTCAAAATGCCAGGAGAGCCCTCGTGACCTCTTCAGCAGGTCATTCCATAAACTGAGGGCCACAACAAAAAAGGCAGTTGTCGGTTTTGCCTATTTGCAGGATGGCACCTGCAGAAGACCCTGCTTAGATGAGCTTAGATGTTGGGGAGCATGAGAGGCAGTCTATAGGTCCATGGCCATGATGTTTTTTCTGTGTACCTTGAACCTGGTGACAGATGGGCAGACAATGGAAGGTCCACACACAGGATCCAGATTTCATAAAAATTATTGTCTTTAAGTTGCTGAAATGCTTCATAATTCTCGACAGGAAAGAATGCGCTACCTTTGCATCCCATATATGCATTCCATATAATTTTCACAAACTTTTTCTACAATCTAGTAAGTTTAAACCCAAGCACAATTATTGCTGGGTTGAAATTCCCAGAGCTATCTGAATATGTGCTAAGACCTATGGGGAGTTTGCTGTAGCATGTGTATACATGAAATATTTAACTGGTCTGTCAGTGCTTTGCAAATGTGTTGTAAAAAACATACTGTGTTAAAACAGATGCACACACATACACAGAAGCTCAATTTTATTCACTAAATGATACCAACTTTCTTAGGATCCACTCTATCCACTGTAATTATGTTCAGTGCAATTTAATATTGTTTTACAATCTCTTCTACCCCCTTTCCCACCTTTTTCATATACCTAACTGTGGAATCCTAAGCAAAGTCACATTCCTTTAAGCCCATTCATTTAAAGAGACCTCAAAGATTGTAATTCTTGTTATAACTGCACTGTAAAAGACCATCAAACACAAAGAAGAGGAATAAAGATATGATAAGCTGGTACCAGATTTTGAATGGAGTCTGAAATGTGGTCCATGAGTTTTGCAACTTTCTACAACTGAGAAAAAGACAGGAATCTATAAAAGAATCCCACCCCCAGGATTATCCAAAGGACATTTCACTCCAAGAACCTTATGTCGGAGCCACTATAGTTATTAAGCATTAGAAATGGATCTGGAAGACACAGGTACAATGTCAACCTGATTCATAGATTTATTAGGTCACATAGAAATGATTATTAATACATAATCAATAAAAATGCTTATCTGATAAAGTTCAGTTTGATTCATCTGATTAAGAGTATTTTATGGCTGGACACAAAACTTACTACTGAGGAAAAATCACTAAAATTCAGGGGAAAAGAGGCAAAATAAACCATTATTTATATACCTAGACCGATTCCAAACGGAGGTATAAAATACAAACTACCTCCTGCTTGCAAATGTGTGACAGGAAACTGTGCATTACGCTTCCTGACAGGAGACCCCTACTGTGTTATCCCGCTGCCTCATTGCAGTTTTTTTGCCTCCTGATGAAGCAGTGGAGAAGCAGGAAGTGTGGACAACCCAAACTTCTTCCCCCCCCCCGCTCCTCGGGTTGTCAATCAATGCAAGTCACCAATCCCTTCACAGTGGTTGTTTTGGGGACTAAAACGTCCCACCCCAAGTCCCTAAATTAATTTAAAAAAATACACTTCCATGTTGCTATGAGGAAACGCCACAAGACTGAAACATTTATTTTTTTAAACTTGCACTTCCACATTGCTTCAGGATCATGCCACAACAATAAAACATTTTCTTACAACTCTTTCTGGGATTCTTTGTATAATAGTCTCTATGTTTGGGTAGATTTCTGATAGGCTGACCATGGTAACTGGATCCGGATGATTGTGTGTTCATGGTAAATATCTAAAATAAAGAGTACAGATGCCAAGCTAATAGGGAGAGGGCTGCTGGATCACACGCCCCCCTCCCTCTTTCCTTGTTCATACCTCATTGCCAGAAAACACCAACAGGAATGTGTTTTAGCTGCCTGATCCCAATATTACCATGCACACTGAAGAAAACATTTTTATTTGAATTGAGGGCACATGGCTTTGTGGTCCCGTAGCTACATGGACTGCATCAATTTAAAAAAATTGAGCAGGAAATGGAGAGGGGAGGGCAGGTGCGAGGGCAGGCAAAACACTACCAAGACTGTTGCATATTTCTCCCGCCAGACAGTCTTGCCCCTGTTTGCGGCCCAATTGGAAACATGGCAAGAAGTAGCAAATCGTGATTTTGTGATTTTCCTCATCACGAAGGAAATCTGACAAAAGCTTGCACCATCCACTGGAGAGCTCCAGGTTGCAGCCGACATCATACGGAAGCAGCACTAAAAGCTGCAAGCAATGTGAAGCTGTCCAGGGACAAATTCCTCATGCGGAATCGGTCCCACAAATGCACTTCTTCTCTCTTCAGCCAAATGTTGACCAATGAGTATTAATGTATGGAGTCCCACACAGAACTCTATTAACCGCTTAATTTTGTGTCTATCTTTAACAACAAGATACAATTAAGCACCAAGGAAGCCAGAATATATGGGAGATGAGCTAAGTTCAGCTTCTTAAGTCACAGGTTATAAAGAACAAATATTGATTGAAGTTCAAAGTTAATTATTGCAAGTTAATTCCTACCAGGTTATAACGAAAATAGAAGCAGGGTAATGACAGGATGTGTGAAGTCAGAAATCCTAAAACCACATTAGGGTATAGGTGCCACTGAAATCAGTGGAACCTACTATTTTGTAAATATTCTTGAGTTAGAGTTGTAATAATGTTTAAGACTACAATATTTAGAATTTTAATTGAAAGCAATTGGATTTAAATTATTAGGATTGAGATGAAAAAAATATTACTGCCCTAAGAAGTTTTCCAGGGTAACTTCATATAGAGAATTCCAGATGCTGCTTTAGGGGTGAAATGTCCCATCTAGGCACTGCTGAAAGCACTAAATTGAGGTCATTTTCAAATATACTCCAGCAAAACTGTTCTCAGTCCCAACAGTGTGGGTTTCCACAAGTAATCATTACCTTTGTTATTTATTTAATTTGTATTACAGCTACCAATCAACCATTATATAATTCTCAGGGCATCTTATATTTATTCTAGACTTAAAATGAGGGTATTTCCTTAATGTTAGAGATTAATTTTTGGCAAAAATACAAATGTATGTCAAAGAAGAAAACTAGGAATACACAAATTAAAAAATTTGGGAGATTTAAATTTTAAAAAGCAGCTATTCCTGCCCGTGGCAGCCTGTTAAGGTAGATGTAAACACTTTCAGATTGGACAGAAAACAAGTACAGGTAAACCAGATTCTAAACTGGTATTACTCAGACAATGCAATAGGCACAGCCTTAGAGAACAAAAAAATCTGGATTGCAAAAAAAGTCAGCAACAGTCACTTTCAACAACAGGAAGGGAGGAGCCAAAGCCTTTGGGGTTATTCCCCAGAGCAGCTTGAATTAGTTACTATGATTGTCATGCAATTTCAGTCATTGAAATTATCAAATTCTTATGTACATGAAGATGCTCCACCCCATATCTGCACTGCTTCTGTGGTAGCATGCAGTGAGATAAATGGTCTGATGAAAACTGATGTAACTTTGCACTGGGAAGGCTCATGTTGGCCATTATCTACTCCCCCCCTTCCCTTGCATGTCTAAGTGCTGTTAGACATGTACTAAATTAAAATGGAAAGTATTACCTGGCCAACTGCTATTGGAAATCAAATACTGGATCAGGTAGCCCACAGCAAAATCTAATAAAGGTAAATCTTTGGCTGTCCTAGCAGGAGATATTTTCAACCCATGTGATGCTTTTCTGTCAAGAGAGGCCCGTTAACCTGATAAAATACCTGTTCATGAGCTAGTTTGCTCTTCTTTTCTCTCTACTCCAGGATTTGGGTTCCCATTTCTTCTCTTTGTATAATTACTCTGACATATAGAAAACTTCTGCAAAATCATATGTTACGGGTAATTTTACTGAGAAATAAATCTCAATTGAACTTGCTACTTAAACGTGCCTTGAGCTTCGCTAAATAAAACAAAGTGAAGACTTTTCTCCTAGTGCTGCAATCAAGGAGTAATTCTTGTCACTGATTGTTAATACAATCCAAGATGATATAATGAGACTACATCCCTGCTCTAGTGTCCATATCATTTCCAGTGGTCTGAATACCTCTACAGTGAAACCATTAATGTTTTATCTGAAGTCCAAGACATACCATGGTCCATATTTAGAGGCTCCACGTACTGCAATCCGCATGGTTAAACAAACCCACCACAGTATTGCTATAAATTATGCTATGGTTAGAAATAATCTGTTAGCTGACACATGAGAAAAAATTGCTACCACTGAAATCTAGACCTAAGGATTAATTTCTGTTGCTACTGGTGTGAACTGAGGACACCAAGATGGTGGCAGTGGAAAAAATGGAACTGAATTGGAAGAGTGACACATTGTGAAAAGGCAAAAATAATCATAGAGAATGGAGTGAGTGATGTAAAGTAAACTGAGCATAAAGTCTGTCTGTAAGGTTTTATGTACCCTGGACGGAAGTTCAGGTGTATATCAGCTCCAAGTTACACTCAAGACATTTCCCAAAGGAGACTATGACTTGAAGGATGTGTGCAACCACTGGTTAAATTTAACCTCCTTATACATATACATCTGGACCAACAAAATACAATCCCAGTAAAAGAATGGGGAGGAGAAGTGTGTCAAAGCACAAGATGGCACTGACAGCTCAGTGGCCTCTGAAGGTTCAGTGGTGCAGGTAACACAATCTGATCTGACCAGTTAATAACCAGGACTTGAAAAGCATAACGTGAGAGGAATGATAAGAAATGAAGAGTATCTGAATATCTGAAGTATAGGTGGGTCCATCAAAGCTGTCTCCTTGCTCCACTATTATGTCCTGTACCAGCATAGGGCATGTTCTAGTTAGTGCCTATGTTCGCAGAAATAGGCCTTTGCCAGCCACCTGACTAGCACAATAATGCAGCCATTCTGCATATGAAGACAGGGTGCATTGTACATCCACAGCCGCCCAAGAGTTGTTCATGCAGCTCTTCTGCCTGAAAAGATGTATTGTTCTGGATGACCCAGCCCCTCACTCTCTCCCCAACACCAGGGAGGCAGAGCTGTTCCCAGCAGACCAAACAGCTCCATTCAGAGTCCTCCATATCCCCACCCCTTCGCATCTGATAATGGGCCTTCTCTCTTTCAATGCTACATGGGGGGGGGGGGAGGCTGGACCATGCAATGAGAGCCCCACCTTCAGCCTGGGGCTTACAATGAAGGGGCAGGGGGCAAAAGGAGTCTTCTGAGTGACAACCGCTGGTTCTGTCCCCAGTGCAGGCAGATGACAGAACTAGATATGGCACAGTAAGATTTAAGCCACCAGAAGCTTCATGGGACTACAAGACAGCACAACAATGGCCACACCTGAAAAAATACGTGTGAAAATGCTCTATAGTAGCGATCCCCAATCTGAGGGCTGCGGACCACATGTGGTCCTTTGACTAATTGGAGGTGGGCCCCGAAGGATGCCTTCTCCCCACCCCCCAGCCCTTTACAACACACTTCATTGTTGTGGCATGTCTGTATCTTATTTTGAAGGGATGTTTAAACATTACCATAGCGATCAGAGAGCGTTAGGGCAGTGGTTGAGAGTAGAGGAGTAAACTACCCCCCCCCCCACCGGGCCTCAGTAAAAGGCGTTGAGTGGTCCCCGATGATAAAAAGGTTGGGGACCACTGCTCTATAGGATTACAGTTCCCGTTTTACTGAGCATCTTAATGTCAATTGGTTCTAATGAGTAGCTGTGTTGGTCTGAAGTAGCACAATAAAATCAGAGTCCAGTAGCACCTTTAAGACCAACAAAGATTTATTCAAGGCGTGAGCTTTCGAGTGCAAGCACCCTTTGTCAGACTATGATCTTCTTACATGACAGGGAATATATAGCAACAGAACTGATTTTTGCTATATATTCCCTGTCATGTAAGAAGATCATAGTCTGACAAAGGGTGCTTGCACTCGAAAGCTCACGCCTTGAATAAATCTTTGTTGGTCTTAAAGGTGCTACTGGACTCTGATCCAATTGGTTCTGTTATCATGCTTCGTCCTGATTCAGCCATCCAGTCTTCACTACAATGACCATGAAAACTGGTGGGATTCCATATGCAAATACAGCTCTGATCTAGCTGCAGAGGATACAATGGCACATTCAAGGAGCACCATAATGCCACTGTGTGTTGTTGAACATACATGAAACAGTTGAAGGACATTATTCTTACAGTTCCGTCAGAACATAGACTGCAGGTGCTACTTTACAGACACACATTACAAGTACAGCAACAAAGAGGAAGGCATGTTAAAAACCAAAAATGCAATTAGCTTATTGGCCTTATTATTATTTATGGAAATTATTATTTATTGAACTTATATCCCGCCACTTTCCAAAGATTCGTGGCAGCTTACAAACATAAAACCCCCATAATAACCCCTATATAAAGACTCCACAGCCCTGAGGCCCTACAAGCAACAGGATTGGTGACCAAACTTCCCTAGTCACCTGAGCAGACCTCGCTAGAGGTGGGGATGTAGATGGAATAACAAACCAAGCCTGGCAGAATAATTACAGAAAGGCTAATTCAAGACATGGTTTTTGAATAATTAATAGTTTCAAGTTGTAAGTAAGGGCAACGCTGGAGCAGCACAGGTGAGGTGGTGGTAATTGACATTAGGACTCAAAGGATCAAACTGAAAGGATTTGAGGAGATCAGGATCAAGATTGAATCAGATAAGATACTGACCATGAATATGTTATCTTTAAGCTAGACCAATGGATTCTAATGGAGTTTATATCCACAATGAATAAGCACAATTTGGCTTTGTGTCCTAGATCATGACAAGAATCTAAAGATCAGTTTCTAAGGGATACCAGCCTTGCTGATTTAACAAGGAAACTAATCTGGGAATGAAAAGTTCAAATGAAAATAAGGGCTAACTGAATCACCATCTTGTAGTAGATGTGGTCTGGAACTAGAATAGTATCTGCAAAGCTCTTATGTAAAGTCTTTATAACCTGCCTTTTGACCATGTTCTTAAGGTAGCTTGAAACAATATGAACTTTAATAAATTACATCAAAAAGGATCAATATATGACAGCAGCAGTAGTTAAAATAAGTCTATATCATACAACCGGGATAATAAGAATATTTAACCTGGCACTGAAATATCATTAATGAAATATCATTAATATCACAACAGACTGGAAAAGAGTACAATTGCCAACTACTTCTTGGGGAAAATATCTGTCCCCTTTAATAAAGATTTAAATGAGTAAATCTTTATTAAATAAATCTTTATTAAATAAAGAGTAAATCTTTATTCAAATTAAATGGATATGGCATTTTATCTAGGCCTGCTAGCAATTCTAGTAAAGAGAAGCTCCACAGATTGTTTATTTAAAACATTTTTATGCTGCTTTCCCACGATTAGGGCAGGGTGGGGATTTCTCTAAGGAAGACTTAATCCCTGATAGAGAACAATACTAGCAAGGTCTACTATAAGGTTTACTTTGAGACAGGTGTTCTTAGGACTGCACTCTAACAATGCAATGCTAAATGGAGTTGTACCTTTCTAAATTTATTGAAGCCACTGGCCTTAGAAAGGTGTAACTGACAGTCATCTACTTAATCTCAGAAACGAAAAGCACTCCAGCAAGGGTCATAACAGTGAAGAAAGTTTGTATGAGAGTAACAGTCATTAAAGTTTACTAGTAACAATTCATTTACTGTTCTATTAAGAGGAGAAGAATCCATGGGCAATGGGAGGAGCTTTTACATTGCTGCCCTGGATTCTGAAATTGAGAGGGGGTATGAACAATATACCAAGTGCTATTCCACTGTTCAGTTGATCTCTTTAAGCAACACCCTGATAACCTTGATGTTATACAAGGCTATACAAAGAGCAATATTTCGCAATTAATACAAAATACTGTAAGTGCATCAGTTATAGTTGATAATTGCAATATTTCGCAATTAATACAAAATACTGTAAGTGCATCAGTTATAGTTGTGATTATGGGGGAATTACAACCTATCTATCTTTGAGAACTCTAGAACTGCTCCTTGCCAAACACCATCTTTCATGTTCAGATACCTAGGCACCTGCATATGTGAGGCATGTGTTCCATTAAAAAGTATATTTGCTCTGAAGCAAGAATGTCAAGGCAACAGCTGCCCTCTAGAGACGCACTCAAGAATATGCTAATACTTATAACTAAAGCAACAGGATTTTCTGCATATTCAATAAATTGACAAATAAAATATAATATTTAGTCATTATCATTAACATGATCATTAACATTAATAATGTTTCCTTTATTCATCTCTACTAATATTAATACTGTGATATTACAAAGACTTCTAACAGTCTGCACCAAAAGCCTCCAGGGAGGGCGGTATAGAAGTATGATAAATAAAATAAAAATAAAAGATTTGGTATTAATATTCCAACACATCTATTCAAACTAATTGTGACACAAGCAGCAGTGGTCACGTTTGAGAAATCAGATATACGACTGGAAACAGGTTGTTTACTAAAGTTTAGCAGGAGTGTTACAGTAGAGGGAGGGCGCAAATGGTTCTAATATACGGTAGGCAATATCTGATAGTCACTATTGCTTTTGCTAGGGTTTCAGCATAGTGTAATTGCAGTGTTACTCAACATGAATACAAATTTAAGAGGGACGCTTGATGCCACATTTTCTCTCGTGTACTGATATGCCATTTCTTGGGTTCTATATCGCTTCTTAGTGAATATACCAGAAACATTTATTTTAAAATTTAACGCCAAACCTCAGACCTAACTGCTGGAACTGTTGCTAACTACTAGTTAAAGCATTATAGTCACAATTAAGTCGTCACCACTTTACCATTCCCTTGATTTCCGAGGGGAAACTAACAATCCGCTGTTTATTTTCTGAAGTCAGTGGAGCTTTAAAGAATGCATTTTAGACCGTCATAGGCCGATTTATAGACTACATTGCTGCCCAAACGTCGTCGTTCCCCCCGGAGCTCAAGGCGACCTACGTAGGCTCAAAGCGGTCTCCTGTTCCGCTACTAGACTTCCTTAGCTTCGGGAAATTGCTGCATCTTATACTCCTAAATCCTAGAAGTAAGCCCTCGGTTTCCTAGCGGTGGGCTCCAAAGTTCATTAGCAAACAGCGCACCTCGTGCTGATCCTCGACCAAATAAACCTCAACACGCATGATGTAGATCAATAAAATCAGAGTCCAGTGGCACCTTTAAGACCAACAAAGATTTATTCAAGGCGTGAGCTTTCGAGTGCAAGCACTCTTCTCAGACTATGAACTGACCATCATAACAGTAGGTACTCGGCATCCTCCGCGGGCGGCACCACGCCTACTTTTTCTCTTTGTGACGTAACAGCCAGCGCCGCCGTTCCCCAATTCTTGCCCGACAAAATAAACGACTCCTTCACCATCTCTGGATTCTCGCCTCCCGTGATGCACCGCGCACCCAGCTCTTGTTCAGCCACGCTCCCTTCCACCATCCCGTCAGCCTTTGCAGCGTCGCGCGCGGGAAGGGAAGATGGCGGCGACTGTAGTCCTGGCGGACCGAGGATACCTGGAACTGAACGCGGTGGAGCGGGGAACACGGCGCAGGGTCCGGGAGCTCGTGTTTAGCCTTCCAGGTGCAAACTGGGCTGGGGTCGCTGGGCCTGAGGGGTGATCATTGCTGTTAGAGCTGCGCTTTCGTTCCGCGCGCGACCTGACTGACCTGCCTCCCTGGTCCATCCCATTGCAGGTAGTGGCGTGTCTCCTTCAGCGGTGCGATACGCGGACAGCGCTGGCGGGTACTGGTACCAGGGGAGCGGGCAACTGGGCTCCGTGACCAGAAACCGTTTCATCCACTGGTGAGTACTGGAGGACATGGTCTCGCCCCCCTGCTTTAGACTCCGGTAAAGTGTCAGTCAATATGAGGCGTACTGGCCCACGGTAAAGATGTCCCAGGTTTAGGGGAGAGTGGGGAGGAGCTCGCAGTGCTTTTGAGACAACAGATTTATGCTGTCTGATGCGATTAAGTCCTGTTTTGCAACTGATAGTGTCAGTCCAGCTTCAGTTTAAACACAATAGTAGATCTCACCTTAGGGTGAGGAAGTATGGTCCAAGAGTGGCAGGTAATAGAACAGCTATTGCTAAGTATATCTGAAAATTGAATGGTTTTGAAATGAAAGGCTAAGTGCATAGGAAATCAGCCTTAGATAGGTGTAAGGGAGTAATGGTTACTGCAGTGAAAGAAAAGCAGAGTGATCATGTGAGAACTTGAGTGTCAGCAAATTAGCTGTGCTTGCTGATGGCAACTATGTCTTTTAAACAACTGAGTGTCATAGTACAAAGGGAGGGACAAACAGAGTTTATCCCTAACCTTGTGCTAGGTTTTGAAGGTTGGTTTGGAGAATTGTTTGTACTAGGGTTTGAAGAATTGCTATGTGCCTGTGGAGACGGAGGAACTGTATGTCCAAAATAACAGTGATTTATATAGTAGGGGTAAAATGCAACATTAGAATGAGTAGAATGACAGTTGAATGTCCGAATGTGCAGAACCAACTGGTATTCTAACCATAGAACTGTATGTCTGTAGACTAGAGCACAGCACAGGTTACTGAAATTTCTGAGATTTGGTATGGCAAGGAGTCTGTGGCAAAATATAGGCCTAATCTTAGGTAGGGAAAGACACTATTAATATTAGTAGAAATAACTTGGATAGAATTTCTGTTTGTTGCCAGTAGATACATTCTCAGTTTTGTATGTTTATTTAGATACTATCCATTCTGTTTGTCATTAATATTCTTGTCCCTCCCACAAGTTGAGTTTCTTACATTACAACAGAATGTTATGATCCAAAATATACTAACCTTTTTTGTTTTGGTTCTGATTACTACTTCCTTGTGGAGAAAAAGTTGTGAGAAAGATTGCTTAGTGAAACAGCATATTTATTATAAGGGTGTGCAGAAAGAATTTGTTGTTACTATGAGGAGTTGCTTATAAGTGGCCCCCAAGGTTTTAAGTAATTCCTGAAATCCCTGTTCAGGTGTTATTAATCTATATGCTGATGCAGATTTGAACTTTTTGGCAGCTGAGGCATATCTTGGCTTTAAAATATTACTTCAAAGAATGCAAAGGTTCAGTCAGCGGATTAACCACCATCAACCACATACGTAAGGCTGCACTGGTTGTTCCACATCCAGGTCTGTGCTAACACTACTCCTGCCAGCTCACTTCACTACTTCCCCATTTCTCTGCCAAGCCCAGTAAGTACAGGGAGCGTGGTCACTTCGTATCTGTTTACAGATTTTATCTGGCCAAAGTGCCATACAGAATAAACTACTAGACCCGCCCCAGCACACACACTTCTTTTCCTTTGTAATCAAAGGGGGAGTAATCTCTATAGCTTTGAATGGTACATTGCTGGATTATACAAAATTTCTAGCATATACATTTGATATTTTTTGATACAGTGAGATCCATATAAGTGGTTAATGTAGAGCCACGGGCCATATTTGCATTTACCATCAACCAAAAGGACTGCATAGCTATTATATGCCCTCCTCACTGTGTCAAACACACACAATAATTTAAGAAATAGCTTTTAATCTTCAGTATGTAACTATAATATTTGTAATTGCCTTGTCTATCTAGATTGACGGGAATGACTTCTCTTTTCTCAGCATGAGGCACAGCTACTCAGATTGAAAGATTGCCTGGGTGTCTAGAGGGGAGTAAGACCAGCTTGCTCTTTTCCCAGGTGGCTGCCACAATGATTTAACAATGTCTTCTATATATCCAGTTTACTCTCTAACAGTTGCTCAGGTGTTCATATGACACAGAGGTTGCAGAGAAAAGTGGGAGGTTGTTGGAGGGAAGGTCTTTTATTTCCATCCCTAGCATGGAGGCTCACATTTTATCCATTCTCCAGCCCCCCTGTCAGTAGCTTTATGGTGGGTACCACCCGCCAATCACTAGCTCACCAGGCATTGGTGAACAGAAGAACACTGCTGGCATGTGGCAGGTAGTTTAAGAGCCTCTGAGTGAATATCACTGATCTACAGCATGGTCTCCATATCAATACTGGGTTGGGAAGTGGCCCATACTGAGTAATGTAAGTTTATAACTGCTAAATTATTTTACTTGTTTCCTTTTTCAGGGCTACTTCAGGTGGTACGTTAGAGCTGGTAGAGGAGTCCCTGGATATAAATCTCTTGAACAATGCTGTTCAACTCAAATTTCAGAACTGTAGCCTTTTACCTGGGGGAGTGCATATCTTTGAAACACAGAATAATATTGTTATCTTGATCTCAACCAATCAGACAGTGCACAGATTGATGTTACCACATCCTGCCCGGTTGTATAGGAGTGTAAGTATTCTGTTTCATTACTTCTGTTTTCAAAATTTTGAAAATTGTAATTAAATATATTTAGGCAAAACGGTATGTGCATTGATGCTTGTGCAGTTCTGATGATTCTCCAAAGCATAATTTGTTTGTGTATAAACTATTTAATGATTGGAATCATTTTTCAACTATTTGAAGCAGAGGTTTTGGAGAAAATGTAAATTGGGGGTAGGACTGAGTATCTAATACACGCTTTCTGAACTAGGTTTTCATGAAACCCTGGGATTTCTTGTGTGGGAGTTAAATAGTTTTCGGCGTATTTTTTACTTTTGTTAAACATTTCTCGGGTGATATGACTATACATGGTCATGTTGACCTGCCCTAGCCAATGATGGGCCAGGAGGGGGGGTGGGAAGGGGAACACAGGTATGCCCCCCAACTAGGGTTGGGCGCTGTGGTGTCTGAAGTGACGATTAGCTTCTGGAGCAGCCAGTACCACAGTGGGGGGGGGGAAGGTGCGGGCGCACACATGCAGGCGCAGAGCTCTGTGCGTGCATGTGTGTGCCAGCCAGTGCGCCAGTGCCCGCGCCTCCCTTTCCCCTCGCGCCATAGCGCTGACTTGCTTTGGGTGTGAACGGCTGCTTCGGACACCGAAGCACCCAACCCTACCAACCATACTCTGCAGTAGGAGCCATTTTTTCTAATATATTTATTTGTTAGAAATAGTATTTCTATAGTCATTATTAGAAGATTTGGCTGTTGAGTTAACCTTCACATTATTGGAAACATCTTCAGTAGTTCATTATCATATTGTGGAACTAGTTGCATTTAAATAATGTGAAAACATGTTGAATAGTACTTTCAGTTGCCTTCATAGTATGCAAATTGTTAGTTGTGTTGGTCTGAAGTAGCACAACAAAAATTGAGTCCAATGGCACCTTTAAGACCAACAAAGATTTGGTCTTTCGAATTGAAAGCTCATGCCTTGAATAAATCTTTGTTGGTCTTAAAGATGCCATTGCATGCAATCTTTGTTGTTCATAGGATACAGTTCTTAAAATATCAATGGAATAAAACCTCTTTTTAAAAAGCATTTAAGTCATTCAAAAAGGAAAAATCCATTAGTCTTTTTTTTTTTGTAGGGGCTGTCCTCAAAATTTCTAAATAGAGGAAAAATTGAGAAAATAGTTGAGGTTGGAGGATGTCCTGTGTGTATGTTTTGTTCCCCCCCAAGCCCTTTGCAGTTCTCCTGTAGGCTCATAAGCTCCCATCTTACTTCTTATATAAGGCTTTTCAGTTTCATGTTTAGCTCTATCCATAGTTGTCTGTGCTGTGGAAATTGACAAACTATAGCTTTTTCAGCCAGGATCAAAAATCCTTGCTTGACCTGAGATTCTGATTCTCATTTGGAAGACAACTGCTAATCATAGTTTGCTGTGAGGATTAAATTGGCAAACTGTAGCTCTGAACATGAAACAGAAAGTAAACATAAGAGAGAGGAGGAGGGAGTACATGAGTCATTATCTTGTTTCTGAATTGAGTCTTTGAAACTTTGAAATGTGTAGTTTCTTAGCCAAATATTTGATAGCCTTTTCTACAGTTAGAATTTTAAAAGTTGCCAAATTTTTCTTGCTGTGTATTCAATAAGAATATTTATTTGTGTTTATATTATAGCAGTGGTCTTCCCTCTGTGCATTATGGGGAGCCACACTAATAATTCATGTCAGCCAAAAGAGTCACGTGAGGTTTGTATGCCCTGTGCACCACCTCAGACATTCACAAACAATAGTGCTTCTCTACCTTCTTGAGTATGAGGGTCCCTTTGAAATGTCAAAACCAATTTTGGACCCCCACACCATAGTAGTTGCAAAATAAAAATCAGTCTGTGTCTGCAGTGCTTAACTAAAGAGGTATTCTTGGAAGAGCCGAGACCAGGAGATGTGGCAGAGGTAAACAGTCAAGCAACAGGCACCACTGCTATTCTAACGAGTTCTTAGTCTTTTGGTGCATACACATTGTGGGGTCAGATGCTATCACAATCCTCCCTTTCCTCTGCTTTGAAGAATTCCCTCTTTACATCCAACATGCTTTACAACATTGCTAGTACAGTGGGAGAAAAAGAAAGACATGTGCATACCTGTGCAGAGTGCAAACCTGAGCGGGGTTGATGCAACCAGGACCTCCACTTGTCAGAGACAAGTGCAGGAAGATAGTGATGTCCCACATCTGCAACTGGTATCACTCTGTAGAGTGATAATAGTTGATACTCCTATACCCCATCCCGCAACTCACATCATTAAAAGATCTGCTGAGAACAAATTTAGTATGGAGAACAATGAGTAGATTATCATACACTGTGAAGAAACAGTGATAGGTATTGTTTTTTGTATTATATCTTCTCAGACAATTGTTGCAGAAGAAGAAGAAATTTTAAAAACCATTTGACATTTCCCCAGGATTGCTAATCTATTTTAAATTTCTCTTAAAGGAGCTGATAACAGAAAGTCAAATGCAGTCCATTTTTATGGATATTGGAAAAGTTCATTTTAGGGATCCTTCAAACTTCTGTGCAATTCCTGCAGTACCTGGATTGGCAGCTAATTCCACTGCTTCTGCAGCTTGGCTTAGCAGCGATGGTGGAGCACTCTTTGCTCTACCTTCTGCCTCTGGTGGGATTTTTGTTCTTAATCTGCCACCTCACGATGCTCATGGTAAGAATATAAGTTGAGCTTGATAACTTTTTCAGCTTGCTTGCCATTAGAAATCTCAGAAATTGTCTTTAGTTATAAGGTAAAGGTATCCCCTGTGCAAGCACTGGGTCATGTCTGACCCTTGGGGTGACGCATTTTTATGGCAGACTCAACACGGGGTGGTTTGCCAGTGCCTTCCCCAGTCATTACCGTTTACCCCCCAGCAAGCTGGGTACTCATTTTACCAACCTCGGAAGGATGGAAGACTGAGTCAACCTTGAGCCGGCTGCTGGGATTGAACTCCCAGCCTCATGGGCAGAGCTTTCAGACTGCATGTCTGCTGCCTTACCACTCTGCGCCGCAACATTTTTATTTATGCTGTATGGTCCTTCCAAGGCGCTCAGGGCAGCATATATTCTGTACTTCTGCATTTTATCTTCAGAACAACCATCTTTGATGTAGGTTAGACTTGAGAGGGTTTAGCTGGCCAAAGGGCATCCAGCAGAGGGGGTGGGATTCCACCTTGGGTCTCCCAGGTCCTAGTCCAGTGTTCTAACCACTACACTATTGTGTGAACCAGGTGATTTAAAAATATTTTCTCATGTAGAATGGTGTTTGAATAAATCTGTTATGATAAACTAAATGTTGTAATAAACCAGCTAATGAACCCTGGCCCTAAAGAAGCCCGCCAGAACATTCCCTGTCCTGGCCCCCACCTGATGGAATGAGCTCCCAGGAGATCAGGGCCCCTGACGGAGCTAAAACAGCTCTGCGGGGCCTGCAAAAGGGAGCTCTTCTGCCAAGCATTTGGTTGAGACCAGCCGTAACCAACAACATCTGCAGGGCCCCTGTTTCCTCCTTCCCAGAAATCCATCAATGTGTTTTGCTCCTGGACCTGTTTGCACTCTTACCATTGTTACAATTATCAGTTATGGATTGTTTCTTGTATTGTTTTCTATGTTTTATGTAAACAGCCCTTGAGCCTCCAGGGAGGGCGGTATATAAATATAATATAATATAATAAATAAATAAAATAATTATTTATTCATGGGATGGGATGGGAAATAGGTTGGAACGCACATTTAAGTTGTGACTTGAATGCGCGGACTTCTTGGAAGACAACTTTCTAAATTTCCTCTTCTCATTCTGCTCTATCTTTGCAACTTCTTGTGGGGTTATTCTCCTTTACTTATAAATCATTGATGGCTCTGTCTCATTATGGTAGGGTTATTTGTCTGTATGCGTCACCCTAAGGGTCAGACATGACTCAGTGCTTGCACAGGGGATACCTTTACATTTACCTTTATTTGTCTGTATTAAAGCAAATGCCATTTCATGTTCTGCTCATCTCAGAATGATGATGATGTCATCCATTCAGTCATGTCTGACCCTCTGTGATTCTATAGGAAATTCTTCGCCGTGCACCCCTGTCTCTGACTACTTCTTTTAGTTGGTTCATGGTCATCCCTGTAAGGCCCAGTGGTATAACTTCCTAGTGTAGTGTGGGGATCCATGCTCATCTGTTAAACATTTCATAACGAATTTTCACTTGTATGCTTCCTTCTGGAACTCCTATAAGATTATTATTGAGGTTGAACTGCTTTTATTACATTGCTAGGCATTAATTAACTGTTAACTGATCAGTTCTCTTCTTGTTTCTAGGGATGGTTTCAACAGTGGAGCTGAAACAGAGTTCAGTCATGCAGCGTTTGCTTACAGGTTGGATGCCAACAGCTATCAGGTTTGAATTTTGTTGGCAAACAAAGCTAGACTGTAATAATTGGTTAAAATTATCTACAGCTGTTGGAAGAGTTAGAATCGAAAGAAAGCATGGTCTCCCATTAACCTTACAGTGCTACTACTTGAATTGTTCTTGTGTTTAGCAACCACATTAAGCATATTAATTGTCATCAGGACATCATCATTTAGTGTACAGTTTTTCTAGTTAGTGTGTCTTAAATGTATTCAGTGAAACTCTGGATTATGTACATAGTCATATGAAAGGCATCCAGACAAAGCAGGGATAGTGTGTGTAATGAAGCCTTTCTCAACATTTTTACTGTTGAGAAACCTTTGAAACATTCTTCAGGCTTCAAGAAACCCCAAAAGTAGCACGATGGTGCAGAATATGGTTGGGAAGCATAGTTGTGTATTTGCCCACCTGGGACCCCTCTGCTTCCCACCACCTCCAGCCCATCATGGGACACTTTGGGAGGGGTGGGCAGGTCAACATGACCATATATGTCATATTACCCAATAAATGTTTAACAAATATATTACAATTTAACTCTCACCCATTCAGGAAACCCTTCTAGGGCCATCAAGAAACTCCAGGGTTTCACAAAACCCTGGTTGAGAAAGCCTGGTCTAATGACTTGAAAGGGATAGGGATTTCAAGAATTGATGGAGTTTAGTATAAACATAACATTTGTTCAGTGTGTGCTGAGTTAAGAAGGTCAAATAAATTGCTTTAATGCACGTAATATGGAGCTGCTCTGGATGATTCTTGGAAGTTTTAAATACGGCTGAACTTGGTAGTCCTTTTGCATGGAATTGCTTTAGATGAAAAACTAACATTTCACACTGCATGGTACTGGCCTCCTCTAAATCAGCAGTGTCTCTGCAGATGTCCATGGACTACAACTACCAAGTGGCAGAGGCTCATGGTAATTGTAGTTCATGGACATCTGCAGTTTGGTTACCCCTGCTCTAAATCAAGAATGTATTCTAGTACGCCCAGTCCGAAGAGGAAGGTTGCCCTATTTGTAGTGATTTTCTAAACCCTGAAAACCTAGATGAGCTAGCTAATAAGGAGCTGAGATTTTAATACCATTTTTAATCTTACTTTGCGTATGAACTTCACATATAAATGTCTATTCCATGCCATTAGGGCTGAGTGGTTTAGTTTCAATCCAACAATTTAGAAAAATCTAGGTAGGTTTTTATTAGTAATAGAGGAAAACACTTATTTAAAATGGCTTGTCATAGGCACTGAAGGCTATATCAGTATCTGAAACTCAGGACAGCATTCTGTCTGTGTGTTATACCATCCTTCAAATTGTAACCACAATTACTGGGATGATCTAATACAAATTTTAAAGCAGCTTGTTGCTTTGAATTTCTTTAGAAAATCTATGCTTCATTACTGTATTTAATAAAAAATACTTTTGAATTCCAGAGGGGATCAAAGTCCTTCAGACCTCCCTGTGAGCTTGTCTGTTCACTGCCGTGAGCATGATGCCTTCCTCTTTGCACTGTATCAAGATCATAAACTTAGGATGTGGTCTTATAAAGTGAGTATGAAAGTTTGTTTCTGATGTATCTACCTATTAGCTGCAGGGATTTATTCATGTAACTTATGATAGTTTCTAATTGCCAGCTGATGTTAACTTGCCACTTTGAATACAAAGCACAAGTAACATGAATTGGTGGAAGTCCTTTATGTTAGTTGCATCTCATTTATATAGATTATGCAGTGCATGCTGGGTTTTGGTTTGTGTATCAGCAGTGAATTCATGCTAACTCTCAAACTTGAATTGGGTTATTAATTTGTTTCAACTGTAATGGAGGTTCAGCATCTTTGGATAACTTGGCAAAATAGGGCTCTTTGAAGAATGCAAAGGAGGAACAAACTCATCTGTCTCTCACCAAAGCTCTGTGAGTGATAAAAGGGTGAAAGAAAACACCAGAGAGGCTGGATGTTAAAGGGAATAATTTTATAATATATAGCCTCACACTGATTGGGCAAAGGTCTACTCAAACAGCAATGAAGAAAGGAAATTTCTAGATTTCATAAATAATAATTCATTTAGTTGTAAAACTAAATAAAGGGAAGATAATAACCCTGAACATCTAAGGAACTGTGACTAATGGTCTTTCAGACTCAGCCATTTAAGGGTGATGTAAAGAGTGATCTTTAAGACAAGTAGATTGTAAAAGTAGATCGTATGATGTCCCTCTTTTTTGTTTCTTTGTCATATTATGTTTTATTTAGTGTATAATGATAATTTGAATAATTCTTAAAGAACAAAATAGTGTAAGCTGCTCATGAAAAGTTGAAATCTGTCAGTATAGTGTTTCTATCTGTTGTTTTGACAAGTGTGCTTAAATGCTTGTTGAATGGGCTGCTTTGTGTTACTCACCTGGCATCTCACCTTGGCAGGATCAAATGTGTCTGATGGTGACTGATATGTTAGACTTTGTACCTGTAAGTAAAGACCTGAGGCTTGCAACTGGAATTGGACACAAGTTACAGCTGGCATATTCTGAGACACTGGGGCTTTATATTGCTGTGTACTTGCATGCACCTAAGCAAGGACAGGTACTGTAATGTTTTGCATTTTGATAATAAAAGTTTCCATTTAGCTTTCAAAAGCAGAGAACTTACATGTATGATAAATGGGTTTCTGCATTGCAGAGGGGAAAGATTTGTTTGAAGAGCTTTCTGGCTTTCATTGTGTACTCCAGGCAGTTTACAAAAATTGTAATTTTTTTCTGTAAATATAGCTTTTTATGCTATATTATAAACTGGTGCTAGATAAACAGCTGAGAAATATTGCCAATTTCAAGTCTTTTTTGTTTGAAAAAACAGGGAAATGCAACTTACTGGTCCCTTAGACAGGGCAAAGCAAAGTTAGAAGGATTTACAACTTCATAGCTGATATTCTTACTTAGTTTGTTTTTATCATAGGGGAATTGGTGCAATTGTTAAATTTTAGAGAATCCTGTGGCAGGATGGGCAAAGATTTATATTTTCTGGTTACACCCCTCCAAAGATCTACCAATTGTTCTGGAACACCTTGTGAGAAAAGGCTCCATTCATAGTATGTTTGCTGCATCTCAGGCATCCATCAGGTAGACAGTTTGGGGGTTGGTAATTACTTGCTATCCTGTCTTGTTTAAGTGCTGCAACATCCTGAGGTTCTGTGCTATTACTATGTCTTGGATAATCATCATTAGAGGTTAGCATCTAAGTAAAATAATAGGATATAACTGTTTGATATTTATTTCCACTAATTGCAGTGTTGGTGTTTTACAGTTCTGTGTCTTCCAGTTGGTGAGCACAGAGAGTCATCGCTATAGTCTCGATCATATATCATCATTGTTCACCTCTCAGGTAAGAATCAGGTTTCCTTCTGGGGCCAGTGAAGCTGAAGGGATGCCAGCCATTGTTCACTTTTCAATAAAAAATGAGATAAATCTTCTGGGTGTGTAACTTGGATGGGGAGGGGACCTGAATAGGAATATATGAGACCCACACTTGCCCATCATTCCCACATGTTACTGAGCTACTTCAGCATGTCTTGAGATGGGGCAGAGTTAAAAAGAACAACAGCAATGTATTGAATCCTGTCAGGAATTTCTATGTATACATGCCATGTGAGAGGTCTAATCCTTAGCTCCCATGTTTGCTAACAGTAAACAGTTTTTAAAAGAAGTGTTTATAGATTTATCTGGATTTTCAGTTTTATCCTCAACACAATGCTGCTTCATGGTTCTGATTTATTAGATTAAGCTACATTAGGACTGACCTTTAAATACCTATTATGATGTATTTGTAAATGCTTATTATAATGTATTCTTTCCTTAGGAGACGCTTGTTGACTTTGCCTTAACTACAGCTGAGATCTGGGCACTGTGGCATGATGATGAAAATCAGACCACTGTAAAGTACATCAATTTTGAGCAGTAAGTTTTTTCCCTCTCCATCTCTTAAGAAAGCTTGTTACTGTAAGCTTATTATTATTATTATATCTATATCTATATCTATATTTCCTGCCTCTCCCTGTACGCTCGAGGCGGGTCACAATAGTCTCAATCCCATTAAAATACATTAAAAATACCAACATGATGGCAAAAAAGAAAAAATCCCATCCCTCTCCCTCCCCCACTATCAATACAAAGAAGATGGAGGGGAGCGATGTAACTTCCGACTCCCAGCTCCCGGGGGGGCGATGTCCCTGATGGCCTCATCCTCAACCATAGACCTGGTGGAAGACCTCTGTTTTACAGGCCCTGCGAAAAACTGTCAAATCTCGCGGAGCCCACAGCTCACCCGGAAGCTCATTCCACCAGGTAGGGGCCAGGACCGTAAAGGCCCTGGCCCTGGTCGAGGCCAACCGCGCTTCCTTGGGGCCGGGAACGACCAATAGATTCTCACCTGCAGAGCGTTAGGCCCTGCGGGGGGCATAGGGCAACAGGCGGTCCCTTAGGTATTCAATTTCTTATTGAAGATTCAGTTGAAAGGGTTTTAGATCAGATAGTTGAAACTGTTGAAAAATAGTGTCCCTTATAGATTCACGTGGATAGCGGCATTGGCTTGAATCAGAACAAAGTTTGGGTCCAGTGGCATCTTTAGAACAACAATGTTTTTATTATAGTTATAAGCTTTCATGTGCCCCCTGACTTCTTCAGATACACTGAAACAGAATTCACTAATCATCACATATAGGTAGAGGATGAAGAGATTGTTGCCCGGAGGGCCAATTAGAGTGAAGATGCATAAGTAACTGAGCAATAAATATAGCTAATTGGTAAGACCTGGGAACAGCATATACAGCATAATAAGAGAATTCACAGACATTTGAGAACTGGATGACATTAGCACGTCTTGTGAGATAAGAAACTGACATCTCAGTTAAGCCACTGGGGTGGGGGGTGGGAGGCATTGTCCTTAGTGTTATAATAACAGAATCACAAAGCTGTGAAACCTGTAGGAGAACATTTCAACCTTCCAGGACATTCAATGGGGAACCTTAAGGAGTTTCAGAAACAAACTGTGTCTGAGTCTTTGATACAAGTGTGCAATCCTCTTTCAGTAATGTCGCAGGTCAGTGGAATCAGGTGTCCGTGCAGCCCTTGCCACCTGAAGAAATAGGTATTAGAGACGACCAGGACCCAAGGGTGAGTACATATAAACTAATATAAATAACTCAATTTTTCTATTTTCTGCTGAGAGGTGTAGAGCTCATTTATGTTGAGCACTTTGTGTACTCATTCTTAAAAGTTGTGATGTTTGAAGCAGTTTATGGATTTGTAGCTTATAGATCTCTGCAAGCATAAAAATAATTCACATGTGGGATAAGTGCAGTGAATTGAAAGGGAAGCACACAAAGTCATAAGGCAGCCTTTGAAAGATAAGATTCTCTGCTGCTCCTAGATTAGGCATGAAACAAGTAAATTAGATGGAAATGCAAGGCTTCACCTTTGGCTAACTGGTATGTAAGCTATGCTTCTGGAAGAGTAATTTTTAGGCCTCCGTGATGCTGCTTTTGGCGCTCCCAGGGCCCTAAAGTGTTCAGATGGAAAGGTTCAGCAGCAGTATGTCAAAAAGAATAATCTGTATATTGATTGAGGGGTGTGTAGTTTTTCTATAAGTATATTCTTTCATATTTTTCCTCATAAGCCTGTCTTCAGGTCTTGGAATTCTAAAGTTGTTGTTTGGGCAATGCAGGAATATTTATAGTTCACGTTAGTTTGGTTTTCTCCCTATTGATACCATATTTTGTATCATAATTTATAAGCTTGGTATGCATGGGAGGTACTGTCAATTTGGAATTTAACTTTGGACATAGTTAGGACATAATGCTATGCCATAGTTGCCATTCAGCTGTATTGGAAGGTGCCTAAAATTATAATTGCAATCAGTTTTTTATAATGAATCCTGTAGTATAGCGAAGGACATGTGGTCCTTCGACTAATTGGAGGTGGGCCCCGAAGGACGCCTTCTCTCCCCCCCCCCCCGGCCCTTCACTTCATCCCCCCTGGCCCTTCACTTCATCCCCCCCGGCCCTTTACTTCATCCCCCCCGGGCCTTTACAACACACTTCGGATGTCATTGTTTCCCATCACTCCCAGATGGGACTATCTCGTTGCAGAGAAACAAGCTCAGGGTTCCCATTGATTTGTCATTGTCATGAGTTAAAATGTCCATGAAAATAAAATGTTCCTTATGTTCATTGTTGTGGCGTGTCTGTATCTTATTTTGAAGGGATGTGTAAACATTATCATAGCGATCAGAGAGCGTTAGGGCAGTGGTTGAGAGTAGAGGACTAAACTACCCCTCCCCCCCATCACCAGGCCTCAGTAAAAGGCGTTGAGTGGTCCCCGGTGATAAAAAGGTTGGGAACCACTGCTGTAGTAGACCTCTCAAATGTTATTTCCAATTGTGCTGTCTTTTACAGGAAACATATACAGAGGCTATCTTCATGCCTGGTCAGTTTGCAAATGCTGCTTTGCTTAAAGCATTACAGGTGAGCAAGACTTTCATGAACTATTTTCTTTACTTGTTCCATTGAAAAGCTTATGAAACTAATGGGAATTTGCATTAACAACCAACTTATGTGATGCAAAATGGCAAGATGGCCATTTTAAACCACAATCCTTATCTACCCTACCAGTTCAATTACAATAGCCTTCCACTAACAGTCACCTAAATACAGCATGCTCTTAGTTAGCTGTTGGGATGCAGTTTTAAACTATTGCACAACAGCATTCTATGAAGGTTCTGTAAAGATTTTGCGAAGGTTCAGCGGGGCGTCAGGTTACAGTGGATGAGCAATAGGGTTGTGAGTGTCCTGCATAGTGCAGGGAGGTTGAACTAGATGACCCAGGAAGTCACTTCCAATTCTATTATTCTATGATTCTATGAAAGTTGAATTAGTCACTTCTCTGAATTGTATGATTTAGATAATTGGTCAAGACAGCTCAGACATGGAGACTTGTAGTAGTCTTCTGTTAGGTATGTAAGGCTTTCTCTTAGTTACCTGCCTCTAGAATGGAATATTTTATCAGCTACTCTTTTACCTGCAGGAGTTCATTATACTTTTATGGCAGACAGCAAGTGGCCCTTCTAAGGCTTAGGGCCAGTACAAGAGATTGGGACAAATCCATAGTGTGGATCTGGCCCAACATGTGCAATGTTGGGTGCAACTACCTGGCCAGATCTGCGGCTTTGAGGGGCAGGGGTGTGCTGCTGAAACTGCAGGAGTGGATGGGAAGGAGTGGGGAGACGATACAGTTTAATCATATGTAACCAAGGCAGCTGCTAGGAAAAGACTCGTTGGCAGTCATGCTCAAAAGCAGAGGGAGGTGGAGCAGGAGATGAGGCTTGACAGATGCAGGAGAGGGCAGGGAGGCAGAACACACCAAGGCAATGATAGAGGGAGTGAGGGAATTGCCCTGGGAGAGAGAGGCTGGTGTGGTGTGGAACCCAAAGGTTGTTAATAAAAGGTTCTGGGTCAGTACTCTCTGCATCCCAACCCTCTCTGGGTTGATGGAATCTTAATCAGCCCCCACCTTCTCTGCTAGTGCTGTGGCCTAGCCCAGTGGCGATGGCTGAGGTCACAGCTATGATATAATGCACTACATAATACTGTTATAATGTACTACATAATACTGCTACATTTAAATGGAAAATCACTGTCAAGGGAAGAAATGTGGTGTAGCAGCCATAACTGAAAAGGAAATGCATACCAAACGTTTTAGATTTTGGGACAATATGTGCAAAGTACAGAATGAAAACTTGTTTGAGTCCAGTAGTGCTTTAGAGTCCAGCAAGATATAAGCATTTGAGAGTCAAGAGTTCCCTTCATCAAACACGAGGAATGGAGATAGTCTTCCCCTAGCCCGTGTATGAAATTGTGACCACTTGGCAGTGATCCTTCCTTTAGCAATGAAAAACTTTTT
Organism: Paroedura picta; assembly: GCF_049243985.1. NCBI lineage: Eukaryota > Metazoa > Chordata > Lepidosauria > Squamata > Gekkonidae > Paroedura > Paroedura picta. The sequence goes on along the minus strand of NC_135370.1, from coordinate 74,999,095 downwards.
AATTTTTTTAAAAGATCTTTTCTCAAGGGGCTGAGAGACTATCAGACCTGTCCTGGGATGAGTTGAAAAGAGAAATTACTATAGCTGTGGAGAATGAGGTAAGATTACTTCTTGTTTCTATTCCATGTTACCTTAATTGTTCTTCAAACACTGTTCAATGGAATCTTTATTTTGATGATGTTTTCTTTCACAACAGTTTATCTGAATATAGTCCTGTAATCTGTTTAGGAAATTGCTAGGGTTCCACTGGAAGACCCAGGTTATAGTTCCTACTTGTTCATGCCCATGACACTTCCTTAGATGAGCTTACACCATTTAAGATACTTCAAAGAATTGTTGGTGAGGATATTGTCCTAGCAGCAATGTGTTCCTGTTGACTTGCTTTTACCAATATTGTTCTCTTTGTGTTTAGTGTAAATAATAGACTTTATGGTACGCTGTTGGTCAAATGTTTTTGCAGCTGGTGTCAGTAATTGTTGAACTAATTCAGCTCTATGGATTGTTTGCAAATGTACAGAAACTTAGTTTGTATTTTGTCTCCATGGTGTTTTGGTTGTACTTGTAGCAAAACACAAATAAAACCTTAGGTATTACAATAATATTTTTTTCTTTGTACATCTTGTCAAAATGTTGCTTTGGTTTCTCATAATAGATTATTTGAAGGATGATTATTTATATTATGGTTAGGCAATGGTATATTAAGGTAAAGGTAAAGGTATCCCCTGTGCAAGCACCGAGTCATGTCTGACCCTTGGGGTGACGCCCTCTAGCGTTTTCATGGCAGACTCAATACGGGGTGGTTTGCCAGTGCCTTCCCCAGTCATTACCGTTTACCCCCCAGCAGCAAGCTGGGTACTCATTTTACCGACCTCGGAAGGATGAAAGGCTGAGTCAACCTTGAGCCGGCTGCTGGTATTGAACTCCCAGCCTCATGGGCAAAGCTTTCAGACGGCTGCCTTACCACTCTGCACCACAAGAGGCTCTTAATGGTATATTATTGAGGTGTTAAAATGGCCATTGTCAGGTAAGGTAATCTTGAATCTTGGTCTCTCTTCCAGTTTCAGGGCAATATTACTGAATATGAATTCTCCCAGGAAGAGTTTAGACAGTTACAAATAGAGTTCTGGTCAAAATTCTATGCCTACTGCCTTCAGTACCAAGAAGAACTGTCACGTCCACTTGCCTTGCTCTTGAACCAATACACTAATATGGTGTGTCTACTGAAAAAGGTAAGGAACAGGCTAGTAGGAAACAAAATGTAAATGCTCATCTTTTAGAGAGCAAGGTGAATTTGTTGCTGATTAGAAGAACTTTTTTTGTACCTTGCTTTTCTCTACTCTAAGGAGTCTCAAAGCAGCTTACAATTGCCTACCCTTCCTTTCCCCACACCAGACACCTTGTGGGGTAAGTGAGGCTGAGAGAACTCTGAGAGAACTGTGACTGGCCCAGGGTCACCCAGCTGGCTTGCATGTGGAAGAGGAGTGGGAATCAAACCTGGTTCTCCAGATTAGAGGCTGCTGCTTTTAACCACCACACCAAACTGGTTCCCATACTGCAGTGTGGAGTTCATAACTTGCATAACATTTTTTATATGCATGGTAGGTGCCAAATTACAAATTGGACACAATGTGCTTCTTTTTACATTTTTCCACAAAGCAGGTTGTGGTCAGAACTTGAGTTTGCAGTCTGAAAATAGCTTTGAATATCAAGAAAACTGGCTTTTTACCCTTTTTTGTTCCATTATTAGTTGGAATTAAATTTTCAGCTGTGTGTCTATTGACAGCTTGCCCTGGTTAGGGAAATTTTCCTCACAAATTAATTTGATTTGCCATAGGCATGAATATATGCGAGGCAACTTCCATACAAACATTTCAAGCTGTGTTTTTATAATCCTGCTTTAATGCTTACAGACTAAATGATGTGTATGTTTTTCTTTCTCAGGGGTACCTGTCCTTTTTTGTGCCCTGCTCCCTAGTGGATCACCTGTATCTCTTGCCTGATGAGCCCCTGATGAATGAAGTCGAGAGCACTGGCCTAGATGGTAATGGAGGGATGGAGGAAACTGTCAAGGTTGGATGCTCTGCGCTGTCAGCAGAAGAGGCAGCACAAGTGGTTGGGCCACTTGCCCCTTTTTCACTGTAGCCTACCTGTGCTGCATGGCTTACTGTGTCAAACCCTGCCATTGTCTTTTGGTGCTCTTAGACTTGCTGTCTCTACTAGTACTTTCTGCTGGCAGTGCATAAGATTCAGTGCATTCTTTTAAAGTTGTGGCATTTGAAAAACCATCTGTATTGTCAAGGTAGGCAGGCACCTAATTCAAGATGCACTGTATGTTTTTCAAAACTGATTTATTTTTCTAGAAAATAGTCCGAATCCACATCGCTGTTTAGGCCCAAACAGGAAAAATGAGCTAATGAGTTGAATAGTTGACCTCTAGGTGCATCTTGTGGCGCAGGGTGGTAAGGCAGCAGAAATGCTGTCTGAAGCTGTCTGCCCATGAGGCTGGGAGTTCAATCCCAGCAGCCGGCTCTAGGTTGACTCAACCTTCCATCCTTCCGAGGTCGGTAAAATGAGTACCCAGCTTGCTGGGGGGGTAAACGGTAATGACTGGGGAAGGCACTGGCAAACCACCCCATATTGAGTCTGCCATGAAAACGCTAGAGGGCGTCACCCTAAGGGTCAGGCATGACCCGGTGCTTGCACAGGGGATACCTTTACCTTTAGGCCATAATCACAAACTGCTTTAGAAATTCCCTTCAGTTTTAAAAGCTGCTTGCCATGTAGAACTTCCTTTCACAACAAACAAGCATAAAGCCCTTTTGGACTCACAGGTTTAGCTTTTTAATTCTTCAAATCATGGTTGAGACATGGTTTAACTCATGTCTGTAAAATCTCCAGTCATCCATGCTTTGTTTTGCAAAGCTGAAATAGGACCTAAGCTTGGCATATCTGGAGGAGAAGGGGACAAAATCCTTCAGTCACCCTGTTTCTCTCCCAAATAACATTTTATGATTTACCAAAGGAGAACGTTCTTCAAATTCATTCATTTACATAAAAGAGTTTTTATTCCCGTTTCTCTTGTCCACTTTAGTTTTCTCTTTCTCGGTAGGAAAGAGGAAAGTGAAATGGACAGGAAGGAGGTAAGCAGGACTAAGCTTCTCCTATATAAGAGGATTTGGAGGGGAGAGAAGGGACCAGGTAGCCTCCTCCTTGAAAAATCATGCATGTATCCATAAAATTCATTCATGAGTATCCACACTCTTCCCCCAGCATTCTTCTAAGTTGCCAAGCGGGAGAGACACTGTTCCTCTAATGCTTGTCTTCCAGTTCCATGGAGAGAGAAAAAAAATAGATTTAAGGAAGTGTATTTCAGTGTTATGCTTCCTGATTTGTCAGTATGTTACACTAACTATATGAGTGGGGAGTGTACACCAGAAAAATAGTGCTCCTAAGCTGGTGCAAAAAGGAAACGGAGATGGCAGCAGCCGCTGGCTCATTACCAAAAAATTATATATATATCTGATGAACTTGAGATCATTGTGTGGGGTCTGCCATCAGCCCTTCAGCATTCCACCAAGATCTGCTGCTAGAATAGTTCTTTTTTCCCCATGCTAGTCCAGCTAACCAGTAAATACATAGGCATGGATATAACTTTGCTGCCAGATCTTACTGGCTAACTCTAGTCCTTTCTGTGGCCCTTCTTCCTCAAGAGTTGATTATATTAGCTGAGCACTTGCATGACAATAGCAACTGTGTGTCAAGGTTACCCACTGCTGTTTCTTAGGCTACCTGCTGGCTGTAGTAGATACCAGTCAAAGAACTTTCCGTATGTTTTTGAGGGCAAGATGGGGTGAAAGCCCGGTCTATTTTTGCTGTAGCTTTTTCTTACCACCAGTGGCTGTTGTACTGTTGTTAATGTCATTGTTTTGAAATACTTGCTGTGCCTTTTTGTCACAGAGTCTGAGTTTTCGCATGATCTTGTAAGTCTCATTCAGTGCCTGCGGTTAATTGGCGAGTCAGTTTCTGTGGAGATGGCACTCACAATGGAAATGGATTGCTGCCGCCTCCAGCCTCCAGAGAGAGCAGCAGAACAGATCCTGAGGGACTTGATTGCTAGTGACACGTAAGCATTGGAGTAAGCCTTTATAAAGACCAAGAAAGGGGTCTTGGGGTGGCAAGCCTGGGTGAAAGGTATTAAACTGAGGCAGCAGCTTGATGAAAATGTTAACCCAGTTTGCGGCTGCTGTGAAAAAGGTAAATCCCGTGCTGGCCATAATTAGAACAGGAATGGATATAAAACTGATGCCATATACTGCCCTTATATGAATCTATTGTGAGACCACACCTGAAATATTGTGTACTGCTCTGGTCACCGCATCTGAAAAGGAATACTGTAGAGCTTGGAAACAGCAACCAAAATGAACCGGGGGCTAGAGCCAGCTGCCTTATGGGGATCAGTTAAAATGCTTAGTGCTATTCAATTGGGGGGGGGGGAGGCAAAATGGCAAGTAAGGGGAGACATGTTAGAAGTCTGAATATTTGGCATTGTGTGGAGAGAGTGAACATAATAACAGAACCTGCAGTTATCCACTGAAGCTGAAGGGCAGGAGATTCAGAAGAGACAAACAGAAGTACTTCACACAGGGCATCGATAAATTGTGGAACTTGCTGCTGCAGGCTGTGGTGGTGGCTGCTAACTTGAAAGGCAGAAGGGGAGTGGACAAGTTAATGGGAGACAGGGCTATCAGTGGCTACCAGTCAAGATGGATAAGTGCTCCACCCAGCGTCAGAGGCATCAGTTTACATCAGTCTCTTTACATCAGTTAATGGGGGAGCATAGACCAGGAGGCTGATGTTGCAGTCATCCTGCTTGTGAGCTTCCTAGAGGTAGCTGGTGAACAGAGTGCTGGATCTGATAGGCATTTGGCCTGATCTCCCTGGCTGTTCTTACGTTCTTATGAACTGCTAATTTCTTCTACACCAGGGGTCCTCAACCCCCGGTCCACGGCCCAGTACCGGGCCGCAAAGGCCATGGTACCGGGCTGCTAGCAGCCGCGCCTGCCTCCCCCCCCCCTGCAGCGAGAGGGGGGGAAGAGGCTGGCACGGCCGCTGGCACGCCAGCGACACAAACACGCACGCATGGAGCTGCCGCGCACGCGTGTTTGCGCCCCCTGCTGGCGAAAACGCGCATGTGCGGCAGCTCCGCGCATGCGCGCTAGCGCCGCCTAGTGGCGAAAACGCGCATGCACAGCAACTGCGCGTGCGCGTTTACATGCAGCTGCGCTGGCCGGGCCGCCAGTTCTCTCCCACCCTTGGAAGCAGTCCCTGACTACAAGAAGGTTGGGGACCGCTGTTCTACAGAATTCACTGGTTTGATAAGCATGCTTCAAGAGATGGCTGCTTCCCCTCAGAAGAAAGGTCTGCAAAGTTTATAAAGTTTATAACCCCTCTCTGTTCATAAAAAGTCTTTTCCGTTTTTCTGAAACTCACTATTCCCTCATGTAGCTGAAGACTACCAAGCCTGAGTCGCTTTGGGCTTAGTCTGAATTACAGACCAAAGGATTCCTATGGATAAAAAATTGGAACACCAAGTAATAATTGTACAATCTCTTTGATATAAAATAAGTTATCCCCTTTTATGTTTTGCAAGTCCATTTTTCTCTCTGTGGAAGAGGATAGCTTCCTACATGTTCTACAACATAAGGAAATGCAATATAAGCATTTCTCCCTTTCAGTGGAAGGAGTCCGCCTGTCCTCCCCAGTCATCTGTGGTTTACTAGCTTTGGAGGGGCCTTTACTACAGTTTCATAACTTTCATCTAGGCATGGTAGTTTATGAGGATCTGTGTGAAAAAACTGGTGAGAGGCCATAGGATGCCTTACCTCATGATAGGCTTGGTGAGGGTAATCTTCCTTATTAATCAAATCTAATTTCAGAAGTTCTCAATATTTCATGCAGCCTAATGCATGTTCCTTGTCTTTTTTCCTTCTCAGAGAGAATCTGATGGAAGATATTCACAGCAAGTTACAAGAGATTAGAAACCCAATCAGTGCCATTGGAGTGCTTATCCGGGAAATGGATTATGAGACAGACATGGAAATGGAGAGAAGATTCAATATTGGTGAGAAGATAACAGCTCTACTCCCTATTCTCCCCCAACCCCGGCTGATTAAACTAAAATTGTTTAGGAAGTCTGTAGATAACACATTTCCCCCCCCTGCCCTTTTTAACAGCTCAATCCCTGAATGTGCGCATGCACCTTTCACAGCTCTATGGTAGCAGCACGGCAGTAAATGTGATATGCCATGGTGTGTACAAAGTCTCCATGACCCGCTTTTTGATTTGTCGGGACCTGCTGATTTTACAGCAGCTCTTGTTGCGACTTGGCGATGCTGTAAGTATACTCATTTATTTGTTTAGAAAATGTATATGCTCCCTCTCAGTTTGAGGGCCCACAACTAAAACAATAGATTAAACAAGCCATTAAAAACAGCCTTATAGTAAACTCTGAACATAAAATGATATTCATAACATACACCTGTGGCTAAAAAGCTAATCATAAATCAACTTTAAAAAGATCAAACGTCTCAGTTAAAAGCCTGAGTAAAACTAAATATTTTCGTCTGGCACCTAAAGGAAAATAGATACCAGGTGAACTTCAATGAGGAGGGTTTTGCATAGGAGGGTTTTGCACCACCTCCTTCAATGAGGAGGGTTTTGCACCACCACTGGAAAAAAAAGCCCTCCATTTCATCTCAGTTGACTATCTGATTGTGTAACCTCAAATAGGAACCTGTGTAGAAATCCTAATGCATGGTTTGTGCATGATTAAGAAAGACTTTGTACATTTTTTTGACAAACAGGTAGAACAATAATGGAAAAGTTAGAGCTGATAACGAATGATGCCTATTAAATAATTAATAAATAAATAAATAAACAAACAAACAAATAAATAAACAAATAAATAAATAAATAGTGGCCTCTAGTGCTGTTGGCCTCAACTTTATGGCATAGTGAAATAACCTTGGGGTCCGAAATGTTCCTAATGTTGTTCCATGCTTTGCTAACTTTTATGATGTCATATAGCAGGCCACATACTTATGAGTCCTCCGGGTTTCTGCAAGACCTCTTGGTGGTTGAAAGCCAGAGCTTCCTTACTGTTTGAGCTACTTGGAGTCACATTTCTATCTTTCATTGTCATGAGTCAGATTTCATTTTTAGCTTGTATTTATGGATAGTAATTAAAGGATTATTTTATGGCAAGTAAAGAAGGAAAGGATGGATCCCCTAATGATTTGTAATGATGTAGTTTGATCATCACTTTGAAGTTTAATGGCTGCAAATATGATTTTTTAAAGGCAAATTTAGGAGGAGGCCAAGTATTCCACACTCAGCAGAACTTACTACATCGTACTTCTGTTCTGATACTATCTTACTACCTGATCAGGTGGGCAAGTCAGCGTTTGGCATCAGATGTTCCAGTTGATGAATTGTAAGTTATGCCCTATATCAAGTTAATATGAATGATAAATTAGTCATGATCACCTGTTTTTCACTTAGTGAAAGAGTTAACATGTTACAATATTAAGAAACTTATCTGGACAAGCTCTCTAGCTCTGGTCAGGGTTATTTCAGCGGTCTTCCTAATACAAATGCTGTTCCTCACTAGAAGAAACTTCCTAAATTCAAGACTGATTCAGGTGGGTATTCTGAAGCAAGAGAACAAAGTTTGAGTCCAATAGCACCTTTAAGACAACGAAGTTTAATTCTGGATATAAGCTTCCATGTGCTTTGTATCTGAAAAAGTGTGCATGCACCCCAAAATTTATATCCAGAATTAAACTTTGTTTGTCTTAAAAGTGCTGCTGGACTGGAATTTTAAGTTCATAGAATATAGAATCATAAAATCATAGAGTTGAAAGGGTCATCTAGTCCAACCCCCTGCACAAATGCAGCACTGTTCAAGACTGTGTGTGCTTTGGCACATAGCTTGAGAAACTTTAATATCATGAACTGAGGATATAGGACTGTAAAGCTTCATTTAGCTGTATTGTGCCATTTTGACATGGTGTAAGATCTTTAATTGAAAATAGTGCGGGGAGGGGGGGCTAAATGTTTCATATCTGTGAAATTCATTGAAAGCTCTTTAAGAAGCAAGTACTTTGGTGCTGCTTGGAATACACATCTCACTACTACCCAAAATAGAAATATTAGCAGGTCACTTGAACATGAGAATTTCCAAATTGCCTCATTCTTGCTTTAGATTGGAAAATGGTATGTTTGTCTTCCACACAACCTTCAGAAGCTCTTATCAGTCAGGTTTTATTCCACCTTTCTCCCAGAGTGTTCAGAGTGGTGCATATGGTTCTTTTCTTCCTTTATCCTTCTGGCAACCCTGTGAGATAAGTGTGACTGGGTCAAAGTATCTCATGAACTGCATGGCTAAGTGGAGTCTTGCTAGTCCTAGTCAAACACTCTAATATACTACACTGACCCTCCAGATTTTCTTTTTTTTTTTAAAGGGAGAATTGTTAATGTTTGTGTCATGTTAGTCTCTAAAGGATACGTTTCTTAATATGATAGACTGTTTTTATTTAGGGAATCCAACCTTCAGCATCTTTCTGTACTAAAGCTGACAGATTCCACAGCTCTAACACCACTCAAACTAGGTAAGAGGTTGTTGAAATTTTTATCCACAAATATTAATGTACAGTGTTTAAGACTTTACCAGTTGGCTGGAACTGTTTCATAGACCTCAGATTTCCAAAGCTCTATATACAATGCTTTAAAGCAGGGATGGCCAGACTGCGTCTCTCCAGATGTCCATGGACTACAATGTGCTGTCAGGGACTTATGGGAATTGTAGTCTATGGACATCTGGAAAGCCACAGTCTGCTTTAAAGCAAGATTGTCCAATATTATAAAACTAAGAATAACATCAGCCAAGTAAAAAAAAACCTTAGGGACATTTTATTCTAGCTGCATAGTAACTGCTATTCCCTGAATGGCTCTTTTAATTTCCTCAATTGCATGAGTCTCCTACCTGCCTCCTCTTTTCCTAGGGTGCCAATTCCACATGTGAGATTCTTGTAAATCTCCTATAATTGGTGCCTTAAACTCCCAACTACATGGGAGCTGTGCTTAGGAAAGAAACTAAGGAAACACTAAAGGAGCTTATGATTTAATGTACATTTCCCCCTTAATACTGTATCTTAATACTGTATCTACTCTACCTATAAATGGAGACGATTTCAACCTGATTCAGATTTTAATATGTGTAGATGGAACTCATTGATTAAATGGGTTTGGGGTTTCCCCCTATTACCTTGGTTTCTGAACCCTTAGTTCCTTTATCAGTAAAGGAAGTAATTAAATTATGTATGTGCCACCTTGGGCTGTGGACTTACTTTTAGTCAGTGGAGGAGGGAAATCCATTATTAATTCTTAGGATAATTAGGAGTTGTACAGAAAGCAGGGTGCCTTGCAGAGTGCTTCATCACCCCCTCTGCAAGGGGCTTCCAGGTAGAGCCATGGGCTGTGAGCCTCCTAACACAGACAAAAGAGAGTGAGAGCACAGCACAGTTTGGCACTAATGCCTGCTTACAGTACAGCATGAAATGCCTACAGGCATAGCACAGGCCTGGGCTCCATAGGCTAAGAGGGATGAATAAATGGGAAGCTGTACCTCCAAAGGAAATGGATCAGATGATGATAGAACAAATGTCTGTTAGTGTGTGCCCCCCTCCCCCTCATTTCAGGATTCACTAGAGGAATTTATGAATAACCAGATAGTGGGGGCGGGGGGGGGAATGCAGGACAAAGCCCAAAAGAAAAGCATGATGAGCAAGTTCCATCAAAGTGGCACATTACCCCGTAGGGCAGGAATCTGACCCCAAGAATACCTCAAGAAAAGCCCATTCCTGCCCCACTGAGGCAACAGCTCTAAGCCCACTCAAACTAGGCAAGAGGTTGCTTTGTACTTTGTACATCATCAACAGGCTAGAGCTCAGGGCCACATATCTACCCAAGTCATATGTGGTCTAAGTGGAGCCACCCCTTGAAGACTGTCTGGAATCTGTTGTTGGTATTGAATGCTGCAGCCAGAGTGTTGACTAGAACACCTTGAAGACAGCACACCTTGAAGACATTCCATCTCACCTATGGACTTGCCCATCCACTCCAGTCATATTCTGAGGCCTTGCTTCAGGCATCCTTGCTATTTGAGGTTATGTGGAGCTTTCTCAGGTGTGATGCCAGAACGTTGGTACTTGCTTCCCAGGGAGATTCATCTTGCTCCCTCTATGGTTGTCTATTAGGGGAAGTCTTTCATGTGAGACTCAGCTTGGTGTAGCAGTTTGGGGTGCTGACTTCTAGCCTGGTGAGCCGGGTTTAACTCCCTGCTCCTCCTTCATATGCAGCCAGCTGGGTAGCCTTGGGCTTACCACAGCACTGATAAAGCTGTTGTGACCGAGCAGTGATATCAGGGCTCTCATATGTTTGACATATTCCCCAATAACTTAGTAGCCTTCCTTCTTGGTTGTCATGTATGTTTATGTATTTAGTTTTTGAAGTATTATATATTAACTTTATTTTAAATGCTGTTTAAATGTCTTAAATGTTTTAATGTTTGCTGCCTTAGGGAAGCCTTTTTGGCTGGAAAGATGGTATTGAAATGTTAAATAAATATATTGGAGGCTAATTTCTGTTGCAGAAGGACAACATGGTCGTGAAATCTTATATGACATTAAAATTTTCCCCTGTTTACTCCAATATGATTTCCCCCCAAAACAGTCTGTTCTATCACAGCTGCTGCACTACATCCCATAGCAAGGATGTCCCTCCTGTTATCAACAGGAATACAAGAAGAAACTTCCACATTAAGGACCAGTGTTCTCATTTGAAATGACATGATTTTGCAGACGTGGAATAGTCTCAATGTTCTTTTTTTCAGAAAGTCATCACATAACCAAATGAAAATATAGTCTTTAGCTGCCAGCATTTATTATGTGTAAATTCTGTGTCCAGGAATCCTAAAGCGATAGATAGATTTATGAGAACTAAGACTGGAAAAACCATTCAGATAGATCAGTTGAGCTTATAATGTATTCACTGTGGCATTAGTATCTTATTTGTCTGATGAGCATATCCTAAAAACTTTAAGCAGTTGTTTTATGTAATAATGATTATTTTGTTTTAATTGATTCTAGTGACCAGCCCTCAAACTATTGTGGAGCTGTTCTTTCAGGAGATAGCTCGGAAACACACAATATCTCAGCTGTTCCCACCTACTGCAGTCTGGGATGAAACAGGATGGAGTTGGACTCAGATGTTTTCTGAAATTTCCAGTTGTCTCTTGCAGTTATTGTATCCTTCAGATTTACAGCATCTACCCAAACCAGGGGAAAGAAGCTATGTTTTTTTCAGACTTTTTCTATAACAGCATGAATTTTCCAGTTCAAGTTGCAGAGACTAGGAATGTGTGCATAGCAAGTAAAAAAAACCCAGTATTTTTCAGATTAGGATTTTGAGAGTGGCCTAGATATTAATATTTGGGTCCCTATATACTATTTTGGAATTCAGGATTGTTTTTTTCTCAGGATTTTGGAACTACTTGAGGTCCATTATTCTATGTAGGAGACCTTTTTCATGGGGCTGGAATGTTTTTATAACCAAATGAAACCAAAATTGCAGAGGTGCAAGTACTGCCTGTTTACTGAAGGCCCCCAAGTTTCAAGAAAACTGGAATAAGGGATCCGATTCTCTGGGTCCTTGAACAAGTGCTCCCAGCAGTGGAAGGGGAAGAAAGGCCCACCACAAAGGAGGGAGGGATGGAGGGAGAAAGAGCCAACCAGACTTGCAACACAGCCAGGCCATGCCAGACTCTTGCCAGCTGCAAGCTGCCCTCCCCAAGTCAGACAATGCTCTTGCTGGCTGTGAGCCACATTCCAAATACTGTTCCTGATACCAAAGTATACTCTTGGGGAAACTATTTGAGTAAAAATCAAAAGTACCTGAAAATACCAATAAGGTACTTTTGGGGTATATATTCCAAATGAATATATCTGAACACACATCCTAGTAGAAGAAGATTTGTTTTTTATAGCTTTTCTCTACCAGGAGGAGTCACTTTCCCTTCTCCCCACAGCAGGCACCCTGTGAGAAAGGTGGGGCTGGGAGAGCCCTGATGTTACTGCTTTGTGAGAGCAAAACTGTCAGGACTGTGATGAGCCCAAAGTCACCCAGCTGGTGGCATGCAGGGGGGGCGGGATATCAAACCAGCTTGCCAGAAGCCGCTGTTCTTAACCGCTATACCTTCTAAGAGACCTTTCTAAACACATTTTGAGAGAAGTGGAAGCAGTCCCCCAGTTTTCTTTGTATTAAAATGGAATCTGTTATCTAAAACTTGAAAACCTAAATTCCTTATACAGAACTCAGGTGGCCGAGTAATCCTGGTTTTCTCTTTCCTGAATGTCTTATGGGGGCTTGTCAATATACTCAGCTGCAGGTGAGCTGCAAGTGGAAAATCCTCTAAATAATTACTTGTATAGGTGTAGAAGTAGTAACCCTTAACATCTTCATCATCATCATTCCATATATATATATATAAATGCAAGCCACGGTGGTGACAATTCACTTCTTAAAGACGGAGGCATTTGGCCTTGAGTGGGGGATATTCCTTGCTCAGGGCCAGATTCTGTGCCCTTCCTTTCAGGCTTGCTGTGAATATGCTATTGTGGGGCTGGGGTGGTCCTTAGCCACAAGCACAGGAAGCTGCAGGCCATTCTCAGCCATCCCAGTAAGGCCAGGGCAAGAGCGAGAGCAATGGAAGAGGGTAGAGGTTGAGCTGATCAAATATGGGCAGGCAGCGGTGGAATTACTGGTCCTCCCCCCCATTATTCTAAAACATAACTTGGTGATTGTTGCTGTGCTTTTGTAATCTAATGAAACAAAATTGGAAGGAGTTCATTCAAGGAAGTGATTTATCCTCTACTCCAGTGGTCCCCAACCTTTTTATCACCAGGGACCAGTCAATGTCTGACAATTTTACTGAGGCCTGGGGGGGGGGGTAGTCTTTTGCTGAGGGACGTCACTGCTGCCGCCTGAGCCCCTGCTCCACTTGCTTTCGGCGCCCCTGACTTCCCACCTCCCACTGGGGGGCGCTGCCAGCAGCAGCTGCACAGTGCCATGCTGAGGGGGAGCCCCAGCCATAGCAGCCGCTGGAGAGCACCAAAGCTGAGCCAGCAGCAGAGTGGCAGGGCAGCTCCCGAGGCAGCAGCTGGGGAGGAGTGTGAGGAGGAGTTGCGGCCCGGTACCAACTGATCCACGGACCGGTACTGGTCCCCGGACCGGGGGTTGGGGACCACTGCTCTACCCCACCAAACCCTGATTGTCAGGATCAGCTGCTTGGTAGGTTCTTTCTCCCCTACCCCAGACCCTTCTGAGGCTTCAAAGAGAGGGCTCACTCTCCCAGTTTCAGTGGTTCCGTGAAAGCTCCCCACCACCACCTTCAGTACAGCCTGCCACTCCTGGTCCCCCCTCCCTTTTCTAGAAGAAGAAGAAGAAGAAGAAGAAGAGTTGGTTCTTATATGCCGCTTTTCCTTACCCGAAGGAGGCTTACAGTCGCCTTCTCTTTCCTCTCCCCACAACAGACACCCTGTGGGATAGGTGAGGCTGAGAGAGCACTGATATCACTGCCCGGTCAGAACAGTTTTATCAGTGCCGTGGCGAGCCCAAGGTCACCCAGCTGGTTGCATGTGGGGGAACACAGAATCAAACCTGGCATGCCAGATTACAAGTCCGCACTCCTAACCACTACACCAAACTGGCTCTAGAACCCGTTGTTTTTTCTCCCACAATGGGTTTTATTCCCAGTATTTTAAGTAAATGTTGGATCTCATGTAGAAACTAACCTTAAGTAAAAATATATATTTTGTTTTATTAAAAATATCTGCTGTCCTCAGTCACGGGTTTCTATGGTATACCAAAAAGGCATTTTTAAAATGTCAGCCATAATGCTATAGTTAGTTTGCATATTTATACAGGCAACTATTACTAATTATTATTCTTTGAGGATTCTGGATATGCTTTTCTCAAAACTAATAATATTACCATTACAGATGTAATGTTGAGTTTTCCATTAACCATGGCTAAAGAATACATAATTCCTTGTCGGAGCAAACGCGTACCCTTTTTCTTTACTTTACTTTCTTTACTTTAAGCAGTAAATTGGCACCAGTATTAACCGCAGCTGAAGTTAACTAGCATTCTCCTTATTCTAGGATCTGAAACCACACTTCAGTTCAGTTCCAATGTAACAGACAAACCAGAGTTTTTATGACTGATACAAACCTGGCTCATTTGTTTCCTCCCTCTTGTGCAGCACACTGAACTGGAAATATTTAGTTAACTCCAATGAATTGTGATACTGAAACATTTAAATTTAAGTTTTGAGGCATTGGGCATCTTTGGAATTCTGACACAGATCGGTAGGTCCAACCACAAATTAGCTGCTTGCCGGAGGTGAAGCCAACCAAAGAATGGCTGCTATAAGGTGGCACAAAAAAATTATCAGGGAGTGAGTCATGCAGAAAAGTTTAGCAGTGAAGATCCTTGTGTTGTAGTGGCAATTGCCACTTAAACAACATTTTAAGAATCTGCACAGCCAATCAGAAGCCCTGCTGGCCAAAAGCTGCATCTGACCTTTTTCTAAAAATACTTGGGAACCACATTGGGGACCCCCATTATATCCATAGTACTAAATCCCTAAGGGGGCAGTTGCAGTAACAGGGTAAACTTTACTAATGCGCTAAGTTGCACATGTATTTCTTCAGTTTTTAAACACTCTCAGTAGTTATTTGGATTGGTGCTGTGCCTAGCTGGGATCATCTGTTTAATTCAGTGCCAGTCAGTCTGGCAACTTACAAAATTTAAGACTTTAGCAGTTGTGAAGTCCCTGTGTACTGAATCACTATTGTGGCTCAGTAGTCTACATAGGCACCAATCTTGATCAGACTTAACCATGTGTACATTCTGCCTGAATTACATTGAGGAAAGTGGGGACTGTTACTTAACATCACTGGGAAGGAAGAAAGCTTTTAGGTAAGAACCTTGCTCTTACTAGTGAGTGCTGTGTTTATTTTAGGAATATATTCGTTTACTTGAACCTTGGTGTCATGTGAATGTGGGATCCTGCTGCTTTATGATGGGACGGTGCTACCTTGTCATGGGAGAAGGACACAAGGTAATCTTTTCTTTCCAAGCATAAAAAGGCTGTTTGATTGAGGACTGATTTAGGCAATGGCTGTTAAAGTGTAATATACAATGATCTTGATATGCTTTGAGATTCCTCTTGATTTCATTCTTAATTTCAAAAGATACTGGAAATATTGGACTGAACACAAAAGAGTGAAAAAGGATGGAGGACACTGAAAATGGGGAGAGAACTTTTCTAGAGAATAATTTCAGGACACTTTTGTTGCATTCAGCAGCACATCTTCCTGAGCGCTTGCATAGAAGAAAATTTCCCCCACAATTTAATTCGGAGTTAGGCTATTTTATGTGCCAGACTGTCTGCTGTGTAAATCTCTTACTTAATATGGTGCTTTACAGTATATGCAAGTTACATGTAGTACAGTGTAGTAAGTTTTTATTTTCCCAGCACCCACATTCTTTGGCTGTGTCAATGCACTGGGGGTTTAGAGTGGAGCAGCAAAAGCAGAGAGTGGTGGCCTCTGGAAGTACCTATTTTAGAGGGTGGGCTCATAATCAGATACCTTTACTTTAGAAAGACTAGTTAGAGCAGAACCTAACAGATTTTTCTTTGCCACCCAGCAAGCCTTTTGATGTTGATTTTATACATGAGTGTATTCCTCACAAAAATTTGACCCCTGAGGAAGACCCCTCAGGGTCAAAATGTGTTTGGTCCATTCTATGGTAGTCTATTCCATGTGCGGTTAGAAATGTGATGTTTTTAAATTATGATGACTGTTGTTAATATGTTGAACTAGTGCACTTTATGTAATATTTGAAATTTTTAAACATTTTTGCTGTTTAAAGTTGCTAGCCATCTTGATGGCCCTTGTGAGAACAGAAAGGCAGGATATAAATGTTGTGAATAAAATAATAAATGACTAACTAAGCCTAAGTGACTTGCCACTACTTATGCTAGCACCATGATGTTAGGCCCCACTTGAATTAAGCTTTTAGTGAAAGAATGAAACTGGGAGAAGTAATCTTACATGGCTTTGCTATGCTACATGCTAGGAAGTTGACAATGGCTTGAATCCCATGATGCATAGGGATTCTGGCCTCACAGGACTTGTCTGTCCCCCTTGCACCATACTGAGTGTCCTTCTGGTAGGCTCACCAACATTTGGCATGGCTGAGCAGGAGAGAGTTGTAGTAACAAAGAAGAAATGAAAAGCCCTTTTGTATACGCAACTTTTGGATCTCAGCCGATAACGTTTTTATTTGTAGATTCAAATGGGTAGCCGTATTGGTCTGAAGTAGCACAATAAAAACAAAGTCCAGTAGCACCTTTAAGACCAACAAAGATTTATTCAGGGCGCGAGCTTTTGAGTTCTTGTCAGATAAAGAGTGCTTGCAGTCGAAAGCTCATACCCTGAATAAATCTTTGTTGGTCTTAAAGGTGCTACTGGACTCTGTTTTTATTTGTGTAAGGGATATTTTATTATACTGGGTAACACTCTTCTGATATGAACACAGCAGTAGCAGAGTAGTCTGAACTAGTCTGGTTTATTCTGTTCCCAAGACTTGACTTGTGTTGTACGGGACACGTTAGCTTGATTTCTGCTTTGCTTTACAGGCTCTGGATTGTTTCTGTGAAGCTGCTTCAGAAGTTGAAAAAGAAGAATTTTTAGACAGGCTGATTAGATCAGAAGATGTAGAAATGGTGTCAACTCCACGGCTACAGTACTATGACAAGGTACTATGTTAACACGCATACCAAATATTGCTTCCCATGGTGTGTATGAGCTTCCTGTTCATTGGAGGTAGTGCAATATGTTATTAGCGTAAGTCACCATAATAGTTCAGATATCATTTTAATGGCTGAATCTTTCTTTAGGTTCTACGTTTGTTAGACACGATGGGTCTACCTGAGTTGATCATTCAACTGGCAACGTTAGCCATTACAGAAGCAGCTGATGATTGGAGAAGCCAGGTAAGGGGTTAATTCTCTGAGGCTGAGAATTAGCCCTTCCTTCTGATACCATATTTTCCCCCTCCATCAAATAGCTTTTCCTGCAGATTATAGTTTGGTTGAAACTAAAGTACTTGTGTTGTAGGCTACCTTGAGGACGTGCATTTTCAAACACCACTTGGATTTAGGACATAACAGTCAAGCGTATGAGGCCTTGACCCATAATCCAGACTCTAGCAGGTAGTATTGCCTATTTTCTAGCTATGTAGTATGGTTGAATTGTTTACAACTCATAATTATTCGTTTGAGGCTTTTTGCTCTAGTATTGAAATAGTAACAGCAAACCTGTGCTAAAGAAAGAAGGGTTTGTACATGGGAGAAAACTATGCTGTAGTTGGATTTTATTTCTTGTGCGGTATGGAGAGCCAAATATCTGTTCACTATTTCATTAGGGCAAGTTCACAATGCACATTATCATGTATTTACATATTTGATTTGAAAGTAATACCTGGCAACAAAACAATATCCAGCATTGAGGTCTCCACTTACTCCACCTCTGTACATGCAGAAAACTTAGAGAAAGGCATGGGTGCATCAGAAATGGGATAAAGTTTGAAGCACTCATACTGCTTCCGATTTTCACCAAAGCCTACATAATGTGGGGAATGAAAACAGAGGCTCAGGTGAGGGAAATCAGTTTGTTGCATCCAGTATCAGGTGTGTGCATTTGCGGGGGGGGGGGGGGGAGTCAGATTTTTTTGCATGGCTTGGATGTTGTGCCTTTACAAGAGAGGTAAGCATTGGTCCCCCCTTCAAGGATCGCTGCCTTGTTGTGGCAAGGGGGCTTGCGTAGTTCAGTGAAGCTATGAGCTATGCCGTGCAGGGCCACCCAAGACGGACAGGTCATAGCTGAGAGCTCTGACAAAAGGTGATCCACTGGAGAAGGCAATGGCAAACCACTCCAGTATCTTTGCCATGAAAACTCTATGGACAGTTCCAATAGGCATAACGATATGACGCTGGAAGATGAGCCCCTCAGGTCGGAAGGTGTCCAATATGCTACTGGGGATGAGCAGACGGCTAGTACGAGTAGCGCCAGAATGAATGAAGCGGCTGGGCCAAAGCCGAAAGGACGCTCAGTTGTGGAAGTAACTGGTGGCGAAAAGACAGTCCGATGCTGTAAAGATTTTTATTCCATAGGAACCTGGAACGTCAGATCCATGAATCAAGGCAAGCTGGACGTGGTTAAACAAGAAATGACAAGACTGAACATCGACATTTTAGGAATCAGTGAACTAAAATGGACAGGAATGGGTGAATTTAATTCAGATGACCATCAGGTATACTACTGTGGACAAGAATCTCGCAGAAGAAATGGAGTAGCCTTCATAATCAATAAGAGAGTAGGAAAAGCAGTCTTGGGATACAATCCCCAAAATGACAGAATGATCTCAGTGCGAATCCAAGGCAAACCATTCAACATCACAGTGATCCAGGTCTACGCCCCAACCACTGCTGCTGAAGAGGATGAAGTTGATCAGTTCTATGAAGCCCTACAACACCTTCTAGAAGCAACGCCCAAAAATGATGTGCTTATCATCATGGGGGATTGGAATGCTAAAGTAGGAAGCCAAAAGATAACCGGGATAACAGGCAAGTTTGGCCTTGGAGTACAAAATGAAGCAGGGCACAGGCTGGTAGAATTTTGTCAAGAGAATACAATGGTCATAGCAAACACTCTTTTCCAGCAACCCAAGAGACGACTCTACACATGGACATCACCAGACGGTCAACACAGAAATCAGATTGACTATGTGCTCTGCAGCCAAAGATGGAAAAGTTCTATCCAGTCAATAAAAACAAGACCAGGAGCTGATTGTGGTTCAGATCATGAGCTTCTTGTTGCAAAATTTAGGCTTAAATTGAAGAAAGTAGGGAAAAGCACTAGGCCACTCAGGTATGAACTAAATCATATCCCCGACGAATACACAGTGGAGGTGACAAATAGATTTAAGGAATTAGATCTGATAGACAGAGTGCCTGAAGAACTATGGATGGAGGTTCGCAACATTGTACAAGAGGTAGCAACTAAAACCATCCCAAAGAAAAAGAAATGCAAGAAATCAAAATGGCTGTCTGAGGAAGCTTTACAAATAGCTAAGGAGAGAAGGGAAGTGAAAGGCAAGGGAGAAAGAGAAAGATACACCCAACTGAATGCAGAATTCCAGAGAAAAGCTAGAAGAGATAAGAATGCCTTCTTAAATGAACAGTGCAAACAAATAGAAGAAAACAATAGAATCGGGAGGACCAGAGATCTTTTCAAGAAAATTGGAGATATGAAGAGAACGTTTCATGCAAAGATGGGTATGATAAGGGACCAAAATGGTAGGGACCTCACAGAAGCAGAAGAGATTAAACAAAGGTGGCAAAATTATACAGAAGAACTATACAAGAGCGAGCTTAACATCCCTGATGACCACAATGGGGTAGTTACTGACCTGGAGCCAGATATCCTGGAATGTGAAGTCAAATGGGCCTTAGGAAGTCTGAGTAACAATAAAGCTAGTGGTGGTGACAGCATTCCAGTTGAACTATTCAAAATCTTAAAGGACGATGCAGTAAAAGTGCTACACTCAATATGCCAGCAAATTTGGAAAACTCAACAATGGCCACAGGATTGGAAAAGGTCAGTTTACATTCCAATCCCAAAGAAGGGCAATGCCAAAGAATGTTCAAACTACCGCACCATTGCACTAATTTCTCATGCTAGCAAAGTTATGCTCAAAATCCTACAAGCTAGGCTCCAGCAGTATGTGGACCGAGAACTTCCAGAAGTACAGGCAGGATTTCGAAGAGGCAGAGGAACTAGAGATCAAATTGCCAACATACGCTGGATCATGGAGAAAGCTAGGGAGTACCAGAAGAACGTCTACTTCTGCTTCATTGACTATGCTAAAGCCTTTGATTGTGTGGAACACAACAAATTGTGGCAAGTTCTTAAAGAGATGGGAATACCAGAGCATCTTATTTGTCTCTTGAGAAATTTATATTCAGGTCAAGAAGCAACAGTGAGAACTGAACATGGAATCACTGACTGGTTCAAAATTGAGAAAGGAGTTCGGCAAGGCTGTATACTGTCGCCTTGCCTATTTAACTTGTATGCAGAGCACATCATGAGAAATGCGGGATTAGAGGAGTCACAAATTGGGATCAAGATTGCAGGGAGAAATATCAACAACCTCAGATATGCAGATGATACCACTCTAATGGCAGAAAGTGAAGAGGAACTAAAGAGCCTGTTGATGCGGGTGAAGGAGGAGAGTGCAAAAGTTGGCTTGAAACTCAACATCAAGAAAACAAAGATCATGGCATCCGGCCCGCTCAATTCCTGGCAAATAGATGGGGAAGAAATGGAGATAGTGACAGATTTTATTTTCCTGGGCTCCAAGATCACTGCAGATGGGGACTGCAGCAAAGAAATTAAAAGACGCTTGCTCCTGGGGAGGAAAGCTATGGCAAATCTAGACAGCATCCTAAAAAGCAGAGACATCACCCTGCCAACAAAAGTGCGTTTAGTCAAGGCTATGGTCTTCCCAGTTGCAATGTATGGCTGCGAAAGTTGGACCATAAGGAAGGCCGAGCGTCAAAGAATTGAGGCTTTTGAACTCTGGTGCTGGAGAAGACTCTTGCGAGTCCCTTGGACTGCAAGGCGAACAAACCGGTCAGTCCTAGAGGAGATCAGCCCTGACTGCTCTTTAGAAGGCCAGATCCTGAAGATGAAACTCAAATATTTTGGCCACCTCATGAGAAGGAAGGACTCCCTGGAGAAGAGCCTAATGCTGGGAGCGATCGAGGGCAAAAGAAGAAGGGGACGACAGAGAATGAGGTGGCTGGATGGAGTCACTGAAGCAGTAGGTGCAAACTTAAATGGACTCCAGGGAATGGTAGAGGACAGGAAGGCCTGGAGGATCATTGTCCATGGGGTCGCGATTAGTCGGACACGACTTCGCACATAACAACAACAAAGCATTGGTCACCATAATTAAGTAGATGTTTACCGCTGAGGCCTTGATAACTGTGTTTCTCTTACCATAGAGATTAAATGTTAGCAGTTAAAATACTGCAAAATGAACTTCCATGTACTCTCAGTTGTTTTAATGGAATTATTTTATACGTTTTACTGTAAACTGTATTTACATTCGTGTAATCTACTCTGTGTTATGAGGGGGGAGATGATAGAAATGGCAACATGTTCAGAGAAAATATTCTTGCAAGTTGCTCTGCTTCTGTAGTAATACTTAGGGCTTGCCTGGCTTACCCATGGCAAGGCTATCTCGGAAGCTAAGCAGACTAGACCCTGGCAAGACCAGGGTCATGATGTAGAGGCAGACAATGGCAAACCACCTCCAAACATCTCTTGCCTATCTGTCAGACAATCCTAGAATCTCCTGGCTATACTATACACATGGCATGTGATACATAATGTGGTAATACTAACTTGTGCCCCAGTTTGTTTCCAGTCACACACATTGTTCTCTTTGAGGGATCCAACAGCAAAACAGAGCCTTATATCCTGTATGCCTAATCTCCTCTCCCCCATTATCAGCATAACAACCTTTTGCTTACAAGCTATTAATTTATAGGAATATTTAAAGTTCATTGTTTGAGAGACAGAATTTGTTTTTTCTCTAGGCAACTGGATTGTTTACGACAGTTGGTGGTGGTTCTCTGTGAGCGTTCCCAGCTTCAGGATCTTGTGGAGTTTCCTTATGTGAATCTTCATAATGAAGTAGGTAGTCTGTGCTTGTTAGGGACAAGGGCAGGGGTGCATAAGGAAACACTTCAGTTATGTGTTTGATAACTATTTGTTTTCTAGGTTGTGGGAATAATTGAATATCGTGCTCGTGCAGTTGATCTGATGACTCACAATTACTATGAGTTGCTCTATGCTTTCCACATTTATCGTCATAACTATCGGAAAGGTATTTCTGACTATATTTTTGCCTTAATTTTCCAAACAAATGTTCATGTGACTGTTAATAGATATAATAAGCAGGTGGCATCTAGGACAGGATTAAAGGCTTTATCTTTAATAACTAATGGGTGCTAGGCAGTTCTGAATGGGAAATTCTACACTCTGTGTTCCTTTCATACTTCTGATATAGAGGCTACAAAGATATTTCCAGGGGAGTATAGGCAGGTGAAAGTTCTAACTATCAGTTTTACCTGCATGTGCCCAATACAGTAACCCAGACCAGCTGGGGGGGATGTCTCTGGGAGGAATGTGTGTAAGGAAATATAATCTAATACTCCACTAAGCATCCTCTCCCATACCTACATTGGTTGTGGGGGAGGTAAGGGATTGAATCCAAGCTCTTGTGATCCACTTCTGTTCACAGGAATTGATCTTTCCAACTTCACCCAGAAACCTTTGTGTGTCCCCCCCCCTCCAGTTGCTTCCAGACTCTCCTAAACCATATGCCATGAGGCTTAATTGTTCTCTCAACAGCTGCTGCTGCGGGGGGGGGGGCACTGTGTGGTTGCTGAGGGAAGAGAAAGTTGGGGAAATCAGCTTCCATGAACTTGTACTGTTAGCAAAGGTTTGGAGCCAGTCCTTTGTGTTTGCCAAGATAGCATGTAGTTCTACTCTGAATCTCTCAATTGGATAAATTACTGTAAAGTTCAAAGGAAAGCATCAGAAGGATCTAAGAATTAGACACCACACATCCCTGATTAAGTCTTGCACTGTTTTTATTTGTTTTATTTATTACATTTATATACTGCCCTCCCCAGAGGCTCAGCGCAGTTCACATGGAACATAGGAACAGGAACAATACAGCGAAGTCATTAATCATGAAGGAATGGAACAATAGATAGTAAACAGTAAGAACAATACATTTGTAACTGGAACATACTGGTGAACCCATGAATGGGGTCAGTACAGGTATTAGTTTCATGGGAGGGAGGCTTGGGGGCCCAGTGAAAGATGTTGGAACAGATGGACCTCAACCAAGTACCTGGTGGAAGAACTCCTTTTGCAGGCCCTGCAAAATTGTTCTAGTTCTGTTAGGGCCATAATCTCAGGGAGCTCATTCCACCAGGTGGGTGCCAGGACAGAGAAAGCTCTAGCCATGGTTGAGGTCAGATGAGCTTCCTTGAGGCCAGGGATCGCCAGGCAGTTGGAGGTGGCAGAGTATAAAACTCTTTGAGGGGTGTAGGCGGAGAGGTGGTCCCTCTAGTACACTGGGCCCAGACCACATGTGGCTTTAAAGGTGATCACCAGAACCTTGTCTGATCTGGAATTCGACTGGAAGCCAGCGCAGATGTTGGAGGATGAGCCGAATGTGGAACCTCCAAGGGGTTGCTATGAGGATCCTGGTCACTGCATTCTGGACCAGCTGTGGTTTCTGGATCAGAGTTAAGGGCAGGCCTTCACAGAGTGAGTTACAGAAGTATGAAGTTACAGAGTTACAGAAGTATGAAGCTTGAAGGTGACTGTTCTCGGAGCAAGCTTTTTCGCAGCTTAGTGGTGTCTTCGTTTTCATAGCTTATGGCTTCTTCATGTTTTATGAAGGCAGTTTTATGTGAAGAAGCATTTGGAAGTGGAAGCTATCACTCCTAGTCTGAAGTCTGCTCTACCACCCCATTGTCTTGCATGTGTATGTGTGCGTGTGTGTGGTGGCAGTGTTGAACTTTTAATTTTCACATTATTTCTTAGCCTTGTTTGCTTTAAAGTGGCAGTTTCCAGAGCAGTAAGGTATGTTGTTGCTGCTAAGTATTATATATTTCCTTCCTTAGCTGGAACAGTGATGTTTGAATATGGAATGCGGCTGGGTAGAGAAGTTCGCACACTTGGTGGATTGCAGAAGCAAGCAAACTGTTACCTTGCAGCTATTAATTGTTTGCGCCTGATTCGCCCTGAGTACGCTTGGATAGTACAGCCAGCTTCTGGTGCAGTGGTATGAACAAATGTTTTTTTTTAGGGTTTGCTTACTAACATCCTCTTTCTTATAAAGGCCCAGTTACTGTATAACTAGCATATTCACTGGCACATCAGATTTTTTTCAGCATTACACTGAAGACAGATGGCTAGATAACTTACAATATTTGAAACATTCACAATAATAAACCCCCTTGGTTATCAGACTGATTGGTTTAGAATAAGCATACTGCTTTTTTAATTTAAAAAAACCTTTGTGTATGGGTATGGAGTTAAGGAATGTGTAACAAATGGAAGTAAGGGACTGAAGGGCTGACTGAGTGTAGGTGCCACATTCCATATTGATGTAATTAAATTTTGGGTGGGAAAGTGCACAGCCCTGGTTGTGAAGCTGTTGGGGAGACTTGAGACAAACAATAAAGCTGGAGTTCTTATCCTGTTTTGTGCTAGTATGAACGCCCAGGCGCATCCCCCAAGAGAAGTCATGATGGAGAATGTGCTTCTGTCCCAAGTGAGTGGCTTAATGTTCTTGGAGCCCTGTGCCTGCTGCCATTAGTTCTGTAATGAAAGAGAAGCTGAATAAATATGTGGTGCATATCTGCTCCTAAATCCTGATTGTTCAAAGTATGTCTGATTTGCTGGATTTCTAAATATTTGAGTCATGGTTGCAATGCCTTATGTCTTGTCCCCCATGTATTGTTTACCTTGGGCTCATGGAGATTTGCTTAAGTACCTGAAAGATTTCCTTGAGGTATAAAATTTTGGTTTGCTGGTCTATCTCACTCCCGGGTCAACAGCTCAATGGTTGTAATAGCTTTCAGTACCATGTTGCCATTCTGATTAGAAACCTTTTAATGCCAACTTAGCAAACAAGAAAGAATAAAACTGTGCACCACAAAGAAAATTAGCATGTCTTTGTATTTTTATTCTCCTCTGCACAGTAAGTTTTGTGAAGCTCAAATCAGTATTTGAAATTCATCTTCTTGTCTTGTCAGGGCTTTTAAACCTAGACTCTAAAAGTAAATTTTTTAAAAGAACTGCATTAAAAAGAGAACTTTTGTCAGGAGGCAAATGGGTGAAGTGCCAAGTTCAAATTAAGACGGCTTCAGCTGAAGAGAATTTTACTTGCCACTGCAGCTCCTTGAGGGGAAAGATCTCTTTAGCTTGTGATACCAAAGTTTTAATCATTATCCAAGCAGAAGATTTGGACCCTTCCTAGCAGGGGTGGCCAAACTGTGGCTCTCCAGATGTCCATGAACCGCAATTCATATGAGCCCCTGCCAGCATCACTCTGGCAGGGGCTTGTGGTAATTGTAGTCCATGGACATCTGGAGGGCCACAGCTTGGCCCCCCTTGCTTTATACTAATGCTGAAGATAAATCAAAATCCTTATTATATTTGAGAGTCTGGTTAAATATTGCTTCCATCTGGTTTTAAATTATGTGAACACAACCACTGGGGCAGTTGGGGGATGACTGGGGAAGTCCAACATCAGAAATATTCATTATGAAACGTTTAAATTAGTGCTATTTTGCGATTACTTGCATGCTGATTTTTGGTCCTCATCTTGCCTATTTATACTCTCAAGTCTGAAGAATGGACACTTGAACTTGCCAATGTAAAGCAATTATATTTTGACACAGTGGGAAGCCAGATCGAAATCTTGGAACTTAAAGATTTGGAAAGAGAATGCACCCTGGCTCGCATCCGGTTAACTTTGGCTCAGCATGATCCATCATTAGCCGCTGTGGCAGGTATGATTAGAACATAGAACTCCTAAGTGTAATGCAGATGTGAGTAACTTAGCCTGTATGTGGGGTAGTGGAAGCCAGCAAAGGATGTGCTGTTGTGCATTCCTTACCCCAGCTCCTGTATATTGCAGTTGTGTGGAGTGGAATGAAAGTCTTAATGTGTGGCAGACCTTCAGTCCACAAAATACCACCATTTATTACAATATTGCTATATATGCAAAAAAGCCAGATTCTGTAAGGGCTTTCCCCAGTGTAGTATAGTGGTTAAAGAGTGGCAAACTCTAATCTGGAGAGCCTCACTCCTCCACATGCAGCCAGCTGGGTGACCTTGGGCCAGTCATAGTTCTCTTACAGCTGTTCTTGCACCCTACTTCACAGGGTGTGGGGAGAGGAAGGGAAGGGTATTTTTAAGCTGCTTTGGGACTCTTTCGTGTAATGAAAAGCTGGGTATAAAAAACTAATTTTTCATAATGGATGCAGTTTACCCAGTGACTGGAAGTTGAATGGGTGGGTTATTTATCACTAAGAACAAGTGTTGCAAGTACTGCTTGTGTAAAATTATGATGAGTACTGAAAATGACACTGTAGAAATGTATGATTGTCTAGCATGTTGATTAATCTGAAATCCTGAGTACTTATATTTTAAGATGACATTGATTCAGTTTCATTGTTTACTCAGGAAGCTCACCCCCTGAGGAGCTGGTTGTCCTGCTGGTTCAGGCTGGCCTCTTTGACACTGCCATTTCTCTCTGCCAGACCTTCAACCTTTCTTTAACACCTGTATTTGAGGGACTTACTTTCAAGTATGTAGCAAATATTGGGCTTATTCAGGTACTTAACATGTGTGATGTAATATCAAGAAGCACCTGTTAATTTTCTGTCAAAATGTATTTTCTTTAAATTGCATTTGAGTGTGTGAATTTTTTTTGGTTGAAACTGTAGTCTGATACAAAAATAAATACCGTATTTGCCGGTGTATAAGACAACTGGGTGTATAAGACGACCCCCCAACATTTCCACTCAAAATACAGTACTATGGGCCACTATGGGCAGCTATGTCTATCCCAACTGAAGTGCACCCGGCATATAAGACGACCCCCCCACTTGGAGGCATGTTTTTCAGGGGGGGAAAGTAGTCTTATACGCCAGCAAATACTGTAAATGTTGTGCCTCTGGATGCAGCCCTGGTTAGTAAAGAAGAATGTGATATTGATAGGGATATGATTGAAATGAGGCTATCACTTCCTAGTTTAACTGGTTTTGCTAATCACTTATTGAGCCATTGCTGGCTCAGAGGCTTGGGCATCTGGACCGATTCCGCACTGAGACGCAAAACTTGTGCTGCCTCCTGCTTGCAAACATGTGGCTGTAAGTCACGCATTTGCAAGCTTTCTGATGGGAGACCCGTCCCACAGTTTCTCACTGCCTCATTGTGGCTTTTTGCCTCCTGACAAGGCAGCAAGGGAAAACAAGTTGAACTTCTCCCCCTGCTCCTCAGCTTGTCAATCACAGCAAGCCAACAATCACAGCACAGCGGTTGTCTCGGGGACTCAAACTTCCATCCTGCCCCAAGCCCTGAAATTAATTTTTTTTTAAGTGCACTTCCACGTTGCTGTGCGATAATGTGACAATGTTAAAGCTTTTTAAATTAAAAAATTAACACTTTCATGTTGCTATGGAGAAATACCACAACAATAAAGTGTTCTACCCTCTTTTTGGGGGATTTGTGTTGCTTTGGTCTCTATGTTCTTGTAGATTTGTGAGAGGCTAGACATGGTAACTGGACCATAAAGAGTGATTATGTGTAAACAGTAAGGCTTAAAAACAAAGTGCATGGACGCCTAGCTGATCAGGAGAGAGCTGCTTCATCACACCTGCCCCCCCTTTCCCTATTCATTCCCCACAGCCAGAAAACACAAACAGGTACTGTGTTTTGCCTGCCCGATCCCCAAAAGACCGTGGACATTTAAGGAAACATTTTATTTTAACTTGGGCAAAGAAACTTTGTGGTCCCGCAGCAACGGGGACCCGGTCATTAAAAAAAAAATTCTCGGAGCAGGAGAGGGAGCCAAATCTGACCAAAACTTGAGCCGGCACCTGGACAGCCTCGAGTTGCTGATGGCACGTGGACGCAGCACTAAAGCCCACCAGCAACCAGTGGCTGTCCAAGGGCAGATTCATCGTGAGGAATCGGTCCAGGTGAATTGCCCTGGTAATCAGTTACTGTAAGTTGTGGAAGCAAAATGAGGGTGGGTAAAAATGTTATTGATGTTAATTTTCAGTACTTCTACTCAGTCCACTGTGGGGAATCAGTGTTGTTTTTATTTTTGCATTTTTACTTGGTGATTTGATAGATGCTTGTACTCTGGGCTTTAAAGTTTCAGGATAAGCAGAGGTATGACATAATCCGCTAAGGGATCCAGAGCTTTCTCATAGGCAGCAAAACTGTTCCACAGGCTCCAAGAATGCTCTTCATTGCAGCTATTTTTAGCCACTTCCATAGTATCTGCAATTGAAATAAAGAACCAATGTGGTGTAAGAGGTAGACTATGAGGATGGATGAAGCCTAGATTCATATCTCATGTCAGGTTGCCTTGGGCAATTCTTTGTTCTACAGCACAGTCAACCAGGGTAAAACAAGAGAATTTCTTGCATGCCATCATGAGGCATTCAAAATGTATTTTATAAGGCTTATAGTTATGTTTTACTTTATATATCTATACTTATTATGTGTACCCCAGATGTATTCAGCTCCAATTTGGAGGAGAAGCAGCTCTGGCAGAAGCATGGGACTGGCTAGCTGCAAATCAGTTCTCATCAGTTATTGCAACCAAAGAAACCAGGTAATGGGCTCCTTGTGCAAAATAACTGTGGTTAATCTGCACAGAAATAAAGGGGTTTTGTCACTAAAATAACAGACTTCCTTATTGTGCATATGCCCTCTCCTGCATGTCTCCTCTATTTATCTCATTTTAAAAAATCCTTGTTTTGAAAACTAACACTGAGAAACAATTTAAGGTTGCTACAGCAACCCAAGATACCCCCTGAATGTCTTTTTTCCCTCCCTTGATGACTCCACACATCATGGTTTACTCGGTTTTAACCCTTCAGTCTTTGTGGACTTTTTGATCCATATGATGGTATTATTATGGGAAATAGATGTGTGACTGCAGATGTGGGCCGCGGACCACATGTGGTCCTTTGACTAATTGGAGGTGGGCCCCGAAGGACGCCTTCTCCCCCCCCCCCCCACCGGCCCTTTACTTCATGCCCCCTGGCCCTTTACAACTCACTTCGGGTGTCATTGTCTCCCATCGCTCCCAGATGGGACTAACTCGTTGCAGAGAAACAAGCTCAGGGTTCCCATTGATTTGTCATTGTCATGAAAATAAAATGTTCCTTATGTTCATTGTTGTGGCATGTCTGTATCTTATTTTGAAGGGATGTTTAAACATTACCATAGCGATCAGAGTGTGTTAGGGCAGTGGTTGAGAGTAGAGGAGTAAACTACCCCCCTTCCCCTGGGCCTCAGTAAAAGGCGTTGAGTGATCCCCGGTGATAAAAAGGTTGGGGACCACTGCTATAAAGTATCAAGCGAATACATTAAATTAACTGTACAGGTTAAATAACAGCCTTTTAGAATCAGCACTATTAATAGTTGAACAATACAATTGCAAGAAATGAAAACACACAAACATGGCATGGAAATTAAATTTTAACTGGCAGCTGGGTCTAGATTCAAATAAACATTACACACTAACATTCAAGGTGGAAGTTTCACAGCATAAGAAAAAAATAAAGCCATCCAAAAAGTAATTAGATAAACGTGACAACAATAGAAACTCCCATAAAGAGTGGGGTTCTTTCAATTTAAGTATCCCCCACTTGGTGGGACTAGCAAAGCAGTAGACTGCAGAAAGAGTGCATTCTGCAAAAACCCAGTGGAAGAATATTAGTTGTCTGTATGAATAATAGGAGTTGGGGAAGGGAAGGGTCAGAAGCAACCACTTGGCTAATAAAAACCAAACCAAAACGTGTGGATGAGAGCTTTTCATGGGTGCATGTGTGTATGACATAGCGAAATGTATTCTTGAATTGTAGCGCAACAGATGAAGCATGGCGTCTCTTATCATCCTACCTGGACAGATTCAAGTCTCAGAACCACTTATATCATCGCTGTGTCATCAACAAGTTACTATCTCATGGGGTGCCCTTGCCTAACTGGCTTATCAACAGTTACAAAGTAAATACCTTTTTTTTCCCCTTAAATATTTTTTGCAGAAATTGTTTCCTGCTTTCCTCAGAGCAGAAGGAGCCCTCACAATAAGTGCCAATGTCCTGGTTATTTACTTCATTTAGAGTCTGCCTTTCTGTGTCCTCAAAATGAATTACAGACTTAAAAACAAAAGCAAAAAATCAGACAGTATAAGAAATCCAATAATCAATTCAGTAGGACTAGGTCAATGAAAACTGGCTTAAAATGCTGTATGAAACAGTCTTTATGTTCAATCATAGCAATTCCCAAGTGTTGCCAATGATAACATTTAAGAGGATAGATATCTCATGTCTAGAGATATATTAGTTTTTTAAGGAAGTGATTCACAGAAAGCATAAATACATGGGGAGAGGTGTGAATTTTTATCTTCTACTGTTCATAGAAAGAGACTTCGAATTGGCCATGTTCTTGGCTAGCTATTTGAAACATTTGCCAAATAAAGTAAAGACCTTACATATGTTTAAGATAATGAAGACTGGATAGGATATGGAGATCTGAGAGAATGCTAAGGAGGTGAACCTGTCATAGGCCAAGCTCAAAAGAAGGTAGTGTTTTTCCTTGATTATCATGAATTGAAGCAAGTTTTCTGGGTAATACACTTGCCTCAGATTCTTGGGAACCTCACCAGCAACAAACGAGGGCTACTTGTCGGTGATTCATCACACTGCTAAAATGTGTTATGGCTTGGAACCAACAGTGCATGCTGGCATCTCTGAATTTTGTTTCTTCACAGAAGGTAGATGCTGCTGAACTTCTCCGACTCTACTTGAACTATGACCTGCTAGAAGAAGCTGTGGATTTGGTACTGGAGTATGTGGATGCTGTACTTGGGAAAGGACACAGCTATTTCGGAATTGAGGTAGAGTGAACATGTCTCTAATTCATAATCATCACAAACCTACCACTTCCAAAGCATTGCCAAGTGGGCTAAACATTCAAGTCAGGAAGGGTGGCTGGTTGGCAGGGGCAAACAAACAAAAGGCTGAAGTGCAAGTCCACTCTTTTCAGGATATCATTGCCACCAGCCCCTTTGACTAGATAGCCAGAGACCAAGGGACCAACCTTTTCTCCCTTTCTGGTCTAAACAAAAAACAAACTCTGTAAGGGTGTACATTCACAAGGTAAGTCCCAAAGCAAATTAGTTTGGTAGCTGTAGTATACTTAGAACAAACTTCTGGATTCATAGAATCACAGAGCTGGAAGAGCTCCAGGGTCATCTAGTCCAACCCCCTGCACAGTGCAGGAACTCACAACTACCTGCCTACTCACGGTGACCAAATGATCCCCACCACCACCACTATCAAAAGTCTCCAGAATTTAGCCTGGCCTGGAGGAAATTCACCTACCATCCCACAGTGGCGATTAGCAATTCCCTAGTGTCCGGGTGAGGGGGTCAGGGAGGGTGCAGGATGGGAAGGACCCAAGCCACCCACGGCAGCCAGGGTCAAAGCTGGTCGGCAGAGACGAGAAGCAGAGAACCACGAGGAGAGGAAAAACGTGCAGACGGCGTCAGCCACAGGGAACAGGGGCGCAAGAAGCAGCCGCGGCCTGATGAGGAAGTCCAGCCACCAGCCGCCCTTGCAGCCGCCGTGGACGCTGACCCCTCCGACCCCACCCAATGCACGAGGCAAGCGGCTCCCCGTGGCCGTTCGAAGGGACCGATGCCGCCTCGCCCAGACTTGGGGGTGCAGGGGAGGAATTTCATCAGAATTTCTTGCTTCAGTCCAGAATTCAACCCTTCTTTGAAATTTTGGCTCAGTGCAATTCTGACACTGAGCACATGTGGGTCCCTATAATGGCTTTCACTCCAGTTGTAGCTGGGATTGTTTTCTTTGTTATACGGTTATGGTTCAGAAATATTCCTTGTATTTAAATTGTATTCAAGTTTAGTTTTGTTGTTTAGGTCCCCTTGTCAGCTACATCACCAAGGGTTTGGCTTCCATATTCAGCCATTGACCAGCTTCTTCAGGCACTAGGAGAAAATACCGCCAGCCATCACAACACAGTGGTAAGTACTAAAGGTGTGTGTGTATGTGTGTGTATATATATATCAGTATTTGCTGATATACCTGAATACTAATATTGGTATTCGGATTTGGCAAGATTTGTTATTCCTGAATATATTTGGCTCCTTTAAAGTCAATGGGAAATCTAGCCTAAGTCTATTCAGTGGTCTGGTGGGGGTGGGTTTTGAGGTAAAGGAACAAAATTTGCTACATACCTGTTGGGGCCTCTCCTCAAAAGAGCCCCCCCCATTTCAAAATGATTCGACCAACTAGGGTCCTGGTTCTGTGGGCATTGAAAGAAGGTGCCCCCCCATCCTCCATTGATTCCAATGAGGGAAAATAGCTAGGCAATAGTAAAAGAACCAGTAGAGCTCAGCTTAACAGGACTGATGTCAAGCTTGCAACAGAGCCAGTGCAATGGACTAGCCCAGTGCCCCATTGTAGCAAATGTAAGCTCAACAGGACTGATGTCAAACACAGAATCATAATGGGGGGGTCTTTGGAAGGACAGCAGAACCACCAATGCAGAAATGACGAATAGTACAACCCAGGGCCAATGTGACAGTAGTGCAACACCAACAGAACCAGTGTCATACCAGAGAAACCCCGGCAGGGATTTTTAGGTGTTTTTTTTAAAGAAGCAAGGACAGTAAAAACTCAGCAGAACATTCAAAAGTGCAGGGTGGGCCAGAGCTTTTGTCAGCCCACTATACAGAAATCCAATAATGTTTTGTTTTCTTCCAAAGCTAAGGGCAAACCTAGAGAACTCTTTTCCCCCAGGGAAGGCTTCAGAAAGTGATAGGGAGTGGTTGTGTCCACCCTGATCCTCCTCTCTCTGCAGGAGCAGAACAAGCACACTTAACATTACTGCCTCAATGGAGGAGCCTCAGCTTAACTGCTGCATCTATCCCTCATCACCAGCTTTTCTACCTCTCTCACCCCTGCAAAGAAGGTTGCACAGCAAATTAGTTTCATTATTTGTGATGCTCCTGTGGGTTCTGCTGGTTTCTGTGTAGCACACAGGTCTCAGCATGATGAAGCAGTTTTTGTGCTGTTCATAAAGGGGCACTTTATGAAATCCCCAGACGATTATGAGCATTTTGCCAATGTGATACTACGACTACTACTGTGACAGTATATTGGAAGAGCAACCACTGACGAAGATAAAACAGAAAGCGGGTCACTTAACCTAGGATCCCGTTTTGGTTGACTCTTTATGTTTGACCATTTAGATTTTATGTTATAACCTTTTCACTTATAAACACAGAGACTACTATATCATTGTGCTTCGTGATTTCCTTTTTTCTTCTGAGTCCACATTGAGGAATCCATGGTTCTATACTTACTGGGCTGTTTTAATCCCAGCATTCAATTTTGCTTTGGGTTGGCTAGTGATTGAATTGGGTGAATTTTAGCACACCACCTTCAACATCACTCTGTGCTGCACCTGCACCTCCTAACAGGGCTCTGTAGAAGTATTTTGGTATGGGGTGATTCAGATTCATAGAGGCACTGGGGAGATTGGGGGAGAATTTCTGTGCCAATCCAACATGTTAAATGTCCTGCTACTTCTTTCTAGTCTTGTTTCAATTTTGGAAAGAGTGTTTTGCCCCAACTTCCTGGCACAGAGTGGAAAAGGATGCTGGTGCTAGCATGGACTCACCTTCAAAGCCCAGGGCTATTAGCAGAATCTGGGTCCAACTTGTAGGAAATTAATGGGCTTTCATTCTGGCTCAGAAAGCAGGACCCAGCATACATCCTACAAATACTTGCACAAATTCTTATGTGAGGAGCAAAATTATTCCATAAAAAAAATAGCCACCAAAAAACTCCTTCAGTCAAGTCTCAATATATATTACAAAAGGAAATCATATCCCTGCAACTAATGCCTATTACCATCAAATGATCATACTGCTTTTTCTTCCAGCTATACCAGAAAGTCCATGACAAATTAGAGGACTACCAACAACAAGTTGCTGTGACAACTCATGATCTCCTTTATCTTCGAAACTAGCAAACTGCCTGGGCTATGTGGCCGCTCTTAATCACCTTGTGCCTGGTGGCTCCTGAAACAAAGCTACACGTACTGAGCTTGAGGCTGATGTGCATAACTGGCATGAAACATGTGAGAAGTGTTAGCTTTGCATATGGTGGCTAGGGCCATAAGGAGCCCTGCGCATTGCGGGTGGTGCTATTATACAAATTTTATTTTTTCATAATTCCAAACATTCCTTAGGGAATGGAAGATGTTTTATAACTTACTGGAAATGCTGAATTAAAATAAACTTGCCAGTCATTTCCAGTAATACAAGTTTGTATATTGCATGTTTCCACCATCTTTCTACTGAAATATTTTGTATTATCTGCTTCCTTTCTTGTATTGTACAATACTTGGGCTCTAAATGAGGTTTTATTTATTGTGAAGCTTTTGAATTGCCTTTAATAAAATGAAAACTTTGTTTTAAATTCTCAGTTTTTTTAAAGAAATAAAGTTGGCTTAATATTATGTATCCTTTCTAAGATTGTCTATTTTGAAGGAAACAAAATGTGATCTGCATTTTCATAGGGATGGAGAGACTACCAGCAGCTTTCCTTGGAAGTCTGTTTTCTGCTTGTAGTAATAGCTCTCTGTTGGAAGAAAACCAGTTTCTTTTAGGATACTTGTATCTCACCTTTCCACTAACAATCAATGCCCAAAGTGACTCATAGAGACATATACCAATATATGTAAATCATTAAGAAGCAGCAACATTTAAAAAAGATCAGTGCAGCTATAAAAAGCATAAAATAGAAAAATAGCATTAACCAGTAACTCACTAGGCCCCAAAGCCTTCTGGAACAAGAATATCTTAATCTGACATCTGAAGGGAAAAGCGACTGGGAGATGCTCCATAATCTTAGAGAAATTGCTAATAAGACCTTGTTTGGCACATCTATTCTCCTTGTTTCCAATTTCATGGGGATATAGGGCAAGACCCTATCAGAATCGAAATTCAAGAGTGTGAGGGACAGAAGTCATGCAGAAATGCGGCTGTCAATCTGCTTAGGGCTTCAGAGTAATCACCAACTCTGAATTATATTCAGAAACAAATTGACATCCAGTGACAATGTTGGGGTTATATGTTCCTTATGGTGGTTTCTCTTAGGACTATACTATGTTCTGACCAGTTGTAGGTAACTCTTCAAAAGCAGGCCTCAGATTTTCTTTTAAAGGCATTTGCTGGCCACCTCAGTAATCTTTGTCCAGAAAACAGTTGGATTCAGAGGTATACTTAGTTTGTGAATGTGATTTTTCAAGAGTGCCACCTTTCCCAAAATAGATAATAAATCTATTCCCTTTGCTGTCATTGAAGGGACTCTGATCTTATCTGGATTAAGTTACCTTGACTCTGGACAACAGCCAAGGTTGTTAACTGCTTCACTGGGATCTGATGGAAAGGAAGATGAGTGTCATCCACATATTGATTACACCAAACTCTTAAGATTCTGAATTATATCATTCGGCACATTTGTGTAAATGTTAAATAGTAAGATTGAATCCTACAGAAACAGCAGCAGACTTCCAGCTTTACCATATGGGTGGGACCCAGTTGCCAAATATACTAGAACATCTATAAAACTGTGTCCTAGTCCCTGTCTACAAAACTGGTGTAGTAGGGAACCATGGATGATGAGTACTCCCATAATACTAAAAGTTGATAAGAGGTCCAAAAGAATCACACTGCCTAGCATAGATCATCTACAAAGTAGCTTCTGTCCCAGAGCTGAAAATCAAACCATGAAATATCCCTGGGCAACCATAAGCAAGCTCACTGCCCCTGCAGAAGAAGGAGACAAACCTCAAACCGACCTTCATAAGGTAATGATCAGTCCATTACATTGGTTTGCAAAGAACCCCTGGAAACAGATCAATTCCTGCACCAAAGATAAGGTCTCTGGGGGAGGCAGGCAATACAACATGGGAGAATCCTAATAATGCCATGGCAGTCATAAAGTCTTAAGGGGGCATCAGACAGGGCAGCATTGGCATGGACATTGAAAATCCCCAAGGCTATCAGTTTGGAGAAACACATGGCCCCTCAGCCAGCCAGTAAGCTAGATGGACAGTAAACCAGCAAGGCTTCCAGCCTTTCTCTAGTACTCCATGCCAGGCCTGCACGTTCAATGCCAGCAATGTTTGGTGCAAGAAGCTGTTTGAAGGAGAAATAATTTTGGATGAGAATTGCCGCCTACCCCCGTCTTCTTGCTTGTAGTTGATGAAGGACTGAGTATCCAACGGATACTCAGCTGAGTGAGAACCACCATTTCATCCTCATCCACCCAAATCTGCAAAGCACACTGGATCAAATTTGCCTTCTTAATAAGTTCTTAAAGGGAGGCAGTCTTATAGTCATAATAAACAGACATTACACAACAAACTTGAAGATGGCAAAGAAGTCTGGGTCTGCTCACCATCATGCCTTGGGATGGAGATTAGAAGACTGACCATGTATATTTCCGTCTCCTTCTAAACCTAACTCTCTATGCCTACTGCCATACCTCCCATCTCCCCATCTTACAGAGATTCCCTGACTACCTAGGCAGATTTCTTATTTTATTCTGGTTTTCCTCTCCACCTGTGGGAGGATGTAACCAGCTGTGCTGCAAATTTACAGTGCACCAATCCCCCCACACTCACACCATCAACTAAACCCACAATAGTCCAAGCCAAGCAATGGATCCCCACCTCCCATGACCAGCCAGCCATGATTGCAAGAGCTGTTGCCTCTGCTGGGACAAAGCTGTAGCTTTTGGACTCAGTTTGGCACTTTTTGTGATGTTCTGCCTGGTTTGGAAACAAACAGCCAATAAGCCAAATGACTATTGATGCAAAACTCATTCTGGGATAATTGCACCACCTCTATAAAAATTAATATGTAAAGTATTTTATTTCACTCTAAGGTGTGTGAAAGCCGTTGTCAAGAACTGATTCCAAATCCACCCCTGGGTCTGTCATTCCAGCCGGAACACTCACACTACTCCCAGAAACTATCATTCCACTAGGGTCTCTTCTTCCTGTCCCAGAGCACTCACGCGACCATCATTCCACTCTGGGGGCTGTAATTCTAGTCCTAGAGAAGTTTATTTGGGCCCGGAGGCTGTCATTGCACTCTGGGGTCGGCTATTCCAATCCCAGGCCAGAGACTCCAGTCCTAAAACACTTATGATGCTGCGGAGAGGGGGTGTCATTCCAGAGCCAGGCAGACTCCTCTAAACTGCTTCCAGGTTCTCTGGATAACGTTTGTGTGCAGTAGTAAGTTATTTCCAGGCAGCTCTACACACGTGAACCGGCATTCCTTGTTCTCAGGATAGCCCACAGTCTCCAAAGACCAGCCTTCGCGTTCCTTTCAGTACGGCCCCCTGATCTGGGTCGCCGTTGCTCTTCCCTCGGGCCTAATGCTGCCTTTCAGAATAACAACTAGCGCTTCTCCTTCTGCTCGGCCTATGCTGTGCTGTTCACGGCGGCGTGTGCGCGACATGGGCCCAATCGAGAAGGCCGTCTGTCTCTCTCCCCCCCCCCCCCGGGGCCTGGGCCTCCGCCGGCGCTCCTCTTCCTCTGCTCGCCTCTCCTCTCGTCTCCGTCGGCCAGGCCCCGCCTCACCATCCCGGCTCCCCTTGCGCCCCGCCCCGCCCTCCACTGGCAGGCCCAGGCTTCCCTCGCCTCCCTTCTCCATCTCCGGCTCGACTGCGCGGGGCCAGAGGGCGGCACGGCGGGCCTTGATGGGGAAGAAGTCGCGGGCGGCGCCGGTGGGTCGGCGGCCTATCCTGCAGCTGTCGCCGCCGGGCCCTCGCGGCGGCCGAGAGGAAGCCGCGCCAGGCGATGGGGATTCGGCCTCGGAAGCGGGTGAGGGCGCAGGCAGGCCGCGCGGCCTAGGGCTGCTCTGGGGCTTAGGAGCGACCGGGTCGCCCGGCTGGCTGGCTGGCTGGCTGGGGCTGCGCGATGCCGGGCCCGATCCCGCGCGCCTTCGCTTCTCTCGCCTCAGTGGGTGCTTGGCCCAGTTGACGTGCTGGGATTTCGGGGCGGCTCTTTTCAGCCTGCTTGCCTGGCCCTTTAGGGGGGGGTGCGGGGCTGATGCTGACCGGGCTGCCAAAGGAGTCCGGGTGTGTTTGGACTCCCGCCCTTTCCTGTTTGCTTCAGGTCATCAGGGTCTCAAAGTATCGCCGTGCTGATGGCAGATCGACTAGCCATTGCTCTCAAGTGTTTCCGCCGCTCTTTTCTGCTTCATCCTCAGTGTGAAGAAGGCCATTGTTATCACGGGTACAGATAAAGACTTTGAGTCTGGGAGCCCTGTGACTTGGAAGCCTTGTTCTGACTCACGAAGTTTGTGCTAGGATAACTTTTGTTAATCTCTATGGTGCCACGAGGCTCATTTTATTTTTAGAAACTCCCAGTAAATGTACAATAAAATCAGAGTCCAGTAGCACCTTTAAGACCAACAAAGATTCATTCAAGGCGTGAGCTTCAAGTGCAAGCTCTCTTCCTCAGACAGAGTATTTATTGTGCCACTTCAGACCAACATGGCTAGCCATTTGAATCTATCCCAGTAAATGTGTTATGGCCTGGTTTCCTTTCCTTTTTTTAAAGTCCATCAAGTTCTTTCAGAACCTTAAAGTGCTTTTATTTATAGCTAGGTGTTTATTTTATACGCTACCTACTCAGCGGAAACAAAACAAACAAGAGGTCTCACTAGCCATGACCCATTAACTCCTGGGGCAGTTACTTTTGTTTCTCCCTAAAACATGCAAGAATATGTGAGCAACATTTTTCTCTTATTCTGGTCAGTGTTTTTATCAGTCTGTAGAGGTATAAAGTACAGTGTCTGGTTAAGCCTAAATTTTTAGTCCAGTGGCAACCTTAAAGACCAACAACCTTTTCTTGGGCATGCACTTTTATGAATCATTTAAGGCTACACAAAGTTAATGAAGACAATACTGATTTTTATGGAAGGAGATGAAGGGGAACATAATTATTTTTTTCACTAGTGATAGTCATGTTTCAGACAGTACTCTGTAGATCTGTCTAGTACAGTCCTGTGACCACAGTCTACACAGCACTCAAAATAGCAGTGGGCTTGCTAGCTGTAATAAGGCTATTTTCCAAGCAACAAATTATCAAAGTTTTCTCTAGCAAATGGATTACAATGGTATACACATTGCACAATTATGAGAATGTGGTACCCAAATGAAACGAATGTGGTACCCAATAATGAATTAACAGCAAGGTTAATTGGTATAATGTGAAATACATGACTTTGGATGAAAATGGGGATGGTAAAGCAGCTATTACAACCTACTGTCTCAAAAGCGAATATATTAGCATAGGAACTTGTGCACTGAGTTACTTTATATTGTTCTGCTGGGCTGCATATCATCCTAATGTGTCTAAATACTATTTTTTTCTCTATTGGTGATGCTTGTTGAACAGTAATATTCAGTTGATTTTTTGACAACGTCTGTGTAAATCAATTTGAAAAAGTTCATGCTTTCTTTAGGGAGCTGTTCTGGTTCAAAAATGTTACCATAAAGACAGTAATGTTATTAAGTTATAAATTTCGCACATACTGTGTTTTGTCAATAAACTGTGTTGAAGAAGTGGAAGATTATTGTAAGGCTTGCAGTGTTGTAAGGCTGTATGCAATAAACTGAACTCGTACTCGAGTGGAAGATAGTTGCAGAAGGTAGCTGTGTCAGTCTGTAGTAGAACAACTAGAGCTCAGTAGCACCTTAGACATCAGCAAGATTTTTGGGGCCTGAGGTTTTGCGAATCAAAGCTCCCTTCATCAGGTATGAGTAGGAACAGAGTACCCTGAATCCTTATATCCTATCTGACAGCGCAGGAGGAGTGTTGCAAAGAAAGTAGTCAGGATGCAGAACTAAAATGCAAAGTGTAATCATAGAGTGGAAGCATTTTGTCCTGTGCTATCTCTCAGTTGTCTGTCTACTTCATAAATACTATGTAGTTTTTACTTGGGATGATAGAGACAGAAAGCATAACATTTCTAAAACACCTATTACATTCTCAAATACAAAGCTTTCCTCAAATATACATATTTTAATTATTGCTTCTGTAAGACATATTATTTTTGTTCTTCTAAGTAAAAAGTACAAAACAGTTTCAAAACGTAGCTAGTTCTCCATATGCTGAAGGAAATTCTGTGGTGCTGCTAAAATATGCCAACTCTTTCCTGTTCTTCAGTAGACAAGTATATGTATACTCCCATTTAATTAGTTTTTTGAGAATCAAGTAAATCTTGCTTAATCCTTCTGAAATGTTTCTTATTTGTATGTACCTTCTTCCAGATGAATTTGAGGCAACAGAAGAGACTCAAAGAACTGCTCCAAACCCAGCCCACAGCAGCATGCCTGTTGGGCCTGTAGCTGTCAAACCAACAGGTACAATCTTGCTTTATTTCCTTATATCCTAACTGGTAGTTGTGAAGGTTAATAAGCTGATTCATTATAGATATTTAAACAAGAAAACATTTTTCAGAGTAGAATACAGTGAATTGTCTTTGTATATGTTGGAACATGTTTTTATTAAGATTTTTTTTGTATTTTATCTTGGAAACTCATAGAATATTATTAAACTTTTTATTTTAAAATAATATTTGTGTTGATGGACTTTTATTGAACTCTTCCTAGAATCCATTCTTCCTTAGCTTATTCAGCTGAGCAGGTTGTTAAAAATCTATAACATCTTGATTATTGTAAAGAATGGTCCAAACTTTAATATGGATTTTTTTTCTCAATCTGTACTTAGTTGGCTGAATCTTTTAAGAAAGCATGTCTAATTTTCTAAATGATTACATAAATCTGGGTAGATAAATGAGCATTAAGATGGGTATTTATTTTATTTATTTATTTATCATACTTATATACTGCCCTCCCCGGAGGCTCAGGGCGGTTTACATAATAACAAGGAACAATACATAAAACGGTCTATAAATACATGTGAATAACCTTATAATATAACTAATAATTGTAACCATATAACAGTGCAACAGCACAATATAACAATACAACAATGCAGCAGTACAAACAGGTCCAGGGCTTATTGATGGAATTCTGAGGGGGGGCGAGTGGAGGAGCTCCTTTTTGCAGGCCCTGCAGAACAGTTTAAGCTTTGTTTTGGCTGGTGGGTAGATATGTTAGTCTCTCTGTAGCAATAGAAAAGAGCAAGAGTCCAGCAGCACCTTAAAGACTAACAACATTTGTGGCGGAGTATGAGCTTTCATGAGTCGCTTCTACAGATTAGGCTAGATAAACTCTGTGTTCTCAATGTAAAAAATTAGAATAAACTTTCCAGGGTTTCTTTTATAGATTAATGATCAAAAAATCTTAGTATTTTGTTATGCAAGCAACAGATTGCTTTGGAATACAGTGCAAGGCTGTTTGCTGACTCATCAGACAGTTTCATCTCTGGAATGAGGTAGAGATTTGTCAGCAACAGTAGTGTCAGTCTTCAGTTCTGGAGTCTACTAGTGTGTTTTTAGCACAGTCCAACAGCATCACAAATAATTGCCGGTATAACTTGTTTCCTGTGGCTTGGACTGAAAGCTGGCATTGTTACCCTTTTGGTACAATGACAAGCCTGATGAAGCCTAATCTTACATGGAGCGACTTGCTGAGTACTGCTGCAGTTAATACTGTGATTGTGGGGCCTTTTATTTCTACAAATAAACCTCTACAGTTTTTCTTCACTTTTTGTGAGCAAGAGCATTGGAGAAGGACAGATTTTTTTAGGGTGAGAATGAAAGAAATGCAATACATTTTCAGAGTGTAAAATTTCTTTAAAAGGAAACTCAATTTGCTGCAGTGTTATATAGTGCCTTTGAGGCATTTCTTACAGAAGTATTATGTAATGTGTATAAAATAATAATAATGTTGGCATGGCATGTTTGGTCTCCTTTTTGGTGTGAGGGGGTATTGTGAAAAATATTTTAATACCTGAATCCTTCTTTTGTTGATTGGAGCATTAAGCTACTATGCATTTGGATCAGCTTTTCTGCTAGTAAAAAGTGACGAAGCAAGGATCTCTGTTGATCTCCAGAAATACTATGATAGGGATTGTGGGGATTGAATGGACAAAAGATATGTGGGACCAGAACTGTAGGGAGGAAGGGAATTCAATGAGAGTGAGTGAAAAAGTTGGCTTGAATATAATTTGTGGTCATTGTGACTTTTTTGTTCTAGGTGGCTTATGTTTACTTGGTGCTTATGCAGACAGTGATGAAGAAGACAGTGAGATGTCTGTGAAACTACAATCTACCAGTGCAAATAGCAATAATTCAACAGACATTGACAGTACCTTGGCGAATTTCCTGGCGGTTAGTGGAAATTCTGTCTTGGATAATTGGCTGACTGTTTTACTGGAATGGAAAAATGTTGGGGGAGAATCTCACAAATAAATTGTAGGTTGTAATCAGACTAGAAGTGGGTAAAATCAGGTGATCATAGACCAGAGTGTTAAAAATGTCAGGCTTGTATTGTTTACATATAGGATGCTGGTGATTGGGTTTGGAGACCAAGACATATGAAGAAAGGTTGGGGTAGCTTGGTCTGTTTAGTTTGGAGAAGAGATGACTGAGAGGGGATTTGATAACCATATTCAAATAATTAAAAGGCTGCCATATAGAGGATGGAGCAGAGTTGTTCTCTCTTGCCCCTGAGGGACGGACCAGAACCAATACGATGAAATTAATTAAAAAGAAATTCCGTCTAAACATCAGGAAGAACTGTTCCTGACAGTTAGTGGTTTCTCGGTGGCACAGGCTTACTCAGGAGGTGGTGGGTTCTCCATCTTTGGAAATTTTTAAGCAGAGGCTGGATAGCCATCTGATGGAGAGGCTGATTCTGTGAAGGCTTAAGGGGGTTACAGTAGATGAGCGATAGGGTTGTGAGTGTCCTGCATAGTGCAGGGGGTTGGACTAGATGACCCATGAGGTCCCTTCCAACTCTATCGTTCTATGATTCTACATTTTTGGCTGGTGGCTGTTTCTACATTGTTCCCGGTGTGGATTATTTGAACTAAATATTGTGTGCCCATTTGTCTTCTCATTGGTTTCATTTGATTTTAAAGGAAATAGATGCAATAACAGCTCCTTCCCAGCCTTCTGAAACTGTTGCTTCCTCTGCTGCTCCACCTCCAACCCCTCCACGCCCAGAGCCCAAGGAATCTGTCACCAGTCAAATTTTAGCTACTGCAAATGGAACGGATCAAACAACAGAGTGGCAGTATGACACTCAGTGCTCACTGGTAGGAGGTGAGTTCCATATAGTGGTTAGATAGAGCAGTCAGTCGGAGACATCCCAGCAGCAGCGCCTGACCCTTGCTGCTGCTTGATAGGATTATGGCTGAAAAACTGAGCCTGAATTCACTGTCATATCAATGGCGTGACATCATATCCAGGCTGA
Source organism: Paroedura picta (assembly GCF_049243985.1). NCBI lineage: Eukaryota > Metazoa > Chordata > Lepidosauria > Squamata > Gekkonidae > Paroedura > Paroedura picta. The sequence goes on along the minus strand of NC_135370.1, from coordinate 74,955,507 downwards.
ACGTGGAAGTGATGTCACATTGAAGGGTTCCAGGATGACTCTTGGTTTCATCCTGGAAATGACTTCATGTTATAAACATGAAGCATCCTTCCCAGTCTCTCTCTGTCAACCCTGTTGGACTAGGATCCAAGGAGCCCTGGTTTGAATCTCCCTCTGTAGTGGAAGCCTACTGGTGACCTTGGGCCAGTCACACAATCTTAGCTTAACATACCTCATAGGATAGTTGTGAGGATAAAATGGAGAAGACAAAGATGTGAGATATTGTGGGTTCATTTTGGGGAGGAAGGCAGATATTCTACATATGAATAGTAAGGATAGATAATACCCCTTATTCTAATGGCTTTTCCATGTATAGAGTCTGTGATGTGGGAAGCTGAAAGATAACATTCTGCAACAGCTGATTTGCCAGGTGTGTGTTGTTCAGTGAGTAGTGGTAGTGCAAGAGTAGTGGAAAGATACAGCCATTATCTGTCTCTGATAGTATATAAATGAGGGTGCTCAGTACTATAGGCGGTTTTATTTGCCTGTAACCCTAGTGAAAGTCTTCTCATTGAAGTCTTGCATTCTTTTTGCAGTGGGAGTTGAGATGGGAGACTGGCAAGAAGTCTGGGATGAAAACACAGGCTGTTATTATTACTGGAATACTCAAACCAATGAGGTAACTTGGGAACTCCCCCAGGACCTGGCAACACAAGTTCAAGGTCTCCAACATTACCAGCATGGGTAAGAAAGGCACCAACATTCAAGCTGAATTTGAAGGTCCTTGTGTTTCCATCACTAAGTATGCTGTTCTGTTAGTTCTGTAACAGAGGCTGATGAAAACTATCTGATGGCTGCAGACTTAAGCGCCCAGGGAAAAAGTGCTGGTGCTGGCATTGCTGGACGCAAGACAGCCCCTTTGAAGCGTGAGCTTAAGAAGGTCAGTATTGCTATGGCTTGTTTAGAGCTTATATTTGTATCTACACTAGGAGTGTGAACCCCCCCCCCCTGCCATTTTAGTATTTGGGGGGGTTAAGGTATATTGAACCCCCCCAAATATTAGTATTTCCTGATATTCCCAAATCCCAATAATAGATTCAGTAAATATTTGAGAATCCCAATTTTTTTTGGCTTCATTATACCCTATGCTATGGGGACCATTACAGTTAATGGTCCCCATAAGGTATAATGGAGAATCAATACAGGCATATCTGAGATGGGGGGGGCAGTTTTTTGAGGTAGAGGCACTAAATAGCTGCTGTTGTCCCTCCTCAACACCCCCCCCCCCGGGTTTCAAAACGATTGGGCCAGTGGGTCCAATTCTAGGTCTCCCAAAGAAGGTGCCCCCATCCTCCATTGCTTTCAGTGAAAGGGGAAAAGGCATTTAAAGGGAACATCGTCCCTTTAAATATATTTTGCAAGCAGTGAGTAAACTCCAAAAGGCTTGCTTTGTAAACACCACCTGCAAGTGCCAAGTTCCCCCAGGAGGCATTTAAAAGGACTGCAATCTCTTTAAATGCCCCTTAAATTTGACTGTCTAACCGTCCTGAAAAATCCTGACATTCAACCCCAGCTGACATTCAACCCCCTCAATTCTATCCAGCTGAAAGAATACCTGCAAAATACCAATAAGGTATTTTTTGGCTCGGGTATCCCAAACACAGACCCCTAGTCTATTCTTGTGGCCTCACCATAAAATGTTCTTCCTTGGAGTAATTGTTTTGTATGGATACAGATTGGTTTGTTTTTTTAGATGATATAATATCGAGAGCAATTCAAGACAGAAACTACTTTCAAGGTATCTTAGCAGTTTAGTGTACTATTAAATGTTTTAAATAAGTCATAGATGCTATTTGCTCCATTGTATCTGGAGAGTTTAAAAGAACCACCCTGGCAAAGGAAGGGTTTTCACAACTCAGTAGTAAGGCATATACTTTTCATGCAGAAGGTCCCAAATTCAGTTCCTCATTTATCTGATCATCCTATCCCACATGAGTACATGAGCATGTTCCCTCAGGTTTCTTGGCCTTCATTAAATGCTGGCCTCACTTTGAATGGTAGTAGTAGAAACCTCTTTTTCTTAAAATGTAAGCTGAGGTTCTCAGGATATGAAATTTCAAATTCCATATTTACTGTAGTAAAAACTGTGGAAGTAGGACATGCTAAGACATAGTATATAACCTGTATAGATGATGGTGGTGGTAATAGGTTTTAAAAGTTGTCCCGCTTTTCTATCCTACACTCAAAGTAGTTTCCATATATACAGGCAATATCATAAAGGTTAAAAACCAGCGATGACAGGCCAGCAAAACAGGTCAGTTTCCAAATGCCCTTTTAAACAGTGAATTTTTTCCCCTTAAGAATTTCCAGAAATACCGCTTCCAGTGCATCTCTAGGCATCCCATTGCAGAGGACAGTGGGGCTACTATTGGAAAACGCTCACCTGCGAGCTGAAATTGTCCTGACCTACTTTGGCACTGGGATTGTGAGCATCTCCTATTGTAATGAGTATAGCACTCTCGAGGGCGCATACTGGGGGAAGTAGACAGCTACAGAAAAGTTGTGTTGTAATACTATGAATAAGTAGCAGCGTCAGTTTTGCTGATTCTCTGCCTTGAAGAAGAGTTAAACTGTTTCTACAAGAAATTTATTGTGTGAGTTTATACCATTTAATCCGGTATACTACATGACAGGAGTATCAGATGCTCCTCTCTGAAGTCATTTGTGGGGTCACTTGCTAGGAGGATGAGTTAAGATTCTTAGCTGATGGAAGGTAACATCTGTGAACGCCTCTCAGCATTGTTGTACTCTTGTGCCTACCTATTTTGGTGGGGAGCTTTATGTATTCTCGCTAAGGTGTAGAATTTCAGTCCTATTTAACAAAATTCCAGCCCTGCCCTAGCTATTAGTAGATTCAGACATACTTCTTCCAGTCAGATCACGTTCATGATGAATGTTGTGCATCTTCCCTCAATACCACTTTTCTTCACTTAGTCAAAGTATGACACAATTTATAGAAGAATGCTATTAATTGCCAGTAACATCTTCATAAGAATCACTGAGCTGAATAATCCTCTTCAATAGCAGTGTTGTAGAGATGATAGTAGAAATGATAGTAGTCTTTGAATAGGGACAGCAGCAGCAGTGCCTCAGTGTATAAACTGACTGGTGTGACTAGCATTCAGAAAGAGGCATATAAGAAGGAAGTGAGAAGAACCTCTGACACATTAGAGCAAAGGTTAGGCCTTCTGTAGTTGAAATAAACATCTTTCTTGTCACTTTCAGCCTTGTAGTAGCTGGCACCTTACCCATACATGGCATGTGACTGAGGTGTGAAATGGACTAATGAAGTGGTCCCCAACCACCAGGCTGCGGCCCGATGCCAGGCCGCGAAGGCCTCGGCACCGGGCCACGGCTCCCTCTCCCCGCCCTCCCCTGCAGCGAGAAGCTCGCCAGGCCGCGAGCAAATCGGCTGCAGAATCGGCCGATTATCTTGTGGCCCAGCAAGCTTCTTTCTGCGGGAGGGGGGGAGAGGTAAGCACGGCCGGCGGCATCCTGATGGCGCAAACGTGCACACGCGTACCTGCCACGCATGTATGTTTGTGCCCTGCAGAGCCGCAAACGTGCTTATGTGGCAGTTTTGTGCATGCACAGGCTGGTCGCTCATGCATATTTGTGCCCCCCGCTGGGAGTGCAAACGCACATGTGCAACAGGCCCGCGCATGTGCGGGGGTTACCTGGCCCCCGGTCGCCCTCCCCCTCACCCCTTGGTAGCGGTCCGCAACTGAAAAAAGGTTGTGGATTGCTGGAATAATGGACAAAATTGATCTCCAGTTATTCGCCTAGCAATCCTTGTATCTCTAATGTGTCTTTGATTGTTGGTGGCTTTAGAAAGTTAATAATTTGGAATAAAATCTCATTAATTTGACAGGAAGTAAATGAAGGTATCCAAGCCCTTTCAAGCAGCGAAGAAGAGAAAAAGGGAGTGGCTGCATCACTGCTGGCTCCATTACTTTCTGAGGTGGTGAAGGAAGAGGAAGAGCGCTGGAGGAGGAAGGTTATCTGTAAAGAAGAGCTGGAGCCCTTGATGGAAGAGGACGCAACAGTAGAGCAAGCAGCAACTGTTACTGAGCAGCTAGAAAGCAAAAGAGATATTGGGGATGATCCTTCTCAGGAGGACTTGTGCAGTGTGGTGCAATCGGAGGAGAGTGCAGAAGAGGAAGAAGAGCAGGACACTCTTGAGCTGGAAATGGTCTTGGAGAGGAAGAAGGTGAGTGAATTCCCTTGGAGATGTTGGGTTTCTTTCCTAATGGAACTGAAATTGGTCTGTCAATTGGGAAACAAGAAAAGAATTTACAATAGATGAAGGTGTGGGAGTGTTGCTGTCTTATCTGTCTGCTGAGGCAGAAAAAGGCCCCATGTTTTAACACTAATAGTTCCTACTGTCAAAATTAGCTGTCTTAGCGGCCTAGACAGAAAGAAATTGTGAGCCCTGACTTGTAAAGATATGAACCTGTCCTATAAAAGCAATTTTAAAACTGGCCGTGAGACTACTTGTAAAAAGAAAAATCTGACTTGGCTTGAATATAACTCTCCTTTATTGCCTGTGAATGCTTAAGTTCCTGGTCTAAATACTATCACAGTAAACTAATTAAAGATGATTCTGTGTTGCTTATTCATAAATTCAAACAAAAAGCCAAAAGTAAAAACGGGGTCCAGATATGCACAATATATATAGCAACTAAAAATTAAGCCCGCTGTAGCTAAAATACAGCGGGGGCTAGTGGATTGGGTGGAATAAGGACGGAAAGGAAGGTAGAAGAGGGAAGGAGGGATGGGATTGAGAAAGGAGGGCAAGGGGTGGGTGAAGGGATGGATAGAAGGGAGAAAGAAAGGAAGGCAGAAAGGAAGGGGGAAAGAGAGGAAGTGAGAGAGAGGCAGGAAGTAGATAGAGAAATAGAGGAAGCCAGGAACAGAGGAAGAAAGAAGGAAGGAAGGCAGGCAGGCAGGGAGGTAGGTGGACTGGGAGGGGGGGTTGCGAAGGGTCCGGAGGGAAGTGGTGACAGGGATGCGAATGGGGGGGGGTGGCGGGGGAAGAGCATGGGGTAGAGATGGGTGATTGCGCGGATCGCGAGGGTGACTGTTGGGGGGGGGGTGGATCTGCAGGGGGGGAGGCCGGGGGCAAGTCTCGAGCATGTGGGGGGGGGGAAGATGGCGACGCCTACCACTTGGCCCCCGAGTGGTACTCGGAGGGGCCAATCATGAGTCATTTTGTGGCTCCTGATTGGCCCCTCCGAGTTTTTATCATGGACAGGCCCCCATCCCTTTCTCCTCCCAACTTGCCCTTACTGCTTTATTATTACTGCTCCACAGGAGCGGTTACAGATGCTCCGCAGGAGCGGTTACAGATATCCCATTTTCAATGGTTCTTCCTCAGTGGCTACCTACAACAAAACAATACAATTACTCCTTATTGATGTCCTGAAAAATTACATGCATGTGAAATATATAAATATTTATATATAAATATATAAAAATTTTCTTTTTCCAGTATTTTCATTCAACAAGCCTTCTATCTCACATCACAAGAGACTACTTGTAGCAGATAAAAAATATTTTTTTATTTCACGTAATGTGAGTGATTATCTTTTGTATGTGAGTAGTTGCATCAGCATAAAACTTTTATGTCTTTGGCCCTTCTATAAAATTTGTCGAAGATCAGTATCGAAGTATTGTGTTTCCACAATCTCTCTGAGCTAATTTATTATGTAGTATTATGTGCATTTGTCTTTTTGTGGAAAAAAGCAATACATGATGAATGTAAAGGAGTGCACAGTCTACGAATAATATGATATATTGGGGGCTTAAAGAGTGGCGGAGGAGGGGCACACCTTTGTTATGAATAAATTCTCTTTTTTCCTTCCTCCCAGCTGACTAAGTCCTCCACCACTGGAATTGTTCAGTGAGGGATGCAAGCCTTCATATACCTTGGCTTTTTAAAAAAAACTCAAAACTGATAAATGCATTTGAAGAGAGCGTGAAGCAGGAGAAATTGGCTTGCTCAACTGAGTGTCAGGTGCACAGAAACAGCAGTGTGTTCCTTGAGTTAGAGATGTACTGAATTTTCTTAGATCAAGTGTTCATGCACACAGACGCTCACACCTTGAATAAATCTTTGGAGGTCTTAAAGGTGCCATTGGACTCAACTTTTGTTCTCTTACTTCAGACCAACACAACTAACCACCTGGATCTATAAAATATTCTTGGCCTTGTTTACTGCTATTAGTACACATTTATATAGTGTCAGAATCATGTTGGTCACTGCAGGACACAGACTTAACTGACTCTGCTCAGAGGGTGTAGATTTTGTGATAGAAAGATAATTTAGAGGATGGAAAACAGTGGTGGATTTAAAGTGAGTAGTGGATATTAAAAGCCTTTTGTGGCACAGGGTGGTAAGGCAGCCAACATGCTGTGTGAAGCGCTGACCATGAGGCTGGGAGTTTGATCCCAGCAGCCGGCTCAAGGTTGACTCCGCCTTCCATCCTTCCGAGGTCGGTAAAATGAGTACCCAGCTTGCTGGGGGGTAAATGGTAATGACTGGGGAAGGCACTGGCAAGGCCACCCTGTATTGAGTCTGCCAAGAAAACGCTAGAGGGCGTCACCCCAAGGGTCAGACATGACTCGGTGCTTGCACAGGGGGATACCTTTACCTTTTAGTGGATATTAGAAATTAGTGGATATATTAGAATTAAATACAGCTACAGCCATTCATAGAACTATAGAGATGGAAGGTATCTCCAGGGTCATCTAGTCCATCCCCTGCACAACTACCTGCCCACCCACTCACAATCTGCCTAAGTTCATAACATCAGGATTTCTGTCAGATGACTATCTAGCTTCTGCTTAAAAACTTCCAAAGAAGGAGAACTCCCCACCTCCTGAGGAAGCCTGTTCCATGGAGGAGCTGCTCTAACAGTCAGGAACTTAGTGGAGAATTCTTTTGAAATAATTTTAACCCATTGGTTTTGATTCGACCAATGGTTCCTTCTATTCAAAAAAAGACTTGGTTAAAAGAAGTGGGAATTGAAGATTGAAAGGAAGAAGCGATACCTATACTGGATGCAGAGATGGGGGAAATAATTGTTAGTTAAAGGGTTTCCAGAGAGGTAACAAAGGATAATTTGTCTACATATAGTAAGGGTTTTTTCAAGAGTAATATTCCCAAATGAAAAGGAACAGAGGCCAACCAATTCTTTGAATGATTTATTTATTGGTGATCCAATACACCACTAGGAGAAACCGAAACAACACACTCTCAAGATTACAAATAAACTAACCTCTCCCTTACAATAGATAGACAGACATATGCACACATATTGCAAGGATAGGGTAAGGAGGACAGGAGAGGGACGGGAGGACATTTGATACTATCTGTTCCAAAGGAGAAAAGAAGTCCAAGGCAGCAGAGTGTCAAAGAAAGAGACCTGTGAAGCTGCTGTGAAGCAGTTGAAGGGTTATCTAGGCGGTAGGAAGACCTGACACACTTTCCATCAATTTGGTATGATCTTTTTATGGGGAAGGGTCCCAAAGCTAAACATGAGACCCACTTTCTCAGGGTCAGGATTGCTCTAGGATTTGGCTAGGCAATTTGAAAGAAACAGCTGCCAAAATCTGGCAGGAAGATTAGGAGGGACAATTTGGACAGTTTTAGCATATTAATAAAGGACTGGGTGTGAATAATAGGTCTGATGGTTCATCCTGGGTGGATCGAATATTTGGTGGTCTTTATCAATGGCTGACCAACTATCTATAGCTGGAAATGGTTCATATTCCCCTATCAAAGTATCCCTTGGAATAAGGGATAAGATTGTATTATGCATGCCTTGAAGCTAGGGGAATGCTAATGCTTTATGCATTTCAGTGATACCCTGCATCCATGGTTGAATTTACCTTTAGTCATAGCAGAACACGTGTGCTGTTTAGACTCATTTGTGGAATCTCCACTGCAATTAGGCATTCATGGAGGTGCCCTTTAAAACAACTAAGGGGTTCATCGGGATCAGATTTGAGGGATCTCAGCAGGAGGAAGGGCCAGGATTCTCATAGAAAGGAAATGTTTCATGTATAGAGGGCAGCTGTTCTAGACAGATCAGAGCAATTAAAGATAAGAGCTGCAAGGATAAAAGTGAAACAGATGAACTTGTTTCTTTGACTCCAAATTAATATCCTTTTTTCTAGGCAGAACTGCGAGCTTTGGAAGAAGGTGATGGCAGTATTTCAGGCTCAAGTCCCCTTTCTGAGGGAAGTCAATCAGATCTAGCTCGGCGGGTAATACCAAAGCAAGGGAAATGGAAGCTATTTGGCGTTGCCAGCCCAGAATCTACCAGTCGAGGGTCAAGCAAGACAGGACAGGAGAGTCCTGAACCTGGGGAAACAGGCAAGTCTTTGACCAAAGGGCCATTTCAAAGAGCCATTTCTCCAAGCTCTCGTATCCAATAATAAGAGCAGTTAATATGAGGTAACCAGCTATTGGGCACTATTCAGAAGATTCTTACTTTGTAATCTCAGTGCATTCTCTCACAATTCTTCTACAGCTTTGTTAAAAATCAGGATTCTCCTGCCTCTTTGGCAAACTTTCTGTATCTTTTTTTCCTGCCTACATCAATACAGACTAAGGATTAGCGATCTGGCTAGTCGGAATGAGGGTATACAAATTTAATTATGAATATAAATAAATAAATAAATTGAGGACTGACCAGTGGAGGCTCACAAATATTTTTCTTTTTTCTTGCTCCCTGTTCAGTGCTGAAGGAAGTGTCAGAAGTTGCTGATGAGAACTCAGGCAACGAGCTGGATGCAGAAGAATTACAAGAAAAAGTGAAAACACAAGGGTCTGTCAAGGTGGAAGATGAGGAGCAGGATTTAAGGGTACATGGGCCAAGCAGGCATAAAGCTTTCCTTGTTAGGACATTACTACTAAGGTCAAATTTACATGAGTGTATGTCGTCAGACAGACTTAGCTTTCCCCCCCCTTGGTTGTATCAATAACCAATCATGTATGTGCTCTCTGTGCTCATGTGCCAACAAAAGGTTCTGTAAGAAAATAATATATGTACTTTTTCTTTGGTGTGTTGGTTAGACCATCAGATCTGTAAGACCCAGGTTTTGAATCCCCACTCTATCATGAAAGACCACTGAGTGAATTTAGGGCAAGTCACACATTAGGATAAACAGTAGTGGACAATGTTGTAAGCCTCTTTGGGTCTCCATTGAGGAGAAAAGTAAAGTATAAATAAATATTGTAGAACTTGAGCTTGCAGTTAATATTTGCATGCCACTATCTGCTATGCAGTAATGCAGACTAGTAATGCAGGTTAGTAGGAAAACAAATCAGTTCATTATTTCAAGTTATTCTCCCATGTTCTTTTCCTTTCTGCTGAGGTATGAAGTGGTCCTTGGGCCCCTGTTTTTACTTCATCTGACCTGGGAGACTCTGAAGCTCTGCAGCTTATTGCATAGAATTACTGGTGAAACTGTTCTGTTCCTTAGGGTGTTGTCACATTCAAAGCCATCACCAAATAGGAATGGCTTTGCTTTTTGGTGTTCTGGAAAAGTGGCACTGAAATATGTAACCTTTAAGATATGCATTAGTGCAATGTACAGTGAGAGATGTTATTTGGTAATATGTATTTTGGTGTTCCCTCAGATCATTTCTTTGTTGCTTTAAAAAAGTATGATTGGGAAGCAACCTTTCTCGTCTGAAAATAAGCTGCAATGGAATAAATTACATTGTGTATATGTGTTATGTATCTCCTGTAGCTAAAGACAAGAATATTTAATTTTGTCTTACCAGGAGTATCTAAGTGTTCCATGAGGAGTGTACTCTGGCATTCTCTAGAATCAAACTGCCGCCAAACTTATACATCAAATTTCACCACTTGCCAGGTTCTGCTTAAGCCACACATCTTGTTAACTGAGATGTAATCTATATGCTTCAGGGAGTAGTGCCTGGAGCCTTGTGATTGACAAATTCTTGACCTCTTGCTTGCCTTATTTCTGGCAGTTTCAGATTGGAGAGCTGGCCAACATGTTGATAAGCAAGCTTGAGTTCTTGGGCATCAGTAGACAATCCATCTCTAACTTCCACATGCTACTGTTGCAGACTGAGGTAACTGAAGTTTTAGCTTTTGTTGAAATTAAATTCTATATAGTATAGGGAGTAGAACAATTGTGACAGCACTGCTGTGTGATGGGACTGAATCTAACAAGTTTAGGTACTATGGCTGGCCTTTACCCTTCCTGCCCCCTTCCCCACTCTCCTCCCCAATGGATTGTTTTAATTTAGTATTGTATTTAAGGCCATGTCGATCTGTACATCATATCCTTGATCTTGTTGTATGTCGTTTGTTTTGCCACTTCTTGTGTTAACCAGCATTGTCTGGAACGGAGGGTCCAGTGGGATGTCGAAGGCAAGTTGTCTACAGATGTTTCATTCTGCCTTGTTCCTTCCATAGACTCGTATTGCAGATTGGCGGGAAGGAGCTCTCCAAGGAAACTACCTCAAACGCAAATTGCAAGATGCAGCTGAACAGCTAAAACAGTATGAAATAAACGCCGCCCCTAAAGGCTGGTCCTGCCACTGGGACAGGTACGCACTCTTCTCCCCCTTTCACCTTTCACATCTCAGACATGATTTGTGACCATCACCACCTGCCGACGTGCCGTCATCTGTCTGGAGACTGAGAGCAGCTGCACTTAGCGGTGCTGAGCGGGCAGAGAGCCTCCGGCACATACAGAGTTCTGGCCAGCCACAAAAATTGGAGAGATATAAAGTCTGTGTTAAGTGTGTTGAAATGGATTTGATTCCGCGATTGGACAGAGCTGGTGCTACTCTTGAGTGTAAATGCGCTAAGGAGGGCGGGCACGGGGGGTCGCGCATGCAAGAGCTCTGTGCACATTGCAGGATCTCAGGAACTCCGCTCCCAAGTAACATCTGTGTCCTTATGGAAAGCTCACTGACTGAGGATCTCAACGAAGAACAAGATTACTATCTCCTGCCAGCAGGTCAGACCAAACTATTTCTTCTTATATTTGGCTTTCTTGATTATTTTTGTTTATTTGAAATCTTTGCTCTTTTGTTTTTCAGCTCCCAGATCCTCTCCCTCTCAGTAACAATTCAATATGTCTGACACCAAGAGTATCATAAATGTGACTGCAGCAGTTCATGAGGGAGCAGCCATCTTTCATAAATTGGGCTGTTTCTCTTTTGCTATTCTGGAAGAAATTGAACCTGAGTCTACCTAAAAAGTCCATATCCTAGTGCATCCTTCAACCCTTATAGCATACCAGTCACACGCGGGCAGTTCCACTAGTTTCACTAACTCTCTACTCTTGGAATGGAGGGTCAGGGCAGTGATCACAAAGCCAAGCAGCACAAACAGTTTGGAGCAAGCCCGTGTTGTATATTCTTCCTCAAAGCTGTTTGTTGCCTCTGAACAGCAGTTCAGCTGCAAGAGGTTCTTCCTGTGAGAGCACTGCGCTGTCGCGGGAGAGGACCATTTTATTGTGGCTGTATGGAGGGGAGAGAGTAAAGCCTCGTTTTCTTTCTTGTGATTTAGGGATCATAGGCGCTATTTCTATGTTAACGAGCAAACAGGCGAATCCCAGTGGGAGTTCCCAGATGGGGAAGAGGAAGAGGAAGGGCAAAACCTTGAGAATAAAGGAGAAGCTCTTCCTAAACAAGGACTAAAGGAGAAAATGGAGTCTGGCATGGAATCTGCTGATCATACAACAGGTACTAGAAGTGGCAGGTTTGCTGACCAGATGGGAGATCATTTTTAGGAGATGAGGGTCGATTCCTAATACAGAAAAAAGGGAATTCCCTTGCACTGGTCGTGCTTCCCTCATTATCGGCACTCTTCCTCATTCCTTCCCTCAGCAGCCTTCACAGCTTTTTTCCATTCCCTGCTTGCTTCCTTCTCAACTAACCTACCTTTCTTTTTCTGTCCTCCATCACCCTAGTCTTCATCTTTGCCCACCCTGTCCTCCCACAAGCAGCCCCTGTGGCCTTTCTCAGCTAGCTTCTTTGCTTTCCTCCTCTCATGCATTGCTGCCCCTTGGCTGACACTAAATTATGCCCAGACACCTCAGTCACGTTTGGAGGCGTCAACCCCAGAATGGCCTCAAGGCTTGCAAGATCCCTGTTGGCATTTTTGTAAGTTCCAATGTCTCCACACATGTTGCTAAAATTTTGAGTTTTTTAAAGCCCTTTTTAGATCATGCTGTTTGGGCTACCGTGACCTGGGCCTCCATAGATAATGAGGCATCCAGGATCACCACCAAGTTCCTGACTAGGGGCGCAGATGTCAGTTGCACCCCATCCAGGCAGAGGAGGCACACTTCCTGATCCTGCCCCCTTCAAACCAGCCACAGGACCTCCATTTTGGAGGGGTTCAGTTTCAGGTGGCTCCTCCTGATCCATCCAGCAACTGCTTGCAAACAACTGGCAGATGTTTCAGGTGGGATATCCAGCTGGCTGTCCATCCATCCAGAGATAGAGCTGGGTGTCATCTGTATCCTGATGACATCCCAGCCCATGACTCCAGACCAACTGAGCAAGAGGGCACATATAGATGTTAAAGAGTGTTGACCCAAGATCCAAGTTTGGAATTATTTGTATAAAAGCAAAGGGATAAAGGGTTTCTCCTCCCCCCCCCCAAAAAAAAAAAAATTATTGATATATTAAAACTTTCAGCTGGATAGTGACTGAACTGACATTATCCTCAGAAATTTTTTCTGGAACCCACACTAAGCTAGCTATCCTGGAGATTCACACCTGTACCACTTGGGGATTGGAAGTGTAATTTCTTGCATGAAGGTATTGTTCAGTAACACTTGAAAGTTTGGGGACTCCGTTTAGTGGAGTGCTTAAATGACATAACCCAAAAGGATGGCTCAGCAAGGAATGTCTTGCTCTGAAAAAAAGAAGAGTCCTAAAAGCACAGAGGAAGAATGATGCACTGGATGGTTTGCCTGTACAAGTGTGAGATAATTAAAGATTTTACATGTGCTTCCTTTTAGGTTCTCTTGGTAAGGAGTCTGGTCAAGCAGCAGCTGCCTCTCTTGTGCCTCTTAGTCCATTCTGGACTGTACTTCAGCCCTCTGTCCCAGTACTTCAACCCCCTTTACCCTTGGAAATGCCACCACCCCCACCCCCACCCCCAGAGTCTCCACCTCCTCCGCCACCTCCACCGCCTGGAGAAGATGGGGAAATACAAGAAGTAGAAATGGAGGATGAGGGAGATGAGGAGCCACCAGCACCAGGAACGGAGGAGGATGCTGTTCTGAAGCCTCTTCTCCGACCAGCAGTTGCCAATAGTCAGGTGAGGTAGTATGCAAGCTGTCAGAATATGCTATCAGGTGTCATTGTGTAAGCAGTGGAGTTTGCAAACTTCCTTTTGGTACATTCTGAGTCTGCATGATGAAATTATCTTGCCCTCCTTACGAAGAATAAAATGCCTGTAAAACAAACTAAACGATGTGTAATGAACTAATACAGTCTAATCTTGATTATGTATCAGCAGTTGTAAACAGCCTCACTGGGCATCCATCTGTTTTACCTGAATGTTCTCATTACCATATGAATATACAGGTATACTTAGTTACTCATAAGACAAATTTAAACACCAAAGATTCAAAATGAAACAAAGAATAAAATTGACAATACTTTCAATGTTAAATACAAGAATTCAAAATGCCAAGAATCAAAAAGTTCAAGATTGTTAATTCAGTGAAAGGAAACTTATACAGCTGAAGTGAAGTCTGAGAGTTGTAGTTGCAGATAAATATTGTAAAAGCAGCAGCAGGCGGTAGGCAGCAGCGGAGGACCTCTGGCATTGGCCGTCTCCACGCTGCCTGTCGTGCATCTGCACACGCTTGCATGCGCATACCACCTGTGCACATCTGCATGCCAATCCCACTGCCGCCGGCGGGGTCGCCAGCTCAGAGTGGTTGAAAACCGCTGATATAGAGGAAAGAAGAGTTCTACTTGTGCAAATAATTGCCTGTCAGATATCCATAAAGACACTCATTGATAAGATCTGAGTATTGCTAACATCCAAAGATCTGCACTTTCAAGACACCTTCTGAAAGATTATTCATTCCAAGAATAGGGCTGTTTTGTTTTGTGGTTTTTTAAATCTTTTCTTTCTTTAAAAAAGTGTCTTTAAGTGTGCAGGCAAGTCAGCAGTGATACACAATCAACATTTCAGAGCTCCTTATAGAGTATTGGAAACCTTCCTGTGTGAGTCACTTAGGTGGATTAGAGGAGCCCTAATGTTCCTAGATGCCCAGTAATTATATCGGGGAGGTACACATCTACATGTTAAAGAGTTTAAAGTTTTGTGAAAGAAGGTACATATGTGTATGAAGATGTTTGTTCAAATATCTCAGTAGTGCAGTGCATTTGTGATACTGAAAGTGAAGTATGCAAAATGACTTTTTTGGCAGATAGGAAAGAGTTTATTAAGATTGGCAGATCAAGTTATGCAAGGAGATTATCACCCTGACTAGTATTGGCTTTGTGTGGTGTTCCAAAAGCCCTTTATTGACAACCAGACTGTTTTCTCTCTCTTTCCAGAGCAACTCAGAGACCAGTACAGCCACACCTCTGTTGGAGAAATCTCTAAAAAGGAAAGCCTCTGAAGTGAGTACAGGGTTGGTGCAGCGAGCAGCAACTATTGGAAGCTGTCCAGTGCTCTATGGCCAATCTGTCCTGGGTGCAGGTGGGTGTCCTTCATCAGATTTTGCTTTGCTGCTTGACATCTATGGTATAGAATACTAACAATATTCCCATCTTTCTCTCTGGCTTTATACAGGCCCTCAAGCCCCAGGGGTGAGCTTGCAGCAGAGTTACCATGGAATAACGCAGCCAACACTCATAAGCTATTCAGAGTGTAGTGTCTCCATTGGACTGCCTGCCAGCACTGCACAGCCAGTTCCTTCTCGAGGGGCCCCACCTGCCATCAGCACTACAGAACAGCTGCCACCACCACCACCGCCACCTCCTCTCTCGCCGCCTCCGCATATTCCCAAAACACTGCCCTCAGAAAAGTCAAAAAAACTCAGGAAAAGTGGCAAGGTGAATAAACTTACTTTTTTTGTGCTTTCTGGAAGAGTCAAAGTAAGCGGCAAGCTGCACATAGTAACCTGCATTATTGTACCATGTTAGGCTTTAGAACTGGTACACCTTGCAATGAGGGACATACAGTTGTTATCTCAGGATCTTCAAAGCAGAAAGAGCTATGGGATTCCCAGAATTCAAGGGCAAAAATAAACCCAAAATGTTCTAAGTCAGACAGTTTTGGTCACCTGGGAAATCAGTAGATTCGAGCTGGTAGTTTTCCTGTTGTTGTGCTAAAGTGCTAGCTTCTGTGCTAGGAGATGTACTGTTGGCCAGAATGAAGAAAGAAATCTTACTTGCTCTGTAGATAAATATTATAGTAGATAGTCGGCCTCATCCTTTACCTCAAATAGCTGAATGTCCTTAGAATACAGTGTAAGTGCCGCTTGAAAGCTGTTCTTTGACTATCATAGTGAAGCCTTTTCTTTGCTCCTTATATGAACTTCCCCAACTTGAGACTAACAGAGCAATCACTATTAGAATTACACTCTTTAAATCCCATTGGAGTCCAGCAGCAAGATGCTATATTCCTGCCTCCTCAGTTGACTTGTAAGAAAGGGTGCATAACCTAAATTGCAAATTATACTAGCCAGCATCTGTGTCAGGATTAGGAGCAAAGGATTGTCTGATATAAGTACTCTGATCCTCATTATATTATGCTAAATGTTTTGCTGCAGAGAAAAAAGACCAAGACAAAGATGCCATCTTTAGTCAAAAAGTGGCAGAGCATTCAGCGGGAATTAGATGAAGAAGAGAACTCTAGTTCCAGTGATGAGGATCGGGAGGTGATGTCACAAAAGCGAATTGAGGAGTGGAAACAGCAACAGTTAATCAGGTATGGGGATTGCAGGATGACTAATCTAGGAGTTACTGTTGGCTGAAAGACTGATCTGTGAAAGGTCATCTCTAGTTTGAATTTCATCTCTGCCACAAATTCACCTTAGGCAAGTTATTTTGCTTCAATCCATTGTGTACAGTATGGAAAAAATAATACCTGACATATGGGATGTTGTGAGACTTGGCTAATGTGTGCACTGAAAATACTTGAACACATTTACATAAATGCTGAGAAGTATTACATTGGGGGACATCAGGAATCACAAAAGGGAAATCCCATCCCATCCCATAAATAGTCTCTGCTAGAATAAGCCTATTTTGATCTGGATACTCCAGGCTAACAGAATCTCATCAGTTCTTGAAAGCTAAGCAGTCAGCCTTGATTAGCATTTGGATAGCTGATCCCCAGGAAATACCAAGGCTGTAAAACAGGTGTTAAATAGCAATCCACCTCTGAAAGTCTCTTGACCTGAAAACCCTATGGCAACCTTTCTCAACTTTTTTACCATTTTGGGAAGGGGGTGGGTGGGTTGACATGAACATATATTGTCATATAATCAGATAAATGTTTAACAAACTTAAAAAATGTATATTAAAATTAATTAACTTCCACTCCCTGAGCTCCAATTTCCTGATGTAACCTGCTGAAATTATTTTTTTCCCCACCATTGAGGTCTATGGGAAATGGTGTCATCCTCTTTGGGAGCAGGGCCCCCTGGTCCAATCTTTTTGAGCTCAGGGAGAGTCTTCCCTGTGTTCCCTGCAAGTTTCAGGAAGATAGTACCAGGGGGTCCCATCCTAGGGGTTCCCAAAGACCATTCCTCATAGAAGTCTATGGGGAATCAAGTTAAAACCAAAGAATCCAACTCTCCATTATATCCAATGGAGCGGATAGGGGTACCCTCTTTGGGAGTCCCTACGATTGGATCCCTTAGTCCAATCTTCTTGAAACTTGCAGGGGACTCAGGGAAGACCATCCCCAAGAAGTTTCAGGGGTGCAACTTATACCCCCTCCCCCCAGCCCCTGGGAAATGCAGGGGAAAGATTTCCAATGCAAATCAATGGCTCCATTGACTTGCATTGGCCCCAAATCGATCGGATGGCTCATCCGAACCCGAATCAGGACCCCCTTGAACAACCCTAGGCAGGATCTTGTAATAAGGGAAATGCTCTTTCAAATAAATGTGGGACAGCCCAGCTTGCATTTACGTTTGTATATTTTTACTGTGCTGTATTTATACAGTGTTTGTAATTCCATAATATATCAAAGAGATACATTATTCTTGGTAGTCTTGTCACAATAAAAAAGCTTTTTTTGGAAAAGCTTTTTGTAGTTCTTTCCTTGCAAGTCTTCTAGGCTAATGTTTTTTTCTGTTGCTTTTGACAGTGGCATGGCAGAAAGAAATGCTAATTTTGAGGCATTGCCTGAGGACTGGCGAGCTCGGCTTAAGAGGAGGAAAGTCACTTCAAGCACATGAACCATCTTTCTCCATTTTTTAAAGCCACACATGTACAGTTCATATCAAAATATTTTACTGTTGTAAGATAAACTGTACCTTTTAGAAGAGAGAAGCATTTCAGTTGAAGGACCTAATAGAGATTACATGGACTTGGAAATCCTTTTGGAGGGGTTAATGGCAAGTAGGCCTCTGAAATAATATGTAGGCTTGACCACTCCTGTCTTAAGAGGCTCCTACAAATCCCACCTCAAACAAAGCTGGAATACTGTTCTGTCCAGTTCCCTGGTAGAACTGGTATTTAGAACTGATTCATGCACTCTGTGGAGTTGGAACTGGATTCAGTTATTTCCACTCTTCTTTGCTAAGCTAAAAAGTGTTTCGTCTAACTCTTGTTTGCAAAATGTCCAGCTGTAATTGCCATTTGTAAGTCTGCAGGTTGTTGTTACAGAATGGGCAAATGAAGGATGCATATTCTTTTCAAATAGCTGCAGAATATGTTCAGTTCCTGATTTTTGCCAGCACCTTGGTTTGGGGCAACATTGTTTTTTATTGGTGGTTGTTGACTTGGACTCTTGTTCCTGTCATTATCTGTATCAGACCTATTTTTCTTGAGCGTTTCCACTTGTAACATTGTAACAGAACAATCTCTTTATAGATTTGGTGCTGTAACATGCTAATAAGTTCCTCTGATATGGCTGCAGCCTGGTAGGCAGGAATTCAGTATGAAGCCTATTGTTCATGAGTCCAGACTGAGGGGGAGAATGTCCTCCTGCCTGTTCTGTTGAACATGGTGAAGCAGTAGCATGAGTGACTGGCTCAACAATCTGTAAATGTGCAGTTACTGACTTACAGTGTGCAGTTACTGACCAGAGGCTGCTGTAATGAACATGCAGCAATCATGCCATCTACACAGTGTTTGCCCTGGCAGTCTTGTCTTGCCTACCAGTTAAAGGTTGATACCATTCTTACCTTCTACCCAATCCCACAAACCATTCTTTAGAGCTACTACTAGTGAAGAAAGGGAGAATAAACTTGTCTAAACCCAGTTCTTTCCCCACTCCCTGCCATGTTCCAACAAAAATAGGATCTTTGTCCATTGAAAGCCAGGCTGAATATTTATCCAACCTGTGAATGTCTTTAATTCTTTCCCTTGTTTTGTTTTTAAAAATCTGAATCAGGTGGTAATGATTTCCTGTAAACTGAAAGAAAAGGTAGTTTATTGCTGAATGCTGTTTGTATTTCTCTGGTTTCTGGCTTTGTAAATTTGTACATACACATTAATAAAACATTTTTTATACATCTGAGTCTTATTTGAGTTGCAGATGTGAATTCTGGTAGAGACATATTTATTACACAAATATCAATATAAGTTGTAATGATTTTTTGTACAAATTTAATGTTTTTGAATTGTTTCATACCCAAGGCAATTGGATTGAAATCCAGATTGACAAATGAAATTATATTACAAATTTATAATCTTTTGTGGTTTTGTTATATAGTTCGAATCGTATTATTGTTGCACTGTTATATAGCCAAATCTTGAAAAAGGTCCATCACACATATGAGGTAATCCCGTGAGAGAATAGTTTTTGTTCAATTTTAGGGCCTGCGTGATCTCTTCTTGCTATTCCGTCATTTGATTTGATTTACAAGTGAAGAAATGGTGTTTTGTAGTTGTAGTTCTTAATTACATAATATGATTTTCAGTGACAAGGGAAGTAAAGAGAATGTGAGGGTGATTTACAGTTTTAATTTATACAGTAACATAGCTTTTTAAAATTCCCAAGAATGTGTATGCAAGCTTGTGGTATTCAGGTTTGGTTTAAGGATTCATGTAGCACCAGAGCCAGTATAAGGGTTCACAGCAGAGCACAACTGGTGCTGTTACTTGGATTGTGCAAGTAGTTGCTGCCCCCCCCCCCCCCCCGATAGTTGGGACTGTGGAAGCAACTGAAAGCTTCACTGTCCTGAAAACATTTCTCAAACCTTGGTGGGACTTTCACTCTATGTAGCTTGTGCTCCACATGCATGCTCAATGAATGATGTGCATGCTCGGTTATTAACAGCATGCATATTGCCCTTTTTTCATTCTTGTGGTCCACAAACCACATAAGTATGAAGATCTAACAAGACCCCTAATCACAGAACACTTTGGGTTCTGTAGCATATGCTATGTGTACTACTAGGATAAACTGCTGCTGGCTGCAGCTTTTCACCAGAGTTATGTAGGCTGAGTCTATTCTGGAAAACAGGCTGTTTTCCCTAAGGGCAAAGCCACCCTGCTTCCAGAAGTTGCTGCTGAAAGGTGGTGCGCCAGTGCTAGGCAGCTTACCAGGTTAATTAGTGCATACTTCAAACTGTCTTCAAGAACGCCTCGCACCCTCGTGTTCTTCAGTAAGGGATCTGCGAAGATCGCTGTGAGGGGGGAAAGCTTGGTAGATCGCCGCCGCGATCTTCCATCCCGCCTCTGCTTGGAACGTTTATTTATACGCTCAAAAAGAGCCAATCACAGTTTGGGGGGAGGGGGATATCAGCGCGGGCTCTGCGAATCTCACCCCTCGCGGCGCCGGCTCCTGCCCCTGTGCCCGCGGTCGCTTCGGCTCTCTCTATGGGCCTGGCTCTGGCGTGGCTGGTTGCTAGGATACCGCCGTCCCCTCTGAGGGTGTGGAAGACGCGGGGGCGGGAGGAGAGGCCTTTGTCGGGCGAAGGGGAGGGACGGCGAGAGTGTGGCTCACCCTGACCGCGGCCACCTGGCGCGCACCCCCCTTCCCTCCCGTCCGATTTCAGATTATCCGGGAATGGTTGTTTAAGGAAGACTTCTCGAGCTAGCGGCGCCCGTTGGCGGTTACGGAAATGAAGCAAGAGCTAGTCGTTGGTGCACGCGCGGGTGTGGTGTTGTGAGTGACAAAAGCTGTCGCCATAGAGAAGGCTTTTCAATCAAAAACGCCGAGGTCAGAAGAAGGGGGTACTTTAGGTAGAACAGTTTTATTTAGACAGATTGCCCATAAAATATGACTCACAAGTTTTAAACACTTCTTACTCTCTTTTTTGCCTACATTTAACCAACACATCTCAACTTTGTTTCAACTTTCCTCCCCTGTCTCCCAATTCCTGACATTATTTTGGTGGTTTCATAGGAGAAAACTGTAAGATATTGGTTTTCTTGCTTCATAAGGCAGCTATTTATTGTCCTCTTCTGTCTGTAATTTTCTTCCTATTCTGGTTCTCCTTAAGAGGCAGCAGGTAACCATTGAACTTGACAACATGTGTCCAGCAGATCCAGCCTTTGAAGGACAGGTCAGTACAAGATTCAAGATCTGCTGTAAAAGTCTGGATGACCATGAGCTGTCAGTAAGGATGATTGATAGTTTATTGCTGGATTAATAATTGGTGGGACAATTGAAGGGGAAGTGAGAGATAAAATTCAAGTTTTATAGTAGAGGTGATATCAACAAGGAAAATTTGACTCATTGGCTGTACTTTGAAATTAATGGAAGAGTATTTTCAGACCAAAATATCTGGGCTTTAGGTATTTTACATGTTTTATTACTTCATCTTTTGTTAGGATTGAGAGTAGTGTTTGTTAAATGAGACTGTAAGCAGAACACACCACCTTTCTCAGTACCCAGTCATTTTCTCTCTACAGCTTTTTAAAGATCCCTATGAAAGATTCATGTATCAGCATCTCCAGTACTATGGCTATTTCAAAGGTAAGAACATAGACTTCAGCCCGATGGATCTTTTTCACCTGTTGAACTTTATAATGAGTTGTTCTTCCTTGTTGCAGAGATTTTCTTGCTCTAAAAAGGTATTGAAGGCATTAGTGAAAATTATCAATTCCTACCTGAATGAGGGGGCTCTCCCTAGGCCTTTGACAATTATTAAACCTTTGCACAAAAAAACCTCATAGACTAAGGATTAAGTGGCGAATTACCAACCCGTCTCCAATTTACCTTTTCTATAGAAGGTCGTAGAGTGTATGGTGGCAGAGCTGCTTTAGGACTTTCTGAATTACACCTGTCCTTGACTCATTTCAGTCTAGTTTCAGGCCTGGATTTGGTACTGAGACAGCTTTAGTTCATTTAAAGTTGGACAGAGGACAATCATCTCTGTTGATACTGTTGGACCTCTCAGCAACTGCTGACACAGTTGACCAGTCCAATCTTATCCATCAGCTTGAATATGTAGGTGTTAAGGATATAATCCTTTGATGTTTTTACTCTTTTCTGTCTGACCAGACACAAACGAATCTCAGCTGGAGATACAGAACTAACTGGGTGGAATTTATCTTGTGCTGTGCCACTGGATTCTATTCTCTCATCCATGCTCACACACAACCACACAATTTTTAATATATGTATGTGTATATACTTATACTTATACTATATAGTAATTTTTAAACAGAGTCTAGATAGCCATCTGACGGAGAGGCTGATTCTGTGAAGGCAAAGGGGTGGCAGGTTACAGTAGATGAGCAATTGGGATGTGAGTGTCCTTCATAGTGCAGGGGGTTGGACTAGATGACCCAGGAGATCCCTTCCAACTCTATGATTCTACTATACTATATATATGAGGTCACTGAATGAGATTGTCCAGAACTTTGGAGTAAGGTGTCATCAATATGCAGATAAGATCTTCAGCAGTTGCTGCAAGTCCTGCCTGTTTGCCAGAGCTTTTGGGTATGGATCAGCAGGGGCTGGGAGGAAGGATTTGTGGTTTATTATTTTATTTTTGGCTAAAACACTGAAAATGTTTATAGTTATTAGTATAAGTTTCCTTTGACCATGAGGGAAAATGAGATATAAATAAATAATACATACATTTTCTAGGCTTGCTAGTAATCCTTCACTCATTCGTTTTCTCTTGAGCAATTAGGAGGAGCTGTGTGGTCCAAGGGTATGAAAGGACCATTATCAGCCATTTTAAAAAAAAATCCATGCATGTACAAACTAGTGATATCCCTTCTGATTTAGTGCTGGGGAAAATAAAGCCCACCACTTTATTACATCTCAGCCCTAATAGTTCTTGTTTTGTATCAAATCTCATTGATTTTAATTGTATGGGTACATAGCCTTATTATCTAGAAAGATAGCCTTAATGCTTTTCTCTGCCTAATCTGATTTCATGTTTTACATATTTATAAATTAACATATTCTATGTTGTGTAGCTGATATCGATGTGCTGCTAATGTAGAAACATTTGATCCTGCCGATACAACTTCAGTTGTTTTTAAATTGGGTTTTTGTTGTGTCAGTGTAGTGGTTGATTACAAGAATTGTGGGTGAAATAATGGACGTTCGCTGGTATTTGTTACAGTTAGGTTTAAGTAGTTCAAGCGATAAGGTTTTCACATCAGTAGTAGTAATAGCAGTACTAATAATAACATTCTTCTTAGGTGATGACCAGGCTCCTCAAAACTCCTCTGTGCCTCTTGAGAACTTGCAAAAGAGCTCTCAATACATGCTGAAACCAAACAACTTCCAAAAGAGGGTTAGCTCAGAACTTCATGAAGACAAGAAACTACTCTGTAAGTATGTTGAAATCCCAACCACAGCTTGCCCTACAAATAAAGAAATGCATTATTCAGCCTTTGTAGCAGCATGTTTCCTGGGAGCTAGCTAAGAAGTGAATAAAGGTATCCCCTGTGCAAGCACCGAGTTATGTCTGACCCTTGGGGTGATGCTCTCCAGCGTTTTTCATGGCAGACTCAATACAGGGTGGCCTTGCCAGTGCCTTCCCCAGTCATTACCGTGAATAGTGAATAGCACTATGCTATTTCTCTTTTTGCAGGTTCATTTATGACAGAGACAGCACTTCTTAAAAGCAAACAACTTATGCTTGGTCATCCAGAGGATCCCGGTGTTCTGCGCTTACGAGAACCTCGAAACCTTTTTTCTCTTCCCAACTGTAAAGATTCGCTTTTGGCCCCACTCTGGCCAATAGAATGTGAAGTAATCCAGGATCACATTCACCACATTGGTAATTTATAGGTTGGAAAGTTATGTAATATTTTGTATGGATGATATTTTTTGCTATAACAATTACCGCTGGTGCAGGAGCTGTGGTCGGAAAAACTTTTGTTTCCATTGGTACACATTCACAATTAAAACAAACCTCACATTTAAGAGCCTCTTGGGATAATATTAAAATATGATACCCAGAGGGTTTTTAAAGTTCGTTCATATTCAATGAAAACCCTTTTTTGTAGTTCATTAAAAAAAGTAGAACAAGGATTCTCAAGGTATTTAAATCTATTCTAGATTAAAACAGAGTTTGGATTTTAAAAACATTTCGTTTTTTTCTGCTGAAGGCAAAACATAATGTATGCATGGTTTTATGTTTGAGAACTCAATACACGTATTGTTTTCCCCAATATGTAAACTTAGTAATGTTAATGTCATTCAATACATTGCTTTAATTCATGAAGTCATTCAATTCGTCTGTGTATTATTATCCCCAAGGGTCAGCTGTGTATCAGCTACACATTTTCATAATACCCAGCCTTATTTCTGTCACTCTGATGTCTATAGTGAAAATTCTTGTAAAACAGTTCCCAAGAGATCGATTGCTTGGGAAGTTTATATCTTTGAATAAATGCTTTATCTGCTCTTGTTTGACCAAGTCCCAGCTATTTTTAGTACATGTATGGTTCCATAGCTTCCCAGTTTAAGCAGTCATTTCTTAACTAATCCTTTCTGATATTTATATGCCTTGTCATGCTAAAATAGTTATTTGAGATTGAACTGAATTGAAATATAGCAAGAAACTGATGAAGGAACAAATATCTCCATTATTATTTAGTGATGATTTAATTTTATCTGAATATACAAATAAAGCGGCAATGAAAAATGTATGTTATTTTGTGTTTTGCTAGAGTGGGTTCCTGCTGAACCTGAACCTTTCTATCAGCCAACAGGAAATGAAATGGCACCAGAAGTAATGGGAGAGGAGTATGGAAATATTATTTATTACATAGATCCAGGTATTGGCCTATATCATATTATATTAAGCTATTAACAAAGAATACAGTATATAATATCAGGTTTTTCTTGATAAAAAACAAATCAGCAATGTAAAATCTGGAAATAGCCTGATTTGTAAACATCCCCCTCTCCTGAATGAATGTTAATTGCAAATTAATGATTGATTTAACTAAAATATCTTAGCTGCATTAAATAAGTAATGTTTTCCAATAAATTCTCTAGATTATGTATTTTATGAGCAGATTTCTCTTCTTTTTGAAAAAAACCCTTGTCTGTCACTGTTGAGCAGTTAGAACTGCTTAGGGGGGAAATCTTCAAAGAACTTCTTACTCCCAAATTTTTCCTGGCAGTAGCCTTCTTATAGGTGTTGCTCTACCACTCTTGCTAGCCTCCGGGTGGGAAGGCCATGCAGGCTTGCTCCGTGCCAGCCCCACTGCCCTTGATGACTTACTGCCCGCAAGAGATGCCAACAGAAGGTGGACTGGCTGTGCTCTGCCCTGGCTCTGCTACACTTGCCAGCCTCCTGCTCACTGGCAGAGCAAGTATCAGGCTGAGTGAGTGTGCTCCACCCTACCCCCACCACTCTCACCAGCCTCCTGGCCAGCGGTGGAGATTGGGAAAGGGTGAGTCAGTGTGATCTGCACCCACTGCACCACTTTAGCCACCTACTGTGCTGCAGCTGAGATGCGGGGGCCTCCAGGGCTCCTAGCCCATTTTTGAAACAGACTTTGCTACTAGTACACATAAAAAGGCTACTGCCAGGAGGAAATTTGGGGGTACAAAGTTGCCCATGAGACTTTTTATGTGGTATGATGTATGTTGATTTTTCACCTGAAGAAAACTTTTCCTGTATCTTTTACTCTGTTGACCAAGAAAAAGCTTGTGAAAGTTGAATTTGATGGGGGGAGAACTCACAGGGAAAGGTTTATGCAACTCCTTTTATTATTTTCCAATAATTTCTGTAGACTACTCCAGCTACTTTTCATTATAAAACACACTGAGAAAAAAACTATCCTCTTTGCCTTGGCCTGGCCACTGCAAGAAAAAGAAATTGTTAGTGTACAGTGTTTCTAATTACGTGTGCTTCTTAGAAAATAGCAAACGTGGCCTCATGTTAGTTAGCTGATACCTAATAGGCTTTAGTCATGGGCATTCAATGTCTCATAACTAGTAGCAAGTATAGGAGGACAAGGTAAGGATTTTGTGGGATAACAAAACATGCCTAGTTATGGTGAGCATAATCTGCAGTGCTTTTTTGACAGTCTTACCTCTTCTCCTGCAGCTACCAAGGGTACTTTTTTCACCGGTTCCCGAGTTGGAGGGTCACAAGAGCCCATAAAGTCAGCTGCAATGAGCTTAAGAGATCCAGAAGATACTAAATTGTTGTTTGAATCACGCTTTGAGAGTGGGAACCTCCAGAAAGCTGTCAGGGTGTGAGTAAGGGAAGCTAGAAATTGTATGTGGGTTGAAAATTGTACAACAGCATACAGTTGCCTGGATCCAAGAGAGGTGGACATTTTTTCTAAGGATGATAGTCCACTTGAGCTTTTATTATGCTCTGGTATATTGGTATGCTAGGGTTGTTTTTAAGAATTGGTGTGCCCATTATAATGCCTCCAGTCTTCATGTGTAACTCTTCCACCAAGTGCATCTCTTTACAATATTATTACAATATATCCACATCCTTTCTTCAATATGTTCAGTATGTCCAGGAATCTTCTGTTATATCTATGTAGTAGACAAGCTGTAGCTGTAGCGGATGGAGAGGAGAGTCTCCATTTCAGATTTGCCCTTTTATGAATCATCCACCTATGTACTGTCTTGGCTGTGAGCACCTACATTAATACGAATATTTCTGGGAGCATACATGGTTTTCAGACTTTAAAACATCTGCTGATCTGAAAGCAAAGTTTATTACCACATATAGCCAGCAAGCTGCAGTGTTGGAGGAACATCTTTTTTGTTAACAGGGGGAGTGTTTCCAGTCAAAACAGGAAAAATTCTCTCTTATCACCTCAAAATATATCAACTCAGTGCACTGACCCATTTGATGAAGTAAATCTGTCTCTAGGATGCATTCGTGGTTATATGCTGAGTGTTTTTTTTCTGTAGGGGAATGTAATATTGGCTTTCTAAGCGTTTTCTTTTTCTGGCGGCTGCATTTCAGAGGCGAATATGAATATGAGCTCACGTTGAGAACAGATCTTTATACCAGCAAGCATACGCAATGGTTCTACTTTCAAGTACGAAATACCAGGAAGGATGTCACCTATCGCTTCAGTATTGTCAACTTGATGAAATCCAAGAGTCTCTACAGCATGGGAATGAAGCCTCTCCTATACTCTCAGAAGGATGCTGAATGTAATGGTATTGGCTGGAGAAGAGAGGGCAGTAATATCAAATATTATAAATACAACACGAAGGATGGTCAGACATTGTATTGCCTCACCTGGACACTGTGTTTTCCACACAGCCATGACACATGTTATTTTGCTCATTTCTATCCGTACACATATTCTGACTTGCAACACTACCTCTTGACTTTAGTAAATGACCCTCTCCGTTCTCAGTATTGCAAACTTCGTCCTTTGTGCAACAGTTTAGCTGGGAACACAGTATACCTCCTCACCATTACCAATCCATCCAAGAGCGCCGCTGCTGCTGCTGCAAAGAAAGCTGTTGTGTTAAGTGCCAGGGTCCACCCTGGGGAGACAAATAGTTCCTGGGTGATGAGAGGCTTCCTAGATTTCATCTTAAGTGATTCTCTTGATGCTCAGCTTCTTCGGGATCTCTTCATATTCAAGATTGTGCCCATGCTAAACCCTGACGGGGTGATTGTTGGGAACTACCGTTGCTCGCTGGCAGGAAGGGACTTGAATCGGAACTACAGAACAGTATTAAAGGAATCTTTTCCCTGCATTTGGCACACTCGGGCCATGATCAAGAGGTGAGTGATGAAGGATTGCATGAATTGCATCTCAGTGTCTTAGAACAGAGTGGGTGAGCTGCAGAAAAGTACAAAGGAAAGAAAATGCATGCCCCATTTGAAAAGCACAGTAATGAATACAGCTGTTGAGGATATTTCCCCAGATAGAATAGATAATGGACATTGTTTCGTTTTCAGTAATATGGATACAAAATTTAGTTTGCGTTTGGGAAGAAGGTTGGTAGGCTTTAGATAGG
Organism: Paroedura picta; assembly: GCF_049243985.1. NCBI lineage: Eukaryota > Metazoa > Chordata > Lepidosauria > Squamata > Gekkonidae > Paroedura > Paroedura picta. The sequence goes on along the minus strand of NC_135370.1, from coordinate 74,927,881 downwards.
GAAGGAAGTGATAATTAGGACAACACTATCCCTCTGTGACTTAACAGGATTTGCCTGCTGCTTACAGCTGCTGATCTTCCTCATTTTTCTACATACTTTGTATAATCTATCAATATATCACCTTGGATCCTAAATCTTTTGTTCCACATGTGTTTCTCATCATCTTTTGCTGAGGTGGTCATCTATTGTGAGGCACATTCCTCTTGCACTAGGCGCTTTGGGGTCCTTGAAAAATATTGATCCTTGTGCAACTGGAAGTGACTGTAATAAGAAAAAACACTTCAAAGCAGAGGACTGCCTCAGCAGTGGAGGAGGGGAGACACATGTGGAATGAACACTTAACATCTAAATGACTGGCACCCAGGGGCCATTGGTCCTTATGTTACTCATTCTGGCTATCTTACTACAATATTTCAGATACTACAATATTTCAGATCACTTCTTAGTCTTTTCACCTGTAAGGCCATTGCCAGGAATCAAACTCAGGATCTCTTGCAGGCTAAAGCCATGATTAGAAATTGCTGCCTCAGGGGCTGCCCTGCCACTCTGCCGCCGGCTCACCTTTGGTGCTCTCCAGCAGCCTCCATGGCTAGTGCTCCCCCTTGGCATCGCACTGTTGGCAACGCCCCCCAGCGGGCAGCGGGAAGTTGGGTGCCGGCGGGAAAGCAAGTGGAGCAGGGGCTCAGGTGGCAGCGGCAACATCCCTTGGCAAGAGACTACCCCCCCTCCCAGGCCTCAGTAAAATTTTCAAGCATTGACCAGTCCCCGGTGATAAAAAGGTTGGAGAGCACTGGTCTATACCATCAAACGTGAGATGGGTACCTTCCTCAGATGGGACCGCCATTTGATTATTGCTTGATCTTTCTAGTATCAGACTATTATATTTATGGTTTGGTTCGTTTGGGTGTGTTTGTGATTTGCTTTATCTTGATACTGCTGCTGATATATTGTTGTTGCAATGATTGATGAAAATGTATTCTGTTTGATGTGCCCTGTTCTTGGTTGCCAAACTAATAGAGTTGCCAGCTCCAGACTGGGAAAGCCTGAGAAAAACAGAGTTGGGGGGAGGGAATGGGGCTCGGCAGGATGTCATGCCATAGAGCAGTGGTCCTCAACCCCTGGTCCGGGGACCGGGACCTGTCTGCAGATCAGTCGGTACTGAGCCACAGCTCCTCCTCATCCTCCTTCCCGGCTGCTGCCTTGGGGGCTGCCATGCCACTCTGCCGCCGGCTCACCTATGGTGTTCTCTGGTGGCCTCCATGGTTGGGACTCCCCCTCGGCATGGCAGTGCTCAGCTGCTGGCAGCGCCTCCCAGCAGGCGGTGGGAAATCAGGGGCACCGGCGGGAAAGCAAGTGGAGCAGGGGCTCAAGCGGCACTGACGTCCCTCAGCAAAAAACGCCCCCCCCCCGGGCCTCAGTAAAATCGTCAAGCATTGACCGGTCCCCAGTGATAAAAAGGTTGGGGACCACTGCCATAGAGCAGGACATCCTGCAAAACTGCTATTTTCTCCAGGGGGATTGATCTCTGTAGCCTGGCAATCCATTGTAATTTTGGTAGCATTCCAGTTGCCTCCCTGAGGTTGGTAGCCCTTCAGCTTTAAAAGCTAATACCTGAAATAACTGTTCAGTGTCCTGACCTTTGGGGATTTAGATATAATACTTCTGTGAATGCAATGAGTTCACAGGAGCTATTTTTATAATCTTCCCCCTTCCCTCTGCAGCCCCTGCACTTCCTCTGAAACACTGCTGAGAGTAAGATGACCCTCCAGAACAGTAGGCTATGCTGCCCGGAGGTCTACAAAAAGAATGGGGAATTAATAGTCAGCCTCTTCATTCTTGCTTAAATTGATGGAGGAGGGCAGTTATGGCCGCTTCTCTAGTCTTCCTGCAGATCCTTGTGTTATCTGGAGGGGACCCACTGCAGGGGTTTCCTGGGATCTTTGTGGGGCTGCTGTAAGAAGGAGAAGCCAATAAATGTAGTTTGTGATTGCATGCCTCTGTTTCTGCTCTATGAGAAGATATATACCATAGGCTTTTCTGGGAGCTTCCTGTGTTTCATGTGTAGACAGAGTAGCAGACTGCATAGGGTGACCTCATGGCATCCATGTTGCTTGGCGCCTTCTGTGCATGATTAATGTGGAGATATCATGGAAACACTGTGGGAGTATCTATCAGTGTTGCTACCTTGTCTCTTGGTTTCTATAGCTGTTATTGTGCTTTCTCTTTTGGAGGTCTCAGACAATCACTTTATCATGCCACTGTTCAGTCTTGGTGTAGTTTTCACTAGCACAGCAAGATCAGAATACTTGTCCTTAATATATTTCATTTAGATTGAAATGTTCCTGGAACATGGCCTGACTGCTTGTCTCCTGCACACAAGTAAGGAATAAACAGAGTACAGCAAAGCTATTTATAAGCTTTCTGACATTTATTTATACCCTGAATTGGTTCCTGGTTTCTTGTATCCTCCTTTCCAAGAGTCCTTGAGGAACGGGAAATTCTGCTGTATTGTGACTTCCATGGGCACAGCCGCAAGAATAATGTCTTCATATATGGCTGCAACAATAAGCGTGCATCAGAGCAGCTGCTGCATGAACGGGTCTTTCCTCTTATGCTGAGCAAGAATATTCCTGACAAGGTAGGGCCTATTGGCAGCAATCTCTCATTCTGAAATTTGGGCTAGATATTCTTTCATCACTATGGCTTTTTCCATGTTAGTTTTGTACTCTCTCTGGAGGCAACCATCTCCTTGAATCTAAGCTGGCTTGGTACTTTGGAAATGGGAAAGTTTAAGCCTTCTGAATTGGATTCTTTAGGTCCATACTGCCATCTTCAAAGTGCTGTGCCAGTAGAAAGTTCACACTATGTCCAATCTTTTTGTTTGGAGCTAATCTTTTTGAGGTAATTTAAAAATTGTTCTAATAGGGGATTTGTTAAACATTGCTGGTCCTGATTAATTAATGTATCTGCAGAGGGTGAGCTTAGGCTGTAGTAATTTAGGGAGAAAGGATCTTGAAGGGGAAAAGTACCATCAGGTCACAACTGAATTATGGCAACCCCTAGGGTTTTCAAGGCAAAAGATTATCAAAGGTGATTTGCCATTGCCTGCCTTTGTGTTATGATCCTGGACTTTCTGAATAGTCTCTCATCCAAATACTAACCAGAGCCTACTCCACTTATCTTCTAAGATCTGACAAGATCAGACTACCTGGCTGGGGCTCATGGGAATTGTAGTCCATAGACATCTGAAGGGCCACAGTTTGACTACCCCTGGGCTAGCCTATTTAATTAAGATCAGGGAAAGGACACTATTGTCTGAGAAATCAGCTGAATATCTGGATGTTTTAAATACAGATGTTTTCTACGGGTGCAGGCTTGAGTAGTTTACCCATTACTATTGTGGCTGCCAGTACGGTACTGTGACAGCAAGTCTTCCACAAAGAAGTTTCCCTTGCTGTTTCCCTGCTCCAGTCCCCCAGCAGCAGCCATCCCCAACTCCACACCACCAGGGCCTTTTCTGTTTTTTTTAAAAAGACAACAGAATGGGGAAACAGAAGAAAGTTCATCCAAAAAGTAGTTCAAGACAGAGGATTAATTGGTTCTAAGAATCAATTTGAAATCTAATTACTAATCAAAATATTGTTCAGTTTTCTTTCAACAGCTGTAAATTTAAGGTCCAAAAGAATAAGGAAGGAACAGGACGAATTGTAATGTGGAGAATGGGGATAATGAATAGTTACACCATGGAATCCACATTCAGTGGATCAACACTGGGTAAGATTCTTAAACTGTGAGTATCTCTGCCCAAGACTGATCTTACTGTCTTCCACTCAAGGATCAGGAAATGATGATGACTAGGGTACAGCAGTGCGGGAATAAACTTTCACTGAAGGTCCAGCATCATCACTAATGCGTCTGGATGAAGTTATCCTAAGAAACATGCTTATTTTTTATTTTAAAATTGTGATTTCTCTATAAGTTGTTTGTGACGGATAACTCCCTACCCTTCTCTACACTGAGATAAACTTTTCCCTCCAACCTGACCCTATCCCTGCTTTGTTTTATGTGACTTTATTATAACCCTTTAGCCAGAATGGCACTGAGACTTTTTCAAAGAAGCAAAAGGTCTTATTCACAAAGAGATGAGGGATGTTGGAATTGAGGAATTACTTTACCTTTTACAAATCCGTTAATTCTTAATTCTAATTCTCAGTTACAGGCTTTTCAGATGTGTACAGGCTTTTCTTTCAGATGGTAATGTTCTTTTTAAATTGAGAGGTTTTCCTACTTTGTTTGCCCCAAAACACATTTGACTTACTATCTTCTGAGGTTACTTGAGCTGTACTTTACACACACACATCTGAGGAAATAAACCCCTGATTTCCCCTCACCAACTGACCAAGATTCTACCTTCTCTTCCTTAGAAGGAATTACCTTTCACTGTGTCCTAATACGGGAGCAAACACCTGTCTACCCAAATTCTCTCTGCAAAATAACTGCCCTGTGTGGATTAGCTGTCAATCAAAAACCCAGTACTCTTACTAGAGTTTACAGTAATAATAATAGTAATAACAAATTTATTTTTATAGCACTTAGAACAGGAATTCCCAACCAGGGGCCCATGGACCCCAGGGGTCCGTGGAAACTCTGAAGGGCGTCCATGACCTTTCCCCTCCTGCCTTAATGGACTCAGTCACAAGCTAGGGAACCAGCTACTGCCATTGCTTCCCCCCCCCACAAGCATGAGTGTGTTCTCTTGTGGGTTTTGTGTCTGCGAGTGGGAGGAGCCTGCACACCTACTCCCACTATCATTTTCCCCCTAGTCCCTCTCCAGCCCACCTGTTCATGCAGGCGGTTATGTTGCTTCCAGTGACATGTCATTTATTGCTGCATAGCAGGGAGCCATGACTGATGCCACTTCTGGGGCTCCTCAAAGTCTGAAATAAAATAAAATAAATAATAGCATTGAAAGTACAGTTTTCTGCAAGAGCCTTGTACCATTATACCATCTTCCATGCTTGAGTAAGTATATGCTACTCTAAAATAGGGCTGTCCCTATTCTTGCCCGTTATTTGGGGATGGCAGTATATGGTTAGCTCTAGTACCGTCCTAAGAGAAATGTTATTTCCCTGGGAAAAGGAAAGCATTTGGGATAACCCTCTACATCAGTTGGGAAATTAAATACTAGAGAGTGAGGTAGCAAAAAAAGCAGAAAGGCCATCATTCTTAAGTTTATGTTTAAATACAAAATATATTGATTAATATAAGGAATTTATTTTTTCCTGGATGCTATGCATGGGAGAGTTATTTGTTAAAAACTAAAAAGTCATATGTCTATTTATCTTTCTCAGGCAATAAGTGTAACTCCCACTTTACTTATGAGGATCTCAAATCTCTAGGCTATCACATCTGTGACACCTTATTGGACTTTTGTGACCCTGATCGTTCCAAGGTGAGAATCTGTTTTCAGAAATCCTCTTGCTGTTGCTGAGGAAGATAAGGTGACAATGACAGACTATCTAGTATTCTGTTTGACTGTTTACTCACTGGAAGTTTCATGCTGGGATGCAGGCTGGAGTTTTATTCGTGGCAGGTTGCCCCACCTCTTACTGCACCCACATGGGGGAACATTTGGCCTGGTGCAGCTCATCCGCCCCCGATTTGTGCTGCTGCAAGGGAACTGGGGCAGTGAAGTTCCCAGTGTGTAAATGGTCTTTGCCTGAGAACTGCCTCTGATGTTGCCTTTTTAACATTCTGAAAGTAGCCTGAAAGTAACTACTGATGAACAATGATATGTAGCTCTGAACTGCACTGTAGAAGATAAGATGACTAGATAGGCAAAATAAAGCTAGGGACAGATAGGGAGGAATTCTGTACAAATCTGGAGGAAGTTCTAGGTTTGCAGAAATATCTTGAATCTTAAAAAAAGTTACATTGGGGATTAAAATTTCCCAAAAGAATAGAAACAATGTTTGTTGTTGTTTCTAGAAAAGAATGCCCACTGAGCTGTCAGTGGCCTTTTGGAGGTTGTTAGGTAACCACAACAAAATTGTTGAACCTTCTAAGCCTTGGCTCCTAAAAAGGAAAGCCAGGGGTGGGCAGTGATAAATATGTAAGGCAAAACAGCCCTGGAGAAAGGCCCTTCCCCCTCCTCTGTCATGTCCCTGATGCAGGAGGAATTGTGGGGAATAACTCTGTGGTGACTGTTGGAGACTCACAACCCTCACAGTTCAGTGGCTGGCCCCATGCAACTTGGCCAGACTTTGTCTGGGGACAGGCTGTCAGAGGAGGAAAGGGAAAGATGAAGACATGGGGGCAGATAAAGGTATGTTATCTGGTGGGTGGAAAGGAGAGAAGGAAGTAGAAAAAGGGGAGAAGTTATGGGTGTTTTCATGAAAGGGGAAATAGAAGAGGGGAAAATGAGATACCCTTAGCAAATTCTTTGCAAGTCCTTGTTGGAGTGCTTTACTGGTTAGGTACAAATCTGACTTAAGTCAGGCAAAGCTCTTGGACTCTTGTCCATCACTCATTTGATTGAGATATATAAACAATTTTTAAAAATTTAGTCAGGTGGTAATTATATACTTCCCTGACTATGCAGTTAACTTTTAGTCAAAGACCAGAGTTGGGAGGAACATGTTGAGTCAGCTTATTTGTGCGTTTGTGTATGTGTGTCTGTATCTCACCTTTTCTTTTCAGACTCAAGGCAGAGCTGCAAAGGCATCAAAATATCAAACTCATATATGCATCAACCATGACTGTAGAATTCTGTGTTAATCTAATTCAGTTCTTTTTTAAAAACCTTGCCATTTGAACTATTGCAACACATCTTTCTATGCCAAATATGCTGATTTCCCAAATATTTTCAGAGCAGCTCCATTATGAATGCTCTCTATATCAGTGTGGCATAGAGCTATAAATAATCCTGAGCAGTATTAGTACAGCAATTGAGGGTAGAACACATGAGTGGACAGACTGGACATGTTGTAAATAAGAGGATGTGGTATTAGAAGCAGGTACATGTGGAGGGATTGGGAGTACAGAGCCCATTGTGGAGCTCACGCAATATACATTAGATTGTTCAATGAGACTTAAGATGGGTCAGTATGGGAGGCATACTTTAGTATCTGGTCTTGGAAGATTTGTAAAATAGATTATACACTGTTTATAGAGCTGCATTCTCAATAATGCACTTGTAAAACGTTTCTCATGCATCCCTTAAACATTGGGTTCCTTATTTGGGGCTAGTTGTTACCAAAAATCCTGTCTATTCCTATGGTTGCCTACAATGCAGTATATGTATCCCATGCATAATTCCCACATGCTCTCTATTTTTCTCTCAGTTTCAGCAATGTTTGATTGAACTACAGGAGTTATTGCAGCAAAAAATCGAGAGGAAGCTTTCAGAGTTGGGCTGTGAACAAAACACCTGGAGTGATATCTCCCTGTCGGATGTTGAATCCAGGTAGTAGCAGTTCTGTAGGCCTTTCCTGACTGAAATCTTAGAAAATTAACTGTGAACTATTGGTCTCTCCATCACAGTGGATTAAAATAGCAGAGTCATGAGACAGCACACCATAATCTCCTTAGCAGTTTTATTCAGAAGGGATTTAAAAACAGAGACTACAATCTTAGCCCAACCATACAGTAGTGTCATTTTCTCTTCTTGCATCTTACTGTAGTGCCCAAGTACTGGAGAACTGCTGCCTAACCTGTTGACTTGCTGGCTTTCTGAATAGGACACCTTAGCCAAACAAGGCTTCAAGAAAGTTAGTTACCATGGAGACTAAGGGTGAAACTACACAAACTACATTTTGTAATGTGCAGTGTTCCCCCAACCAGATTTAGACTGAGGTAGTCAGATGCCAGGTGCAAGGAAATCTGTTTTCCAAGTATATGGTCCCAATTCAGATCAGAATCACATTGCAGCAAGGAGAAGTGGCCTCCCCTTCCACCCACCCATTTTCCTGAAACAGCTCAGGAAGATTTTATTTATTTCACTGAATTTCCTTTCACACATGTCCTTGCAGTACGGGAACAGTTTCATGGTTTCATGTTCCAGGAATTCAGGTGTGAACAATGCATGTGAGTGGTGCTGATCTAGTGTGGCTTTCCAACCTGACTGGCATCTGCCTCACACCCGTGTTTTGTCTCTTTCTCTTAATCAGCACAAGTGGTTCCAACAGCTCCCAGTCTGATGGCCCCCCTGCACATTTGCTCAACATGACAGAGAAGGTGAGATCCATGTGTTTTTGGTTAGTAGAACAGTCATTGTACCCCATAGCAATTTCAATAGGAACTCAGTCATTACATATCTGTAGAATCTAGGAAAATGTTGACATCTGAAATATCACAATCAAATCTGTAAATGGCTATATTTGGGTAGTAAATTGGATTATTTTTTTATTCTCTGGAGGACAATAATGAGAAGAAGAAAAAGAAGAAAAAGAAACATCTACGAACAAGGAAGGAAAGAAATGATTTGCATCAAAAATATGCTTTGAGCCACTCATTAAAGCACCAGGAAGATGTAGAGGTAAGAGGCAAGTCAAATCATGCTGGATAATTATCTGGTGGGGGAGCTTGTGCCACTATCCAGCTAGAAATGTTTCTGAGTGGAATGTGGACTTACTATTGATTTATTCCATTTGTGGGGATGGTTCTATGCTTTGGTGGAGATGGATGGGGTCTCTTAATTATTTCTTTCCACAACTGGAAAAGTGTCTGCCATTAATGACTAGCCTTGACATTTTTTTTCTCCCGTATTTTCGTGAACTACAACTGAACCCAAATGACTGAGTATGCTTTTTAGCAAAGGATTATCATATTGCATAATTTGGATGTCATGACAAAGTTTACTAATTTGCTGCTCATTTTCTTTCTCTTTATATCTGTACTTTCATGATCCCTGTTCCATTATGTGTTGCCTGAGGAAGAGTGCACACACTTGAAAGCTCCCGCTTTCACTAAATCTTTGTTGGTCTTAAAGGTGCTATTGGTCTCATATTTTGTTGTGCTGCTTCAGACCAACACGGCTACCCACCTGAATCTATTGGTATATTCCGTTAGTTTTCTATCTAGGGAAGGTTCTGTTTATGAATACATCAAGGGATTATTAGCATGTTATGCATGAACAATGCTTGTTTCATTTCAGTGTGTCCTTTGTTTTCATAGTATATATATACTTTCTGCTCTTCAACTTATGATTTAAAATAATATTTAATTCGCCCAATTTCAACTCTGCACCCTACATCATTGTAAAATGCATTCCATAAAGATCGATTCAAGTGGGTAGACATTTTGGTCTGAAGTAGCACAACAACATTTGAGGCCAGTGGCACCCTTACAGACAACAAAGATTTTTTCAAGGCATGAGCTTTCGTGTGCATGCACACTTCCTCAGACAATGATTTATAAGAGTACAGATATAAGGCAAAAGTAAATTAGTAGCAAATTAGTAATGATTGTGGCTAGCAACAAGTCTTTTTAAATTACTTCTGTTCACAACTGGGCAAGTGTCTGCCATTAATTACTAAACTTTACATTTTTATTCCCCCAATGTTTTTGTGAATTGAACCCAAAGGACTGATTTGCTTTTCTAGCAAGGAATTATCATGCTGCATATTTTGGATGTTGTGATGCTGTTTACTAATTTGCTACTAATGTACTTTCTTCTTATAGTCGTACTCTTATGATCCCATTTCCATTGTCTGAGGAAGTGTGCATGCACATGAAAGCTCATGCCTTGAATAAATCTTTAAAGGTGCCATTGGCCTCAAATGTTATTGTAAAATACAAAAAAGTATAGCCAGGGTTGTATAAGGTCAGAAACAACTTCTGTCTCCTACTCCAAAAATCAACTGAAAAAAATCAGAAAGATGTCTGTGGAGGCTGGTGCAAAAACAACTTTAAAAGCTAGCATTTTTTAAAAGTGTGTATAAATTGGGGGAGTGATGAGGCAGTGTCTGGAAGAAGAAATGTGCTGTCAGCTATCTAAAGAACTCAAGAGGGAAATTAATGCCTCTTAATATAAACAGTGAGAGCACATAGTGCTTTTTATCAGCTTTGGCTGTTACAATCTGATTGCCTCTACATGTGATTACTGTAATGTGCTTCATGTGGGGCTGCCTTTGAAAACAATCTGGAAATTTCAGCTCATCCAAAATGCAGCAGGCAAGCTATTATCATTGGATGGGACACAGTGATTGGTTCACCCAGTACTGAAAGATCTTGGTCATTGCCCATTTGTTTCTAGGCATAATTTAAAGGGCTGTTTTTAAATCTTTAAATCCCTAAATGACTTGGTGCCAGAGTACAGGTGCTATCCAACAGTTCTTTTACCATCACTGGTCTTTTGTCCAGTCACTCTCAAGAACCCATTTTAGCTGACGCATGGGCGGCTTGCTCTACAGCTAATCAAACTGTATTTCTTTTCAGAGGATATATTTTACTATATGTTGGTTCCAGAAATCTTAACTTACTCTTCAGCTGTCTCTTATTTTGATTTAAGAGTGAACCAAGATACATTCTCTTTATTAAATTCTTCTAGGCAAACCCAAGTCCTGGAAAGATTCATAGTTTTTCCAAGAGATCAAGGAGAGACAGCAGTTCAGAAAAGAAGAACAAGCAGATGAATCAAGTAATAGGTTCATGTCAGGTTAGTTCATAGACTATTATTTTCTGTTACTGTTCACTGTTCTAATTGGAAGTCTAAGATAGAGTAAGTACTGTAACCTCAATTCATCCAGGTCAAATACTTTAAGATGCTTGATAAAATGAAGCAAGTAATAGTTCTGGACTACAGACGTGAAAGATATTTCAGGCAATAATGCAAGAGCCATAATAGTGAGTCTTGACTTTTAAGCATTTACGCATTAAAGTTGTGGAGTGGAGTATGCAGAGTTCTGGCACAGCTAGGGAAAATGCCAAACAAAATATTTATTCAAAACTCTTTTTAAAAGGATTTTTGGCCAGTGAATTTAATAGAAGAGAGAAAATGTTTCTACAATGACATGATAATGAAACATTAGCATGAAAAATATAACAAGTACAATTTTTCCAGAGTATCACAAGGAGATAAATTTCATACAGAACTGTTTGAACCAAGGGCTGTTTTAATGTTGCCAAATAAAGCATAATTAGTAAAAAGGACTGAAAATATGTGAAGTAAGGTAATGTTTCTGAGAAATCCTGATATTATATATAAGCACATTTTACATTCACCAACTTTCTAAAGGTGAATATTTATTGTTTGTTTATTTATTAAATGTCTTACCCACCACTCCCATATGGCTTATGGCAGGTTACAAAAGTCTATTTAAAAACCCAATAAAATACCAGTTAAAACCACAAGACAGCAATACAACAGTAAAAGCACAAGATGCGGCAGCCAATAAGCTCTCAAATCTATCCCAAGAGATGGTAGAATCATTAAATTCCCAGTTCAAGTTTATTTATCCCCTAGAGGGGGAAAGAAATAAACATCATGAATTTTAAAAGCCACAGTCAGTCCAGAGACCACTATCGAACTCACAAGTGTGGATAATCAAGATGCAGTAAGTTCTTTGTATCTGAAGGGCTTGAATATGCATCAAGGCATTTTGACATGTACAAAACATACTTCTGGCCCTCAAAGACAGAAGGTTAATTTAGATACACACCAGTAGCACATTAGAGACAGCACCTATTACCAGATATAGTCTGTACTTACTCAGGTATTTGGTGCAGTTTCCTGACAAATGCACAAACTATCCATCTGGCTTTGTAGTGATGGTGTGGTGTCTGTTGTATAGAAACATTTGAGTATCTTCAAGGCAACCCTGGTCAAAGATAACTTGAATTGCTGTGGAACAAGACTGCTGCTAGATGTGATTACTAGCTGCATCTTATTGGGAAAAGGAGAGATGCAGTGATATCAAGGAAAAGGATGATGACTATGTTGTGCCCATTCTGAGCAGTTTGATGCTGTTTGAGATGTCTGTATTGGGATCTTGATTTGCAAAGTCTTTTGACTCCCTTAGCATTATAGCATCTTTGATGGGAAACATTAATAATAATCCCGTCTACCTGCGGGACCGCTTGGTTGCTTACGCCCCCCGCAGGGCACTCCGCTCTGTGGGTATGAATTTACTGGTTGTCCCGGGCCCACGGGATGTTCGCCTGGCCTCGACCCAGGCCAGGGCCTTTTCAGTCCTGGCCCCAACCTGGTGGAATGAGCTCCCAGAAGAGCTAAGGACCCTGCGGGATCTACCAGCTTTCCGCAGGGCCTGTAAGACGGAGCTCTTCCGCCAGGCATATGGTTGAGGCCAGGGCAGCTCTCCCACTAATCCATCAGAGGATCCCCTCCAATATTGAGATCTCTAACATCGAGATCATGGTTAGATCTATTGTATTGGTGCCACCCTCTTCTGAACATTATTCTCTCCACCAGGCTGAACTAAGATCAGAATTGTGACCACCGCCGGTATATGTTATATGTAACTTTTAATTGGGGTTTTTATGGGGATTTTATTGTGTTTTAACTATTTATGTTGTAAACTGCCCTGAGACCTATTGGGAGAAGGGCGGTCTAAAAATTAAATAATAATAATAATAATAATAATAATAATAATAATAATAATAATAATAATCTTCTAGTTTTGTCCTAACTATACTCCAAGCTAATACAATAAATAAATCCCCAGTATTCCTTCCAGTAGTCATTTTCCTTTCCATGACCTCTCCCTAAAGGAGAGGTTTGCTTTACTTAAGGTGAACACTTCCTGTATTTTCTTTTTTATATTCCTAAATTTTTGTGCTGGTAGGTTTCTTTTGCTAGACCATGAATATTCAAATTTATAAACAGATTTCAATGCTAATCTATTTTAGATTTTATATATGGTGTCTCATAGAAAGCTGAGGATCAAATCAATTGTTTCTGTCCTGGAGAACATTGTCAGAAAACTATCATGGCCTTCATCAAACAATAGGGACCAATGTAGTATATTGAAAGAGTGAAATGTCACTATTGAAGGCAGGTGTTTCCAAAACTTGCCAAAGTTACTATGCTCACATAGTCAAAAAAAGACAGGTTTACTTCTAACAAGTCACAACTTATCCTAGGAGAACAAGTGATTTATATTAGGTATGTCTACAAAGGCAAGGAATATAAGTAACTAATTTATTTGTTTTTTTTTAATAAAAGGAAGATATAGAGGATTCAGTGTCTTCATTAATGCAGGAAGAAAATCCAGGTACCACTCGAGAGGAATATCCAGGTATGAAATTCAATTTCACATCATACAAAATTGCTTTGTTCTTCTTGAGTATATATATTGAGTGTACATATTGTCAGTGATAGCCTAACAAAAGCTATTTCAATATTGCACCATCTGCATTTAGGCAATAATAAAATGTTAGCAACTTATCCTCACCATTGTCATTGGACCTTGGATATGCTTCCTGATAATTTCATGGGTTTGATCCACTGATAATTTATGCAAATATGTTTCATTTGTAATATATTCAAGTAGCAAAATGTAGGTTTTCTAATTGCTAAAGAAATAATTTTATATCCAGTCGCACATTCTGAGTTCTGAGCTGGCACAAAAGCAATTCCAGAATGTTCTTAAGCTTTGGCCCAAAAATTGGCAGTCACATCTCCTCCAAGGACAATTTTTCATCTCTGTATATGCCTCAAAGGTGGAGGTTAACACCATCCAATTCAGCTGTCTTCTGACCATCTGCATGCTGTTCTTTAGAAGAAATTCTTGGTACCTTCCATGGTGCACTTGGTATGATTCATTCTGGTACTTTAGGAACTCATTCCTTGATTTTGTTACTTGCTGGAGGTCTTAATAAAGCAGCTGTCTCCCAATCTTTGGCTGCAGCTTCACAAGTTGACTTAGAGTAGGGGTCCCTAAACATTTAAAGTCTGTGAGCACCTTAGGGATTTTGACACAGCATGGTGAGTGTAGTCACAGAATAGCCATAATATAAACTGCCACAGGAGGCAGAGCCAACCATAAAATGGTGGCAGCTGACACAAAAATAATAATTTAAAAAATCTGCTCAGCCAATCAAATTTCCAATGGGTAGACAAAGATTATCCACTTATAAGGACAAAGACTATGATAATCACTGCCCATATTATATTTGCAGTGATTGGTGTCACCGCTATGATACAGAGGGCTGCTGAAATGGGGCACATCATAGTTCCTCACCATGTTTGTGGAGGGACAAGGCAATCATCACTCACATCATGATGGAGATTGGAATGTGGCTGTTAGGGTATCTGAATCCCAATTCTTACCATATTGCAATTGTTAGGGTTATAAAAAGCAGCCTTGCATCAGACATATGACTCATTGTACTGGCTGTGCACTTACTATCACAGTATCTTTAATTATTTGAAAGGTTGTCATTTGGAGGAGGGCAGGATTCTGTTCCCATTGGCTGCAGAGGAGAGGACACACAGTAATGGGTTTAAACTACAAATACAACAATATAGGCTAGATATCAGGAAAAAAATTTTCACAGAGTAGTTCAGCAGTGGAATAGGCTGCCTAAAGAGGTGGTGAGCTCCCCCTCACTGGCAGTCTTCAAACAAAGGTTGGATTGCACACTTTTCTTGCATGCTTTAGGATGTTTTGGGCTGATCCTGCGTTGAGCAGGGGGTTGGACTAGATGGCCTGTATGGCCCCTTCCAACTCTATGATTCTATCTATTCTGCCTTCTCAGCTGTTCATCTCTCTAATCTCTTGTGTATCTTGTCAACCCTGACTACAAGAGACCATGGTCTAATTTTTTTCACTTTATTACCAATGGTATTGCTGTGCATTCATTCATTTGATTTATATACCGCCCCTCACTGCGACGTCTTTGCCACCAATATTGTCCCAATGCACACTTTAGGGATCAAGATCACCTTACTCCTGCTATATCTGCTTAAGGAGAAGTAGACTATACTAGACTATGAAATCAGAAGCCTTTAAGCTTGCAAAGCAGCAAATCATTGCGGTTCTATATGGAGTCAGCTAGGCATCAAAGACCATTCCTATATCCTTGACTGTTTCAGCACACTTGGTTGTACTCCATCTCTCTCACATCAGACACTAAAACATGCATCAAAGATCTCCCCTTCTGTAGACAGGAATGGTTCCATGTATCTGTGGATGAGATCCTAGAACAATGATCTTCCACGGGTCAGGACCCTCAGGTGGGTCATTACACTTTATAGCAGTTTCTTTTTGTGTTACTCTTTGGAGGACTTGCTGGTAGTGTATATGCATGAATAGTTAAGTGTACCATACCGGTTGCCTCTTATATACACCTTGAGAAGAGCTGCATGGTAACTAGACAAAGTCATGCCATAATAGAGAGGATTCCTTTTGAGCACTGCAAGATCCCACTTCCTGCAAAAATCTTTCCTTGTGTAGTTTGACTCCGCTACATCCCTGCTGGTCTGTCTGCTACTGCTTAGCAAATGTTCTTGCAGTACAGAGTCTCCTTTCCTTTCTCCTGGCATAATGATTACCTTTGGTCAGTCAATCTTTCATCGATCAGCACATATATACAGAATCCCTTCTCTCTGAGGAAGCTGATCTTTCACAGGTAGAGGAGCTCTGCCTGTGTTGGCAAGGTTCACTGGATGATGGGTCTGTGTGGGTAACTAGGCAAAGTGGGCTGGGTGTGGAGAAAAAGAAAGGATACAAAGGAGAGCTTTTGTGGGGAGGAGTGGCTTCTCCCTCTGGCACCCTAATAAAGTAAAGCAGATATACACTTCACAAGCACATCAGATGACAACTATTGTTGCATCCCCTACTATTTTAAATGCCTGCCTCCTGAAGAGGCATATACAATTGCTACGAGGGTGACGAACTTCTGCCTCCATTTCCACTGTACACTTGATAGCAGGGAATGACAGGATGCAGCATTTGTCCGGCTGTACTATATACTCTTTCTCCTTGAGAAGATTCCAGTACTCAAGTCCAGGTAGGACACCTTACTTATTTCTAGTATGTGTGACAGTACCAAGACCATGATGAAGAAAAAGTTTTTTGCAATGAATGTTCTTCAAGTGGTCATCTGTTGCTGTCACATAATTTGCTCTCTTTCTCAGGCATGAGAGCCAGCATGATACAATGGCTAGGAATGGAAGACTTTAATCTGGAGAGGCAGGCTTGATCCCCCACTCTTCCACATGAGGCCTGCTGAGGGACCCTGGGCCAGTCACAGTTTTCTCAGAACTCTCTCAGCCCCACTTAGCTCACAAGTTGCCAGTTGTGGGCAGAGGAAGGGAAGGCAATTGTAAGCCACTTTGAAACTCCTTAGAGAAATGTGGAATAAAAACCATCTCTTCTTCCACTATGGCCCTCTCAGTTTGCACATTGCTGGGTAGAAACTGAAGAAACTCAGCATAATGGCACTCACAAAGCAGAAACTAAGAAGCAAAGTTCTTTCTTGGAGGGCATTTAAGTGCCAGTTTCTGAGCTAGAACCACAGAACTTTCCAGAGTTGCATCTGCCACCAGGTACAGGTAAGCAACATGTTTTTTTTTCCCTAGAACCTCCCTTGAGTACCCAGATTATTGCTGTAACTCAGTGTGACTTCAAGGCCCAGGATCCTCACCCCCTCATTGTAACCATGATTCCACCACCAGCAGCACAGCGACCAAGCATCATAAATTCACCCATCAAACAGCATCCACCCCCCTTCTATGGGCAACTCAAAGGAGAATTTCCTGAGACAAAAAATGAAGGTATGGGACAGCAATGTAGGCTAAGAAGACTGGCAAAGCTTGCTATGGGATAGCATGGGAGGTGAGCATTAGGAGTTAATGAATTCTGCTAAATCAAGAAGATAAAATGTGGTGTGAAAAATGACAGAATTCTAGATACTTCTTCTCCATCTTCAGAATGTCAGTCAGGTACCATATGTCATACAGTTTTACATCTGTAAAACGTAATCTGTCAAATAACATAGCTTCTCATCATCTTGCTCCTCCCAAAGCAACTTGAGAAATCTCTCATCTCTTAGTGAATAATAGGGAGAGCCATCCATAAATGTATAGCTAAAGTTTGTTTATTCTGCATTTATGGTTATTATCTTTGTTTTCCCTTCTCTGCAGACACCTCTGTTTCATCATTATTTCCACCAGCTCTTGGAATCAGACGGTACAGGTACTGTATGAGTCTTCCTCCTTGGCACCATGACAGCTAAAGGAATGACACTGATTTTCATTTTTAGGCTTAAGACCCTTTTATTTCTTATGTTCTTTTGGATCCCCATGGTGCCTGTCAATACCTTTCCTAGTGCCTGCCAAATGTTTTTAGAAAGTAGGTGTGGCTTTTCCCAGCATGGTTCCTGATTGGCCATTGGAGATTTGATTGACTGTAGATTTGTTTAAATGTTGCTATAGCAGCAGCTGGTACCAGAACACAAGGATCTTCACTGTGTTGTTGAAGGTAAGCTGTGGTAGCCATTTTGTGCAGATGGCTTCTCCTGTGGAAGTAATTTCGTTGCTGTCCCCAGTAAACTGTGTCAAAATTCCAAAGATACCCTTGGACTCTAAAAGTTTGGAGTGAATAAAAATCTATGGACTAATTTAAGATTTTAAAACTGACACTTAAAAAAGATTGGAAGTGTCAACCAGAAATGAGGATTTTTTGCCATTATAATGGAACTGCACCTATGCTCAAGTGTATTCGTCTCAAACATTTCTTTTGAATCCTTTGCTCAATCTGTTGCTGTGCTTTATGTACACACTTCCAGGGAAGGCAGTTGGCAAGTGGCTGTTCATCCAAGGGTACACAAGGCATTAAACAGTGTTAGTAGTGGCCACGCACTGGGCAGGAGGAGATACAGAGGCAAGGCCTCAGAACTTGGAAGGGAAGTTGTGAGTCCTGATCCTTCCAGCAAGCAATTCCATACAAAGATCAGGAGGTGGCAGTGATTACCCAAGAGAGGGGAAAAAGCCTTTCTAGGTGTTGGGGAAGACTTGGGGGGGGGGGGGGTCATGTGGAACAGGGCCTGCAGGCCAGAGTCCTGATTGAGGAGAAAGGCAGGATGTAAATGAAGTACCGTATATACTCGCATATAAGTCGACCTGCATATAAGCCGAGGCACCTAATTACATCACAAAAATGCTGGAAAAATTTATAAGCCAAGTGTAGTGTTTGGATAGTGGCTTATTTTTTTTCCTCCCCTCCCCCCTGTTTTTGGACAGGATTTTTTTCCCTTTTCTTCCCACCCTCCTCTTTCTCTCGGACCCGTCTTGCCTTTATTCCTTCCTCTTGGGGCGTTTCCTCCTTCTGCTTTCTGCTCTCCCTCTGAGACAGAGACTTCAGAGATTCCTGCAGAGTTTCCTGCAACACGTGCTAGCCTCGTTAAGGGAGAGGCGGAGGGAGAGGGAGAGGCGGAGACTGCTCTTTCCCTCCCATGCTTGCTGCGTCTCTGCTGTTACTGCCTTTGCTTCTTCTGGCAAGTATACGTCTCCCACCCCCACCCTCCAGTCTTGTCTGGAAGCTGTTTTTTTAAAAATATCTGCATATAAGCCGAGGGGGACTTTTTCAGCTTTAAAAAAGGGCTGAAAAACTCAGCTTATATGCGAGTATATACGGTAAATAAAATAAACTTTCCTGAGGTTACCCAACCCAATATTCCTCCCAGAAAAATATGACCATATAGAGGGTTTCAGTTTAGAATAGCAAAATGGAAAGAATATATACCTCCCAGTTCCCCTGTTGTGAGGAAGCTGGCAATCTTCTGGTGATTAAAAAACAAAATCTGGGAAATGCAAGCCTATGTAAGAAGACAGAATGAAATACAACATGTTACTATTATTAACAAATACAAGGGGATGTAGCAGATGCAAAGATTCTGGAGAGCAGGCAAGCAGAACCAGGCTAGTGGGAAACAAGGTATACTAGAAACACGAGGCTCACAGTATTTGGGGCACAAACCTGTTTTGTTAGATTATATCTAGCTCTATTTAATCCTTGCTTCTAAACCAGTATCTCTAAAACCATTAACTTGTTTGTATCTTCCACCATCAGTATTTTGCCCTTGCTAGTTTTTAAGAGTCATATAATGTGGTCAGTGAAGAGTTTTGTTCACTTGGTTAAATTATCACATCATTTTGATAATCTAATATAGTATGCTTACAAGTTCCTTACAGTAATACTTCTTTTGCAACTCTCAGACTATGCTAAACATACTTTCCTGTCATATTTACTAGATATTAGTTCCTGCTACCATTGTAGAACAAGTTTTTTTCCCTTACTTAGATCCATGTGGTGGACTCCTGAAGTACCTTCTGTGACCTTAATGCTGCGCAAAGGCCTTTCTTTGAAGACTGAAATCACGCAGGACAAGAAACAGCTGTGGAATCTGAGTCAAAGCAGGTCACAAGTACTTCCTAACCAAGAATTCAAATGGAAACCCCTGAAAATTGACCGGCTGCTTCGGGGGGCAGAGAATGAACACCGTCATGTCAAAGTCAGGGGAGCACCAAAGGAGAGGGGTCAAAAACATTCTTCACTAGAACAGAGAGTGGCTGGTCCCAAGTCGGGGACTGTGCTGTTCCCATGAAATCATTGACTCTGAATAACTTGCATTGTACTCTGTTGCAGACATTGCAAATATTTGATACACAGTCTGCTGCATTTGTTTGGCAAAAGAAAATTGGAAGCCTTGGTAAAGAGGATGGTCCATGTTAATTCATCTCTCTAGGTATATATGTGAGATTAAGATAAGAAAGTGTAAAATAATCCTTTCATTTCTGTTAGTGTGGAACAACAATATTACAAGGATAACATGGGGTTTCCAACTCCATATTTTCCTTATAAGTCATATTTAGGGAGGGGGCTTTGGCAATGGAGAACTGACAAATGGGAGGGTGTGCTTAATATTGCCTGTTCATATTCTCCCCTACTAATTCCCCCTTTGCACATTTTTTTCATTACTTTCCAGCTGGACTCTAAAACAAGAAGCTAGAAGAAAGGGGATTTATAGGGGAGAATTGTGTACAAATAAAAATGATTTCTCCACCCTCACATTTACTTTATTTTGTAAATGTGGGGTTGGGGAACCTATGTTTAACAGGTCATTTCATCTGTTCTATTTAAAAGTATTCTTAATCTAAAATGGTATGTTTTTAATGCTGAAATTTGATATTTCAGTAACTCTTGTGTAATGAATTGTAGTTTTATAGGTAGATGTGCAGTAGTGAGTACTGTCATAACAGAACGCAGCTTCTAGTACAATATTGGGGATGGATCCCAGGTAAAACTTTCCACTAACAAAATTCTCTACCAATTTCCCACTTCCTATTGCAGATCCCTCTCATGTTGTTCTCCAGGGGCCCCTATCCCCCAGGAGTGGCATTTTATGGAGATCACTGGGTGGGAGGAAGCAGGAAATTCTGGATCCAACTCTGGAACTGTGCAGGGAATAATTGCTGTATTCAGGCACATACGTTGCATTTCCATGCTCGTAGTGGTGTGTCATATGCCCAGCTTTCAGGGAAGGTCTTGGCTACCTGACATCCTGTCTTTAATCAGTCTATGCTAATGTGGCTTTCTGTAACTTTCTCAGTGTCCTTTGTTCCAGAGATAAAACAATATATTGTGTGAACAATAAAGGGCCTAATAAAAAGGATGTTGATGGTGCAGCTCTATTTTTCAGAATGACTGTAGGGTCATTAAAAATTTCTTAGTGTCATATTAAGAAGCAAAAACTAAACAGGAAAGGTTTGTGTAGTAATCTGTTAGGTTTTTCCTTATTTCTATACATTTTGGATTAGAAACCAGCAACAGAAACGTCATAGTCATGTGCCTGAACTGTAAATGAAAAACAGACTATTGCATATATCATAGAATCATAGAATCATAGAGTTGGAAGGGGCCATACAGGCCATCTAGTCCAACCCCCTGCTCAACGCAGGATTAGCCCTAAGCATCCTAAAGCATCCAAGAAAAGTGTGTATCCAACCTTTGCTTGAAGACTGCCAGTGAGGGGGAGCTCACCACCTCCTTAGGCAGCCTATTCCACTGCTGAACTACTCTGAATGTGAAATTTTTTTCCTGATATCTAGCCTGTATCGTACTTGAAGTTTAAACCCATTACTGTGTGTCCTCTCCTCTGCAGCCAACAGAAACAGCATCCTGCCTTCCTCCAAGTGACAACCTTTCAAATACTTAAAGAGGGCTATCATGTCCCCTTTCAACCTCCTTTTCTCCAGGCTGAACATTCGCATGTCCCTCAACCTATCTTCATAGGGCTTGGTCCCTTGGCCCCAGATCATCTTCATCGCTCTCCTCTGTACCCTTTCAATTTTATCTACGTCCTTCTTGAAGTGAGGCCTCCAGAACTGCACACAGTACTCCAAGTGTGGTCTGACCAGTGCCGTATACAATGGGACTATGACATCTTGTGATTTTGATGTGATGCCTCTGTTGATACAGCCCAAAATGGCATTTGCCTTTTTTACCACTGCATCACACTGCCTGCTCATGTTTAGTTTACAATTCACAAGTACCCCAAGGTCTCGTTCACACACAGTGTTACCTAGAAGCGTATCCCCCATCCAGTAGGCATGCTTTTCATTTTTCTGACCCAGATGCAGAACTTTACACTTATTTTTATTAAATTGCATCTTGTTCTCATTTGCCCATTTTTCCATTGTGTTCAGATCTCGTTGAACTCTGTCTCTATCTTCCGGAGTATTTGCCAGTCCTCCCAATTTGGTGTCATCTGCAAACTTGATGAATAGTCCCTCCACCCCCTCATCTAGATCATTAATAAATATGTTAAAAAGTACTGGGCCGAGCACCGAGCCCTGAGGTACCCCGCTACTCACCTCCCTCCAGTCTGATGAAACACCATTGACAACAACTCTTTGAGTGCGGTTCTCTAACCAATTCCCTATCCACCTGACATTATCATTACATATCATTACAGTGAGATGCAGTAATGGCAATAGAGGGGCATTGAAAATGTGTAGGCCACATCTACCCAGGTTCCCACAGATAACTTGGACACCAATCCAAATTATTTTATAGATAACTAGTTTTATAATTAAATAATGAATTAAGTAGCACCTTTAAGACCAACAAAGATTTATTCAAGGCGTGAGCTTTTGAGTGCAAGCACTCTTCCTCAGTCTATGAACTGACCATCACGAGGAAGAGTGCTTGCACTCGAAAGCTGACACCTTGAATAAATCTTTGTTGGTCTTAAAGGTGCCACTGGACTCTGGTTTTATTGTGCTACTTCATACCAACATGGCTACTCATTTGAATCTAGTTTTATATTTGTTAAGTTTCTGGGAGCATTTACATTTACAAGGAAGATGACCCAGGAAACTACAGGCCAGTGAGTCTGACCTCAATTGCAGGGAAGATATTGGAGCAGATTTTAAAGGAGGCAATCTGCAAGCATATGAAGGAGAATTTGTTGATCGAGGGAAGTCAATATGGATTTGTCTCCCAAAAGGTCAGGACAGACCAACCTAATTTCCTTCTTTGAGTGATGGGCTTACTATTTATTTATTTATTTATTTATATTTATATACTGCCCTCCCCGAAGGCTCAGGCTTCACAGACTAGATTATAGTCTAGATTCATAGACTAGATTATGAAAACTCAGTGGATGTTGTTTACCTGGATTTCAGTAAAGCTTTTGACAGGGTTCCCCATGATGTTCTGATGGATAAACTGGAGAACTGCAGACTGGATTTTCAGATGGTTAGGTGGACAGGGAACTGATTACAAAACCGCACCCAAAGAGTAGTTGTCAGTAGTATTTAATCAGATTGGAGGGAGATAAGCCAGAAGAGACTCCTAATTAAATTTCAAGATGACATACAATTGGGAGTAGTGAACACCTCAGAAGATAAAGTTCCACGAGATCTGAACACATTGGGAAAATGGACAAATGAGAACAAGATGTAATTCAATAAGGAGAAGTGCAGAATTCTATATTTGGTTATAAAAATGAGCAGCATGTATACTGGATGGGAGATAACACTTCTGGGCAGCAGTGTGTGTGAACAAGATCTTGGGGTATTTGTGGACTGTAAGGTAAATATGAGCAGACAGCGTGATATGGTGGTAAAGAAGGCAAATGTAGAGTTAGGCTGTATCAACAAATGCCTTCTGATCAAAGTCGTAAGATGTTATAGTCATGCTGTATACCAGGGTAGCGATCCCCAACCTGTGGGCCGCGGACCACATGTGGTCCTTCGACTAATTGGAGGTGGGCCCCGAAGGATGCCTTCTCCCCCCCCCAAGCCCTTTACAACACACTTCATTGTTGTGGCGTGTCTGTATCTTATTTTGAAGGGATGTTTAAACATTACCATAGCTATCAGAGAGCGCTAGGGCAGTGGTTGAGAGTAGAGGAGTAAACTACCGCCCCCACCGGGCCTCAGTAAAAGGTGTTGAGTGGTCCCCAGTGATAAAAAGGTTGGGAACCACTGTACCAGGGGTAGTCAAATTGCGGCCCTCCAGATGTCTGTGGACTACAATTCTCATGAGCCCCTGCCAGCATTCGCTGGCAGGGGCTCATGGGAATTGTAGCCCACGGACATCTGGAGGGCTGCAGTTTAACTACCCCTGCTGTATACTGTATTGGTCAGACTGCATCTGGAGTACTGTGTGCAGTTCTGAAGGCCTCACTTCAAAAAGGACATGGACAAAATTGAGAGCAATGGGGATGATCTGGGGCAAGGGGTCAAAGCTGAGGGAACAGTTCCTGCTGGCAGCAGAGTATAGGAACCACAGTAATGGCTTTAAACCATGTGTAGAATGGTGCCAACTAGGTATCAGGAAAAACATTTTTACAGAGTAGTTCAGCAATGGCTGCCTAAGGAGGTGCTGAGCTCCCCCTCACTGGTGGTTTTTAAGCAATGGCTGGACAGATACTTTTCATGGATGCTTTAGGCCAGCCCTTCTCAACTTTTTTTACTGTTGAGAAACCCCTGAAACATTCTTGAGGCTTCAAGAAACCTCAGAAATGGCATGATCATGCAGATTATGGTTGGGAAGTACATGCTCACCTGGAGTCCCCCCCCCCCTTCCCACGCCCTTCAGGCCCATCACTGGCCATTTATTTATTTATATTTATATACCGCCCTCCCCAGAGGCTCAGAGTGGTTTACATAAAACATATAAACAATACATGAAACAATCCATAACATATCAATAACTGTAACAATAATAATTATTATTGATAGTTGTAACAGTGCAACTGTGCAAACAGGTCCAGAGCGCACTGATAGAGTTCTGGGAGGGAGGGAGCAGGGGCCCTTCAGATGCTGTTGGTTATGCCTGGTCTCAACCAAATGCCTGGCAGAAGAGCTCCTTTTTGCAGCCCCTGCAGAACTGTTTTAGCTCCGTCAGGACCCTGATCTCCTCTCATTCTACCAGGTGGGGGCCAGGACAGAGCATGCTCTGGCCCTGGTCAAGGCCAGGCAGGCATCTTTAGGGCCAGGGACCATTAGCTGGTTGGTGGTGGTGGAGCGTAGAACTTTTTGAAGGGCATAGGCAGGGAGGCGGTCCCTCAGGTTCACTGGGCCCTGACCATGTATGGTCTTGAAGGTAATTACCAGAACCTTTTGTCTGATCCAGAATTCAACTGGCAACCACTGCAGTTGGTGGAGAATGGGCCGGATGTGGGACCTCCACATTGTTGTTATGAGGATCATGGCCACTGCATTTTGGACCAGCTGTAGTTTCCGGGTCAAGGCTAAGGGCAGGCCTGCATACAGCGAGTTACAGAAGTCCAGTCTAGAGGTGACCATCGCATGGATCACTGTGGCTAGGTGTTCCGGGGCCAGGTAGGGCACTAATAGCTTGGCATGGCGGAGGTGGTAAAACGTCAGCTGCGCTACCTTTGCGACCTGGGCTTCCATTGTAAGGGAAGCATCCTGAATCATGCCCAGATTCCTGGCACAGTGAGCCGTAGAGAGCTGCACAATGTTTAACAATTTTTTTAAATTAATGAACTCAAGGCTGCACAATGTTTAACAATTTTTTTAAATTAATGAACTCCCGCCCTTTTGGGAAATCCATCTAGGGTTGTCAAGAAACCCCAGGGGTTCACAGAACTCTGGCTGAGAAAACCTGCTTTAGGCTGATCCTAACCTTCCAACTCTATTATTCTATCTGCAAAAGACTTCTAAAATGCATTTAATAAAGTCCAAATCCTAGTCAAGAATGTCTTATAACTTCCTTCTTTAAGAATAAATATCACTAACTTAACCATGAACAACAACAATTTAATAAGCAAGAGGCCATGGCAATCACATTGCCATTGCCAGTAAAAAATAAAATGTAAACATCCTGTGTTTTCTTTGTAATTCTCAAATCAATACTTCTGAATTAAGGGCTGTTTTTCTTTTTAAAATCATACCGTAATCGCATCTGTGTATAGAGTGGTATAAAGCCAGTTAACATCAATGTCTACTCATCTACTAGAATCTGCTAAAAATTGAATATTTTGAGTACACTGTGAATAGCAACTATAGCATATACCCCTTTAGGTATGTGCTCAAAATTTGTGTTTTCTTAGTCAATTACACAGCTACTGTAAAGATTTAGATGACTACTATGCAGAAACAAACTAACTCTAAAACTAGCTAGCTTCAAGGCAGTAGAACTGATGAATAGACTGCATCCCACCTCCCCCAATCACTAATGGGATGGGGGTGGTAGGGTTACCATCTTCAGGTTAAGAAAATCCTGGAGATCTGGAGGTGGAGCCTGGGGAAGACAGGAGGCCCAGTTAATACAATGCCACAGAGTCCATCTCCCAAAGCATCTATTTTTTTCCAGAGAAATTGATTTATGTGGCAAATTACAGGGAACCTCCAGGTTCCACCTAGGAACTGGCATCTCTTAAACTACAACTTAAGCAATATCTGCCACTCAAGAATCAAGTTTTAAGGCTATCATGGCTAATTGTAGGCACTATAGTTGGAGCTACTTCACAAAATATACAATTTCTATATGCAATTTGAACATACAGAAATATATTATTACTGAATTCACAGAGTTTAATTTTTTTACTCACTCAGTTTTGCAAATAAATTTAAAATCTACACAGTGCATCCTGCTATTTAGTTTCTTAAAGGTAAAAGTATACCCTGTGCAAGTACCGAGTCATGTCTGACCCTTGGGGTGACGCCCTCTAGCGTTTTCTTGGCAGACTCAATACAGGGTGATTTGCCATTCCCTTCCCCAGTCATTACCCAGCAAGCTGGGTACTCATTTTACCGACCCCGGAACGATAGGCTGAGTCAATCTTGAGCCGGCTGCTGGGATCGAACTCCCAGCCTCATGGGCAGAGCTTCAGACAGCATATCGGCTGTCTTACCACTCTGCACCACAAAAGGCCCATATTTAGTTTCTTATACATATCTATAACTAGATTCTTTTGTACAACATACAGAACTCACATCATGTTGTCCTCTCAGCATAATTAGTCAGTATACTTTCTTTGTTAACAAGTATTTGGAGGAGCTCTTCCTCCTTGGGACATATGGTTTTAGTGTAAGGTGACCAGATTGTCCCACTTCTGGAGGGACATCTGGGGGCACCTGGCAAATTGTACTTATGTTGAAATTTTAAAAATATATATTACAACTAGTAATCAAGCCCGCTGTACTTAAAATACAGCGGGCACTAGGCATGGGAGCCCCCGGCAGTCGCCCGGAGCGCGGCTGCCGGGGGCTCCCATAGTCAGCGGCCTGACGCGGCGAGAGGCGCTTCGCACCTCCCGATGCGTCAGGCCACCGGCAAAGGAGCAACTGTGAGCCGTGCTCCGCGCGGCTCACAGTTGCTTCCTTGTCGGCAGGGCGGGAATCGGCCGGGCCAATCGGCAGGCGCTTTGCGCCTGCCGATTGGCCCGGCTGATGGTCTGTCCGGAGGAAGGGGCCAATCGGCACCCTTCCTCATCCCGGACCAAGCCCGCCCTAACTCCTCCCACAAAGCCTTTACCACTTTATTTAGTCCGCGGCCCCCCGCAGCGCTGCGGACTGTGTTCAGATACTATTTTTGTGTTCTATGCAACTTTTTGTTGCTCCATATAGAGCAAATTTTAAATCAAGAACACCCCCCCCCCCCCCGGTCAATGGTGTCCCGCTTTACCAATGTTAAAATCTGGTCACCTTATTTTAGCGCTCCCCCCTGGTTTTGGTACTGTATTTAGGACAGCTAAAAAGCCAGCTCCTTCAAGACTCCTGACTGCATGCATACTTAAGAACAGCATTAAAAAAAACATGCTTAGGGTTACAGGGGAAAGCATTACCATGCAAAATGTATTCTAATAGTAGAAAATTAGCAGTTGTAGTTCTGCAATGATTTTCACATGCACCCATCCTTCAATTTATTGTTTACTGTTTCTTTCTGGATACTATTACTGTACATTTATAAGGAAGAATGTACTCATACTTCTGAGAACTTCGCCCATAGGTTTGTATTTGTGAACGATAAAAATGAAATTTAAAATGCCATATGTTTTGAAATTGATTTAACAATTTTGCAGGGAGTATTTATAGTTACTTTTTAACCTTTCTTTATTATTTATTATCAGCTGAACAGATCCACTTTATCTGGAGGCAATTTTTAGTCCCCCACAGTTGTTCATATTTAGGAATACCTTATTTGTTTGTATATTTTAATCCCTTCTTCCACTGTGGAAGTTTGTACACAGTCTTGTCAACTTTCAATAATTTATATTTTCTTCAATGTGCTCCTTCTCTTTCACAGTTTCTCTGGCAGAAAAGCTAATCAGTTTAGTGGTCCTGTTCTGAGATTGAGTGTCAGGATGGGTGAGTGGAGGCTTTAAAGGGCATGCCTTCACAAAAAGGACAAGGAATCAGAGAACCAAAGGCTTTTTGCCTACTTGTCAATTTCACTGGCAAGCAGAAGGCTTTGTGGTGTCTTTAAAAGCGGGGGAAAACACAATTTATGAATGGCAGAAGTGTGTATTTACTACATTAATAAGATTCCCAAATGACCAGGAGCTTTCAAGTGCATGCCTAAGTCTAACACAAAGGTCTTCCTTGATACAGCATACTTATGGAATAACGTCATCAAACATGAGTAGAATTAGATAGCAGGAAAAAAAATAGCAGCAGCAATTGCGTTGCTATGGTGGGATTTTGCGTTCCTACTTAAAACAAGTACATCCTATTGAATTCAACCAGATTTCCTTCCTAGACAGCTCCGTAGCCAACAAAATCCCTCATTTCTGAAGCCATAAAAATCTTTTACTAGCAAACAGCGGAGTCTTCAACATAAACGGCAAGCAAACCACCCCACCTACTGTAACTAACATGATAGACAACAGGCCCGGCTGCAATTGATTTCCTCATTCCTCCTTGGCCTCCCCATCCGGCGCCTGTTGGTGATCCACCGCTAGGCCGGCCCCCTCCCTCCCGGCCGCTCTCCTCTTGTCGGCCCAGAGCTTAGAAGACGGGGGGGGGGGGCGACAGGGGTCAAAGGCCACCCGGCGTCCTCCCTAGCCAGGAGGCTTCCCAGGAGGTTGGAGAGGGTTAGGCGGGCGGCAGGAAAGGGCTGCGTCAGGCCCGCGGGGCTCCCGCCACAGGCAAAGGAGGGGTCGAGCGCTGCCACTCTCTGCCCGCAGATGACCTTGTCTCGCGTTCTCCATTATTTGCTTATGCGACACATCGAGTCAAAAACAGGACAAAGGCTTTCCGGGAAAGAGCGGCCGAATCGCATCCCGCGCAGCCAATGGCGGCGTCCCACTTTGGCCGGAAGTCGCGGCCGTTCTTTCTTTTCTATGGTTGCTCCCGCCGTGGTCGGGGCGCTGATGGAGCCGGAAGACGGGAGAGGGAGGTGCTTCGCCGCGTCATTCCCCGGCCGTGGGTCACGTGGGGTGGCGGAAGCGCGGCAACTTTTCCCCTCCCCCTGGCGGAGCCCGGCGCGGCTGCAGCATGTCGGACACGGCCTCTCAAGTGCTGCTGGGCTCAGGCCTGACGGTGCTCTCGCAGCCGCTCATGTACGTGAAGGTGCTCGTGCAGGTGAGGCCTCCGGACGCGGCTGTCTGTCTGTCCGTCCGCCCCGCCCCTGGGAGGAAGGGGGGGCGGGAGGGGGGAAGGGGGAGGCGTAGTGAGGCCACGTGACTGTCCCGTCCTCCCCTCCCGGCCGTGGCCGCGGCTCCCCCCCCGCACGAAAGCGTTGCCATGGTAACGCTGCCCCTTTTCTGCGCTCGCCTTCTGCAGGCGTCGTCGGCCTCTCCGCCAGCTGCTGCGGTGCGCCTTCTTGGAAGGGAGGCCACTCCTCGCCCATTTGCCGCCGTCCTGTGGGGCACCCCCCTGGAGGGGATGTTTGGCCCGCACCTGTTTGCGCGAGAAATAGTCGGTCCCATGCAGCCCTTTCTAACCTCCTGCCCGTCTCCGTCGTGTTGGTCGCCGCAGCCTGCCCCGTTAAGGGACCTGGGAGCACAATTCGTTGCCTTTGGCTGGGAAGTGGGAGCAGCGCCAGCAACGGGTGCCGCCTGCCACTCCTTCCTTCCCCCAGTTTCATCATCCCTGGAGCAGCAGCCTTAAGAGCCTCTCCTTGCAAGTGGGGCAGGAGGAGAGGAGTGGTTTCCCCAGGAGAACGTTTCCATCCAGTTGTGGGGGACAGCCGGGCAGAAGTCTCGGGGTCCCTTGCAGAGGTCTTTCCTGTTGTAAAAGGCATGCTTCTTCTTGGGCTTGGCAGCGGTCAGACACTCTGCCAGCTGCTTGTCACACTCGCATGCCATCCTGCCACAGGTGCTTGTGGACCGGCACTCTGTCTCTGAACTCTTGCACAGCAGCTTGTAGCGTTGCCACTTGACTCTCCTGTGGCATTTCAGGGAGATTCTGGTGTGGCGGTAACAACAGTCGTGCAAGAAACAGCACTGGTCCACTGCGTCTAGAGGTTTTCCAGAACCGCCAGTCCCACAGTAGCATCCATACAGATTGATTGCTAACAGTGGGGTTTGCAGCCGGTGCCGGTAACACCACAGAGTCAAAACCATGTCCAAAATGCTGCGCTTCCCTCGCTGGATGCCTTTGCTCTGGACACATTCCTGGGAGAATAAAACTGCCAATGCTAGCCATAGTGCAACCCTCATTGCAGAAGCCCTTGAAAACGTAGTTTAGTTTCAAACTGCTTTGCCTGGCAGTTGTTTTGTCACTCTCAGATGTTCTTCTAAATTCAGATCAATTTTGTGCTGGCTTTATATTCGTCATCTCATATGTTCAGAGTCCTTTTCCTGTTTTTTTATTGGTAGAATCTGAGACACTCCCAGTAGTTCCAGACCTCAGAACTTCTTTATTTAGCACATTTGACTGTGTGTTGCTTTTGCCAGTTGTGACTTTGTGCTTGCACTGTCATTGGCTGCACAGAAACAAAAACCTGTCTGTACAAAAAATTAACATCTCATGCATTAGTGGAATATTTTAATAAAATGAGCTTGGGGAAGGATATTTGCATAAGTGTGGATGCACAAATCCCTAAAATGTTTCAAATCCTTTGAATCTAGGAACCATTATATTTCTACCTATTCATAGCCTACATTATTTTAGTATTTTTATGCTAGCCAGTGCGGGTGCTGTGTGATAAGGTATCTAAATCATAATGCCACCTCGGCCTGGACTTGGTAGAAGCCCTAAGTCCCTATAAAAGTTTATGGTAAGCTGCTGATCATGATCCTGATAGGAATGACAGATTATGGAAGTGCATTACCTAGTATGACCTACTGTGACAAATCAAGCAGTGTTTCATATGATACAAAACAGAACAGATTTATGGTAAGAGAACCACACCTAATTACTTTGGGATTTATTGTCCTAGGCAGGCAGTTCCCATCAAAGAAGTACGCATAAAAGGGGAAACATTTTTGCTTGCAAGAAAGGGACAAAGCAAACATTTTCAGTCCTATCCTAAGCAGAGTTACCCTTCTAAACTGTTTTAAGAAGAAGAGGAATTGATTTTTATATGCCGCTTTTCTCCACCAGAAGGAGTCTCAAAGCGGCTTACAATCACCTTCCCTTCCTCTCCACCCAATAGACACCCTGTGAAGTAGGTGAGGCTGAGAGAGCCCTGATATTAGTGCTCAGTCAGAATAGTTTTCTCAGTGCTGTGATGAGCCCAAGGACACCTAGCTGGCTGCATGTGGAGGAGTGAGGAATCAAACCTGGCTTGCCAGATTAGAAGTTGGTGCTCCTAACCACTACACCAAGCTGACTCTTAGTGAACTGAGAACTGTGGTATTCTGTCTCAAACTGTTGATGGGTGTGAGGATTTGCATGTGTTCTGTAGTCTTAAATTTCTGGTATTTAGTGTCCTTGTACCTTTTTTTTCTGCTAAGTGAAGTCTAACTTGATATCAAATAAAAATTGCAACTGTATCTATCTTGGGAAGGGAATGACTTTGTTTTTTGATGCACTGGAATAGAAGGTCAAAACACAGAAAAAAGTATTCTCTTTTTTTTTTCTTTTTTGGTGCACCTTACAATTCCTTGCCGAAGTAATTATCTAAGTTAGGCAGTGTTGGAATAATTCCTAAATGTATGGTTCACTCTTGAGGTTGATGCAGAATGTCTTTTTGTTTTGAAGGTGGGATATGAACCCCTCCCTCCAACTTTGGGAAGAAATATTTTTGGCCGACAGGTTTATCAGCTGCCTGGTCTCTTTGCTTATGGTGAGTATGTATCATGTAAGCATTGTTTATCAATCAGAAAGAGCCTAACAGGATTGCAATGCTGTGATTAGTGATCCACAATTTGTTACCTATTTCTTTTGGTATAGATATTTAATGCATATGGTTCTACTAGAAGTCTACAACTGTAGAAGGGTAGCAGTGATGATTATATAAGTAATTATGGTGTTATTTGGGCATTTGAATGGAGAGAACTGTCTTCTTTGTATCTTACTGTTCTTTCGACTCAAAGGTCTTGAACAGATCAAGATCCCACCCTCTTACAGACTATCACCATACCTAAATATTTAGCAATTGCTAAGGTGGTTTTCTGATCCTCATCTACAAGGAAAAACTGGATGATTTTTTTAGGTGATAAATTGGCATATGAGGAAGGACAAATACCTTTCTCTCAAGCTGACCAGATCCACATTCACAAATTCTGTCTTAACATATTCCTGCAAATTGGCCTTCCAGTGTGGCTGAGGGAAAATAATTTAAGCAAGTATAAATGCTCTTCTATAATGAGGGATCATTGGGTCTTTTGAGTATGTTGGAACAGCACAAGAGAAGGGAAGAAAGAACAGTAAAAATGGTTACCAGCTGTAGATTTCCATTCAGTTCGATAGAGGTTCTTAATACTAGGTAGGAAGTAATGTTTGGTCAACTGGGCATTTTTCCTTCTAGGCACCACACACATCATTTGGCTAGTATATGCACATGCATTTCCCAGCAGTGTCATATTTCATCCTCACATGAAAACATTATTGATTTTTGTGGTACTATATATGGTTTCTGGACAGTTCTCAAATTATCAGGACTCCCAAAAGAAGGAGTACTGATGGGACAAGATTACTGGTTCCTTTGCTACTCTGGGTCCCACTGAACTGGGCCAATCATGGAATTAGACCTATACAATGTTTGGGTTGGTCCAGAATAGTGTATAGGAGACAAGAGGGGACCTTTGAGGCTACTTCTTGGCAGGCCTGATTATTATTAACTGAAAAGTATGGTGCTGTTTGATGGGGACAGTAACTTTGTTACAGGGGAAATCTAATTCACAGTTAAGCTTACTTAAATCAATATAACATTAATATACTTTATTATGTTCTCGATTAAGCTTGCAAACACATATGATGACCATGATACTGACGTTTCTTATTTGTCAGCAAATTTATACTTTCCTTTCAAAATATGAGTTCAGTTTCAGTAGTATCACATGTGTAGTTTCATTCGCAGTTGTTATGCATTTTAATTGCTGTAATCTCCTCTTTGTAAGTGTGCTAGATCGGCCATTCTCAATGGTTTTTTGGCCACAGCCCTTTTAGGAGCTCTTCTCAAGTTCCAAGGCCCCCTCTGGTAGGCTAGATGCTTATGCAGTGAGCTAGACTAAAAAAGGCCTAGTCTAAGAGTGAAATAACTACACTCATCATGCTTTCTCTTATGTATACACAAGCAAAAACTTCTGGAACATTTGACCAAGAGAAGCAAGTGTGTTCATTTTTTCTTGATTGCATTAATTCAAGCACACCCAAGGGAATGGATTACAGTATTTCTTTTTCTTGCCTTGACAAACTTTCTGGCAATTAATGACATGACAAAAAGGGTATTTTGTTGTTTCAGTTACCAGCCCCTCCCCCATAAACCCTTTGGGCTACAAATGTGCCAGCCCCCCCCCCCCCACGGTGGTACATGGCACCCATTGAGAATGGCTGTGCTGGATAAATGGGGAGAACAATGAATGTTGAGGCAGATCATTTTGCTTATGTTGATTTTTTCCCCCCAGCTAAACACATTATGAAGATTGATGGAAGGGCAGGACTCTTCAAAGGTTTGACTCCAAGACTCTGTTCAGGAGCAATAGGCACTGTAGTGCACAGTAAAGTTTTACAGGTATCTTAATTCTGTAATAAAGTAAATTTTAATATGGAAAAGGCTTTGAAATCTTAGATGGTTTGTTTTGCCCATGCCAAAAACATTTACTGAGTTGGATTGATAAGATGTTATCTTTTTACTGCAAAACCCAGCGTTTTTACCTTGGTGAAGGCTGTTAATGTGTTTGCCACTTACAGTGGCCTCCTAAGTAGAGTTACACTCTTCTAAGCCCATGTGACCTACTGGTATGTAAGGCATAGTGTTAGATTAAAATAGGTATTGCACTCATTACTTCAGGAAAATGTAGAGATATTTAAAATGATAAAATACTATCCAGAAATATGTAATTTCACATTGGAACAATAATAACATATGCTTTCCTACTGAAAGCAACTCAGTTGACACCCTGAAGATGCCTTTGAATGATAACATGATCACAAACAGTTGTTGGTTGTCTTCTGCAATTAACAAAGTCAACTCTTGATTGATTGGCTTTCCTACCATGCTAGTATTCTTATGAGAAAGCTAATCATAGGCACAACTGTGAGTTCTTGAAGAGGAAGTCTCATCTAGAACCATTGCTGTTTTTATATCAGTTTTGCTAAACCTTTCTGATACTTGTACTGAATCTCAGTGGTAAATTGAATGGTCTACTAAAAATGTGTTTTGTTATTTAAGCAATTGTAGGGCAAAGATTTGTATTTTAGGTTCTTCTGTTTTCTTCTGTAGCATTGCCAAGAAGAAGACCAAGCAGAGGTATGTTGATTCTAGGTTCTTTACATAGGTTTTATCCTCCTTTCCCTGGGAAGTGATTATCCCTTCTGTGCTATTTCTTGGGATTATAGTGTTAGGAGACATTAGTTTTCAATACTGGGCAGTATATGGAGCACTGTGTACCATGTGGAAATTATATAGCAATGCAGAATATTTTCTTCCCAGAATTTAGAAAAACCTGCTAGAAAGCAAGAAATGTCTTGTGCAGTGGCTGTAGATACTGCCATTGTAGAACTTTCAAAGCTTCCTTTCTTTTGTTTTTCTCTACAGGAGGTTAGAAGAAGCAGGAAGGAAACCTCTCTGGAGAAAGTTATTAAGGAGGTAAGAGAAAGAGCTGTATTGCCATAGTTAGGCTGTATGTGGCTGCTTTAGGGTTTCCCAAGCTCTCGTGTTAAGGTGATTTGCAGTCTTAAGAATTCTGTCCTAATGAATCATAGAATCATAGAGTTGGAAGGGGCCATACAGGCCATCTAGTCCAACCCCCTGTTCAACGCAGGGTCAGCCCAAAGCATCCTAAAGCATCCAAGGAAAGTGTGCAATCCAACCTTTGCTTGAAGGCTGCCAGTGAGGGGGAGCTCACCACCTCCTTAGGCAGCCTATTCCACTGCTGAACTACTGTGAAAAATTTTTTCCTGATATCTAGCCTATATCGTTGTACTTGAAGTTTAAACCCATTACTGCGTGTCCTCTCCTCTGCAGCCAATGGGAACAGCATCTTTCCCTCCTCCAAATGACAACCTTTCAAATACTTAAAGAGGGCTATCATGTCCCCTCCCAACCTCCTTTTCTCCAGGCTGAACATTCCCAAGTCCCTCAACCTGTCTTCATAGGGCCTGGTCCCTTGGCCCCAGATCATCCTCGTCGCTCTCCTCTGTACCCTTTCAATTTTATCCACGTCCTTCTACGTCCTTCTTGAAGTGAGGCCTCCAGAACTACACACAGTACTCCAGTTGTGGTCTGAGCAGTGCCGTATACAATGGGACTATGACATCTTGTGATTTTGATGTGATGCCCCTGTTGATACAGCCCCAAATGGCATTTGCCTTTTTTACTGCTGCATCACACTGCCTGCTCATGTTTAGTTTACAATCTACAAGTACTCCAAGGTCTTGTTCACACACAGTGTTACCTAGAAGCGTATCCCCCATCCAGTAGGCATGCTTTTAATTTTCTGACCCAGATGCAGAACTTTACACTTATCTTTATTAAATTGCATCTTGCTCTCATTTGCCCATTTTTCCATTGTGTTCAGATCTCGTTGAACTCTGTCTCTATCTTCCGGAGTATTTGCCAGTCCTCCCAATTTGGTGTCATCTGCAAACTTGATGAATAGTCCCTCCACCCCCTCATCTAGATCATTAATAAATATGTTAAAAAGTACCGGGCCAAGCACTGAGCCCTGAGGTACCCCGCTACTCACCTCCCTCCAGTCTGATGAAACACCATTGACAACAACTCTTTGAGTGCGGTTCTCTAAACAATTCCCTATCCACCTAACTATCTGAAAATCCAGATTGCAGTCCTTCAATTTATCCATCAGAACATCATGGAGAACCTTATCAAAAGCTTTACTAAAATCCAAGTAAACGACATCAACCGAATTTCCACGATTCAGCAAACCTGTTACTTGGTCAAAAAAGGAAACCAGGTTGGTCTGACAGGACCTGTTGGAGACAAATCCATGCTAACTTCCTTGGATCACCAAATTGTCCTCCAGATGTTTGCAGATCGCTCCCTTTAATATCTGCTCCATTATCTTATCCACAACAGAGGTCAAACTCACTGGTCTGTAGTTTCCCAGGTCATCCTTCCTCCCTTTTTTGAAGTTCGGAATAACATGTGCTCTCTTCCAGTCCTCCAGGACATCTCCAGTCCTTAAAGAGGTCCCTAAGATGATGGACAAGGGTTGTGCAAGTTTTCCCGAAAGTTCTTTGAGCACTCTTAGGTGGGTTTCATCCGGCCCAGGGGATTTGAACTCATCCAGTGCAGCTAAATGCCTCTCGACAACCTCTCTGTCCATGTCAACCTGCCACCCAGACACTATCTCTTGGCTACTGCCATCTCTAGATGTGCCTAAACCCTTTGACCTGTAGGGAAAAAAAGATGTAAAATAGACGTTGAGCCTTTCTGCTTTCTCTGCATCCTCCGTTAGAGTTTGTCCATCCACACCCAACAGTGGGCCTATTGCCTCCTTTACTTTACATTTGCTCCTCACATAACTGAAAAATCTTTTCTTGTTACAGTGGGCTTCCCTGGCCAATCTTAGCTCACTTTCAGCTTTGGCCTTTCTGATGATTGATCTACAGTGCCTAGTAACCTGTAGGTACTCTTCTTTAGAGCTCTGTCCTTCCCTCCATTTCCTGAACATTTTCCTTTTCTTTCTTAGTTCCTCTTGAAGTTCTCTGTTCATCCAAATAGGCTTCTTAGAGCTCCTGCAGTGTTTTCGTCCTTCTGGGATAGTCATTGATTGAGCATGCAATAGCTCTTGTTTGAGTAGCGCCCACCCTTCACATGCTCCCTTCCCTTCCAGCATTCTCATCCATGGTATGACACTCATCATGTCTCTGAGTTTATTAAAGTTTGTCCTATGAAAATCCAACATCTGCATCTGGCTACAAGCTTCCTTGCCTCCCCATCTCAAATGAGACTAGAATAGCAGAGCAGAGTTGGGTGCCCATTATGGAAGATCTTGTCTATGTGTGTGTTTGGGAGAATGGTGATGCATGATAGGATTTGTAATATCCTGCTTTGGTCTGATGTGTTGGAGTCAGAGAGAAGATCCTTGTGTTTCCAACAGAACTCAGGGACCCAAGGGCATGAATCCACCCATTCACAGAACAGGACTTTCCCACTTTCTGCTGCAGTTCGCTGAATCCCCTGGAATTTTGTCTTAGGGGAGGGGAAGTCAGCCATTCTCAATAGCATAGGGGCAGATTAGAGATCTGCAGTAGAAGGAGGGAAATCACACATATACCCCTGCCTAGAGGAAATGGCATTGTTTCAGAAGAATGGCCTAGTAGGATAAAGAAATAAATCTTTATACTTAAATCCTATCCTTCTTAAATGTGCAGGCATTGCTAGATAGGGATCATTCTGCTCCCCATGTTTAGGGGCAGGTTTCCCCTCCACTGCAACCTTGTCCCTGCCCATAGGAACTTGTGGGTGAGGAGCCG
Source organism: Paroedura picta (assembly GCF_049243985.1). Classification (NCBI taxonomy): domain Eukaryota; kingdom Metazoa; phylum Chordata; class Lepidosauria; order Squamata; family Gekkonidae; genus Paroedura; species Paroedura picta. The sequence goes on along the minus strand of NC_135370.1, from coordinate 74,890,386 downwards.
TAGGCACGTTTTGCCTCATCAGTGGTATCCTAACCTGAAGCTTATTTACTCTGTCAGTAGATGGTGGCTGCTACAGGATCAAAGAATTGCTCAATGAAACTATGTCAAACTGACTTTTATAACTATTTCCTTATTTATTTCATTTATACCCTATCTTTCTCCCCAGTGGGGACCCAAAGTAGCATACCTCATACTTCATTGTATCTTCACAACAACCCTATGGAGAAGGTTAGCCTGAATTCGGATGACTGGCCTGAGGTCACCAAGTGAAGTTTTTGGCCTGGGTCTCCAAGATTCTAGCCTGACACTCTTACCATTATATCACACTAGCTCTGAAAGTTAACATACACACCCGTCCAATAGATACACACCATACTCTTGTAGGGTGATTTATTTAAGAAGTTTATGCCATTTTGCTTGGACTGTAGGGTTTGCTTATGAGTTCCGAAACTTCAAGGTTTATTTCATTACTTCTCTGAAAGAGTTTCACAGAAGGGTGAGCAGTTTGCAATTGATCATGGCATGTTGTTCTGCAATAGAATGAATGGAATTAATTCCTCTATAGGGCAAGGCTCTTTCATATTGCTGAAGGCTGTAGTTTATTTAGAAATTGCCTTGAATGGCTCTCACACTAGACAGTATTTCTGGGTGCACTCCATTGCACATTGGGCTCCTGTGAGATGACCACTGAGACCAGACAGTAATGGACCCCGAATCCTTAAGTTAGCAAAAATTAATTTTCACCAGAGGAGCAATGTGCAACTTTTTAACAAACGTGTCACAAATGCTTCACATCCAGATTAGCAGAAGTCATGAAATCCTGCAGCAGAACCTGGTCAGGTGGGAACACATGCCATCCCTTCAGATGATGTCCTTCCTTTTGCCAGTTGATTATTCAGCCTTCTTCACAGTTTTATTAACCTTCAGGATTGCATGCCTTTCTGCTGATGTTTCTGGGTTTGTTTTGTCTTAGACTTCTCAAGAAATGGCTGCGCGTTCTGCTGCTACGCTAGTCACTCACCCCTTTCATGGTAGGTATGGACTGATAGCCTTTCAGTCACAACCAGGGTAAATTTTAATCTCAAGACAACAAGCATTGGTCCCATCTCTGCTCCTAGTTACTTGGGCAGTTAAAAGAGTAAAGGAGTGCTATATTGTGTTTTTAGGACTGGTGCTTGATTAGCTTGACTACCTCATGTTGTAAAATGTTGGCATTGTTTTTGCTTTGATTGTAAAAAAAGAGCAAGAGTCCAGTAGCTTCTTAAAGACTAACAAGCCTTGGGCAGGGTATAAACTTTCATGAGGCAGTGCTTCCTTCTTAAGTTTGTTCTGTTCCAGTATCTGAAGAAGTAAGCAGTGACTCACGGAAGCATATACCCTGCCACAAAATTTATTAGTCCTTAAGATGCTACTGGACTCTTGGTCTTTTCTACTGCTACAGACAGACTAACCCAGCTATCCATCTTGATCCTTTAGTTTATGCCTGGGGCTTGGTCTACACATGCTGCACAATGAGGTGGCAGAGCTCTGAGGTAATAGCATGGACTGTTCAGACTGCAGGAGTACATCCTATGTTGAATGCCCTTTTACATAGTAGTATATGTGCTGCTCAAATAGAAAATTAGCGTAGAAGCAAGAAAGATGTTTCAGAACTTTTCTTTCTGAGACGCTAGTTTTCTACTTGTTGTTTTAAAAGCAAAACTTTCAACATGGGGCCCTATCAGAAGGTTTAGCATGTGCCTGCATTCTGAAATGATGCTTGCTGAAAATTCTGTCACCTCATTCTGCTGCCATGTGAAGGTCAGGCTTTACATTCTTGGGCCTGAATATTCCTATACTCTCCTTATCAGGAAACAGCTAGTAGGACCGACTCCACTCATTAATGTTTTCCCTGTTGGATCTCTCATTTTCTTCCAGTGATCACACTGAGGTGTATGGTGCAGTTCATTGGCAGAGAGACCAAGTACAGGTACGTGCATACAAATGAGTTGGTGTCATGCAGGTTTTTAACTCACAAGATTGATAATGCCTAAAAAAGGTGGTGGGGAGAAATTAGTGTGCAACCGTTTTGATTTCCAGTTATCTGTACTGGAGGAGGCAGTTGGAAGAATGAGATAAAGGGACAGGTGGAGAATGCACTGTTTAGTATTTACCTTATTCTGGAGTAACTTGTTGGGTTTCTCTGTTTATTTTCCAGTGGCGTATTTAGCTCCTTTGTCACAATTTACCGGGAAGAGGGCATCCTTGGATTTTTTGCGTGAGTACTTGTCCGGGGAGACCTTGTCAGAGAAAGCCCTTTTTCCTCAGAGGACCACTAAATACGGTTTGTAGGACAGACAAATTTCAGGAGCGGGCTGTTACCTTGTTTGTCATGTAGTCAGGGTGAGACCTCCTCTACAGTGGACAGATGTAGGGGTGCATGTGGTGTGATGTTTTCCCAGGTAACGCACAGCTAGTTATTCTCTTTCAGGGGCCTTATTCCCCGCCTGCTGGGAGACATTCTGTCCTTGTGGCTCTGTAACATGCTGGCCTACCTCATCAATACCTATGCACTGGAGAATGGAGTAAGTGTATTTCTTGCAGTCTGAGGCATATGGGTAATGCTGATCTCAAGCAAGGTTTTTCAGTGCATCCTGCTCATATTGGTCAGCCTGCATCAGTTTTATTGTGGTCCTCCTGCTGTCTCTACTTGCTCTTCCTCATCGTTGCCTGTTGCTAATCTTCCTCCCTGTCGGGACTAGATGGGATTGAGAACAACTACTGTTAACGGAGGGACATGGTTATGTTCATTGATTTCTTTTCTTTCATAGGTCTCGACCATGACTGAGATGAAGAGTTATTCTCAGGCTGTCACTGGTGTGCGTGTAATCCATTTTTCTTTCAAGGGGGGCAGGTTTTGCTTTCAGTGACAATAGAATTGAGGACTCATTTTCTAGTCTGAGGTGGGCGTAACACGAATAATACTAGGTCTCATAGAAGTAAGGGTAACTGCCTTCCATTTCTTAGACTTCAGGACCCCCGTTTGTAATTGGGAGGTCCATTCACCAGTAGCATCCATCCTAGACTCTTGAAGCTGAACATTTAAGTGAGGATTATTGCTAGGCTCAAATTATTTTTGAGGTCCAAGATGAACAGTTTTCAGTTACTTCATTTTCTCCATTTAACCGCAAATGGAAGCTCCCATCCCAGACCAGAATGCTTACCACAATAAGCATATTGAAATAACTGTAAAGTTACGGCTTGCTGCTGTAACACATACTTCCTGTGACTTAGGTGGCTGTGGGGTTTGCCTGTAGTTTTTAGGAGGCTTTGCCACAAACTGGGGTTTGCCTGTAGTTTTTAGGAGGCTTTGCCACAAACTGATTCAAAGCTGGGTTTGTGTGTGTGGAAAGCTGGTGGCATCCTATCTGTTGATACATCTTCCTGAATTACACTTGCAGTTCTTCGCCAGTATGCTGACTTATCCCTTTGTACTTGTCTCAAACCTGATGGCCATTAATAGTTGTGGGTGAGTGCAAAGTATCTTTTTTCTTTAACCTGGTTTTTGATTGCATGATTCAAAATGTATCTAGTGTACAGTCTTACTCTCAGCTTTTCAGGGCCATTTGAGTAATGAGAATTGTAGCAATGTTCTGTATCTTACAGCTACGAAAAATCTGGAGGGCACAGCTGTTTTGATTCCATAACCCACAGAGTTTGAAAATAAAGCCTTCAATGTTTTTCTTTAGGTGAAGGTTGGGAAAGTTCCTATAAAACTCTTAAGGTTTTAATTTAAACTATAGTGGTCAGAGAGCTGTCCTTTTCTGTGCCCTGCCTGTATCCAAAATAGCTGTGGTCGGAGGAAAACGTCTGTGGTTGGAGGCATGCATGGGTTTCTTTTTTTGTACAGGCACTGAAATTTGTTGGTTTATGCAGGCCCTGTGTATCTTTATAAAGTTATTCAGTAGATTTCCATCCCTGAGCATAAAAGAAAGGAAACATGTAATGCGTGAGGGCAGTTTTGTTTTTTCAGATAACGATGACCATTAAAGCTTACTTTAATTAATCTGATAATAGAGAAATAGAAAGCCATGAATTTGCTTAATTTTTGGGGATAGTTTCCGGTCCAGAACACCCCTGATAAAAATGTGCCAGGTTGGGGAGTTTCAGCATTATATAAGATGGAGAAAAAAACATCCATGGTTTTCACAACATTCCTAATTCTATTAATCTTGTTATGTCCTCCCATTAATTATCTTTGTCTGAATACATGTTTTGCTTTTGCAACACAGCTGATATCTTGTTGTACCAGAGGAGTGTTTGGATGGTGTGTCTGTTCTGTGTTGTTTGCAATAGCTGAACATTGGCTGTGTTTTTGGGTTGCATTCCTATTCAAGATAATCACAGACATCTTGACTGTGCCACTTTAGAGGTGTAAAATTTCCAGAAATTTGGGTGGGGGCGGGGGAGGAATGGAAAACTGAAATACATGCAGTACTTACTGTACATCAAACCTAGACTAACATTGTTGCTTTTAACAACATACAATGGATCATTTATAACTTTTTTAGCATATACAAATGCAATATTTGACATATTTGTGGAATTTAAGAAATATAAATGACTTAGCTGTATGCAAGCAAAATTACATATATACTAAATACCTGAGAGAAGACTGCAACCTAATGCACCTTATGCTACCTTAGCACATGTACCTTAATTTCTGCTGTCTGATTAGAGAGAGCTCAGTTCTCAATGAAATTGTCAATTTTTTCCTCTGAGGCTTTGGTGTAATTTCTGGCCCACCTCCTGATGTTTTTCCTTTCCAGCAAGTTTGGACAATAAGTTATGTATTATCCCAGTCTGTAGGTATGTGTCACATTGGGTTCAGGTAGAAGTGAAAAGGTCAACCACAAGTTAGGGCAGAAGGACAGGAGAAGGTATGTAACAGCTGAAGGACAATGAAAGCCTTGCTTACTCCCCTCATGAAGACTAGGTATCCTTCTAGGTCAGCCTTTCTGAACTTCTTTTTACCACTGAAAACCCCCTGAAGTGGTGTGATCATGCAGAATTTGGTTGGTCACGAGGGAGGCAGGTCAACATGACCATATATAGTCATATCACGCAATAAACATTTAACAAATTTTTAAAAATGTATTTGTTGTTGTTGTTAGGTGCGAAGTCATGTCCGATCTATCGCGACCCCATGGACAATGATCCTCCAGGCCATCCTGTCCTCTACCATTCCCCGGAGTCCATTTAAGTTTGCATAAAAATGTATAAAAATTAATTATCTCACACTCATTTGGGAAACCCTTCCAGTGCCATCAAGAAACCCCAGGGTTTCATGAAACCTTGGTTGAGAAAGCCTCCTCTAGGTGCAAAAATGTGCCCTGGGTTTAAGAGCTGTTTGTGTGCACAGTATGCCCAGCTTGTCTTTAAAACCCATTTCACTCATTTTAAAAGAGAGTATATTTCCTTGGAGGGTTTTTTTTAGCACTCCCTCAAATTTCCATGTTTTTTCATTGGAAAAATTGATTAAAAGCCTCAGGGAAAAAAAATTCCGAATTTGTCATCTACACCTTTACTTCTCTAGCTACTTCTCATTATTTTCAATACTACCCAAAGACCATTAGGAGCAGAATTGGTTTCTCTGGAAGCTGTACCCGGCCTATTGCTTTCCATGTGGCATTAAGGCTAGAAATCAGGGGCTTTTGCCTGATGGTAGCATGGGGTATTGATGAGCTAGTTCAACAGAATCTTTTTTTCTCTTTTTTTCCCTCCCAGGCTTGCTGGTGGCCTTCTCCCTTATGCACCTGAATACAGCTCCTGGCTAGATTGCTGGAGTCGGCTGCACAGCGAGGTATGTGCATTGCTCATCCTTTCCTTAGAGGACCATGACTTTTTTGTCCTATATGTGGTTGGGTGAGGAATAATTGACACAGAGTCTATCCTCCAATCAATTATAAACAAAAATATAAGGTGCTTGTTGTAATAGAGAAAGTGAATGTGACTGCAGGCTGCTCTGAGACGCCTTAAACTAGAGAAAAGCAGGGTATAAAAACTTTCTTCTTCAGAAAGAGGCTCAGACCTATGAGTCTCCTAACAAAACAAAAACCAAAGGGGGGGGGGGGGGGGCTAGAACCCAACTGGTAACAACTTTAGGAATTAAAAACATATATCCAGCCTATAGGCTATTGCAAACCAGTATGCTATACACTATGTGAAACAATAGACCAATGTGTTTTGGCCCTTATAGGGCCTTCTTCCAAGGTCTAGTTTTAACAGTTCTTATAACACATACAAAAAGAGCCTCTTGTGGCGCAGAGTGGTAAGGCAGCCGCCTGAAAGCTTTGCTACAGTTGTTACTGAGTGGGAGGGAGCAGACAGGAATAGTTTGGTGGGTACTCAGGCAGGTTTAGATGGTCTGTATGTTTTATATGAGCCTCTTGTGGTGTGGGGTGGTAAGGCAGCTGACATGCTATCTGAAGCTCTGACCATGAGGCTGGGAGTTCAATCCCAGCAGCCGGCTCAAGGCTGACTCAGCCTTCCATCCTTCCGAGGTCGGTAAAATGAGTACCCAGCTTGCTGCTGGGGGGTAAACGGTCATGACTGGGGAAGGCACTGGCAAACCACCCCGTATTGAGTCTGCCATGAAAACGCTAGAGGGCGTCACCCCAAGGGTCAGACATGACTCGGTGCTTGCACAGGGGATACCTTTACCTTTATAACACATACAAAATATGTACAGCAGCCAATGAAAGCTGCAAAGTAAGATCTGTAAAGTATCAGTCACTTAATGAAAAAATATGTATAGTTTTCAGTCATTAGCTCTCTTCCAAAGGCTACCCAAAATTTTCAATGGTGTGTTCCCTTATTAGTGCATGTGTTACATACTGGTTTGCAATAGCCTGTGGGCTGGATATTTGTTTTTAATTCCTGAAGTTGTTTTTAAAAATTGTGCACAATAAAAGTAATATCATTTTAACAACAGTACAGACAGTCAACCTTAGTAGGTCCTAACTATTACCAGTTGGGCCACTGTGAGCCTCCTAACCATCAGGTAAGGATGCCCGACTAATTCACTGAGGTTTGGACTACCTTCCACCCTGGGTGGATTCCAGTACTAGATGTGTCAGGGTGGGCTTGTTTGCCCTCCAGTTTCCCAAAAGGACCAGTATGTGTAGAAGCCTGGGGAGAGGGGGTAGATCACTTTCACAGATGTGCTAAAACCAGTATGTGTTTTGCTCATTCATGTGGACCATCCTGGGATTTGTGGGACGTGGGGTTATAGGAAAACCTCTTCACTCTGTGTGTGTGAGAGAGAACTCTTGAGAAATGTCAGAATTCTTCCACAGATTGGGAAAAGGCTGGTCTAGCAGGGTGCCTGCTGTAGCAGGGTTATTTTGAAGTGCAACAGATCTTCAGAATCAAAAGCTGCTTCTAATCTGACAAACTGGGTTTGATTCCCCACTTCCCCATGTGCAGACAGCTTGGGTGACCTTGGACTTACTACAGACTGATAAATATCAGGGCTCTCAGCCTTCCATACCTCATAAGGTGTTGTGAGGAGAGGAAAGGGAAGGGGATCATAAGCTGCTTTGATACTCATGGTAGAGAAAAGTGTCATATAAAAATGTCTCTTCTTCTTCACTTGTTTAGGGCAATATGAGCCGAGGAAACAGTCTGTTTTTCCGGAAGGTGCCTGCAGGAAAGCGATACGTGTGGGAGGAGAAGAGATTTCACTGAAGCCTGAGCCTCTTGTGGCTGCCCCAGATGCACAGAATGATGGCAGTGTGTTGATTTCTATACAGATTTTTTAAAAATAATCACTTAATCTTGGGAAATGGAGCTGGCTGTGAGCATGACTTAATGACACAGGTGCAAAGGGAGTTCTCTCAAATCAACCGAGGGAGCTGGGGACATGATGAGGAAGTGCCACAACTTGAAAATGGTGGCTTACTCTCTCGTGAAGGTGGAAGTAATTTACCATCCCCCAAGAGGAAGGGGTCTGTTCAACTGTCTTCCTCTTAAAGGGACTACACCATCCTACTACTATTGTGGGCTGGTAGAAAAGCAGTATTTTCCCCTGAAAATAAAGGCTACCTGTGTGCTTAGCTTGGGTTAGGGTTCCTTGTGCCCTTTATATTTTAATGAATTTGAGGAAAGTGGACCAATAGTTTTTCCTTCTTCACCCAGGCACCAAAGCCTAGCTTTCTTTTCTCCAGACCTGTAGAAGTGGATCATCTTGCCTACATGCAGAAAGTGACTCCTGCTTGGTTTTGCAAGAAGTTAAACATTGCCAAGGCTGTTTGTGGGCGAACCGAGCTTTGATTCCATCACTAAGGGAAGGCTGGAGGGTGCTGCCAAGCCTCCCTGGTGATTCTTTTGAGGCAGTTTGAGACAGCTGCCACAGAGAGACGATGCCTGAAATAGCTGCCTGTGGCAATTGCACAGAAAGACATTCATGTGCAGCCAATTATGCCAGTTAGGACATCCTTTCCCCTAAAGTACTGCAGATTCTTTTTTTTTTTTTAAGTATTGTAACATGGAGGAAACTGTGTCAAAATGGCCTCAGTGTAGACTACTCTAGAGCAATCTCCATGTAGCCTCTCTAATATATAAATCTTGAGTGCCAGAGGTGCTCCTACACTTCACAAAAGGCCTCTGCAACTCCCCAGGTGTTTATATAGAAGTTCTAAATGAACTGAAGAGCTGCAAGCACTCGTCTTCGACAATGATTTATTCTATCCAAGGGTTAAAAGCTGTCAAGTGGGATCCCTTGGATCCAAGAGGCTTCAGAGAGATTGAGTTATCGTTGGTATGGAATGTGGTGGGCCAACCCTGTGTGCTATGAGGGAAATATTATTAACATTTTTGTTAGTAAACATTTTTGTTAGTAGGTGTAGATGGTATTGTCAGAGGCCATCATTTATTTCAACTGTCCCTAAGATCCTGCCAGTGGAATAATGCAGAAGAGCTTGAGGCCCAGGCTAGATGCTAGATCTGGCATAACTCAAGTCAGAGTTCCTCTGGCCTGACTGCAACATTCGCACAGTCAAAGGTGATGTGAGGGGATTGAAGTTTCCAAGCTTGCTGAATCAGGCCTTGTCACACTTATGCTTATTGGTTTCTTCATGTCATGTTTGCTGTGCAAACATCAGTTCAGTTGGGGGAACCTGACCTGACAAACTAGGCATAATGTCTAATTTGGACCTGAGTGTAACACTTGAAGTGCTTAGCCCCACAGCCTTAATCACTTGCTGGTTATATTGTTCACTCTGCTTCCTAACCTTATACCTTGCAGCAAGGGTTCTTTTTTTCCTCTGGCAATATTTCAAAGCAAGAACATTCACGGTACTGTCATGCAAATGTACCTGAAAAGGAGATCAGAGCCCATGGGGGTTGTGTGCTGCTGTGTCCTATGATCATGTATATTTCTTTCTTGTATGGGATCCATATGTGCTGGTCTGCTGGCACAATGGCACTTATACTAAAGAAACAGGTAGATCCTTGGAGTGGGAGTATGTTTTGCTGTTACCTGCCTCTGTATGGTTGGTGGGAGCCCCTTGAATACTGAGGCAGAAATTTGGGGGCTCCAGAGGGGGAGCAGCCAACTCTTTAAGTATTTGAAAGATTGTCATTTGGAGGAGGGCAGGATGCTGTTTCCATTGGCTGCAGAGGAAAGGACACGCAGTAATGGGTTTAAACTACAAGTACAACGATATAGGCTAGATTTCAGGGAAAAATTTTTCACAAGAGTAGTTCAGCATTGGAATAGGCTGCCTAAAGAGGTGGTGAGCTCCCCCTCACTGGCAGTCTTCAAGCAAAGGTTGGATACACACTTTTCTTGGATGCTTTAGGATGCTTTGGGCTGATCTTGCGTTGAGCAGGGGGTTGGACTAGATGGCCTGTATGGCCCCTTCCAACTCTATGATTCTATGAACTCCTTGCTTGCAAACTCTGGAAATGTAATTGGATGTTCAACTATGCCATTTCCTGTCATGGAAAGTGAAGCAAATCACAGTAATGTGGCAAAAACGATTTATACATGAGAACTCACAATAATGGTGTTTAGGAGAGGGCGAACACTTTAAAACAGTGTTAAGGAAATAGCTATCTGTGTGTGTGTAAAGGGCTGTCAAGTCACAGCTGATCTATGGTGACCCCAGCTATGCACTTTCAAGTCAAGTAAGTGGCAGAGGTGGTTTGCCATTGTCTTCCTTAGTGGTTTCCCATCCAAGTACTGACTGCTTAGTTTCTGAGATCTGGCAAGATCAGGCTATATCATGTGACCTTCCCTCCCATTGAGACCACTATTGAGAATCAACCGGAGGAAGATGCTTATATTTCTAAAATTCTGCAAACCTGTGAATACTCAGGAATAAGCCCCATTAACTAAACTCAGCAACATATTTTTGAGTACACAAAGCTCAAAAGATTGGGCTGCATGAGGACATAAAAGTGGAGAACAAGTAATACAAAGAATTATTCAGGAGGGTTACGGTTCAGTCATATCTGGATTGCTTTCCAGTGAATCCTGGATGCCATGCCAGGCATGCAGACGGAGTGCTTCCTGAAGTAGTGACGGGCCTTTCTGCTCCTGGCACATAGTGCCCCATGCACTGTTTTTAAATGCATCAAGTAGTACTGTATAGTTGCTGGAGTATAACTGCCTTGCAATTATTTGATACTGGGAAAGTGAAATGCTGAACCTCAAACAGAAGTCCTTATAGCATGCTGTTAATGTTGAATGATGACAGGTGGAGGGATGGGGTAATTTCAACCAATCAGTTTGCATCTTACAAATGCAGACTACTAATATATGCTTTAATTAGATTGTGAACGCCACAAAATTAAAGTATTGTAATAGTACATGTATCTCAACAGTCACTAACGTCAAATTTCAAAGCTCTTACTTGGGAGAAAATTCCATGACCTCAGTGAGACTTGATTTTGTGTATGTAAGCACAATATTGGGTGTTTCCATGACAAAATATCCTTTCCTTAGAAGGAAAGACTGGTGTTCATTAAAGAACTGCTTATAGACATTCATTCTCAGCTTAGCTGTCCCTCAAACATGAACACATGAAGCTCCCTTATACTGAATCAGGCCTCTGGTCCATCAGAGTCACTACTCAAACTGGCAGCATTCTCCAGAGCTTCAGGTAGAGGTCTTCACACCAATTACTGCCTGGTCCTTTTACCTGGAGATGCCAGTGACTGAGTTCTGCATGCAAGGTAGATGCTCTACCACTATGGAAGGGAGATAACAAAGAGCTTCAAGGGAGCATGATGGGGAGCTGCAATCTTGGCTGGTTAAGCAGAAATGTCAGGCTTCCTGGTGGGCTTTTTTTTTCTTCACATGATACTGTAAATCCTGGGTGTTGACAGCTGAAGAACAGCTTGCACGGGAATCTGAGATGGGTAGCAACCAGTTCTACTATTACAGGATTATTTGGAAAGGCTGGCAAATCAGGCTGCTTTGAGTGCTTCCAGTGACTCAGTGAGATGCCTTTTATTGCAGGACCAGGGGTGTGTGCAGGTCATAGAACAAAAAGCAAGACGTAAACTGGGCCCCAAGACAATGCATGGCCCTCTTCATAGATGTGTTGTTTTCCAGAACATCCCCATAGACTGGGTAGTCCATCTTCTCTAGCTTTTGGGCAAATGCTGCTATCACCTGCTGAATGTAGCCTTTGCCCCGGTGAGCTGGCATGGTATAAGCATGGGTTAAACATCCAAACTGATCCAGCAGGACCCAAGAGATTGGACATCCTCCCACATCTAGAAGGCAACTACTGGGAAAGGAGCTGATCAGCTGAATCAAGTACTGGAGGCTCTGCTCATTGCCACCTACACTCCACGTGTCATTCAGCAGGGGGGCTTGGGTCACATTGAGGGATGAGAACTTCAGCTCTGAGTCTGCTCTGAAGAAGAAATGAGAGGTTAAGACAAATCTGCAGATGTAGAGATAGGGTGTTTGTAGGGGTACGGGCAAGCCAAACAGAATAAATGTGATTGTATTCTGTGACTCTCTGGAAACTGCCAAATAGAGATAAGGAAATTTTTAAATCATATTTCAATAATTAAAGTCACATAAAAGGCATATGTGAACTATTGCAGCCTGGGTCCTGTGAAAACAAGGTGGTGGTTGATCAACATTTGCTAATAGGGAGAATAAGAGCCCTAAGTCTTGTGCTTTGTGTCTAAGCAAAGGCTAAAAGCAGTGATAACATCCTGCCTTGTTAATGTGTTGTAAAAGCAGTGTGTATTTGGATAGCTGAGCATGTATAGTGTAAGATAGTCTCCCTGTTCTGAGCACTATATACCTCCGTTAATATTTTATTTGCCACTGATGGAGTTTTTTGTTATTGTTCTAGCAGAATTTTTCTTGAAGATATTGCTTACATTGCAGAAGACAGCTTTGTGGTGCAAATATTATTAGTGTAATGGACTCACTGTAGTGTAGACCGTAGCTGTGTATTGAGAAAGCAGATCACATCCTGTTGTTGGGAATGCTGACCTCTAAGAAGGCAGGATCCTTTACTATAGCATCCAACAACATGGATATTATTACTCAAACTCCACTCCTTGTACAGCAAGGGGCCTTTCCAGAATGCATGTTGAACACAGCTAACACTGCCTTTTGTAACCCTGCAAAGGGGATATATACCACTGCTGATATTTTCCTGGTATTGCAACTCTTGTGATTATTGTGTATATAAAAACCTACCAAACGCTAGAGGTGATGGACTAGCCTTTGTCCCTGAAACTACGGTATTTTCCAGTGCATTGCCCATCAGCACTTTCCCTGGCACCAGTGCAGCTTTTCATAAAGTTGTCAGGGACATTGCAAGGCTAGGTTTGTTGCTGACTGCCCTCATTCAAATGAAAGGCTTTTTCGCAGCTGCTTTAGGAGTTGCAGCCACTGGAGGATCAGGGAGTCTGGTAAGCAACTATGCTTGTGGCTCCATTTCCCCTTCAAGCTTTCCTTTATTTTTCCTTCTTGACCACCCTGTTGGCATTTTCCCTTTTTAAACAAAATTCCCCAATCCCTTCCTCCCCTCAGGGCTTTCCTTAATTTTTTATTTCCCTTCTACAATTCTTTTTGCAAAGAAAAAAGGATTTATTGTATTTCACCTTGTCTCCTATGGCAGTAATTTGGATTTCTCTCTGTCTCCTGTAGCAGTCATTTTGGGGTGTAGCAGTCATCCTGTAGCAATCATTTTACACTCACCAGCCACCCCCTCTCAAGTTTCCAGAAGAGTCCACAGACTCAAAAAGGTTGGGGGAACCGAACTGTAATCATTCCAGAAGCCTATGACACAGAAACTGCTTCACCATGCTTCAACTCTGTTCATTGTGGTCCTACAGACGACATCTCCATTGCTTGTTAAGTTTCAATTCTAGTAGCACTGCCATCTCCTAACTAGCACTGCTATCTCCTAACCCAAGTAGTTACGAGTGCTACATACATGGATAGGCTAGCAGACAGATCCAAGGGCTTCTGCAGAACAAAAACCCGAGTCTGAGACACCAGCTTTGCAGAGAAGTGTTTGACAGCTGCTAGGGTCTGAGACGTCTGATACGCACCATCTTGCAACCCTGGGGAATAGAAAAAGAGTGGGGGTGAGATTGAACTCAGCTGGTTCAGAGGGAGAGTGGGTATGTGCATGCATGCATTGTACACTATACTTAGCAACACTGGTGTGTACACACACACACACACACACAGTGCTTTGGGTCCTGAAGCCCAACAGTCTTACCGTGCAGTAGGAATTCCTGGCCCCAATCGATGGCATCTGTATCTTTAACCAATTGCTGGTAGGCACCCAGCTCCCTATAGAAAACTGCACAGGATCGGGCAAAATAATTGGTCTCTGATGAAGCTTTCTGGACAAGAGCATAAAGAAGAGATGGGAGTGGGGGGAGAGAGATGGTTCCTTGTGTGTGTTACCTTGGAGTATTCCAGGTTATTTTGTCACACAATTCCTCTAACAAGTGGGAGCTCTTTGAAGAGCTCAAAATGGCTGCTGTAGAATTTCCCCTGTCTTCCCAATGCAGTATTTCAGTGATGAGGAAGTCATTTCACACCTGGTTAACACCTCTGTTACTATTAGTAGGTACTATGTGAAAGGCATGTATGTGTGTGCCATGGATTCACTGGCAACAAAGAGCTTATGCCAGCAAGGCTGCTCCTTGCATCCCATTTTCTACCTGAAAGTTCCAACTACTTGTGTATCCCCCCACCCCCACAGATGGTTGTGTACACTTCCTGCCTCCTGTGTTCCCCTTTCACATGTTGTCATATGGGTAAATATCATCATGCTATTGGCACCAGTGGCATTGCTAACTTTTAAAGTTAGCAGCACATCATCCTTTCTGAACAAGAGATTTCTTTTCCTCCCTGTGTACCACCAGTGGTGGTAGTCCACCCTCCCCCCAAGGGTCCCTGGTGCTCATATTACTAGATGGAAGAATCTGTGGTCACCTTTATACTCTATTCTTAGGCTGTGACCTGCTGCTTCTTTGTCCCGTGTTACAGCATAACTCATACAGGGGATCGTACTTGGTAAGGTAATGTCATTTGGCATGAGCTGGTTACACAAGTGCACCAACCTGGAAGGAAACTTCTTTGCTGTTGTCTCGTTGCTGGTCTCCTAGGCGCCTGTAGAGCGGCAGAGATATGGATTGTGCTAGATAAGAAATGCTGTGGATGATGTGCTGCTGCAAGGAGAAATATTATGTGCCAGCTCTGGCCTCTACTCCCCAGCATGATTCTACCACTGCTGCATCATGTGTGATCTTTATAATCTCCTGTTCCTCATAAGATCGATATTGCAGCAGCTACATTGGCTCCAGTCGAGTTCCGAGTTTATTTCAAGGGCCTCCTGATGTTAACCTTTAAGACTATATATGGTGTGGGATCTGTATATCTAAGGGACCACCTATCTGAATATGTCCCCCAGGTCGGCTATAGCCAAGCAACTGTTAGTCCCTTACCCCAAAGAAGTGAGACTGGCTTCAGCCATGGCCAGGGTCTTTTCAGCGCTGGGCCCTGCCTGATGGAACGAGGTCCCAGAGAACAGAGCCAAAACAGAGTTGGCAGAGTTCAGCGGGCAATTCTGCCAGGCATATGGTTGAGCCCAGTACACCCAAGAAAGAGCACAAGAACATCACCTAGCTCTCCTCTGTCAATTCTGAGTTCTAGTTAAAGTGATGGCCAATGTTGACTGCTTTTAAAGTAATTCAAGCAACGGCCATGCTGCAGAGGTTTTAATGTATTAATTTATGGTATGGTTTTATTATAATACTAGTAAATAAGCCCGCTGCAGTTTGAATGCAGCGGGCGCTAGCGGGCTGGCGAGGGCAGGGGCAGCTCGGGCTGGGGCCGGGCGTCCCGCGGTGTGGCGTACCTGTTGGAGGAGGCAAAATGGGCGGCGAGGCGAGTGTCGGAGACGGTGGGAGCGGCAATGGGCGCAGAGCAAAGCGCGGCGTTCCCGGGGCCGTGTGGGCGCGGCTGCGCGGCTGCGGAAGCGTGGGCAGCGGGTCGGAGGGCGGGTGGGCCGTGTGTCGTTGTTGCTGCGGCCGTTCTCGTTGCGGCGGGCGGCGGTGTGGGCAGCCGCGGTAGCTGCGGCTGGCAGCACGGGACGCTTGCGGGCATGTGTGCCGGGGCGAGTCATGCTTGAGGAGGCAGCAGTGCCAGGGCCGTGGCGGCTGGCCCTTTGTGGGCATCGAGAGAGGGAGCAACGGGCCGTGCGGGCTACGGCGGAGGAAATGTCGGCGGCTGCTCATAGGCAAGACTGAAGAGGGGCGAAGCAGGAGGCGCTTTGCGCCTCCCGATTAGGCAGTCCTGCGGCAAGGTTTAAATTTGCAAGCCATGCTGCAATTGGTCCCTTGTCGCTGGACTGACAATCGGAGGGCCCGATTCGCGCCTGCCGATTGGGTCCTCCGATTGTCAGTCCAAGGGAAGGGGCCTATCGGCACCCTTCATCATCACGGACAGGGCCCACCCTCGGGACCCTTAACGAATTATTTAATCCGCTCCGCTAGGAGCGGGTTAAAGATGGTATTATCTCTCTGAATACAATGGATGCTAGGCCACCCCCTGCCTGCCATGGGCAGGCCAGTTAAGGCTTGGAGAGGTCTTGATGGGACTTTTCGGGGGGCGGAGGCACTGGGGGGCAGTCCGTCCCCCCCACACACACACTGAAAAATGTCAACATCTGTTGTACTAGCCTGTTATCATAAGTAGAGATGTACTTCTTTTCCATGGGGGGGGGGGAATTGTTTGAAAAAAGGTTATTTAAAAAACTGAAATATATGCAGTTATTGCCTATTGTGCCTAAACCAATTTTACTGCTCTTTTTTATTATTTATATATTTTGACTTATAGGCCACCCTTCTCAAAAAGGTCTTGGGTCGGTTCTCAATAACTTGATTAAAAAACCATACAAAATAAATGGTTTTAAAACTACACCATCTAAAAATCAATTAAGCTCCAGTGAACTTCCCAATATCACCTGGAAATTAAATGGGCAGAATACAGATTATTGACCACATGCAAGATGGCAGGAGTAGGAGTCTGACTGGGGGTGCCTTTCAGATGGCACTGGTGATCCTTAGTCTCATCCAAAAGCCCCGTGGAAGTTCCGTAAGGGCCTGCATCTCTGCTGGCAGCTCATTCCCTCAGGCTGGAGCCAGGGCCGAAAAGCCAGGGCTGTGGAGAAGGCCAAGTGCACCTCTCTGGGGCTGGACTTCACCAGCAAGTTGGACCTTGTTTAACAAAGATCTCTTCAGGGGGCATACTCAGAGAGGTGGTCCTTCAAGTATGCAGATCCCAGACTACGTAAGACCTTGAAGGTTAAAACCAGCACCTTAAACCTGATCTGGAACTTTACTGGTAACCAGAGCAGCTGCAGGAAAACTGGTTGTACATGCGCTCTCCATAGGGTCCATGTTAGAATCCGAACAGCTGCATTCTAGACCAGGTGTAATTTCCAGGACAGGGATAAGGGAAGGCCCATGTACAGCGTGTTACAGTAATCTAGCCTGGAGGGGACTGTCGCATGGATCACTCATGGCTAGGTGTTCAGGGGGCAGGTAGGGCATTAGTTGCTGGTATACTACTTTTGTGACCTGCAACTCTGTGGTAAGGGAGGCGTTGAAGGTTATCCCCAAATTCTTGATTATCTTTGCAACCTGAAATT
This sequence comes from Paroedura picta, assembly GCF_049243985.1. NCBI lineage: Eukaryota > Metazoa > Chordata > Lepidosauria > Squamata > Gekkonidae > Paroedura > Paroedura picta. The sequence continues at coordinate 74,873,194 of NC_135370.1, read as the reverse complement.
GCACCCCATCGACACAGGGGAGGTGTGCTTCCTCCTCTGGACCTTCCTCTGCAGCCACAGGACTTCTGTCTTGAGAGGATTGAGCTTTAGGCAACTCTCTGGTTAGAGTTCAGCTTTTACTGCTTTTACAGCTTTTACAAAGGCTAGTTTCTGCCCCACCTCCTGATCTTTTCCCCCCTTCCAGCAAGTTTGGGCAAAAAGCTATTTGTTAATCAGTCTGTGGGTGTATGTGTCACAATGGTTTGAGGCAGAGTCAGGTCAAATGACAACAGAAGGTGTGCAAAAGTGTGCCTTGCATGCTCCCCTCATTAATATTAGGTATCCTAGGTGCAAAAATGCTTCTTGGATTTCAGAGCTGTATGTCTTTAGCATACTCATCTTGTCTTTAAAAGCATTTCACTTATTTGAAAAGACAAAATATTTTGCATCAGTTTTTTTAGTACTCCCAAAAATTGGGGGAAAGGGGAAACACTTCTCCCTCTCAACTTTTTGGGCAGGCTTCCACATATCCAATAGAAGCCAGTGGTACTGAACATGCTACTTTAGAAACAAAAGCAGCTGTTCTTCCTTCAGGTGCCCAGTAGCCCCCAGTGTTGACAGTACCTCTCTTTGGGGCCGTGCAATGACCACACGAAAGCTGGGCCAGGAATCCACAACTACCTCCTGATGAAAGGGGTTTTCTTGACGGATGTTCAGTAGAGCTCCATAGACCTAGTGAATCAGGAGAAAGGTGTATATTTCATCTGTCTTGACAAATATGAACATGGGGCAGGGAAGCTGGTCAGGATGCGTCCTTGCTTGCTTTTGCAAGTCATTCTTGGATTGTCATTAGCAAGTGTTTGATCCAACAAGGGAAGGGTGAGTGACAACATTCAAGGTTCTTTGCTAGCCACCTCTATCTGCCATTTTCTGTAAAACCTCAGTGATGAAAGCAACAAATTCCTTGGTCTTCTAATGTTTCCAGTACTATATGGTACTAAAGGTGCAGTCCTTTGCAGATTCCAGGTAAGGAGCAGAGCCCTAAAGATGCTCAGAACATGTGATGCTGAGACAGGGAGCTGAAGCACTTAAAGGGCCCTCATGTTTCTAGTGTCCAAAAGTACCCTTCAGTTAGATTTATTAGCCTGATGTTGTCACTAATGTATCTAGCAATGGGGTTGAGTTCCTGTGAGGTGTGGGCTACCAGAGGATGCTGTCTTACCTTTAGGGACTCAGGAAAGCAACTTTGCAGCTCTTTCTGCAGCACCCGCAGCTCCTCCTGGTTGTCCAGCACCAGCATCCTCAGAATAATTTGAGTGTGTGCAAACTGTGGAGGTGGAAATGGCAGAGTGATGGACCTGGGAGAGGGGCAAAAAAATAGCCGCATGCTTCCCATATACATATTTTACTGCACTCATGCTTCCCCCAAGCAGAAAAGACAGCATGTTTCTTAACATGCTATTTAGATTTATAATCTGCCCTGCCCTGCAGACTTAGTTTAGGGTTACAATGAGAGCATGGCTAGTGGCAGGTTAAATTTTATAATAGAAAAGCAATTCTACTTGAGTGAATGAAGGGAGTTGCTGATATATTCTGTGACATAATTCCAGCAAGGTTTTCACACTGGCTGTCACTTGAGAAAAGTCCCAGGCAGGCATTCCTCAATGATGTGTCCAGTCGGGTTCTTGTAATTCACTGAAGACTCAAATTTGCTCTTACCTCAGTAAATATACTTATGACTTGTAGTTGAGACTGAAGAAAAAGTGTGATCAACTCCAAACAAATTATTGAGTAATCCACCAAGGTCCTGAAAGAGGGCTGCTTACCATTATTAAGGTAGATCCAAAAATGGAGTAGAATATTTAATAATTAGGAGGCTATTAAGTAGCTTCATATGAGCTGAGATTATGTGCTTTTGGTTGACAAATAGCTGCTTTATCTCTAAAGCAGCTGCCAGCCTATGACAAATTTCGTAAGACTAATTATTTGAAAATAAAAAATATTTTTATACCCCACTTTTCACTACTCAAAGCAGCTTCTAATCCCCTTCCTCTCCCCACAACAGACACCTTGTGGGGTGGGGCTGATTGAGCTCTGTGATTTACTCAAGGTCATCCAGCTGGCTTCTTGTGGAGAAGTGGGGAATCAATCAATCCCAGTTTTCCAGATCACAGCTCAACTGCCCTTAACTGCTACACCATGCTGACTCTCAAAGGGGAATTAGGGAATAAATACAGCAAGTACCTAGTGTTGACATGGGAATAGGCGGGACAATCCTGCTGTCAGACAAATTTAAACCCATTATTAATGATGGAACAATGGGTCGCATAAAATGATATGTTTCAGCTTTCAATTCTTTATTAGGCTCCATAAGCAGGTTTTCCATTTAGGTCTGTACTATGATTTTCAAAATAAAATCTCACTTATATGTGACAATAACCTTCAGAGCTCTGCCGCCTCTGTTCTCAGCCCCATTTTAAAGAGCAAGGCCCAATTTAAAAGTGATGCTGGAAGACAAGAACTTACCTGTGCAACATTGCAGGTGCCCAGTGTCTTTAACCTGAGGTGCAGTATAAAGTTAGTATGTTGAATACCCACAGCCTGGAGAGGTGGTGCACTAACTTGGAATGCATGTAGACTAGCTTAAACTGGAATCTACAATGTATGTCCAGTTGCTTTAAGTTCTTGTTGCTTACAAGCAATATTTAAATTCAGCTTGGCCTAGGTACATGAAACTTGAGAGGGCCAACTCCATCCAAGGATATCTGGAGCAGGGTCATTCAGGGACAATGCTAGCAGCTTGGATTGTAACAAGTCTCTGGTTTCAGCTTTAAGTCAGGAATTCCTGATGAAAGCAAAGTCCTCTAGGCAAAAGTGTTTTTACCTGTCCTCTTGGGGCATCGGTTGATAAGTAACTTCCCCCTATACACAGCATGCGGTGTGATCTGTATGCAAGAGTCATCAGGTAAATAGTACCTGTACTGTGTTTGTAACATGAGGTCTAGGATCATGTCATTGCATCTGGAGGAGGATGTAGACAGATATTCCTGATCTCAACATGTTAAATCCAAGGATGGTTGAAGAACATTATTCTCAACTATGCAAGTGCTTTGCAGACTTAAGAGTGACAAACAAGCAATGCAGTAAGTGGAGGGAAAGATGGAAAGAAGACCTTACCCCATGGAAGAAAGCAGAGAACAAAGTCATATCCATGGGAAGTCCTGTGTTAATATTATTTTCTAAATCAGCAGTATTGGAGCTGCTAGTAGGTGGGAGGGAGGAAAGGCACTTTGTATGCTATGTTGGCAGGTTTCCCTGGTCCTGATAGGTCTATCCAGTGCACAGAACAGGAAATCTCCGCAGATCCTGTCTCTGTGCTTGTGCCCACTTTTTAATTTATTTTTATTTTTTGCTTTCATACTCCTGCTAAAGCTACAGGGACACACTGTCCTTTGCACCTGGGCTGCTGCCCTAAATTAAACTAGGTTCTAGTTCTGAGGCAGCCATGGTCTGAATCTTATCTAAAGCTAAAATGTCAAGAAGGGTAACTGCAATATGTAGAAGGCATTTAAGCACAACAGGACAACCAACTGGGAGGGAGTTGGGAGGGAGAGGGGTTGCCTTAAAGCTTGAGTCAGATGCTGTGGAGAGTTCCGGAGTGTCTCCACCCCAGCCTCTCTAATCTTGCCCATCCAGTCTGTGTACATGTAATGGATGCTTCTGGATCCAGGGCTAGGGACTGTTCAGTAATGAGATGGAGCTTCCTTTTGATGACGCACTGCTAAAAAAAGACGGAAAACAAGAGCTTCTTACCTGCCTGGTCTGATGGAAAGGGAGAGTCTTTTGTTGGGCCACCAGTGGTGTTAGGATGGAAGCAGAAGGCGAAGAGCTGTCTGTGAAGTTGCTTTTGTTCAGGATAGCCCCATGCACTGCTTTTCTGCTTTCCCTATCCTGATAAATGATCCCACAGAAGAGGCTCAGCTGCTAGGATTCTGGAAAAAGTCATACTACACCCCACCTATCCATAAAAGCAACTGACCTTGGTTAATTATTGAACAAAATTCACCAAAAGGATAACAAAACAAGCAGAAAATAATAGCCATCAATACACTTAGAAACACCAGGGAAATTTCACAGCAAGATAGAACAAGTGTGTAATCAGGCCTATTTTATAGGTGTAAAACAAATCTGAAGACTGATGCAAGTAAAGAGTATTCATTTCTGATATGTTCCACATTTTAGCAAGACCAGAAGCACCCTCATCTCATTTTGTAATTTAAAGGTTTTTTTAAGTACATAAAAGTATTGGTACATGGTATTGCCCAAATATAATATGAACAAGTGTGCATAAAAATATATATTAGCTTGATACATCAGTTATTAATCCCATCATTGTATCTTCTTAAATATTTTACCATTAGCATTACTTCCCATAAGTTTTATTATTATTTGAATTATTTTTTAGCAATCTTCCAATACTTTGTGATCAAATCCTGATCTAGACTAGTGAGTAAATGAAGGAATAAAGGTGGAATGTAAATATATTTATTACTGACTAAGCTCAATTGAGCACCTGTTTACTCTTCAGAATAGGCTTAGAAAGGCTTGGGCTGCTCTTCTCAATACTTACATGGTATAAAATGTTATAGTAGTTTCATATTTCCTCATGCAGTCTTATTAAACAATTCATTACAATCCTCCAAGCCTAGTAACATGCAAAGCAATTTATCTTTGCCTCCACAAACAGCCCCATGTAAAAGCGATAGGTATCCCATAAAAAGTTATCTTCAAAAGCATTTGGATGTCCCAAATAAAATGTTTCAGAAATAGCTTAGAATGGGCCCTATTCCATTACCCAGTAAGGAAGGGTGGTGGTGGTCTGTAATCAGTGAAATCAACAATCAGATCTTAGATGTTGGTGTTTATAAATGTTTATTGAATACCATTAATTATTCAAAGAAAAGTTATTTTTCTTAGGGGATTTCTTAGGAGCTCCTTCATTAGCCTCCCATTTTATTCCTTATGTTTCCGGCTCTCTGATTTTCACAATAGGTACAGCATTTGTTAATTAAAGCAATAAAAGAGAACCAAACAACAAAGAATAAAATCAGAGTCCAGTAGCACCTTTAAGACCAACAAAGATTTATTCAAGGCATGAACTTTCGAGTGCAAGCACTGTTCGTCAGACAAAGACTTAAAACAACATAAATGTCCTAACAAAATGCAATTTTTACATCTATTATCAAACAAAAACGTGTATATATTACACAGATGGTAATTCAAGATGGTAATTACAATATTATTTGCACTGAAATGCAAGACTGCATTATTCATGTTGTTTATACTTTGTGTTTTTATTTATTATATTTATATACCACCCTCCCTGAAGGCTCAGGGCAGTTTCCATCAAACAGTAATAATACAAATAACTCAGTTTATAATAGTACAATAATTGTTGTTATGTGCGAAGTCGTGTCCGACCCATCGCGACCCCATGGACAATGATCCTCCAGGCCTTCCTGTCCTCTACCATTCCCTGGAGTCCTTTTAAGTTTGCACCTACTGCTTCAGTGACTCCATCCATCCACCTCATTCTCTGTCCTCCCCTTCTTCTTTTGCCCTTGATCACTCCCAGCATTAGGCTCTTCTCCAGGGAGTCCTTCCTTCTCATGAGGTGGCCAAAGTATTTGAGTTTCATCTTCAGGATCTGGCCTTCTAAAGAGCAGTCAGGGCTGATCTCCTCTAGGACTGACCGGTTTGTTCGCCTTGCAGTCCAAGGGAATCGCAAGAGTCTTCTCCAGCACCAGAGTTCAAAAGCCTCAATTCTTTGACGCTCGGCCTTCCTTATGGTCCAACTTTCGCAGCCATACATTGCTACTGGGAATACCATAGCCTTGACTAAACGCACTTTAGTTGGCAGGGTGATGTCTCTGCTTTTTAGGATGCTGTCTAGATTTGCCATAGCTTTCCTCCCTAGGAGCAAGCGTCTTTTAATTTCTTTGCTGCAGTCCCCCTCTGCAGTGATCAATACAATAATTATAACATTATGAACAATAGAACACTGGGGAGAACAATAAATCAACGCTTACTGGTGGACCAGTGAGATGGGTGAGTCTGCAGTGATAGTTGTAGGAGGGAGGCTCAGGGGAGCCAATTGGAAGTGATGGTACTGGTCAACTTCAACCAAATTCCTGGCAGACAAACTCCCTTTTGCAGCCTCTGTGGAATTGTTAAGAGTTCTGTCAGGGCCCTGATCTCCTCTGAGAGCTTGTTCCACCAGGTGGGGGCCAAGATGGATTTATCTAATTCAGTAAAGGTAATGATGCAAATTTAAATACTTTAAGGTCCCATTAATTTAAATGGGAATTAAACTTGAGCTTCTTTCTCCCATTGAAATCAACAAGACCACTACTGCTTTGCTTTGAACATGCCCCATTAATAAATGTCAATAATTTTAAGTAATTTGTTACTTACTAAATGACACATTTATAGAAGAAGCTTATCCCTTCTGTTATATGGCTATTAAGTTTTGTATGCTTGTTTTATTTATTTATTTAGTTGGTTATTTAGTCATTTATGGATGACTTGTCTCACTGAGACTCACGGCAGATTGCATATTATAAAACAATGCAATCAAATAGAGACAGAGACAATAAATAACAGTAGCGCTAGGATTACAAAAATTAGAAACAATGTAACAAAGTATCCTCCATGATATCAACAAATGCAGAAAATGGAATTATAAAAGTAGAAGACAATGCAGTAAGAAAATTATAATACAATAAAGTGTGGAAGAGACTATGGTTCTTTCTTTGTATAAAACAAGGAAACAATCAATTTTACTATAGCTTTGTTGTCTTTATAAAAGTGCCCTCGTGAACATGTCTACTTTAGGTAGTGTAGAATTAAAGAAGTGTGGGATCCTTTCCAAGCTCCTCAGGCAGGCAGGAGCCACAACACAGAATGCATATATACAAGTAGAGGTTGATGCTAGGGTTGTGCACGGGGGCCCCGATTCGGACCGTTTCGGATCCGAATCGGCCCGATTCGGACCGGTTCGGGTTCGGACCGGCCCGATTCGGACCGATTCGGATCCGAATCGGCCGATTCGGACCGATTCGGACCGGTCCGAATCGATTCGGGAGCCAATACAAGTCAATGGAGGCCATTGACTTGCATTGAAAGGCTCCCGAATCGATTCGGAGCTGTCCGAGCCGATTCGGGGCCAATGCAAGTCAATGGAAGCCATTGACTTGCATTGGAGCCTCCCGAATCGTTTCGGGCGTTTCGGGGCCAATGCAAGTCAATGTCTCCATTGACTTGCATTGGCAAGCCTTCCCCCGCCTTCCCCGGGGGCTGGGAGGGAGGGGGTGCAAGTTGCACCCCTGAAACTTCTTGGGGATCTCAGGGAGGGTCTTCCCTGAGTCCCCTGAAAGTTTCAAGAAGATTGGACCAAGGGGTCCAATGCTACGGGCTCCCAAAGAGGGTGCCCCTATCCGCTCCATTGGTTACAATGGAGCGTCAGGTTCTCTAGGCTGAACATGTTTCTCCATAGACTTCTATGGGGGATGTTCCTTGGGAGCCCCCAGGATGGGACCCCCTGGTGCAATCTTCCTGAAACTTGCAGGGGATGGAGGGAAGACCCCCCCCAGAGATCCCCTGCAAGTTTCATGAATATTGGACCAAGGGGTCCCCATCCTATGGGCTCCCAAAAGCGTGAGAAAAAAATGATTACAGAACAAGGAAATTGGCAATTTACCTGCTGAAATCATTTTTTTCTCACGCTTTTGGGAGCCCATAGGATGGGGATCCCTTGGTCCAATATTCATGAAACTTGCAGGGGATCTCTGGGGGGGTCTTCCCTCCATCCCCTGCAAGTTTCAGGAAGATTGTACCAGGGGGTCCCATCCTGGGGGCTCCCAAGGAACATCCCCCATAGAAGTCTATGGAGAAACATGTTCAGCCTAGAGAACCTGACGCTCCATTGTAACCAATGAAGCGGATAGGGGCACCCTCTTTGGGAGCCCGTAGCATTGGACCCCTTGGTCCAATCTTCTTGAAACTTTCAGGGGACTCAGGGAAGACCCTCCCTGAGATCCCCAAGAAGTTTCAGGGGTGCAACTTGCACCCCCTCCCTCCCAGCCCCCGGGGAAGGCGGGGGAAGGCTTGCCAATGCAAGTCAATGGAGACATTGACTTGCATTGGCTCCAAACAGAGGCCAGGAAGGGACTCTCTCTCCCAGGTGCAGGGGAACCTGTGGCTGTCAGCCTAAGCAGCCTCCAGGTGAGAACTGCAGAACCAATAAGGTCCACTGAGTTCTCACCTGGGTTCCCCTGCAGAGGAGAGGGGGGCCCTGCACTGGCCTGTGGGGGGGATATCCCTGCACCACTAGGAACACTAGTGGCTCAGGGATGTCAACCTCCAGGGGAGACCTGGAGATCCCCCCAGAAACCCCCAGTGAAGCTGTAAAGCTTCACGGCACCTACGCACTAACCCAGGAGAGCCTCAGAAAGCAAATGGAGGAGCTCAGAGGCGAATCTGGATGCTCCATCCATGCTGTGGACTCATCACTGGCTCTCCCATCCAAATACAAACAAATACAAAGCAACAAATACAAAGCAAGAGGAAGACTTGCTTTTCACAACCCAAAGGTGTATCAAAGCAGCTTCCACTCACCTTTCCCTTCCTACGCTTGGGCCACCGCCCTCAAACACCACAAATCCAACTGCTCTACTCAGGCCACATCCTGAGAGAGCCCTGGCAGAGCTGTTCTGGGAGAACAGCCCTGGCAGCAGCAAAAAGACACATTCCCCCCCCAGAAGTCCACACACGGCGCAGTGGACACTGGTGGGGAATCCAACAACCTAACAGGCCACCGCCTCAAACCACCTCTAACCCAACTGCTCTACTCAGGCCACATCCTGAGAGAGCCCTGGCAGAGCTGTTCTGGGAGAACAGCCCTGGCAGCAGCAAAAAGACACATTCCCCCCCCAGAAGTCCACACACGGCGCAGTGGACACTGGTGGGGAATCCAACAACCTAACAGGCCACCGCCTCAAACCACCTCTAACCCAACTGCTCTACTCAGGCCACATCCTGAGAGAGCCCTGGCAGAGCTGTTCTGGGAGAACAGCCCTGGCAGCAGCAAAAAGACAAATCGGCGCACGCACAACAACAAACTCCTCCTGGGCACCCACTGAGAAATGCTCAGTTACTTCTTGGGTTTACCTTGAGCTCTAAGGCTCACTTTGGGACTGGGAAAAGTTTTCCAAATGGGTGGCATGACTGAGGGACCCAGATTTAATCTCTGGCCCTCTGGTGATTGCAGAATTTCTGTTTGTGTGGTTGGGGGGGGGGCAATTTAGATTGGCCAGGGCACTGGTCCTGTCTGAATTTTTACCTTGGGCGAGCGTTTTTCATCCCCGCCACCCAGAACAGACTCAGAGAGGATGCAGTCACAGCAATTCTGTGCTCACCTCAGTCCTCCTCCAAGAATAGTTCTGGATGGCCAAGAGCCGGCAAGTTGACCTTGAGGAAGACCAATTGCTGGACTCTTTCGGGCGCCAGGCGGGAGCGATACTCGCAGACGGTGCTGCTAGCATGAGAAAATGCCCGCTCGCTCTGGACGCTCGTTGGCGGGCACGAAAGGTAGACACGGGCCAGGCGGGAGAGGGCCGGCCAGACCGCCTCCATCCTGGCCCAGTATCTCAAGGGACAGGCGTTCTCGGACTCCTGGGGCTCACCGAGGTAAGCCCTCACCATCCCAGACGCACTGTCCTCCCTCGGGCACCCGCTGCCCTCAAGAGAAGGAGTGGGCTGGAGGAACCCCAGCAAGAAGTTGCCCTGCTCAGCCTTCTCGCTAGGGTGGCCCGCAGTGGCTGATGTGCCAGCAGAGGCTGGGGGGGAAGGAGCAGCGGACGTGCTGGCTCCTTCCTCCCCTGCCTGGCCTGACACCTCAGCCTCCTTGGACTTCCACCAGGCAAGCCTCTGAATGAGCAGCTCGCGCCATTCAGGAAGGCTCCTCTCCCTCTCTGCTAAGCTGCCCTTGACGCGCGGATCACACATGGCGGCGAGCCTGTATGTCACAGACTTGCAGAGGGGTTCGAAGCGGCTCTCAAGCCCTCTCAGAAGCCTCCTCGCAAGCGCGCGCACGGCTGGAACAACGTCTGCACGTCCTCGAGCCGGGTCCAGGAAGGGGGCCAGCACCACACGGGCCTTGTGGACCATGGGCACGACCAGACCCAAACTCGCCGTGTCAGACGAGAGCATCTCCGTGGAAGTCTTGAAGGGCGCAAGCACTTCCACGGTCTGAGAAATGATCTCCCACTCTCGGTGGGTGAGCCACTCCCCAGGCATAAACATCCTCGTCTCCTGGACAAGGGCGTCTAAGGCTCTCCTCTGCTCCACCAAGCGCTCAAGCATGGCGCGGGTGGAGTTCCAGCGCGTGCTGACGTCTCTGATAAGGCAGTGCTGCGGCACGCCCATCAGGACCTGCTTTCTCTCCAGCCTCGAGACGTCGTACGAGCTGTGAGAGAAATGCGCCACGATCTTCCGGCACTTCTCGATGAGATGCCTGAAGTCAATGGCTTCGGCGGATGAACCGGTTCCCTTGGAGCCGATCCCAAGGGCATCCTTAACCACGAGGTGGAGAAGGTGGGCCGCACAGGAGATGTGCTTCAGGCCCATGCCCTTGACCGCCTTGGTCATGTTGAGGGCACCATCTGTCACCAAGAAGCCCTTGGTGACCCCCGTCCCACTGCCTACCCAGCCATCTACCATTCTACGAATGGTGCCCTCGATGTTGTCTGCCGTGTGCCGCACATCGAAGGGTTCGATGTGCAGCAAGGCATGGCGATAGCCTGCCCGGCAGCCCTCACCCTGCCTAACAGGCTCAACCCCACCCAGCACCTCCCGTACGTCCCACCAATGCGCAGTCAGCGAGATGTACGCATCTTGCGCATGACATGACGTCCATATATCCGAGGTGAAGTGTACGGTCCCTGAAGCTCGGGACATCTCTACCTCCACCCGGCACCTGGCTGCCCTATAAAGAGAGGGCAACACTGTCCTGCTAATCGTGGTACGACTAGGAGGCGTGTACCAGGTGGATATGCGACGGCATAGTCGGTGGAAGTACATGTCGTCGGCCAGACGAAAGGGGTACCCACCCACGGCCATGAGCGCAGCTAGGTCATGGTTCGCGGCCCTACACCCTGCCTCAAACCCCCCTTTTGGCATGCCACTGCCAGCCCGGGCAAGCATCTCCACCATGGTCGCTTGCCTCCCTCTAACTCCACCCGCCCCCTGAGCAGAACTCTTAGGGAGAGCTCTCGAGGTGGAGGTCCCAGGGAGACTCTCCAGCCCCGTGCTGGTAGGTTGTGCCTGCGCAGGCACCCCACTGCCAGCCTGTCTCTCCCCCTGAAGCAGGACAGCCTGGTGGTGCCTCTTCAGGTGGTTCATGAGGCCGCTAGTCGTGTAGTGGCGCTCCTGCCTTCCACGACTAACCCTCTGCCTACAGAGCTGGCACTCTGCTAGGTGGGTTCCCTCCACTATCTGGAAGTAATTCCAGACTTTGGAGCCTTTGGACGACGCAGGCTGGCTTGCAGCCTGCGAAGTCCTCTGAGCTGCCTCCTGTGAGGAGCTCGGGCCGGACACACCGTGTCCTGAGGTGGGGACAGAAAGAGGTGAGAGAGGGGGAAGGGGTCGAGATGGTGGGGCAGGGGGTGCCACCTCCATCTCTCCCTCTTGCACCACCTCAACCATCTGCTCCTGTTCCCCCCCCAATTGAAGCCTGCTGGATCCTGGAGGAGAAAGGGGAGTAGACTGGCGGGCCAGTCCCTCACCCATCTCCTCCAGGGCTCTCTGCACCCCCGAGGTGATGCCTGGGGACATGAAGGACAAGCCACTCATGTCCCCAAGGCTCACCCCGAGGGAGAGATCAGGCAACTCCTCCTGATGCCCCCATGCCTCGCTAGCAAAAGGAGCAGCACGAGGGGCTGCCTGATCAGCAGGCCCCGCAGAAGTGCCAGCAAAGACCCCTGCCTGCCGCACCTTAGAAGGGGGCGCCCCGTCAGCCGCCTCAATAAAGAGACCCTTGCGGACACTCTTTATTGCACCACTCCGGCCAGAGGTCGGAGTGGTGGAAGGTCGACCCAAGACAGGCCTCTTCTCAGGTGGGGGGAAGGACGCTTCCTTCCCCCTCTCACTCCCCTCCACCCCTCTGGTTTTCTGTAGGGCCTTTCCCCCAGGGCCCCTAGCCTGACCTTCCTTCTTCCCACTCATGTTCCCTTGGACAAACTTTTCCTACTAACTGTCTGTAATCTAAGAGACAGGGAAATTTGAGGCCCTACCACTAACTGCCCTAACACTTGTTTCTAAGGAAACCTTGAAACTTATAAAACCCTCCCACCAGCTACCTGTTTAGTTTTTTTAGACCCTAAGCTGACCTAACTTCTATGGAGTTTTCCTGTTCTCTCTCTCTCCTTTTTTTTTTTTTGTTAAACTAAAGGAACCTGTCTGGTCCTAGCTAAGTTTAACTGTCCCTACCTAACCTACAGCAGGGAAAAATTAGGAAAAAAAAACCTTTTTAGACTTTCAAAGTGTTTTAAACTACCTGAGTGTTACTAGCTAGAAGGAAGGCTGGAGCAGATTTGTGCACCAAGCCCCCACCTGATCTGCTAAGAAGAACCCCTAAACCTGTTGGCCTCTAAATCAATTCCTGTCTCTACCAGGAAAGCTGGCCTTCAATAAGGCACAGCCCCTGCTGGTTTAAATGTTTTTTTAACTATCAAGAAAATACAATTTTAACCTAAAACCCAAATCACTGTTCTCTTATAAAAATCCTATCTGGCTACTTAGGAAAGAAACTATCTATTCTAAAAAATTATTTGCACTTTATAATTTCTCCTAACACTATGGATTTTACTGCCTATTTAAAGGGTCACTAATTGGACACCCCAAGAAGAACGCAGCAATTCCCCCCAGGAAGGAAACAAACAATCCCCAAAACACCAACCAGCTGCCAGCCACCCAGGGCACTCTCCCAAAGGTGGCAACCAAGCAAAAGTGGCCCTGCAAGGCCCAAACTGCTAAATCAAACCAAGCCTAGCCTAGGCCAACCAAACAGCTTCTGCAAACAACCAGCAGCCACCCAGGGCACTCCCCCAAGGGTGTCCACCAAGAAAAACTTGCCCCGCAGGGCCCTAACCAAACAAGCTAACTCTACCAAAGAAACAGCTCCCAACAAACAAGCAGCAGCCACCCAGGGCACTCCCCCAAAGGTGGCTGGCAAAAACTGGCCCTGCAAGGCCCTAAGCTAAACCAACCTAACAAACACAACCTAACAAACTAAACTAAACTAAAGAACAAACTAAACTAAAACTAGCCCCCCACCAAAAAAACACCTACACACCTATCAAACAACCAGCTGCCACCCAGGGCACGAAGCCCAAAGGTGGCAACTGAGGAAACCTGTAGAAAAAAACCCAAAACAACCAACCCCCCCCCCAAAAAAACAATCAGAAACAAGGCAAGGCAACTTTAAAATACAAGCCCCAACCCCCACCCCCAAAATACTTTAACAAAAAACAACACAGCAAACAGTTAACACAATGAACAGCAAACACAATTCCCCAACCCCCCCAGGCCCCCACCCACAGAAACCCAAAGGCAAAAAACTTTTGAAAAGAGGAGAGAGAGAGGGGGAGAGAGAGAGAGAGGGGAAAATAGAGAAAAATAGAAAAGCAGAAGAAAAAAACCCCTAAAACAAACTATTGCTGTCTTGTCCAGCGCAGAGTCCACAGCCAGGTCCAGAAGTCCACCCAGGAGAGGAGGCAGGCAGGCAGGGCAGGCAGGCTGCTCAACCAAGCAGAGCTTAGGAGTCAGCCAGCCAGCCAGAGCTCAAAGTGAGCTCCAGCAAGCAGCCCCTTGCTTTAAGTAGCCTCCTCCCGGGCAGGCTACAAAGCAAGGGGATTTAAAAATAAAAAGTCTTCTGTGAGTGGCCAGAATGCCTGAGCTGAAAAGCTACAGGCATTCTGATTGGCCACTCACTCCCCCCCTCCCCCCCGCCGCCATTTTAGGCGGCAAAAAAATACTGTTTGAAAAAAAAAAAAAAAGCCAAACAGCAGAGAGGCTTCAGGCAACGGCTGCCTGAAGCCTCCGACTCATGCCGAATCGATTCGGGCCTGCCGAATCGATTCGGCCCGAATCGCCGAATCTCGGCGATTCGGACCGCTAGGGGGCGCCAGAGGTCCGATTCGGACCGTTTCTGGCTCGGAAACGCCCGAATCGGCCCCGATTCGGCCGATTCGGGCGTTTCCGAATCCGAATCGCCCATCCTTAGTTGATGCTGACTATTTGAATGGTGGCACCTTCAGAAAGCTTTGCTAAGTGAATCTGTCACAGTGGCACATTGCAAGGGCTATCCTGCAGGTGTGAGGGCCCAAAGCAAGGAAGGTGATAACTAGAACTGGCAACCAACAGTTAACCAATGATGTGATTGTGTGCCATATGCATACATTGCCTAGCTCCCAGTAGCAACCAAGCTGCAACATTTTGTACTACCTGTAGTTTCTAATTACAGTAGCCTGGCCTAGTCATTGTGACATGGATCCACATAGCCAGATCAGCCAAGTCAAGCTAGGGAGCCATTTTCTGAACTAAACACAGACAGAATAAACCATTTTTGGAGCTGCATTAACTTGCTTCTCCAGCGACAATACCAGGTCCAATATAAGCCTAGGCTCCTTCAGTCAGTTATTTATATATGGTAGTGTAGACAAGAGATCCTAGGATTGCTGGCAGCCAGGCGAGAGGTGGTTTGCCATTCCCTGGCTCTGCCTTATGACCCTTGTGTTCCTTGGAGGTCTCCCATCCAAATAATAGCACTAGGCTTGATCGTGCTTAGCTTCTGAGATCGGGCTTGCCTGGGCTATCCAGGTCAGAGCAATGGTGTCAGAGGAAGGCAGCTGAACCTCAACAAGCAGTGTCTTCCAGGACTTCAGCCTTCCCAGCCAGAATTGATTACATTTTGTCAGGATTCAGTTTCAACTTGTTAATTTTTAGCCAGCTGAACACAGTTGCCAGGCAGTGTCTCAAAGTCTCTACTACATCACCAGGCAATTTAGAATTTAGAAAAAGAAATATAAAAATGGGTTGGCTTGATCAGTGACAATCAAGTAAAGTTAGACATTCACTACCACCAGGTCTAATTGAGCTTCTCTTCTGCATCTTCCTTAGCATCATTCACACATGACACCAGGTGTAGAAAGCCAGATAAAAGGTTCTTTGTACCTTCATTTATAAAAAAGCATGTTACAGCTGCATGGTTCATTTTTGTTTACAAAACTGGTATTCCAGCTTTCTGCCCTTGCAAGGCAACTCACAGTTTAAAACATATGTAATAAAATCACATTTTAAAATCACCTTCCAAACACACATAATTAAAACGATTTTTAAAGAGTTAAAATGCACATAAAACATGCCAATATTGGTTAGGAATAAGAGATCTTAGAGGGAACACCAAACAAAATAAAATCTTCACCATTAGTGGAGGATGACAATGGAAGGGGTCAAACAAATCTCTCTGGGGAGAGAGTTCCATACTCCGGTGGAATGACTGAGAAGGACCTCTGCTAGGATGCCACTTGAGTAATCTCAGAAGGCAGGAGCACCTGAAGAAGACTATGGTAGTTGGACAGGTTCATAATGGAGTTTTGTCAGATTTGCTGGTCCTCCATATACTGATTTGAGGGTCAAGGCTGGTACACATTGGCTGAATTACATCTGGAGCCCCCCCCCCCCTCAGGACCAGACCTTGGAAGCCTTTGGAAGCCTTTGAAGCTTCTACACAAAGGCAGACCCCAAATAATGCAACCCACTTAATACCTCTTATTAGGACCAGCCAAACATCTAGCAACAGAACAAAACTTGAGTGCAGTGGCATTTTGAAAACGAACAAAGTTTAAAATCTGAGTGGTAAGTTTTGGTGTGCATGCACACCTCATCAGATAGTATGCATCAGACATCTGAAGAAGTGTGTGTGCACACAAATGCTTATATCTAGAATTAAATGTTGTTGGTCTTAAAGGCATCACAGGATGCAAACATAATGGTGTAAACTTTAATGTTTCCCAGAACACTTTGGGCTGAATGTTAGACCGTTTATGCACTGGGAACTTCACTGCCCCAGCTCCCATGCAGGAGCAAAAATTGGGGCAGATGAGGCGCACCAGGCCAAATGTTCCCCCATGTGGGTGCAGGAAGAGGTGGGGCAACCTGCCGTGACTAAAACTCCAGTGCATAAACAGTCTTACACACAAATACACACCTCCAGGGGAAAAAAGGTAAAGCTTCAGGACATGATGTGAAATCCTACTGCAATCTGCTTTCTGCTGCTTGTTAGCGGCAGAGTCACCAGAATGTCTAGGGTTGTCAACTCTGGGTTGGGAAATACCTGGAGACTTTGGGGGTGGGGCTGGGAGTCCACTCTCCAAAGCAGCCGTCTTCTCCTGGGGAACTGATCTCTGTCACCTGCTGGAGAGGATCTATAAAACTGGGGGCTCCCCTGGTGCCACCTGAGGACTACCATCCCTGCCTATATAGCAGACTCCGCCAGAAGGGACCACAGGGAACGGAGCCTCACAAGCAACCGAGGCGCAGATTCTGAGATTTTTATTGCAAGGATGAGGGTGGGGTGACCCAAAAATGTACAAGCCGCAGCCTCAGCATGATCTAAAGTAAGAGAACGGTGGTCTGTGTGCACCGCGGGGCTCTCTCTACGAGCGCCTCTCCCAGGCTTCACGACTCCAACGACGTTGGAGTTCTTTTTCCGAAACAGTCCGACGTTTACCGGACGTGTCCGAGGCCGGATACGGAAATACCCGAGGATGTCCGAAATAAGCCGAAGATTGCGCTAGCACAGATCTCGGTTAAGGAGCCATCATGGAGGACCAGATCGCGAAGCTCCGGGCAGATGGGATCCAAAAGCGGGTTGTGCAGGAAGGCCGAGGAGAGCTTCCCGATTACCAAGACGGTACCAAGGTGACAAAACTGTGCGCGCTTGTCTCAGGGTTAAGGTAACGGAACTGGCCCGCGGAAAAAGCGCATGCGCGGACATTAGCCGATGACACATTGGTTGGCGCAGAAGCCTCCTGCGCTGCGAGGCTGGGGAGGGGAGGGGAGGGGAGGGGAGGGGGGGATGGAGCGGTATGCAAATGAGGTAGAATCCCCTCTAATGATCATCGCGGGCGATCCTCGTTTCCCGCGATTCGGAGATGTGGTTGGTTAATTCCCAAGAGGCTGGGTGGGGAGGGCCTGGGGCTCCTCGAGGGCGGAGTCAGGGGCGCGCTGACTGACAGGGCTTGGAGGCGTGCAGTAGTCAGAGCCGGTTTTATTTGCTTTACTTTTGCGCTGCGTGTGTATTTTCCCGCATGGGCATACCTGCTTATGGATGAAGTGAGTTCTACTCCCTTGGGGCCAGGACAAAGAAGTCCTGCCGCCTGATAGAGTCTTCACGTGTGGAAATGGGAAATCGAAAAACTTCACTGCTTGACCAGATTGAATATTAAATGGACCACGGGCAGCCCTAGTCCCTTCTGGCCTCGGAACCAGTGAGATGATGCAACTATTACCAGCTGAAGTTTGGTTAAGGCTTCTTAGGGCATGAGCCAGGACCTGAGAAAATAAATATGTTTTGGAATGTGCCCCTGTTTAAAGAAACCTTTAACACCCACAAAGTTTTATTCAAGGTGTTAACGGTCCCACTGGGCCCAAAATGTGTTCTGCTTCAGACCAACATGGCAACCCACGAGCCCCTGTCTAAAAGCTGCCTGCAATAGAAAGCGAGTACAGTAAGCGCCTCTCTCCCTGCTCTGTTAGATATTTGTATGCAAGAAGATTGCAGAGGAACATTCTGAACTGGAATCTCCCTTTGGAAATCATGGAGACAATGGGACTGCCTTCACATTCTGCTACCTCATTCTCCTACCCATGTAGAATACATACTACACATGTCAAGCAGGCCTTGCATAGGCCATGTCTATATTTCCAGCCTTCAGTGGAAAAGGCATTAAATGAAAGCATTCGAGGACTCTACCTGTTTCCACTAACTTAGTCAGAAAGGGATGGATACAGTTGTTACTGAGTGGGAGGGAGCAGACAGGAATAGTTTGGTGGGTACTCAGGCAGGTTTAGATGGTCTGTATGTTTTATATGAGCCTCTTGTGGTGTGGGGTGGTAAGGCAGCTGACATGCTATCTGAAGCTCTGACCATGAGGCTGGGAGTTCAATCCCAGCAGCCGGCTCAAGGCTGACTCAGCCTTCCATCCTTCCGAGGTCGGTAAAATGAGTACCCAGCTTGCTGGGGGGTAAACGGTAATAACTGGGGAAGGCACTGGCAAACCACCCCGTATTGAGTCTGCCAAGAAAACGCTAGAGGGCGTCACCCCAAGGGTCAGACATGACTCGGTGTTTGTACAGGGGATACCTTTACCTTTATGTTCTATTTTATTTATATTAATTCAGTTAATTTCTATACTGCCCTCCATGTGACATCTCAGGGTGGTGTACATGGAAACAGTAGAACAAAAATACATTGAAACATTTGCAACAGTATGAATAGAAAGCATAATGAGTGTGAACAGTCAACGTCAACCAAGTTTGGGAACATTGTGCAGCAGCTTTAGGTTAGAGATGTGTGCAATGTCAGAATTGCTTGGCAAGGGGCCAGGTTGAGGTGTATGGGCATTTTTGTGTATGTTTTATGTTCTTCATGTAACACAAGAAAAGTACAGTGGCTACCCCCCAAATGTCAAGAGACACATTCCCCAAGTGTAAGCAATTGGAAGGGATTTGTAGATCATGTAACCCAAATCTGTGGATTAGATAGGATCTCCTCTGGATTAAGTAGTTGCTATTAATAGCATACAAATTAATCCACATAATCCGGCAGTGGAAGCAAGATGCATACAATTCTTTTTCTTTCATAGTGTACTAGTGAGTAGAGACGCCAGTTTTTCTTTTCAAGCTCAGCTGCCTGCAGTTCTGAATCTACATTAACTTTTAAATCGACTAGCATCCTCTCTTTCTTTGCTTCTGATCACCTCAAATATAACTAGTCTCCAGTTTTAATTTCTACCATTTCCTTTCAGTTTATTCTCTGCTGCACAAAGTTTTTGAGAAGCCTGAATGAAACTAGAGACAGAGACCTAATAAAAAGTTATTTTTGTCACTCACAAACAAATCTTTACTTGTTCCAAGAGTATTTATATCTTTTGAGACTTGCTGCACAGGCATTAGTGGATAGATGAGCTGATTTGTTGTTTGTTTTGATTTAAATATGTATATAGTTGCAGCAAGGTTGAGTGAATAAATTACACTTACGAAGGGGAATGGATTTCAATATCTACAGACTGGTGCATTTACTAACTCCACAGTTCATAGTATCAGGGCTTTGTTCATTTGTATACCCTGACTGGGAGAGACAGTGTTATACTACAATGTGTACTCTGCCATGGAACTCCCTTGTTATTCTTGGGCCAGGCTCACTGAACCTAACCTCCTTCACAGTGTTATTATTATGATTATAAAACAGAGGAGAGGATCATGCACACCACCCTGAACTCTTTGGTAGAAGGGTGGGATACAAAGAAATAGACTTGTTAGCTCAGTTGACTACTGTATTGGAAGCTGAGTTAACACCTCTGCTTGTGGGGATGGCAGAAAACTCTACATCCATACTTCTGGGCATTCACCACCATCCTACACAGTCTAGCCACTGATATCTGACTCTGCTGTTCCACTGGGTCTGGAAAAGTAGCAAGCAGGCAGTCTTGGGGTTGCCTCATCCAATAGTTCTGCTTCTTGTTCTCTTCAGGCTACCTTCCATTACCGTACACTGCTGTGTAGCCCAGACCAGCGGGTCTTAGATGAGAGTCGTGCAAGGGGCAAACCCATGGAGCTCATCATTGGCAAGAAGTTCAAGCTGCCTGTCTGGGAAACCATCTTGAGCACCATGCGTGAGGGAGAACTGGCTGAGTTTTTGTGTGATACAAAGGTAATTTCCACAACTATGAAAAACAGGTTGGATGGTCTTGTGTCTTGCTGGATGGTCATTCTGCCTCGAGATTCCCAAGTATCAAAAAATAGCGCCCTGTTTTACAGTATTTCTGTGGGGACTGATACTGTAAAGGGTTTGTACATTATGGTATAATTATATTATGAATTATAGTAATATGTCTTAGCATTCAGCATCTGCTCCCTTCCCACATAAAGTACTGTAAAGCTTGACTGTAACTCCACACAAACACAACATTTGATTTTAGTCACTGAGCAGTCCAAAAATCTTACTTTATAAAAAGAATCAATTTTGTAGCTTGTAGCTTGTAAGTGTGAAAAGTATGTGGCAAAGTATGTGAGAAGATCTCAGGCTTGAAAAAATGAGATGTTTCATTGATTCAAATTAGAAGCTGTTTTATGGGAACATTTATAAAATTCCAGTTTGCTATTTGTTGACCACTATTTGTTAGCTGTGGCAGGGGACAACAGAGTGGAGCATCCCTGCCCCAGTCCTGTTCCTGGCCCAGCAGAGTAGGCTGAGCTCTTTCTGTAGTTGGAGGGGGGGGCAGGGAGCAAGGGGGAGATGGAACATGATGTCACATCCGGTAGGAGTGTCTGGGTGATGTCAGTTCCGGTGACATTTGACTTCTGGGGATGTGGCAGGGAGATGTGACCTCTTGACATCATTTCTGGGGCTTCTCAAAGCCTGAAGAATGCTTCAGGGGGTTTGCAACACTAAAAAGGTTGAGAAAGGCTGGTGTATAGTATGTACTATCCGTTAATGTAAGTATATAATTTCTGCATTGTTTAATGTGTCATGTTAATGCTTATGCTTTGATTCAACTCCTTTCAGATTTCTGCAATCCAGATTATGTTCCAGTGTTTATTAGATGTCTGGTCCTGCTGATCCTATTGACCTATAGTGTGCAATTTGCCTTGAGTCTCTATGAGGAGGGTGGACTGTATGTGGCAGAAATAAAATACTTTCAGCTCCAAAGTAACTTGAGTTCAGCACCAAGAAAATGAAGCCAGTTACCTGTTTACATTATGCAAATTAAAAACACTTTACACTTTTGCTCAATTTGTCCCATTTCTTCAAGTCCTAGGGGCAAGGAAAGCCATCGCAATCCTGCAGTCTCTTTTTTTTCAACCCTTTAAAGAAATCTGCTTAATGATTGGCAGATTCATACACAGAAAGTGGTCCTCTGGATTCTTAAACCACTTGGGGCTTTTGAAGAAAGAACCAATATCTTGAATTGTGTCTGGAAGTGAATTAGCAGCCACTATGTGGAAATAATCAGCCCTCCTTTCCAGCACAATGCACCACGTACAAAGCTGTTATCTTCTTTCCTCAGCAAAGAGGTTCTTCTCCCCCTACATGAAAGGCTCTACCCGTGACCCTCTTCCCTTTTGTTTTATACCTTCCAGCATGTAGTGTTGTACCCAACGGTGTCCAAGAGCTTGAGAAACATTGCAGCAGGGAAAGACCCATTGGAGGGGCAGCGACACTGCTGTGGCATTGCTCAGATGCATGAGCATCACTCGCTTGGTTACCCAGATCTCGATGAGCTCCAGCAGAATCCTCAGCCTCTCATTTTTGCCATTGAGATGCTCAAGGTGAGGGGGAAGGAATAGAGAGGGCCTTTGGGACTGACAGAACCACAATGGGGATGGAACTGGGTTTACTTGAGAATCTCCTGTGGGTGGGTGTAAGAATAGTGCAGAAGGGAGGAGAAGTAGGTGGCCATCAAGTGATTCGCTTGGCCTCTGGGGTTTTGGTTGAGTGTCAGATATGTTTCTGCTAAGGAGCCACGTTGCAAGTGGAGAGGGAGGAGTTATTTTGTGATGATTCAGGGGTGAAGAAGAAGCTTTATGGGTTAATGACAGTCCTCACCCCCAGCGTTTGGATCTCATTTTGAAACAATCCTTTCCATCTCTAAGCTGGAGCCTGAAGAGAACAGGGTCAATGGTGAGGTTGGTTCTTGAGATGTTTGTGACATTTTCTGTCCCTGTAGTTGAACTGTGTGACCATTGTGCCTTTGCAGGTGGAGGGCCCAGGCTCATATCGCCAGGATCCTTGGGCTATGTCAGATGAGGAGAAGATGAAGGCTGTGCCCCTGATCCACCAGGAAGGCAATGAGCTCTACAAGCAAGGCAAGGTGCAGGAGGCTGCTGCCAAGTACTATGATGCCATTGCGTGCCTCAAAAACCTGCAGATGAAGGTGACTGAAGGCATGTTGTGCAGTGCACCTGTCCCAAGGAATAACATTTGTGGCCTGCTGTACCCTTTGTTCAGATGCTCATGGGGCCGAACATAAATTTATTGTGGGGGCTGTCAACTCTAGGTAAAGTAGGGGTCTCTTCTTGCTTGCATTGGCTATAGTTGTGGGTTGGCAACTTGCCTTATTAACCAGGAGTGGTTAACACAGTGAGTCATACAGGGAACAATTCCTGCTAGAGTTCTCCCATCTCTCAGCTAGCACTAGGCCAATGGCAGAGGTCCCCAGAGGGCCTCCCTTTGCCTCAGCTTTCAGACCCCATATGCAAGCTGCAGGAAGTAGCCTGCCAGGCCAGATGTGCCAGTCTTCCTTAGCATCACTCGAGCACTCTTGGTTTGCTTTAATTCAGAGATCTTGTTTCTCTTTAGGCCATCAGATGCAGACAGGGACAGGACTCCTGCACAACTTTTGGCAGAGACAGTATTTTCTTCCCTCTTGCAGCACTGTGAAGGGGAGGGCCTATCAAAACATCCGGTATTACTGCTAAACAGATAGTAGCTCAGTGGCCTCGTGTGTCTAGTTGCAGGAAGTCCTCCCCAGCCTGGCATTTTTTTCCTTGCTCAGCATTCCCAAGTACTTTGAGGGCCAGACTGGACACGATGGCCATATTCTGGTGTTGCCAACTAAGTCTGGTGATGAATCCTTATAAAGTGGAAGGGCACAGAAATTTCAAGTTCAGCACAGACAGATGTGCAAAGGGAACTGAACCCTTGACCCACTTGCACTTTCTCTTCCAGAAGCTGCTTTTTAATCCCCCCCCCCATTTTTCCTTCTCTCTGCTAGGCAACAGTATCTCCATGGTGGTAGTATCTACAGTAACAGTCACATATACCATGTGCTACCACTAAAAAGGAAATTTCTGTATTGCAGGCAGTTACATCTCTACCAAACCAAGTCTACTTATCCTTGGGCAGGGGTGCTTCAAAGTCTCTTTACAGCTGGCCAGTTGCTTCCTGTAGCTGCCTTATTTAGAAAAGAGAGAAACAACTCCCCTGATGCTCTTGGGTCTTCTAGTATGGTCCTGAACTGGGGCTCTGGGGCTTCCTCCATTCACTTCCTCTCAGGATGTTTAGCTCCAGCTTCTTCCTTCTATCCAGCCTTAGCATCCTTTGGTTTGGCTTCTGCTTTGAACAGGTCATATGTCCTTGGTCTCACTTTCAGATTGGCCCATAGCCTGCTGGCCTCTATGGGTAGTATTGGTTATGACCAAGTTGCAGCCATGCCATCTTGGGGGTTGGGTAATACACTAGGCTTGCAGCAGCCACAGAAGCTGACCATGCGAGTCTGTGTGCATGCAAGAGAGAAAACAAACAAAACCAGCTGAGACTTTTTTAGTTTTTGCAAAGTAAAATAAGTAATGTATTAAGGAACGACATTTCTAGATAGTGCAGGAGAGAGAGAGAGAGAGAGTTGTCATCTATTCTGACTGGCTAGGATGGAGCCATGTGTGTGTGCGCAAGAGAGGGCTGTAAAAGGAACAGGAAGGAAGGGAGTTCACATCAAAGGGGAAGCACTAAAAGTCAGAGACAAGGAGGATGTTGTCTCTAGCCTATCTATCCCTAAAACACTCTCATAGCCCCCTCTGAAGGCTGAGACTAAGAGACGTCACAGGAACTTCTCTTCCAGCAAAGTGAACGGCTGGGCTCATGATGCCCATGGGCTCCAAGGCTGGATGGTACCCATACAAGAGAAGAGCAAGTAACAAAGGTGAGCAGAGGTGTGGAGAAGGCTTTGTTTCTCCTTCCCAGGCCACACAGCCATTCATTTATAGGGAGTCAACGGTTACTATCATGCCAGGCTATGCCTGGAGCCAAGCTGCATGTGTTCTCATGCACAGGGAACACCTTGCAAAGAGCCAGTGGTGCCTCATGCTGCTTCTGCCCTCCTAGGAGCAGCCAGGATCCCCAGACTGGATCCAGTTGGACCAGCAGATCACCCCTTTACTGCTCAATTACTGCCAATGTAAGCTGCTGAGTGAGGAATATTACGAGGTGCTGGATCACTGCTCTTCCATTCTCAACAAATACGAAGGTAAGACATCTGACCGACTACAGAATGGAATGAGCTGCAGACAAAATGGAAAGAGGCCACAATGCTGGGGTAATATATGAGATGTCTGGGAGGCTGACAGGACTGTCTGTAGGCCAGAAGAGCCTTTTTGTATGATGCTGGCTGTAGAGCCTCAAGTACAGAGCGGGTGGTGGTGGAAGAAGCCTCTAGGAAGTCCTGGGTTAATAGGCCAGGCTGTGAGGTGTACGTTCCTATGATTCACTACGGATTGCCATCTCCACAGATAATGTCAAGGCCTACTTCAAGAGAGCCAAGGCACATGCTGCCGTTTGGAATGCGGCTGAAGCTCAGGCTGACTTTGCCAAAGTGTTGCAGCTGGATCCGTCGCTGGGGCCTGTGGTTGCACGGGAGCTGCGCAGCCTGGAAAGCCGCTTACGCCAGAAGGATGATGAGGACAAGGTCCGATTCAAAGGCATCTTCTCCTAGTGGCCACGCTGCAGCCTTCTGTCCCTAGCAGGGACAGCTCAGGCTTTGCCATCAGTACCCAAGTGCAAGACAGCATCAATGGACTGTGTGCTTCTTTGGCAGGGTCAGCAGGTACTTGCTGTCTGTAGAGATGCTGGAGGAGCTGGCCTTTCTTGTCAACAAGTTTCTTGTCATCTTTGTGCAAATAGTCCTGTTTGCTGCTGCCAAAGTAAGCAGGGGTACAGGCGGGGGAAGTCGTTCTGATTACCCAAGTCAAAGGAGGTGGACAAAGCTCACTGAGAATGCGTCTGCCGGATTTGAGGTATGCCTCTGTATTACTCCCGGAAGAGATTATTTACCCTGTTGCGCCACACTTGGTGCCTTTTCCCCCTGTTAGCCATGAAGAGGGAAGTTTCATTTCCCTGGCTGGTGCAATAGATAAGGGCCAGAAGAAACTCACTATGGATTTCCTTTCTATGCTAGGGCTTCCCATTCTGCTGTTTGGAAGCATGAGAGTGCTGGCTATTCTCCATCTCTGCAGTCATGTTTTCTTTGGCCACACGACTGCATGTCTAAGCTGAGATGCCAGCAGGAGGCATAGGAAGTAACCATTGAGGATGTGAGGTGTGCCAAAGTGATGAGTACTCCTTGTAGTACTTTCCCCCCTCTCCAAGCCATGTGGGTGACAAGTAGGAGTTTTTCAGTGGTTTGCCCACTGCCGTCAATACATGCATGTGCCCAAAAGACATGTGTGTGCCAGATTTCAGTTTGTGTGCTGGCCTCTAGGTTATGTTGCCCATTTCCCGCTCATTGCTGTCTAGGAGCATGCCTTGGAATCCAGATAATTACTCATTTGCAGAGGAAGCTTAGACAGTATCTTTCTGCTGGATTGGGAGGCCGAGCAAAATGGCAGGCACTGTGGTCAAGCTGAGTCCAGCAGGTCTTGTTTGAGAAAAAGCACCCATCAGAATTGTCACTTCTTAGCCCCAGGCATGGATGGCTTCAAGGGGCCACCCTTGCCACTCATGATTGAAGAATTCTGCATTTCCAGTAGGCCTGGTTGATGACTTTGGCCAGCAGAAGGGGACATTGATGGGTGATTCCTTGTATGGCATTGGTCAGGCCTAATGCCAGCCCCTCATTACCAGGGGCAGTGAAAACTGTCCCTGTCCCCTCTTGTTTTATCTGGCTGCCATTGCAGATCCAGGGCTGGAAGGAGCTTCAGTAGTTGAGGGACAAGTTTCTTCATTGAGCCTCTCACTTGTGGTTTGGGCCTTTGGTGTTCAAAGGAGAGAAGAGTATTGTGTTTTCTGGCAATTGCAGTGCCTCCAGCAGCAAATGGGGCAAAGTGATCAGGAACACCAAGAGACCTCAGGCTCTTATTCCCTTGTCTGAATTTAGGCCTTAGGAGCACACAGCCAAGGAAGGCTCCCATCAGGATCCAAAGCATGCGTGGCAAGTGATGTGTTCCATAGTACCATCCTGCTCTCCCTCCAAGGTTAGTGGGGCTAAGAGCGCAAGTGGATCACCCTCTTCCATGCTTCCTCTGAAATCTCAGCCACATGGAACAGCTCAGATATTTTCACACTATAGTGGTCTCTGCGCCAGTGCCTCATCCAAGGCAGGACCAGAAGGACAGTGCTCAGAAGAGGCACCCTCTCCTCTGTCATTATCAGTTGCTAGGGAGGTTTCAGTGCTAGAATCATTTTCTCCCCAGCAAAATGTGATGGGTCTTTCACATACATGCAGTGTTTTCTCTTATGGAAACGGGGCCTAAGTGATAAGGTGAGCATGCAAAGATGCATTCCACAGTAGGGATGGCCCCGGCCCCAATCCACTAAGGACTGCTTTCATGCCAGAGCGGGCTTCTGGGTGTGGATCACCCTTCTGCATATGGCCCTGTGCCCACATATGGTTGGGACTGGGGACTGCATGCTCAGCTTGTCACATGTTGTGGGGAGGGGATAATTTCAGGCTCAACCTGCATTGCTTAACAGGCGATGAGGGTGTCAGAAGCAACTGTAGGGATCAAGATGGTGCTTGGGACCTCTTTGCCTGTAGCAATGGCCGTCTCAGGGGCAATTGTTTCAGATGTGCTGTTTCTCCTGCCACACACATACATGCACACACACAGGCCTTTCCTTTGCATAGTTCATAGCCTTTCCCCTCCCCCGCCCTGGAAATTAATTTTTCAAGTGGCATTTCCCATCCCCCCATCTCTTCAGCAGGTAACCCCTAGCAACTCTTTCTGCCCAGGCTTGATGTCGGCTTTCTGCCTTGGTGTCCCTGATCTCTGTTGCCCCAAAGGAGAAGGCCAGAGCTGCTGCCTCCAAATGGTTGAGCAGAGACACCCTTTCCCTGCCCTGCCTGGCCGCTTCAGCCTCGGGCAGTCGGAGGGAGGGAGGCAGGGGGGTTGTTGAGGTAAAAAGGGTGAGAGTGGACAGTCGGGGCAAATCTGCCTCAGGGACGGAAGTGCTAAACTAAGTTCCAGAGGTGTCTGTCACTGTGACCAGGAGGGAACAAGGGGAAAAACTGCCTCTGCCCTCTTCCCCCACAGCCCTGCTCCCCACCCTTCCATCCAGCTCCAGAGTCATCCTTGACTAGCAGCACTGGGACATTAAGGAGCTTAGTCCACCCCCCCCCCCCATGGTTTGATTGCACAAACGGCTGTTCTCACCTTGTGTGACCAAAGCAAACTCACTCTTTAAAAGTGGCGCAATCTAGCTGGTGTTGATCACTTCGACTTAAAAGGGAGAGAGTTCAGCAGAAGACACCCGTAAGCGTGCTTAGCTCTGTCACTGAAGAGTGCTTAACATGCGTCAAAACGTTTTTAGTAAAGCTGTGCCACGTGCAACAGCCCCCTCAGAGCAGCAATATGGGACCTTCTCCCTGGCTGCTTGCTCACACATTGTACGTTCTTGCCTCTGCCTCCTGATCCACTGGCTGCAGGATGAAGCGGCTGTTGTCCCCATGTGCTACACGACTGTTGGCAACAGACTAAAGCCCACTGGACAGTGTCACAGCTTATCCTAAGCAGCCCTCATGTTAAGAGCCCCCAGTGCTGTTTGCTGTGAGCTTTTATAAGTAGTGTGCTTCAGTAGCTTCTCAAGCAGGGCTGTGGTGATATGAGGTTCATAAATCTAGCAGTGCTTTTCTCTGGGCTGTCAAATACAATGTGCATGTATGTAACTCCCCCCCCCCCCCAAAAAAAGCGTGTTAACTTTTCCAAAGTGGATGTATTATTTTTTCCTCTCAAATATATCTTCAAATGCAAGTATGCATGGTTTGTTTTAAAAGCACATCTCCATCTCTGTATCTGTAAAGTAGATTATTCAGTTTGAGGTTTTGTTGAGCAGCCCCTCTTGGCTGCCACATGACCGCGTTTCAGCCAAACAAGGATCCCGACAGTCCAAACAGCTATTTGGGAGTTTGTGGGGCCAGTGTCAAGTTACATAGTTTATCTGATAGATGGCTGAGGTTGTCCGCAGCAGGGGTAGTCAACTTGTAGTCCTCCAGATGTTCATGGACTACAATTCCCATGAGCCCCTGCCAGCAAATGCTGGCAGGGGCTCATAGGAATTGTAGTCCATGAACATCTGGAGGACCACAGGTTGACTACCCCTGGTCCACAGTATCCATCACCTGCCTGCCTGGGCACTCTAGTGCCTTATCTAAAAGGCAGCCTTTCGCAGTCTGGCCATGCTCTTCTGTAGGCAACATGAGGGGGGGAGAGAGCACACATAGAAGAACCCGTGAATCCAAAAAGCAGACATAAGCCAGAGAGGCAGGTTTTGAGTCTATAGAACCAATTGGGCTGGGCAGAGAACCGAACAGAGCACAGAACAGCAGAAGTCACCATCTGCTTTTGTGCTTCAGCTGCTTCCATTCATTTCAGTGGGTCTTCTGCAGCATAGTTTAACTATGTATAAGAAGTATATATACAAATCAAAGAATGAAAACATGCAATTTGGTGGGGGGGGGAGGAGAATCACTGAAATATTTTTGCACACAGCCTGTATTCTATTCAAACTCTGAACCAGGGTTGCTGCAATCAGAAATAAAGCTTATACCTATTATAAAGGAAGATACCATGCACACGAAAGCTTATGCCCATAATAAATCTTTGTTGGTCTTAAAGGTGCCCCTGGATTCAAACATTGTTCTGTTGCTTCAGGCCAACACACCTGAATCTAGCCCCTTCTCACTGCAGGAATCTATGTATGCAAATCAAAACCCTCCCATCTAGAGTCCTCTTAAAAAAGAGTAATGGGAGATATCACAGGCTCCAAACTCAAACACCGAAGTTTGTTAACCTCAGCATGTTTTGGAGGTCAGTCATTCATAGTGTCAGCACACATCGGAAGCCGCTTGATGGCATGTAATGCACGCTTCCCATCTCGTCCGCGTCCCTCCCCCCATTCCTATTTAAGCACTGAGTCCAAATCTGCAAGCTACCTCTACTGGCTGATAATGTCACAGGGCCAGATGCACGGCTGCTGTTATGCAGGAGAAACTCAGCGCAGCACCAACCTAGTTGATGCACGAAGACCTGACACCGAGGAAAGTAATTACGCAATCCAATAATTTATTAAACCTTCATCTTGTAAAGCCAGTTACAAATTAAACAACAACAAAAGAGCAGAAAGACCTCTGCAATAGTATGAGTGGAAGTTACATTCCCAATTGGGTTTCAGCTGCCCGCAGCGACCCATGAGGCCAGGACACAGCAGTAGTGCAGGGCCACAGATGGGAGTGGGTGGGGTGGACCAGGAAGGCTCTTGTCCGTGTCTCAGATCACGGAGGCTGAATTAGGTCTCCATTCCACTTCCCTAACCTGGTAAAAAGGGGGGTCCTAATGTGACTCAGACCAAGGTCTTAAGGCAATATTTCCCTGTCACAACTCTATAAAAGTGAGATGAGATGCTTATGTCCAGCCTGGCTTATGTAACGACACAACATGCACAGGATAGATGGGGGTAGGTCTGCACTTGCCACAATGAGGAAGAATCATCATCTTTCCTGTGGCATTGAGGTGGTGTGTGAACTTCAGTCATGAATGTGATAGAAAATGTGTCCAGACCACTTCCTCAAGGGACAGTCCTATTTTATTTGCATTCATGGGGGGAGCGGGAGGGGAGGGGAGATCCCTGATTGGAAAAATTCTTTGTCGAGGACCATTTCCTGTGACAAAAAGGCTCTTTGGGTTCTGTTGGAGGAGGAGGGATGGTGCATTAAAAATCCAAGGTGGCCTGATGGAGGGTTTGGAGATGGCAGATGGGTTTTTCTACCTAGAGCTCTAGAAAGGATTTGCTTCACAAGTTTGCCTAAAGGAGGAAATGGTGGTGTCCTGTGGCAGGAGGGCTGTGTGGAGGCCACTGTCACATCTCACGGATGCAGAACTTGGCAGTCGGCACAATAGTCAGAATCCTGAGCATCAGTGTTTTCAGTGATTTCTGGAATGCTTGAGAACATGTGGGCAATGCCCAGATGACATCTCAGGAGCAAGGGATCAGCAGAGCAGGATTTCCAGTGGTTTGGAGCCAGGACTTTCACACTCTGCCTAGCCCCGCTGCCTTTTCCTATGACCAACAAGAGTGCCCAGTCAAGCATGCAAAATAAGTGGACTTATTTTACATGTGTTGGGTTTCAGAATTTTTTCCCGCTCTTGCGAAAGAATCTTGTTTCGTTTGCTACAGAGATTTTGTTTTAAGGAGCTTAAGTGATCGACCGATTCAAAAGCAAACTGAAGGGGTCTAAAGACACTCACTACCATATTAGTCTGTTCATCCAGCCTCTATTCTAACCCAGCTTGGACGTGACAGCAGCAGCACAGAAAACAATCTATGCCAAAGAACAAGGAAAGCAGCACATGCCCAGGGCCACAGGTGGAAGAGGCAGCACAGAAGTCATCACATCCCCTCTCTGCAGCTGGATCAGATCAGTGGACTTTAAGCAGCACCTCTGCCAGGACCTGGGATGAACAGATCCAGGGAAGCCCAAGTCATTCCACACACAGCCCTGGGGACAGCTGGCCTTTTCCTTGACATTCTCTCTTTATGTCTATGTGTGGCTCCCCCCTAACAGCAAACAAAACCCAGACACTTGGAAAACCTTGTGATTTGGTTCCACCTGAACCTCCCAGGGATGGCAATTCTGTCAACATAAAGGCCCCCCAGATAGATCCCAATAGAAGTTCATTCAGTAGTAGCAGCTGATCCCTGAGGGGACACCACCAAAACCAAGGCAACTCAGTCTTTGCCCCCCTGCAAAGCTTGGCTGAAAAATTAAGTGGAGTCCATCAGCTCATGTGTGATGTAGAAATCTTGCTTGTTGCATGGCAGCAGCACCTTAGCGACTTTCCGCGTGGAATACTTTCCCTGCTGCTTTTATTGCACAAAACAGTCTCTAGATCTTTCTGAGAAAGGCAGCAGTGTTTGCTCCCGGGGTTCTCTGTGCCCCTGCAACAGTCTTCCTCACAGGAGAGGGTCCAAAGGAAGTCCAGCCGCAAACAGCCAGGGGTTGCTAACGACAGTATTCTTGGTGATGCGGTTGGCTGAGGAGCACACCCTGCCCCTGGGCAAGCTCTGGGCCAGTCCCATTCTGCCTTTGTCAGGCAACAGGTTGGAAGGGTTGGGGGTTGTTTTTTTTAAAGGGAGCTTTGCTGCTACAAATGCAGCGGGGACTCGGTGGGGGTCTTTCCCGGAGGTTCTGTTCAGCCTCATCACCTCGTCCAGATACTTGTGCGGCTGTCCAGGCTGGCGGCTGACTTGATACTGCAGCATTTCTTCACAATCATGTTGATGTAGGCTTTCATGATTTTAATGATCTCCCCAACCTAATAAAACAAGAGGAACAGACAGTCATCCACGTTGGTGCCTGTTCTGAAATCACCCCAAATTAATGATTTAAAAATTTTTGGACGGCAGATAATAGTGGATGAATGGACAGAATGGCTTGTTTCTCATACCAGGGAGGCTGCAATAACTACAAGTAAGTAGTAGTAATATTGGATATTTGCACAAATGTGCTTAGAAGTGACAACGGGTGAATCATAGACATCATTTAATAAAAACTGCATTAATTCAGTTTCTCTGTTTCAATACCGTCAGCCATGGCTTCATGAGGTGATTTCTTTTAGCCACCTTTTTGTTTGGAAAACAGGACTATCGGTGAGTTGTGTCATGCAGTAGGATAGCTGTTTTTTTGGTACTCCACTTTTTAATACCCAAAGAAGTCTCAAAAGTGGATTACAATAACTTTTCCTCCCCCTGTGGGGTAGGTGGGCTGAGAGAGCTCTAAGAGAACTGTGACTAGCTCAAGGTCACCCACCTGGCTGCAAGTGGAGCAGTGATGAGCCAAACCGATACTCCAGAGGCTGCTGCTCTTAACCCCTACACCATGCTGGATAAAGATCATAGGGGCTTTGAATCTTAAACACAGCTGTATATAAGAAGCTGCAAGTTGTAGCCAGCAGAACTGCCAGAGGAAGAAGGGTGGACCTGGGGTTGCCAGCTGCCCCTGGCCACCAGCAAGAGTGGGATGGGAGCTGCCAGATCCAGGTTGGGAATCTCCTGGTCATTGGGAGGTGGAGTGCTTTAGTGGGCACCTCAGCGGGATAGAATGCTTTAAAGTCCACCCAATGAAGCAGCCTTTTTCTCCAGGGGAACTGACCGCTGTAGGCTGGAGGTGAATACCCAGGGGATTCCCAGGCCTCACCTGGAGGCTGGCATCCCTCGCTGGGCGAGAGCACTTTAACAGCACAGGAACACACAATAGGGGCATCTTCCTTCTGCCTACTAAGGAATCATTTGTAATTTGAATGTTGTGTTTCTTCTCTTTCACAGCTTAACAAAGGACACAGGTTGTGTCTGGATTTCCAGCCAGTGTCAGCTGCAAGGCAATTACCCCTGAGTTATGGGTTCTCCTCAGTCCCTCTATGTATGGTGCCCAATTAGGATGTGGAGGAGGGGCTCCAGCTTCCCCCTTACATCATTTCCCTCAACTCGAAAATGTCCCATGGCAGTGCTATCTGGCCTGCTGGGTTTTCCCCAGTAGCACCTCCAGGACTGTCTCAGTGTGGGAAAATGGCTTGGAGGGAAGGATGAAGCCCTGGGTATAGTTTAACTGGGTATTCCATGCACAGGAATAATGGAGACCTCATGTATAATTGCATTACATGTATAATTGCATTACATCTGATTAGAGGGGCACACCATCCAGGCCCAACCGGTGAGCTTCATAATGTGTGAAGAACAAGTCTTGCACATGGCTTTGCATCCAGGTAGGATCCACTGAAGCTAAGCAGGATCTGGGTCACTGCCTGGACAGGAAGCCTCCTGTGATGCCTTAAAGAAAGAACTGTCCATGTTCATCATCTCCCCTGATGGTTGCTCTAAGAAAATGGCTAGGAGGAGGCCCAAATGGGAAACAGTCACGAGGCACAATCTGTCTGCAGGGGAATGACCAGGTAATAATCTTAACACTTAATACTGCATGGCCAAGCAGGAGGGGAAAAGTCTTGCACCATGCATTTGCCAGGCATAACACAGCCCTTTCTGTAACCTCTAGAGAGTGGCATGAGACCTACCTGAGGGGTTTCAAAGAACATCTCCCTCTCATCCACAGTCAACTTGAAGGTGTTGGGCTGGGGAGCCCCAAAGAAGATAATATGTTCATATTGGAAGGTTTCCAGAGGCTTTGCGTCTCCCCGTTTGTACACAGACACATTCTCTGTACTGACACTGAGCCAGAGATCATTTGGGAAGCCACCTTCCTTACACTACAAGAAAAAAAGTCAGAAGAGTTAGCAAAAGGAGAAAGGGCAACTGGGAAGTACTGGGCTGGAGGCAAACACTGTAAGTGAGTAGGTGGGATATGTATAAGCAGCTCAACCCCCCCCCCCTTTTCGATCCAGTGGAATAAAGCAGGATATATTTCCAAGCCTGAGACTCCTGCAAATACCTTTGTAAAAGAACTTGAGGCTTGAGCATTTCTTAGGGGGACAGTTGATGAATCAAAAGTTTCTTCCCACCCAATAAGCTTCTTCCTACCTAACTTGTGTTCGTCCCAGCTCCCCCGCACTTTCTCCAGCCAAAAAACTCACTCAATGAGCGAGATCAATGGGGAGGGGAAGAGCCTGAATATCAGACTTGTGGGTTGTGGGGAAGAAGCATCTCTTTGAAATGTAAGGATATGTCTTGTGCCACATAAAGGGCAAGTCTATAGTACAGAAAAAGATGAGCGTTTTTTTAAATACCCTGCTTTTTCACTACCCGAAGGCTTACAAACACCTTTCCCTTCCTCTCCCCACAACAGACACCCTATGAAGTAGTTGGGGCTGAGAGAGCTCTAACAGAATTGCTCTGTGAGAACAGTTCTAAGAGAACTGTAACTAGCCAAAGGTCACCCAGTTAGTTGCATGTGGAGGAGTAGGGAATCAGACCTGGTTCTCCAGATTAGAGTCCTCCACTCTTGAACCACTACACCACACTAGCTCCTTCATACTCCTACCCTGAATGCAAACTCTTGAACCCATGCTCAGCATTCCAGCTGCATTTGGCTAGGGAAGCCATATTCAGCATCCATTAGAAGGAGCACAGATGCTCCCTGCCATCTCAAAAGAGATGTTGCCACCCAATCTGGATAGGCCAGGCACGCCCAACCCTGTCAGATCTTGGAAGTTAAGCAGGGTTGGCCCTGGCTAGCCATTGAGAGGGTGACCTCCGAGGCATACCAGGGCCATGACGTAGGGCAGGCAACAGCAAAGCATCACCCACAAACGTCCCTTAACAATCCTGGGATCTCCTGGCTATGTTACACACCTCTCGTATGACAGAGATGCTGCCTCATCCACACTAGAGCCACCATAAGTGGATCCTGGAGAATCTGCACTGAGAACTAATACCACACAGTGGCCCAGAGAATGAGCCAGGAGTCCCTTGGGGGAAAGAAATTTACAGGGTGGCCTTGGGGAAAGTCGTCAGCTCCAGACCCTCCAGACCATAATAATAACAATAGCAGTCTACTGAGCTAACATACGTAAAGTGTTTCAGACCCTTGGGAAAAGAACTTGCCCAATCCAGGATAAGTCAGTTGTGCTTGGATTCCACTGACGTCAATGGGAAAGTCAGCCCACGTGAACGCCCTGTTAACTGATTTGCCTTCCCCCAGGTCCAGTCCCTCCCTCACCTCAACATCGAAGAGGGTAGAGCCATAGCCTGGCCATTCCTTCATGATGGCCATGTAAGCCACCATGGCCTGCTGCTGAGGCAGCCCCTGCAGTTTGCTCCACTTCTCCGCTATGCTGGCTCGAGCCGCCGAGAGCTCCTCTTTCACCCACATCTCCATCATCTGCTCCTCTTCCACCTTCTGCTTCTTCACTGAGCCTGCCTTGAAGCTGCGCTTGAGAGTGCCCTCCAGGAAACTGGTCCGCCTTCTCTCCAGAGCGTGGCTGCTGGGGCCACTGCTCTTCATGGACTGTAGGATTTTGGACTTCAGCCTATTTACGGGGTAGACGGGGTCAAGGGACCAGGAGATTTTGGAGCAGTCCCCATGTAGATATTGTAGCCTCAGGGCGGCCAGGTGCTGCAGTGTCTCCTCCAAGCCAGGGAAATGGCCATCAATGAGACTTTCATGAGCCTGTAAATGTCGGTAGCAACAATTATTTGTAGTTTCATAATGTTTCTGTACAGAGCATGCTTGTTGCCAAGGCTGGTTTAGTGATGGTGGCACTTGTCTAACCATAATGTTTTCTCCATACCAGACTGAAAGCGTGGATCATAACAGGGCCTTGTGGCCAGATGAGATAGACACTGTGAACGTATGATAGCTATGAGACAAAATCTACAAAGCCAGTGTAACGTCCCCCCTCCAATTGCAGCCAGTCTTTCAAGGAAAAATCAACTAGTCCAGAGGACAAAACCTTTGCTAGTCATTCCAGCTATTAAGAGTTTAGAGTTTACCATGATCATGCCCTTGGGTAAAGGGAGTGCACATAATCCTAACATGGTCTTTCAAAGGGAGTCACAAACTCCTCCACTGCCACATCCTGTGATGAGAAGTCTACTGCCCCCTATTTCTAAAAACAAGATGGTGTTCTAAATCTGCTTGTCAGGAGCTCTTTGGTCTGCTGTGATCCTTCTGCAGCCTCCTGCTCTCTGTCCCTTGAGCTGATGGGCGAGGCAAGCTGCCTGGAATAGGTTCCCACTTCACAGCAGGTGACTGGGATCACTGACTGGACGCCTTGTCCCATCAATGTGGTTCTACGTCTTATTATCAGAGTCCCTCTTACAGACATCTGTTCCAAAACCACCACCTAACCTCCCACAACATCATTCTACAGGCCGAATTCCGCCTGCAGAGCTACTTGGGGTGCTTCCCAGTCCTACTAATATCCTCTTAAGGGATGGAACATTAACCTTACGTCAACCATCACAAAGCACTGGTATTCCTTGGCATCATCCAGGTTCCTTATTATTTGTACCCAAGTAGCAGCGGCAGAGGGGGCTGTGCATGTCAGCTCTGTGTGTGCATGAGACAGTGAGAAAAAAGGAGATTTTCCCAAAGGTGAAATCAGGTTTTCATTTTTCTACCTTAAAATAGCCCCCAAAATTTTGTTGTTGGCTCCTTGTCATCATGACCTCCAATGATGAATAAGGCAAAATGCCCCCCCCCCCCCCCGTGAGCCTGCTAGTCTGTGTGTGAATGATGGAGGCAGCAAAATGGGTCCTGTCTGCAGACTCAGGCAAGGCCTCCTGCTTACTCTGGAACTGCTGGGAATGCGGAAGAACACAACTATGTAAATAAACTGACAGGAGGAGGAAGGAAACCTAAACATCAGTCTGATGAGAACCGAAAATGCTCCAAAAGGGACAGAACGTTGGAAGCAACTGAAAGCAACTGAGAGTCAAAGGGGAAAAGTGGTGGTGGGAGGGAGAAGAAAAATCAGCCTGCCCAGGCCCTTACAGGGGCACATGTGAAGAGACAGGTGGGCTTTGAAAGTTATTTCTCCCCCTCCTGCAATTCCTCCCAAGCCTCAAGCAGTTTAGACTGTGGTTTACCCTGTGTTTCCAACAGGCCCAGGAAATTCCTTCGTCACCACACAAAGTTTCACATTAGGCTTTTATTTGCCAAGACAACTTATCACCCTCACACTGGGATTGGAGTGGGTCATGTCCGTGCTCACTTGATAGATCTTTGCATTCACCTGTGTGGTGACACAACTACTGCTGTGTCTTACATCGCTTGACCTCTTGCCCTCACTTTGCATTTAAAAAAGCAAACAATTCTTCCTCTCTTTACACCAAGGGCGTGTGTTTATATATGTGTGTGTGTGTGAGTCATTCTCTCCATATATGTAAACATACACACACGTACACATACTCCTCCCATTTAAGTCAAACCAGGGGCCCTGGCCTGTGAAACTTTCTGCCTGTATAATTTTTTCAGGAAACACAAGAGTGTTGCTTTTGCAGCACTGGCTTCCAGGGCTACCCCTCTGAGATGACCCTGTAACATTTGCAGGGGTCCTCTCTGTCAAGGCAGACAGACCCCTTGCTTCCATCCTATTAGCGTGTCACTGTGGGCAAAGACTTCTCATCCTGGCCTGGCCACCCAGCCACCTCCCAGGAAGGGCTTACCTGCTCGAACATGAAGGCAAACTCCACTCCTTCTTTTGGAACATTTTCCACATCCAGGAAGCAATACAGTTTGAAATACAGCTGCCAGTGCCCTGCTTCCTCCTCTTCCACGGACCCAGCAAGCCTGCACAGTGGGAAAGAATCTGATGATCGTCTTGGTCATGGATCAGTTGACAGTGGAGCTACACATTGCACTGGCCTCCTGAGAGCAATATTCCCATGGCTAGTTCCCCACTCTCAATGTCTAGGGCAGGTTTTCTGAAAAGGGGTTCTGTGAAACCCAGGGGTTTTGCGATGGCCCTGGAAGGGTTTCACCAATTGGGTGGGAGTTAATTAATTTTTAATACATTGTTTAAATAAAAAAAAATATTGGGTGATATGAGCATATATGGTTACGTCAACCCCCACCCAACATGGCCAATGATGGGCCTGCAGGGAGTGGAAAGGGGAGGGGCCCCAGTCATAAGAATCCTTGCTGGACAAGGCTTATCACACGTGGTAGTGACTGCAGTCTAGAGAGGCAAGCACTCTCATCTTCACTTAACTGCCCTGGGGTGGGGGTGGGGGAGCATTGGAGCAGGAGATGCCTGCCCCAGCCCTGTTCCTGGCCCCTCAGAGTAGGCTGCTGGGCCGTCACTGGCATTGAGAGTGTGATCCCACATCTGCTGGGAGTGTCTGGGTGATGTGACTTCTGAGGGTGTGGCAGGGAGATGTGGCCTACTGACATCACTTCTAGGTTTTCTTGAACCCTGAAGAATGTTTCAGGGGTTTCTCAAGGGTAGAAAGGCTGAGAAAGGCTGGTCTAGGAAGATTCTGCATATGGCCCAGAATACCCTGCTTGGGTATTTTCCTCTCTCTGCAAGCAGCAGCCAATGTCATGGGAGGGAGGCAGGGAAGCTCATCATATGACAATGCTGTGCTACATGCCAGGTACCATTAATATTTCAAGACTCAGGATCCACTGAGATGCAATCATGAGATACAGGAGTCATGTGTCAGGAAGAGGGAAGCCAAAGCTCTACCCTGGTTTCAAGCCAGAACAATTGGGTAGGAGACCAAGAGAGATGAGGAGAACATATCAAACCAAGGACCAAGTGGTGTTTCATAGTGAGAAACACAGAGAGGTACAACCAGAAAGGATTGCCTTGCCATCCTGCTGTTCCTCTCAGGGTGCATGTAAAGTCAACCAGGACCATAGTTCCCTTGTTCCCTTCCACATGAGCAGCAGGCCCTTTCAAAAGGCAGCCAAAAGCTCTCTAGAGGAGTTCTCTAGAGGAGTTGACTCAGCAGCTGGAACTCCACCACCCACCTCAGGCCCCATCTCATGGGCTGAAGGCCACTGTCCTACAGTTTTCAACAGGAAAGATAAAAATTCTTCACAAGCATTCTATTTTTGAAGGCATCTTTTGATGGGCATAATGTACAGCCCAGCTCTAAGGAGATCAAGAGACAAAACTAACTGAATAAGAGACCCAGAGAAATGAGAGCTGGCCCTGGCCCAGGTCATCTAGATTCTTAGCCAGTTCTAACAAAAAATCCCACAGAAACCCAAATGCCAGGGCTGCATTGGCAGTACACCACAATTTGATTTAGGCTGTCCTAAAGGATGAGAAGTACTCCTGTAAAGGGACCTGCCTCTCAAACTTGGCCAAGACATCAGCCACAATCACCCGACTCTCAATTGCCTTGTCCACATGCTTGTTGCGTTCAAAGAGGGCAAACATGTTCCGACTGTCTTCCATGGCCAGCCCTCGGATCAGCTTCTCCACCACCTATCAGGAGAGGAAAGGAGCACCACAAAGTTATGCAGACTGATCGCAGGAGGAGCCTCATAGCTGAGGTTGAACAGGGAAGGAGATGGACAGAGAGAGCTGCCCCTCCATTTCCTGGGCTTTCCTCTTTTCCTCTTCCTTGCATACATAGGGAACAAATGAAGAGGAGCCCAAAGGGCTTGAATCATGCTAAGGATACCAAGTAGCTATGCCCACATCACCACCCACACACACACACACACACACACACACACACACACCACTAGATGTTCCTGGACAAGCTTCCCCTGCAAATTCAGCCTTCTGTTTTTACCTCTCCTGCACTCGTATGGGAATTGATGGTGATTTGACAAGAGCCCCCTCCGTGGCAGTAAACTGTGGTAGTCATTTCCTCCCTTGTGATGAGGGCCTGTATCTCTTCCTGGGAGGGGACAAACTCCCTGCTTTTGGTTCTCTTCAGTGAATCGCTGATGAACTGAGAATACCGATCTATTTCAGTGCTGGGGAAGAGGTCTTTCACCCTAGTTGGGGAAAAAATAAAAGACAAACAAACTTTGAACCAGAATCTTGTGTCATATATATAGTGGTGGAGATGATGCCTCCAGTTTAAATCCATTATACGAAATTTAGACATTTCTCATAAAAGGAGATTTATGATTTTCTGGCCCCAGGTTGACACTGACAGGCAGTTCCCTCTAAAATCCCAAGGGCAACTAGCAGGAAGTTAAAAATACGGAAGTGTAATGAAAGCCGGGAAAAAAAAAAAAACACCCAAATTCCCAATACATTACAAAAGGAATAAAAAAGAGGAATCGTTCTATGGGTCTGTACAGTGATTGGTCCAGTTTAACTTCTTCATAAGTGATCTGGAGCGTGGAGAATGAATACTGAGGTAGCTACGCCTGTATTGTGTTCCCTCCATCACCTTCTGAGATGGAACTTGAGGTAACGTAGGATTCCCCTGCTGGGCAGGAAAGTGCAACTCATGCAGGCCATCAGCTGCCAGTGGTGAAGGTTCCCGGGGCTGTTGGGCTGTGGCACGTGGTTAGTCTGCTTGATCAGCTGACAATACACCTCATCACGGAGGGGCCTGAGGTCATGGCAGGTCTGCAAGATGCCTTGGATGATGGGGATGGGGTCAGACACCGTCTCAATCTCCTGCAGGGAGTTGAAGATCTTCATAGCTTCATCCTGGAGGCTGCTGTAGCCCTTCTCTTGCTGCACTGTAAGGGGAGAGGAAGTACACACATAAGATGGGGGGGGGGGGGACATCAATCTTGCACCAAGAACTCCTGAGTGGCAAGCCAGCAGGTAAATACTCCAAGAAGCAAGCTGACAGAATGAGAACCACCATGTATTCTGGTCCTCAGAAACTCATGAGATTATTGTTTGGCCCAAACTTTCCTACAGTTTTGTCTAGTTCTGTTATGCAGAGGAGAAAGGAAAATTGTCTTGACAATTTAGGATAATTTTTGAAACAAAAGATTGCTCAAGGAAGAATTAAATGGAAGAATTAAATGGAAAGGAAGAATTAAAAGGAAAATTAATTCCATTCTGAAATGTGGATTCTGCATGTCTGAGTTGCCCTGCCAATCATGTAGCCAGCTGCAAAGAGTGGCTGAACTAGTCATTTGGCAAGCCACAGCATTGGAGCCAGGGAAATGGGTATGCATACACATGAGGACATGCCTCTCAAGTATCTGTGGAAGAAGGGGGTGGGGAATGACTCCACTTGCAAGACATGATTTCCAGGCATTGAGGGACCCTGGGATCTGGCTGGGGCACCATAGCATGAGTGAGGGAAGGAGCTCTAGTGGAAGCCTTGAGCTGCAGGCGGAAAGCAACTCCTACCACTACTCCCAGTAGTCACAGCACTTGGCAGTCTCCAAAACCTCTGAGGAGAGATCTCATCAGTCAGTTTTGTGGATGAACACCTCAGTGAGAAACACAATTGTTGATAAATGCAAACTGGGGACAGTTGCTGAACTAACTTGTCAGTTAAGGGTTACACAAATTATACAAATGTCTCTTTGGCAGCTCAGTCATTGCTACAGGCACATGGCATATTCTTTTATTTTTGTAAGGTTCTTCACCTTAGATTACTGGGAAAGACAAGAGGGAGAACATGCAGAACCAGAGATTATATATATATGTGTGTGTGTGTGTGTGTGTGTATGCATGCGTACCCATATATATATCCTTTTTAAAACAGGGAGCTCAGATAAAGATCCAATCTTTCTCCCCCTGCCCTCCCACTTGAATTCTGACCTCTCACATGGCCCAAGCTCTTAAACTCCAAAGCCACTTACAGTTGATCCCAACATCTCCATAGGGCAGTGGTAACAAGGGGGAGTGCAGGGGATGCTGGGTGTATCTGAGGATGGGATTCCTCCGGTAGGTCTGTTCCACCACTTCTGGATTCATGCTGTTTTCCTGAACAGAAAGACAGACGTTTCCTCAGATGGGCTGCCTTTTTCCGCCACACACATCACCCTGTTAAGCAAACACTTTTCCATTCCGTTACAGAGGACTTCATAGAAGTACATCTGAGGACTTTTTTAATATCATAAAATGACAGTGCCATTCAGCAAAAGAGGGGCTGTCAAAATAAGTGCATACATAGGTGTAGAAACAAGCTCAGTCAGCAACATCCACACACTAGAATTCTACTGTAAGACTGTAAATATACAGAATTCGTCAAAATAAAGTATTTTTTTCTTTTTAACTGAATAAATTTGTTTCTGTACACTTCTTTGAATTTCCTGGTGATGTAATATTGTTTGTTATTACATTTGAATGCCCCACCCTTTTGCTACAAGCTGGCTCACAATGCATTAACAAAGGAAATTAAAAGATAAGAACGTATCAGTGACAAAAGAAACCTTAGGGTTACACGCATAAATACCTCCAGAGAGTATTTAAGCATGTGTGTGTCAAAAGCTGGGTGTCATGCACCAGAAAGCAAATTACTTGACAATTCAGCAGTGGGGTCCCTAGAACAAATGAAACCGACTCACACCAGAAGGCCTGTTGGTCTGTTTATTCCAGTACTATTTACTCTGACCATCAGCAGCTCTCTAAAGTAACAGTGAGGTCCTTTGGTGGCGGGCAATGCCAGGGACTGAACCTGCAAAGCACATGTTTGGCCACTGTGCTGCAGACCTCCTGCAGAACTCTACAACATTGGACCATCATACACAGATATGTGTGTCAACACACACCCTTCTGATCTGAATGGAAGGCCTGGGACAAAGAATTCAGCTATGTGCTCCAAGGATTGATAGACATTAGCTGTGTGCAGTAAATATCTGCCTAGATACACTACTATGTGAACATGGAGAGA
The DNA here is from genome assembly GCF_049243985.1 of Paroedura picta. Taxonomy (NCBI): domain Eukaryota; kingdom Metazoa; phylum Chordata; class Lepidosauria; order Squamata; family Gekkonidae; genus Paroedura; species Paroedura picta. The sequence continues at coordinate 74,830,653 of NC_135370.1, read as the reverse complement.
TCACAAACGTGGGGGAAGGACAAGCAGAAAGGAAGTTATGAAATCATTCCCTTTAGAGGAGGGCCCAGAGGTAGCTACAAACAGGTGTGTATCCCCTACAAGATCCCGGGAAAAAATATGCTCTAGACTTTTTCTTTTAATGCTTTATTTCATAGGATTTTTCTTTGTGCTGCTCAGCTGATAGTTTCATATCTGATGCTCTTCCTAGTCCAAGTTCTGTTTTAGGACTAAACAAAACTTGCAGTTATAACAGGAAAGGGCGAACAGCTTGGGGTATTTTCATTATTCGTTAAGAAACTATTCTTAAAGAAAAGGCTGCATCTAGGGAGAGTTTAACAGAATGGCTTCCTATCAGTTCTTTCCCCTTTACATTGGTAAGTCAGGCCATCAGATGTCCCACCTAGGGCATGAATCAGATTGTAGACGTTTGTGTGCAAACAAGTTACCTACCTTTAGGGAATTTATCAGAAGACACACAATAAAAACAATGCTCTATACACCTATACATGCAAAACCCCTAAAAGGCTATATCCTAAAGGAACAAGGAAAGCTTGTTTTTCCTTACAAGCTTTGAGCAAAGGGGAATACTGGTATTCCCACCCCTGCTCCCTGCTCTCTGCCCCTTATAAGTATCTACATCTCTGGGAGGGATAAGAAAGGCACTTACTCTAATGTCACGAATAAGTTGTTGTGTGGGTGTTTCAATGGGAACTTTGCTGTCAATGACTCCTTGGATGGCAAAGGCCCAGCGCATGGCTTCATTCAACAGCTTGGCATAGAGTTGGTAGGAGTGCTTCCGGCCATGTACGGTGATGTTCCAATAACCTGCTGGCACACAGAGAAAAATGGGCAGTTAAACTGGATGGACACCCCCAGTCTGGAATGATAAACCACAGCTGAGGCAGTGGAAAGAGGCTATAACCTGATAGCAATGAACACCCAGTGCAGCTGTTGAGGTGATCCAAACTGACACCTTACAAAGTAGCCAGAGAAATCTTTGGTACCTTTGTGTGCCAGTTGGCTATCTTTATACATTCTAAAAGTGGGAATTCTTTTAACTGAGGCAGAACTTGAACTTGGGGCCCACCTATAGTTCACTATAACCACCTCAGGTAATATACAGACGGGTGCTCCACCTTCTTATGACAGCACACAAAACTTTGCAATGAACTCTCCAAGAGTCCCGTTTCACAGCTGCCAGAAGAAGGCTCCGCAACCACCTCTCCCCAACCACCCTTTCCTGTTCCTTGCCTGTTTCTTTGAAGACTCGTTCGTCAGGCTGGACCACGGAGCAAAGGCTGTTGAGCACCAGAGTCCCAAGCTTGGTGGCTGTGCGCTCGGATGACTTGTAGTAGTCAAGGGCAGTGCTAGTCAACACAAACCAGCGCTTCTTCACCTTCAGGGAAGACGTCTTGCTGCTGTTCTGGACCTCCTTATGAAGCCATCCTGAGAGAGGAGAGGGCAACAGGAATCAAGGGGCAGGAGGGGAAAGTAACAGCTGGCCTAAGGCCACCTAGAGAGTTTGTGGCTGAGCAGAGATTTGAGCTGGAGACTCGCCAGCTCATTCTCTTGGTTACTACACTACATCTGCTTGCACAGCCTTTCTCAATGGTACTTTGGGACAGTTACAGCCACAGGTTCAATTATGCAATCTTTTATTGCCATTTTACTCCTATGGCGAGGAGTAGCATTTGGATTTCCCCCCAAGGCATCCAGGTGTCTCTATCTGCCATGGCCTCAGTCTTTTTACCTCTCACGAGAAACTCCTGCCCATCAACCCTGGATTCGCCTTTGGGCTTTTGTAAGAGAGAGATCCAGTGGTGCATCTCCTCAGGGATGTCGCTGTTGCAATGAATGACGCGGTTTGCAGTGATGATCACAAAAGAGTTTGGCCTGCAAAACATCATGAAGAGAGGTAGCAAACCAGACTCTGTTTGATGCCAATGCCTGGGTCAGAAGTACTGCAGTCCTCTCCTTCTCACACACCAGACAGACTTTACATCCTCTTACTTTCACGTATTACATTTTCTAGAACATATTTAGACCAATCAAGTTTTATTCAAGGTATGAGCTTTCGTGTGCATGCACGCTTCCTCAGATACAAGGGCATGGAATGGAACTAATCAGGATGGAAGTGCACACGAACGCTCATACCTTGAATAAAACTTTGTTGGTCTTAAAGGGGCCACTGGACTCTAAAGTTGTTCTGCTGCTTCAGACCACAACACGGCTACTCACTTGAATATATTACATTTTCCAGTTATTGTGGAAAAACAGCCTTTCCCCAAAGTGTCTATTTTATGTAAATGTAGCCCTCTTGTGGCTACCCTCCAACAACTTCCATGTTTCAGTAAATATTTTCTCTCTATTTCATCTGCATGATGCATCTAACTCCCAACTTGGCCCCAGAATACGCATTAAAAAACCAGCCCAACAGTGACATGCAGGGATAGATGGTTCTACAAACCTGGAGGAATCCCATAAAAATCCCAAAACTGGGATAGGGACCTCTCCAAAGTAAAAAGATGACACATCAGATGGAACAAAAGATTTTTGTGTGATGTTTTGGATTTACTGTAGCAATTCCAAATAACATCCAGTATTACTTTGCTCATACCACGACAGAAGGAGACAAGGGAAAAGAGAAGGGGGAAAGATGAGGGACCACACAGGGAAGGAGGGAGAAGAAATGAGGGAGAAAATGCCCTGGTTGTGGAAGGGACTAGGTAAGAGGGCAGGGAGGCAACAAGCAACTGGAGGAACACTGGCAGCTTGGGAGGAAACTGAAAAAAACAGGCATGAAGAAGGGAAAGAAGAAGGAAGAGGGGAGGGAAAGTGGAGACCGTGTGGAAAGGGAGGGCAGCCGTTGGGGTAATGAGATTCCTCCTAAAGATCCCCCACTTTTGTGTGCATGTACACACATATATATACATAGGGCCACGACACCATCATTTAGTGTGCTGGTCTGCAGATTCTGAAAAATCCTCAGGGAAAAGCAGCCCAAGGCATGGTGCTGGGCTACACTGCTCACATGTAGCAATCCCTTTTCACAGCATACACTATATTAGCATGCAGGGCAGATGCTACAGATAATTGCAAATGCCTTCCCCAAACTGAAAACTACCCAGAGCTCCCAAACAGTAACACAACAGCGACTAGAATTTACTAAGAGAAAAACAGTTGCTCCAAGAAGTCTCTGGCACTGAAAGCTCTTTGCTAAAAATAAACATTGCCATTTGGTATGACAGTTTGGGAGCTATTTATTCTGGCAGAAAGCCCTAAGTGGCTGCTTTACTATGGCACGTATATTTACCCAAATAAACTCCAGGAGGATTTCATATAATATTTTTTTCCTGTTATACAACTGTTGGGAGGAAAAAGGGCATGGTGTATACACAGATCTCATCAGATCTGGGCTGCTAATCAGAGTCAGTATTTGGAAGAGAGACCACCAAGGAAGACTGTGCAGAGGAAAGCAATGGCCGACCACCTCTGCTTCTCACTTGCCTTGAAAGCCCCTTACTGGGGTCGCCAGAAGTCAGCTGTGACTTGATAGTGCTTTACACACACAACTGTCACTGTACTGAAAACATTTGAAAATGATAAAATTACTATCAAGAAAGCCCACTGCAACTAGGAATACAATGGGCACTAGGACCCAGAGGACACCAGCAGGTGTAGATCTCTCTGGCAGCAGGAGCCATAGGAAGCAAGGGTCCTTTGGCTTCTTTGCAGTTTTTCTCTGTCTGTCTCTCTCCTTCACAGCAGGAGCCATAGCAGGTAATCAGGGGTCGTCTGTGGTTTGACAGGGCTCTCTGTGTCTCTGTGTGTCTCTCTCAGGCATCTGAGAGCATCGTGGCTAGCGTCCAGGGAAGGAGGGTGGGAGCTGGAGAGGGAGGGCCAGTCAGCAAAGCTGGCCACACCCTGACTGGCCCTATTCCATCTTGGACAGCCAGGACACTCTCCACCCCCAGGACTGTTTCACAAATATTAAGAGGAACAATGGATGGATAAGGATTAGCCAAATTAACACACAGCTATTGCCTACCTGTCAGGATTGTCGGAAGCGCAGACAGAATCGATAAGTCCCACATCCAAAGTTCCCTTTAAAACCACATAAAAACAAGCATATATATATATATATATATACATATATATACATTTAAGCCAGGCTCAAACATTCACTGTCACATTTGAGAGTAACCAACCAGAATCCAAGATAGATATAGGCAGATGAAAGGACCCACCACACATACAGCGAGATGCTTGATTCTGAATGGCTGGGGTCAACACATGCAGCGAACACACTAAGCAACAATCCTACTGCACCAGTCTCCCTGAAGGCACCACCCATGGCTTCTTCCAGTATAAATGATCGGAAGCCATTCATTCTAGTGTTTAAAAGTAAACTTGTCTCCTACTGGTCTGCACATTTATTATTTTTAGATCTTTTAAACATTTCTATGCTGCCTTTCCACCCAACTTGGGGTCCCCAGAGTGATGGGTAGTTCAGATCCTACAGTTCAGACACAGCTCAGATCGCACCCAAAGGGTGCTAGTTAATGGTTCGTCGTCATCTTGGAAAGGAGTGACAAGTGGAGTGCCTCAGGGATCTGTCCTGGGCCCTGTGTTGTTCAACATATTTATAAATGATGTCGATGAAGGAAGAGAGGGGGTGCATATTAAATGTGGAGGTGATACTAAATTGGGAGGAGTAGCAAAAACACCAGAAGACAGATTCAGGATATAGGATGATTTTGACAGGCTGGAAAAGTGGGCTAAAATGAATAAAATGAATTTTAATAGTGAAAAATGTAAAGTTCTACATTTTGGTACAAAAAATCAAATGCATCATTATAGGATGGAGGAGTCTGGTCTTGGCAGTACTATGTGTGAAAAGGATCAAGGAGTCTTAGTAGACCATACACAGAACATGAGTTAGCAATGTGACTCAGTGGCTAAAGAGGCAAATGGGATGTTGGGCTGTATCAAAAGGAATATAGTGTCCAGTTCATACGAGATATTGTTACCACTTTATTCTGCTCTGGTTAGACCTCACTTGGAGTACTGTGTTCCGTTTTGGGCACCACCATGTAAGAAGAATGTAGACAAACTGGAGCGAGTCCAGAGGAGGGCTATGAAGATGGTGAGGGGTTTGGAGACCAAGACATATGAGGACAGGTTGAGGGAGCTTGGTCTGCTTAGCCTGGAAAAGATAACTAAGAGGTGATATGATAGCCATCTTCAAGAATCTTTAGGGTTGTCACACAGAGGATGGAGCAGAGTTGTTTTCTGCTGCCCCAGAAGGTCGGACCAGAACCAATGGGTTGACATTAATTCAAAAGAAATTCCATCTAAATATTCAGAAGAAGTTCTTGACGATTAGAGAGGTTTCTCAGTGGAACAGGCTTCCTCGGGTGGTGGCAGGTTCTCCTTCCTTGGAAGTTTTAAGCATAGGCTAGATCAGTGGTTCCCAAACTTATCTGGCCTACCGCCCCCTTTCCAGAAAAAATATTACTCAGCTCCCTGGAAATTAATTTATTTTAAAATTTTAATAGTTATTCATCGCCCCCAAATGCACCTGTGGCCCATCGGCGCCTCCCTGGATCGCTGCAGCACCCACCAGGGGGCGGTAGCACCCACTTTGGGAATCACTGGGCTAGATAGTATCAGACAGAAATGCTAGTTCTGTGAATTTAGGCAGATTGTAAGTGGGTGGGCAGAAGAAATTGTGCAGGTGCTTGGATCTTGTGGCCATTTCCTGCATTCTGCAGGGGGTTGGACTAGATGACCCTGGAGGTACCTTCCAACTCTATGATTCGATTCTATGATTGTATGAATAAGACATGTAAACACACAGACACAGGATTTAGTGAAACTAAAAAGTCTTCAAAACCAAACAGCTTTCAGGTGTTGGCGGAAGCAATGATTAAGGGAGAGACGAATTCCCCTGGGGAGAGGGTTTCAAAGGTTTTGCACGACAACTGATATGGTTCTTACTTGGCTTATCAACCATCTAGCATCAGATGGTGGGGGCACCAGAAGCAGGGCTTCTGAAGATGCAGAAGTGGTTGGGCAGATTCATACGGGGATGGGTGGTCTTCAAGGTATGCTGCCCAAAAGCCATAAAGGTAAAGGTATCCCCTGTGCAAGCACTGAGTCATGTCTGACCCTTGAGGTGATGCCCTCTAGCGTTTTCCTGGCAGACTCAATACGGGGTGGTTTGCCAGTGCCTTCCCCAGTCATTACCGTTTACCCCCCAGCAAGCTGGGTACTCATTTTACCGACCTCGGAAGGATGGAAGGCTGAGTCAATCTTGAGCCGGCTGCTGGGATCGAACTCCCAACCCCACGGGCAGAGCTTTCAGGCTGCATATCTGCTGCCTTACCACTCTGCGCCACAAGAGGCTCTGGCCAAAAGCCATATAGGAGCCAATTTGGGTGGAATAAGGCTAGAGTGATATGGGCCCTCCTGTGACCCTCTCCAGGCAACATTCTGGCCGCAGTAGTCTGTATCAACTGTAGCTTCCAGACAGACTTCAGAGGCAGCCCCATGTAGAGTGCATTGCAGTACTCTAATCTCAATGTTGCCAGGGCAGCTACTCACCACAGCAGCAAGATCTTTTTCACTGATCCTGCTCTAGGGCTCAGTGGGAGCTCACAAGAGAAAACAACCTGTGTCAGTTGCCAGCCAGAATACTAACAGCTCAACAGCAATCTTAAGCAAGAGTTACACTCCTTTGAGCCCACTTTCAAGTGACTTTGCTGTAATTTTCTTTAGGACTGTGCTGTAAACCTCCCTCGTCCAGGGCAGACCCCCTCTTCCCCCACAGAGCCACTCACCACAGCATTCTTTGGGTTGGCTTGTTCATCCTGCATCTCCCTCAGCTGCTGCTCTGTTGCGCTGTGCACACGACTCAGGATGTTAAACCAGCCACTGACAAAAAGACAGAACCACTTTCAGACGAGGAGTGAAACTTGATTTCTAAGAGCTATCAGGTGGAGGCAACATCCACCTCAATGCTCTGGCATTATTCCTCCTGTACATTCAATAAATCAGAGCTGGGGTGAATTGTCTTCTTTGGAAACCTTGATTGGGAGCTGACTCATGCTGAATCGGAGCACTGAATCACAGCATGTTTTGTCCGTGTCGGCATTTGTCTGTTTGCCAACTTCTTGACATAGACATTTGGATTTGTCATTTGTCAGGTGTCAATATGGTATCAATAGCCTGCTGTCACTGTGAATATGGGGGGAGAGGGGAGCATGTCATTTGTCAGGCCTGGGAAATTCTGATTGTAAATGTTTCTGTTGCTTTGCCTCTGCTGCATATCCTCAGGGTTTTTTTGTGTGTAGTCTAATTGCTAATGTTCACTTGTGAAGATGGAACTGTGGGAGAGGGAGCTTGGAAGTTATTGGTGAGGCTGGACTTGGGGCAGTGCTGCAAGACTGATTCAACGGGCACCTAGGCTACAGGACTAGTTTGCGTGCTTTCCCCTAGGAACAAGAGAAGCCCATCTTGCCTAGTTGGGGCATTTTTCTGTGTATCAGGGGGGTGGGCCTTTTATTTATTTGTTTGCTTGTTTATTAGATTTATAGACTGCCGCTCCCAGCAAGATGGCTTGCGGCAGTTTACAAAATTAATGCGAAAACATAAAAACAGATATCCCATAAAACACCCCAGTATTAACATCCAAAAACTCTAGCATAAAAATGGCGGTATACAACTCAAATAAAAAACTCCTCCCATGCTTTGGCCCTCCGGCATTGGCCTAGACAGTGATCAGCGGTTGATGATCAAAAACCAGGGTGGCAACCAGGGGCAGCCATCAACAGCTCTAATGCTGCATCCGAACTCAGGGGGAGGACACCAGATCTCACACCCTGGGGTCCCCACACCCAGCTTCAACCAAATGCCTGGTGGAAGAGCTCTGTTTTGCAGTCCCTGTGAAACTCAGAGAGTCCCGTCAGGGCCCACAGCTCGTCCGGGAGCTCATTCCACCAGGTAGGGGCTAGGACCGAAAAGACCCTGATCCTGGTTGAGGCCAGGTAAGCCTCCGGGGGATCCAAGACCCTCAGCAAATTCATACCTGCAGAACGAAGTGCCCTGCGTGGGGCATAAGGAGGTTATATAAGGAGGTTTGGGACTATACTGATCAGCATATTGCCTATCAATTCAGTTTCAGCAAGAATAATCATGAGCTTCATATCACTGCTTTAGCTGCTAATGCCAAGTGTGTTTATTGACAATGTTGACGGGGATCTGAAAGTCCACGCTTGAAGAAGTACTTCATGATCTCAGGTATACCCATCTTGTCCTGCTCTGCTACTGTTGATGAAGGGACTGAATATGGACACAGGAGTAATATCAGAGGAGTAATATATCTTAGCCTCACCTCCCTCACAGGGTGTCTGTTGTGGGGAGAGGAAAGGGAAGGCGACTGTAAGCCTCTTTGAGACTCCTTCTGTATCCTTCGGATACAGAAAAGCAGCATATAAGAGCCAACTTCTTCTTCTTTCGATACACTATGCATAGTCACTGTCACAGAGCTAAGGTCCCTCCTCTGTATGCCAAAGGATGCTACTCAGCAACAGCAATGGAGCCAAGTGCAGCCCTGGGAACCAGACTTTCTTCCCTTAGGTGTCCTTCCCATCTGGCTAATGCTGTTCTTAATGTTGTAATGTGAGCTGCAATCAGAAGCCACTGCACATTGATCTACTAGCCTCTGGCAACTAATTAACTTGTGGTGCACGTGTGTGACAATGGTGCAAACATGGAGCAGATGAAACACAGAAAGATGACAACTAGGGTAAATAGCTCTCAAGAGAATTAATAACAGGAGCTCAGATGCTTGTAAGACTTTGATGCTCCTTCCGATGGTCTTGGACATTTGACTTGAAATCCTGTGACTGTGGCCAAAGAGGACTTAAAGACACAGACAAAGCTGTCTACCCTTTAGGTGTCTACTTCCACACTAGTGACACAGGATTTCAGATGATACATGTATCCAACCAACTGGAGTTAAAGCATCAGGTTGCAAGATTAGTTTTATCTAGGATCTGGAAGATTGCAAGATAAATTGTCACGGACTAACTTTCATAACAGAAGTTGTAAAAGCAATTTCTGTTTCTGGGGCAGGGTTAGGATTGCTGATCAAAAGTACTCGAGGAACATGTGCCTGTTCCAGCATCCCATACCTGGCATCCTCTGGTGACTCAGCCACTATGTGGTAAACACGATCATTTGTCACAATATCAAGAGCATTCTCCTTCTCATGAATATCCACAATCTCCCTAGAAAAAGAAGACAAATGGTGAGAATACTGAGGCTGCCTGACAAAGGTCATACTTATCAAAGAGGTTCGGTGCTTCCCCTGATCTCACATGAATACTTTGGAGTATCTTCCCTAGGATAATTAAGCAAAGGTGTCCCAAAGAGGAAGGAAAAGAATATACTGGGGTAGGGATGAGGAAGTAGATTGTCTCCTTTCCCCTCAAAATGGATTAATTCTCTCTACTATAGCACCAAAACACCATTAATAAAAACAGAAAAACAGCCTTAAAAGTAGGAAAAACGGGGTAGGGGTGAGGGAGGCATCTCATCAGTACCAATGGATCTCAGATGATCCAAGTATGGTGAAACTGGCTGGGAGATAATGCCCACACAGCTCTGAAGCACTTCTTCTCCACACAGAACTGGTAAGTAGGATGCAAAAGTGGAATACGTCCTGGAATACTGAGCAGGCTGAGACAACACCACTGGGGAATTCAGAGAAATTTCTGAGGCACTTTCATATTCTGAGGTACTTCCAGGCGTTATCCATTCCTCCCTCACAGCTTCTGAATCTCTATTCAAGAAGCCTTTGTTTTAAATTTTCCTCTCAGGACCAATTATATATTGTTATTACCCATCATAGGGCCTGAGATGCTTGGGAGAAAGGTGAGTACCTACATATTTTAAAGTAATTAGTCTCTCATTTCTGTCACCATAACAAAGGCTAGAGAGGAGAATCAAGTCTGGTCAACTGGCTAAGCCTTTTCCTAGGAGTAGAGGTATAATGATGCTCCGTACTTGGCTTTTCTGATGTCAATCGTCCCCTTGAGCTTCTCTTCGCTGTCATTCTCAAAGTACATCAGCTTGGCCTCTCTCAGAACAAACCAGCGCCTCTTCCAGTTCCGCCGAGACAGTGTGGACATGCCCCCTCCCTTCTTGTAAAGCCAGCCGGACTTCAAGGCCTCTTGCTTGGCTCGGAACCACATGAAGGCCTCGTTTTTCAGGACACACCAGCGCCGTCTCCAGGGGTTCATCAGGCCTCCTGCATGAAGGAAGAGGAGCAGACTTTGTCAAACTATTTGCAGCATCAAAATACATTCATTCTCTATAGTACCAGCACTTGACTAAACACAATTATGATCAAATTCCTGAATTGATCATAGCAATCCTGGGAAAAATATAGGCAGATTGCAAGTTCTAGGCTCCCAAATGGGGAAATGTGAGGAACTCATCGAAAAATTAGAAGATACCAGCTTCACAACCCTCCACATCAGTCTTTCACCTCTATAAAGTAAAAGGCTAGGATTGCCAGGTCCCCCCTGGACACAGGCAGGGTATGGGTAGGTAGAACCGGAAAACTCTTGGAGATTTGGGGACAGAGCCTGCAAAGACAGGAACCTCCGTGGGCTACAGTACCACAGAGTCCACCCTACAAGACATCCATTTTTTTCTGAGCTCTGTAGACTGAAGATGAGCTATAATTCCGGAGGCTCACCATGCCCATATGGAGGTTGGCATCCCTACAAAAGGCTCATACAGCAGATTAGGAAACAGTGATAGCATTATCATTAGCACTAGGGAGATATGTGTGCTAATACAATAGTATAGTAATGGACATTGTTGTGACAGCCTTGTTTCAGTAGAGATAGGGGAACAGAAATGGTGTGGCAGATGGATCAGGGTTCAACCCCCCCCATTTAGCGATGAGGTTCACTGAGTAGCCTTTAGACAAATCTCTGGCTGTTCCCCTAGCCTGCCCCAGGGGTGTATTGTGATGACAACCCTGTTTCTCTATGGAGGAAGAAAGAGACATAAATATGGTAAAACAATATTGTTTCAAAGCAGAATGGGGTGGAAACAATATCCAAAAGATGCTCAAAGCAAATATACCAAAACATATCATAGTGGTGCTGGTCATGAGTAAGTGGGACAAGAGAAGATTTTTGGATTTTAGCAAACCCCCAAAAAACCACCAGTGAAAAACTGTTCTCCTGGTGAGCAAAATACAGAAGAAAAATGATATGTGTTCCTCTTACACAAGAGCTCTTCCACATGACGGAACACTGTTATCACCTGTACATGCCCAACATGGCCCAGGCAGATCCACAGCAAGCCATGGATCGCAGGTATCTGGTCCTCCGGCACCTGTGTCACTGCCCTCTTACTATACTGGTGCCACTACACAAACCTGATTCAGCCATGTGTTCTTTCTAAATCCCTTCCAGACACAGAAATATGGATTTTGATCTGGGATTTCAAAAAGGAGAAAGGGAATGAATGGCAAAATGAAACTCTTAGTGCGGTTTATTGTATTGTCTGTTTAGAGTACCTTTCGTTGTAAACGACCTCAGGGGAAAAGCAAGAGTGAAAGCATTTTTTTTTAATTCAAGGGGATTGGGGGACGAGAAAGAAGTTCTTCCATCCCTTTCTGGGCTTACCTTTCATGTAGAGATAGCTGTGGAAATAGGCTGGCCCTGAACCATTGAGCACAGTTACCCGGCCACCGCAGAATTCTTCATCTGTGTCCATGTAAGCGTCACCTTCCTCCTCGCTATCTAGAAACTAGGAGCAAAAGGAATTGTTACCATCTGGAAACAAAGCAGCTACAATCTGGCAGATACAAAACTAGGCTAGTCCTTCCCATGTGGTCTGATCATGCTTCCTCTACAGAGAGGAGTGGGAGCCAGAAATGGAGCCTTGAGCTGACTAGATAGGATGTGGGATACAAGTTCTCAGTTCGCAAGGCAGAAAGAGATAAAGGCAGGTGATTAATATTGTGGCTGAGAAAGCTGGTCCTACTGTTGCCAAAAAGCACCTTTTATGCAGTCGTAGAATTTTAAGTCCACTGCAATAATCCCCTGCAGTTCAAACCACCTCAGCTATGGCACCTTGCCTCACCCTGATAACTGAATGCATCGGCAGGGGACAGAGCTATTTTTGGACAGGAACATGCAAACCCACACTCGGCTAATAGTGTGTCTCATTTTATGGTCTTCATCCTCAACTCCTTCCTCAAATGTTTCTGCTCACATAAAAAACCCCTTGTCTGGTCACTGCATGTGAACGTATATATATTTTAAAATCATAAAACCTTGTATGAACACCAGCAGCAGATCATGTGAAAGGAATTGAGTGTGCCTATAACTCAACATACACATTCATGGGTAGCACAAAGGGGAAAAGCCAGGCATCCTTTGTTTCTTATCACTTGTGGAAGAGTGAGACTGCCTTTACAGCAGGCCAAACATGAACATAGCCATGTCCTGGTTGGACAGCCTATTTGTTAAAAGCACAATGAAACCATCCTCCTTCCCATGCACACCCATTGTTTTTGTGACAAGCTCGGCCTGGGTTCCCTGCAGTTGTCCAGCAGCTATGGAGAATGGCATTTTAAAGTGCCCAGGAATCCTTTGATGGCTGGGTGTGCAGCTCCTGCCTTTCTCTCTGTACCGTTTTCCCAAGCTGAAATGACACTGGGTGAGGGTGTAATTTGTCCATCTTTGGAGCTGCATGAGGAGACTCCAACGTACCAAGTTGTTTGGCCTTCAAACACACACCCAAGGCAAGGATAGCTGCAAATAAAGTACTCCCAAATGACTTGTCATGACAGCATGAGCCTCCCCCATCAGCCCTCTCTCTCTCCTGATAGAAGAAGGCATTCTTGCCCATTTTGGCACTTGTGATACTTCTGCTCAGCTATGCTCTGCACATTAATGTCAGCTCACACCCTCCTAGCGTCCTCCTGTAGCCAGTGAAAGCATGCTGAATAAGAAAAGGTTTGAATAGGCTGAGGGACATATTTAAACAGACAGCTGCTTCCAGGACCCTTAATGTCTAGAAAGCATTATAGACGGAATAAACATTGCAAAGTCACACATCAGCACAGCTATCTTTCATGTCCCTGATATAACTGGAAAAAATAAACGGTGGTGACAACAGCAGGGCTCATGGATGTGATGCAGACAGCCAGAGAGGGAAAATCATGACCTTCTGGATATATTTCTCCATCAAGATAAAAAAAGAATCCAGGAGAGACAGGCTTCTGGCCAGCAATGAGGACAGGTATGGGGTAGGGCCTGCAAGAGACTCCAAGGAAGTTAATTCAAAGGACAGCTGGGATGAGAGCTACAATTGTGGCATTTTGTTTCATAGCAGAAGTTTTGGTTTTTTTAGTGTTCCCTCAAATTTCCCAGGTTTTTTTCATTGGAGAAATCGGGGGGAAAATGCTCAGATAAAATGGGGGGAACCCCACCACCCCATTTTTCCCCTGGGCTTTTGTGACATGAGTGTGCTTAGTTAACCTTCACCCTAAATCTATTACAGAGGCTTGGCTTGGCTCAGGCAATACCACCAATTCTGCACATCACATTCAACAGGGTACAGCTATTTATTAGCAACACAGCCTCATAAGGAGTTATGGGCACCTCTGTTTTGCCAGGTGTTTGGCCATATCTATTGTGAAGGTGAGTTCCTTCTTTAAAATTGAGATGGTGTTTTTATTCTTAATCTTAATTAAGAGCACATTAAAGGAATACAGCAGGCCAGCACGTGTTATGTGGCACTGTAAAGAAGTGGCACTGTACCAGAATAAATTCGGGGACACATTTTGCTCACTATTTCTGTTAGCAGCTTGGGAGATCAAAATGCTGATTAAATGTGCCAGTGGCACCAATGTGGGAGATTGCTGCCACATCACAAGAACTGTTAAGTTACACAAAATGGGGTGGATGATCCCAGCGATGGGAGTAACAGAAATAGGTTAATAAGTGTGGTGAAATAACACCAGCTGTGATTTTGGTTCAATGGCTTTTGGTGATCTCAGGATTGCAGCAGAAATGTGTTAAAGCACTTTTATCCCCATGGAACAAATTAACTAGCAACAAAGGAGCACATGGAGATGCCAGAAGACTCAGGAAAGATGAAGAAAGGAACACTTCCTGCTAAAAATAGACCCTATTTTCCACTTGGAGGGTAAAAAAAAACCTCTCACCGAGTCTAAACTCCCAGGGTTGGAGTCCATGCCATTGCTGAGGGAATTGTGTAAGACCTTGCCCCCATGAAGGGGCTGGGCTGAAGTGCTGCCAACGCCTCCACTGCCATCAAACTCTTCATGGTCATAGTCTGACTCCACATCTGGAGGCAAGCTGTAAATTGGATCTTCCACCTCCCCATTGTCACTAGGCAGGATTTCAGAGACAGTGTGGTAAATGCTTTCCATGAGCTGTTTCTCAGGACTTATAGGTCTCTCTGCAGAAAAAGCCAAAGAGTTGGCCTCTCCTTCTTCTCCCTTCCTAAGAAATGGTGTATTTGGAGATATGTGCTCCTCCTCTGAATAGTAATTGTCACTGGTTCTGGCGCTGTCTTGGTTCAACAGGCTTGGGCTGGGGACAGGTGGCCCCTCTTCATCAGCAGGAAAACCTTCATCTTCTTCTTCTTCTTCAGCCAGAGGAGCCACAAGGCTGCATTCAATGTTGAGGGTCCCTTCATTGGAAAGAGAACGCTCCAGACTTTGTACACTCTCATCTAGGTTTCCAAAGTCCAGCAATTCCAAGAATTCCTGCGCCACCCTGGAAGCTTCCTTCTCCAGCCTCTGTATCTCCTCTTCCCGCTGGCGCTTTATCTCGTTCTTGGTGTTTTCACAGGCAATGGAAACATGGTCTGTCTTCTGCTGCCACTGCAGCTTCTCAATCTCCCTTTCTAGCCTCAGGATCTCCTCCATCTGACGCCGTTCCTCTTCTTGCAAGGGCTGGTCTTCTTCCTGAGCCCTGAACACCTCCACCTGGAAGAAATGGCATTCAGTGAGCATCACAGATCAACTTCAGTGAATCAACAGGCCTAATAAATCAGAAGATGTTGCACTGATGAATGTCTGACTCACCCTACTTTCTTCAATGTCAACATTCCTTCTAAGGCTGAACATACATGATCATATCTCCCCCCAAAAAGCTAAAGACGGTTCAAAAGAGGATCGGTGTTTGTCTACATTCCTCTGTTTCTCACCTCTGGAAAATGAATTTTTGTGGGGTTCTGTACTTTTTCAAAACCCTGTTTAAGCAGAGGTGATATTGGGGCAAAAGAAATGACACAGTAATCTTTCAGACAACTCTTTTAAAAACTCTGGTTTATCTCATTGCATAATTTTGTTGTATTAAGAATCTTTGCTGCTAGACTGAATTGTTTAATTGTATTTTGCACTCTATTCACTGATCAACTGAATTTGCTCATGCCTGTAATTTGCTCTGCCCCACTGCATTGATCAGTTTTAATAGGAATCTTTGTTATTAGATTTAATTTTTTTATCATACTTGGTAATTCACTTTCTGACTGAGTGAATCGTTCTTATCATCCCTGGAATCTGCCTTGAACCCCAGTGAGAAAGGCAAACTCTAAATGACAGTAACAGAAACAACTCCTTGTTCTGAACAGCCCAGGCTAGCCTGACCTCATCTGCTCTCTGAAGCAAAGGTTGGCCCTGGCCAGTATTTGGATGGGAGACCTCCAAGGAATACTGGGTTTGGGCATGGAGGCAGGTAGCTGCAAACCACCTCTGGAGGTCTCTTGCCTTGAACACCCTACAAGGTCACCATAAGTCAGCTGTGGCTTGATGGCACTTTCCACCACCTTTAACAGCACCATCTTAAATAAAGTATGGCAATGGAACCTTCATGATTGGCAGATGTAAGTGAAAAGATAAGCCACTCCATAAAGGAGCCATGTGCAAACAAGTCCACTTTTACAAAGAAACATGCAGTGTATGCGCCCTATTAATTAAGTGCTTCTTTTGCTCCGACCTGTGGATGGAAGGAAGCAAGGGGGGTAAGATATCATATCTAAACTGACAGCTTCAGTAAAGTGATATAACATGGGAATGCATCCTACAAACCATGCTCCGAGGACCTAACTTCATGTTACATTTCCCTTGGTCTTCCTCAGGCCTCTGTGATCTGATGTGCACTGCAAATTCTCTGCTGGGACTCTAATTCCCAAGCATGTGCAGGCACAATCTGGACTGAGACCACATTAGACCAAGAGAAAAGGGTAATGCCTTCCTTTCCTATACTGCTTTCTCAACTGAAATTGCACCTTTGAGAAAACCTGCATGTACCCCATCAGGATACATGCAGTTACCGACTGCATGTTGGGGAAATATTTCAGGTCAGGAAACTGGTATGGGAGAACACACTCTGTGTGCTGTGGCCCCAATCTAAATCAGGTCCCAGATACCCAGGGTACTGAGTTCCCAGCATGGAATTTACAATGCACATTTGATCATGAGGAACCAAAGCGAAATCATGATGTTGAGTAAGATTATTATGATTATTAATTAAAGGAACCCAGGTGCAAATACATCCTTGTCTTCTGTTGCTGAACCCTGAAAGAAAGGTGGAACAAATGATACAACAGAACGTACCTGTGCCATTTGCAGTGTGGCTTCCATCTGCTCTTGTCCTCTGCTAAAAAAAGAAAAAAAGAGCAAAACACCTCCATCAATAACTTGCACATTCCAGCATGCCAGAAACTGCCTGAGGGATTATGGGACACTTGCACAGAGCTCTCTCACGCCTCCTACATTGCTTTGCTCTGTCTTTCCCCACCAGGGGATTGGAAGTGCTGTGTGTGTGTGTGGGGGGGGGGGGTGACAATGTGGCATTGACCTCTCCCCCTAGCCCGTTTGTCACTTCTGTCAAAACCAAGCACAACAAAGAGCAGCAGTTAAAAAGAAACTTATGATATCATTTCACATTTGCTACAGCTGAAATCAATGAAACCTTTAATTGTAATGCTATCTCATTTGCCCATACGCTAGACGAGTTAAACATTAAGTGAGCAACAACAAAGCCCCTAAACTGAAGGGATTCATTGTATTATGGCAAATTGAAGGCATGGGTATTCAGAAAACTGGATTCCTCCCCAAGAAAAAACGGCAACAACAATATATGCAATATATTCCATTCCACGCAGCATACAAAGTCTCTTTGACTGTGATCCTCCTAAAGAGACTGGACCAAACTAGATTTGGGGAACTTGGGAAGACAGCCCTTCCTGCATCTCATCTGGTTTGGTTCTCAGATCCCTCACAGGCTCAAGGTGCGCCCATAAAGGTATAATTTCAGGAACTGGGTATAATGCTTCTAAAGTTAACTTCAGTGCTGTTCTTAACTCACAGAAACCATCCTGGGAACACAGCATGTTGTACAGCTGGCACAGCTGTATTTCCTAACTGAGCACAAGAGTGTTCCAGGAAAGGGGTCCGGAACTGTCACACCATCCCAGGAGCACAGGAAGCAGCCATCTGGAAGATAGAGCAGTGTATATCCCACAGTTGTGGAATTTAGTACTGGCTTGGGGAGTGAAACTAAGCTAAAAAATATAGAGGAGTACACTAGGGGAGATTTCTGGAGCTTCAATGCTCTACATGGCTCTTTGTCTCGTCTCCTGACTTTGTAGAATTGTGATTATGTAGCACTGGCCGTTTACGCACTGGGAACATCACTTCCCCAGCTCCCGTGCAGGAGCACAAATTGGGGGCAGATGATGTGTACCAGGCCAAATGCTCCCCCGTGTGGGTGCAGGAAGAGGTGAGGCAACCTGCCACAACTAAAACTCCAGCCTGCAGCCCGTCATGAAACCTCCAGTGCATAAACAGTCACTGTCTTGCAAAATATAATAGGTAAGACACCCCTTTGAGGATCATTTGATTAACATGATTTAACGTGTTGTGTATTCACAGCATATCATCAGTAGTCTGTCAAAGGCCTACTTTTCACAGACAGCACATGGTAAAGCCATGTCTGGACAGCACCATTTCAGACTGCAGGTGTGGCAGGGAGAAACTACTGTCCTTCTTCCTGCCATTCTGTTTCCGATGTTCCAGAAATTGTTTTTATGTGAAGGGGGACCTGCAGACTGAAGTGGTATAGCCCTGACTCGGATTTAGCACCACAGCTGCTGTTTGAAAGAATTATGTCTCAAAAACAGAGCTGCCTTGTACCGCTTCTCCTCCTCTTCTTCCTCCTCCTGCTTCCTCTTATGCGCCTTCTCTTCTTGCCATTGTCTTTCCTCTTCCTCCTTTTTAATCCTCTCTTCCTCTTGCCGCCTCTGCTCCTCAGCTTCCTGCTTCTGCCTCCGTTCTTCCTGTAGCAGGTGTTGATAGAGGCTTCGTGCCAGCTGTCCACGCCAGTGTTTCTGTAGAACAATGGCAGAGGCCTTCAGACTCAGGAGAGACTTCTTCCAGAAGTGAGCACGATAATTCTTCTGGATGATTATAGCACTCGCAAGGACCCTTCGGTATCTCTTCCTGAATCAAAGAGAGGAAGATGGAGGTTACACTCAGTCAATGGTGACCGCTCACTAGTGTCTCTCCCGAGTTTGCCTCGACATGATCTGGGTCAGGTTGCATCCAGCACAACCACAGCCTTTCTCTCTCTCTCCCTCAACCCCCCCTCCCCCATCCTTGCATTTGTCACCCACCCATTTTCTTAATTTTGAGGGTATTCTGAGCCACTGATTTCCTGCCTTGACTTACTGCTCAGCATAGAAATGTACAAGAACAGTTCCCCACGGTCTGTAAGGCAGAGCTATTCTGTCAGGCCTATGGCTGAGGCCTACAGTAGAGGGAGATCCGTGCTCAAGCTGGCCTCCTTGCCTAAGTCTATCTGGTGAGTGTCCATTTGAGAAATCGGTTCTCTCATACAACTTGCCTCCTCTCTTTCACAGTAAGGCTATACTATCCAGGACAGTCACTTTTTTTTAAATTTTAGAGGAATGGTGTCATTTAAATTTTAATTATTTATGTATTTAAATGTTTGGGGGTGGGTAGAATTTTTAAAAGTCAAGTTTACAGTATGCTGTGACCCACGCTGAGCCCTGGAGGAGGGCGGGATATAAATATGAAGTTAAATAAATTAAAACTCTGAAATCACAAAAGATACATTTGTTGCCCCACATATGAGGGAGCCCCATGACAAAAATGGCACATTCTTCCCTCCAGCCACTGAGAGTAATTTTATACTCTGGCCCCCTTTTAACGTGTCTATTCACTATAGACCCCTACAGAGACATTTCTGTGCAGTCACACTGTTTGCTGGGCTAAAACCCAAGGATGAATGGGCAGTGGCAGGAGCTCATCTGCCTAGAAGCCGTGGTCCCCTCAGCACAGAAACACACCCGGGGCTAGAGCTAGCTCTTTTAGCTGCGTATTATATGACTGTGCTGATAGGACTAAGAAACCAATTGGCTCACATCCGTGCTAAGGCGGATCAAACTGAAGAATTGGCAGGTATTAACCCACAAGAATATTTTCGCAGAACAGTGGCAATATGTGGAATTGGGAGACTGCTGCGGGTTTAACAAAGATATCCATGTAAAGTGCAAGAAACATTTTGCAGTTTCATCAGACTCATTGATAATGCTGCCTAAACCGTTACACATTAAGAGAAGCAACTATCAGGGTGCCATGTAATCTGCAAACCTGTGACTACCCCTAAAGAAATGGATTCTCTGAGAATCTCAGTTTGTTTGTTTTTTACATTTATGGCACTTGACATTCCAGAGATATGCTTGAAAGCGAGGGCACAAATCCTGACGAGACCTCAGAGTTAAGCAAGATGGCATTAGAAGGTTGTTTAAATAGCTGAAGACATCTGCTTAGAAGGCTCGTCAAAAGCCAGAACAGGATATCCTGCAGCCAGGGCTCTAGGGTAGACAGGGCCTGGGAGACTGGAGTATAGAGAGCCCTAATAACACCGTCCCTCTTCCTGAACAGTCAGTTTGTGCCTCGTTAATAGTACCCCAACATCCGCAGCCAGAACTAGCTTAACCAGATCTGGCTCTGCTTTCGTCTCTGAGCCTTTTTCTCTAAGCAGAAGCAAGACGACTCATTCAAAATAGACACTTGCATGCAAACACTTGCCTAATATAACCAGATGAGAGATATCTGCACCCTCAAAACACAGAAAGTATCCAGCAGGTTTGGAGCAAAAGCGCTTTTCACAGGCCGGGTTCCATGTCTGCAATGGGAGTCTCGCTGTATCTTGAATATTTGCACGGCTTGTTATGCATGTGATAGCCTTCACCATGACTATGCAGTGTGCTGAAGTCCCACCTGCTGGAAATTGTGCTCAACCCACCTCCCCCCCCCCCCCGTTTTCTCCCAGCCAATGATTTCATACCAGGGCACTGTCCACAGACTTCCAAGTCTCCCTCTGTAATGTTAAAGAAAGCTGGGATGTTTTTAATAAAGTTAAAGAGGCCCTCAGAATACGGCATTCTGTCCCCAGCACCAGCTTCTGCACTGTGTGGTGCACTTGGGGAATGCACCCAGCCTGAGCTATCCCCTGCAGCAACAGCCCAGTCTCTGTGGAGGGCAGGTGATTGTCCTAACGGGCATGCAGAGCAATTTGCCAGAACAAGCTGAGACAAAGGCCCGCGCACGGAATACAGAGAGAAACCAGCACACAGCCACGGACAAGGAAGCCAAGACAGAAGGAGGTGCAACAGCAGCAAGGAGCCAGCTTGGCGGCAGTTCCTTGCTTTCTCTGAAGCCAGGATTGTCCCTCAGGGAAGCAGGAACTAGAGAGGGATGTATCAGGAAGGAAGACCTCCCTGGGTCTTTGTGCTCTTGTCAAGTGACAGCAGTGGGGACAACAAATGCAGCGAGCACGAGAGGGAGAGGTGGGGACCTGCACAGAGCAGCTTCAGGAGAGACGAGGAACACAACGGGAGGAAGAGGCAGCGGGGAGACGGGACAGGCTGATAACTCTGCAGGCAGTGGCCTGTTGGAAGGGCTCAGCTTTCAAGAGGAGGCGGGGAAGGAGAGCGCAGGGGGAAGCCCAGCTCAGAGCAGGGCGGCTGAATGGAGGGAAACCTGGCAGGCGGAGAGCATTCCTGCCAGGCAAGGGAAGCACTGACCTTGCCATGTAGCCCAGGACGTGGGCTCGGATGATGGTCGCCGCCTTCCTCAGCTCCTCTTCCCGGGCCTTCTCCAGTTTTTGCTCCAGAGCCTCCTTCAGGAAAACCTGGGACCCCGAGGAGGAGTTTCCCCAAACACAAAGAGAGGAAAAAGCAAGTCCCAAGCAGCACCAGCAGGTCCCATGCCCGCCTGCCTGCCCTAACAAGACACAGAGGGCTCCTTTTATGCCGTCCCTGCTCTCCCGGCCCTTCCCTTTGGGTGCTTTTGCTGATGTGCAAGGGAAAAGTTTTGCAGGGAGAAGAGCCAACTGAGCCCAGCCCCCGCACCTTCTTCCACACAGTGCTCAAGGATTAGAAGGGGGGGGGGAGGGAGAGGAAAAGAGAGGAGGAGGAGGAGGAGGCTTCCTGGCTCTCAACTTTTTATTAACCCTTCCTGCAGCACAGCTCTGCCTTCCACAGCTCTCAGGGCCTGGACCTCCAGAGTTTTAAAGAGGCAGAGGGACAGGCACAAGATGGCAGGCATAACTATGCCCAGATGCCCATTCCAAGAAAAGGGAAGAGAGAAGGAAGCGAGAATCTTTCCAACTCCTGCCTGTGGCTAATTCTGACGTATCTCCCCCCCCCCACTTCTTTGCCACCACAGCCTCAGGGCCGGCCTTCTCCCAGCCCCCAGCGCAGTAGGATTCCTTCTCAGAGCCACCACTTGCTCTTCCAGCTGATGGCTTCCAAGAGCTAGTCTACCATGCACAAGGTCAGATAGTTGCCCTGCGACTTCAAACATACCTGGACAGTATGTCAGCTTGGGACCCCATTGCCTGGCACAAATGTAAGCTGATTCATGGTTTAAACAAATAAACAGCATCCTGAAGCCACTCTCTTCAGGGCTTTCATAGAATCATACAGTTGGAAGTGGCATCCAGGGTCATCTAGTCCAACCCCCTGCAGAATTCAGGAAACTCACAACCACCTGTCCACCACAGTGACCTCAATTCCATACCCAGATGGTGTGCCCCCCCCAAAACCCCAGTATCCTAGAGGAAATTTGCCTCCCAGCCCCAAAGTGGTGATCGGCATTTCCCTGGGCATGCAAGAAAGGGCCAAAAGAGCCAAGCATGGATACAATCCCTTTTGCTCAGCCACTTACAATCTGCCCCAATTTATAGAATCAGCATTTCTGTGAGGTGGCTATCTATCCCTTGCTTAAAAACTTCCAAGGCCGGAGAACCCACCATTTCCCGAGGAAGCCTGTTCCACTGAGGAACTGCTCTAGCTATCAGAAACTTGTTCTGGATGTTTAGCTGATGTTTAATCAGAAGGAGAAAATGCATCCCCTGTTCATTCTGCTGGAGCCTTCAGTACCTTAATATTCTTGAATTCATGTAATCAAGTATCTTCTTCTACCCACCCTTTTTTACCAGTCTGTTTTGGAGGCCACATTCACTCCCAACACTTGCTTCTGTTATCAGATCTGGATACACTTCACTAAATACATTTTTAAAACTAATGAATCTAGAGGGTGGGGGACAGGCAGAGAGTAATCCCTGACAAAATTCTCTAAGATCCTCTTGCATTTTGAACGGAGCACCTTTGGAGCTGAAGAGGGGTCAAGGAGGAACATGGGACCTCATCTTCTGTCACCTATGGTTATCCTTCCCTCCTCATACCAAGAGAAAGCTGTTCAACTCCAAGGTTATGGATGCAGTCAAGACAGGAGCAAAGACACACCAGCAACATGATGTGAGAGGTGTGAAATGTATTCCTGTGAAGCTCACCCAATGTCCTTCAATCAGATGCATAACTGCTGTACACCCAGACCTGGCCCAAAGATCAGTCCCATGCCAATCTTCCAACCTCCTGGGTTGTAGAAGGGGAAGAAAGCAAACTGAGAGTCAGTGTGGTGTATTGGTTACAAGTGGCAGACTCTGATCTGAAGAACTGGGTTTGATTCCCTGGCTCCTCCACATGCAGTCAGTTGGTTGACCTTGGGCAAGCCACAGTTCTCTCAGAGTGATTCTGTTACAGGGTGTCTGTTGTGGAGAGGAGGAAGGGAAAGTATTTGTAAACTGTGTTGGGACTCTGTTGGGTCATGAAAAGCAGGGTGTTAAAATACAGCTCTTCTCTTCTTCAATGTTAGGATCACCGTCTCTGTCCCTTTTCCTGGGAGCACATGGTTCTTCTGCACTGAACTATACCTCCTCTTGTAAAGTTTTCTTCCTGCATTTCCTATTTAGATCCAATCACATAGATACTTGCCAAGAAAACTATACAAGGGATTGTGGAAAAATCAATGTGGATGCTAAGTAATTTGATATGCTGAATTAGCACATCAGAAGCAGGGAGGGAGACATTTAGATGCAACCTATGTATATATACATATACTTAAAGCTCAAACAGGTGCTGAACACATGGATGGGGACAGGGAGTGCTTCTGAATTAAAACCAAACCCAAGCCTGAGTCAATGCCAGAACTCCATGGAGACCCTGGTGTGAAGGGCAGAGCTGGTAGCCAGAAAGATTGTCTCTCAGTCCACCAGTGACTTGTGCTTAAGAATCATTAATAATTTCCCCCATTCTCCCCCCAAACTTGCATTGTTACCTAGAAAACTCCAAAGTTCAACAACTGCCAACAGGCAGCTGTTGTTCTTAATGAGAAACAGAAGGACCATCCTGCTTTTCCCTTCCTTTCCTGTGTTCCACAGTTCCTTATACTAATCCCTTTCCTTCCTCTGCTGAACAATTGCTTGGTATAGAAATCCCCTTTGAATATGTTTTACAGGAAGCATTTCCCTCTCCTTCCCTGCCCAGCTACCACCCTGTCCAGCATGTGTACAAGCTCACAGCCATGCTCATGTGCATGCACATGCCTCACTCTCCCCAGAGATCACTCACAAAGCCATTAACAACACACTGGAGCTTCCAGAGTATAGGACCAGAACAAGTCCAAGAGTTTCTGGGTGTCTTGCCTCCAAAAAAGGAGAGATAGAGATAGCCCCCAGTAGATTCATGATAAACTCCAGTTGTCTGTTTCCATGTATCAAATCCATATTAAAAGGGCAGGACAACATTTCTCCACTTCATTCCATGCCACAAAATAATTCTTTCACCTGCTTAATTTTTGTGGGTCAGGATATACAAAGGCTCAGGAGCAGGGTCAGCAGAAAGGTGGTAAACCTACCTGGGGCACTCAAATAGAATCACAGAATCATAGATTTGGACGGGGCCAGACAGGCCATCCAGTCCAACCCCCTGCTCAATGCAGGATCAGCCCAAAGCATCCAGGAAAAGGATCTGTCCAGCCACTGCTTGAAGACTGCCAGTGATACCACATGAAGACTATACTATTGAGCAGGCTTCTTTCTGTACCTTAATGATGCTCATTAGAAGATGCCTCTTCCTGGCCATATACCAGATATGCGAAGGACCTCTCTCTATATTACATTTTTAAAAATCTTACTTACGAAGGAGGCAGATTCACATGTTACAAGTCCTCATGCCCCCCAACAGGCACCGTTGATTGACATGCTTCTAGCCATTCCAAGCTTGGGACTTAATTCCCAGGATGCTGGGACCCAATTCAGATCAAGACTGTGGGGCAGCCTTTTAAAATCTTTTGACTGTGGTGGAACTCCTGAAATATTTTTCTGACTTCAAGGAACCCTGTAAGCGGTGACATGCCCCTTTAGAGAAATGGGTGCAGGAGTAAATTAATCATTTACTGTTTTTCCATTGTGGAGAAAGAGACTAGGCCTGAGCAACAAGGGAAGTGGGCTCCAGTGGCATGTAGTGATGTCAGTGGCCATCCAAACTTTTAGCCTGTGTAACCCCTGGGGAGTTCTTGCATGGCCCCATGGTTCCCCGGAACCCTGGCTGGGAATCCCTGCTGCAGGGAGATGTCTTTCCCTCATGTAGTTTCCCTGACCTGAAATGGCTCTTTGCCCCACTGGGGAACTTCAGTGTAACCCATCAGTTCCTTTAACTTTCTACAACAGGCCACATAACAGCTCCCTGGAATAGGAAACAGCATCAGGCAGAAGGCTTCAGCTGCATCTCTCCAGGCATGTCTCCCAAAGAACATTATGCTCTGCCAATTCCAACTTGTTGGTGGTCCCTGTCCTCAAAGAAATGCAACTGGCTTCAAGCAAAGCCAGGGCCTTTTTGGTAGAATGAGCTACTGGTAGAGATCTGAGCCCTATTGGAGCTCTTCCGCCAGACCTATGGATGAGGCCAAAATAAGCACATAGTAATATCAGAATGGGGCCTCCCTCCTTTCTCCCCACCCATCTTCCCGCAATCAGAATTAGGGGCACAAAATGTAAATGTGAATTGCTTAAACCTCTATTGGGAAGTTTATCCTAATATTTAAAGCTGAAACTGTTTTTAAATTACGTTTTAACTACATGTGTATGGGGTTTTACTTGTCGTTAATGGCCCCGAGACAGGGGTGGTTTATACTCAAGGAAAAAAACAAACAAATACATTATCTGAATTGTACCCCTATGCACCTTGAAATTAAATTCCAGGCATGGAAATCCTAGAGTAGTGGTCCCCAGCCTTTTCCCAGTTGAGGACCGCCTCCGGGGGTGAGGGAGAGCTGGCGGCACAAGTGCCACTCAGGCGCGTTATCGCCACCTGCTGGCGAAAACGCGCACGTGCAGAGTAGCTGCGCATGCACGTTTTCGCCAGCAGGGGGCGCTACCGCATATGCGTGGCAGCTCCGTCCATGCGCGTTTGCATCCACTGGCATGCCGGAGGCCGCGCCTGACTCTTCCCCCCCCCTCACAGCAAGAAGCTAGCCGGATCGCTTTGGTGGCTGCTTCGCTCGCAGCCTGGCGAGCTTCTCGTTGCGGGGGGGGGGGGGGAGGCAGGCACGGCTGCCGGCAGCCCGGTACCGAGGCCTTTGTGGCCCGTTACCAAGCCACAGATCGGGGGCTGACGACCCCTGTCCTAGAGCACATATGTCAACAAGATGCAACAGCAGACAAGTATGGGACATGAGTTCTGTATAATGTGTGAATGACCCTGGCAACATGTTTGGGATCTCATCAGACTGGTTACAGATTCTTTTTGAGTGTGTGTTTAGGGGCAAATGCAGGTTGGAAAGGCCTTTGGGGGCCGAGGAATATTCCTGCCACTATACCAGGCTTGAACTGCCTGAACAGGGTGCCTATCCTTACTCTTAAAGCAGGAGATGCCTACAGAGGACCTCTGTTCAAGGCTGTAGCCCAGGGGTGGCCAATCTGTGACTCTCCAGATGTCCATGGACTGAAATTCCCATGAGCCCCTGCCAGCATGCTTTGCATCTGGAGAGACACAGGTTGGCAGCCCCTGGTCTAGGCAAACCGCACGGAGATCCCTGTGCTGACGCTGCTCCTGGTCCTGTCCAACATACGCCCATGGCCCCAGCCCTGCAACTGCTTTCTTCATCTGCACTGCAGACAGGCATGAGACACCAGCAACAAGGGAAGAGCTGGGTTGACCGAGCCACAGATGAAGAAGAGCTGGGCTTTTGTACCCCACTTTTCACTACTCACACCTTCCCTTCCTGTCTCCACAACAGACACCCTTGCGAGGTCAGTGAGGCTGAGAGCTCTGCCAGAACTGTGACTGTCTCAAGGTCACCCAGATGGCTGCATGTGGAAGAGGAGTGGGGAATCAAACCTGGTTCTCCAGATTAGAGGCCACTGCTCTTAGCCATTACACCAAACCAGAAGGGATGGGGTTTTTCTTCCTAATCAGACACACATGCAGCCTTGCTCTGGGGAACTTTCCTAGGCAGACTGCAGCATGCACTCACCACCCCTTCCAGCTTGTTTTTTTCCTAACTGGAAATTAAAAAACCCATTTCTGAAATGGGGCTGAAACCCCTTCTGAGTTACAAGAATTAGGCATCCAATCTTCCTTTCCCTTACAAGTTTTTGGGCATCTTGTCCTAATTACACATATTTCTAGTTATTTAGACTGGGTCTTCTAATAATTTCCCCAAAAGTAGAATGAAAAAATAATAGCCCTGCCCTCTCACCCACATTGACCCATTAACATATCGTCTCCCGAAAGGCACCAAGGGGAGGTCATTCACCTCCCTTTCCTTCTGAAGGCCAGTGTGGTAACTTCATCTATCTAGCCATTACCTTTCTATACAGCACCCCCAAATTTTAACTCTAGCAGATAAATGGGAATCGTTACAGTCACAAGGCTCATCTCTCATCTCGGCTAAGCACAGAAACTCCAAAGCTTCCTTGACCGTTAGAACAGCAGTTCCCAACCCCCGGGCCGGAGACCAGTCTGTAGATCAGTCGGTACCGGGCCACGGCTCCTCCTGGTCCTCCTCCCTGGCTGCTGCCTCAGGGGCTGCCCTGCCACTCTGCCGCCGGCTCACCCTTGGTGCTCTTCAGCGGCCGCCATGGCTGGGGCTCCCCCTTGGCGTGGCACTGCGCAGCGACTGCTGGCAGCGCCCCCCAGCAGGAAGTGGGAACTCAGGGGCGCCGGCGGGAAAGCAAGTGGAGCAGGGGCTCAGGCAGCGTCAGCGACTTCCCTTGGCAAAAGACTACCCCCCCCCCCGGGCCTCAGTAAAATTGTCAAGCATTGACCGGTCCCCGGTGATAAAAAGGTTGGGGACCACTGCGTTAAAGACTGTAAAACCCTCTACTCTATGCCAGGCACAGACTGACAATGCCTATTTGGTGTTGCTAAACTCTGAAGATTTCTAGAGAGCTGTAAGATGTTTGACCCAGCGCAAGTGTCCCAAAAGGTGCTGAAACCTCTCAAGTAGGGTTGGGTGTTTTGGCTGCCCAACCCTACTCTCAGCCCCAAGCTCCCATCTCCTGAGACCCCAATGGCCTCAGAGTGCTACCTGCAATGACTGAGGACAAAAAGAAAAAAATTCCATCTTGCTCAGCTGCTGAGGCTTAAGTTCCACATACCTGCTTTTTCCAACACCTTCCTTCCTTGTCACCTCCATCTCGTCACTCATATATTTTACATAAACTAAGAAAATAAAAAAGCTAGCGCCGTCTGAGCTCCAGTCTCCTTTGTGTCCTCCATGGGGACAAGACTCTCTTCCTTTCTCTCTCCAGTAGCGTTTTGTTGAAACTGGGCTCTCATACACTTCCTGTCCTGCCTCTGAAATTAACCTATGTTGCCTCTTCCAGAGCCACCCCTTTGCCCTTCCTCTTGCTCCCCCTGCAACGGGAAGCCTTTGAAGTAGGGCTTCAGTGCTGCAAAATGGCCAGGCCTCCCTCAGCACCAACAGGAGGACAGCAAGACAGCCAGGAACGTCTCAGACAGACCAGGAACTTGTGGAGAGAAAGTCCTATTGTTCTCAGTGGGATCAAGGGTTAGCCGCCTGTACCCCAGCCACAGAGCCTGCTGTACTTAATGGCTCCAAGGTTGATTTATTAACTTCAAGTTCTCAGCATGCAGAAAGCAGTTTCCTTTCTATTCTCTCCCTCGGGGTTTCCTAGCCATAAGAACCCATGAGCTTCCTCCCCCTCATGCTGCCTTGGTGTATCTCAACCTGCAAAATATAATACGGAATGACTCTGGAACCTTTCCAGTCCCAGGGAACTCTGAGCCACAGCGTAGAAAACACAACACAGAAGACCCAGAAAAGAATCTCAGCAGCTCACCACAGCCTTCCAGCACATCTGGCTGGGTTCAGTTATTTCAGATCTACTCTTTCCCAATCCAAGCATGCTCACAGCATAGAGTTTGGGAGGGGAAGGACTGCAGTCCCCTTCAAAGCAGCCATTTCTTCCAGGGGAATTGATCAATCTCTCCTGTCTTCTGGGAGACCGTCAGGCCCCATCAGGAGGTTAGCAACCCTCCTTGGGAACAATGTCATACCCTAGGAAAGTCAATAAGAGTCCACAGAACCCTGGATCCTACCTACCTGCCCTTTAGCAAAAGAATACCGCTTGCCCAATGGGATGCAAATTGTTGTTCAGACTGCAGCCGCCAATGGCCTTGACCAACCAAGAACATCTCATTCATTTCCCAGGAAGACACTGAATACATCTAGGCTAGTCCCACAGGCTTCCTGCATTCCATGCTATGGGACACAGGCACTGAATCTAAGGGTAACCTGAGTTCTTGAAATGACAGGCCATGTTTGCCTGCTTTATGCCACTGGAAGGTTATACAGGAAATTTCACTGTTGCTGCAATGGCAAAGTTTGCAAATGATACGTAGTTCTTTACATTAAGATCCCAGTTTATTGTTGTGGGTGGCAAAAGCACTCATTGGATTTCACACCATGTACTGCTCATTTGTCTTCAAGCCAGTTTTTCAAGCCTTAAGGGTTAGAAATTAGCCTTTTAAAAATAATGGTTACTATTCTAAACTAGGTTCCAAACAAGCCCTTATCAAGATTAAATTTTGCATTTTTTCACTCTGCAGAAATGCAAAAAATATAGAATCTGAAGAACAGCCCCCTACGCCCTTAAAATCCCTATAAATGAAACCATTTTTAATCCACCATAGGATTATTTAAAAACACAATCTCTCTTGAATGCAGTGACATAAATATAGGCATGAAACCAAGATTCATCTCCAAGGTTCTTGGCTGGCTGCATGCCTAGCGGTGAAATTACATCAGGCCTGCAATTACAGACTGTTGATCTGGACACTTAGAAGAGAGGGGAGGGAAACCAATTTGTTGGTCCTGACAAAAATATATATTTCCTGAACTGCTTTCTCTTCATTTAGCTGAGTTTGCATTAGCAGAAGTCTGCTGAGCAGATTGCCTGCTGCATGCCAATCTTGTGCCCTCCTGCCCCACAGGTGTCTGCTGCTCTAATGAATGCCTTGTTGCAGGAAAAAAGCTACCCTGAAGTCAGCACAGGCAAGGAGGCAGCTGGCTCTGAATCAGAGCCCTGGACAATCTAGGTTACCACATGGATTCAGGAAGCTGACACACTTAATGAAAATGCTGGTCCCTCAAGGCCCACTTTGTCTGTTCTGACTGGCAGCACCTCCCCAGGGCCTGAGGCAGAGGCCTTTCAGATCACTGACGACCTGTTCATTTTGACCAAAGATGGAAGCAGGGGTAGATACTCTACCACCGAGCCACAGCCCTGCCACTTTCCTCTGACAACAGCTTTCCCAAGGTTCTAGGCCTGCCCCAGCTACATTAACTGATGATCCTAATACTTGGGAATCCTGGGAAAGGAACCTGGGACTTTCTCTTCGCCAAAGCATGGACACTTTTGCTGATCTGTAGCACTCCTCACACTAGGCACAATTCCCAGTAAAGATGGTCCAGCCTGGCCTACAATTGCTGGGAGCATCTCTATAGAAATACACCCTCATGGACCAGGGTTAGAAGATATTCTGAAACTACTGTACTTGTGGTTAACCCATCTTGTTCCTCTGGAAAGGACTGCAGAGCCTAAATGGGACCCAGTCTGCATAATGAATAGAGAGACAGCAGTGCAGGGCATTTGCCCGCAATCAAACATTTTCCCTGCATTTTCTGGGATATTTTCTTGTGCGTCTCCTTCAGTGCTATGTGGCTGCAAGTTATGTGCGTCCCCTTAAGTGCTATGCGGCTGCATCCTGTATTTCTGCACTGGCTCGCTATTGAGAAGGATGTTTGTCCATTCCTACCACGAGATTTCTCTGGCAGAGAACTGCCAGATCAGCAGTACAAGGCAGCTAGCATGCCATAGAAAGGGCAAAACCCAAAGCACCTAGCTGTAACAACCTTTATATATGCAGACTCCCTCTGGAAAGATTCGTTACTACAGAACATTGTCCCACATGACCTTTCACTTCCCAAAGGCATACCTTGGTTTTTCCCAGCTTCCATTCTCTCTGGGCGCTGTCATACAGATGCAGGAAGGCTGCACATGTGGACTTTGCATTGTCTGCACTGCCTGCATTTTTCAACAGCATCTTATACCTAAGAGCCAAAAGAGAAGTTCTTTGCAAGAAGCGGGTTAAAGGCAACCCCCTCAGCACCCCTTCCTAGTGGGCTCAGTTCCTGCCTCCACATTTTACTCAGTGGCAAAAGGTTCCAAGGTCCAATCTTTTCCAAAAACCTGTAACAAATCTGGCACACTGGCATAGTAACACTCCTTTATTCTGAGCCTTAAACCTATAAATGTTAACCAAAGTCTGGGTTACAGTTTAACAAATGAAACTGGTTTCGCTTGAGGATGTCTATTAATTCTTCCCCCTGCAGCCAACCATCTCAAATGGTTAAAGGCAGGCAACCAGGGCAACGCAGTGACCAGTGATCATTACCTAATTTTAGAGGAGACTAAAACACCTGGAGAAAAGCAATGGCCTGCCAAGATTCACCCTATACTTTTGCCCAAAAGCAGATCTCCTAATTTTCTTCTTCCTGCAAGCAACAAGTTCTCACAAGCACAGTTTGAATTCCAATAGTCTCTAGCCACCCCACTCCCACACCTCCCAATTGCCAAACACTGAAAACCACATTTGAATGTTCAACAAAGCTCCGTCCTGGTAGCTAGCCATAACTTTTACCTGCAGAGGAAATCTTGAAAGAGCCGCCGAACAGGAAAGCCAGCTCTCCGAACCTTCACTGTTTCCAGCATGCCTGAGTACTGAAGTTGTTTCAGCACCACATCTGGACTGAAGAGGTCTGAAGCCTAAGCAGAGACCGGGAGGGGAGGCAACCAAGAAGTGATTTGTCTTGCAAAGGGCATGCTCAGCACCTCCCTCCCCTAGTCTCCCATGCAGAGACAGCAGTGGGCAGAAAGTGCAGGTAGCCATCTAAGCATGAGAAGAACATTTCTTCAAATGTATTTAAAGGAAAGACACACAAATGGATTTGTATTCTATGTACAATCCCCTCTTTTAAAGTTATTCTCTGCTGAGAAACCAAGCAGCAGCTCAAGAGGTCAGCACTAATTGTCCCGATCCTTTTTGTGGATGCCCTGCAGCAATCCAGGCCAGGCTCGTCCGTAAGGCTACTCTTTCTGCCTGACATCCACCGCTCACATTCTCCTCTTGTTGCACCCAACTCTATCTTCTTGAGAAAAGGGCTGAGAGACACAATGCACCCCCCTTTCCAATCTGTACAGTGACAAAGTCACTAGCTGCAAAGACCCTGGCAAGCCTCCCTCCCTCCCTCCCCCCACGGACATCCTCACCACCATTTGTGAGACTCACCTTCTCCAGGTTGGGTTTGATGCAGCGAATGAACAGTGGATTGCAAGTGCTGAGAGTGGCCATCAATGAGTGCAGGGAGTCCTAGGGGGAAAACAGCTGCAGTCATTCCCTCAGAGACGTGGATTCTAAGGAGCCCCTGTCTGCGCTCTCCCCCCTCTCATGCGCACTAAGACAAACAAGAATTGTCAGAGATAGAGAAAGATAATCCTCAAATATTGGGCGTACATGGATGGATGCAAGAACATTAAGGCACTTCCTGTATCCTTGTTTGAGGAATAACTTTTGCTCTAGAGTGAACAACACAGCATGATGTTGTCAGTTTGCCACAGGAGCCAGCAATTGCACGGAGTTGGATGGTTTGCACCCTACCGCCCCTCCCACCACATTGTGCAGCTTTGAAAAAACAGAGAGGGAAGTTTAATCATGGCATGTGCAAGTTAATGGAATAAGTGTACATGCTGCACTTGAAAAGTAAAGGACAGACAGCCCCACCTGATGCACCTGGGGAGGGGGGGGGGAGCACTTTTGAAGGGAATCAGTGTTTAAATCAGATTCACTTACACCTCTGGGCAGAAGACAAGCTTTCGGTGGGAGGGGGGAGTTGAGAGAAAAATGAGGCAGGCCCCGTTTTTAAGGCACATCTGCATGCTTCGTAAGAGGGCCTGCTGCTCCTACCCTGAACTGGGAGCTGACGGTCGGCCTGCGCCTCTGAGTTCCCATCTTCAGTGTGTCCTCATTGCTGCACCCTGAGACTCTTTCAAAGAGGTCATAGATGAAGTCCAGTCTATGGGGCAGAGAAGACATGGAACAGCGGCTTGCAAGCACAGCTTTGCCTGGGCTGGAGATTGTTGGCCTATTCACTGCCTAAATTGGACAATGCATTAATTCCTCCATTTGCTGCACTGACAGGGCACATAGATGCCCACATCAACACTGGAAATGCTGCATACTGCTGGGGCTCAAGGGAAACAGGATGAATACCGGGGCCAGCTCAAGAACTGCAGCATTTCCATCCCTTAGTCTGTAATTCTGAATACCCAAGAAACAATTTCTATGGGTTAAACAGCATAAACATGTTATGTGCATGCTATTAACCCACCTCTAGCCTACCCTCCTGCCCCCCACAGCCCTGACGGGCTCAGGCTTCCTTCTACATGGCTCTGGGTTACATACCTGCTGTCTTTCAGCATGTTTAAAATATCATCCCGAAAAGTATCTCTGTTTTTCTCCAGAAATCCCCTCACATCATAGAGGACCTGCAAATGCCAAGTTATAACACAGACACAAAAATGTGCCATGTTGTATCATGGAACAGATGTATTCGGCAAGGAGGAAAAGCTCCTTGTATACATACCCCAAACCTCCAAATATCAGGGCATTTCAAGTATCACCCCAAACACACAGGCCCCAGAAGATGTACAAGAAAGTACAAGATACATTCCAAGTTGCAACAATGCTAAATTCCTGAGCTGAAACAGAAGCGAGTTTCATGCAGCTCTCATGTGAAACGCTGTCCAGAATGCAGCATCTGCTGGTGTTGAGCAAGACAATGCTCGGCAGGCCTACACCCAAAGCCATCAGTTTGACATCTGCAAGTTGGTGGATGCTACTTCTTAACTCCAGGCCCATTCAAGACAAATGCTTTCCCACTCTATCCTCCTCGATATGCTGCAGATGTAGGCCTGATTGTTCATTGGTTTCTGGACACAGCTATGAGGCTAGCTTAATGGGCACCTACCTCTCCGGCATAGTGCTGGATCCCAAACTGGAAATCTGACACACGGGGCTTCAAGTAGTACTGGTTGTTCTGAAATAAAGTGAGAGAAGGCTGTTTCTAGTACAGTACACCTGAAGCAACACAATATCCGTCCTGTTTTTTATCACTGTAGAAAAGGGCATGGAAGAAATTGAATGGGTTCATAGGAGAATGATGAGGATGATCAGGGCCCTGAGACCCAGCCCTGTGAGGAAAGGCTGAGGGACTTGGGAAGATTCAGCCTGAAGAAGAGAAGGCTGAGAGGGAACATGACTGCTCTCTTAAGTATGTGAAAGGTTTGTCTCTTAGAGGAGGCCAGGGAACGGTTCCTTTTGACAGCACAGGATAGGACCTACCGTAATAGCTTTAAACTACGTGTAGAACGGTACTGGCTAGGTATCAGGAAAAGAATTCCCACGGTCAGAGTAGTTCAGCAGTGGAATCAGCTGCCTAAGGAGATCCCCTCACTGTCCATCTTTAAGCAGCACTTGGACAGGTGCTTATCCTGGATGCTTAGGGCTGATCCTGCATTGGGCAGGGGGTTGGGTTAGATGGCCTGTATGGCCCCTTCCAACTCTAGGATTCCTGGCCCTTAACCAGCTGAACAATGTGTGGCAGAAATGAGCTAAGTCTAGACCACATGCTCTGGAGGAAGGTCAAACTGTTATGTCCAAAGTAACCCTAACAGTTGCCTAGTCTAGTCACCAAAGCAACCAAGCTTGGAATGGACTGGGAGCACCGATGGAGAAGAAATGGCTGTGAAAAGGGCCCCGTTGGTACTAAATCTCAAACGTCCTGATACAACAGAGCCAATTTTTCTGAAAGGTTCTCTTTCTCCAATTTAAGCATTCCAGTTAAGTCACAAGCCCCTGGAACACCCTGCTTTGTGAATTCCCAGAACAGTTAAAATGTACATTCTCTACAGAGTACAGCTTGTGTCTGTTAGCTTTTTAGCCATTATCCAGTAAAATGAACAAGGAAGTCTATTCTAGCCTGAATTATTAATCTAATTTTAGCTTCCACCCACTGAATCTTAGCAGCTATTCATCTGTAAGAGACTGAGGGTCCTTTGCTTAAGAGAGAACAGCATTATGCAATTCTATTTGATTAGGTTTGAAGAGGGCTAGTTTATCTTCACAGCTTAGTCTCAGTATGAAATGGCACTAAAAGAGCCTTCCGTGGATGTGAGAGATAAAGTGTAAATAAGGGGAAACGGCATGCACCTGTCTTGCTCCCAGTGCAAGATCCTTAAAAATACCCACACAACTCCAGGCAGAGATGCTTGCTGTTTCTTTTACTATAGGGCAGAAGCCATGTTTTTTTAACTATGAGAAAACTTAAAATGCTGAGATTAGCTTGTAAGAAGGTGCTCTCTGTGTGAATGCAGGGAAGGAAACACAGAATGTGGGACAAAGTCATGTGGGATATTATTCTATGGGTCAGCACAGGTTTTCTTTCCCCTTTTATTGACAAGATTCATCTTTCTTTCCTCTTGATGTGCTCATCTTCCTTCAAAAGACCTGGCAACAGAAAGTGCTACAATACACACATTTCTGCATAAATCAGGTCATTGTAGCTATATGCTGCAGGAACCTCTGGGCTGGACATGGGCTTTTTGCAGGCATGTCCTTGAAGAGTGTCTGCAAATCATAGCTGGCCCAGAGCTCTGTTGTGAAGCTGATAGCTGATGCCAGCTGAAGAACCTGTACCACTGTATCTAAGTTGCTGGCCCTATCAACAATCACAAAAGCAGCAAATGGAGCCAGTTTGGTGTAGTGGTTAGGAGTGTGGACTTCTAATCTGGTGAGCTAGGTTTGATTCTGCACTCCCCCACATGCAGCCAGCTGGGTGACCTTGGGCTCACCACACTCCTGATAAAGCTGTTCTGACTGAGCAGTGATATCAGGGCTCTTTCAGCCTCACCCACCTCACAGGGTGTCTGTTGTGGGGAGAGGAAAGGGAAGGCGACTGTAAGCTACTTTGAGACTCCTTCGGGTAGAGAAAAGCAGCTTATAAGAACCAAGTCTTCTTCTGCAAAACCAAGCCCTCCTACAGATATATTTTCGGAACTCCCTTGGTAAACAGAAAAAAACAAGGTAATAAATTAACCAGAAGGAACCCCGCCACACCAATCCTCAGACTTGTGGAAATATGCTCCAGAAGAGACTGAATTGACAGCTTTACAATAGCTAGTTCTCAAAAACTGCACTGGTTAAAAGACAAATTCCAGAATTCAGGACCCATTCTGTTTGTTTGTTTTTAAATCTCTAGACGGATTCAGTCAATGGTACTTCAACAATGCCTCACATCATGTTTCCTTCACGTTTTAAGGTTATTAGACAATGCCCTGCCTTGGGTCATGTCACTCCTGGAGATTTGCAAGTTGGTCATGAAATGCAGGGACATTTCCCTTTCAAACCTCTTGCCTAAAGGAAGTCAGAAAGTCGGTTGTCAGGAGGACAGCTTAAATCTTTTTCTTCAGGGATCCAATTGATGTTGGTTGCATTTCATTTTTGATTCTGCTGCTGCTTTCTGTTGGCTTCATACACCAAATGTAACATTTTACTGTTGCTTTTATTCTGCTCTTCAAACGGCAAAACACGTCAAGAATCTTCTAGGTGAATAATGCAGCACGTAAGTTTTAGAGATATCTAACTCAGTGTGTAGAATGCTGCAAATGTACACGTGTGCTTACTTACCCCATGCTGGCTATGGAGCTTTTCCAAAAGGGTGCCATCCGTGCCTTTGGGGAATCTACTTTCCTCATTAACCAGGGCCAGCAAACCAAGTTTCTGCAGCCAGACAAGAGAGGGAGTATGCAATCAGCCCTTCAGATGCAATCATGAATTGCAGGGGGAGGGGCTAAGCTTATGGCAATATTAGACTGTTAATTTCCAGAAAAACAAAAGATGTACTAAAAGGGACTACTCCATCTAGACTTACCCTAATCCTCAGAGCAGTTTCAAACATCTAAGTTTGGACATGGGAAGAAAAGCAGAGCCAGGGCCGGATTTTCCTGTAGGCTAACTAGGCTTCAGCCTAAGGCCTCAAGATCAAGAGGGGCCTATATTCCACATTTTTTATAAAGGTTAGTACCAATCACAACATGTTTCTTTTAACATATTGATATATATCACAGTAATGATGTATTTTATTATCTCTCATGTAATTTACAAACTTAAAAATGGGAGGTGAAAGGGCCACATAAGTGGAATAGCCTAGGGTCTCTTTTCATGTAAATCCGGCCCTGAACAGAGCCCTGAAGAAGCAGACGTTGAAACTAGTTCGGATCTTACGTATCCAGCTGCATTTGCAAAAAAGCCAGCTTTCTCTTTGAGAGTGGGAGGCTCCATCAGACAGCCAAACTCAGCAAATGCTTGAGAGTACTGGATTACAGTGTAATCCTAAATAGAGCTCCAATGGCCTAAATTAAGAAGTATAACTCTGAGTGGGACTGCATTGTACTGCCCACACTCCTGAAAGAGGGGCGACTCCTGAGCTTCGTGATGTTGCCTGGGAATCTGCTCAACAGCCTCCTGACCTCCACCACCAACTGACATTAACCATCAAATGGGGAAAACTACGTCCCTGAGAACGCCTCGCCATGGAATATAGTATTGTAATGATAGAGTGAATGGATCCATGATCTGACTTCGTAGCTTCATACATTGATATAGGCACAGCATACAATAAGACTGGATGGCAGGGGGTGGGTGGGGGATAAATGTTTATTTGCTTATGATAGCAAAAAACCCCAAAACCTGGAGTGAGTGTTGTGCTGCAGCTCTGATCTCCATCTAATCCCAGTTAAGTTCTTCCTCCTCCTTTCCCCAGACTCCTCTCTCTCTTACCAATAATGCCCCACACCTTGTCCTCCCTTGAAGCCCACCCTTGAACCCACAGTAATGGCGGAAGCACATGTATCTTAAAGCACCCTTTAGAACTGGCTTTCTAAAGGAAAGGGTGCAGAGGATGAAGTACAGGCCATAAGAAACATATCATCATCAGAGAAGGAGAACAATTTAGATGGCACATTCCCTGGTAGACAGACCTACCTTCTCAATAAGATCCAGGCATTCTGCATTATCCATCCAATCAATGGCTTCCCAGCATATCCCCTCTCTGCCAAAGAAGAGAAAACATGTCAAGCGTTCGTTCGTGGTGAACAGGACTGAAGTAGCAGAAAAAGGCCTGGCAGTAGGGAGTGGCAGAGCCACAGGAAAGGAAGATGGGGTTAACATCCCCCTCTAAGCAAAAAGAAAAGAACAGCAAAGTGTGTGTGTGTGTGTGTGTGGTGGGGAGGGGCAGACTGACAGGAACTGTGTGTGGAGAAATAACCAAATCAGCTTCCAGCTACTCTGGCATTTCCATTTGGCATTCAAACCATTAAATCCAAAACAGCTTTGCTTCCAGCAGCTTTCCCTCAGAGAGCCACAGGCCCTCCTCATTACTGGGTGCCACTAGGCAATAACAGCCACCTCCTACAAGGCCTCTGACACTACCTGTTGTATTCAAGCTGCTCCAGGGAGAATATGTGCTTGTTGAAGTACTCCTGGAGCTTCTCATTTGCATAGTTAATGTTAAACTGCTCAAAGCGATTCACCTAGGAGTGTGGAAAAGAGAAACCAATATTAATATCTACTTAGGGAAAAGATCTCTCCCTTCTGGGCCGCACAGAAGCAGCAGTGCTTGCAGGAAACAGAAGGGACAACTAACCATGTGCAGCAGCATCTCCTGCTGACCACACCCTCTGCTCAAAAACACTTAATCAGCACACGGGTGAATACAGGACAAGATCAGCAGCTTAAGAGGCAGAGGGACAGCTCCTCTCTGAAGGAATGCAGGCACAGCCCCATGTGCCAAAGGAGAGAGTTCCACTGTGCCTCTCTATTACTGTGGTGAACTGAAATGCCCTTCCCTGAATCACTCTTATCAGACATCAGGCATGTCAAAGGACTTGAATCACCCATGACAACATCTGCCTTTCTGTCCCCCTTCCCCCCACATATAGTCTGGTATCAGTCAAGCTTGTTTTCCTAAAGTGTTAATGCAATCTTTAGTTCATGATGGAATCCCCAACAATTTAAGTTCTAACCTGGAAATTCTCAAATCCAAAGATATCCAAGATTCCCACAGACTTAAAGTTTTCCTTCCCTTTTATTTTTGCATTAATTTTGCCAATGATCCATGAGAAACACTGTGAATAAAGGGCCATGGCGAGCGAATCCCTGGAGTCAGCAGCCTAGGAGCAAACACAGAGGAAGACGCTTTATCAGATGTGAAAGCCACCTGCAACGGGGAGGCTTTTCTTTGATACAGCGAGGACAGCACTGTGAAACGCCCTTCCCGCCAGCAGTCAGAACTATATAGTAAAAAAAATAAAATCTGCTACTTTATCTACTGTTTGTAAAGCTAGGCCCCAGTCAGCCAAGCTTCCCACCACTTAGTGTGTGTATGCATGTGGATGTTTTAAAATAAATTCCTTTCACATCTTCCTTTAACAGCCTCTCAAATTTAAAGGACCTCAGTTTCTCAAATATAGAAACCATAAAACAGGAGATAGGATTGCCCCAAATCCTCCCCTTTGGTTCAGCAACACACACACACACACACACAGCAGTGTCTTTAGGCAAAGCTAAGAATTGAACTACAAGTTATTGGCTGCTGCCATCTTACATCTCTCCAGTAATATTGGCTGAAGAAAACATGTGACTTGGTCTCATCATAGTCAGAATTGCCTTGCCTGGCTGCTTGCAGGGGCAGGGAAATGTTGCGCATGATGATGTCACCCTTTTGTGTCTTTTACACATTACCAGAGAGAGTGAGAGAGCAAGACAGATGAGGAGAAATGGATCAGCAGCTGCTCCACGTTCCACATAAAACGAGGCTTGGCCCTGAGCCAGTCGGATACAGTGCAGCGCAGAGGAGAGGGAAGCAGAATTCAAGTGGCTGGACGGCATGGTCAGTCTACAGCCCAGCCACAGCTTCCAGGAACTGGCTCCTGACTCACCACACCCAGCTCTGGGAGCAAAGCGAAGGCGGGGCAGAGGGTGAGAAACATGTGCCTTCTGTAAAGGGCTCCATTCACTATCCTGGTGCCTTCTGTTCAGCACAGCAAAAATGCCAAAGCTCAGAATGGAAATGAGTTTTTCATACAATGGATGTTGATGGAGATCTCTACGTCCTCCCATGCCTGGAACACCGTCTGACAACAGCTGGCTGCCATCTCTGGAGGGATGGGGAAATAGCATTTGGAAGCAGAATGCCTGACTAGCAACTATTACAACCATCAGCAACTGCTTGATGTCTTTTGTACCATTCAGCAATGGAAGAGCTCTGTTTAATACTCCTCTCCGTACACAGAAGCTGCTCTCTCGCATCTTGAGAAGCTTGGCTGCTATTTAGATGGAGCAAATATTAAGTCCTCCTTGTTACAAGAACGCAAGGCTAGCATTCCATTTCCAACCGTCACCAACCAGATTTTATTTATATACTTATAGGGTTCCCATCTTCCAAGGAACCCAGACAGTGTACACTGCCACTCCCTTGATTTTTACACAACACTCTGGGAGGAAAGTTAGACTTAAGAGTGATTAGCCAAAGGAAATACACTGTGCTTCATGCCGGAGTGGGAATATTAACTTGGCTCACTTTAGTTCTAGTCTAGTACTTTAAATGCCTCACCACATTGGCCATTACGCTGCACTGGCCAGATGCCCACAGGAAGCTATAACCAGTACTCATAAGACTGTACTGCAAATCTCATTTGAGCCTCAAAATAATGCAGTCATGAACAACCACGATTTCCCCATTTTCCTTGTCCTACTTCCAGGGATTTGGGGGATTCTATGGAGATCCCTCAAAGCAAATACCTACTTGCCAGGACGTGGGACCTCATAAGCAGCCCTCTTCTCCGTGTCAAGCTGCACAGGTAGAAAACAAGCCACTGGAGCCCATCCTGTGCTGTTACTGAGGGGATTGTTGAAAGGAAACACTATACTATGCTGTATTCTCCTGTTGCTTTGGTTCACTGGCTTAAGACTGATTGATTTGTTTCCCACCATGCTCAGCCATGCCGGCAGACTGCGGCTTGCAGGTTAAAACCCCACAATAAAACAACAAAAGTATAAAATCAATCCTTGCTACTAAAGTTAAATCCCATCGATGGCAGCAGGTAAAATCAAAACCCAATTCCCACCCACTCTGAAATCTGGCAGCACACGGCCTAGAATGCTGTCAGTGGTCATTTGCTGTAAAATTCATGGCAACCAGCCATGGGGAGAGGGGAGGGGGACCCAGGATCTTCTGGCCGTAGCCTCAACTCAAAGCTTGGTGGAAGAGCTCTGTTTTGAAGGCCCTGCAGAACTGTGACAACTCTGACAGGGTTCTCAGCTCTTCTGGGAGCTCATTCCTCCAGGCAAGGTCCAGGGCAGAAAAGACCCTGGCCCTGGTTGAGGCCAGGTGCACTTCCTGTGGGCTGGGAACCACCAGCATATTCATACCCACTGAACATAAAGTCCTGTGAGGGGCAGAGGGTCCCAGTCCATGAATGGCCTTAAAGGTAAGAACCACTGGCAAATCCAGAACACCACTGGGCAGCCAACGTAGCTGCTTCAGCACTGGCTAAATATGGGTCCTTCAAGATGTTCCAGTGAGGATTCTAAGAGGATCCTATTTTGTGCCATCTGTAATTTTTGGGTCAAGCTCAGGGCTAGGCCTGCGTACAGTGAGTTACAAGAGCCTCTTGTGGCGCAGAGTGTTAAGGCAGCAGACATGCAGTCTGAAAGCTCTGCCCATGAGGCTGGGAGTTCAATCCCAGCAGCCGGCTCAAGGTTGACTCAGCCTTCCATCCTTCCGAGATCGGTAAAATGAGTACCCAGCTTGCTGGGGGGTAAACGATAATGACTGGGGAAGGCACTGGCAAACCACCCCGTATTGAGTCTGCCATGAAAACGCTGGAGGGCGTCACCCCAAGGGTCAGACATGACTCGGTGCTTGCACAGGGGGATACCTTTACCTTTACAGTGAGTTACAGAAGTGTAGCCTGGAGGTGACTGTCACATGGATCACAGTAGCCAAGTGTTCCGGAGACAGATAGGGCACTAGTAGCTTTGCTTGGCGAAGCTGGGCTACTCTGTTGACCTGTGCCTCCATAGACAGGGAGGCGTTGAAAATCACCCCCAAGTTCCTGGCCGAGGACCACATTCTTTGCATTTAGTTATTAAAATGCCACGGCCCTTGCACTTATTAAATACATTTATTGATACCTTTCATCCATAACTGGTCGCCAAGACAACTCAAAATAACATAACATAATAACATAACATTTTAAAATAACATAAATGACACCTCTCCTGAAAGACCCTTGGAGAAGTTTGAGTCCAGGGGCACTCGTAAGACCCACAAACTATTATTCAAGGTTTTGTGTGCACTTGAATGTGCCCCTGGACTCAAACTTTGTTCAGCTGCTTCAAACTCACCTGAATCTACCATAGAGAAGTGGTTACTCTCAGCTTCTCTGGGAGGGCATTCTATAGGTGGGGCCAGCCCCCGAAAAGGCCTTTTCTCAGCTACCAGGCAACTGAGCTTCAGGCAAGGCAGGTTTCCTAAAGGAGATTTGTGCAGATCTCAATCCCCGGGTCAGATAGTACAAATGGCCTCTGCAGTACTGAAGGCCCAAGCCATTTGAGGGCAGCACTTACAAAGCAGAGCTT
The DNA here is from genome assembly GCF_049243985.1 of Paroedura picta. Taxonomy (NCBI): domain Eukaryota; kingdom Metazoa; phylum Chordata; class Lepidosauria; order Squamata; family Gekkonidae; genus Paroedura; species Paroedura picta. The sequence goes on along the minus strand of NC_135370.1, from coordinate 74,787,864 downwards.
TCCTCAGCTTCACTGCCTGTTACCTCTCGTTTTTACATTACAGAACATAACTGAGCCAGGAGGAAGGCTGGCCTGCCTACTATTCCTTCTAGGCCAGTTGTGGTTCTTTGCTTCTTGAGGTTACGCAAATTCCTGACCCCCCTGTGTGCCCTCTGGGAAGACCACATTTGATCAGATGACTAGTCAAATCGCAAATGTCCCCTGAGCGCAGTTTCTCTTCGACACCTTGTAAGTGCTGCCACCTACAGGCAAACTCTCTTCATAACTTCAGAGGGCTGCCATGCCAGTTTGCAGTGAAGCAGATTCGAGTCCATTGGTGCCTAAGAGACTAGCAAGAGTTTCAGGGTATACACTTTCGAGGGTGAAAGCTCCTTTCCTCAGACATAGCTTGGTACTGCCACTAAAAATGCAGAACGGCTGGCTACTTACTCACCTGCTCCACAGTGAGGGGAGAGCTGATTTCCTCACCCCGTAGAAACATGGATCTCTGGGTAAGCACCTCCGACAACTGAAAAGCATCCAAGCCAAGCAGCTCACTCGAGTTATTCAGTACTAAGAGAGACGGCAACAGAGAAAGAACAATGTAGGATTCTGAAGACAGGAACAACAGCCAAGGTGTGGATATCTTTGCAGAGTGACAGATTTCTTTCCCCTGTGAAGAAACCTGCAGCAGTTAGTATCCAAGATGGAATACTAGTCTGGAGAGACATTCCTGGAATGGGATGACAGGTGCTGATTCCGCCACAGGCTCTATTGAGGGTGATAACGAGGCCACAAGAAGCCCAGCAAGCAAGACCCATGAAGATTTAATTCCTTCCCTGCGCCTTGGCCACAATGCCTTGTAAGGCACTGGCAAAGAATAAGCCTACACCCAAAGGAACAAGAGTGCAGATCCACTTAGGTGATGTAACCATGTCTGCCAATATGGTAACTAAACTAGAATAACCTATGAAGTTAGAAAGATCCACATTACTTTGGAATCACACACACCCAGAGGTCACACTGGAGAGTATCTGGACCTGTCTCCTCTCTTTTGAGAAGGCACTCTGATCCCAGCATCACCGTTGCCCTGCGAACCATGACAGAAGGCAGCAAAATGCCCCACAAGTGCCCTGCAGATCCACGGGTACCAACTTGCTGTTTGATGGAAAGAGTTTCCATTGTTTTTTTTTTGGGTGGGGGCAGAGAGGGATTTCTGCCATTTCCTCCTACTACTTCATTCTTCCTATCCTTCTCTGTATGCTATTCTTGAGGGTCCGCTGAGTTTCAAGAGTTTAGTAATCCACAGTAGGAAGGGAATGTAGGGAGTGGATCTCCTGTGTGCACCGTACCAGGAGTGGATCTCATGGGGACCATGGCACTAAGATTATGAAGGAGAACCAGGTTCCAGGTGTGAACACAGGAGGGAACTGCGTACCAGTTTTTGTTGTAATCTGAGCTCCTCCAGCTGTCATGAACTCAATGTTTCCAAGCTGCAGAATGCCAGACAGAAGTTTGAAAATGTCCCGGATCTCTTCAGAAGTGAATCCCATCACTTCGAGGGCAGTCTGCTCAAAACACATTTAAAACATGTTATCCACACCTCCTATAAGAGACACCGATTCTTATTCTGGACCAATGGGAAACTAATGCCTAATGTTAATTATTCTCCCTCTTTCCAACACAGACAGCAGGATCAAGTGGCAATCCAGAATTCACTAACTAGGGCATACAAAATAAGGAGCCAGCTTGGTGGCTTCTAATCTGGTGAGCCAGGTTTAATCCCCCACTCCTCCACATGTAGCCAACTGGGTGACCTGGGGCCAGTCACAGTCCTGTTAGAGCTGTTCTCAAAGCAGTTCTGCCAGAGTTCTCTCAGCCTCATGTACCTCACAAGGTGTCTTCTGTGGAGAAAGGAAGGGATTGTAAACCACTTTGGGACTCCTCTGTGTAGTGAAAAGCGGGGTATAAAAACCAATTTCTTCTTCTGCAGTCCTACTGAATTCTGTAGGATTTACTACTGCAGAGGCACACTTTGGGCTGCACTCCACAACTCTCAGTAGTTCTGGTTCAGCCAACTGGAACAGATTCTCACTAGGCAGGCAGCCTTTCATGCCAGAATAAAGCCTTGTTGGTCTTCATGGTGTCACTGGACTCAAACTTTGTTCTCGCATCATGTTGAACACATATGGCCAGAAGTAACTCTCTGCATGTCTTTGGCGGGAATTGGACCAGGCTGCTTCTTGGATCTGGAACAGCAGCTGGAAAAAGATATTCCCAGGGTCTGACCTGGCAGTTGATAGTCTTCCATCCCCTTCCTTGCTAAAAACCTGATTCTATTGTCTGAACACCTATTTTCAAATTACTCCACCGGGCAGCACACTGCTTTGAAAGTACTTCATAAATAATACATGTTTCTGTCACATTTCCCCCCTTCCCTCTCCTACGCATGTCAAATCTCTGTCTTTTCTGCCTTGTGGATTAGTGCTCTTAGTCTGTCCTTCAGCCTGTGCGTTTTGAGTGAAGGACTAAGCACGACAGTGCAAGACTGCAGGAGGGCAAGAAACAGCACCAGTAGGCACACACTTCAGAGGGTTTGCAAACTAAGTTACTTCACAGGACAATGCCAAAGTACACAGTCGCCCTGAGCTGGATAGCCCAGACTCACCTGATCTTGTCAGGTCTCAGAAGCTAAGTAGGGTCTGCCCTGGTTAGTGTTAGGATGGGAGACCACCAAGCAAGTCTCGGATTGCACTGCAGAGTCAAACAATGGCACATCACGTCTGAAGGTCTACTGCCATGAAAGCCCCACCCAGGTTGTCATAAGTCAGCTGTGACTTGATGGCAAAAGAAATCTTTACACCGCCCGTGGCGCCGCGGGCGCCACGGACTAAATAAAACAGTAAGCCCTTGGAAGGCGGGCTGTGTCCGGGATGAGGAAGGGTGCCGATTGGCCCCTTCCTCATGACAGACTATCGGAGGGACTAATCGGCAGGCGCGAAGCGCCTGCCGATTGGTCCCTCCGATTCCTTGCCGGAGCAACTGCGAGCCGCGCGTAGCGCAGCTCGCAGTTGCTCCAAGCCAGCCGGCCTCTAAGAACCTCTAAGAACCTCTAAACTCTAAACCTCTAACCTCTAAGCCCGCGAGCCGCGCCCGCAGATCGGGCCGCGCCCGCGGGCCACGCCCGCGGATCGGGCCGCGCCCGCGGATCGGGCCGCGCCCGCGGATCGGGCCGCGCCCGCCGGCCGCGCCCGCGGATCGGGCCACGCCCGCCGGCCGCACCCGCGGGCCGCGCCCGCCGCCGCCCAGGGAGCCCCCGGCCTCTAAAAACGCATCGCCGGCACACGAAGATGGCCGCCGGCAAGAAGACCGCGCCAGGGAGCCGCCCGCCGAAGGAGCTGCCCGCCGAGAAGAAGCCACCCAAGGAGCTGCCCGCCGCGAAGGAGCTGCCCGACGTCGCTACAGCCCTCTCACCGGTAAGCTACCTTTCCTCACCCTGCCCTCGCCAGTCCCTCGCTCTCCACCCCCCTGCTAGGGCCCATTGTATTTGGAATGCAATGGGCTCTTTTACTAGTATATATATATATACGATTTCCCTGACCTGGGTGGCCCAGACTAGCCTGATCTCACCAGATCTCAGAAGCTAAGCAGGATTGGCCCTTGCTGGTACCTGGATGGGAGACCATTAGGGAAGTCCAGAATCGCCATGCAGAGGTGGGCAATAGCCAAAACTCCTCTGTTCATCTCTTGCCTTGAGAGCCTTGCCATGTCAGCTGTGACTTGATGGCACTTTCCACCACCAAAGTATACGGTTCACAAGCGGTGTCAAGTGCAGTTAGCCAAGGATGAAAATGTACCTCTTGCTCGAAACTACTATGAACACTTGAAGCTGCCGTATACCAAATAAGGCTTTTGGTCCATCAAGGTGAAAATTGTCATCTCAGACTGGCAGCAGCTCTCCAGGGTCTTAGGGTAAGGTCTTTCGCATCACCTATCACTTGATCCTTTTAACTGGAGATGTCAGGGACTGAACCTGGGACCTTCTATCCCTCCCCTTTTGTCCCATAGTCATATTAGGGAGTACATTTTTAGCTTTCATGATCTTCATGGCAGTGTCCATCAGACTCCCCTTCTCCATTTTATCCTCACAACAACCCTGTGATGGAAGTTTGGCTTAAAGAGAGCACCACCGGCCCAAGGTCATCCACCAAGCTACATGGCAGAGTGAGGATGTGAACAGTCACCACTATACAAGGGCTCTTCCCTTTAAAAAAACTCCAAAACCTTGTCTTGAATCCTGAGGTCTTCTGGAAAAAGGTGGGTGTATAAATATAAATAAGTTAAATAAAGAAATACAAATGAATTGATTTATAGATGACTGTATTAGCTGGCCACATGATTAAGGATCAGACTCACCGTCACCTTGCTGAACATCTCTTTGTCATCCAGGTTCTCATTGGTGATGCAGCCAGATTGATTTAGGTAACGATAACTCTTGGGCTCCAGCAGGCTTAGGGCTTCTGTAGGAAGGCAGATCGCCAAAGGAGAAATGGATGCATTGGATTAAAGGAGCACAAAGCAAAAGAAAAGAGAAGCATGAGTCACATACACTCAGGAAGGAGGCAACTCTTACTCTGAATGCTCTCATCTCAGGATGTCACCCATACACCACTTTCCATTCCACACTTGAGCACCAAAACTGAATCCATGAGACAAATCCAGACAATATGCACTGAGATCAGGAACCAGGGGCTAGACGGAGATTACCCGTATACATTAATGTTTATGAAAACGTGGGAAGGAACTCTAATGGACTACTAAGAATCTCAGGAAAACTGTGTCTACTGGGGTTGGGACAAGCCACATGGAACACAGAGATGCATAAAATGAAAACGTAGCCCTGGGAACGGGGTTGGAAGCAATGACTTCCAGGGGCACAGGGGGAAAGAGTCAACACCTCTTCTTCCCTAGACCCTAATCAAAATCTTTCCCCTTCATTTGCTTTATAAGGCTAAACTATACATGGAGAGATCCATTCGGGGATTACTAACATAACATGCAGGTAGGGCCCAAGTCCCTGGGAATTCTGAGAAATCAGCCATGAAGATAGCCTATGTGGGGCAGTTTCACTAGTGTAGGCAAGGAGATAACTACCTAGAATCATAGAGTTGGAAGGGACCTCCAGGATCATCTAGTCCAACCCCCTGCCCAATGCAGGAACTCACAACTACCTGCCTACCCTCAGTGACCCCACTTTCATGTTCAAGTGATTCCTCCCTACCCAACCAAAAATCTCCAGAATTCAGCCTGGCATGGAGGAAATTCACCTAACCACCCCACAGTGGCGATTAGCAATTCCCTGGGTATGCAAGGAAGACCACAAGAGACAAACACTGACTCATCCCTTCCTGCCCACCCACTCACCATCTGCCTAAGTTCATAAAGTCAGCATTACTGTCAGATGACTATCTAGCCTCTGCTTAAAGACATCCAAAGGAGAACCCACCGCCTCCCGAGGAAGCCTGTTCCACTGAGGAACTGCTCTGTCAGGAACTTCTTCCGGGTGTTTAGCCGGAAATTCTTGCAAGTTAATTTCAACTCACTGGTTCTGGTCCAACCCTCTGGGGCAACAGAAAGCAACTCTGCTCCATTTTCTATATGACAACCCTTAAATTATTTGAAGATATTATATCACCTCTTAGTTGTCTTCTCTCCAGGCGAAACAGACACAGTTCCCTCAAGCTTTTGTCATATAACTTGGTCCCCAAACCCTTTACCATCTTCATAGCCCTCCTCTGGACACTCTCTAGTTTTTCTACATCTTTATTCAATTGTGGTGCCAAAAACTGAACACAGTACTCCAAGTGAGGTCTAACCAGAGTGGAGTAAAGTGGCAACATCACCTCACATGATCTGGACACTATACTTCTTTTAAAACAACCTAAATCCCCTTTTGCCTTTTTAGCTACTGAGTCACACTATTGACTCATGTTCAGTGCATGGTCTACTAAGACCCCCAGATCCTTTTCACGCGTACTACTGCCATCCTGTAGTGATACATTTGATTTTTCCTACCTAAATGAAGAACTTTACATTTATCACTATTGAAATTCATTTTATTCATATTAGCACAGTTTTCTAGCCTGTCAAGATCATCTTGTATACTTCCCATTACCTTTCTGTTCCCCAGAGACACCAGCTAGCAAGGCATAGAAGATATGATAATTACGTTCTCCTGGGTTCTGATGAACAACTCTGTTCTGAAATGAAAGAAAATGAAGGGAAACTGATAACTGAGCCCACAACCAACCAAGAGAATCATGAAGATTTAGGGTGCATCAAGTAGTCTGCTCTGAAGGAGAAAGAGCATACGTAATCAGTAGCTTGTCCACTATCCAGGCAACAAAATGCAAGCAGTTTTCCAAACACTGCTACTTAGATTCATTTTTTAATTTTTCTATTTATTTGCATTATTTATAGTCTGCCTTTTTCACAGGCACTCAAGGCAGATGATATACAGGGAGTCAGTAGAATCAACAAAACGGGACATACAGCTACCCCTGCGTTAGGACTGTAGAAGTCTGGAACTAACTAGGAAGAAATGAAACAGGGCGTAAGTAGGAGCATGACACATTAAGCAATACAGAAATTACATAAATGGGATCCTATTTACGATCAACTATACACAGATGATTTGCAAGGCCCTAAACTTTTATCCTTGCAAATTTGTAAACCATTGCAACTCTGTTACCTGCGCAGAAAAGCCCTTGTGAATAATTCAGTTTTGCATGGCTTGCGGAAAGCCAGGAGAATGAAAAAGAGAGTGCAGCCTACAACACAGCTCTTGATCTGCCAGCGTTTCCATCCATCTTCATGATTTTCTTGCACCCAATCATGCCCATTCTTAAAAGTGCATGCGTTTTAGATGATCCATGAGGATGGAGCTCTTGCATTGGATGGCCATTTTCCTGCCTCAGCTCCTTCCCCACTGCAGATTTTCTACTTTTTCTTGAATCTGGTGCCATTGCATCTCTCTGCTCATTTACCTGGATCTATGCTGATTTGGGGACAGACTTTTGTGGTTCTGTTAGCAGAAGATAAAATCCTGACTGCTGTGCAGACTCAAATCCTGGATACCCCATAATCTCAGGGGGGGGGGGAAATCCCATAGCCCTTATTTTTAAACTCTGCATAAAAGGCAAGGAAGGTGCAGCCTCCATCCCCAGCATATATGGAGAGAAATATAAATGTTCAACATGCAATCCAGAAAGTATGTGTGACTGGTCAAACACACGAAAATAACCCCTCAAATAATGTTCCGTTTGCTTTATTTCCCTTTAGACCTTTACTACTCACCTCCCATACAGATCTACTGTGAAATGGAACAAACTGAAGCAAAACTGTAGGCCAGACTACATAGACACCCCTCCCCCCGCACTCAGCAGTGCTGATGCCGTGTGTTACTAAAGACAGAGCAGTTCCACCCAGCTGCTACCATTACAAAAATGGCTGACACAAAGAGCTATAAAGAAGGAGGATACCAGTGAACTTGACTCACCTTCTCCAACAAATCTGAGCAATAAGTTAAGGAGCAAGTGATGTTAAAGAGAACCTCACACATTGAAAGGATCCCAGCTGCCATCTCCAAATTCTGATAGCCAGAGATGTGTCATGCCTAGATTCTAAAGGCCTAACAAATTACAATTTTCTGGAATAGAGACCTAAGGAATGAGATGGAGCATAGGGTGAACATCCCCTTACGGCAATGTGGCCTTCTGAATGAGTCCCAAGCACATATCCAGCACACCTATCCTACCTTTATCCCAGCAATTCTTGGAGTATGCCCCTGGGGATTAGGATGGAAGCAACCAAAGCAAAGGATACAGTCAGTGACTCTTCCTCCCTGGATGTGTCCATGCTGGGAAAAATGCAGCTGGATGAATTTGCCAAAGCGACTTGAGTTGTTGTTATAGACAGTCTTGGCATTTCCAAAAGCTTCCAGGACAGGGCTAGTGAGGGGAGGGGAATGGTGGGAGTTTAGTTTTAACACTTCAGAGGCACATTAGGGCAAGTCCGCACATATTCTAAAATTCTGCAGGTACCTTGAATTTTCCTAACTATCTCAGCATTCATAGAGGTGGTGAAATTCCACTTTCACACCTGCAACAAACAGCCCTGTTTAGAGTAGCATTCCCAGGTAACTAGAGGGGGAACAGTCAAGATGAGTGGATGCAGCAGGCTTAAACAGTACACCGTGCAATCCTAAAAAAAAAAAACTGACATACTTCTGGACTGCTAGTTTCTACGGATTTAGAAGGGTGTAACTCAACTTTTATAAGCATTATGTCCTTGGGTAACCTTCTTATAATACCAACAGCCTGTGGCTGTGATCTCCTTGTGGCTATCTGGTCTTCTGTTTCAGAAGACCAGATAGCCTGAAGATATAGCCTGAAGATATAGCCTGAAGATATAGCCTGGGGTGGGATTTCCCACACTAAATGCAGTGGTGTCTCAAGGGAATGTACCTGCCCTTCCTACTTCATATACAATAGAGCTTACTTTTAAGGGAAACTGCTAGCCCTGGCCATATACCATATTTAACCAGGAGGCTGCAATAGCAATACAGTCATCCGCACATGATGCTGCTCCCCTGTGCAGCATCTCCTCCAGGACACACTCCTGCCAGTCTCCTGCTACAAGATGCACCTGCTCTCCATGATGGCCTCCTCCACATGCGTGCTCTTCTCCGACACAGGGCCACCCAGTGAGGTCTGGCTCATGGCTGACAGGAACTTCATCAACAACTTGGTGCTCTCCGTCTTTCCAGCTCCACTTTCTCCACTGCGAACAGACACACAGCCCTTAGGAAAAGACCAACTCAAATGGTCCTCAGTGGCAGACCAAGACAGCTGCTAGCAGAGGAAGTATGGCTGCTGGGATCAAGAGGGCCTTGGCAATGTCCCCCTCCCCTCCAGCCCTTACCTGATGAGGATACACTGGCTGTCATGGCGCCTCCACAGGCAGCTGTAGCACTCACTGGCTGTGGCAAAGATATGGGGTGGCAGCTCGCCCAGGCAGTGATGTCGGTACAGGTCAATGGTAGCTGCGTCATACAGGCCAGTGATGGGCTTATATGGATTCACAGAGATCAAGATGGAACCAATATTTGTCTGGGGGAAAATAGAGGAAACACAATGAGACAAGCAAGAAGTCTTTCTGCACTCTGAAGCCTGGTTTCCCAGAAGGAAAGGGTGTGGACAAAATCAACATGCAAGCTTAAACCAAACTAGACCAATGGAACTAGGACAGTTTGGTGGTTAAGAGCAGTGGCCTCTAATCTGGAGAACTAGGCTTGATTCTCCACTCCTCCACATGCTGCTAGTTCTTTTAGGACTGTTCTTGAATAACAGTTCTGTTAAGAGATATCTCACCCCCACCTACCTCACAGGGTAGGTGATTGTAAGCTGCTTTGAGACTCCTTTGGTTAATACGGGTACAACTGGGTACAAAAACCCAGTTCTTCCTCTCTTCTAAAGGCCAGAGGTAAGAAGGTAATTGCAGAGACTGGGATGGGTATATAAGCACAGGTACTGGCAAGAAAGGCTAATGTTCACTCTAACTCAGTGGTCCCCAACCCCCGGTCTGAGAGCCAGTTTGGTGTAGTGGTTAGGAGTGCGGACTCCTAATCAGGCATGCCAGGTTCGATTCTGCGCTCCAGCTGGGTGACCTTGGGCTCGCCATGGCACTGATAAAACTGTTCTGACCGAGCAGTGATATCAGGGCTCTCTCAGCCTCACCTACCCCACAGGGTGTCTGTTGTGGGGAGAGGAATGGGAAGGCGACTGTAAGCCGCTTTGAGCTTCCTTCGGGTAGGGAAAAGTGGCATATAAGAACCAACCTTCTTCTTCTTCTTCTTCATTACCGGTACCGGTCCATGGATCAGTCAGTACCGGGCCACAGCTCCTCCTCTTCTTCCTCCCTGGCTGTTGCCTCGGGGGCTGCCCTGCCACTTTGCTGCCAGCTCACCTTTGGTGCTCTCCAGCGGCTGCCATGGCTGGGGCTCCCCCTTGGTGTGGCACTGTACAGCTGCTGCTGGCAGCGCCCCCCAGTGGGCAGCGGGAAGTCAGGAGCACCAGCGGGAAAGCAAGTGGCTCAGGCGGCAGCGACATCCCTCAGCAAAAGACTACGCCCCCCCAGGCCTCAGTAAAATTATCAAGTGTTGACCGGTCCCCGGTGATAAAAAGGTTGGGGACCATTGGTCTAACTGATAGGAGCTCTCCAGGTCTGAAGCAGAAGTCTTTCACATCTCCTTCCACCACCTGACACTATTCATTGGAGATGCTGGGGACAGAACATGGGACTGTCAGCATGCAAAGCTCTGCTTGCATCGCAGAGACTCAGCCCCATCCTCCTACTTCACTCCCCTGCCAGAATAGCATGAACATCTCCATAACAGCTGCAGGAGCAATGGTAGCCAACATTTTTTTAACAACTGTGTTAGCTAGTGTGCTACAGAACCACTCTGGCTCTTATTATACATTATATGCATGGCCATATACTTTTTCTTTGCTTGTTTGCTTCTGGTCTACAAAACTGGGGAGCATACTGTTGAGGCAGAGAGAAATTCAGGCCTAACACTATGCCTTAGTGAGGCCATCATTCCAAGTGCTCGTGCACAAGTGTGAAATGAATCTGCGCTCATTGTGGAATTTGAACGAAAGGTTGGCCACTTGAGATACTTTGGGAACCAACTCAGTGCATTTGTAAACATGCTTTTACAAGCAGGGATATATGAGAAAATCACAGGAAAATTCCCTCATTAATGCCTGCTTTATCCTCTGACTTTGGACACTTTCACCCAGCCACTTTTCTCCACTCTCTGCTTTCACTGCCTCCTCGTTCTCCCATATTTTCCTTCCACATCCTATTTCTTTTCTTGCCTTACCCTTATCTCCCCCTTGTCCTATTGCTGCCCCTCTTTCCTCAGTCTGACCTCCCTACCATGCCTGCCCTCCTCTTCACTGTTTTTCTGCCTACCCAACTCACCCACTTAACACCCAAAGGAAACACTGCCAACAACCAGCTGCAAGGGTTCTCCCCTACCTGCCCACCTGCCTGATTGACAATGGGGAGGGGGAGCAGAGACTCCTCCCACCCCACTCCCTACCCTCACTACTCTGCCTGCCCACTGCCATTGTACTTATCAACCTGTAGTGCTGCTGCGTTTATCACCAGTCAGCAAGCTAAAGAGAAGATTGTTGTCTGTGCATGCATAGACAACACTCCTCCACTTTTCCTTTATGTATATTTTATCTGAAAACCAAGGGGGTTGCCCAACTGTGCTTTAAAAACTCTATACATAGGCCTAAACTACAGATTTAAATATCCGCAAACAAAACCATGCTGACTGTTAGATACATTGATTATGATAAAAAGCACCATTTGCCACTAGAGGGCAACACTCCACCTCAATCATGAGATACTGGTTAGTTGTTTATTATTATTATTATCATCATCATCATCATTGACCATAAAATCTAACCATTCTATAACTACAGAAACCTACCACTGTATTCTGCTGCACACGTAAACTAGGCCTGAGTCAATTAACCACATGAATTTTTGTTGGCTAGTGGATTAAATCAGTGTCTAAAGCAAGAAGCAGAGGTGGTTTGCCATTTCTTTCCTCTGCAGAGGCTTCCTTGGTGGTTTCCAAGTACTGACCCTGCTTAGCTTCTGAGATCTGAAAAGAACAGGCTATACCATGCCTCCTTCCCTTCCCTCCAATTCAATCTGTATGAGTAAAATCAATAATTCTGAAGCAGAAAATAGTGTTGCTCCCCATGACACAAACTTCTTGTTTGGATGGCACAAATTAAGTGTCATAAGAGGCATTCTTTTCTGTGCGAGAGAAAAAGAGGGCTGCCATTTCTAAGGTGCTGCTTCTTATGAGAAATATTAAAAATAATACTCCAAAATATTCTGTTGTCCAGTTACACAGAGTTATCTTGTAAGTTGATCTAAAGTGTTGGAATAAATTACTCTAACAAACACTGCATCCTTAATAAATAGCAACATCCCCCGTATAATCATTTTTTAAAAAACTGGGCTCACATCATTGTAGAAGAAGAAAAAGAGTTGGTTCTTATATGCCATTTCTCTCTACCTGAAGGAGTCTTAAAGCAGCTTACATTCACCTTCCTTTTCTTCTCCCCACAACAGACACTCTGTGAGGTAGGTTAGGCTGAGAGAGTCCTGATATTACTGCTCAGTCAGAATAGCTTTCTCAGTGCTGTGGTGAGCCCAAGGTCACCCAGCTGGCTGCAAGTGGAGGAGGAGTAAGGAATCAAACCCGGCTTGCCAGTTTAGAAATCCGCGCTCCTAACCACTACACCAAGCTGGCTTTGTACACCATGCTGTAGATAAGAACTCAGCTGGCTCCCAATTGAATTCCAGACCAGGCTTAAGGTTTTGTCTCTTACCCTCAAGACCATATGCACTCTGGGCCCAGTGTGCCTGAGATACCATCTCTCCACCTATACCCCCAAAAGAGCATTATGCTCCACCACCATCAACTGGCTGATGATCCCTAGCCTCAAACAAGTATGTCGGTCCTCAACGAGGGCCAGAGCTTTTTTCTGTCCTGGCCCCCACCTGGTGGAACAAGCTCCCTGAAGAGATCAGGGACTTGCCTGAATTCCCACAATGTCACAGGGCCTTTGAAAGGGAGCTCCTCCACCAGGCATTTGCCTGAGACAGACCAAACCCAAATAACATCCACAGGTCTCGCTCAGACATCCCTGCCATGGCCTGAACCAGTCTGACCTCTCAAGGGGCCTTAGCTAAGCTACCGTTCCTGTTACATTGTTGTTGTTTAAGATCACTGAAAAAACAAAGATCCTGGCATCCGGCCCTCTCAATTCCTGGCAAATAGATGGGGAAGAAATGGAGATAGTGACAGATTATATTTTCCTGGGCTCCAAGATCACTGCAGATGGGGACTGCAGCAAATAAATTAAAAGACGCTTGCTCCTGGGGAGGAAAGCTATGGCAAATCTAGACAGCATCCTAAAAAGCAGAGACATCACCCTGCCAACAAAAGTGCATCTAGTCAAGGCTATGGTATTCCCAGTTGCAATGTATGGCTGTGAAAGTTGGACCATAAGGAAGGCCGAGCGTCAAAGAATTGAGGCTTTTGAACTCTGGTGCTGGAGAAGATTCCCTTGGACTGCAAGGTGAACACACAGGTCAGTCCTAGAGGAAATCAGCTCGCCTGCTCCTTAGAAGGCCAGATCCTGAAGATGAAACTCAAATACTTTGGCCACCTCATGAGAAGGAAGGACTCTCTGGAGAAGAGCCTAATGCTGGAAGCGATTGAGGGCAAAAGAAGAAGGGGATGACAGAAAATGAGGTGGCTGGATGGAGCCACTGAAGCAGTAGGTGCAAACTTAAATGGACTCTGGGGAATGGTAAAGGACAGGAAGGCCTGGAGGATCATTGTCCATGGGGTCGCGATGGATCGGACACGACTTCACACCTAACAACAACAACAACAAGATCACTGAAATTGTGTTATTCAGAACCACTATTGTTGTTGTATTTGACTATGTTATATGTTAGGCCGTTCCATGTATCCCCCTGTGATGTATATTTAAACCGCCCTGAGCCATATGGAATGGCGGTATAAAAATCTAATAAATAAATAAAAATAAATAAATAATGCACATATTGGTGATGACACACAAATGAGATTCTATTCACAGGGTCAGAATCATACAGAGAAACAAGCTGCTTTTTAGCTACCTTAATTGGTCCCAAACTTTCCATCTGAACAATACAAATTAATCTTCTCCACAAAACTGATACCTTTCTTAGGGCCAAGTGACATATTCTGCAGAAAACCCTTGACTGGGTCCCCCAACATTTTTTTAAATTGAAGTGAAACTGGCTACCAATGAATCTCCCAAGTACAGTTTGGCCCGTAGAAATTCTTTAGATTCCTTGATATTCTTCTGGTGAAGATCAGAAATATCTAGTGGTATACACAGAGGATAGGGAAGAGTCGCCATTCACGGGACAAGAATCAATAGTTTTAAATGGAAAGCATAGGTTAAGAAGAAGTAAAAAGGACTGAGAGAGCTCTGCCAAAAGAAAAAAAGAAAGAAAAAAGGACACTAAGGGTTCTTTACAACATTCTAAAATATATGGAGAGATGAAGCTATTAAAGTAAGAGGGAGATATGCTATTTAGGGTAAAAGATACCATGAGTTCAAGAACAAATTATTATATTAGCTACTCATTAATAAAATGCAAGATAAGTACCATTTCTCTAACAGTCCAAAGAATAACATCTTTGAAGAATCTCCCTAGGGGATTTCTAAGGATAGAGAATTTGTTATCAGTTTTAAAACAGAGCCAGGCACATTTAAGAAAAGCAGCATGATGCATTTTCACTTGAAGTCTCAGCAACAGTCCACCAAATGGAAGTAGAAAATATCTTCCACTTATTTTAGGACTTCATATCCTTCATCAAGGGCAGATACTGCCCCAAGTACAGATGGGATATCAAACATGGAGCCTGAGTGGAAAGGAAATCTCTCAAGATTTCTTAGGGTGTGTTCATTCCCATTGGCCTCACAGAGATAGCCAGGAGGTCCAAGGACTATCTGGTAGCCAGCCAAGGAAAGTTCAGAGGTGGTTTGCCATTGCCTGCCTCTGCGTCACAACCCCTGGAATTCCTTGGAGGAACTGCAGTCTCTCATCTAAATACTAGCCCTGCTTAGCTTCTGAGATCTGATGGGATTGGGCTTGCCTGGGGGGCTATCCAAGTCAGGGCACTTCATATAGAGGGAAGGCCCCCATCAAATGTCAAACTACCGGACAACAAATTCCTTAGGCTGACCTATCTCCTATTATCCTTATTTCCCATTTTTCCTCTGCGTTATTCCACATTTGCCTTTTTTCCTGTTGAAGGAATAGGCCAACAGCATTTAGCTTCAGAAAGCCCCCACACCAAGAGTCTTTTGAGCTCTGGAAACAGTTGGTAAGAAAAGTGCTGTCAAATCACAGCTGACTTATGGCGACCCCTTATGGGATTTTCAAGGCAAGAGATGAGCATGCCAATTGCCTGCCTCTGTGTAGCAATCCCGGACTTCTTTGGGGAATCTCCTATCCAGCTATTAACCAGGGCTGATCTTGCTTTGCTTCCAAGATTTAATGAGACCAGGCTAGCCTGGACCATCCAGGTCAGTACCTGGCAATAGCTAGAACTAGTATTATACTGTGCACAATTGCATATATCACCACTTGAAGTCATCAGTCGTTCCTGGCATCCCTTGTCCTCCCAGTTGCCAGATGAAGAAGAAGAAGAGTTGGTTCTTAAATGCCGCTTTACTCTACCAGGAGGAGTCTCAAAGTGGCTTACAATCACCTTCTCTTTCCTCTCCCCAGAACAGGCACCTGTAAGGTGGGTGAAGCTGAGAGAGCCCTGATATTCCTGCTCGGTCAGAGCAGTTTTCTCAGTGCTGTGGCGAGCCCAAGGTCATCCAGCTGGCTGCATGTGGGGGAGCGCAGATTCAAACCCGGCTCACCAGATCAGAAGTCTGCACTCCTAACCACTACACCAAGATAAATCTCCTTACAAAAAGATAACACTTTTATGCCTCATGTTCACCAAGCAATTATATGTCTGAAGTTGGGAAGGATTCTACTATGGATGAGGCTGTATTGTTGCTAACATGTTTTTCAAAGTGGCACATTTTTAATGCCTGAGAACAAGAGAGCTCTATAAATCCAAGCAGCACATGAAAAATCATCAGGAAAGACTATGCACCAGCACATGACAGACCTAGAGCTTTCTTGGGGGAAAGAAAAATTTAAAACCCTGATATTGTTTGTAGAAACTTGCTAAATACTTCGTAAAACAGGCCTTAATTCCAAACTTCTGGATCTTTCATATCAAACCTTTATGCACCTTCTGGAATTCCAGAGATGACTATTCAGGCATTTGTTCTTCTGCCCAAACCTTTCAGCCTGCTATGTGCTACATGGGGATTCTATTACCCAGCAGAACTGTTGTAAAGATTATGAAAGGCCAGAGAAAAGGGACATGGAGCTGCTGTTGCTTTGTACTTTGCCTTCCTTGTAATTCCTATGACAAGCAATACATTAAATGAGTTGACCAGAGCAATGGCATTCAATGTTTGCATCCAATGTTACAAGCAAGGGGAAGCTAGAAGTTCCATGTCTATCATCACATCTACTATGACGTGGAGACAACACATGAGAAGCACTCTGAAAACACTCAAATAAGCATTATGCAAATGCAAAATACTATTACTTGCTTCCCCCTGTGGCAGAAGAGGGTGGGGGGAGAGAGCATGCAGAGGAAATGAGGGTAGACAGTTGACAATGAGAAAGGCAAGAGTACGAAGGACATTTTGTCCGGGGAAGATTTAGGAGCTGAGAGAAAGAGACAGAAAAGGGCGGACAAGGAAGCATGTTGTCACTACACAGCAGGGTCCATTACTATGCAAGACAGACTTCATAACTTCCTCGCCTGCCCAAAATGGAAAAGATGGTTCCCAGAAATCGGGTCACTTAATTGATCATTTACTGGAATACAAGATGCATACAGTCCTGTTGCCTTAGTAACTGTTGCTATGCAACACAGCCTGAGATCTACATTTCAGTATCAGCATTTGAGGATACTAAAGCGCAGGTGAGGAAGCACATCTCCTGACCTTCTCATACACCAAGGTAATCTTCCAAAAGCATAAATAATGCTGAGTCCCCAGATGATACTTTCCTCACATAAACAATCCACTAAGTAACCAGAGTATCAAAAATTAGATGACTACCTTTTGTATGCATAACACCTTTCTGCTAAAAAATCTGCTTCCAAGAAACACCTGGAGATATCTCAGTTCCAGTTGCTGAATATCCTCTTACAGGAAGAGTCAGGGCCCAGACACTCTATGACTCAGTGACACAACATCTGCTTGGCATACAGATGATTCTAGCTTCAATCTCATTAAAGTGGTCAGGTATCGGTGATGGAAAAGACCTCTGCCTAAGACCATGGAGAGCCTCTGTTCATCAAACTAGACTAGATTGACCCTGACAGGTCAACAGTCTAATTCACTCCAAGCCAGCTTCATATAATTTATATGTAGCAGGCACAATTAGCTTTCTTATCTGTGGAAGACATTCACAGATACATACGTATCTGGAAGAAGGGTTGTACCCTAGGCTCAGAAGCTGTCTATCACCAAAATCCGGAGGGTGGTGGTGGTGGTGGTGGTGGTGATCCAGCTCAAGTTTCTTGATCACTAGTCCAAATGTGAATAAGGCAGCTCAGGAACTACAAGGGACATTATGTAAAGCAATTCCTATTTATTCCACCATAAAAAATCTACATATCCATAGTCTAGACTTCCCACTTCTGTGGCCTTCCAAGACAGGGCTGGGTACGTAAGCTCAGAGATGGGGGGGAATTATTTTCAGGCACAGCAGTTGCTGTGGATGGCCTGGCCAAGTAGATATGACTCACATAAATCTGGTCCTGCTGATAGCGTCGGTGCAGATTGAGCAAGATGGCAGCCTCGTGCAAATCCCCCAGCATGGACATATCCTCCACTCCCTCCACACTGGACTGGTGCATTGGCAGAATCTTCTCCCTGGGCAGAGAGGCCCACGGGTAGCAAAATCTCTGCAGGGAAGGAAAATATAGTAGAGAGGAAGGCCAAAGGGCAAGAGTGCATGGGCTTAAGGTCCTGGCAGCTTGACTCGACTCTTCTCTGCTCCTGAGAAGCAAGATCCATTTAGCAATAAGCAGGATGTGAAAACACTGGAGTACTCTGAGCCACTTCACCCATTATGTAGAAGCAACCCAAATTTGGCTACTTAGCAAATATTCAGCAGGGACTTTCAGCCAATTATGGCTGTCTGATACATCTACATGTTTGCAGGTATGTGCAAAATGTCACATTTACACTTTACGCTTGCAGGCAAATGGCTAAAAATGTAACACATTTGAAGAGGTTCCCAGAAACCACTCAGTGGTATCTGCATACAAAGCCCCACAGTCTGGACTTTGGCTCTGTGCTCATCACCATCATAAATCCTACAGAATATGTTGAACAGAATTGTTCAGGAGGGTATTTTTCTAATATAGAATAAGGTTGAAATCAATGTTTGAGAAATTTGAGCCAGTTTTCACCACTTTGCCCCACAATTTTGAAACCTGGCTCTGCTGTATTATGTGTATGTATTATACTGTTTTCAGTGATTGCACTGCAATCCTCTCAGGACGACATCTTGGCCACACCCACCTGTATTATACTGTTTTAGTACGTTATTCTCTAATTTTGTAATTCTGTTCAGTGTTAGTTACTCTTGCACTGCTTTAAATGACTCTAATGCACCTTGAGTCTCTGACAGAAAGGCTGACTACAATTGAAGTAATTTAAATAAAATAATAAATGCACTAATCTAGCCTTCTGCCTTTCTTTAGAAAAGACTGAGAGTCCATAACAGTATTTAATTCGAGTTTAAAAGATGGTTGTGCATGTGCTAAAAGATGTCCAAATATCTGTCTAAGGAGGAAGCACACCTTCCTTCATAAATCAGAGGAAGGATTTGCCTAGGAGAGGAAGGGATTATCACCAATTTCAGACCGTGCCAATTTTAGAAACATTACAGCATGAATTGCTTGTATGTTTCTACTTCAAATAGCCTGTTTGGGCTCACAGCGCTTTCTCCCAAGTATTTAGGTACTTTATTGCTTTATTCGTGTGTGTGTGTGTATAAAAATAAAAATAACTGGTCAACCCAAACACAAAGGAATAAAAGGAGTTGTAATGTTTAACACTTGGCAATCTTTGGCAATGCAGCATGTCATGGCCACAGAGCACCCTACAGAGCTGGAGGTTTTTATTTAACACAAATGCAGAGGGGAATTATCCAGGAGTGCTATCTTCAGAGGCCCATAAAAATCACAGTCTTCCATTTCACTTACCTCACCATAGTCTGAAGTGAAGAGCACCAATCCGTCAGCGCAGGATTCAACATTGCAGGGCTGCAGCTGGTCCTTCTCCTGTAGCCACACGTGAGTTCCCTGCAACCATCACAACAGAATCCTAAGCATATTTTCTATACACACCCATTAAGTGAACATCTTCACCCCCCTTGGATGTTTCCTAGTAGCAAAAGCTTTTATATTTTTGCACTTAACACCATGGGGGGAAACTGTTTAAACACTAGCTGGGATCTGTTGTGTTTCGTATGACTTGACCCATTAAGGAACTTGCGAACTTTACACCTGCCATTTAATGGCGTTTCAGCACTATTGTACTTATTCATGGTGTAATCAACTATTAAGGAGGACTAACTAACAATTGTAATAGATCCTCAATGACCTGACAGAGCAGATAGCCAGAGTATATTTTCAGGTAAATATATTTAAAATATTTAAAATATATATTATAATAGTTTTAGGAATAATAATAGGAGAATAATTTATTATTCATTTTATTTCATTTTTTAAAAATTTGAAGACAATACTGAGTCATATTGAACATTTCTTAAACAAACTTAAAGGTGGGATTTCACTAACATTTAATATATCTAATTCAGTGCTGGAGAAATATGAATGTATCTAATATCTTTAAACCGCTCCTGCGGAGCGGATTAAATAAAAGGGTAAGGGCTGTCTGGGAGGAGTTGAGGCGGGCCCTGTCCGGGATAAAAACTCGGAGGGCCCAATCAGGAGCGGCTCCTGATTGGGCCCTCCGAGTGTCCATCCAGGCCCGCAAAGCGCGGCTCCCCATTGGCTGCTTCCCCCAGCTGGAGACTCACTGCGCAGACTGAACTGGCAGCCCACGCGGTGAGTCCTCCAGCCAGGGTGCTCCTCCTCCTGCTTCTCCCAGCCGCAGGAGCAGCCCGCTCCTGCGGCTGGGAGAAGCACCAGCCATGCTCCTGGGTGGTGGTGGGGAACCGCTCAGCCTTCTCCTGGCCGCTGGAGTGGCCTCGAGAAGGGCGCCAATGCTCGCCGGTGGAGGGGGGTGCGGTTTTAGCGCCCGCTGTATTCTCACAGCAGTGGGCTTTATTTCTAGCCTGTATATAATATTTTGGTGATTAGGTATAAGCCACTGATGAAGCTAGATGCAAAAAACGAGAAATTCTGTACCTGGGACCCGTTTTGGCTTTGCTCAGTATCTTATAAATACAGACAAGAGAATAAAATTGAGTTTATTTGATATGACGCCCAAGTCTATCTTCTTTTGTTGACCACAGAGGCTCAGCGTAAAATCATCAATAGTACACTGTCTTCCATTTTTCCATACTGAGCTATTGTGAGAATGCAAACAGCATGAAGATATTAACCCCTCTCTATAAACACACCAGTTCCAGAAAGAGATGGTTCTGCTAAATGGTCACCCCGGCTCTTATTTATTATTATTATATATTTATTTGATTATTTTTAGACTGCCGCTCCTAGCCAGCTAGATCATGGCAGCTAACAACATACAATATCAAATCAATAAAACATTATATTAACCCCACACACACACACCGCCATCCACCCCCACCCCTCTACCAAGCTGCCAGTTTTCTGCTGAACGTATCCAGGGCAATGTGACAACAACAGGGCACCAGTGAGCACCGGAGGAGGGGCTGGAACTTCCCCCTGGTCTCAACCAAAAGTCTGGTGGAAGAGCTTCATTTTACAGGCCCTGCGGAACTGAGTTAGTTACCAAACACATAAATTTTACTGTCTTTTTGGAGCAGAAAAGCTTCTAATCCATCTGGGTCAGCAGGCCAAATTGGCAAAGAAGACCACACTGATCTTTGAGGGACACCAGCTGATATGCACCTTCAGAAATGTAGAAGAAAGTTTGTATCTGGGAAAGGAAAATGAAAGTATCCCAAGCTCTGCATCAGCGCCCATGCCTTAGCTTTTATCTCAGCAAACTGAATTCAATTAATGGGAGAGAATAAAAAGTAAGCACTGACTTAAACACAATCTCCTAAACTGGATCAGGTTATAAGAAAATGAGTCCAATAATTATGCAGTAATAAGATACCCAAGGGAGGACAATGGCCTGATGGGGGAGCAATTTGGAGAAGTGCCAAGGTTGGCAGGTTCAGTGATTCTTTCCTCTCTGCTTTTCAGCTTTGAGTTGTCACCTAAAGCAGATTTTGCCTCAGAATAGCAACTTTTGGAACATCTTGACATATGCTTATGTGTAATGCACAAATAAGTCCTCTGCACATCAGCATATCTTTATAATGCATCCCTGGAAAATAGCAGTTCTAGTTCCCTGGGAACTTTCTGAGCCACACGGGGAAACCAGCCCAGCAAATTGCAGAACCAGCTCTGGTTTTCAAGCACAGTGCAGTGCGCATATCTACACAGGCTAAGAATCAGCTGCACTTCCTAGATTAATTCAGTATCCTAAATACATTCTTTGGGAACACCTCCCATGATGTTAGGGGGGGCACAAAATTTTATTGTTTAAAAAACAACAAAACCACTTTCGCATACCCTACAAAATGGAAGCCAGTCAATATGGATTCCAGGAACACTAGATAATGCTTCTAATGTAAGTTCATTAGCCTCAGCACCAACCAGAGTGCCGAGATCCATCAGCAAGAACAAAACTACCCTTCTAACTCCATTATACTAGACTAGTGGGATTTCTGGTCTCCACCACAATTTGATTGCAACATTCACACTATTAGAGCTTTTGTACAATCACACATGCTTTCAGAAATAAGGGAGGCAGCAAAAACATTGTTAGGACAGCACCTGCTGTGCCCCTATTCGACAGTGTTGTGCCACTGGCCCCACGGAGAATGCCTCGTCATTTCAATCTCCCTTTTACATTCATGTGACACTGTTGCAAGAGGCAAAGGAAGAATTGTCATCACCTTCCAGCATTATCATTTCAATCAAAACACAGAACTGCAGGTAAGGAAGAAGCTAGATAATCATAACCATGTGGTTTTCAATTCCTTATGCAAAGGAGGAGGCTTTAGTTGTTGAAAATAATTTCACATTTCCACAAGTAGACACGTATGTTCCATATCCTTACCATTGTTCTCCCTAATATTTGGGAAAGGCGTCTGTGGGCAGAGCGCTGACTGGGACTACGACTTCAACACCCCCCCCCCCAAGCTGCCATCCACTCACCCTGCCGCCTTCCCCGTTAAAAGGTACATGCGATGGGAGGGAGGCCACTCCGTGCCTCCTGAACCCTACCACTCCACCCGCACACCACCTCCCCCCCCCGCTAGCGCCTGCTGCATTCCTGACTACAATAGACTTTTTTGCTAGTTTACTATGAAGTTGGCCATTTAGACAAAACCACAATGCTTTCTGTATTCACAGCTTAATTTCAATATTAACTGAATTGAAGCTCGTATCCCTTTAATCCACATCCTGATCACATCCTGTTCCTGCACTCCACATCTATCTTCTTTCTTGGATTTTTCTCCTACAAATCTCAGAGCTTAACACTGCATACTAATTAAAAAAAAACAGATTGCTGAGATTTATTTTCTTCCTTTGTGTTTGCGTGTGTGTCTGTGTGCTGTTGATTGGTCTCTGCTGACTGGTTTCCTGCAGGAGCAGCCACTTTCACTTCAGAGATTTTCCTTTTAATTCTGCCTTCATTTTGTCTCAGCTTCTATACTGTAAAAGCATTTTTTTCTGCTTTATAAGCCCCCTTTTGTTTTGAATAAGGAAGGAATTGACATACAATGGTTGTCATATAAGCAATTATTAACCAGATTTAACATATCGATGTCAGAGCTGCACTTACCAAATTTGAAAATATTTTATTTCAAGATAAACCACACCTGCAAGGTCACATATATAAGCTATTAATAAATACGATACAGAAATTGAACAGGTTAAAAAAAGTATGATTAAATGGATGCAAAATTTAGAACACAATATTAGCCAGCTTGGTGTAGTGGTTAGGAGTGCGGACTTCTAATGATTGTAACCTGCCTCAAGCCTCTGGGGAGAGGCGGGAAATAAATAAATAATAACAACAACAATAACAACAACAGCAACAATAACAACAACAGCAACAACAACAACAACAATAATCTAGTGAGCAGGGTTCGGTTCTGCACTCCCCCACATGCAGCCAGCTGGGTGACCTTGGGCTCGCCATGGCACTGATAGAACTGTTCTGACCGAGCAGTGATATCAGGGCTCTCTCAGCCTCACCCACCTCACAGGGTGTCTGTTGTGGGGAGAGGAAAGGGAAGGTGACTGTAAGCCATTTTGAGACTCTATCGGGAAGAGAAAAGCAGACTATAAGGACCAACTCTTCTTCTTCTTCAATATTTTAATGGATGAATGGGAAAGAATATGGTTTAAGTTACCCAAGCTCACAAAATGTCAATCCTAAAATGAAAACTGGCATGAAATGTTTTATTGGTGGTATATTACAACCAAGGTAATAAGTAAAATAGCTAATGACCGCAATGATACCTGTTGGAAATGTAATGTTAAAACTAGCTCTATTTTTTTCACATGTGGTGGAGGTATACTAAAGTTAGAAAACGTTGGGCAAAAATCCACTCTGTATTAGAGGTTATGCATAATCTTAAATTTCCTATGAAACCTGAGTATATGTTAAGTGTTTGTCCAGATAATCTACCATGTCAACTGGAGGTCTTCTTCTATGTTACAACTTCAATGAGAATGATCTTGGCAAAAAAATGGAAAACTCCACAAGTACCATTATTATTGGTCTGGTTTGATAAACTGGCAGAACTTTAAAAAATGGCCAAATTAACCAGCTTAGTCAACGGGAGAACAGTAGAAGAATTTCAATGGCATTGTTGCACAGACTTTCTTGATAAATAGATGAAAACAACTGGGTCAGGGGACCAGCTAATTTGAATGGGGGTCCAAAATTGTTTTAAACTTACTGTCTGTATTTCTTTTCTGTCATATTATACTATAAAATCAATAAAGGGCATGGTGCAGGGGGTTGGACTAGATGACCCAGGAGATCACTTCCAACTCTATTATTCTGTGATACTATGAAGTGGGGTTCAGCATTAAATGAAGGCAGTACTAAAATGGAGAGTCTGAAAGTGAAAGAGGCTTTAAGACTATCTTCTGCTTACAGTTTCAAAGAGAGCTGCTGCGGGAGATTAACCAATTAGCAGAGACCTCAGCAAAACATCAGTACTGGAGTCTAGGCCAAGGGGGTAAAAAATCCAATAGAGACACTGCATCTGCTCACAGAAGAGTGCGATGGGGACAGATTTCTCAGATTTAGCAGAGAGAATCCACTCTTGGATATGCTGGGGGATAAACGAAGTGACCCCGTGATGAATCCTGAATAGTGCAGATGGTGGGTGGGTGGGGAAGCAACCAACATCAGACTGGACACTGGTGTTAGGTGCAGATTAGGTTTTTTTAAACCGAGCCAATTGAGCATCAAAAGCCCTGTGTATAATCAACCAAGGTTTTATGGATCTGGAGTCTGATGACATCCTGCTCTTCCCGCATAGTGCTTTCAGCAACTCTGTGACAGAAGCTTCTCTGTTTTCTTTCTTATTGTTGGTGGGGGCCGGCACACCATAACCTGTGAACAGAAGCGCAGAGTGAGGTAGTCCCTGCCCCATGTCTTTACAAGAGCTGTGTCCCTTTGCTGGGGGCTTATATTCTTCTGGTGCTGGGCTGCAACTGGCTCCTGGGCTAGTCAAAATCCTGTCCTGAGGCTCATCTTAGATTCCACTGTGATTGTTCTTACACATGCCATCCGTTCTATATATATCTATGCATAAACTTGCAATTTGAATCCATTTTCACTAGCAGTGTCTTGCAAGCAGTAAGGGTTTCACCAGGATAACCTACCTCCACACAATGGTACTACGGTCTAGGGCAAATTAATTTATAGACAGTTTACACACCGGGAACTTCACTGTTCCAGTTCCCATGCAGGAGCAGAAATCGGGGGTGGATGAGGTGCACCGGGCCAAATGCTCCCCTGTGTGGGTGCAGGAAGAGGAGGGGCAACCTGCCACGACTAAAACTCCAGCCTGCAGCCCAGCATGAAACGTCCAGTGCGTAAACGGTCATACTGAGCATATTGTGATGGGCCAACAGTAAGGGATTTATTAGCAACCTCTTCTTGGTCTGCATAAAATATTGAAAGACGGGGTCAACAAAAATAAAGAGACGTTGTACTAAGGAAAATGTTGGTGCCAGTTTGGTGTAGTGGTTAGGAGTGCGGACTTCTAATCTGGCATGTCGGGTTTGATTCTGCGCTCCCCCACATGCAACCAGCTGGGTGACCTTGGGCTCGTCACAGCACTGATAAAACTGTTCTGACCGGGCAGTGATATCGGCGCTCTCTCAGCCTCACCCACCCCACAGGGTGTCTGTTGTGGGGAGAGGAATGGGAAGGCGACTGTAAGCCGCTTTGAGCCTCCTTCGGGTAGGGAAAAGTGGCATATAAGAACCAACTCTTCTTCTTCTTCTTCTTTTTACATGGAAGGCAACAAAAACTGAATCCATTAGCACCTTTAAGACCAACACAGTGCTATTGGACTTAATTTTTGTTGTGCTACTTCAGACCAACACGGCTACCCACTTGAATCTATCTACATGGAAGAGTTAAGTTTCTGCAGTATAGGGTCTTTGGTGGGAGAAGTGTGCTCAAAGTTGCTCTATTCACTTAGGAAGCAGGAAGACACCTAAAGCTGCCTTATATAACAACAGCAACAACTTTATTTTTATAGCCCGCCCTTCCTGGTTGGCTTATACTGAGTCAGACCATAGATCTGTGAAGGGGAGAACTGTCCATGCTGATTGGCAGCAGTTATCTGAAGTCTCAGACAGAGATCTTTCACTTTTGCTGGGATTGAACTCAATACCTTCTGCATGCAAAGCTAATGCTGTGTTGGGATATGCAAGATCTCTGTAGTGTGTGTAATTGAGCAGAATGTAAAGGCTATCCTGCAGGGGGCACCAGAGGAGATGTATACTCAGCATGGATAGGAACTTCCTGATGATGTTCAAATTATCCCCTCTAATGTCCTGGTTGGCTCAAAAGGAGACTTTCTTTTGAGCACCCTCCCCCCCCTGCTTGCCTCCAGAACAGCAGTGGAGCAGAAAAATGACTGCAGACAAAGTTAGACTGCAGACCTCTGCCAACACCCTGTGCCACTCATCCACGGCCTTTCCCCTAAAAACTCGTTTATTCTTTGAACAGCCTGCCGCTCAACTCTTTCTGCATATTCAAACATCCTGTACCACAGCCTCCCCCCATTCAGGCTCTGCCAACATGCTGTACCACTGAGCCACAGCATCTCCCAGCTCAGCAAGCCATGAAGGAGGTGGTAAGATAACACAACTACCACTACTCACCTCCTCCTATTCTCAGCAGGAACATCATGCAGCTAGGGAGGGACAAAACAAATGTCCACTAAAGCAGCAGTGTATCTTGAGCTATTTCCAGACTGCAACAAGTGTCAAAGCCTCATTTGAAAGCATAAACTCTAAATTGCCTAGTTCAATCCATCACAGCTGGAACAGACCTGTGCAGGAAATTAAACCTGCCCAAGGCTATGGTACAAAATTGTTCCAAGGACAGAACAATCCATATGCACTCCTTTTATAGGGTCCTCCCCCTAGGTCTAAGGAGGACATTTATTATTCAATAGGAAGGATGAATAATCAAGATAAGAACAAGTCCTGCCTCTGCAGAGTCTCTGCCATGAGGCAAGAGCCTGCCTTTATAGAAGCCTGGAGAGCATGGATTGATTGGGGAAAAGATAGCCCTTATCAGCAGAGGGGGGCAGGCTGGGTGAGGGTCTGGGAGACAGCCAGTATTGCTGCTTTGCAAGCCATGGCAGTAAACACATAGAATGCCTTTCTGCTCTGTGCCTCCCTGTGGTGATTTAATTGATGTTTGCTCTTTGTCACAGATGCATGGCAAGAAGGTCCTGCAGGCAACTATCCTGAAGCGACCTCAAGGTCTTGCAGTATTGTGGAGTTTCTTGGAATCCTGACTCAGAGCTAAAGTTTGGATCTATTTACTGGCTGCTGAGAAGCCATTACTATGGCATATTATTTTGAAACCTCAAAACCAGGAGGAGAGATTTTGGCATCAAACTACTGCTTTTAAATTGAGATGACTGGGAAATGATATTCATTTTTCCAGTTTGCATCAAATTGTGGATTTTATATTATTTCACATGTTATGGCAAGTGTTGACAATAAATTGACAAAAAGGTTGGGGATTACTCAGACAACCCTAGTAGGGAATGTACTGTGCAAAGATTCAACTGAGATAAGACTATTGTCAAACAAGGGCCAGACCTCTTTCTTTGTGCTCCTACCCAGGTCTTTGGCCTACTACTTTACAGACAGTCCAAGTCTAATGACTGGCTGGGGAAGCCTAAGGAGAAAGGTTCTTTTGGGGGGAAATGGCACCACTACAGTTCCCAGACACTCGCAAGAAGATTAGTAAGTCTGTCTGAATATCCTGTGTTCAGAAGGGCCATCTTATGTGCCTCAGACCAAGCCTTCAGACCCAGCCCCAGAGTTGCAGGGAGTCTACAACATCCAGTTAAAACTAGAATCAAGTTTCAAGAAATGCATTTTCTGATTGATCCAAAGGGTTATAAATAAGTGATGCATACATATAAACAGAATTAGCTAATGGAGGCAAGAGGTCTGCATGGGGTGGGGTGGGGGAGAGCATTCAGTAGACCTACAAGAAAAAAAAATAAAGAGGTGATCTGATCAGTCTCTAAGGAAAAGTGCAAAGTAGGGAATCAATAATGGCTTTCAGAAATGGAGGCCATATGGGATGTGGGTGGGGAGTTTCACTCATACTTTTAAAACAGCAGTTAGCAAGTTAATTGCAATGCTGTGTGGGATGTAATGGTGTAAGTGTTGCAGGTTCCTACTAGACCAGGGATTCCCAACCAGTGGTCCATGGGAGTTCCAGAGGGGGTCCACAGCCTTTCCCCTCCTGCCTTGATGGACCTTAGAAATGTACCTGAGCACTGAGTTAGAACACACCACTAACTCATAGTCCATTGTGGCACTGATTTTTGTGAATGACATTGAGCTACGGCTGGACTAGAGTTTCATAAACAAGACAAATGCTGAAATGGGTCCTAGACTGATATTCCAGTGTAAGTCAAACAGTTTTTAATACATAATTATGGTACAGCAAATTTTGGGTGTTTTGTGTAATTTTGTCCACGATTGCCATGCTCATTTTATTTAAATACGTTTCATTTAAATATTTTTAAATATTTGCCTTCAGAAGAATATTGTACATTTACATATTTACAGCTTGGTGTAGTGGTTAGGGGTGCCAACTTCTAAACTGGCGAGCCAGGTTTGATTCTCCGCTCCTCCTCCACAGGCAGCCAGCTGGGTGACCTTGGGCTCACCACAGCACTGATAGAGCTGTTCTGACTGAGCAGTAATATCAGGGCACTCTCAGCCTCACCTACCTCACAGGGGGTCTGTTGTGGGGAAAGGGAAGGTGAATGTAAGCCGCTTTGAGACTCCTTCGATGAGAGAAAAGTGGCATATAAGGACCAGCTCTTCTTCTTCTACATTTTAATAAGGATATCATTACACATCCAAGTACTTTTTCTGATTCTTCCCTAGTAGTCCTTATTTGTTTCCCTTTCTAACATTTACACTGAACCGGAGTCACAAAACATGGCTGCAGCTCTTGAAGTATGACAGACAAATCATAATTATATACCTGATACCATCACAGAGCTGGGTTCATTTGACATTAGGTCCATATAACATTATATACTAGCTTCAAAGCCCATTTATAAAAATGGGGTTTGAAAGGGGAGAAGGGGGAAGGGTAAGGCAGTGGTCCCCGCGCCGGGCCGCGGCTCCCTCTCCCCGCCCCCCCCCCCCCCGCAGTAAAAAACTTCCCAGGCCGCAAGCTTGCGGCCCGGGAAGCTTCTTTCTGCGGGAGGGCGGGCAGAGGGAATCAGGGCCGTGCCGCGCCCGCGCGGCCCGATCCGCGGGCGCGGCCCGATCCGCGGGCGCGGCTCGCGGGCGCGGCCCGATCCGCGGCCGTGGCCCGCGCGGGCGCGGCCCGATGCCCTGTCGGTCCCCAGCCGGTTGGGGACCACTGGGGTAAGGGACACGCTGCCACCCGCCCACCCCGTGTCCCAGAGGCTCCTCTGAAACGCGGCCCCGCGCTCCTCCCCCCGAAGCTGAGACAGAACTGCAGGCTCACTCACCGGATTCACGCTGTTCCTGTCTGTGAAGGGGCCGGGCGTGGGCAAGGAGGCCGGGCAGCACGGAGGAGAGGCGGCACCGGAGAGCCGGCTGCTGGCCAGCCCCCTCGCCGAGGCTTTTTTCCGTCTGCTGGCTGGCTCGGGGAACGGCGCAGCTGCTGCTGTTGGGGCTCGGGCGGGCAGCTGCAGGAAGGCAGTTCGGACTCCGGCTGTCCCGCAGCTGCCGGCTGGGTTCGCGGACGCCGCTTCTTGAAGGCAAGTCGAGGTCCAGCTGTCCCGCGGCTGCTGGCTGGCTTGGGGGACGCGGCTGCTGCCGGCCAGCAAGGAGGAAACGCGGCCTCGTAGACGCGGCTGCTGGGCAGGCCCTCCCCCAAGGCTTTGGCGCTGTTTTTCGTCGGCCGCGTTCGCCGGTGCTGCTGGGGCTTGAGGGTCCGGGTGCAGGAAGGCAGGGCGGACTCCGTTGGCGGCGGCTTGACGCGGACGTTTTCCTGCTGGTTTTCTGCGGGCGTTGGCTGGCTTGGGGGCCGCCGCCGGCGCTGCCGCTGGGGCTCGGGGGCGCGGCTGCGGAAAGGCAGCTCGGACTCCGTTGGTGATGGCCTGCGCCGTCGGGAGGCGCAAAGCGCCTCCCGACGGCTCAGGCCGTCAGCAAGGAGCAACTGCGAGCCGCGCTGCGCGCGGCTCGCAGTTGCTGGGGCTGGGAATCGGAGGGACCAATCGGCAGGCGCTGCGCGCCTGCCGATTGGTCCCTCTGAGTGTCCGTCCAGAGGAAGGGTCGAATCTGGACCCTTCCTCATCACGGACACATCCCGCCCTAGAACCCCTTAGCCTTTTATTTAGTCCGTGGCGCCCGCGGCGCCACGGGCGGTTTAAAGATATGTATATCTGACACTGAGGATACCAAGTACAAGATTAACTCAGAGTTGAATGTACATTCATTTGGGAATGGCATGGGGTGGAGGGACTGCAGCATTTTTAGATGTGAATCTCTCAGTTTGCAAGTGACGTGTGCTGAGATGGCACACCTGCGTCAGAATAAAGAGAAGAACAAGACAATGTACCTGCATAAAAAATAAATGATATGAAATGAGGAGGCTGCCCTGTCAGCAGATTGTAAGGAAATGAGCAAGATGAAGAAGTCAGGCAGAGCCTCTCAGTTGCAGTGAATGGCTGCAGGTCAGGGCAAACCAGCCGGTACCTCCCTCCCTCCCTTCCTTTCTCAGAGGTCTCTTATGCTGCATGGAGAGACTTACTCCCCTCCACTGTGCTTAGCTTGCAGATTCTGACAAGGTCATAGTCAGAGAGACCTGATGGCAGATCTAAGTCTTAGGGAACAAGAACCAAGCAATGCCGTTTAAATTAATCTAATTTCTAACACCCTCCAACTGTGTTTCAAATGCTTTCTCAGCTGCATCTTCCCACAGACGGCAAGGCCGAAGGCTGCTCAAAGCTTCCTTGGTAGGATCCCGTTATTAAAATGCAGAGGGTGGATTTGTGTCACACATCTGCCCAAATCCATGTGTCTGAAGCACATTGAGCCTCAATGCATGCTCACTGGCTAATAGGCTACTAAAAAAAGAGAAAAGGAATCGAATATTGTTAGCCTCCAAGGTGCCTATCCTTGGAATACTAGATGAGCCCTCTTGCGTAGAATGTGCCCTTTGCCTAGTCTGCAATTGGTCTGGTTCATGTTCACACAAAGCAATTACCTTAGGGTAAATCTGGAGGCATCTCTACATAGGACTTGGTTAACTCATCTCACATTGTCTTCTATTTAAGAAAGTATAGAGACCAATTATGCCTGGGAGGTAAAAGCCAGGCCAGCAGTCGCACGGCATTGGGGCAAATTCCCACTGATGGACAATGTCGACACTGGCTCAGGCCCACTTTAGGGCCTCCAATGGCCCACAGCAAGGGAATGCTGATCTTTTTAGCATTCTCATTTTTGCTGTGGCCACTATTGGTGGGCAGGCCAAGCCTGTGCATGCAGGGAAGAGCCAGGCCTTCCAGGTTCAGTTCCTCCCTCAGCTACAGTGTCCCAGCAGGGGCAGAAAATGCCCCATTCGGCTTCACAGCACCAAAGAGCCGAATGAGCATTTTTGCACCTTCCACAAAGGTGGCATTGCATTGTCATGCACTCCCACCCCTGTGGAAGTAACCCCCCACTCCTGCAGCAAAGCACAGTGGAACATTTGTGCCCCAGAGTTGTGCCTGTGCACGCACAACTCCGGGGCGGACTGTGTGCATCAGGGATAATCTTCCCCTGTTGGCACGCAAGAAGCAGTGGGCCATCCTGCCCTACTATAGGAAACTGCTAATGGCCCGGCTTAGCTGCCACCATGCATAAAAAATCAGAGCAACCCAAATGGTAATCCATTGACTGTTATGCCAGTGATGACCCCTAAACCACACTTCAGTGAACATACAGCACAACTCGGTGTATGTGTGCAGGTGAATATGTGCACAGTGCAACATAAGCAGAATGGTCAGTCAATCCAGCCAGGGCCTCAGAGGGGGACTGTTGTCGGCCAGGCACCTTGTGTCTCCGGAGAGAAGGAAGATGCTGTTCCTGGGACATCTTGTCATCTCAGTCATATGGCTGGCTCATTGGCCAATGCAGTCTGTGTACATGCCTGTGTCTCTTTTCAGGCAAAGAGGGGAACTGGTGTATACTGGAAGGCAGTATGAAGTCTAACCAGGTTTGGTGAGAAATCAGCATCATGTAGTGGTCAGTGTCACATTAAGATCTTGGAGACCCAGGTTCAAATCCCTACTCTGTCATAGAAACTTGCTGGATGCACTTGAGCCAGTCTCATAATTTCAGCCTAATCTAGAAGAAAAAGAGTTGGTTTTTATACCTGCTTTTCACTGCCCACAGGAGTCTCAAAGCACCTTATGATCACTTCCATTTCTCTCTGCACAACAGACACCCAGTGAGGGAGGTGAGACTCAAATTTCTGACAGGACTGCTCGGTCAGAACCGCACTACCAGGGCTGTGACAAGTCCATGGTGACCCAGCTGGCTGCATGTGGGGGAGCGGGGAACCAAGCCTGACTTGCCAGATTAGAAGCTGCCACTCATAACCACTGTACTATGTCAGCTCAGCTTCTCAGGGGTTGTAAGAATTAAATGGAGGGGAGTATGTTGCAAGCCACTCTGGGTCTCCACTGAGGAGAAAAGTAGGGTTGTGTCCTCGCCTGACCCCCAATTCTAGCTCTAGTAATAGATCTTAATGTCCCAGACTTGGAGAACACACACTTCAGGCCTCAGCTCAGGTACAGTCATCCAGACAATCCCTGGCCAGAAAGAATGGAGGTAGAGCAAAAGGGGCATTTTACTTGGGTTTTCCTTGCCAGCTAGCATTCAGGAGTCTTCCCAGAATTATACCCCACTCTGACGCTTCCTCCCCATGGTTGTTGTGGGAAACTGAAGGGCCACCAAATTACTTGCAATCTCTCCCCCCACCCCAATAAAAAACAACACCCATTCAGGAACCTTGCTGCCGTTAACGTGCAAGAGCACTGCTCACTGTTATCTAGAGCGACAGCACATCACATGGGGTCAGCGTCACCAAAATCAAAGTAAAACCACTGCCGTCTTCTTCTATACCAACCCATTTTGTGATGAGAGGATTGAAAGATAATCAGCTGCTTTGGAGGTAGT
The DNA here is from genome assembly GCF_049243985.1 of Paroedura picta. Classification (NCBI taxonomy): domain Eukaryota; kingdom Metazoa; phylum Chordata; class Lepidosauria; order Squamata; family Gekkonidae; genus Paroedura; species Paroedura picta. The sequence continues at coordinate 74,754,959 of NC_135370.1, read as the reverse complement.
GAGGATTCTTCTTAAAGCTTCCTTTCTCACTTATTTTTCACAACCCAGAAGAATTCAGCTTATGATACAGGAAGGTCTGATAGTATGCAGGACAGGCAAGCAAGATCCAGGCCATTCTGATAACCATCTATAGCATAGCATTAGAGATCAGGTCTGGTGTTTGCTTTGTGGCACTTCCAATAGCTCTCCTCTTCCTTCACCATGAGATCTTGCTCTCTTTCAGAGGTGAAACTGCCTGTTGATGGTGTCTTTGGAGACAATTTCATAAATATACAGTCACATTGGTATTCAGGCTGGTTTGCCTATGTCTACTCACCATTTGGTGACTACAGAAACAAGCTGTGACCTATATGTACGAACAAGTAATCACAGACTGCAAACAAAACACACAAAAGAAGACTTAAAGTATGACCTAATTAAATCAAATACATCCATTCACACAACTGCTGACTACAGAAAGAGAAGCACAAGCATGTGTGAACTGGCCTTTAGATGCAGATATACACTCTATTTGTATTTTATGACCCAAGCTGCTTTCCATGTCGTTCCTGGTTCTTATCACAAGTTTCAGTCTTCCTAATATGGGAATTGGTTCACAATTGGTGGCTTTATCAATGTCCTCAATTTATCAGTGTTATCAGTTCGGTACTCTCACAGATAGCCAACTCAGAGTAAAGGTTATGGACACAGCCTGCTGAGCATTCTTTCCTGGCTTAAATCTGAGACACAAATAGTTAAAATCTGCATTTAATGTGACATGAATAAGACACATAAGAAGTGGCTCTGAATCTCCTGGGAATGTAGTGTTATTTACCTACTTTTCATAACAGCAGGGCATCTTGATTACTGACCTCTCTTCCTACTTAGTTCTCTTTCTGACACCTATAGTTCCTTAGAAACTCAGTGTGGGCCCATATGAAGAGACTTCCCAAGATGAATCCAACAACCCTAGAGTTCTAAGCCAAGTGCAATCCTAAACACAGTTATACTCTTTTAAGGCCACTGAAATGAATGGCTTAGAAGGATGCAATTCTGCTTAGGACTGTACTGTTAGTTCTCTTGTCTTTTAGAAGCTACATTCTTGCAATGATTAAACATGCCATTTTGTTTTTATTTTATACTAGCTTCAAAGCCCATTCCTAAGAATGGGCCTTGAAATGGTCCCCTCCCCTGGCCCCTGACAAGGCAGCTTAAGGTGGCTTTGGGGCGCAGCTCGCAGCCGGATCAAGTGGGCAGGCGGGGGCTGGCCAGCTCGTTAGCAGGCCCTGGGACAGAGCTCATTAGCAGGCAGTCAGCAGGCCGGGAGGCCCTCGTTAGCAGGCCCAGCCTAGCAGGCTCAGCGGCCCTCCTTAGCAGGCCTTCCACCACGACCCTTTGCCCAGGGCCCTCTCCCCTTACCTGCTGCTGGCTCCAGGCATTGTGGCATGTCTGAGAGCAAAGAGGCTAGAGTCCAGGGATGGAGGACAGGGGTAGATGCAGGGGCAGGGCCAATCAGGGTGCAGCCAGCTGGCTGCACCCCGATTGGCCCTATTCCAACTTGGACAGTCAGACACGTTTCACCCCCCAGGCTGTTTCACAAATATATAGAAGAACAATGGATAAGGATCAGATCCTGAATTCTTTTCATTTTTAAAGCTTTAGGTATATCATTTGGATTGCCAGTAGTTATTTAAGAAGCGCTATCTAAATCTATGCAAGCTTCTGCTTGATTTGGGAAGAGTATATAGACCACCATGCCAGTTCCAGAAATTCCTGATTGTACATTAGGTGCCTATATGGAGTTAAATACATACTTACTATCCAGAATTGAGGTGACATAATAAAACCTGTTCATCCTACTCCTATAAATGCAAGCATGGGTCATATTAGATGAGAAACTGGAAGGTTGTCGCCTGCAACAAACCCAGCAAAACTGCTTCATATTGTGAGATAAAATGGTTGAGTCTCCCTTCCCCCCAGTCACTGCCTTGATCCAAATCTGAGATCCCACACAGTAGCCACTTACAAAGAAGAAAACATCTGGGAACAAAGCAGAACTTCCTGCATCTCACCTGGTTTGACCCTTTTAAAATCACCTTAGAACATGACCTGAGTCTGCAGGCATCGTGTCCCAGCTCCATCAGCCTCTGGTGTACGGCAGATGCCTAACTGGCATTTGATGGCCTACTGAATGCATTGCTAACATCTGAGATCTGCAACACAACCCATCTGGCTGTGTATCAAGAACAATGCTTTTAAAAAGTAAGGTTTAGGAATCCGTGAAATATTCCAAACTGTTCCTGTCCTGCTTCCTATCCAATAGGAATACAAACCGATGGCTTCCTGGCTTTACATTTTCTAAACGTCTATTCAAAAGCTGCTTTGTGGCTTTCCATTGTTAATAGGCAAGCACAGAGAAGCTGGCTGTTTTTTCAGTAGCCTATGTAGAGCTATTAAAAAAAACACCTGAATGTTTGTCAGATTTGGGTCAGACAACTTTGCGGAAGTTTATTTTGTCCAATTCTGATTTATGCCATTTTTGTTCAACTTCAGCTGTTTTCTATGCTTGGCAATCTTTTTTAATCTGTTAACTTTTGGGACATGCAAACAGGTATACAGTATAGTGCTATACATGCAGATCTGTGCTTGACTGATCTTGCATTGATAAAAGTACAACAATATTTTTAGATATTTCCATGCAGAAGTACTAAGGGCTAAGAATTCAACTCACTAGAATGGGCCACTTACTTACAACACAGATGGAACACAGCACCTTTATGCTTCTCCAGTATTCCCAGGAGCAAAGTTCACACACTACTGGCTGGGCATGCAACATACCGGAGAAAAGAAGCCCAGCAAAGACAGAGGAAAAAACCAAAACAGCAATGATGCAGTGGGAACAAAAATTACCGTACTGTCTTTTTACTGAGTTTTTTTTTTAATTTAGTTTTTTTTTACTGGTGATTGTTTTTATTTCCATTCTTATAGGTCTCCTGCTAAAGAAGTGTGTGCAAAAGCACAAAGGGACTCTAATGGCATAAAATCACCTTTTCTTCCCATTACACCATTGCTCTCTTGTTTCTTTGCTCAGTGCACACAACAACCAGAGCTCAATAATGCATGACAATGGACTGATACTGAAGCAGATGGGGGAAAGATCAAGGAGTGGGCTTTGGATCCTTAACTAGATGACATTCTACAGCTCACAGGGATCCACGACCTAAAAGGGGAGGAGATTTACTGGCAGATACAACAATATATGGTTTCACACACACACACACACACACACACATTCGGTGCTATTAACCCATTAAAAAAACATTAGTTAAATCTAAGGAATTATCCAGGAGAAATTTTATCTGGATGCTCCATAAGTCCTTTCCAAGGTCACCTTGACAGCGGGTCAGATATTTGTGAAACATTTTCCTGCACCTGTTAAAATCAAAGGCTGGTATTTTTCCTTTGATCCTATGGGGCATTGCCCATTTCAAGGCTTGCCTGTCTGCTCTGTATCATACCAGAAGGGCTATGAGGAAGGAGGCATTGGCACTTGGTGTCTGAGCAGAGCACCACCACAATCTTGGAGACTATGAGCACATAAAAATAAAATTCATGTTGCGCTTCAGTCAATGCTTGATGATTATTCTTTCTTTTAACAGCAAGCCATTAATAAATATTAGCAAGCTGCTGCTCTGCTCTGAAGCTCCACATGGGCATGATGGAGCTGCAGTCAGGCAGCTGCACACTTCTGAGCTTCTGTATGAGCACATCATATGGAGCTGTGCCAATGTCTCTCACTGAAGTCAAGGTACATTTATATCAATGGCAACTCCCCTGTCCGCCTGCAGAGACCAGACCAGTCACCTTTTCAAAGGAGGAAGGGCACGCTCAGCCGCATGAACCGCTCTTGTCAAATCCATGTTGGCTGCTTTTTAACGCTGTACTATCTGTCCTCCAGGGTTGTCTCCTCTCAGCTGATGGCTTTATGATTTGTTCCAGCGAATGGCTGGGGCTGAAGACAAGCTAACTGTTCCATGATGTGGATTCCCCTTTCTCTCTTGCCTAAGAATAGAAGCCTGGTTCACTCTTCTCCAATCACCCAGGGGATTTCAAACATTCAAAGAGGGCAAAAAAAATTCAGCAGTGACCTTGATAAAATCCGAGTACCGGGCTCTAAATAATCACAAGGAAAGAGAAAGGTAGGAACTGCCAAAGCTCTAACCATGAGAGCCTAGGCCTCTGGGTGCCCCCCCTTTAAAAAATGAACACAAAGCTTCAGGGACAGCAAGGTTGCTCCCTGCTGCAACGTGCAAATACCTCCTTAACCCTGTCCTCCCCAGGGAGAGCAACAAGAGCTTGGGGAGAGCTCTTCTCCTTCATCTGCTGAATCCAAGCAAACTGCCTGCCTATGGTGTGAAGCTCAGCAAGAATGTTATCCACCATCTCAGTTCCGTGGGACTAATATTCTCAGGGAGAGAGCAACTGTTGCTACTCCGACTGTAGAGGAGGGGGACTAAGAAACTTTTGAAGATGTCTCAGGATGGCATGCCTTGGGGAAAGTTGCAGGGCAGTTTTCTCTGGGATCTTCTGGGAAAACCACAGGATAAGGCTCTGTGCAGCCTATCCCAAATCTAGGCTATGGCCCACTCTACATGTGGCAATAATGAAAGGGTGTTGCACAGACACTTCAGCCATCTGACTCCACTGGGAAACAGGCATACTCAAGTTGTCAATTTGTTTGGGGGCCAATAAGCAGAACTATGCAGCTCATATACACATATACAACACACACAGAGAGCAACTAGGTGAGTTTTTCCAGAGTTTTACTCTGTGTTTTGGAAGTGAATATTTATTAGATTACATTTCCAATTTTTCTGAACACTGGCATATGTCCTTGTTGGCTAGTCACACAAGTTTGTTTGTTTTTAAAAAGAAATATATATTTTGACTCAAGGGTTGGTTGAAAGGCAAGTACAGCTGATGTCTCACCACTCAAATATTCATTATTCAGTAACTGGCAGCTGAATGTGAAAAATGACTCAACATTTTTGTCTGAGCTGGTATCATATGGCTGCCAACCTCCAGCCAGGTCCTGGAAATTTCCTGGAATTGCAGCTGTTCTCCAGGCAATACAGACCACACCTGAAGATCGGTTTCAAAGTCGGGTGAGAGTTTGAACAGGGGCCTATTTCACCTTCATTTGACACTTCAATTATCCTAGTGCTCACCATGGATATATTGATCAGGCAAGTCTATCACTTTAAAAAAAAAGGATTGCATACTTTTCATTTTTATTATTATGGTATAATAAATATAAAAACAAACAAAAATATCAAAGAAGTATTTAAAAATACAGGTGGAAAAAAACAACACTAAATTATACAGCAATCTACATACTTCAAACAAACAAGTCTAAGACAACACTTCATTCTACAATCCACCAACCTTAAGCTGATTTGTAAGAAAAGTCTACCACTTGATGTTGAGAGACAATGATGGACTCACCCCATAGCTGTGAAAAAGGATACCAACTTTGAAAGCGCTCAGTTAATCATACAGTTTGCATCCCCCCAAGGTTCAGTCACAATACACTGATATAAGCAGGGCTGGCCCATCTACTTGGCACTTCATGATCAAGTACCTTCTTACTTAAAGCACTCCCCCTATGTGGATCTGCACATTCAGATTACCTGAAAAGTTTGTGGGCCATGCTGTCTGCTAAGCAGATCTGGACCTCATCAATTTATACAGCCTTCCTAGTCCCAGTATTCCAGAATGAAGTGCCCACTGTCCTTCAAAAAACAAGCTGGGGGTTCAGGGTCTATGTTTTGGGGCCATGCTGTCTCTCTGCCGTGTGTGTGTATTAATTGTTTTTAACCATGTACATTTTATGCAGTGTATGAAAATTGTACTACATCACTGAAAAGATCCATTGTGTTTAACTTTTTGATTGCCAGCTGTGCTTTAAACAAAGTGGAGGTGGTTTAGAAGAAATAAACACCCACACAGAATACCCTCACTATCGAAACATCAGGTATCCTTTGCTGTGATACCTCAAGGCAGCAATCAGGCACCACACATCACAAGAGGCAGGAAATCCAATCAAACGATGTGTAGGTTTTATTCAGTATAGTTTGAATGAACTTCAGGGTTTCTGAAGATGCTCAAGGAGGCTGCTTGCCAGCCAGCCAGCAGCCCCCAAGATGCCAAAATGAGAGGAAGGTGGCTGCTTGCAACAGCTACTCAATACGACTGACACTGAATCAACAAGCAGAACCACAAATGGACGTCTAGCAACAGCAGCGTCTCGGTCCTTGACCCAGACCTTCCTGCTCATCCCAAAGAACTGTGGCATCGAAAGAGAGTCACATCCTCTGTGTCAGTCACTTCCTGCCCACAGACATGCAGGGAAAGCTCCCTCACTGCTCACTTTGGATTCCCCCACCGCCCTTCTCTCTACGTAATGCAGAGCCATTAACATAGCAAACCCCAGCCACGTGCTGCCCCCCATGGCTCTGCAGCTCTCAGCCCTGCCTTTGCCAGCTTCCCACTGTGGAGCAGCTTCTGGCTAAGTCCAGGGAGGAGGGGGCAGGCAGGCAGGGAAAACAGACCCCTTTCTTGACCCTCTGCACACACACACACACCCTGGATAATTTGGCTCCCCAGAAATCAAGGCAAGGAAAGGCAGTCTTCCAAAATTTTCTCTGCTTTTCGACCCGCCATGGGAAGAGCCTGCGGCTGCTGGCACCAATCCTCAAAGAGCAGGGCAGTCTGCCCGCAGTATGGGCCGAGGCACCGAAGAACTGGCACAATGGGCTCTGTGCCATGCAGGAGTCCCACAGCACCAGAGGGATGCCCTATCAAACAGCTCATATTTTTGGGTTGTGTGTGTGTGTTTTTTTAATCCTGAGACACAGCATTTAGCTGCTACTTGAAGCCAAGTCTCCAGCCTAGAACAGCAATGCCAGGAGGGCAACCAAGATGATTCAGGGTGGGCAGGTGGGTGGTGGAACGCCTCCCATATAAGGAAAGGCTGAAGACTCTGGGACTTTTTAGTTTAGAAAAGAGACAACTTGGGGGTCGGGTCTGAGAGGATTATAAAATTATGTATTGGGGGAAAGAGAGCTGATAAAGAAAATTTCTTCTCCCTCTCACAAAACACTAGATCTTTAACGCACACAATGAAGCTGATGGGCAGTAAGTTCAGGTCAGACAAAACGGTGAATAATTAAAGTGTGGAATTTGCTGCCAGCGGATATAGTGATGGCTACTGGAATAAACAGCTTTAAAATATTCATGGAGGACAAGTCTACAATGGCTACTAGCCCTGGTGACTGAGAGGAACCTCCACATCCAGAGGCACTAAACCAGAGCCAGGAGGCACCATCAGGGGAAGGTCTCAAACTCTATGTCTTGTTGCTGGCTGTGCAGAGAAACTGATTGGCCACTATGTGAGACAGGATGCTGGACTAGGTGGACTACGGGTCTGATCCTTCAGGGCTCTTCTTATGTTCTTATGCTAAGAGTGGTGCTTAGAGAGTCAGGCTAGCACGTCTGGGAGACCCAGGTTCATATCCCCATTCTGCCATGGAAGTTTGCCGGGCCAGCCACACCCTCTCAACCAAACCTATCTTACAGGGCTGTTGTGAAGATAAAAGGGAAAAGAGGATAATGTTGCAAACTAAAGAAGGGAGGTATAAATGAAGCAAATAAATAAGGATAAGGAGGCAAGCAAAAAGAGCCCAGAGTCCACTGCCCCCCTGAGTTTCTGCTCTCTTGCCCTGTCCTTGTCAGCTTCTTCACTCATTTCACTGCTTTTCTTAGCCCCACAGTTTACAGAATATGCTACCTGGGGCAAGGACGGTGCTTTCTTCACCTCTACGTGGCTCTGCAGGACCAGAATAACACCACAAAGCAGAAATAGAGGAACAAACCCTCTCGGGGGCCAGGCTGCCGGATGCATGCTTCTCCTTCCCATCAGAGATTGCCAGCCAGTGCACAGTAGGCAGCCACGTGAACAGGCCCTGTTCCTTCCCTGCCCACAATTATCTTGAAACATTCAATTTGGGGAATTGACGTTCTCATGGTGTTTTCCCAGGTTTTTATCCATGCTAGGATGTGGATCCCAAATCGCTTGATAGTAACAAGGCTAAGCCTTGGAATATACGATTGCCATTAAGGAAAGGGATGCTGACCAGGCCCCAAATGCCCTTCCACAGTCTGTCTCCTACATTTCAATCTGAGGGCTCCCAAGGCAGATGGCCCAACAGCCAGGACACACTCAGCCCCCTAGAAATGGGCCTGCTGACAACTGCTCCCAGAGGATGTGCCTTTTTATGGGAGAGGAAAGGATGCAGCAAAGTGATGCGGTGCTTATTTATTTATTGTGGGATTTATATCCTGCCTTGTACGACATCCTTAGGTGCTCCAGGGACCATAATGGGATAACAGAGGGTGGGGATGGAGGGGCCAATCACAAACCAGGATCAGAAGCTGATGATAGTCTGGTGCTTCAAGTGGTAAATCCACTCTTCAAAGGATGCATAGTCTGTAATATGTAATATGTACTATAAAATGATGAACACAATAGATGCCCTACAAACTGCCCTTGATCTCTGGCCTTTTACAGTGGTGCAGCACAGATTATTTAGATCCATTGCTGGTGCTTTAGGGGGAAAAGATTCACTGGAATAAAAAGCTACAGAGATAAGGCTCAGGGGCTACTGAAGAAACTGGCTACGGCATGCTGTGTCCCCAAGAGGCAGACTGCTACAGGGCAGGGCTGACTGTTAACAATTTATCACGAGGAGATGCATTGTCCTGGGCCCAGGAGACACAGAAACCTTTTGCCACCCCAGTCTGTCTTTCAAGCTTCTTCCTTGCTGGCTGTCAGCTACTGAGAAGTGGCAGAAAGAGGCTGCCTTGTGAGTCAATGTGCTCCCTACAATTACAGCCAAGCACCAGATGCTCTGCAGAGCATTAGGTTAATCAGTTAAAGGGTGCAGCAGCCCCTGGACACGTTCTGTACAAGGGGGGGACTAGGGGGAGGGAGCAGCAGACAGAGCCTGCTGCTGGGTGGCTGGGGGGAGAGAAGGGTGGAATCCATAAAAATATCTGTTCAGATAGAGAAAACAAAGAGGATGGGGGCAAGACGTCGCCTCTCAAACCCATTCTCTGCTTCTGTCCCACCTCCACCCCCCACCCCCCACCCCCAGTGCATGGACAGCTCAGACACTGAGCTTAGTGGCCCAGAAGGTAATGCAGGGTGGGAAATCTCCAGCATCTATCAAGAGGAACTGGGGGCCAAAGTGGCTCAAAGACCCCGTCAACCCGCTCCACTTGCCTGTCTGGTTCACACTGCTCTGCTGTATTCCCTTCCCCCCCCCCATTCCCCTGCTATGATCCCGGAAGAAAAGAGGAACCACCCCTATGTCTGTCCAGTCATCTAGCATTGCTTCCGGAGAAGGGGGTCTTCAGGTGAGAAAAAAATAAACTTGAGACTTGTGGTACCTGAAAGACTAACACTATGCCAATTCCTGCATGACTAAGGTCCTCTTCCACAGACGCAATCAGTCCTAGAACTGCATGTCTTGCTGACAAAGCAGAGGGGAGCCTCTTGCACTAAAATCATAACAAAGCCTCAACTAGGCCTTTACAGCTTCTGGGCCAATGGGGTAGGAGGGGGAGAAAGAGAAAAGTCACAAGGGCCCTTTCACACCTGTGGCAACTGGTACAGTAGGGAGACATCATGATTTAGCTTAACATTCTGGGAAGGGGGCAAACACGAGACAACGGTTCAGGCCTGCTAAGGAGGCAAGCACATGAGGATGACTATAAAAGAATGCCACCAGCTACCAGTGTGAAGGACACTTGTATTGTGCCCAACGGCACTAAGAGGAAGTCATGTTAGGAAGTGATGGGAGTACAACAGAGAGCCCTAGTGGCCCAGGCATTCTTCCATGTACCTGGAGAGAGAGCAGCCCTCCACTGCTGTAATGAGGGGGGGGGGGAGATTCCTTGAGCACTCAGCCCAACTTCCTCATGGTGGAAGAACCCAGATCAGCTCCTGTCAACCATTCACAGTAGAGGAAGACCCTTTTTACCTCCAATCTCAGCACAGATTCAGAGGGGTTTTTTTTGGTCCATGCACAGACACAGATAGTATTTACTCTACTGTGCAAATCACTGATACAGATGTGGGGGTCTTCCAGCAGGCCCCAGTATTTCAGAGTGTGCCTTGGATTGCATGGGTCGTCTGAGAGATGTATTCAGTCGCACAGATACTTCCGCTCACATATCCAACCATGGGAATTAATCACATGATCCACAGAGACATGCTAAAGCAGGCCCTTCAATCCAGGTTCAAATCTTCCCAAGACCTTTTTCCTCACCAGTGATGCCTACAAACTGCCAAAAGCAGATGGCACATTGTGAAGCAAGGATGGAGGACCCCGGTGCCAAGTCAGTTAGTTGCACACTACAGCACAGAATTTCCCCCTCACTTCCCCGCCCATCCCAAAATACCCTCCCCCTTGTTCCAAGGCATGAATGATTCACACAGGAGAGTAACCGTCTCAGGTATGACTCTGCCTCCTGTTGCACCTCACCAGACCATGTCTTTGTCAGCCAGACAGAGCCTTGCCATTTTGTGCCATGGTCTCTGTACGGATGCCCCCAGTTGAAAACAGCCTTTAGAACATTTCGTTTAAGAGCAGGCAAGCGTGATGCCAGTCTCACCCAAGATCCACTCCTCCTCACCCTTTCAAACCGACAAGATCCCCGGGGACAACCTTCTGTTCTCTAGTTTTTGATGTGATCTTTTGCTTTTTGGCAGCTTTGCCCTCCCTCTTCTTTCCCGAGGTGGACTGATGCCCCCTTCTTCTAGGGTTACTGAAGAGTAGGATGTAGGAAAGAGGTCCACGACCCACATCTTTCATGGGCAGAGAGGAGCTCAAGCGGGCGTCCGCACTCCGCTGGAATCCCCTGGCTGCCACTTCGGTCCACCACTCGGGGCTACCCAAGTCCAGCCTGAAAACCAGGATCGCCGCCGCCGCCTCTTTGGCCAGGTCCCCCCTCCCACGCACACTCCCCAGACACATGGAGCGCCTGCTCCCCCTGCGCCCGCTCCCACCTCCGGCCCAAGGGCCAAGGCAAGACTCCAAGCGCCGAGGTTCGGAGGGGGCGGGCCAGTCCGGCCAAGGTCCTCCCCGCTGCCCGCTCTCACCTCTCGCAGCTGGGAGTCCATCTGCTCCGGAATCTCCTGCCCTCGTGCAAAAGCCGCTGCCTGTCCACCACACCCGGCGGGGACCGCGCGCCTCTCTCCGCGGCGTGCTCCTGGCACTGGCTGGCCTGGCGAGGCGGCGGCGCTGCCCTCGCTCCGGAGCCTCAGGACCTACCCGGCGCGCTCAGCAGCCAGATCCGCAGCCCAAGCATCCCGCAGGCAGAGCGAGCCAAGCGGCCGGCTCCAGCGCCGACTCCGCCCCGACGCCTGATTGGAGCCCGGGAGAGCACGGGGTGGCGCCTTCGAGTTGCAGCAGCTCGGGCGGCCGCCTTGGCCCTGCGGCGCGCCTTCTCCTGCGCGGGGTGTATATGTGTGTGTGTGACACGGAGACCCTTTCAACGCGCTGCCTTTCGGAAACGGTGGCGATTCGGGCTGAGGCTAGCCGCCCTGAATGGCAGGCCCCCTGGCACGGGACATGCTTCCCCTCTGCCCTAGTCCCAGTCTCATGGGGACCGCCTGTGATGCGAAAGCCCTCTGCACGTGCTCAGGAGTGCTCTGTTCGTTCACGGTCGCCTGCTTAAATTTCCCGGGGTGTGAAGCATGGCGGTGGGGAAAAGAAAAAGAGTGAGGCTCCGGTGTCCCCGCCCAGCTACGGCCTCCACTTTACGGCCACTCTATTATAACAGTTGGGAGAGCTGCGTTGGGGAGGCTGGAAGTGGCCGTCTGCAGCTTCTTGCCACGTGATAAGCCCTTTAGCGATCCCCCTCCCCCACTTCTGCTTGCAAATATAGTCAAGGGTGGTGGTGGGTAAACGTTGCAGGCGGCAAGGACGAGGAGGGCCCCTTTTGTCTCGTTAAAGGATTTGTGCTGGATCTCATGAAAATGCTTGGGAAGGGGCTTCTGAGTTTCACATGACAACTGCTGCAGGTCTAATAGAGAAAAGGGGCCGTCATACATAGTGTAGACTTGACATGTTTTAGCTGCCGTTTTCCTGTGAAGCTGCTCAACCATTCCTTGGAACCTACCCTGACCTAGATAGCCCAGGCATGTCCCATCTCCTCAGTTCTAAGAAACTACGCAGGGTCAGCTTTGGTTAGTGTTTGGATGGGAGACCTCCAAGGAACACGAGGGTCATGATGTGGAGGCGGGCAATGGGCGTTCCGACTTCAGTCTCTCTTTAGGCTCCGCTAGAATCCCCAGGGCTGTCCTCTCACTCCACCATCTGTGAGTACCAAAGTCCAGCAGCCCACTGTCAGGAAGGGTGGTATACAATTCTCATAAATAAGTGGCAGGCCTCCTCCAAATATCTCTGGCCTGGCTGCCAGACAATCGTACAATTGTAGCCTCTCTTGGCTACATTAAACACACACCATACAATAAATAAGATCCAACTGTTTTGCTCTTTGATAAAAGGTCTGGACTGTATGCCTCAGTTTCTAAGATGAGATGGATGACCATTATTATTTATTATTAAATGTATAGGCAGCCCCCCTCTGCTAATAGGTTCGGGGTGTCTTTTACAACGCACCAGTAATAAAACAACATAAAAGCATTACAATTAAAACTGGTACATCACCCTTCCATATTTTAGCTGGCTTTTCCATTCTTAGTTGTTCTGGTGGGGTAATCTTTCAATGGGGGGTGTAGTCAGATGATGTTGACTTTTGGGGACGCAGAGGGAGGCCCATAGTTGTTATCTGTTTTGTCCTGGCTTTAGTCACAGGCGTTGGTGCACGAGCAACATTTTACAGGCCCCGTGGAACTTTGCTATTTATTTTTGTTTATTAATTAGATTTCAATGCCACCCATCCCGATAGATCCATCAAGGCCCAGATGTCAGCTGGTAGTTCATTCCAACAGGCCAGAGCCAGGGCCAAAAAAGCCCTTGCTCAGGTCGAGGCCAGTCAAACTTCTCTGGGGCCAGGAATCACAAATAAATTTGGGTTTGCAGATCGTGGTGCTCCTTGGGGGACATATTGGGAGAGGTGGTTCCAAAGGTACACAGGGCCCAGGCTGTGTAAAGCCTTGAAGATTAGTACCAACACCTTGAACTTGATCCAGAACCCTCCATGAGATCCCTGTCAGGACTTCTGCAGCCGCATTTTGCACCAGCTGTAATTTTCAGATCATAGCCAAGGGCAAGCCCACGTAGAGCAAGTTACAGTGGTCCAGTCTCGTGGTGACTGTTGCATGGATCACTGTGCCTAGGACCTCCAGGGCAAGATAGGGCACAAGTAGCTTTGCCTGGCATAGATGATAAAATGCTTGGTGAACTACATTTGTGATCTGAGCCCCTATGGTAAGGGAGGTATCAAAGATCATCCCCAAATTCCTGACAGAGCGTGAGGATGTTAGTTGCACTCCTTCCATGCAGGGGGGATGTGCTTCCTCTTCTGGTCCTTTCTTCCCCAGCCCCAGGACCTCCATCTTCAAGGGATTAAGCCTCAACCAACTCTGCCAGAGCCATCCAGCCGTGGCCTCCAGGCACTCGGCCAGAGAAGCTAGGAGTGTGTCAAACTGGCCACTCATCAGTGGATAGATCTGAGTGGCATCAGCATACTGGTGACAACCCAGCTGTACTCCCAGACCACCTGTACAAGACGGCACAAATAGATGTTAACATTGGGGAGAGAATAGCTCGCTGTGGCACTCCACAAGGGACTGGGGGACAGGGCAACTATTCCTCCCTGATTGCTACCCTCTGTCCCCAACCCTGGAGAAAGGAGACCAGACATTTCAAGGCTGACTCCCATATCTCCACATTAGCAAGGCAGTGAGCTAACAGCTCATGGTCTACTATGTCAAACACTACCATGAGGTCTGATAACACCAGCAGTGCTGACTAGCCTTGGTCCAATTGTCTCTGAAGGTCATCTGTTTCTACCCTGTGGCCTGGTCAGAAAGCAGTCTGGAATGGATCCAGGACTGATGCTTCCTCTAGGAATTGTTCTGTAGCTTCTTGATTGCAGCACCTCATTTGTTCACCATTTTCTTGGCATATGGACACCTGGCATCAATCTCTTAATATTAATTCTCAGCTTTTGTCCTGTATGACTAGTTGTAGCTGCCACCACAAGACTGAGCATCGTGGTTTGGTATCTGATGAAGTGTGCATGCACATGAAAGCTCATGCCTTGAATAAAACTTTGCTGGTCATATAGGCGTCCCTGGACTCAAACTGTGCGCTTAAGATCAGCATGGCGACCCACCTGAATCTAGTTGATTTTACTTTTGGCTGCTCTGCTGCTTTCTTCAAGAGGAGTATTAACTTGGGGTATGTGTACATTTACTGTAGATTAAACATTGATTGTGTTTTTAAAATTTATTTCCTGCTTTTATCGTAGATAGTTATCTTTAACCTGCTTCAAGTGCTATGAGGGAGTATGGAAATGGGCTTTAGGATCAATATGGGATTATTGCAAGAGCTCAACCTGTGCATCCAAACTGGTGGAAAGGGCTGTGGCCAAGTGACAGAGCATGTCATTGATGTACAGAAAATCTCCCAACTCAAAAGTCATAGTTTGATTCCTGGCCTCTTGAGTTAAAAGGATCAAGAAGGAGATGGTGTGAGAGGCATACATACATAAGACCTTTATTGGTATTATATAGAAAGAGAGTCCAATGGACAAGAGGTATAGCAATAGTACATACAGCAAATAAGAATCCAGTTAATGACATCACTACAACTCTGGTGAGCAAACTCGTTCCAGGTACACCCCCCCCCATGTTGTATGTAAACTGCCTTGAGTCATATGGAAGGGCGGTAAAGAAGTCAATCAATAAATCAAATAAATAAATAAATAGGCCACTCTGTAGAAATCTAGCTATCTTCTCAGTTATATTGGGCATTGTGTCGACAAGAAGATTATAGAGTCTTTTTGAATCAGAGACATTAGTGTCCTCAACTAAAAGCTCCCAATATTAAATGTATGTTGGAACAATTAAAAAGCACAATACAACATCATGAGAGTTGCTTTTCTGTCAGCAGCACCACATGGACGTAATCTGTCTTCAAAAGGTATCCGCCAAAATATACCTTCCAAAACTGCTGAAGGCACGGCTAAACCTTTCCCGAGAAATGATTCTCTCTCTGCAGTGTTGGGCTAATTGAACCACTAATGTCTGGGGCCATATGGCCTGGGTGGTGTGAGAGGCCCTAGAGAGCCACTGCCAGTCTCAGTTGACAGCTCTGACCTTGAGAAGCAAGTGGTCTGATAAGGCAGCTTCCTGTGTCTGTCGGTCAAAGTATTGGATGGAAAAAGGAAATTGTTTACAAGGCTTTGAAAATTGCATATTTCCCTTCATGCTGAAAAGGAAATAAAATAGACGTTTTTTTAAACTTGTTGCACTGTGAACCTTACAGTGACTACTCACATGACTCTTCCTTTTGGCAGTTTCTACTTTCATGTGTCCTTTTCCACACACACAAGATCACTTGTGGATTCTGCACTAATTAATGCAGAATGTTTATCATCCTCCACTTCCTTAATCCAAGTCCTGAGATGCTCAGGAGAGTTGAACATAAAAATATTTCAAGCAAGCTAGTCTACCAGCTCATCCTTTCCTGTGCTTGCTGCAAATCCTCTGTCTGCTGGATAACCTCTTGGAAAGGCCCATCCCCCCACACACACCCTATATGCTGCAGTGAAATCTGTTATGTATTTCGTGGTGCGGACCTGCTTCTATTGTAGTTCACGTGGGCAGCCACCAAGAAGTTAAAACTTCTAAAGCTTATATGACAAAGGAGCACATGGAAATACCTTGATGTTAAGCTGCTCGGGTAGTGTGAGCCTGGCTAGACATGTGGGCTACAAATATAAACCAGTCAAAGAACTAATGTATCGATTCCTTTCTCAAGTCTTAGCATTGTGGTTTAGTCTCTTCTATCTAGTGCAGGAGTGGCCAAACTGTGGCACTCGAGATGTCCTGGGACTACAATTACAATGAGCATAAGCTGGCAGGGGCTCATGGTAATTGTAGTTTATGGACATCTGGTGAGCCACAATTTGGCCACTCACGCTGGTCTAGTGTCTTTGTGTTCTGTAGAATATCTGTGGTTGTGCTAGACTGGTAATAGTGATGAGGCCCACGTACTGTAATAACCCTTAAGTAGTCAAGGGCAAGAGAGTAAGACAGTCCGAAAGTTAGGTGATGTGGAAAGAGATGTAGAGAGATGCTTACAGTAGAAACATTGGTTGACAACAGGAGCTAATCTGAACATCTGAAGGACTGAGCTGATCTGTATTGGTCCAGCACAGGAAGGAGAGAAGGCATCCATTTATTTCTTATATTTTTATCCCACTCTTCCAAAGAACTCAGGGAGGCAGTCATTGTCCCCTTCTCTATTTTATCTTCACAGCAACCCTGTGTAATATGTTATGCTGAGCATGTGAGGCCGGGTCACCCACTGAACTTCTGTGGCAAAGTAGGGATTTTAATCTGGATTTTCCAAATCTTGAACTTCAACCCGCATCCAAGGAAGTAGCTTTTCTTTCAACATACATTGTGTTCCAGTTCCTGTGTTGCTACTGTTATCTTGGACAAAACCCCCAAGGAGCCCTAGAACTCCAAAACATAAATGCAGGTGCCGGAAGTGTATTCTGAGTGTTAGCAGTGGCAGAGTGAGAGTCTGCCACCTGTGCAGGTATGGAGAGGTTTGCAAGCCAAAGCAATGAACTGCTGTTTCTCTTGCCATCTCTGAAAAAGAACACGGATATTCTGCTCACTTCTGTTCCCTTAGGGCAGGGGTAGTCAAACTGCGGCCCTCCAGATGTCCATGGACTACAATTCCCAGGAGCCCCTGCCAGCATTCGCTGGCAGGGGCTCCTGGGAATTGTAGTCCATGGACATCTGGAGGGCCGCAGTTTGACTACCCCTGCCTTAGGGTATACTTCCATCTGTCAGGTACAGGGGTTCGTGAGCTAAGGTGTCAGTTCTTTTGGCAATCTTCACATTGGTTCCAAAATCTGAAATGGGAAATAGGATTTTTCCTTCCTCGCTGACCGCAATACAAAGTGGCACACAGACTCCATATCCTACGAGCGACAGTAGCCAATCAATGAGGGGGGTGCCACGACACTACAGCAGAACTGCCCTTGTCCTGTAGATGAGACAATTCCCATTTCCTCAGTGAAGAGCTGTGACAAAGCCACAAATCCAGGCAACCAAGAGTACGTCAGTCTGGGTGACTTAATGGCAGCCACAAAATGGCTCCCATCCAGGGCAGTTCCCACAGGAACCTGATCTCCTCAGTTTCGTTTGATTTTCCTTGCTTCCTTGGACTATACCAAAGAATGCTATCACTGATATGCTAAAGCTGTACACAGGCTGAAAATCAACAAGATTTGTGACAGATGGTGATGTGAGTGGACCAGAATGGACTCCTGGGACGACATTTTACACAATTGTCCCAATATGTTTATAATATCAGCCGAAAGTTGTGGGTGTTCGTTGTTTCTGAAATGTACTTTCATCAGTGTTCAGATGGGTAATTGTGTTGGCAGTGTGCATGCACAGGGATACTTAGGAGCCAGCTTAGTATAGTGGTTAACAGCAGCAGCCTCTAACATGGAGAGCCAGGTTTTATTCCCTGCTCCTCCACATGCAGCCAGCTGAGTGACCTTGGGCTAGTCACAGTCCTGTTAGAGCTGTTATCTCAAAGCAGATGTCAGGGCTCTCTCAGCCTCACCTACTTGATCTTTTGTGGGGAGAGGAAGGGAAGGTAATAATAAGACATTTTGAAACTCCTTTGGAGAGTGAAAAGCAGGGTATGAAAACCATCTTTATGCGCCCTTTTGCCCAACTGGTACAGAAGTTCAGGCTAGGCTATTATCAATATGCAGATAATGCCCAGCTCTTCCTCCTGCTGGATGACCCTGATTCTCCCCCTGAATCCTTAGCCAGATGCCTGGACGCGGAGATGAGGTGGCTCAAGCAGAGTCATCGGAAGCCTCAGCCCTTCAAAGACAGGGGTCCTGTGGCTGGGTAGGAAGTAGGGTTGGGCGCTTTGGCGTCTGAAGTGGCTGTTCGTGCCCAAAGCAGCCGGCGCCACACTGCGGGGGTGGAGGAGGCACAGGCAGCTGCCGGTACATCAATGACCACACCTCCCCCCCCCTGCAGCATGGTGCTGGCTGCTTCAGGCACGAACGGCCACTTTGGACGCCAAAACCCTAGTAGGGAGGGCCCCTGCAAGGATGTGCGCCTGCCCACCCTGGATGCTGTACAGCTCTCAATGGCTCAATCCGCCAGGAACCTGGGCATGATCTTGGATGCTTTCCTCACAATGGAAGCCCAGGTCACAAAGGTAGCGCGGCTGGCATTCTACCATCTCTGCCAAGCCAAGCTACTAGTGCCCTACTTGGCCCCAGAACACCTAGCTACAGTGATCCATGTGACGGTCACCTCTAGACTGGACTTCTGCAACTCACTCTACACAGGCCTGCCTTTAGCCTTGACCCAGAAACTACAGCTGGTCCAGAATGCAGCAGCCAGGGTCCTCAGAGCAACACCATGGAGGTCCCACATTCGGCCCATCCTCCATCAACTGCAGTGGCTACCAGTCGAATTCCGGATCAGGCTAAAGGTTCTGGTAATTACCTTTGTCATACGTGGTCAGGGCCAATGTACCTGAGGGACCGCCTCTCTGCTTATGCCCCCAAAGAGCCCTGTGCTCTGCCACCACCAACCAGCTAATGATCCCTGGCCCTAAAGAAGCCCACTCAGCCTCAATCAGGACCAGAGCCTTCTCTGTCCAGGCCCCCACCTGGTGGAATGAGCTCCCAGAAGAGATCAGGGCCCTGACGGAGCTAAGAGTTCTGTAGGGCCTGCAAAAAGGAGCTCTTCCGCCAGGCATTTGGTTGAGGTTGACCAGAATCAGTAGCATTTTCAGGGCCCCTAAACCTCCCTCCCAAGAACCCATACACCTGAACCATGGACCTGGTTGAACTGTTATGAATCAGACTGTTAATTTCAGTTATGGTTGCTATTGTTATGGTTATTATTGTTACAGTCCATGTATGTGTTAATGTTATGAAGAAACAAAGTTGCATGTATTGTTTATGTTCCATGTGAACTACCCTGAGCCACAGGGGAGGGCGGTATACAAATGTAACAAATAAATAAATACCTCTTATTCTACTTTGAATAAAACTTTGATGATCTTAAATGTACCATTGGACTCAAACTTTGTTATTTTCCATCACAGGGATAAGCATTGAAAGAAGACAAGAAGAAGAAGAAGAAGAAGAGTTGGTTCTTATATGCCGCTTTTCCCTACCCGAAGGAGGCTCAAAGCGGCTTACAGTCGCCTTCCCATTCCTCTCCCCACAACAGACACCCTGTGGGGTGGGTGAGGCTGAGAGAGCCCTGATATCACTGCTCGGTCAGAACAGTTTTATCAGTGCCGTGGCGAGCCCAAGGTCACCCAGCTGGTTGCATGTGGGGGAGTGCAGAATCGAACCCAGCATGCCAGATTAGAAGTCCGCACTCCTAACCACTACACCAAACTGGCACAATAGTGGAAGATCAGGGCTGGCATACCAGGGGATATATGCAGAGAGTCAAACTAAGATCGGGGATACCTGGGTTCAAATCTCCACTCTGAAATGAATCTTGTTCCGAACCTTGATTCAAAGTGCCCATAGTCTCAAAATTGTTGGGTACCCCTGGAGTAGACAATACTGAACTTGGTAGACCACTGGTCTGACTCAATATAACACAGTTCCATAGGTTCATATATAGACTGGATTTTTGGTTGGAGAATGACAGAGCTAAAAGGAGATCCTGAATGAACTTGCAGTAGAGACGGGGTCTGGAGCTGTGTTGGAGCCCTGCAGTTCTTCCCCAGTTCCTGCCTAGGCTAGTTCTTTCTCCCAGAGCCCTTATCAAGGATTCTGAATGATACCATCTAGGACAGTGATCAGTATCTCAGACTCTCTCCTGTTTCAGGAAGGGAGCCATCCTGCCTGTTTTGGAGCCAGCCTGGAGATGCCTGGTCAGTGACACAAATCTATCAACACATCAAAGGCTGTGGTGAGCACCCATTTCCTGCCTTCCTGCCGCAGCCTCTCTGATGAAGTCACTGAAAAGCAGGAGAGGGGAGGGGGAAGGGGAAGGGGAGTGGATAGTTACCTTAGGGTGATAATAATCTCTCTCAGAGTTTAGCTCAAATCTCTCTCTTTCTCAAATCCCTGCAACTCTCTGCAGGACAAAGCAGGGAACTTTCTGTGTGAGTGGGGTTTTTAGGAAGGAATATACATGTATATTACAGGTCTGCACATATCTCAAGGTGTGTGGTTCTACTGGTAAAAAAAAGACATTCCTGGAATGTACAATCTCTGGTCAATGATGTCATTAACCATATGAGTCAGGGCTGATTTGTCAAAAGGGACAGAAACTTACGTCTGGGAGGGTAACACCCATGTTATTTCACAATGGTTTCATATTCTATTTTGGGAATTGGATCTCCTCAGATCCATCATTTATTCCAGGGTGGTTAAACTGTAGCTTTCAAGATGTCCATGAACTACAATTCCCATGACCACTCTGGCAGGGGCTCATGGGAATCATAGTCCATGGACATCTGGAGAGCCGCAGTTTGGCCACCCGTGAGTGTCACGAAGAACTAGCAAGGAGTCTTGCTCTACATATTCCTAACTACATGTCATGTTTTTCCTAGGTATATCCCTGGGCCGGGTCATAGATGTACCTGGGAGCACCATGCTTCCCAAACATCCAAGGGTCTTATTCATATTGGAACAGCAGCATGCAAGGAGAATGAAGCTTTCCCACTGTGCCATCTTCTCCATCTGAAACGATCCTGCAGAGCTGTTGTTTGCTGTATTGGGGACTGCCCATGTAGATATGGCTATATGTCCATTTCCCCAACAGGCCACTTCAGGATAGGAAAAGGGCAGACACAGGGAAAGGTCTACTCCCCACTCTTTGCTTATCGCAGTCTTGCCCCCCACATTGCTTGGGCAGCACAGAGCTCACAGAACATACCTGTAATCCAAATCTAGGGCATGCCCTGGAAAATGTGATGTGCAGTTAAGTTATAGGCTCCATGTGGATTTTGCGGCAATAGATCAAGGTCACTATCCATCTGGAATTCATACTTTGAAGAGTCTGCCTGAGCTTGGCACATTTCACAGTGGTGGGGAACTCTGGCTGTTATGCTGTTTTCTTCTCTCATCCATAATCCAGAGAGTGTCTAGCCTACAAAGTAATGACACATAGGAGCGGATTGCATTTCTTGTGGGTTTAGGTTTTGATCTTATAGTACTTAGTCCTGAATAAAACTGTGGTTTCTTTAAGTGAGGTGACTTCTAAAAATGAAAGTTTTCCTCTTAACATATGTGGCATGTGCCTCAGTTCTCCTCGGCAGCTGTAGTCACCAGACTCTTGACAAATGAGGAATCTCTGCTTGCAGAACTATAAGTAAAGAGATGCAACTTACAAAGACTCACACCATAATCATAAATGTATTCTATAGCAGCTACTCTAATGTTAGTAAAATATAAATGCAGAGCTGTAAAGAACGGGTGGTATAAAAATCCATAAATAAATAAATAAAACTTGTTGTAATGTCAGAGTGCTCAGAGTCATGGCCTCACTGGAGTCAGTTGGCCTGTTCAACATTACATGTATTTATTTTAAAATAAATGAGTTTACCTGGGCACAGCAATCCCAATCCTTCCAAATCTTTAGTTTTGAACTTCTGGTTGCCAGTTATGATGAATTATCCTGCATCTTGCTGAGCTTTTGGCTGTGAATTCTGGGGAGAGGTTGACCAAGAACCTTTTGGAGCTTAATGTCATGTCACTGAGTCAGCATGGGGATGGAAAAATGGCTGCTGCCTGCAACAACCCCCATTTGCAAAGATGGATTTAAGCAGATCTGCCTTTTGTTCAAATAAAAATTATTTTGGACAGTCACTATAATGGGCAATTGCGGGATGAACTGTATGCTGGCATTGCCACAGTAAATTAATTAAAGTACATCTTGGGTGGGGGTTTTGTGTGTGTTAGTTTTCAACCGCTCTTGGGATTTGTCTCTGGTAATATATGTTTCTATTTTTTCTGAATGGATTGTTGGCTTTTTACCTGAGGCCAAATTCAACCTGGGCCACCTATCACTAGTGATCATGATTTGCTTATCAGAGCTGGATTGGAACCCTTATGTACCTCTATGGCAGCCGCCAAGCCAAATTGGTAGACCAGTGGTCTGACTTGATATAAAACAGTTTCATAGGTTCATGTGTTGATTGGGTTTTTGGTTGGAGAATGACAGAGCTAAAAGGAGAACCTGAATGAACTTGCAGTGGAGACGGGGTCTGGAGCTGTGTTGGAGCCCTGCAGTTCTTCCCCAGCTCCTGCCTAGACTAGTTCTTTTTCCCAGAGTCCTTATCCAGGATTCTGAATGATACCATCTAGGCCAGGGGTAGTCAACCTGTGGTCCTCCAGATGTTCATGGACTACAATTCCTATGAGCCCCTGCCAGAAAATGCTGGCAGGGGCTCATGGGAATTGTAGTCCATGAACATCTGGAGGACCACAGGTTGACTACCCCTAATCTAGGCGATCTGAATTAGATAATAATGGGAGGTTCGTGTGTCTACATCTGTATCCACATCCATGCATTCCATATCTAATACAAGATTGTGGGCTATATTTTGTTTTAAGTAGAAAGTGAATGAGGAAGGTTAAAACTCTACCGTTTCCCATCTCTCAGGCTGCTGTCTCGTTAAGAATTTTCTTCTGACCCAGCTTTGATCTTAGAAGTGAATCTAGCTAAAGAAAAAGTACATAAAGCAATGGATCAGTTAGCAAGTTAAAGTATGGCAAGGAGCAGGATTTAATGTCCTTTGCTTATGCGTGCAGTTTATATTTTTTTTAATTAGACCTTCCACATCTTCTGCTTTAGATGTAAACCGTTGAACACATATATAAATATAATAAATGTGTCATGTCTACTGTGACCCTCAGATCCCCATCTACAAAATATGAGCACACTGGCTTGTGCCACAAGGTTATAAGGCTAAGTGTGCTTGGGATTGCTAAGAACCTTCATTGTATGCAGGAAACCCAATGTTATGTACATTTACATAGAATTAAGCTCATTCCAGGGGAGCATAGAGTTGAACCCTTAGTATCACAGATGTGATTAATAATAATTGTCTTGAGAAAAGCAAGTCCAGTTTTAAGTAATAACTGGAATATATTATGCAACTGATAACTGAGCATATGTTGAGCTTTAAAATGCTTTATTTAAGGTTCAGATTGTGTTGTTATCTGTTTCAATATAGATCTCAGTAAAATTAGAAGAGCTAGTTTTTTCCTCCCCCACTTTTTCCTCCTGAAAGGAGTCTCAAAATGGCTTATAATCACCTACCCTTCATCTCCCCACAACAGACACCCTATGAGGTAGGTGATGCAGAGATAGCTCTGAGATAATTGTGATTTGTCCAAAGTCAACCAACTGGATGCATGTAGAGGAGAGGGGAATCAAACTCAGTTCTCCAGATTAGAGGCTGTTTTTCTTAACCACTACACTAAACTGACTCTCTCTTTAATAACTCTATTCCTGGGTGTGCTCTTCTCTGAAACTGTGTTCCTTTTCTTATGTTGCCTGAGAATATTGAAGGGATCTCCATAATGCAAGTGGCTATTGAAAATGTGTCCTGGTGCTCAGCGGACAGATTGCTGCAGTGATCTGCACTTTTCAGTCTATGACCTTTTCTGGGGCAGTTCCCACAGCCTTCCTCCACCCCCTCTCATGCCTTCATGCACTGTGGCTTTTGTGGGAATCAGCCTAGCCTCCCCTGGGATAGGATCGTCTTCACACCAGCTGTGCCCTTTCTCCGGAGGAATGAGATTAGAGGGTGTAAGAGGCTTTCACCGAATCACGCTGGGGACCTGTAACACCTGCTCCCACCATTGAGGTGGGGGGGGGGGTCGCCTAACATTGCTATCTCAGTTCAAAGCTGCCTGTTAGCATTCCCAGTTTAGAGCCTCTCAGACAGCTTATTCCCTGTCCCACCACACTGGAGTTCCCTCTTTCAACAGGGCTGCTTGGGTAGATGCTACTGACCTTGTAGCAGAAATGACCTTCCTTCAATGCATATCATTGGGCCTGGGGTACCTCTTTTCATGCTTAATGAGGCATAATTAGGTATTTAATTAATACCTGTTATTTATTTAGAGCTGTTAATTTATTGGCAAAACAAATCACATCTGTTGCCAGAAGAGAATGCCTTTACTGCCTCCTCGGACTTGTTTGTTTTTTAAATGGCTCCCTGCCTTTTCTATAGAAGGCTTTTAGGCAGCAGACACAGGGCCGTTCTGCACTCAATATAGTGAAATGCTTATGAAGATGCCATATTTTTGGCATTTTGCACAATGTCACCAACCTCCCGTGTCCGTCCAGCAAACCTCAAACAACATCCGCCATTTTAAAGCACTAGTTGGGAAATCGCATAACGTGGATTCCCCAAACTATGTAGCATGAGCCACAGGAGAGCAACCAGCTAGCCACATGCTAAGGAAATGTATGGAATTGAAGTAGTGTTATCTCCGCCTCCAATGTCCTGCCCTCACACCCGCCTCCCTCTCCCTTCTCCCAGGGATGCTTTTAAAAAAAAGCAAACTGCCTGGAGCAATGAATAGGTTTTCAATCGTGCAGGCAAAGCAAACAAATGTTGTTTCTCCACAGTTTAAATATAAAGCATGCCTCTCTAAATCCACCCCCACCCCCAATCAGGAATGAGGTTAATTTGTTAAAGATTACAGACTTGTGATTTCATAAGGGGTGGCATTATAAAAAGCAACATACATCTATGATTAGATGCATAGGTGTTTCAACTGAGAAATTTTACTTAAAAAAATAATTAGCGGGCATTGCGGGCCCTTTAAAGCATTGCAAAAGGGGATTGGCTGCCTGGTTTGATTGACAGGCGGAAGAGAGTCGCGTGTAAAGCGTGTTGCTCTCTTCTGCCATTTCAAGCAGGCATGTGGAGTGTAAGGAGTGTGAGAAGGCAGCAGACGAAAGTGAGAGAGCCAGAAGGTGAAGAATGGAGGCGCAGTAATTTTTAGTGCTATGCGATTTCAATGATGTCATGCTATTTTTTAAAATGTGTGGAGTTACCCACAGGGTTCCCAGGAGGTCTCCCATTCAGGCAGTCACTTGAGACATGCAAATTCAAATCTGACCGAGTCCTTGTGCCCCCTGTGTGGCTGCTACAGGGAATTTCTGATCAGGCACGGTGAGAGCTCTTGTGCTCAGAATGTAATTTCCAGGTGCATAACAACGTAGTTATGAATGAGACCTTGGCACTCAGGGAAGGGAGCCTTAAATCCCCTGCCCCCCAAAGCCACTTTCTCAAGATGAAACACCCACAGGTAAGTGTTATGTGCCTCGTTGGGGGGAAATATGTAGAACCCCCAAAGTCTACATGTAAATTTCCTCAGTGAGGCCAATAGTGTTGCAGGTAGGAAAGTGACATGGAGAGGGCCTCAGCCCCCACTCCTTGCAGGTCATGATCCCTGGTCATGATCATGCATACCTGGAAATTAAATCCCAACCACAAAACACTTGGAATGATCTGGACTGAAAGGAATGAGGAGGGAAGGTATAAAATCTTTATAATGTGTGAAATGGCTCCCAGACTGGCTTAACTTCAGCAAGGGTACTGCATCAGGCACTCTTCCAACTGTACAGTCTTGTCCTATCCAAAATGGTACTCAACCAATTTGAGATTTGATCCTCTTTGTCTACAGTCAGTTGCAGCCAGTGCTCAAATAAATGTCAGGGTTTATTTTCTCTTCAAAATACAGTATCATGTCTAATATTTCTCCATTCCCCACAGCACATCTTTACTGAAAGTCTTGCTCAATATAGTGTCATTTATATAGAAGCATGTTTCACATATTTCCTCAGAGGTGGAGTGCCGTGGGAGAAAGCATGTCTCAGCATTTCCTTGCTGGGTTCCATAGAGGATTTTGTGGTCTGCGGCCACTGATGAACTTTTGGTTGTGCATATTTCATTGCAAAGTGATAACCCATAATACAATAGCCATTTGTAGGCGCCAGTCATAGCCTAGTTTAGTATTAACGTTATTTAAGGGCCAAATAACATGATATATGATGGAACTGCAACACATCTGAACATAAATCCACAGGGCCAAATGTGATTGGCCCTAAAACACAGCTTTAGGGACTGATATTCTGACTGTTAATTTGAAGTATATAACTGATAACTGAAAATGTTTGCATTGCTACAATTGAGTTGCATACAAACAGAAATAATTTGCATTGCTTGTATGTCTCTTCCAATGTGTGCATATTTGTTTCTTTCTGTCCCTGATGCAGTTGAGTTAGAAGCTTTGATCAGTGGCCTTCCTGGCCTGGAATTGTTCTTTGCTCTAGCTCCATTTAAAAAAAAAGGGCAGCAGAAATTCTGTGGTGATGTAAAGGTTCAGCTGATTTCTGCCATGCACCCTGTGCCTGAGTGCAGAGTAGACTTTGCTTTCTGATCCGAGTTCTAATAATGTAAGTATCCAGTGTGGCTTTGGAGGTGTGGTGAGGAATTAAGGCAGTTTGCATGGACTGATATGCCAATCAGAAGCAAGTTTTGTTTTTTACTGTTTAGTCTGATGAAACAGGAGCTTCACATTCCACCCCACAATCACATGCAGGAAGGGCTACAGGCAATTGCTTTTGTGGGGAGTGAGGAGATAGCAGGAAATTAGCTGAAACAGTGATGGTACTTGGAGCTTCCTACACTCTGGGTCTCCAATGATTTTTGCCTTGCACCTGAGGCTTCCAGTACATCCTTATATTTTTCAAAGGACAGAAAGAACAGCACCAGCTGACTGTCCCGTAGTATGTCCACCAGAGGACATTGACCTACTGAACAGGCTGCCCTGAACTTCCTGTTGCTGAGGGAACGGGCAGCAAGAAGCTGTTGGGCCATCTCCAATGTAAAGCTGACTACATGAGAGCAAGACTCTAGGACACTCCCACACTTCCTTTTCATGTTGCCTGTTCTTCCTCCTTAGAGCTTTGTATCTGTTGACCAGGCAGGATTGCTGGGCTTACCATTTTCTCCTCATCAGACCTCACAACAATTACTTGCGGTTCTCAAGGTTGCCAACTGCTTAGAAGAAAAAAAGTCCTGTCCCTTTAATAGATTTGACAGACTGTCAGGGTTCATGCCTCACAGCATCTGACCACCTTTGGGAGACAGGCTATTCAAACAGACTTCTAGGAAAAATGGCTGTTGGGAACCATAGTAGAAGAAGAGACAGTGTAGCACTGATTGCAGACTGGGAAGGAGGCAAAGAGAAGTAAGAGGATCACAGAAGATCCCCATTTAAGCTAAAAAGGAACAGAGTTTCTAGTGGAGAGAAGTAATTCCTGTCCTGCAAAAAGGGAGATAGCTCTAAAGAGAGGAGTGATCCCATGGGGTCTCTCTCTCTCTCTCAATATTGATTTTAGGAAATTGTATGTTTCTGTCTTCAAGACGTGAAGTGTCAGTAAAACTCAGAAACCTATGCTTGTAAGTTAAAGCAGAAACTGAAAAGAAAGTCTCTTTCCTCAAAGTTTCAAAGACCTTTGGAAAAACTCTTGCCACCTAAAGGCTCTTATGTCTTTAAGACTAACACATCAGCCCAATATTAATCTGAATAAATTATTCATAGTTCAGAGATTCAACCATGCCATGAAGATCTGGAGATGCAATGATGGAGAAAGGTCCACGCTGATTTAAAAGCCTACTGACAGTTCAGGTCATTATGTTAGAATAGTTCCAGCTAACTCATGCTGCCTAGTGGCAAATGCATAAACTGCACCTCTCCTATCAAAGTGAGTTGGCTTATACTGGGGGGCTTTACGCACCGGGATCTTTGTAGCAAATTGGTCACTGAATGAAAAATCGCCATTTAAAATAGTGGAATTCGTCGTTATGCATACCTGCCTTTGTAGTGGAATCCAGTTGCGTTTTGTAGCGTTTCCCACAGGCTTCCGGTCTCGGCAGAAATCGCTAGAAAGGAAGCGCTATTGCCAAGCTCGTCCCGCCCCTGGCCGTCAAGCAGCCAATGGGCAGCCATTAGCATGCTCCCAAACAGCCCCTTTCCCTTTAAGAAAGGTTTTTTTAAAAAAAAAACAGACCCATTGCAACGAATCTGTGTTAATTTGTTGCAACGGAGAGACCC
The DNA here is from genome assembly GCF_049243985.1 of Paroedura picta. Lineage (NCBI taxonomy): Eukaryota > Metazoa > Chordata > Lepidosauria > Squamata > Gekkonidae > Paroedura > Paroedura picta. The sequence continues at coordinate 74,726,549 of NC_135370.1, read as the reverse complement.
ATCCAGCTGCCTAGTGTGTTTGAGCTGTTGTTTGATCGTTGCCACGCTCCCTCCGAGTGAAAAAAAAAAATCCCCCCCCCCCTCTCACGGGCCCGATTTTCAGCTGAATGAATGTGTAAAAAATAAAGGGAAAATACATCAGCAAACGGGCTTCTCTGTTCTTTGTGCTTAGTGACTGAAGGGGAGGGGCTGAAGCCGGGGAAGCCTCTAAACTGAAAGAGGCTCGCTGGTGCGTTTATCCCCGCTCGCTCGGAGAAAAAAAAATGGCGATCGCTTCGCCGGAAGATCAGAGAAGAGAGCCAGGGGGAGGGACTTTGTAGAAACCGCAACAATGTTAACGCACAGGTCTTTTTCGCTAGTGTTGCAGATTGGTTGCAGGAGTGTATCGCTTTCCGGAGGGTGAATCCACTTTTGGGGATTTCCCTGAAAGCGCTACAAGGAAGCGCTTTTTGCAGATTGGTTTCAGGTGTGTGGCAGATTGTCGACGACGTTGTGCATAACAGCAAATCAGTAGCGTTTTCAATTGGCAACCATTGTGCTATTTTGAAGGCGTGCAAAAAGCCCCTGGGGCTGTTTCACCACCAAAGCAGTGGGAACAGTTAAGTTTTCCTGATCACTTGAACATAAGCCACCCATTAACTTGGGTCACTGAGCATCACGTTTAAAAATCCAGCCACAAGGACCTTCTGGCTCTTCAAGAAGTTGTGGTTTAATACTGTCTGTTGCTCCTTTGCAGGTATGTAGCTTCATTTTAACTAGGTAAGGCACATATAGGGTTTATTTTATTTATTTATCTTTGCCTTACAATGGCTTCAGATAGAGGGGATGCACTATCAATCAGAGAAATGACATGAATGAAAGACTTATCCCTCCCCTTCCCTGGCTTTGTGGATCTGGTCAGTACCTTCCTTTCTTATTTCGGCAGGAGATCCAATCAGAGACTCCCTCTCCTCCCCCCAAAAATAAATCTTTTGTAACTTGGCTAGTGGAGAATTGTAGCAGATTCTTGAGTCCTTTCAACTCCCAAAGAATTCTACTGCCCCCTGAAACAGCCATGTGTGTTTGTGTGTGCGTGTGTGTGTGTGTGTGTGTGAGGGGAGGGGGGAGACTGGTTCATTTACCCAAGAATAGTAGCTACAAAAGTGAGATACACTAATCATATGCTTGTTTGCTCAAAGAAGTCCTGCAGAGTTGAAGGGGGTTAAGTATCTAAAAGACCGCAGCATTAATGGTTGTAAAGAAGAAATTTCAGCAATTGCAGCATGGCACAGGGGAATGAGAAAAGCTCCTCCTCTCTTCTATGCAAGTAAAAAAAAAAAAAAAGCCCCGTTCTTCTTTGTACCTGGTTCCTTCTCCTCCCCACCAGTATTCTCAGCCCTCCTAGCTGTTGAGATTCAGGGACACCTGAAGTGCTTGACCCAGTGACTGTACCTTACCATTAGAGGACTGCATAGCCTGCCTGCCAGTTACAGCCAAGAGCAAGTCCCAGCATGCTGTGTCCATGGTGAATGATGTTTACCTGATTCTCTGTTCAGTATCAAGTAACATAGTTCTCCTTATTGTAGTTGGCCAATGCTCCTGGAGGTGGTAAGTTCCCAACTGCTCAGAATAATGGGGAGTTAGGTAAAAACTGTCATGCAAGAAGGAGATAATGGGAACTCAGATATTAGTTTCATGTAGGAGGACAGGGGAAAGGGCAGCTTATTAGAACACTAATGTCTTTTTAAAATGTTTGAATACCTTTTGTGGTCTTTCTGATGCGAGGGTCGCCAGGTTTGTTTGTTTTCCCTGATAGGGCTCCTGTGAAGAACAGCTGATGACATTTCCTCAGACTCAGGACCTTCTCTGTTCTGCGTTTCCAGGCTGCCTGCAGCAACCATGGAAGCCCTATATACAGCCCTGCAAGGTGAGATCCAGTCCTTTAAGGAGCACATGAAGAGTTGCCAGCAGGCCTTTGATATTCACACCCTTTACAATGTGCTGCTGCTGCTGCCTGGAGATGGTGGCGGAAGAGATATTCAGAGCCTTGAGCAGCTGGAAAAGCTTGTTGAGTCCAGGGAGTGGGATGGAAAAGACGATGTGAGAATTACAGTTGGACACAAGAAGAGTGACCTTCCCAGCTACATCTCCTGGTTTGTATCTTATGTGTGCTACCTGAGATCTTTGAAAGAGGCATTTGACAGCAAAATTGTGTTTCCTTTGTGTGAGAACCTGTATGTCAATGATGATCCACTTCGACTTGATACATCACCCTTTGGAGGTAGGGAGGGACATGCCACAGCCTCTGTTGTGCAAACAGCCAAGCAGCTGTTTACTCTCAGAAGGAAATGGACATTGCTTCTGAAAGGGGGCCTGATCGATGAACAACTCTTCAGCTATCAAAGCTTGCTTGATCTTCAGGGCTTTGACAACATCCATCCCTTTGTAAAGATCATGAGGCTGGTCCCTGACGTCTTTCACAAGAGCTTTGCTTCTGCAGAGCTTGCCCAGCAGTGGGTGGAACTCCATGCAAGCAGACACAGCTCCCAACAAGTATGCTCAGATCCCAGCTCTGTTGGGAAGGGCTATGACACAGGAATGATTGTGGGCAGCTTGGAACATCAGCCTGGATTACCCCAATCTCATCACAACCATAAGAGAGGTTGGCCTCAATCCAAAACTAGCAGCACCAGAGGCTGGGACACCTGTACCAGAGCCACCATCCAGGAAAGGAATAAGCTGCATGAGGTCCATGGAGAGCTCATGTCCTTGCTCTGGAGGGAGGAACGTTCTTGGATGCTGGAGGCAGAGATCCAGAAGGTAAACCAGAGAATTTCCAGCCTGCAGATTCAAGGGGTGGATAAGGAAAGGGAGATGGAAGCCCTTGAGCATCAGCTGGAGAAAGACAACTGGAGGACACCCGTCATACAGCGCCAGACAGTCTTCCACGAGCTGGAAGCATTAGAGAGGCAGCTCAGGCTGGAAAAATACCGCAAGAATATCCTGCAAGGTGACTGGCTGCTGGAGCTGGCAGTCAGGCCAGTCCTCCTTCGTCAGATTCATACAGTAAGAGGCCGGGGTAACAAATTGTGGAACCCAATTGTGCTGCCAAGCTTAGGACAAGTTCCCTTGCTGCAAGAAGGTGGTGGGCTTGTGGGTTATTTTGGACTAGGTTGTGTTGGATAGAATTGAGGGGTGACGAGCCAAATGGTACGAGAGGGAGAGTACTGGCAGGGTCATGCATATGGCATCTATGATGGACAAATTGTGAGGAAACTGGGCTTTCTGGGTTAGCTGAAGATGGTACTTTCAGAGGAGGGGAGGGAACTGGGCTGCTGGATATGCAGGAGCTACTGCCTGAATGCTTTGTGTCACCAGTATTTTTATCTCTCATGCAGTTGCAGGAACGCTACCAGGAGCTTGCAAGGGTATTGCAGGGAAGGGAAGAAGCTCCCAAGAATCTTCCTCAGCAAGGCAATGGACTAGATTCTGACTCTTCACACAGTTCAGGGGCTCTGAACACACTGAGTTCTGATCCTTGAAAATAGAGTTCCTGTGAAATGCAATGGTCTTGACAACACAGACTGTTGGAAGTGTTGGTGGGAATCAGGCTGTTTCTCTCAGTGAAGGAAGACTTGCTTCTGGGATGTATCAGCTCAAGCCATTTCACTCCTGACTTAGAATCATAGAATCATAGAGTTGGAAGGGGCCATACAGGCAATCTAGTCCAACCCCCTGCTCAACGCAGGATCAGCCCAGAGCATCCTAAAGCATCCAAGAAAAGTGTGCATCCAACCTTTGCTTGAAGACTGCCAGTGAGGGGGAGTTCACCACCTCCTTAGGCAGCCTATTCCACTGCTGAAATACTCTGACTGTGCAAATTTTTTTCCTGATATCTAGCCTATATAGTTGTATTTGTAGTTTAACCCCATTACTGCGTGTCCTTTCCTCTGCTGCCAATGGGAACAGCATCCTGCCTTCCTCCAAATGACAACCTTTCAAATACTTAAAGAGGGCTATCATGTCCCCTCTCCATTACCTCATCTACTGTAATGTGCTCTCCCAAGGGCCATCATTTGATGACTGCCTGGAAGATTCATTTGCTTAACAATGCCATCTGTCACTGTGTTTTGATAACAAGGGAACACAGCCATGACAATTATGGAACTTTTCTTTGAAGATTCACTCAGATCTAAAGCTGAACAATTCAGAAGAGCTGTAAAGACTTTAAAATTGGGTCAGTTTTTTAGGAACAGGGATTATACTGCTTGAGTTAGGGCTTTTAAATGTGTCATATAGCAATATGATTTTTGTGGTCTTGGGACTTTTGCATGGGGGAAACTATGACTAACAAATAAAACAATTTAGAACTGTTTTTTTCTACCCCACTTTTCATTAACCAAAGGAGTCTCAAAGCAACTTACAATAGCTTATCCTTCCTCTGCCCACAATGGACACCCTGTGAGGTAGGTGAGGCTGAGAGAGCTCTGAGGAAACTGTGACTGGCTCAAGGTCACCCAGATGGCTGCATGTGGAGGAGAGGGGAATTAAACCCGGTTCTCCAAATTAGAGACTGCTGATCCTAACCCCTATACTACACCATCTTCTTTGCTGGTGAAAGCTGGCTAGGTGAGTCCAGATTCAGGTGGGTAGCCATGTTGGTCTGAAGCAATTGAACGACGTTTGAATCCAGTGGCACCCTTAAGATGAACAATTTTAATTGTGAGTATAGAAGTTTTTGTGTGCAGGCACACCTCATCACATACATTGAAATACTTATCCTCACCCCTTACATGTCTCTTGATCATTATGTAAGGCTTAAGGAAAAGGCTTTCAGTGTATGAGATGAAGAGTGCCTCTACATGAATGCACAATTAAAGGTGCCACTGGACTCAAATTTTGTTCTAGGTGTTCCCAGGTAACCAGAGAACTGTCCATGTTGCCCTTTGGAAGGCCCACACGCAGGAAAGAAGCCTTTGCAATTAGTCTCAGACCAGTTCTTAACTGCCCAAAGTGTTGACAGGAGGTTGTCATGGTTTGCTAGTATTGCTCTTTAAATTTTGACCAGAACCATGATGTGTGTGAAAGGAGTGTTTGTCTATTTCAGAGCAAAACATACTTTGGGACCAGCCTTGTCGTGTGGTGAACTGAACTCCCTCCTTCCACTAGGAGACTCGGGAAGCTCCCCTGGGTTGCAGATGGCAATGCAAGCATTGGCTGGTGTGCAGCTCATTTCCAAGTGGAGTGCAGTGGAAACTGAATATAAATGAGTGACTTGAACAGCTTGGCACTCAATATGTCAGGAGGTATTGAGAGTTTGGGGGTGGAGAAGGAAAGGAGGAGGGCAATGAGGTGGCAGGGCAGGGGGAGAAGGAGGCCATGCTGGGTGGCTCTCTGTCTAAAACCTGCAACTGGGCTTGAGAGGAGAGCAGTGAGGACAGAAGGACAGTCAATTTGGGCAGGGGTCTACAGCAGTGGTCCCCAACCTTTTTATCACCGGGGACCACTCACCGGGGACCACTCAATGCCTTTTACTGAGGCCCGGTGGGGGAGGTAGTTTACTCCTCTACTCTCAACCACTGCTCTAGCGCTCTCTGATCGCTATGGTAATGTTTAAGCATCCCTTCAAAATAAGATACAGACACGCCACAACAATGAAGTTGTAAAGGGCTGGGGAGGATGAAATAAAGGGCTGGGGGGGGGAGAGAAGGCGTCCTTCGGGGCCCACCTCCAATTAGTCGAAGGACCACATGTGGTCCGCAGCCCACAGGTTGGGGATCGCTAGTTTACAGGATACACAGGAGAGGGCACACACACACACAGCCTGTTAGACACAGCCTACTTCTTTAAGAAAAAAAAACAATCATGGATTTGACAAGATGGTGGAAGTTGCAGGATGGAAGGAACCACCTCAATGTGGGTGGTGAAGGAGTGGCCTCCTTAGGATGAAAAAAAGGCAGGAGGGATGAAAATCTGACAGAATCATTATACTTGTGAATTACCTTCTGCTTGGGAGCAAATACCACTCTCTCATGGGGCAATAGCACTACAAAAACCCTGGAGAAACAGCAAATGGAAAATGAAATGAGTTCTGAAGGGCATAAAATCCATGGAGAAGAAGAAATAAAGCCACAGAGGCAGGTGCACAGTGGAAGTGGGGTGACATGCAAAACAAAAAAATACACCCGACAGGAATGCAGAGTAAAAGCGAAGGAAAATATCAGGGTATATAGGACATTAAAAGCTTCCTTCAGCAGAATGCTACAAGATCTTGGTGTAGAAAGGATCTATGTGGCTTCACAGGATCTATTGGCCTTTATTCTTGAGCCACATAAGATTTCAAGCAGAGAGTTGTGGAGGTACACATTGCTTACCATGTATCTCCAGGAAATGTAATGCTGAGAATTCTTACAGTACATACATTTATACTAGGAAAGCTACCACTGTATTATTTTTACACAAATGGCTATTTGTTTTTTGTATGGTCCTCTAATGGAGTTCAGAGCAGAACCAAGGCACAACGCTTAAATATACGTTTTATTAGTGCAGCCTTATTTATTCCTGTTACACTCAGATAAATGACTATGCACAGGTAGAGTACCAAGAGTCTCTTTCAGAACACTTCAAATTTCCTATCTTGGCCACATGGGGCATGTGGAGGTTACCATCTGTGGGTGGGGCAGGTTGGCAGCCAGCTGGGAATGAGTAGGGAAAATACTTGGTCTTATAACTGTCCAGCTATTGGCAGGCCACCCCTGAGGTAGTTGGGGAAGGACAGCCTCCATTTTGTAGACAGCGCCATGAGCCAATCTTTTCAGTCACATGGTTCCACACTTGACTATGACAGAAGTCACAATAACCACTGCTGTGTGTCACATTGTTTCATACACATAATTTAACAGAACAGGACTTGACAGTGGAGCCCACTGAAAAATCTGCCCAAGCCCTTATGTAATGGTCTTGCATCAGAACTCTGTTTGGAAACTTGCACTGAGCTCTGAACTGTGTGATGTTGGTGCATGAGCTCAGTTCCATGGACTGCCCCTCCTGTAGAAGCATGCCACTCATCACTTAAGGACAAGGTAGAAGAGCATTCTGTTCCCAATAATTTAAATTCAGTGACAAACAAATGCATATTTTGTGCAATCTCACAATCACTGAATTTTGTCTCATCTCACAATCTCCGAATTGTTCATAAAGAAATCAAAAGAAAAGAAGAAAACAGCAGGAGTATAAAAAAGGCAGTTTTGGGTGGGAGTGATAGAGGTTCCAGAGGTCTTGTAGGAGAGGCAATGGGTTTTTGGACCAGAACCTGGGAGCCATAGTTAGGAAGGGTCAAGGACATATGAAAAACTTACTTTTGTTCCAGAGGGTTCATATCCACAAATCTAGTATGTTAAGGCCTAGCCCAGAGCCACCCCTCATTCCAGTTGTAAAGGCCAGGACATGGATGGCCTGTCTTGAGGCTTGACCATGGTAGTACCTTTTGCCCCACTTTGGGCCATTACAAGAAAAGAAGAAGGTAGGAAATGCAAGAGCCAGAGCCAGAAATTGGAACAGTGGCTGAGAGAAGGAAGAGGCTAGAGCAAGATGAAGCTGGAGATACTGAACAGGGAGATGGAGACTCAAGCAAGAATCTTGGTACAACAGGTAGAGGGTTTCTGTTCTGTAGACCAGGCAAAGGCCAATATATTCTTTATCTAGTGAAATACTGGGAGTTTCTTTTTCTCTCTGGGCCTGAAGAGGGTTGTGAGCCCTCAGTGCATATTGTCTCCTATGATTCTCCCAGTGAGGCCCCAGCTTCAGCTATTGTGACCCCTGCTTTAACTGTTATACCCCCTGACAACCTGGAGCAAGCATGGGTAGGTGAAAACATTAACCAAGAAAACAACATCAGTCATACAGTGATCACTAGATTATTTGGTCAATTATTTCTTGGTATCCTACATTGCAAAGTTTCACCAGAGTAAGGCTATGCTTCCAAAATCCCCCACTATTTTAGGGAAATCTTTGCAGCTGCCCTGAGAGATGGTGTCAACAGGCACAACACTGAGTGTGGGCAGAGCCCTGCATGCACAAATACCCTCTTCATGGTTGCAGTCTGGGTGCATGTTATTGATGTTGTCCTCCAACAATTACCACTGGCATTTCATAAAAGATCAGTGTCCTATGGACTGGAAATCTCAACTCAGGGCAATGTGGAATGGCAAAGCCTAAGGTATGTGAATCTCTCCTACCCCAGGCATTTGCTAGCTCAACTTGAATGCATCAGTCTTGGCACTGCTTCTAGTTGTCTTTTCTTATGTTGGCCTTTTGCTGGTTTTGCCCTTAGCAAGCAGAGGGGATTGCTCAGCTTCTGAGGAAGGAGGCGAGTGAGAACTGGCTAAGGTACACACTCTCGCCTACAGAGCAAACACCACTAAAGGTCTGGGTAGGAGAAATTAGGGAGCTAGCTCCATATTCTGCATCCATCCGAAAGAAGGGTAGCTTCATCTCTTGCTCTGCATGGCCCAAGCTTCCCTTGTGGTATAGAATTTCTTGAAGGGCTGTGATGCAGCTGCTGGTTGGTCCAGACCCTGATCAGTCCAAATCCACTTCTGATTGGTGGAACTATTGTTCAGGGACAGCATGAACATGGAGGGCCCATCCCATGGATGCAGAGGAGAACCAGAGCAAGTGGACACACACCAGCTTGTTCACACAGGCATGTGGAGCTCATTGTACTCATCTCGACCATCTTCATCAAAGTTTGGTTCTGCATCCTCTGAGTCCAACTGTAATTTGGAGAGGGGGGAGAACAGAGAGAGGAAAAAGCAGCCATCAGACTTCAGAAGAGATCTTTGATGTAGTGAAGGTGTCGGTATTTCTGGGAAAGCTTACCATATGTGTTCAAAAATCAGCTAATTGCTACTCTTCAGGCAGGTGACAACAATTCCCTTGTGAAATCCCATGATTTCATTAAAAGCCCCAAGATTGTAACAATGCTCATGTGATCAAATCAGACATGTGCTCCTATCAGCTCCGTTCAGCAATGTTTTAGGACAATGGTTAAGCCAAGTGTGGGACTCCCAGCATCTCCCTATCATGCAATGAGATTTGCTTACCGCTTTGAGTTCTCTCTCATGGAAGAAATGTGGCAGCAGGAATCGGCGCAGAGGGACTGTCATGATCAGGACAAAAGGGAAAGCCAGTGATGCTATAGTAGATTTCACCACCCACAGCAGCACTATGCAGGCTAACTGGATGAATGTGAAGAGGTTCATCCGCCATGTCTTCACCTAGGAGACAAGCCAGGCAAGTCATGCACTCTCCTTTTGACAGGTCATCCTGTAAGCAAGCTCTGGAGACAGTCCCCTTCTCTTCCAGGAAAGCAGTTGCTCATAAGCCAGTGTATCACAGCCACCACTAAGTGGTCTTTTCCATCCTGTGTCAGCTCAGCTAGTCACTGTTTCACCCACCACCACCTCCACCTACTTGGTCTACCTCCAGCCACTTTTCTCTGTGCCCAGAAGTGGACTTGTCCCTCATGGCCCCTACCTTGACGACATAGACATGGTCAGGGTGGTGCTTGGATGGCATGAAGATGAGAAGGAGCCGCTCATACAGCTGGATGCCAGTCAATGATGTCACGCCCATATACAGGAAAATACCAAATAGCACAGCCAGTGGGATCTGACGCAACACATTCCCCATGACTATGGACAGACCTGCAAGAGCAGAACAGTCGTACAGTCTTTTTCTCATATTCAAATGTATTTTATGTGTTTATTTATTTGATTTTTATACCGCCTATCCCAATAGGCGGTGTCCCAATAGGCTCATGATGAGAACCTGGAACTATGCCTGCCAATGCCATATATCTGAACTTTTGTGCATACATGGCCTGGTGCTTGTACAGTATCATCATGACTGGATTAAATAGTCTGCTAATTCAACCTGTCACTGCCCTTTATAGGATTCACCTACCCGTGAGCCCAAGTCCCTGTACTGTTCAGGCCACAGTAAACAACAAGTGGTGGGAGTTGGTATGCCATACAAAGAATAAATGGCTAAAGAGTCAACGGATCTGGATAACTCAAGCAAAAATAGCTTGAGACACTCATCAGCCTAAAGAAGGAATCTTTTCTGTATGGACCTCACCCACAAGGCCAGCAATGAGCATTCCCGTCACACGCTGCTCCTTCACTTCTTCAATCTTTGGCTTCTCACCGGGTGCAATTGCCTTGCTCATGACCGTGAGGGCATTGACATGGGTGATGGAACGGACAGTGGCTGCTGTAAGCCAAGGCAGCCCGAAAAGGGCACAGAGACCTCCCATTGTACCAATGAGTAGCAGGTCCAAGTGGAAGCCCGACCCCTTCAGCAGCTTGCGTTCCTTCTTGCTGACAATCAGGCTGTAAAAGAAAGGGCAGACAAGACATACATGATTTATAAGGGCAAGCCTAATGCTCTACTGCTGCATCGAGGAAGGCATACATCATATATTGTTGGCATGTTTTGAATTTGTTTGCAGTTGCTTTTCTTTGAGTGAAGTGAAGAAAACAGAGAGAGCAAACACTGCACAGGGAACGGCGGGGAACCCTCATTTGCATTATGGATAGCAAGTACAAATCAAGTTATGAGCCTAGAAGATTTCACATGCCAGAAGCGTGCAGCCTAAAAACATTGCTGAATTGTACTGGCCTCCCTATCAAAGCCCACTTATATATCATAGGAGCTGGAAAAGCTTCTTTGCCCCACTCTTCTTCCTTAGTTTTGTAATTCCAGAATAGGCAATGAAGACCAATTTTTTATTATTTATTGCATACTATATGTATACATATTTTATTCTTCTGTATGATGTACCCCACCCTGAGTCCAAAGAGAAAGCCCGAGTAACAAATACTACTGTTATAACTACTAAAACCTCTACTAAAGGTTGTCTTCCAGTCCCATCCACTTTCCCCAATGATAGTTTATACAACAACTCTTAACACTTGCATTGCGATCAATGAGGAATTAACCACTCCACAAAATGGAGATCTGGCACTTACGTGGTAATCTGGGTCTCCATGAAAATGAGAATGAAGACCAGCAGAGCTGGGATGGCAGAGGCCAACATCATCCAGATAGGGAAAGTCTGTTTGCTGCCCAAGGGGTGGATGAACCAACCACGTTTGTCCGGAGCTGTAACTGACAGCACTGAAGGAACATTCAGCTTCTGTGGTGAGAACACAAAATGTACAGGGAAGGAAACCAAATATTTTTTCATGGAATATACTATACAAACACGCACACACACCCTCAAGATCAAGCAGTACATTGTTAATATACTTATAAGGTTAGAATGTACCTAGAATGTAAGTCAAACTTAGCTACTAGCTTCACACATGGCTTTATACAGAGGGACTTGGTGGTTGTGGGGAGGCCTTTATCAAAATCAAAGTTCTGGTATTTTAAAAACTTCATATGTTAGATGATGCATCTTCCCTCTTTCACTGCTCAGTAGGCTTGCCACACTGATTTTGAAATTAACTGATAGCTCAAGTGACATAAGAATAGCCACACGTACCTAACTTATTCCTCAACAACTTTGTGCAGTGCTTATTGGCCTGAGTGTCCAGGCTGGTTCAATAAAACAAGGGCTGTGTGAATACAATTCAGCAAAGAAAGTCTCAGAGTAAGGAAACAATTACAACTTGCAAGTGGCCAAAAGGGCCAGGGCAGACACCCATTCAGTCAGTAGTGGTTGGCATGATGGTGCACTAGGCAGGACAAGCCTGCCACCACTGAGTGGTAACCTGCAGGAAGCAGAGCCCACAGCCTTCTTGGCAGCTATTAGAAGGGCATAGTGGTCTGGCTTGGTTAGCATCATGCCAGTATGTAGCTGATGTCTGGCTAAAAGACTCCAGCACGAGAATGGGTTGTGGATATCAGCTAGAGTTATTAACTAGGCAATAAATAATAAAGCCTCAGCACAGCTACTGCCTTGAAATGCCCCCGGTAGGTGTACAAGGTTTCCCTTTTCCCCTCCACAACAGTGGGCCCTTATTGCATCCATAGTAAATAAAAAAACTAAGTAACTACCAATGCTCCCCAAAGTGCACTACCCTCCACCAACACCAACAAAATGGTGATCCCTGGCTGCAAGGAAGGTCGTTTGTCAACAACTAGAGCTACGGCTTTCCTGGTCCTGCCCCTACGTGGTGGAATGAGATCCCATGCAACATCAGTGCCCTGATGGAGCCGCAACAATTCCACAGGGCCTGCAAAAAGGAGCTCTTCCACCAGGCTTTTGGTTAAGACAAGTAAACAAGCCACCAACCATTAACCAGAAGCCCCCATCAACTATACCAACAGAAAAATGGAACCACAGTGCAAAAAAACTGAATTGCTAATTGTTGAGTAATGTTTGTTAAACAGGTCAAACTGTTCACTGTTAAATATGCTTATATATGTCAAGATGTTTATTGAACTGTATAGCTTTTGAAAGTTACAATGTAAACCGCCCTGAGCCAAAAGGGAGGAAGGTATATAAATATGAATGAATGAATGAATGAATGAATGAATGAATGAATGAATGGTATTGCTAAGGTCACCAATGTATTTGGGTATGTAAAAGATGACCATTGATAATGTGAATTTGGATGTTCTAAATTAATGTATATTCAGAAAAGTCACAAAATGAAATGTCTTGCATAAGCAGATGAAATAATTGTCTAGCAGTTTATTGTGGGTCAGTATTAAGTTGAAGCTCATGTGCAGCCTAGTCCTATGCATATTTGCCTATAAGTTATATGTTTATTTCATATATTTATATACAGCGTTTCCTAAATATAGTCAAAGTGGTTTCCATACTCAAAATCCATTCTGGAAAAATTAAAAGCAAGATCTTAAAGACACTAAGGGCCCAAATAAAGCCACATTCAGTCAAAGGACTTCCTACATAGCTCTGCTTTGCATTTCTTTCTGAATTGCAGAAAGGATGGTACATCCCTCTAATCATTGGCCAGTCCATTCCATAGAGTTGCCAATTTCAATCTGGAGATTACCCATGATTTGTGGGTAGATTTGAACCTGGGTGTTCCATATCATAGTCTTAACACTCAGTTTAATCCTTACACAATACTAACTCTCTCACCATGCAAATAGATGCCCCTGAGTGACTGCTCATTCACAATAAGCCTTCAACCTAGTTTGTTTTCTTTTTGGATGCCTTACTTCATAATACATTTTATAGTAAAACTGAGAAGGAATGTCGGCATCCACATGCACAATTAAGCACTGTGAAAAACTGTGTCCATCTCCCATCTGTCATTTCCGTGGTCCAGGTTTGGATATGCAGTACTTACCTGTGTATATGTATCAGTAATGGTGTAGTCTACAAGAACCATAACAAGGATGGAGATAGGGATCCCAAAATCACCAATGATTCGCCGTGCCTGCAAGGCAAATATGAGGGGGAAAAGTAGGTCATGAACTGGCTGGAAATGATGAGCTCAATCTCAAATACAATCCCACCTGGGCTACATCCCGGCTTCCTTCCATCCCCTGAAGAATGGTTTATCATGGCAAAGGAAGGATGGCTTTGCCATACATTCCCTGCCATGGAGATAATGCAGCAACATAGATGGTGGAAAGGTCCCTGACATCTTTCCATCTCCATGTTCCATGAAGCTCTCCTGTTTACCTAATAGGTCACATCATACAGAGATGACAGGCCACATTAAAAGGATCTGAGGCCTCTGAAGATTTTTTTGGCAAAATTTAGGTTGCGGTGGCACTTGGGCCTCAAGATATTTATAAAGACAGATTAGACTTGAGAATCCCAAATTTGTCTCCAGTTATTTCTTAAACTAAGCTACTTGTTCAACAAGCTATAGAGCAGGAGTTCTCAACATGAAGCCTGCCAACATCTTTCCTGATGTCCACAAAGTGTTTTTAGAAAGTGGGAAGGGCTAGAAAGGCTTCTGATTGGTTGCATAGAATTTTTTTTAAATGCCACGTTGGCAGCAGCTGCCATCACAACACATGGATCTTTATGTGATTGAAGGTAAACTGTGGTCGCCATTTCTTGACTCTGTCCTTTGCAACAACCATTTTGTGTAGCTTTTTTGTGGCTCTTCCCGCCACTGTGTGTCAGAATTACAATGGTGACCACAGGTTCAAACAGGTTGGGGACCCCTGTTATTTAGGAAAGGATGCTTTCTACCTATATATGATGCGCAGGGATATACAACACAAGAAGAACAAACCACTTCACTGGATGTTTAGAATGGAGATGGCAGGCACTCCACCCCAAAGTGTTTAAGGTAAGGTTTTTTGGATGGACATCTGGCAAATTGTACTTATGTTGCAAGTAAAAATATATATATATATAACAATACTATTTTTGTGTTCTATGCATTCTATGAACATTTTTGTTGCTCCATTTAGACCAAATTTTTAATCAAGACCCCCCCCCTCCCCCGTCAATGGTGTCCCGCTTTACCAATGTTAAGATCTGGTCACCTTAGTTTAAGGCCACACTTCAGTCTCACCTTTCCTCCCAGGAAGCGGCTGTTCTTAAACTTGCGCATGAAGAAGGCGATGAAGAAAGTTCCCAGCATGAGGATGAGGGACAAGAGGGCAGTGTTTGGTTGCATCTGGGCGTCAAGGGATGTGGACTCAGCAGATAATATGCTGGCATTCAGATTGCTATGATTTGGTGGGTAGGATCTAAGCAGGGGGTGCTCTGTAAATATCTGGGAAAACAGAATGAGAAAAACCACACCATCCAGGTAGGGCAAATGGTTTTATAATCGATTTTGTTGAGAGGCAGCAAGTGAGAAGGAAGAAGCAATAGCTGGCCAATAGCCACAAACTCTCAATTTACCCAATAGCAGAAGTGGCCAAACAGCCAAGCCTGTATTGCTGAGAAGGCTTACCTTGTAGAGCTTATAGAACGTTTCATAGATGAAGATAAGGGAGATGAGGAAGGCAAAAATCTCCTGGGTGAAGGGGGAGATGTAGCGTACTAGGAAACTCCCTTCAGCAGCCACAATGATGACAATGAAGACAATGAGCCACAGGCCAATCCACACCCGGCCGGTCAGATACTCAATGCCCTGGGTATGGCAGAACTGAGGATAACACAGAGAAGGAAACTGTATTGAGCATATTTTCTCTTCTTCCATATCCTCTTCTTAGCCCATTTACAATGAAATCTTAAGCAGAGCTACATCCTTCTTGACCTCCATGGACTTAGAAGGGTGTCACTGCTTAGTACTGCACTGCTAGTAAACTTGCACAATCCAACAAGAGAAACATAGCCAAACAATTCAGCCTGTCATGTATTCGGCAATCCACAATATATCCCCCCAAACAAATGGTTTATAAGGACCTAGCAGGTTGCCTTATACAGCTGGTGAGGTGCTTCTGGGCTGCTGGATCAAAGCCATTCTCAACGCTATGGCTTGTGGGTGTGGAAGGTACCATATAGGCAACCAAGAAAAGAGTTCTATCAGGCTACACCACGTATACAGTGAAATGCTTGTCTATATTATCTTAACCTACCCAATACGTTTTGGTGTATTTGCCTATTATTTGGTGTATTTGCCTATTCTACCCAAATTCCCTCTATATTGTATTCTAATGTGGCAGGAATGCATTTTAGTAAATTGCATATTCCCCACTTCAGCTACCAAACCCTTTTTGAGCTCTGTGACACTCTGGGGGAAAGTGCCAGAAATAACAAGCAACAGAAAGAGGGTTGGCCAAGAACAACTCTTCTGTCCACCGTTAGAGAAGGAGACAAGCCTCTTTGGCATCCATTATTAAAGGGAGAGCTATATTCCTTCCTGGTCTGGGCACAAAATAAAAGATAATTGCAGTTACCAATTAATGATAAATTCTTATTCTCACATGTTACAGGAGATAACTGGCTTAACTTGAGTTGGTGATGATATGACTAAGGAGTGGGGCATTTTCTCACATTCTGGAGCACATTAAAACAAAGAGATAGTGTTTTAAACCAGTTGAGCTTTTAAACTGAATAATGGCATATAAATATTCAAAATCAAAGAAATCAAGATGCCCATTTTCAATGTTACTGGAGAAGTTAGATTCAGGTGGGGTGGTCTGAAGCAACAGAACAAAGTTTGAGTCTTATGGCAACTTTAAGGCCAACAAAGATCTATTGTGGGTATAAGTTGTAACAAGCTTATATCCAGAAAGAAACTTTGTTGGTCTTAAAGGTGCCACTGAAGTCATACCTGAGCAGTTTGCTAGCTTGCAAGAATAGCACGGGTGTAGAAGAGAATGGTAAACCACTTGTATGGTAAACCACAAGTGCTCTGATGAGGCCTGGGGCATGAACCTCTCATTCGCTATTAACTCAGTAAAAATCACTTCCATGCAGGCGAGAGCCACTTCACACAGACAGCTTCTCACATTGTTCTACTTCTATGCCAATGGTAACAGCAACGACAACACTCAAGGAATGCGTGAATTAGGCTAACCTCAAGGTGGACAAAAATATAGACATAGTGCCAGGCCTTTGTGTGTGTGTGTGTGTGTGTGTGTGTGTGTGTGTGGCGGTATTCACTAGTATTGAGTATCAGCACCTTTGGGGGAAGGTTGTCCTCAAGTCCTGAGGAGGAATTGGTGGAAATCAGTGCAACTTGAGTACTGGTCACCTTCCCCCGAGAAAAATGCTCTCGCCAGTACCGTCGGGATCTTTCAGTAACAATGTGGAGCAACAGTGCATGGAGAAAGGACAGTGTAGAACAAAGCAGGAAACTAGATTATAGGTACCTTGTAAAAAGCCTCCTCAAAGACCAGCAGGGGCCCTGAGAAACCAATGACAAGGAGAGGCTGAGCACTCAGCAGAGAAAAGAGCATGCCCAGTACTGAAGTAGAGATGATTAACTCCGAGACACCCATGAGACCCTCTGTCTTCTCACCTGCAGAGAAAGAGCAATATTTCTGGGACACCCTGCAGGGTAGCAGATGGAAACACACAGAGACCACTATCCTGGATGAATGAGGCTCACTAGAGGCAACAGATAATAAACTTTTGTCTTTACAGTTACTGAGGAGTCTCTCCTTGCACAAACAACCTAATACAAAACAATTCCCTGATATGGACACAGGGAGATTACCAAACCTCTTTGAAGAGAGAGCTGTACTTTAATGTTGGGGAATTTCTAGAAGATGTCCACAGAATTCATTTCTGTACAGACTTCATATGCTCCATGACTGTGCTCAGCATGCAATGGGAGATATCCCCTAGATATTTAAGTACTGCTTTGCTCAACGGAAGAATTGAGAGTTGCTACAGTCTGTCCCTGTCCCTGCCCTGACATAGGGCAGCATTTCTGAACTTCTATGAAGCACCGCCCCAGCTTCTGTAGTCTGCCACAGTAATGGACAGGAGCACAGAAACTTGTGAGGGTTGGCAAAGGAAGAACTGGCACTAAACACTGGTCTCTGACAGCTACCAAGGGTATTCTCAGACAGCATGTGGGTAGTCCTTATGAGCAATCCTCAGCCTCAGGAGAGTAAATCAGCACAGAGATTCTCCTCTACTCTGTAATCCTACCACCATTAAGGCTCCAGGATTGTCTGCTTGGAGGTACTCCACTTTAGTAATACAGGGAGTTGTTGCAAGAACAACAATCATTAAGTGCTTCTATTAAGGTGGATCCAAACATCCTTCAAGGAGACTACCTCCAACTTAAGTGGTACTCCAGTTGGAGGAATAATTCAGACTTTTCTTGGTGGAGTGGGAAGATGAGAGTAGGATCCACCTAGGGTTGCTGGCTCTAGATTTCCTATAGGTTTGGGGGCTAAGCCTGTGAATGTCAGGGTTTGGGGAGGGGAAGAATCCCATTGGGGTTTAATTCCATACAGTCCATCCTCCAAAGCAGCCATTTCCTCCAGGGGAACTGATCTCTGTTGCCTGGAGATGAGCTGTAATTCCAGCAAATTCCCATGTCCAACCTGGAGGCTGGCATCACTATATCAGATCTCTTGCCCCACTTGTAGGGTGGGAACCTTAGATCCACCTGCTGTTGCCACAGGAAACAGGCATGGGATAGTCACTCTTCCCAAAATGCATCGAATGGAAAGCCCCAGAGCCAGGCAAAAATGAAATGGGATGCAGCCAAACTCATCTGGACACAGCAAGAGCCAAATTCAGCCCAGCCACTTGACTAGCATATCCACAGGCATGGATGAAGTAACCCCAGCTTCTTAGCTAGCAGAGGCACAGGCAAAAATTGGACTAATTCTCCCACCCACCCTCCTGGCCAGCACAGGCAGAAAGGAGCTCGCTTGAGCAGAGAATGGGGAGGGGAGGAGGGTGGACTTGTTACCTAGCAGTCCCCCAAAGGTGATGGCAGGAGAGAGAGCAGCGAAGTAGATGAATAGCACGGCTGCGAGGCACTGGCTGTGCAGGGCATCTCTGATGTCACTCAGATACTTGGGGTACCTGCGCTTTATGTCCCGCACCAAACCGCCAAAGAAAATGCCGGTACGTTTCAGAGGATCATCCTCCTCCTCACCTTCCTCCTCCTCCTCTTCAGCCTTCACCTCACACAACTCTGGGAAAACAGGAACAGCATGGCAGTGGAGTAGAGGAGGGAGAAAGAAGAAGGAAATAGAAACTTTGGCAGCAGCTACACTCAAGAGAAAATCCACCAGACTGCTGGACATACCTTAGTTCCCCTGACTTACCTCCAGTACCCTCAAGAAAGTCCCCATTCAGCCTGCACTGTGTCTTTTTTTGAGCTGAGGCATAAACCCTTACCCACCCAACCCAGGGCATGAAGGCAGGGAGAGAAGAGACCTTTGGCTTCCTGAACTTGACCTTCTTTGGTAGCTTTCTTCTGTTCTCGCTCTTTCCTCTTTCGCAGCAGCTCCTTCTGGAATGTGGCAATTGACTTGAGTAAACCCTTTCCCTCCATCTCTGAAGGGGGGATGACAATACTACAGTCAAGGAACTCGTTGATGGCATTGAGTAGGTCCTGGCGGTCATCTGCCATGTAAGCAGCTTCATGGAAATGCTGTGAACCAAGGAGGGGACAAAGTCAGGGAACAGGGATAGTTACAGCTTTGGGGGCCTCTGAATCACTACATCCATGCCCCCCTGTCTGCCCACTACTACATTCCCCACTGATAACCGCTCCCATCGTTTATTCCTTGTCCTCCTGAATATTATTGCTTGGTGATGTTGCTTTAGACTCAAGTTGGGCCCTTCATCTCATGTTCAAAACCAATATCTGTCCAATGTCAGGCTCTTGTAGTTATCCTCTCAGTTTCAATGGATAATCTAATTTGGTCCAGTTTTCATGGCAACAGCATATTTTCATTTTGTTCCCATGCACTGGTAAATCACCATCCATGCCTTTATGGGAGATTTTGAGGATGAACACTTAAAAGTTTATTACTGTGCGTCTGCTAGAATCCACCATTCTTTCTGTCCTCAAGTGTCTCTGGAAGTTAAAGCTGATAGATTTTTACCCCATTTCACATGCACATAAATCTACACAGTTAATCTCTGCCACCATCTAGTGTACAGCCTCATCTTTCACAGATTGCAGCCGAAGAGGTTCCTTTTTGAAATGAGAAGTATAACGTATTATATTTTTCTACTATATCTTTAGCAAAATAATATTGTCTTTGTTTTAAACCATGTTACTTTCCATTCTTCATTTATCGAAACACAAAATGCTGCTTCCTTTCTATCTCACTAACAACTCCTTAAATGATGCTGCATATGTTTGAATTGACTTATAAGTACAATTGGATCCATCGTGAGACATTCTTTTTTTTTTTTTTAAGAAAATTGCTATGGTCAGGTTTCTAGCAGAAGTAAATAATCACAATATTTAGCAGGAAGAGCAGAGTCATCAGGAATACTAACAGTGAAAAGACAGTGGACAAGGGGAGTGATCCTTGTTATGAAAGCCAGGACATAACAAGTATTCCTATTGTCATCTGTGACATGGTGGAGAGAGTAAAACATCTGGCTCTTGAACTGTTTTAGGCTTTTGTGACAACATGTACATAACATCCTTTTCTTTCCTTTGTTCTATGCTCATTTCAGAAGTGTAGTTCCACCTCACACATTTAGCATGAGATGGCATTCCTTCTGTAAGGATTACATAGCAGATACACATCCAAATTCAACATCTTGACTTTGACTGTAAAGCCCTACATAACCGAGGACTAAGGTATCTAAAGAACAGTTTTCTTTCAGGGAAACTTCCATGGGTAGTTTATCATCTTCATCATCCTTCCTTTTTTATTCAGCCACGTGGCCTGAAGCATGATAAGGACCTTTTCTGTTCTGGCGCCACAAGTCTCAACAAAGAATGTCCACCATCATTTCACTACTTAGGCTGCCAGCCTCCAGGTAGAGTCTAGGGATCTCCTGACAGAAGAAGAAGAGTCGGTTCTTATATGCCGCTTTTCTCTACCCGAAGGAGGCTCAAAGCGGCTTATAGTCGCCTTCCCTTCCTCTCCCCACAACAGACACCCTGTGAGGGAGGTGAGGCTGAGAGAGCCCTGATATCACTGCTCGGTCAGAACAGCTTTATCAGTGCTGTGGCAAGCCCAAGGTCACTCAGCTGGCTGAATGTGGGAGAGCAGGGAATCAAACCCGGCTTGCCAGATTAGAAGTCAGTGCTCCTAACCACTACCAAATGGATCTTCAGCCCACAGTTCTCCTAGAGAAAATGGCTTATTTGGAGGGTGGACTATATGGCATTATATCCCGCTGACATACCTCTCCTCCATATACTGCAGCCTCCCAGGCTTCACCCCCAAATCTCCAGGTATTTTCCAAGCTGCCATTTCACCAGAAAGGTGAAAACAGTTATCTTTTAGAGGTACTTTGGGACTTGACCTTCCTGCTTTGCATGATGTATTTTCACTGCATTCTGTTCTTTTGTGTTTCTCTTTTATGCTTTTTATGAAGGTGGCCACTGACCGCCATCTGACTTTTGTTCCTGTGCTTTATATAGTACAGGACATCCTTTAAAATTTGACTTAAAGCAACTCTGACGGTCCCATTGAACAAGAGGGCGAGATGAACATATTTTCTATAAATAAATAACTCTCTGTATCCATTGGGGGAGGGCAAGTGTAGGCCAAACATAAATCATTACCAGAGGATCCATCCACAGGAGGAAAATGGCTGGAGGCAGAGGGAAGAGAGTTCACCATGTAGGAACACTGGGTCAAGAGCTTGACCGCAGCTGGCCCATGGCTTGGCTTATGCAACTGACCAATCGCAAGTCTCCTGACTACCAAGTCCACATTGCAACCCCTTCTGCTACAGTTCTAGTGCCTGTGATGCTGAGTGTTCTCGTGAAACTTATTGGCTTAATAAAAGCCTGGAGATCTGCTTCTCCTAACAAGTTTTATGTTTCATGGAAACCTGATTATTTAGTTGGATAAATATTCTAATGAAATTAGCATATGTCTATAGTTATTTTATTCATTTTTATTTATTTGACTTTTTGGCTGTCCCTCTCCATATAGTCTCGGGGCAGCTTACGGCAAACATGACAATCCAGGCTTAGGTCACTAGAGAAGCCCAGGTGGTGTTTTTCCATCTTCACCAAGGAGACTTTTAGCTCCCTGTCTATCCACAGAACACCTGGCTACAGTGATCCATGGAATGGTCACTCCAGGTTAGACTTCTGTAACTTGCTTTATGCAGGCCTACCTCTGAGCTTGACCCAGAAGTTACAACTGGTACAAAATGTGGTTGCTAGGGTCCTCATTGGAACATCTTGGAGGGCCCACATTCAGCCAGTGCTGAAGCAGCTGCATTGGCTGCCAGTGGGAGTATTCGACCAGCCATTCATTAACAGGTAGAGCCGGGTGTCATCTGCATATTGGTGATGAGTCATCCCATCCCCCCCCCTAGACCAGCTGGCCTAGAGGGTGCATGAAGATGTTGTGAATTGGGAAGAGAATCACCCCTTGTGGAACCCTGCATTGGAGTTCATGGTGGCACGATTGTTCCTCCCCAATAGCAATCCCCTGCCCCTCATCTTGGAGGAAGGAGATCAGCCATTGCAAGGCGGATGCCCATATCCCTGAGTAAGCAAGGCAGTGAGCTAACAGCTCATGGTTGACAACACTGAACGCTGGGCCAGTTCTAATAATATTAGCAGCGCCAATCCGTCTTGGTCCAGTTGTCGGCAGAGGTCATCTGTCAGAGCGACCAGTGCTGTCTCCACCCTTTGGTCAGGCTGGAAGCCAGATTGGAAGGGATCCATTACCGAAGCTTCATCCAGGTATGCTTTAACTGGACCACAGCTGCCTGCTCAGCTATCTTCCCCAGAAATGCTAGGTGCTAAACAGGACAGTAGTTGGCAGGATCCTGCAGATCCAAAGATTTTTTTCCGATAGAGGCCAAACCACCACCTCCTTTGGCTTCCCTGGGAATGTCCCTGAGAATAGAACAGGTTGATTATAGCCCAGAGAGGCCTCCCAATCTGCTCATCGCCCAATTTGAGAAGCCATGAGGGACAGGGGTTCAAGGGCCAGTCTTATTGAAGGCAGCAACCTGTTCATTGCAGTCTGGAAGAGCTCCCTGAAGCCTATGGAAAACTCCCCTGAAGACAAGGCAGGGGGCCTCCAGTTCTCTTATTGTATTAATTGTTGGGGGGGAAGATCACAGCAGAGAGACAGGATTTTATCCATGAAAAAGCTTGCAGAGATCACACAGCTTAAAGCCAACTTATTATTATTTGGGGGCCCTTCTGTTAAGGCAGTAAGAGACTGAATTGCCCTAAACTACTGAGCCAGGTGTGAGATGGTGGATGCAATGAAGGTTGCGTAGAAATCTCTTTTTGCAGTCTTCACTGCCACCTCATAGGCTCTCATAAGCATCTTATACGATGTTCTTGCCGCTTGGTTGCGACTCTTCCTTCAGACTCGCTCTAGCTGTTTCAGCTCCCATTTCTTTCCTCTCAGCTCCCCAGCTCCATCCTGTATTCTTATAAAAAGGCCCTGGAAGTAAATCTACATCTACCTCCATAAAGTTGCAGCTGTACAGATTAGTAAAAAGCCAGGTTAACTCAAACTTTGTGTTAATTTCACTTCCGCGCCCTCTCCCACCCTTGGTTGCCTTCCAACAGTATTTGGCACCTCAGTCATGAGATGAGGAGCAGAACAGCCAAAAATGGGGTTCTAGGGAAATCTGGGAAGAATACCATCAAGACTAATGAATTAAGGCAGAAGAATCCCACAGAAAACTTGAACCACTTTCAGGTTACCACTAGTCACCCATCATCTAAAAGTTGCTTAATAGTTCGGTATTAAATAATTCACAGTTTTCTAGATGACCAGTTTGAAATTAGTAGTTGATGCATGGAGCAACAAACTGCTGCATGGAGCAACCAACTATGAGTGTATTCAACATCATACCATCGAAAAATTATTACTTCAGACTGGATCTACATGGAAACAATTCTCAACTTCCCTGACATGGCTGCTAAAAATGCTATGGAGGATCCACACCATTTTGTGCTCACTTTTTTCTATCAGCCACAATCTCTTCCCCAACTCCACTGGAGGTCTTATTTCAAAATCAGTAACTGATATAATGTTACAATGGGCTATTGCCACAGTCTCTTACATCTTTTGAATTTCTAGCTTTTCCCCCTAACCCTTTTCCCTGCAGAGATAGGAGGGGAAAGATTTATCTTCACAACAGAAAGGACTACAGACCCACCCATTCACATGCCCCATCAGCCTGGGTATCCTTCTTCCCATCTGCTCACAAGCCCATCCGCCATCTCCAGTCACCGTTGCCTGAATTCTCTTTCCCAATGGTAGTGGGCAGTGTGTGCAGCTTGGCATACCACAGCCATGGTCACCAGGAGGACTGATCCTGTACACCCCCCACAGTTTTCCACAGCTTCTGGGCAGCATGGGCATCTAGAAGTGTGGGAGGTAGAGCACTAGGGGTGCTAGCCTCCAGGTGTGGCCTGGGGATCTCCTGGAATTACAGTACATCTCCAGGGTATGGAGATTGGTTTCCCTGGAGAAAATGGATGCTCTGGGAGATGAACTCTATGGCATTGTTCCCCACTGAGGTCTCTGCCTTCCCCAGGCTCCACTATGAAATTTGGAACTGCAAGTCCACCCCCCCCCCCAGTCACTTGCCAGTGGCCAGGGGGAATCTGGCAACCTTACAGAGCACTCACATGTGGCTGGGCTGGGGATGGGTAGATGGGGAGAGGGGCTAGTTGCAGGGAGCTCAGCCCAAAGCCTTGGGCCCCAGCAAGTACCCTACCTTAGTGAATGCTAATGCCAGCTCTGCTGACTGGGCAAGCAGGGTGGCTATTACCACCCAGGTCTGTCAGCAGTGGCTGCGTGACTCACTTGGGACAGGTAGCAGCACAACTCACCCGAGTGGTACCTTGTGCTCATCTGAACCAACCTATTCCCCCCTCGGCCTGCTACAACCAGGCAGGGGGCTCAGGAGAGCCAGCCCTTTCAGAACTTTTCTCAGGGGCCATAAAGGCCAATCCATTCTTGCTCAGCATCTATTTTCCTACCACTCCAGCCAGAACTAGCTCCTGCTACTCACCTTGTCTGACATGAGTGTGGAGATGGATCGCCCAATCTCATGATAATCCACGTTGGACTGGCTCGGCCCCAACAAGACAAAGATGAAGCGGACGGGGATTGGAACCTCCAGGACTGACTCCAGAAAAACAGCCTCATTTAGCCGGACAAAAGCCATTGTTGGTTGTTCAAGGAACTGAACACAACCTACCAAGAAGGTAAGAATAAAAGCGTGCAAATCAGTCTTGATTGCTATAAAGCTAAAATAAACCTATGATAGACAGCTGCTTAACCTTGTGGCATTTATGCCGTAGGGGTCCTGAAGGGATCTCTCTTGTTCCACATGCTGGATAATATCTACAGAGAGAGAGACCCTCAGGGGATCGGTGTTGGGTATTTTGTATTTAAAAGTAGGAGAGTTAATAATGATGAGACCAGGCAATCAGAGGCTCCTATTTCCTGCAGGGACTCTGCTCCAGCTTTGTAGTCCATCTTCTTTACAAAAAAAAATTAAAATGCTCATGACGATCTCCAAAAGGAAAATAAATTTTGTAGACAAAAAAATCTTCCTATCCTGTTCTAGTCTCTCATTTCAATCTTGCCACCCCCCCCCAAAAAAGAACACCAACCCCCCCCCCCCCAATCTGGGCTTCCATAACCTTATGTTGAATATTTTGTATTCAAAAGTATCAGAATTAATAATAATGGGACAAGGCAGTATTAAAGTATAATAAAGTATTTTACTAGTACCAGGGTAGGGTAACTGGGATGCAAAACAAGAAAATGCATATCTTCCTATAGCTCATTAAGGAGCTGCTAATCTCAGGTGTTACATGCTGAGATTCAAGATGGATTTGCTCAAAGCAGTTTAGAAACAAAGGGAGGAAAGGGAATTCCCTTCGCTTCTGGTTACAGTTGCTTACCTGAGAACAAGACATGTAGCCAATGGAGTAAATAATTTACATACCTATAAACAAATCACATGACTTGCTCTGCCTGTCCCCACTAGCAACAAGAAGTGCTAACTAACAGTTAACCCTTTCCTTGCAGTTGGTTGCTAACTCATGCTATTGACAAAGTGTAACAATCTGAAGTGATCCAGACCATGGCACAGGTGACACATAGATCTATTTCTTCTTACCAGCAGAATTAAGTGGGTCTATGGAAGTCCTGAAGGTTTGGAGAAATTAAGGAGATGGATGAAGGCTCAGTCCAGACAAAGTAAACTTTACACCTAGCTTAAGACCCAACAGAAAGGCTTGGTAAAGAAACAGGTTTGAGGAAAATGCCTGATCTTCCCAAGAGACAGCAGCCACAAGATAAGTTGCCTACTCTTTGACAATTTATTGCCTACTGTTACTGAGGTTGTTTTTCTTACAGATTGGGCTTCAATTTTCGCATGAGGAGAAGTGAGAGGTACTTAAGTCTTTCTTCATACTCCCTTTTCTTGCCAAGAATCTTCATGACCTAGGTTGCTTTTACTCCTACTGGGGCAAGCATATGCAATCTGTGAGGGGAAAAAACTTAGTAAAAAGAATCATGGAGGGCACACCCTCAGAATGTTATACTGCTACTCTGGGCTCTGCTCATTGCTTCTGTTTAACTTAGGAGAGGCATTCCTTACCAACAAGCACCACGGTAGCTTCAGCATCACTGGGAATCTTCTCCATCAGCTTGAGGTATTTGCCACGGTGTCCCTCAGAGTTGTGAATGTGCATGTTTTTCTGTTTCAGCAACAAAGATTGTCATTAGATGGGACTCCTTCTCTGGGATATTAACATCCCATACTGCTGGAGAGACACTTGGACCATTTCCACGCGGAGAGATAAAACACATGTGGCCCCCTGCTTGCAAATGCGGGATGATAAATCTTGTGTTTGCAGCTTTCCTCATGGGAGACCCCTCCCACATTTTCCCTTTGACCCATTGTGGATTTTTGCCTCCCAATGAGACTGCAAGAGAAAACAAGCCAAACTTCTGCCCTCCCCCACTCCCTGGCTTGTCAATCACAGCAAGCCACCAATCACAGCATAGCAGTTCTCTCATGGACTGAAACTTTCTTCCCTCCCCCAAGCTCTGAAATTAATATATTTTTTAAAAAGGCACTTCTGCATTGCTATGCGGTAATGCCACAACACAGATACATTTTTAATAAAAATCAACACTCGCACATTGCTATGGAGAAATGTCAGAACAATACAGCATTCCCACCCTCTTTTAGGGATTTGTGTTCTTTTGGATTTCATTTATGGCTAGGTGGATTTCTGAGATGCTGAACATGGTAACTGGAGCCCAAAGAGTAATTTTGTGTAAATGGTTGGCTTAAAAACAAAGCACTCAGACCCTTGTATGATCGGGAGAAGGCTGCTTGATCACCCACCCACCCCCCTTTCCCAGCTCATTCCCCATCTCCAGAAAACAGACATGGGAATGTGTTTTGCCTGCCTGATCCCAAAAAGGCCGTGGACACTTTGCAGAAAATTTTATTTTACTTTTGACAATGTAGCTTTGCAGTTGCTAGGTAATGCAGACTTCACCATTTTTTAAAAAGAAAAATTACTTGGAGCAGGAATAGAGAGGGGAGGACAGGTGTGAGAATGGGACAGTGCTGCAGAGACGACCTTTCCCCCTCCATACTGCTTGCCCCTTACTGGTTGCTCACCGACAGGATGCGAGATAAAAGGTGGCAAATCCACTTTTTGCAATTTCCCTCACCCTGGGACAAATCTGGACAGCTTAGAGATGCAGGCAATGTCATGTGGAGGAGGCTCTAAAACCCGCCAGCAACCAGAGGCTGTACAGGGTCAGATTCCTCATGTGGAAATGGTCTTTGCTTTGGTGGCTGAATGTGCCATAAAAAAGAGGCTACCTTCTGGTCACTGAAATCAAGCAGAGAAGTCTTTAGTCCCCCCTGACAATTCCTTCTATCTCCACACACTAATTTGTGTCAATACAAGTTTAAGAAATGGTTGTTTCAGCATATGACATAACTACATTTACCTTGAAATATTTGGGGCCACACTAGATGCCAGCTAGGTGATCTGTAATTTGGATCTCCCATGTTTTAAAAAAGGAAGCAGGTGATTTGGATTGGAACAATAGCACTGGGGAGGGAAATGAGCCTATCCTTCATGTGATTAACAACCCCCAGTATAGTGATTTCAAGGAGGAATTCTGCAACAGGAAAATGATGAAGGGGAAGTGATTAAGCCCACATGCCCCCAGCTACTTCTACCCTTCTCAAAAACATTGGAAAATTCTCACCACGGATCTTCTGGGTCATGTTTTGTTTTAGCCCTCATGCACTTGTTCTCTAGTTTCAGACATGTTTTTATACTGATTATATATGTATATATATCTTTAAATAGGACAGGGTCCTATTAAATAAAAGAGTAAGGCCACCTGGGGAGGAGTTAGGGCGGGCCCTGTCCAGGATAAAAACTCAGAGTGCCCAATCAGGAGCCTTCCTATTGGCCCCTCACCAGGACAGACCAAAATTCCATTCACCCAGCCCAGTCTGGCTGGCTGCCAGTCTGCTCCTGACCACCAAGGGGAGAGGAGGTCAGTAGGGCTGCCAAGGGGGATGAGAACAGAGGATGCACCAGCCCTTTTCGCCCCAAGGCTGTCCTAACTGCCATGTTCAACTGCAAATTGCCTCAGAACCCTGACAGAGCTGGCAGGAGGCTGCAGAGTGCTCCCCCCTCCCTTCAGGCCTGCTTTGAAGGAGCCTCTGACAGGCCCTGACTGAGGGGAGGGAGGCCTTTCCAAGAGCAACGCAGGGGAGCCTGAAGGCCTTCCTTTTGAGGGGGGGGGACTTTCCCCTTCTGCCAAACAGTTGCCTGCCAGGGAGGCCACAGAAAAGCCCCTCCTCACTTAAAATACTGCTCTGGCCGGGGGTTAGACACAGCCAAGCCATGTGTCTTTCTTCTTTGCAACTCTCTGCAGATTTGAGGCCACTGCATAGTGTTATTCTGCAGAGGAAGCTGGCTCTTTTGTCTCCTGTTTCATCTGCACAACAACCCTGTGCAGTAGGCCTCAAGTCTTTCAATTCAACAACAACCTGTGTGGGAAGCCTTAAATGTTTCTTCTCTACCACAACCCTGTCCAAAGTAGCCCTTTCTGCCTGGGGAGCTGATCTTTATACTCTGCAGGTGAGCTGTAATTCCAGGAGCTCTCCAGGCCACACCTGTAGGTTGGCTACCCCTGGGTTGGAAATATTCCTGGAGGTTTGGAGGTGGGACTTCAAAATTGTACAATGCCTCAGAGTCCAGCCTTCAAATGAGCCATTTTTGCCTGCAGTTGGTAGGGAGTGGTGCAGGAGTGTCCCTCCTGGCCTATGGGTTATGGCC
The DNA here is from genome assembly GCF_049243985.1 of Paroedura picta. Lineage (NCBI taxonomy): Eukaryota > Metazoa > Chordata > Lepidosauria > Squamata > Gekkonidae > Paroedura > Paroedura picta. The sequence goes on along the minus strand of NC_135370.1, from coordinate 74,697,669 downwards.
AGCCCTTATCAGCAACTGTTTGTATTCTGGGGCGCAGACAGGCAGACCAGCATCAGTCCTGTGAGTCTGGAAAGTGCAGGAAGATCTAAATAAATATTTACAGCCTGAGACTAAATAGAGAACAAGTAAATGTCTGGAGACACATCGTAACTGAAATAGTAACTGGCAAATAACCTTGGCCTGGCAAATAAAAAAACAGAATTAAAAACCTTACTAAGGTCAAGACTGCTGTGCACAGACAGTCTTCCTCTTAGGGTTGCCAGCTTCCCTGTGAGGCTCGCTACCCCACCTCCCTCATGGGGACTCTGCTATGGGGAGAGAAGGGGAAGACGATTGGAAAATGCTTTGAGACACCTGAGGCCTGCTGGGTCACTGCGGTCCATTCCCAGTTCTCTCAGATCTCTCACAACCCTACATACCTCACAGGTTGACTATTGTGGAGAGACAAATGGAAAAGGTGTTTGTAAACCACTTTGAGACTCCTTTGGGTAGTAAGCAATAGGGTACAAAAATCCGTTCTTCTAAGGAGCAACCATGAAAGAAGCATGTGGGCACATAACATTTTACCAACAGTGAAAATATGGGAGACAGAAGGAACAGGGTGGACACCTGTGTACTGTGACTACCCTATGTGTATTAGGGCAGAGGGGCATTTCGGTGAATGAGGCCTAATTCACACAAGAAGGGAAATGACGCAGAACTGGGAGGAATTGGTTGCCATGTAATCTTCCCCTAAGAAGAGTCTCCAGTCTGATTTTCCCTTCACATATCTGAGGACATGGCTCTGGAAAGCTCATCTGTAACCACTATGCCACAATTCTCAAAGGTCAGTCCTCTCCCACAATCAACGAACATTCCACACCACAGGTTCTTGACACCCATATCTCTACACCCATGGCCTCATTTGCCACCATGCCACCACAATCTCCCACACAACACACATGACAACCCCATGCCCTTACAGACTGGACAACTCCTCCCCTTTCTCTTCCCACTGCCAAGCTCTAGCGCCCATTGTATTCTTGGAGACAACGGGCTTTGTCCCTAGTGTGTATATATGTATACTCAATATATATATATACTCAATTGATATATATAATCAATTATGTTGAAATACATTCAGTTTTGTCTCATAATTTACATAAGTCATAGTCAGGGGATTTTTTGGGGGGGGGAAGACAGAACATTGACATCTTTATTTTTTCTTTAGTGCACACAGCTTTGATAGTGAAGGTAATCACGGTTTTCTTTCCTTCACACACCTTTAAATCTGCTTATTTTAAAATTGTGCTGCTTTCTCTTTTCCTCACTTACCTCTCTGTAGTCAGGGTCATGGATTCTGGGCTCTGTCATCTCAATGCACTCTTCGCCCATCAATGGCATGCAAGTGTCAACTGTGTGGTTATGGTTGTGGTGGTGGTTTCCTATCACAGAGTTCATGCTAGAGTTGGACTGGTTCCGAGGAAAGAATCCTTCCTTCTCATCATTGGGGTGGCTGAGGAAGCAATGTGACTCTTAAATGGGCTATAAGATCTTAACCAGCTTTCTTTGGCTAGGAGTGGTTTCAGCTCTGCAGTTGCCCAGAGCAGGACCAAAGTGAGGAAAATATACCAATTCACACAAGATTTATCTTTATCACACCCACAGAATTAAATAATTTCTCGTCTATTTAGCCTCCACTTCCCTGATCTCTATTTCCCCACACCTCTCATCCCTCTCCATTTTGCACCTATTTTACAGCACTCACCTGTGCTTAAGTAGTAGAGCCCGCAGTACATTGGCTCTGTCTTCAGCCTTGATCTGGTCCGAGATTATCATGGTCTCTACCACCAGATGAGCAATGCCAGGTAATGTTGTTTGCTCCAAGTCCAGCAGAACAGCTCCTGGAATCAGGAAGGCCAACAGGTTTCAAGGGAATGAATTAAGAAACCTCCCATATCCATTCTTGCCTGCGATCCCCTCTCTTGTTCAAAGGAATATTCATCTCATCTTTGTCAGCCTTAGAAATATGTCTGATGGGAAAATTCCAGGCTATTCGAGTGTTTGAAGAATGGTGCTCACACACTCTAATGCATAGGATTTCAGCCAATTATTTATTTAGATTTTTCTACCACCCGTCCATATAACTATGGGTGCTTACAGTGCAATTCAAAGCAAAGTTACTCCTAAATTCACTTGAGGTCAGTGAGCTGAGAAGAGCGTAACTGCTTAGAATTTCACTGTTAGTTTTTTTAGGAAACTCTGCATCTTAGTTTGGGAACTTATGAGAAGAGGAAGCAGTGGATAAAACGCTAATGTACAACCCTTTGGACCCTTTCTTGCATTGCTGCACATCCAGCTATAAGACCTGCTGGGGGGAAAAAAGGAGAAAAAATAATCTTGCTGATTTTTCTTTGTTCATGGGTCATCAGCCTTGACCCAGGCCTTGTCAGCAAAGAGCTCAGGTCAAGTTGTGATCCACTGTTGGTTACTCACCATGAGCAATAGTCTTTCTAAGCTCCAAAAGACTGCGAAAAGAGAGTGAGGCCACATGAGGCTTCCCCCAGCGGGCTGTGTCTTCTTCCACATCTTCCTCAAATTTGATCCAGCGGGCTGTCTCCTTCCAGTGCATGTCCTGGTTCTTATCTACCACTAGTTCGTTCAGCTCCACAAATATCTGCCAGAGCAGGAGAAGTGACAATCCTGGCACATGAATTAGAAACACATTGACCTGTTCTTCGCTACTTCTCTGAGGGAGTTCCTCCTTAAGATGTTCGCACCAAAGTCCTTTTACAGGGATGCTCATGGTACCCATAATGTAGCTCACCCTGCCTAGCCTTAGAGTTTCTGCCAAAGACAGAACCTGCTAACTCCAAAACTCTTGCTTTCCTCTTGCTACCTGGACCAGGTTGCAGACTGTGGATCTAACTGATCCTGAGGTCTAGACTGAGGTTCAGAGAGTGCCAAAGGCTCTTTTAGATGTGCTCTCATGCTCCAGAACATATGTACAAGCTAACAATTTCCCCCATAAAAACCAAGAGCCTTTGCATCAAGAGCCAAGGAACACATATTCTGCTAACAGATCAAGGCCACACCTCAGTATTAGAAATGTGACTGCCAGAATCTACTCTGCTTTTGGGGTATTGGGTACTCCCTACCTATGACTATCGCCACTACTTTTGAAAGAAGCAGTCAAGCAGCATGAAACAAGACCAGTACATTAATCCAGTGGCCAACATAGCTCACACAGTGTGGGGTCTTAAAAGGATGAGTCATTATGGTACCTCATGAGGCTTCCGGTCAAGCTTTTTCTTTTTCTTCTTTTTCTTGACTGAGTGTAAGGTCAAAGATTTTTTGCTAGCTCTGGTAGTCTGATTCCGAGATGGTTTCTTAACCAGATGTCTCCTTACTCCTGGATTGTCTTCAAAACGATGACCTAGAATAAAGACAGAACAGGAAAGAGAACAAAGAGAGTAATGAAAATATGCTATTAGAACAAATAATATACACTTTAGCCAAAGCTGTATATTTCCCATGATTGCAACATACAAACTCATATATTGATGATGGCCACCTTTGCAAGCTCTTGGCTTTCTGGCTCTTATGGATGCAGGTTTCTAAATATGTAAGAATGTATGGTGAAATTTCCAGAGGCAGAAAAGGGGGAGTAGTATTTATAGTGGTTTCTTAATCTTGTATTGATTCTTTCTGTTCTGTACAACTAGCAGAAGTAGAATGCATTGCAAGAATATTGCAGATTCATTCTGGTTTACTTTATTCCTGATTTGTTGTTGTTGTGTATATTAAACTTCCTTATACAGATTCAAGTGGGTAGCTGTGTTGGTTGCAAGTAGCACAACAATAGAGTCCAATAGCACCTTTAAGACCAACAAAGATTTATTCAAGGTGTGAGCTTTCGAGTGCATGCACTCTTCCTCAGACTAAATGAACAACTATCATAACAGTCTTGAAGAACAGAGAGGCAGAGACCAGCAACTGGTGCTTTCTGATTTGGATACATTAGAACACCCATCACGCTGGTTTGTGTTACTGATCTTTTCCGCTCTACTCTTCAAGACCGTTACGATGGTCATTCATTTAGTCTGAGGAAGAGTGCATGTACTCAAAAGCTCATGCCTTGAATAAATCTTTGTTGGTCTTAAAGGTGCTATTAGACTCTATTTTTGTTATGTTCCTTATACAGAGTCAGACCACTGGTATCCCAAATACTACCTATTAAGTTCTTTAACTACTAACATTGAGGGTTGAATATTGTATAATAGCTGTGGTTATTGGGTAGTGGGTTTTCAGGTATTAATGAGAATTAGGGACATGTGAATATGCCTCTTTCCCTTTGTTTTTATTTATGTAATTAATCATTGTGAGGTTTTTTGTTAACTCATTTTATTTGGTTGTGTTCCTAATTATTTATGGCATTTTACACTATTTTAATGTTACTTTTATATCTTTTTATATGTTGCACATCATCATTACTCTCTCAAAAAACTCTACCTCCCCCAATTTGCCAAATCTCCAGGAATGTTACAGATAGGGAGCACTGGAGAGGGGCAAGATCTTCTGTCAGCTGGGCCTCAACCAAATGCCCAGCGGAAGAGCTCTGTCTTGCAGGCCCTGAGGAACTGAGTTAGCTCCAAGAGGGCCCTTAGCTCTTCCAGGAACTCATTGCACCGGGCAGGGGCCAGGGGGACTTCACGTGGACCAGGGATCACCAGCCAATTTGAGCCCACAGAGTGAAGAGCTACCTTATAAAAATGGGAATGATATTTGCATACTGTTGCTTAGACTCATAGCATATCTAGTGAAATGAAAATTCATATTCACATTTCTAAAACGTTTTGGATATAAAGTTTTCAGAGAGCCTTATTAACATTCAGTTTTGCTTTGCTTGCACTCTAAATAAAATAAATCACCAAAGGATGTGAGTTCCTGCCTTGTGCAGGATGGCCCTGGAGGTCCCTTCCAACTCCATGATTCTATGATTCTACATATCAGTGTAACAAGTGTTGTCTTTTGTTTGAAAGCAGACGGGTATCAGCATCTTATTCCATCTTCTACTATTAATTCCGATGCAGTAACTTCTAATGCCATAGTGCCAAGAAGAGATGAGGGTTTTGTAGATCATAATGGGAACAGAGTTCTCCCCAGACAAAACAAAACAGAGATTCTGATCATGTGAGTCAAATCAAAGGTGACTAATGAGAAATGCTGCTTATATTTTCTCTGGGTCACCCAGTGGAAGGTAATATACAAATACGAGTAAGATAGAACTTTTGCCTTATTAATTGCTAGCTAAGAATTCTGAAGATAATCAAGCTATGCGATGCCTTCTTTATATTCTTTATCTTTGTTTAACACACTATACCATGGAGATTGAAATGTAATAATAAATGTTTAAATGTCAAGCTGGGAGTCTCTCCACTACCTGGTCCCTTGGAAGAAATAATTTAGATCCTAAACTGCTGTCAGAATCTTACTCTTTGGGAATCTGGGTCACTAAATTAAATATAAATCAAATCTCCACTGACCCACAGGGTTTTCTCCCCCATTGGCTGCATCTCTGATGGGAGGCTTGCTGACAATTGATTCCCACCCCCACCCCGACTTTCTATTGCACAAAGTGAACAAAAACCAATATCTGCTTATCAATACTAATGCACTCAGGTTGTCAGAGCTCCTATTGAGAGATGCTATGTGTGAATGTTTGTGTGAAGCTAGACAAACTTTATCTGCAAATTGTGGAGTTCATTTGTAACATGGGTTTGATTTAATGGAAAAGTTACAGCAGTTTGGCAGACTGGATCTTTCCTGCTCTTCAGTCTGCTGTTTGTTCTTTGCTGCAAGTTGGGATACCCTCACAAAGTAAAATCCATCATAGTAGAGGGTGCTACAGTGACTTGGAGGAAATCAGGTAAAATTGCCTCCTCCTCTGATTTGCCTGCTCCTTCTAGCTTTCACATGAATTATATTTGAGGACAGGAATCTGCACATTATTCACATATAACTCACAAGCATTTATACAGTAAGCAATACAAGTGTATGTACATGCGACTAGAATTAATAGGACAAGCAACATAACTATACAGAGTGATACCCAAGGTTTCATACACCTCTGTTTCATACATCTCTGTTTCATACATTTCTGGGATCTTACCTGGCATCTTCCTAGAGAAGGAAACATATAAAGTTATTGTCATTCAGCAGAATGAGATCTAAGTTTGGTGGCTCAGCAATCTGCTCAAGATTAGCCTGTACCCCAGTGCGCAGTATGAATAGTGTTCTACTTACAGCTCCCAAGAGCAGCAAAGATGCACTACTAATTAGATTATGATGGATGCTGAAATGAGAAATTACAGGAACCCAAAGAGAAAACCTTTGGATAAGCAGGCACTGCCATTCCCCACGCCTGCATCACAGTCTTGAGATGACGCCACGCACCCAGACCTTGTTACTGCCCCTTATTAATCTGCCCAACCCTCTTAGCAGCAACTTCCAGAGGATGCACTGTAATCAGATTTTCCAGCATACTGGCACTAACTGAAAAAACATTCATGCTCTATTAAAAGTATCTTCCATAAGGTGATCATATGACGTTTTAGATTTTGTTTGTGCATGCATATAAATGAATACCATAGATAAAAGCCCCTAATCCTGGAGAAGAGTATTACAAATAGATGCCAGTGTGAGAAGTTACAAGACTGTTTGTATGTAAATATGTTTGTGTGTGCATAATTTAAAAATAATACATTTTAGCTGAGTGCACCTTTTGAAATTTCCTTTTCTGTGAAGCTCCTAAACATACAGGAGTCCTGTCTTCCATTGCATCTGCTCACATAATGGGAGGGGAAGCAAACATTCTGGACAAAATCTGAAGAGTGTGTTAGAATGTGCATATTTGCACATATGAGTCCCAGCACAGCAACAGGTACTTACAGGTTGTCTTCAAGCTTGGGTGACTCAAATGGCTCTGGATAGCCTCCCATAGATCATAATCTTCAAAGTTGAGGGCAAACTCCTCAAAGTCCTCATAGCCAAATGAATTAGAGACACAGAAGTCTCTCCCTACTTCTGAGCTGCATATTAACCCCATCTCCTTCATTGTCTCCTCTTTCTCTGGAACAGCCATGGTCAGAGGTCAAGGTGCATGTCATAATCTGGACATCAGCAGGGAGCAGGATTTAGTGGATGGATCCCTCCATGTAGCACAGAATCCAAGAAGTTGCCAAGCCCAGTATCTTTTTAAAGGACCTGAGCAAATGCACCAGTGTAAATCCATCTAGGGTAGAGACAACTGCAGAGACTGACCCTGCTTGCTTGGCCTTCAGGGGAATGTATGCATATCCCTGACATTGCCACAGCTCAGCAGGGAGTTTTCTGGAGGACATCCAATATAGACTACTGAAAAAAATGTCATCTGCTTATGGCACAACCTGCTGGTGCTGCCTTATACACCCTTGTTGTCTCCACCCACCGAAGCCTGGAAAGCAGTCTATTGACTTCTCTCTTTGACCTGGGGCTCAGAGCTAGCATTTCCATGACGTCTCATCTGTGCTCTCAAAAGACAAGAGGGGTTGGATGGGTGAAAAGCTCAGCCAGAAAGGCACATACATAAATGGAGCTTCAGGTGCCTTATACAACTTTTCAGCAACAGCAATCACAACAGGCCCTCTGAATAAATAATCTGTTTCTTACTTGGCTACTTCCTCCAGAAGATAACAATAGAAAGGGGTGTTCATAACCTTGAACCAGAAGATCATGAGGATAAGGGAAAGCCCTGGAGCCAAATCATGGAAGATCTAGGGATTGTCGGACAACTCAGAACTGAATTACATTCAGTCCACTGCATATGCATAAAAAGGAGTAAAACAGAATTGAGATGTGGGGTAGCATACTTGGACTATCACAGGATCAAGCTGGAAAGTGAGGTAAGTATTTAAGAATTTCCTCTCTGCAAAGTGAGGCCTGGGCAGTCAATACTCACTGGAGTGGGTTTTCAATACACTACTACAGTGTGGAAATTAGGGATGTAGATGTGAGCAGAATTGAATAATATGGCATAAAGCCCCATCTCATTGTTTAGCTTGCACCCTCCTTATTTGAGCACTGAGTATAACAGCAGTGCTTCCTTAAGAAAGAGAAATAACTCAACAATTACTTGCTGCAAATACAGAACACAGCACATGTTACAGATTTGCTTCCTCATGCCATCAGCCACCTCATCCTGGTATGGACAGTATATTATACAGAAATAAAGGCCAGAAGGAGGATTTCCTCTTATGGGTTTGGTGAATTTTTCATGGAAATGGTTGAGAATTGTTAGCTAGCATTGGCAGCAGTCACACTGGCTCCCTGAAGTGCTACCCATGATTTTCAAATCATAAGCCAGACTCAAGACTGCACTCTTCCTCCCTTTCTAGAATAAACTTTCTCCTCCTTTTTGAAAATAGGTCTACCAATACCTAAATTTTGTGATAACAAAAACAAAACAAACAAAAACAAACAACCGCAAACTCTATTTTCAAAGGCAGCACACCTCCAATTAATAAACTATCCTTATATATCCTTATATCTGTACTCTTATAGTTCCTGTTCCGTTGTCTGAGGAAGTGTGCATGCACATGAAAGGTCACACCTTGAATAAATCTTTGTTGGTCTTAAAGGTGCCATTGGACTCAATTTTTGTTGTGCTACCTCAGATCAACATGGCTATCCACTTGAATCTATCCTGGAAGGATTTTTAGGTCTTTCTTATAAGACTTTCTTATAAAACATCTAGTTGCCCACTTTAAGTAGAAGAAGAGTTGGTTCTTATATGCTGCTTTTGTCTACCCAAAGGAGTCTCAAAGCAGCTTACAATCGCCTTCCCCTTCCTCTCCCCACAACAGACACCCTGTGAGGTAGGTGGGGCTGAGAGAGCCCTGATATCACTGCTCCGTCAGAACAACCTTATCAGTGCTCTGGTGAGCCCAAGGTCACCCAGCTGGTTGCATGTGGGAACAAAGTATATTGTTTTGGAGGAGCATAGCAATTATTGTTTTTATTAACTTCTTATAATCACTCAAAGTGATGCATTGTGGAAGACTTGCAACAGAATGACCCAGTTGTCACTTCTCCTTTTGTATCTCATCTGACTCTCACTTTTCATGTCATCCAGGTCAGCAGAAGCCAGCATTTGAGCCTCAGCCTCATCTGTGGGGATTCGCTGGTATGTGGCACTTTCCAGGGTGGTCATGCTGCCAATGCACATTCTCTCCTTCAGATCGTAGTTTGCCCGCTGCCCACTTGGCACCTGACTCCAAGGCTTCCGCTTCTCCCATCCTTGAGGTGTATGATCCCTGCACCCAGAGAAGCTGTGAAAATAAGGGACAGAGAGGCTGATGATGGCACATAAGTGGCAATGAAGAGAAAGCGGCCATGCCTAGCACAGAGGTATGCAGTGCCATGTTTAGGGGATGGGAACAAGACTGGCTATGGATGTTCTTACCTCTCCATCAAATCTAAAAGATCCTGAAACTAACAGGCAAAGCTGAAAGTATGAAATCAGTTACTTATCATTCACCCAGCTATGGGTGGAACACCCCTCCTAGTTAGAAGCTGCATATGTACTTCTTTCAGGGTTCTTGAAGGTTCAAGGGGTTGGCAGGTTACAGTGGATGAGCAATAGGGTTGTGAGTGTCCTGCATTATGCGGGTGGTTGGACTAGATGATCCAGGAGGTACCTTCCAACTCTGTTATACTATGATTCTATGATTTGAAACTGATCAAAGCTCAGGATTTAACATTGCCTAGAAAACAAGCCTTCTGTTATGGAAATCTGATCTCTTAACCCAGGTATGTGATGGCTGCCGGTAGCTATTATTAATCATGCTGGTACTCCATCGTTCAAAGATCTATGGGTGGTATTCATAGTGCAGTTGGTGATGTTATCTCATTTTATCCCCACAACAACCTTGTCAGGCTGAAGTAATGACAGGCCCATGGTCACCCAATGTGCTTCTCAGCTGAGGGTTTGAACCCAAACAAACCAAGTCCAATGCTCTATATATGAAACCACTTTGGACATATCACACTGCTCAGTGGTAAATGAAAGCTGAGCTCTTTTTAATTATTCAAGGACCAAAGTCTGATCATGAATATAAGTTCTAGTACTAATCCTGATGAGGTGCAAGTCCCCCACATCCGGTCTGTGCTTGTGTTCCACGAAGAACCTCTTTTGCTATACATGGAAACATGGAAACATTCAGGCATCTTGCTGTTTCTAACAGGGTAATGGAAGAAACAAAGCTTCATAAATCTTTTGTGACATGGGCCACAGAACACTCCAAACCTTTGGATATCACTGCAAGGATGCAACATTGGGGAAGTACTTAGTCTGTTTGTCCCTCCCCCACATTGTTTGAGACATCATGTTAGATTAAATGAACCACTGGTCTGATCCAGCATGGCACCTCTTGTGTTCTTATGTTCTGTCTCACCCCCTGGGAGACGTCAGTCCTTTCTCTGGCAGCAGATCAGAAAGACATGGAAGTGAGGAGAGGTGACTGCATTCCTCTGTCACATGAAATGACAAAGTGCATGGGCTGCCACAGGCCTCTTCTTCTTCCTCCTCCTCCTCCTCATCGCTCCCAATAGTGAACTGCAGATAACCAAAGGAAAGAGTCAAACATTCAGGACCCCTTGGAACTGTGACTTCAATTGCCCCGGCTAAGGCTGACAAAACTATAACAAGTATAACCCCTGGGGTACTGGAGAAACTGGCATCCAGTCCTTTACGTTACACAAGGCTATAGGAGTCCTTTCATCTTCCACTGACATCTTCTTTGACATGCAGGACACACACACACAATGTCTACACTGCCTCTAGAAGTAAGGTATAATGAGAACCCCTATGCCCTGTTCCTGATTCACCTCAAAACCCATGGACATTGCCAACTAGGAGGATGGAATGTCTCCTACCTCAACATTTCCTTTAGATGGCACTGCCTTTGGTACACCATGAGACTCCCCTTTGGGAGAGGCTTCAAGGTCTGATTCTGCAGAGGCTTCCTTCTCTAGAACTTCCTCTCCTGATTCTGCCTCCCCCTCCTCTTCTTCCTCTTCCTCTACCTCTTGGATGGTGGGGGTGACATTGGAGGGAGGTATAGAGGTCTTTTTTGGCTTTCTCTTTTTCTTCTTCTTCTTCCTCTCAGAAGAGGGAAGTCTTTTCTGGGACTTATGAGGAGGAGGCAGGTGGGCCGAGAGGGGGTGATGGATGTGGTGGGATGTCTGGCGATGAACTGTTGAATAAAAAGACAGAGGGAGGGAAGAATTATGTCACAGAGCAGGAAAGCAGTCTTCATAGCATGATAAACAGGAATAGAAGAGAAGGAAAGGGCAGGAGGAACTCTCCCAGCTAAGAAGCAAAGAAAAATAAGTTTTTCTTGCCCCTCTTGGGATTCTCACTGTAACAGTCTAGAAGAAGCTCTTTTCAGCCACACACTGCTCATCTTCCGTTCAGACAAAGTATAGAAGAAGCTGCATTATCTGCCTCATATCAATATGAAGTTTTTGTGATAAGTCATCCTTTGAGGCCCTGAGGCAAGATGGATGCTGGCCTTCTCAGTCCTGGCACAAAAACGGGAATTCCCTCCTCAGATTCACCTGGCTGCTTCTATTGATGACTTTCACCACCAGTAGAAGACTTTTTGTTTCATGTCATACACCACCACCACCAGTAACAGGATTTGGCCTCCCTCTAGTATTGATGGTGTATATTTTAATTGATTTAAACAGTATTTTAATTGTTTAAATATAATTTAAATTAAGATTTTTATTATTTTCACACAAAAAAGTTAACATTGTATTCTTTGTATACTGATTAACTTCTTCAACCTTTAATCATCTTCCAGACCTATTTGTTCAGTCCTAGAACAGCTACTTAATGAATATGAAGAGACAGTATCAGGGTCAACCATACCATTAGATGACTGTAGGTGGCAACCTAGTTCAAGCATTTCACACAAGATGTATCATATCTGCCAGAGAAGGAAGAAGCAGGAAAAGTTTGGAGAACTGAATGAAGGCAACAGTAAACTTGGGGACTGTGGTTTACAAGTGATGTGCCAGGAGAGGATCCATGAAGAAACTTGCTGGACTGGCGATGAGAGTGATATGTAAGATCCATCAAAACAAAGCAGGATGAATGAAAAATGGTCACTAGGGTTACTAACCTCCAGGTAGTACCCAGAGATCTACTATTACAATTGTTCTCCAGATGCCAAAGATCAATTGCCCTGGAGAGAACAGCTTCTTTGGAGAGTAGATTCTGTACTCTCAGGTTGCACTCCCAAGAACTACACTAGGAAATCAAGTTCTAGGATACCCAAATTCAAACCCTCATTGTGCCAAGATGCTTGCTAGGTGACTCAGGGCAATCACCAACCTCATAGAATTGTTGTAAGAAAAAAAAAACAGAACATTTCCACACATCTTTAAAAATAGTGTTACGCCAGCTGAGTGTTGTAATGCTAAATAAAACTGTGCTTCCCAGCCCCTCCTCACCTTTTTTGCTGTCTCGCTCTTCTTTGCCACCATTTTGCGCTTCTACCCCTCCACAAGTGCTGCTGGAAATGGCAGAAGAGAGCAATGCAATTTATACACGACTCTCTTCTGCCTGTCAATCAGGAGACCAAGAGCTTACAGCCTTGACTCTCCACACCAGAAGGGCTTTACGCTCAGCGGGGGAGAATCTCCTGATCGTTCCTGGCCCTAGAGAAGCGCGCCTGGCCTCGACCAGGACCAGGGCCTTTTTGGTCCTGGCCCCTACCTGGTGGAACGAGCTCCCGGGTGAGCTGCGGTCCCTGCGGGATTTACCAGCTTTCCGCAGGGCCTGCAAGACGGAGCTCTTCCGCCAGGTTTTTGGTTGAGGCCGGGGTCAGCGAGTGAGTGCCAACATTCCGCCCCCCCGGACCTAGTAAGTTAGATCTCTTCCCCACCCTCCCTGCCGCTCTAATAGCAGGGGTGGGAATAATGAGAGCTTCCGCCATGTTGGGATTGTTTTTAAAGTTTTTAATGGGTATTTTAATGGGGATAGGATTGTTGTGACCCGCCACGAGCCTACGGGGAGTGGCAGGAAATAAATCTAATTAATAATAATAATAATAAAGAGCACTAGCCTAGTTACATTTTCAAGTGACTAACAAGAATGGACTCGTTTTGTCACTGACAAAAGCACTGAAAACAGAAAACAATCTAGAGACCGTTCTGGCAGTCCAAGTGTAAATAAAAGAAATAACAGAGACTCTTCTTTTGATCTTTAATTAAGCCACTGGACAGATTTTTTCTTTCCTTTGTCAATCAAGCCAGGCAGCCAATCCCCTTTCCCCATGCTTTAAAGGGCTCGTGATGCCCACTTAAAAAAAAAAATCAGTACTTCTCTATTGAAATGCATAGATCTATGATTAGCTACATAGTGCTTTATTGCCACCCATTATGGAATCACGTCTTGCTTCTTTAAAACATAAATCTTATTCCTCATTGCAAGGGGGGGATATGCTTTGTGCTACAACTTTGGGGGATTTTTTTTTGCCATTGCCTGCATTGTCTATTTGTTGCTCTAGGCAGTCCACTTAAAAACACACACACACAGAAAACTCCCATCTCCGGGAGAAGTGAAAGGGAGGCGGGTGCGAGGGCAGGACACTGGAGGCAGAACTAATGCTCCTTCACCTCCATATTTTTTTTTTGCTGGTGGCCTGCTGGTTGCTCTCTGGCAGGTAGCACTACATAGCACTACATATCCCTGCTTTTGGGATTCACCAACTAGCGTTTTAAAATGTTGGATGTAGCCATCCGGTTGCTGCTTGGACGCTAGATGTTGGCAACGTCATGTGGAGGGGCCGGAATATATTGACTACTTACGGTAAACATTACACTATATTTAAAGGGTGCGGAAATGCCCCAAACGTACACTTGCCTGAGTTCTTTGGAGAAGGGTGAGATAAACAATAAGATAAATAATAAAGAATATACATACATTCAAAGTCCCTCTCGCTGTAGCTGCGGCCATGCTTCTCCTGGTCCCTTAGCACAGATTTGCTGATCAGGTCTCCAAACCGTTCAATAGACAAGGTCTTGTCCAGATCTTCCTCATCCTCTGTACCAGGAAAGACTGTCTCAGCATCCTCACCACCCTACACAGCAACCCGCAGATAATTAGCAGAACAGATAAATATACAATGCCTCAATAAAGTTCTAGATTATTGTATTATTGAGTATGGTGTGGCCAATTGTCACCCAGTCTCTAATATGCCCTTTCTGGGCAAGAGGATAGATGGAGTGGTTTCAGAACAACTCCAGGTCTTCCTGGCTGCCTTATCTACTATGGAACCTTTTCCAGTCTGGTTTCAGGCCAGGCTGAAAAACAGAAACAGCACTGGTGGCTTTGATGATCCAGGAGAGCAAAAGAGATGTAGGATCCTTGTCTGAATGTAAACAAGGTATATGACTGTTTTTGGCTTCCACTGGATTTATCAGCAGCTGTGAACAACACCATCTTTCTGACATGCTTGGTGGCAAATGTATCTGCTTTGGATTGATTTAGATTGTTCTTTATGGATCAGACTCCAATAAGGTAAAGGTATCCCCTGTGCAAGCACCGAGTTATGTCTGACCCTTGGGGTGACGCCCTCCAGCGTTTTCATGGCAGACTCAATACAGGGTGGCCTTGTTTACCCCCCAGCAACAAGCTGGGTACTCAATAGTTGCTGCTAAATTTTCCTTTACATGTCTATGGGCCATCCATGAAATGGGCCATCATTCACAAAAACACATACTGAATATATGACATAAATGTTAGTCTTCAAGATGTCCCTGGACTTTTGTTTTATTTATAGCCTTCTTGGTCCTCACCCCTAGGTGGTAGAATGAGCTCCGGGGAAAGCTAAGGGCCCTGATGGAATTATCTCAGTTCCGCAGGGCTGTAAGACAGAGTTCTTCTACCAGGTCTTTGGTTGAGGCCACGGCTAGGAAGATGTGGGTCCCCCCATTGGCTAGTTAATCCATAAGCCCTCTGTTAACCCCACGAACACTGGTTACTGAAAAGATCTGTTGAGCTGGGGGGAGGTGGGATTGTCACTGCGAGGGGAGGTTTATAGGGGAATTTTATGTTGGTTTTATTGTCATGAACAGCCATGAGCCACTGTGTAGAAGAGACGGTATATAAATTGAAACATAAACAAACAACAAGCAAATAAATATCACTTCAATTCAAGGCACTAGTTACTGGACACAAAGTCCTTCATGGCCTTGGACTCCCATATCTGGCAGACTACCTCTCCTGCTAAGCTATGTTATGACAGCTTTGTTCATATGAACAAAGTCTTCTAAAGGTGCTGCCCTGCAAATGGGTAAGATTGATAGATGCCTATACATGTGCGTTTTCTATTGTGGTATTCTCCTTGTGGAATGGCCTGCAACTGGTGGATGGGCGATACAGTTGTGAGTGTCCTGCATTATGCAGGGGGTTGGACTAGATGACCCAGAAGGACCCTTCCAACTCTATTATTCTATGATTCTATGATCAGGAAGGAAGACTACTGTTCCACAATCTATGTAAACAGAATTGTTCAGAAGCTCAAATTTAAACAGGGAATAGGAATGGAGAATAATTACATAGTCAAGAAGAGCACTTTGTCAAAGGCATAGGTGTGCAGTTTAGTCCGCTATTGTATTAATCTTGCTTTTTATGGCATTGTTTTCTACTTTTATAAGTTTGTTTATATGTTTCAAATTCTAGACTTATTCCATAGTTTTGTGAATGTCTCAAGATATTTTATTGCATTGTTTCACATGCCATAATGTGCCCCAGGTCTCAGTGAGAAAGGCAGTCTATAAATATAATCAATTTATTTATTTGAAAATATATTATTTATTTATTATTTATTTGTTACATTTTATACCACCCTCCCTTGCGGCTCAGGGTGGTTCACAGGGAACATAAAACCAATAAGACATATTCAATGAGAAATTAGTAATCGTATCAATCAATAAGAACAGTAACATCAATAACATTGAACATTTAGTATATAATTTAACCACAATTTGACCACAAAGCTGTTGATTGGTTAAATCAAGAGGCGGTGTTCTGGAGGGCCAGACAGTTGTTTTCAGTTTCACCGGCCTTGACCAAGCGCTTGGTGGCAGAGCTCCACTTTGCAGGCCCTGTGGAACTGTGCTCACTCCATCAGGGCCTGGATCTCTTCTGGACGCTCATTCCATCAAGTGGGGGCCAGGACCAAGAATGACCTGGCCCTGGTGATCCCTGGTCACAAGGCATGCTCCCTTGTGGCCAGGAATCACCAGCTGTTTGGAACTGGCTGAGCGTAAAGCTCTTTGTGGGTGTAAGTAGAGAAGCAGTCCTTCATGTACACTTGGTCTAGACTGTGTATGATCTTAAAGTAAGGTGACAGATTTTAACATTGGTAAAGCGGGACACCATTGACCCCGGGGGGGGGGGAGGTTCTTGATTTAAAATTTTCATAGAACACATAGAATGCAAAAATAGTATTGTAATATATATATTTTTACTTGCAACATAAGTAAGGTGACCAGATTCTGAGGGACCTAAGGCGGGACACCGGGGGCAGGAGGGGCTCCTGCTCGGTGGTGGCGGGGGTGGCTCCTGCTCTTTGGCTGCGGGGGGGGGCAGTGGCGGTTCCTGCTCGGCGGCATTGGCGGGGGTGCTCTCCTCCTGTCCCCTCCCAGCTTGCTCACCTGCTGGCCAGCCAGCGGCTTCAGGGAAGTGTGGGTGAACGCCGCACCAGGCCCTGTGCCAGACAGTCTCTTCAAAGCCAGGGACGTGGTCAAGGCAGCTGCCCAGCCACCCGCCCCATCTGGGCTTTCCTGCGGAGCTGAGGCAGCTGCCTGGGCACCTGCCCCATCCAGGATGCAGTGAAGCCGGGAGTGGGGTCAAGGCAGCTGCCCGGCCACCTGCCATATCCTGGCTTTCCTGCAGAGCTGGGGGCAGGGCTGAGGCAGCTGCCTGGCCAGCCGGGCCCATCCGGGCTGGCCTGCTGCACGGCTCCGTCGCCGCCTCGCCTCTCCCTGCACTGCCTCTCACTGTGCCACCTTGCCTCACCGCACCACCTTGCCTCACCCCGTGCCACCTCTCCTCGCCCCGCCCCGCCCCGCCGCCTTGCCATCGTGGGGCAATTTAAGCAACGTGGCGGGATGCGGGGCGAGTGGCCTGGAGGCGGGACAGTCTCGCCAGAATCAGGACGGATGGGCACCTTACCTTAAAGGTAATTACCAAGATAAGCTTGATCTGGAATTCAACTGGTTTGTGTGTGTGTGTGTGTGTGTGTGTGTGTGTGTGTGAGTGAGTGAGTGAGTGAGTGAGTGAGTGAGTGAGTGAGTGAGTGAGTGAATGAGAAGGACATACTGGAGGTTATAAATTTAAGTCAGTGTTGGCATCCCACTATTGGAATGTTCTCCATTTGAGTCTCACCTGCTGCCTTATTTGACAGTAGACCAAAACATTTCTTTTTCCTGAAGAGTTCCATCTTTTAAAGCTATTTTATAGTCCATTTCTAGCTTGAAGGTTGTTTTATGGATACACTTCTAAAACTCTTATAAAACACTGAATATCTTTTTAGGATGTTTTTATGCCCATGATGGATACTTGCCTTGTTTTATGGCTGGTTTTAATATTGATAATTCTTATGATTTTATTGCTGTGATAGCCAAGCGGCTAAATTACCGTATTTGCCGGCGTATAAGACGCCCCCCCCCAACATTTCCACTCAAAATATAGAGTTTGTTACATTACATTACAGTACTATGGGCCACTATGGGCAGCTATGTCTATCCCAACTGAAGTGCACCCGGCGTATAGGACGACCCCCCCTACTAGGAGGCATGTTTTTCAGGGGGGGAAAGTAGTCTTATACGCCAGCAAATACTGTAGGTCCCTTTGCTGTCCCAAAAATCACACTGAGAGAAGAACCTTTTATATTTTTACTGCAGCAGAAATACAGACACAGGGGCATATCCCAAATTTCCCAAATCTGTGTGCAGAACAAAAGATTGCATAAGACTTTATAATATTCCATTGAAGGCTGGGAAAGATGATGCTTTTCGGGTCAAACCAATAACCTGGGGTCTCTACCCCTTGCACATCCCACAGCATCAACCCATTGCCATTATGCCAAGTCACCGGGAAAAGGTTACAAAAGGCAATTTCCCATTCTTTCTGAATACTCTGGTAACATAAACAATGGCATGATATAAACAATTGTCTATGGCCTTGAGAATAGAACATATCAGCCTTGGTAACATTTCAAAATACAGCCAAGAACAAGAATAAGTTTCTGGGCCTTCTGGTACACTAAGCTTCTCTTTACAGAACAATAATTAAGAAAATATTATTTCACCCCCTTCTCCATCAGCTGTATGGTTTTTACTTTGTGAGCCACCTTGAGCTGTTCTCTGGAGAGGTGGGATATGCATAAACAAACAGTAACCAAACTGCTGAGGGCTTTTAGCAGAAGGGGTGTGTGTGTGTCTAGGGCAGTTTTCCTCATTGCCCCCTTCTCAGCCATGACTGAGAGTGCAATAAGGTTTGTTGATTTGTTGCACAATTTTGGCTTGGTATATTCAGAAGATGAATGAGGAAAGAGATTCTTTTCCAGATCTATCAATTCACCCCACTCTCTTCCAGGTTATAAATGTTTCATAAACTGACATTTATACCGTCAAATTCCTCCCTCCACTCTTCCGTTCTATCACAGCCTCTTCAGTTTAGAGTTCTGTGATTCTAGCGCTTTCTTTCAGAGGGCAGTCTAACCCCTTTCTTCTCATGCTTTTTCTAAGCACCAAGGTATAATTCTGCAGCTGTGAGCTCTTCCAGTTTTATCCCTTTCAGATTCTCAGCTGCTGCCACCGGTAAAAATTTTCCTGTCAATTTAGCCTAAAACGTTGGTGCCAAGCTGTTGTGGACTCTTCAGTTACTATGGCAACACAGTAGGCCCAGCGCCGCGGTGACAGGTCTGTCTGTGCTGAACCAGAATGAGAAGGAAAATGGGCCTCAGCTAAACATTGGTCCCTCAGCCCCTACCTATAAATAACAGGCAGGAGCAACTGAGGTCTCTGTGCCACAGGCAGACACCTGTTTGTTCAGATGGACATGGGTGTTCATGAGTCATTGGCACTCCTTATAGAAGCTCTTCCACAGAGCTTAATATGAGCCAGGAATGTGTTTTTAGTGACAGGACTCATTGCTGTCTTATGCAAAGTTATTGTAAGAGCACCTCTGAGCACATGAATGCATCACTCACCACTGACCAATCATAGTCTAGTCTACCCTGCACATACTAGTCAAAGGTAGGCAAGTCTGAGTACTCTACTTGTGTCAATTTAGAAATTAAAGATTGTTTTGCATCACACTTCCCAATAGATCTTGCAAGAGTCAATGTGATGCTGCTATCTAAGAAAGAGGCCTTCTGTCCTCTGGAACATCACTAGGAAACACAGACTTGCTCAAGTGGGGCTACTGCATTTCCAGGCAGGGCTTTAAAGAACTAAGTGGGGGGGGGAAATCAGATATTGCCTAATAACTGTAACCCTGCTGTCAAATGTGTCTGTGAATTTAGTTTCCATGAAAGTTAGATACAGACCGTATTTCTAATATTCCAAACCATTTATCTACTTTCAACAAACACATTATGAAATAAATAAGAACTTCCATAAGTTTCTTTTAAGCATCTCACCATGTTTACAATCTTATTTGTGAGAAGGCACTTTTTCACAACAACGTAAGCATGATAAAATCTATCAGTTAGTACATTTTTATCAACTTTTCCTCCAAGGAGATCACAGTGGCATGTATCGTCCCCCTTTTTCATTAAGAGCCTAGCTATATATTACACTTAGGTCTAAATTAATTCTAAGCACTCAGGAAAGTGACCCAGTTATTGCTGGATATTAATCAGCTGGTCAAGCAATCATGGAACCCATTCGATTGTGAGACTGTAGCTCAGCACAGCAGCACCAGATGACACAGTCACAGAGCACTTCCTCATGGGATCAGTAAGTGTAATATTGAGGCTACGTACTGCATGTACTTCATTTGCCATCATTTCATTTGGCATCTGTACAAGTGATGATTCAGAGAAACCTCCGGGCATGACTGGTGCAGTTCCTGCCACTCTGCTCAGCCACCAGTTCCAGTCTGGCTTCCAAAACGTTCTGCCTCAGAGACCCTTTCATTCAGCAAATCCTTTCCACTGACATGCATGCCAGCTCAGTCTGTCTCCCCATGGCTTTTGCGAATGTCTCACAAAGGCACAGTGGCCATTCCACAAAGAGGAAGTTGGCAACCATATTCATTGGACCTCATCAGGATTTACTGTTTGATTAAATCTGGAGAGTTCCCCAATTCTGTCCCTGTCTACCTGTTTTTGAGTGTGTGGGACTCCCTTCATGTTCTTCTCTGCCCTCTGTGATATTCCCTGACGGCTTCCTGTGTGATTTCTCCTTCATATGTC
Source organism: Paroedura picta (assembly GCF_049243985.1). NCBI lineage: Eukaryota > Metazoa > Chordata > Lepidosauria > Squamata > Gekkonidae > Paroedura > Paroedura picta. The sequence continues at coordinate 74,677,150 of NC_135370.1, read as the reverse complement.
TAAGGATATGGGCTCATTTTGGGATCACTGCTGTTGCCACTGAACGTCTGTTTTGTTCAGAGGCATACCGTAACAGAGGTACAGTGAAACATACTACACATATTGATCCCTATCCCCTTCTCACATGAACACTCTGCTAAGCTGCTGGGTGTAGCCGACGAAGTGAGCAGTGACTCACAAAAGCTCATACCCTGCCACAAATCTTGTTAAGTCTTTAAGGTGCTGCCGTACTTTTGCTCTTTTGTACTCTTTGAGAAAAAAGACTGCTTTGGAAGACAGACTCCACGATGTTACCCTCCCCCATTCCCCAGGCTCTGTCCCCAGGAATTTCCCAACCCAGAGTTGGCCACTCTAGGTTTGAGCAGCATTTCCATTTAGCAAATGCTGTTGCTTTAGTGAGGTGTACATAATTAACATTTCCCAGTCTCCCATTTTCCCTATGCTTGCAAATAAAATCAGAAGTTTAAAAATCACCTGCTGCACTGTATTGAAGATGCCTCCTGAGGGAGCAGTATTTCCAGCTGCCATCTTGTTTTATGACCTATGGCCCGTCATGCAATGTTTGGGTAAATATCAACCCTTTTCTTTCATTAGCAGACACCCAGTAAGTCTGAGGCGTGGCATAACCTGTGGAGAAAGGATTGGGTATATTGGTACAGGGAACAGGAAAGTATAGGTACAGCTGTGAAGAATGAGAGCTAATGGAAAGCAATAGCCACTGTTCAGAATCATGCAACACCCTTACGCAAGATACTGAGCTCTAAATTAATTATAAGCAATCAGGAAAGTGACCTGGATATGGCTGTGGACTGCTCAACAACTTGCTTGGCTCCAATTGCATACAGCACAGTATCAGGATGAAAAAGGGATGGGGTGTAGCATAATAAGAATGACCATCTGATAATGTCCATTGCTGAGAGTTATATGCCTCCCCAGTCACCAGCTTCATAAAGGCATGGGGGAAGGGGGGGATCGGGAGTGAATGCCTATTGGATAAAATGCTAGATAGAAGGTGCTGAAGGGAATGATTGACTAGAGGGATACCTTTTGGAGCAAAGCAAAGTGAGAAGACACAACAGATGTTTGCAAATAAGGAACAGGAAATGGAAGGCAAAGAAACACAGGGGTTAAAAGGCAGCAATTCCTAGCTAATCAAGGAAGTGCGCCTGAGTAATCCCTCTCTGTGTGTAATCCTGCATAGCTACTGGGTATGAGAAGCAACATGTCTCCTAATCGCTCTCTTGGGATTTTCTACTTTCTCTTCAAAATAACTGTACAAAGTGGGCAAGAGGATAATATTGCTTCCTAGCTGAATATAAATAATGAGAGCTATTTTTTGTCCCACCTGGCTCATTTTTATGTTTGTTTGTGTTTACCTCCAATTGCAGGATTTGGAGCTGGTCAGTTTTCAGGAGACATCTGTGTTGTTTGAGCAGAGCATGTAAATTAGCGGAGGAAGACTGTTTTCTCTGGGAGAGGCGGAACTGATAAGAACAGTGACAAATGTCTCCCATAGCAATAGGACCATCAGGAACAAAATGGCACATGGAACTAACTGGAGATTCATGAGTAAAGTGAAGAAATAATTCCAAATATACATGTATAGTTTTAGGCTTTTTAAATCACTGATCCAGCTCAGAAAAGCACTGAGAAGTCTTCAAAATGACTTGTGAAAAACTTTCCTGAAAACATCAGGATGGTGCCTACAGACCCTGGCTATAATGGGCCCAGTGATGGAGAGTACCAGACTGAGGAGTAGCTTAAAAGAAGTTTAATAAGTAGAACAATTAATTTAAGTCCTGTCTTAACCACCAACATCACCAGTTTAAAGGATCAGGTAATTGTTGTTATGTGCGAAGTCGTGTCCGACCCATCGCGACCCCATGGACAATGATCCTCCAGGCCTTCCTGTCCTCTACCATTCCCCGGAGTCCATTTAAGTTTGCACCTACTGCTTTAGTGACTCCATCCAGCCACCTCATTCTCTGTCATCCCCTTCTTCTTTTGCCCTCGATCGCTCCCAGCATTAGGCTCTTCTCCAGGGAGTCCTTCCTTCTCATGAGGGGATCAGGTAATAGGCAACATTAAATGATAATAATGACTTTGACAGACCAAAGGTCTGATTCAAATTCATATCTCCTTAAATACATGAAGCTGATTTATACAGAATCAGATGATTGGTCCATCCGGGTCAGCATTGTCTGCTCAGCTTTCCAGGATGTTAGGCAGAAGTCTTTCACATCTTCTAGTACCTGATTCTTTAACTGGACATGTCAGTGATTGAACCTGGAACCTCCTGCAAGTTAAGCAGATACTCTACTACTGAAACACAGCCCCTTCTCTTGCAGTGACAGTGAATCTATCTATAGCCACTTTAAAAAGTTACTGCAATTGAAACAGAAAGAAAACATGCATCTCAATTCTAATTTCAAATTGCCTAAAATTCAGTGGATTTTGTGATAAGTTTGGGCTATTCTTGATAAGTGATTTCATCTTTAATAGTTTCAAGGGTAGTCCCATAAACTTTAATGATGGTAATTTGCACTGATCTTCTCTGTTTTTGCCTGACAAGGACTGGCATTCAGAGATATACTGTCTTTCAACATGAAGGTTCTGTTTAGCCTTTGTGGCTAATAGTAACTGTTGGACCATCTTCTGCTTATTTGTCTAATCTCCTTTCAAAGCCATCTAAGCTAGCAGCAATCACAACATTGATCACAATGATTTCCATAAATTATTTTGTTCATTGTATAAAGTAGTACTTAGCTTTTTATGTTCTGCAGCTAGTGTCCATCAACTTATTTCAGTGACCCCAAGTTTTAGTATTATAAGTTCTAATATCATAAGAAAATATTTTTCCCTTTGTTCACTCTGCATCTTGCATGATTTTAGAAACATCTATTACATCCCTCCTCAATCTCTTTATTTTAACTGAAAGACCTAGGCTTTCCTCATATGGAAAACATAGCCATTTTGACTAGCTTTTTCTATACCTTTTTCTTATTATTGTCCACTTTCCCAGCTCGGAGAGCTCTTAACAGTCTGTATAAGTCTTCAGCATCCTGAACAATCCGGTGTTATCTGTAGTCTTGGCCAATTCAGTACTACTTCCTGATCCTTCATAAACAAATGAAATATATGCAATCCTAATGTTAGTCCCTGGGGAATACCACTGCTTAATTCTCCATGAGAACTGCTCTACCCTCTTGCTTCCTGTTGTTTAACCCACTACTAATCCATGAGAGAAATCTTATCCTATTAAATTTTCTCAGGAGTTTTTGGTGAATGACTCTAAAATCTTTTTAGAAATTCTAGTACGTAATGCCTATCAGAGCACCATTATCCATATGTTTTTTTAACATTCTGATGGAATTCCAGAAGGTTAGTGAGGCAGGACCTTTTTTAGTCTTGAAGTTGAAAGGTCCAAGCTCCTCTGTTTAAAGACTTCTCCCTCTTACAGCAACCCCAAAAGCCCCCTGAAATACTGTTTCCCCAGGGATTAGGGACCACCAGGAATAAATGGGTGAGGTCTCCCATAGAAGTGGGGAATCAGCAAAAATTGCTGATCCTTTCCATGAAATTTGTAGGCAGGATCCAAGCCTGTTTCAGTTAATTCAACCTAAAAATCATATTTGCCATTTACTACAGCCATGTCACACTGCCAAAAGCTATGATAATTCTTCCTCTATGGGTCTTGTTCCTCTATATGCTTAATTGTTTCAGCTTTAATAACAGTTTCCATAAGTTTTCCTGAATCAAATATTGGCTTATCATTTCCTCAATCTCTTTAAGTCCTTAAAAATGGTATTATGTTTTAACTTTTTCACTCTCCTGATAAAATGGCTGGTTTTTGTGACAAGTTGAATATCAAAAATACACAAATCACAATATAAATAGAATTGTTGCGAATCCATGACAAAGGCAGATCCAAGACCAATATAGATTGTGAAAAACAGAATTAACAAAAGGTATGTGTCATATCTAATTCCAGATAAAACACCACCACATAATATTTAAAGACAATTTGCACTGTTAGAAAATCAGCACTTTCATGTTTGAATTCTATAAGAATCCTCAGATGAATATAATCCAAACTTATTTGTTTTTTTATTGATAAGTTGGCCCTAGAACTTCATCTCTTATCACCATTTAGTGACTCAGTTCTTCAGATACCGTCCACAAAATCAGCAGTTACAGCGTGGGTAATTGCTCTGCATCTTCCACAGTAACTACCAACACAAAAGATCAATTCAGCTTCTCTGTGGCCTTCTTTTAGCAATCTTTTCACTCCTAAAAGCCCACCTGCTTCCCTGGTTGGTTTCTTATTTCTGATGTATTTAAAGACATTTTTATTGTTTGTCTTAATATTTTCAGTAGGTTGTTCCCCACATTTTCTTCTTTCCTTATTGTCAAATAATTTTCCAGAGCCTGTGCTCCTTCTTGTTCTTAATTGAGTAAGTCTTCCATCTTTAAAATGTAGTACATTCTACCACCTTATTCTCCTGCATGTGTGAATCAAACTTGATTTGTGGTACATAGCTGAGCTTCAATTAATATAGATTTAAATAACCGTAGTTTCCTATCCTGTTCTGACCAAAACTCTCACACCTCCAGCATCTTGGTTGCAAACATCTGTGAATGCTGGTTTATCTGTCTCCATAGGCATATAGACATATATCCTGACAATGTGGTATGGCCCATTTGAAATGCTGAGGCAGCAAGCCTTGAGACTTAGATGTTATACTCAGGTAGGTTTGTCAGACGTTAGAGATTCTCATCTGCCCTTGAACTTAATACCAATGAACCTGGTGGGATAAATGAAACTCAGGCACTCTGTCAGCAACAGTGAGCTGGCATATATGGACAGACAAAGCTACCTTATAACAAATCAAACCATTGGTCCTTCTAGCACAGCAGTGTGTGGGAGCAAAGTTTCTAAGATCTTGGTGTCAAATTATGTCTGATGCTAAGAGCTCTGTGAATATTATTTCCCCCACATTTTAAAGGGAAATAGCCACTCTGCAGAAGCCCAGTTTGAATAAAGGCTATAGTACATGGAAGAGGCTTTGACCTTCCCCTGCTGACATGCACACATACTATTATTATGCATTCAACAGGCAAAAAGAGGATACTTATATTCCCCCCCCCCCCAACTTCCATGGCTAGTAACAACCTGGTGGCAGTGAAACCACAAAGGTGGAAAGGTTAAATTCCCTTTTTCTAAACCATAGCCCCAATCTCAGTCAAGGCCACCTGCTATTTCCCTTTTAAAAGGCTGCGTTGGTCAGTTCATAAATTGCAAGTGTCCAGTGTGTAGAGGACTTTCCTAGTCCAGCTACTTGAGAACCTCCAACCAAAAATATTGGTGATTGAACCTGGAAGGTTGCACATGCAGGGAGTATACACTACTCCTTAGGTGTGACCTCTCCTGTGAGTCAGAACTCTGCAGGGACCTGGACCTGAAACATATTTTCAGTGCCAGGGTCCATGATTCCTCTCAGCGTGTATGAATACTTGCTACCTTATCACAAAGGGTCACAGTAGACATGACACAGGAGCTATCATTATTTATTTTAGACTTTTTTGTCCTGCCTTTCCACCCAGTTAGGTTCTCAAGGTAGAGACATTTAAAATACTAAAAAAAACCCCAACAACTTTAAAAACAATTTATCTCTCACCTGCCTAGCCTAGTTAGCCTCATCACATCTTGAAAACTATGCAGGGTCAGCCCCATCGAGCCCTTGGATGGGAGACCACCAAGGAAATCCAGGGTTCCTGTGCAGATGCAGGAAATGGCAAACCATCCCTGAATGGCTCTCACCTTGAAGCCCTATGGTGGTTACCGTAATTTGCCTGCAATTTGTCAGCAAAACCTCAACAATACAATAAATGCATAAATAAGATGGAGGATCAGGATGGGAATGCAAAATAAGACATGTACTTATTCGTGCACCCAACTGTTCCTGTGTAATGTAGTGTACTTGTAAGGGAAATTAACGCTCTCCCATCTTACTTCACTGTTCTTTTATACGCGTGCGTGCGCACACGCACACACACAGCCAGTTTGAATACCAAAAATGAGCCGAAGAGTAAAAAATAATTCAAATGATGGAATGCAGTGTGAGAACCCAGAAGAGTGGGCATAATTTAACTCCCCCCCCATCTACTCTCTTGATTTTGTGCACAAAAGTACACCCCTCACCCACTCTTTTCCTGATCAATGATTAGGCATGAATAAATGTAAATGAATGCCCAGAGGATACCTAACTTGACTCTCAGAATCCAAATAAACTTTTGCATATCTCAGGCACCCCACTTCTAAATATTTGTCTTTATCTATAGTGCTATAGTACACTATTGTCAGAGAACATGACTTAACATCACAATTGAGCCTAGGGGTGCCAGCTCTGGGTTGGTAAATACCTGGAGACTTTGGGGCTGGAGCCAGGATAGGGTGGGATTTAAGGTGGGGGTGGGGGACCTCAGTGGAGTATAATGCCATAGAGCTTACCCTCCAAAATAGAAATTTTCTCTTTAGTCTGGACATGAGCTATAATTCAAGGGGATCCCCAAGTCCCACCTGGAGACTGGCATCTCTAATTGAACCCCAGTGTCTAATCTAAACTAATCACTTTCCATGGGTTCAACTATCAGAACTACAGAAACACCTTATTTTCAGTATGTATCAATGTATGTGTGTATGTACTCTGATGGCATATGAAAACTAAATTGGATTAATAGCTGACCCATTCCAGAATAGAATGTGAATGGCTGAATGGATACATTTAAACAGCTGCTATCTCAATGGGTTAGTGTATTACACATTGTCTTACCAAAGATGCTCCAAAAACCTAGCTTCGGTCTAACATTGTGACCAATCTCTCTCTCCTCTCCCCAGGCCTCATTGTGGGCCTGGGACTATGAGAGCTCAGAAGGAGATACTTGGTAAAAGAAGCTAGCTACAGTAAGAGCAGAGGAGTAGGATCCCTTGGGTGGCCCAGGATAGCAGAGGGAGGGAAAGGGCAGCTGCCTAACCAGGAACAGCCTGGACTAGGCAATGGAAGGGTCCCGTATTGTGTCAAATACAGAGGCTGTGTTAGCTGTATGAAGACTTTGCATAATGTACTTCATAGGCTTATGAAATTTAACAATTCCCTGACCTTTCCTTTTTGGAATCTGGGAGCAAGGTACCATGTCTTTTCAGGCAGAATGTTTATATTTTTATCTGTTCATTAATATGCAGGCATTGAGCAGATAAAGCATCTTCTATCACAACTTTGCCTGCTGAATGTCTGCTTCTCATGCAGCAGTTAAAATCAGTGTCAATGGCTGATAAGGATAACAATCTGTTACTATATCCCTGTTGTTGTTAATGCTTCTTAAGCCTAGAACAAACGGCTGCCGCTGGATCAGGTGGCCCACCAACCTAATGAGTAAGACATTTCTTTTGACCTTTTATAGTCATGCAGCTATTTCTCAGTAGCCAGCCTTTGCCTGTGCATTTGTGCTGTTTACCCTGTTTTATATTCAGACAGTGGGTGCTTTGGGGCCCCATATTGTCTTTTTGTTCTATATTTATACACTGCTGAGAGTTATACAGATATGGCTCATAGCTGAAGCTTGTTGGCCCTGTTACAATAAACAAGGGAAAGCAAGAGGAAGAAGAGGAGGACAGATTTGATTAGAGACAAATGTCACTCCCAAATGGTAGGTTGTTGGCGCCAAAGGAAGATGAGGAGACAAGGGCTGAATGCTGTGCCTGATGTGGGCAGGAGACGAGGACGCAAAATCCTGAACTGCGGCTGCCCACAGTACATGCCCAGAAGCCAGATCCTTACTGAGGCAGTTACCATGGGGCAAAAGATAGCACCAAGAAATAATGCAGGATAGGTGAAACAGAACTGGAGGCATAACTTGTACATAAAAAGCATACACAATCTTGAAAGCTTCTATTCCAGGGTGCTGTGTGATTTAAGCATATTTACTGGTTTCTATGGTTAACTTCTGTGAGCAGTATTGGAGTCCACACCCACCTGAAAATGCTAGTCTATAATCCTAGACCAGCAGTAAGAGAAAAATACTCTACATGTGCTCAGAGACACTCTCTTCAGCATTACTTCACATGTTCTGGAGTTGCCATTGAAAGAGTTCAGGCTTAATCTGAGCAAAAATGAAACCCTTGAGACCCCCAAGAGGGTGCTGATTCTGGGTACAGGGATTTGCACAGGGTGGAATTGGTATCCTACAAGCTCAAGAGCCTGCATATTTCATGTTTGAGATACCACTGGCATTTCTTGTGGGCATGCCAAGTATATATAGGAGCATATGATTTGGGGGTGGGGGGTAAGGAATGCACACTCACGCACTCAACACATATTTACACACAGTGGCCTGTCCTGAAATGGTCATTTTGTTCTCTCTCATGCTTACGAAATGACTCACAAAGCGTGCAGATATCCTGCAGTCTCCTCCGCTACCCTGACAGATGCCTGGAGTGCCCTTGCTTGCAGGAAAGATTTAACACTCTACTGACTGCAAGCTCTAAAACTCATATGCCGGACAAAAGGGGAGAAAGAAAGTCCATTAACAGACATCCAGCCATGAGATGCATGGCTCTCTTCCCTTGGGAGTGCCACTGGATCTCACCTGGCAATGTCAGCGATGTGCAGATGCTGGACCAGGCTGGGATGAAAGCGGGAGTGGGGGTGGGGAAGGAGCTTATACTGTACCTCGCAGCTGCTGAGAGGGACAGCTGTTTGCCTCCAGCCAGGGGTCCACAGGATGTACGCTGCTGCTACTTGCCTCTTGCCTGCTCCTCTGAGGCTGGTTATCCCTCAACATGTGTCCATTTCTCTGCTAGCAGCTCAGGTAGGGCGACTGTGTCAGACACCACCTCCTCCTTCTCTCCTCTCCTCCTCCTTCTCTTCAGTGCAGCAGCTTCCTGCTCCTCCTGCAGGCAGCCATCCGCTGCTACTGGCTCTAGAGACGAGCTGCACATTGGCTAGTCTTGCTCCCGTATTTAAAATTCTGTGTGGTGATCAGAGAGGCTATGACTCACTTACTGCCTTTTGCTCGAACAGGCAGCAACTGAGCAAGTGGCTATTCTGGGACTTAGGCTGTGAAGCAGCAAGTAGCCTCTCTTAGTACATCTTCCCTAGCACCTCCGCACCTATTGCAAGGGAATTCACCATGCTGGCACCTTGTGGCCAGGCAATGCACGGGTACAAGCACAAGTACGTTTACCCTTGCACACTGCTCTCATTGTCTCATCACACACTACCTTGCACTGTATCCGTTGTACAGACTGAGTAGCAGTTTTATGACTGCAAGACAAGCATTATCTCTGAAGAAAGATTGCGAAGAAGGAGCAGGGATGTTTTGGGTTATAAGTATAGGAATTAGTCTTTGCAGTTGGACATGATAGTTTTATATTTTCTTGTTTAAAATCTATTTGAACAAAGCACTCTTTTTTTTTAAGTCTTTATGCCCTAATGGACACAGATAAAAGTTCTGTTCTCACTTCCCAAATTAGACCTGTTTATGTGACCTTCAGCCATTTGTCTCAAAAGTGTTTAAATATGAACGACAGGAACATCTGCTGATGTCCTTTAATAATAATAACTCATAAAGCAAAGCTTGGACAGGGAGATCGAGAACATGTCTTCTAGAGAGGAAGGAACATATGAGCCCAAGTAACAGATCCATACTCCAGATGTTATATGATAGGGGGCCAAGACAAAGTTTTTCCTCAGGTCTAATGTGATATCACTTTTTCTTCTTGACTTTTTCTTTTAGCTTGTATCACAACTTATTTGCTTGAGCCAGTTCCATTCTTTTTATATTGGGAACTCTGGTCACTGTTTTTCTCTATTGTGTATCATAATCTGGATGATATAGGTTAGTGGGTGCTTTTATTGAGTACACTTCACAAACTACTTAGGATATTATTATTATTAATTGAACTTATATCCTGTCACTTTCCGAAGACTCATGGCGGCTTACAACATAACCCTCCTCCTCTGTAAAATCACCACATAAAACTTATTATACCCAGGGCTCTAAGCCCCCTGTTGAACTGTGACAGCTCCATTTAGGGCCCTCAACTCTCCCAGGAGCTCATTCCACCAGGTTGGGGCCAGGACTAAAAAGGTCAAGGCCAGGCATACTTCCTTAGGGCAAGGGACCCAAAAGATTCGTGCCCACAGAGTAAAGGGCTCTGTTGAGAGCATAAGCAGGCAAGCAGTCCCTCAGGTAGGCAGGGCCCAAGTCACAAATGGCCTTGAAGGTCAAAACCAAAACCTTGAAGTTGTTCTGGGCCAGAACTGGCAAACAATGCAGCTGCCTCAGCACCAGCCAGATTTGAGTCCTCCAAAATGTTTTTGTGAGGACCCTATCAGCTACATTCTGTACCAGCTGGAGTTTCTGGGTCAAGGCCAAGGACAGACCAACATAGAGCAAGTTACAGAAGTCCAATCTAGAGGTGACCACTGCATGGATCACAGTAGCCAAGCAGTCTGGGGGCATGTAGGGCGCTAGTAGCCTTGCCTGAAGCAGATGGAAGAATGCCGTGTGGGCTACTCCTATGACCTGGGCCTCCATAGACAGACATCCAGAATCATGTCCAAATTCCTCACCAAGGACAAGATGTCAAGCTGTGCCCCAGCCAAGGTGGGCAATTGTACTTCCTGTCCTGCCACCTTTTTGCTCAGCCACAGGACTTCTGTCTTGGAGGGGTTGAGTTTCAAGCGATTCTGCTCTAACCATCCAGCAGTTCCTCCCCACCGCCAGGAACAAGTTCCATAGTATTCAATGGGGCTTTCTCCCTGGAATGTATTTTAAGGCTGCAGCTGTAAACTCTATTGATTCCCATATAATTAAGCATTTTTATGGATGAACACAGACTTTCTTAACTAGGGTTTCATGAAACCTTGCTGAACACAGACTTTCTTAACTAGGATTTCATGAAACCTTGCAGTTTATTGATGGCCCTAGAAGGGGTTCCTGAATGAGTGGGAGTCAATATATATATATAAATATAAAAATAATATTTGTGAAACATTTAATTGGGTGATATGACCATATATGGTCATGTTGACCACCACGCCTCCCAAAATGGCCAGTGATAGGCCTGGAGGGAGTGGAAAGGGAAAGGCCCTGGGTGAGTGTATGCACACCTATCCCAACCATATTCTGCACAACTATACAATTTCTGGTGTTTCTTGAAGCTTGAAGAATATTTCAGAGGTTTCTCAATGATAACAAAGTTTAGAAAGGATGGTCTAACTGCTGATTTAAAGTTGTCCCATGCTATATAGTAAGTAACTCTTTAGCGAGGAATGTTAACAATCAAAAACATCATGCAGTGACATCAAAATCCTACTGGCTGAGATTATGGAAAAAAATATTTTCTACCATAAAAATGGCACTCTGTATGTTTTATCAGAAGCAGAGCAAAAAAAGTTAAAATACTCAAATAACATCTATAAAACAGCAGCCAAGTAAAGCATCACATCAACACAGCAGCAGTCAAAGACAAATAATCATTAAACATTAAATATTATAAAGTTGGAGTTGCATGCAGCCAACTCACTCCCTACACCAGTGGTCCCCAACCCCCGGTCCGGGGACCAGTACCGGTCCGTCGGTCAGTCGATACCGGGCCACGGCTCTGCCTCGTCCTCCTCCCCAGCTGGTGGCTTGGGGGCTGCCATGCCACTCTGCCGCCAGCTCACCTTTGGTGCTTTCCAGTGGGCACCATGGCTGGGGTTCCCCCTCAGTATGGCACTGCGCAGCTGCTGCTGGCAGCGCCCCCCAGCAGGCAGCAGGAAGTCAGGGGCACTGGCAGGAAAGCAAGTGGAGCAGGGGCTCAGGCGGCGGCAAAGTCCCTCGGCAAAAGACTACTCCCCCCCCCCCCCCCGGCCTCAATAAAATTGTCAAGCTTTGACCGGTCCCCGGTGATAAAAAGGTTGGGGACCACTGCCCTACACAATTGGTCCTGGGGGTGTGCTGCCAATAGGGAGATACCACTCTGCTAGTGAGGACCAATCAATGCAAATTGTACTCTGTCAATGAGAGCCAATCAGTTCAAATTACAATCTGTCATGCAGACAACTCAATCCCTACCTGATTGGCCCTCCCTGGGAGTGTGCAACCAATAGGGAGATCACACTCTGCCAATGAGGAACAATCCTGGGGCTTATCTGTCCTCTTCATCCTGGGTATAAGAGGTACTGGCTTTTGTGAAAGGCCCTGCTACTGGTAAGTTGCTCCATTCTCAGTCTCTATGCTATAAGGAAGCAAAGATGAGCTGCACAGGAGGTAGAGATAATCATTATTTCAAAAACAGAATGCCAAGGGACATACAGAATGCAATGAATGTCTTAACTGAGTCTAGTGAGTCAAAGGTTCCTTCAGGCAGTCCAAGGGCATGAGCAGAAGGAGCAGGTCACAGACTGTATCTACAACCCAGACCTCTCAGCCTCAAGTTGATATAGACTGTCAGCCGTCTGTAATGAATCCCAATCTTCTGCAGTCAGCAACTGTCTTGCTAACATGTTGTGGTGCCTTTTATACTGGAGCTTTCTTCTAGCACATAGATGGTATTGCTTAATTGGCTCAAGTGGGCTGAGCCAGGTGGGCTGACAAGGTAGATATCTGCAGCTGGAGGATGGGCAGAGGAATGAGGAGCTTCTGCAACAACTTCGGAATCTAAGCTATGGTTTATCTGCAGCTCCATTCCCTCCTACTTGTCAGAGTTCTCTGCCTGTTGAACATCTGGCTGGGCTAAGCTCTCATCCAGCTGAGGCTTGGGGGAAGCTGGGAGTTCCTGGCAATGCTTTTCCTCTAAAACAGGGGTGGTCAACCTGTGGTCCTCCAGATGTCCATGGACTACAATTCCCATGACCCCCTGCCAGCATTTGCTGTCATGCAGACAACTCAATCCCTACCTGATTGGCCCTCCCTGGGAGTATGCAGCCAATAGGGAGATCACACTCTGCCAATGAGGAACAATCCTGGGGCTTATCTGTCCTCTTCTTCCTGGATGTAAGAGGTACTGGCTTTTCCATAGTATTCCATATCATTTGCTGACAGGGGCTCATGGGAATTGTAGTCCATGGACATCTGGAGGATCACAGGTTGACTATCCCTGCTCTAAGGTGTACTCCCTAACAACTCCTCACAACACCTCCCCATGACCCTATAGCTAGTCATCAGAGCACTCTTTGCTTTCCCCACCCTCCATCTCCTCAGAGGAGCTGGTGGGATCCAGCAGCCTTCTCCACCCAGCCTGGCCCTTGGGAGATGTGGGGGGATGGGAAGGAGGCAGCACTCCACAGCTTTGCCTGTCCTTTGGGAAATGTAGGGGGTGGGAAGGAGGCAGCCTTCCCTGTCCAGCCTTTGACCCATTATGCACGGGGGTTTTAGCGCACATTCGGGGTGGAATGGCGGCGACTAAAATCACCGATAATGCACGGAGCCGGCTGCAACCGGCCGCAGCTTCGGTGCATGCCGCCGAAAAAGCCGCGTCAGTGAAATGCGGAAGAAAGCGCAGCTTCCGGGTGACCGGGGCGCAACCAGAAGCGGCGCCCGGATCGCCGCGTGCATAATCGGTTACTCTGGGTTTTGCCGCCGTCGCGCCCCGCCCCGTACATAACCGGTATGCGTCGCGTCTTCCCCCTCCGCGTTTTCCATGTGACCCGAAATCGCTGTTTCGGCGGCCGTGCATAATGGGCCTTTGTGAGATGTTGGGTGAGTGGGAAGGAGGCAGCACCCCACAGCCTTCCTAGTGAGAGGTGGGGATGGGGGGACAGTGGTGACCTATATAGACACTGTTGTATGTGGGTGGGGGTAGGACGGCCAGTGCCCCTCCAAAGAAGCTGTTTTCTTCAGAACTGATGTCTCCCTCCCCTCCCCCTTCTTTCTTTCTCTTTCTCTCTCTTTTTTTCTCTGTCTCTGTCTCTGTCTTTCATCTTCCTGTAGGTTTCCAGGCCTCCACCTGGAATTTTTCAGCCCAGCTGGCTGCATAGATGTGAAGTCAAGAATCAAACCCAGCTCTTGAGATTAGAGTCTGCTACTCTAACCATTTCACCACTTCTTGAATCTCAAGATTAAGTGGGGAGCAGGGGGAAGAAGGCCAGCCCCCAGGAAGGTCACAGTGCAGGTATATATTCTAGTGCCATTGTATTCCTGGGTGCAATGGGTTTTGCCCCTAGCTCTCTATAAAGCTTGTTCTGATTCTTGGTTGCTTATGTGAAATACTCCATTTTAGAACAAATCATCACCAAAGTTCATTGGTGCATGCACACCTACATGCTACATGTACACAAATAATGCCAGGGAGTTATAGCCTCAACATTATAATGTGAGATACAAGGGTCCTAGCTGGTAGGTTAGATAGTGCTCAGAGCAGCTGCATATTTACTTTATATCCTAAAGCTGCACCATAACCATGTAGGCTTGGTGGGAGGTAGGCAGGAGGGAATCTGATTTTCACTCTTATTGAGTTCATTGGGACTGTTTAGATTTATGCCAGTGTTTTTGCTGTCATGTTGGTGTGGGGCTCAATTATCATTTTACACAGTTTACAGTCCAGCATTAGTAATGTCACCTGAAATTAATAATTAGGTAGGGAATCAGAGGCTGGGAATTCCTGGCATACATGCCAAATAATTGCGCTCTCAATGAGCAGCTCATAAATGCAGGGCTAGTTCTTCACTTAAGCAACTGAAGAAACTGTAGCAGTAGCAAGGGGACTGTAAGCATGGGGGAAGGCAACATGTATGACTTATGATGAACATCACTGCTCCTGAATCCACACAGCTCCTAGCCAGGTCCAAAGCAAGCTCTTGGGATGCTGATAGAACTGCCAATTCTGGACTGGGAAATACCTGGAGTTTTGGGGTAGAGTTCTGGGAGAGAAGAGCTCTTTGCATGGTATAACGCTATAGAGTCCACCATCTACAGCAGCCATTTTCTCAAGGGGAACTGATCTTAAATGTCTGAAGATCAACTTGTAATAGTGAGAGATCACAAGGTACCACCTGAAGGCTAGCAACCCTAGATGCTTGCAGTACCCATAGGCCTTGCTTTTCTCCCTGCATGTCTGGCTAAGTACAAATCAAACCTCTCCACCCATTTTGTTTGCTGATATACTAACATCTTCACATGTAGGTTTATGGTTACCAATCTCAAGGTGAGACCTGGAGTTCTATCAGATTTACATGTGGCTGGGACAGGGTAAAAGCTGAAACGGTCCTCAATGGCCTGGAACAGGCATTAAACAAGAGTACTGCAAAAACAGTAGGCTGTGTTACAGACACTTGAGAACACTATTTTAGAAAAGTGTAACTCTCACCCCTTTATTAACCTGTTCTGGGCCAAAATGCTTCTGAAACACCCCTGAACGGGTATTAAACAAGAGTACCACAAAAAACAATATTTCAGAAATGAAAAACTGCAACTCCCGCATTTTTATTAACCCTTTCCGGGGCAAAATGTATCTGGAACACCCCGGAATAGGCTGGAATGTACATTAAACAAATAATAGTACTGCAAAAACAGTGGAAGGTGTTAAAGACATTCCAAAACAATATTTTGGAACTCTAAATGCAGATGTAGCACATACTTGCAGGTCTTTTTCATTTCTAAAATATTTTCAAGTGTCTGTAATGCATCCCACTGTGTGTGTGTGTGTGTGTTTTAGTACTCTTGTTTGTTTAATGGCCGTTTCGGCCCTGTCCCCGAATATTGTAAAGACGACATGCAGTCCAATGTAAGAAGAGAGAAGGGCAGAGACTGGCTCCTTTCGAGGGAGACGCCGGCCTCTAGAAATCAAAAATCAAAACCAATAAAAATGTTTACATGACACGAGAAGGGGGGGGCGCCATGGAATACGGAGGTTAGGCCGGCTGGCCGGGCTTCTTTAAGCCCGAAGTGGACGCTCTGTTCCTGTTATTGCGCTGCTCTATGGTAACGCGGAAGTGAATAGACGATCGGTACTCGGGCTGGTGTCTATGGTTGGGAGTCTGTTCTCCAGAGTGGCTCCAGTCTTTGCAGATAACGAGGTTTGTGTGGTGGGGCCTGGGAGGCTGCGCCGGCGTTGCCATGGCTACTTCCTCCCAGCTGGCTCTCCCTGTGTCATGTGCTTGCCGCCCTCTTCCTTGCTCCAGTCTCCTCTTTCCTGTCGGAGGGCTGGAGGGGTCGGGTGGCGCTCGCGGGGGTGAGTACGCGGCCCCTTCTCTTCTCTGGCGGGGTTCTGCGAGGGAGCCCCGGAGTTTTGGAAACGAGGAAGGAGTGAGCACAACTACCCAGCTCTCAAATAAGGGACATTGGACAGTCACGTGCCTCTGTGGGTATTGCAACAGGTTTACCTTGTGAGGTTGCTGGCTTGGTGCTTGCCTAGAGAGTATATATAGCTGCTGCTGCTGCTGGTCTTTGCTTTGGGTTGGTTGGTGCTGCTGCTTTTTCTCAAGCAGGAGTTGTTGTCCCCTAGTCACTGTTGTTATCGGTGGGGTGCAGTTATTTCAGAGCATGTGGTCTTTAGAGGTCCAAATTTGATTTGGGCTCTTGTTCTGAGGTTATTATACTTGTGTCCTTTTCTTGATTTCTACAGATGGCACCTGCTACCCAAAAGGAAATGATGCTGCATAGTTTGGCACAGTTACTACAGGATTCTGGTGAGGGTTTGTTGGCATCTCTCCTCTGAAATGGGAGGGGGGGGAAGCAGTAGCCAAAGCTCTGTTCCTGCTGTGAAACCAGTCCAGAGTCTACAGTGCATATAACAGGCCTTAGTGAATGTTCTTTAGCTCTAGGAACTAACCTCAAAATGTAAAAACCTGACTAATCTTTAAGGATTTTGTACTTTAATCATCATATTTTCTAAGTTGATACATCATACCTTATTATACCTTTTTTACAGTTCCTTGTATTTTATTAAAGTTGTAATGTGTTGTACATAGATAAATATTGGGGTACCCCTAATAGTCATCGGTGTAACAAAAAGCTAACTTGCAACCCTAGCCTAATTCCTGAAACAGTGATTCATAATTCCATTATTGCTTTCAAAAGCTCAGCTTAATCAAACTTTGGAGCCAGTGTTGAAAACAACTTTAAGAAAAGAATTTGCCACCATTGAATAGCGTGAATAAATTCACTTACAAGCAATGATGGTAGTTGTATGCAATTTTTGAAATGCACAAAAAATATTCTGATACAAAGTGATAAGCAAACTTTGGATTGAATCGGAGCAGCTGTTTTGCAGAGTTTATATCAATCTCGCTTTATTACAATATGGTTCAATATGGTTTCTTTCCATACAGGTCCCATGGTCCTAAACCTAGCTTTTTGCTAGTAAGATGGTGTGTAGCCACCCATTCTACTTTTGTACTTTTTAGTAAGATCATTACTAACATTGAATGGAAGTCCAGCCTTTCTTAGGTATCATGCACAAGAAAAAGGAGATTGTTATTGGATGGGTACAATGTGTTTCTGGGTTCCCAAGTTCCTCCTTCCTTGAGGAAGAAATCTAGGAGACAATTCTCTGTGTCACTTCAGTGAACTTTGTTCTCCTATACGTGCAAGAAAATGGTGAACAATTACAGGAGAGTAAGGACCATGTCTGTGACAAGTATAGAATCAAGGCACACACTTTGGAGACATAGCAGAAGAAGTAATTATAGCTTACATTCTGTTTGCAGCTTATGATAAGATATTGTGCTGATGGGGTTATAAAACACTACTGAGACTTTTTTCCATGGTATGAATGAGCAGTAAGTAAATATGAGTTTGTTAATGGTCTTTTTTTCTTTAGGAGATTTGGTTCTTGATGGTACTAGTACCTTGACCTTATTCACCTCCACACTGCACTATCTCACACAAATATTTGAGCAGCATCTAATACCACGAAACCAGAATCATGGCTTTATTGCACTCTCATCACACCCTGCTGAAACTTCTACCATCCTTCAAGCTCAATTCCTCTTTGATGTCTTGCAGAAGACATTGTCTTTGAAGGTATATAATGAAATGGGAGATTGGAAGTCTTTGTTTTTTGTTTTGAGGGTGATCATCAACCTGAGGTGGACTGGGCTGGTTGTAGTATGCTAGTGAAATAAATTGACAAATAGTGGCAGAGATCAGCTGACAATTTTTTTAAGGCACTTAATACATTTTATTAGGACCAATCAAGATATCAGAAAACGTTGTGCAAGCTTTTAGATTATTTAGAACCCTGCTTCAGCCTGGATGCTGAGTAAAAAAAAAAAGCAAAGGAAGGGAAAGAAGGAAGAAAATTATTACTTTCCTCCATCTTGGGTTCTGAATGATCAGCCTGATGAAGAGCTGCAGAGAATGTGAAACTTGCATATTGACTTTATTAAGACCAACCAAAAATAATCAAAGGTATTGAGTGACTTCTAGAATCTCTGTAGTTGAGATGCCAGGTTGTAATTCTTTCCCAGAAGGCTTAGGTTAGTTCAGTGAGTATTAATTTCTTACTATCTTAACAAAGCCTGTATAATTTGTTTAACTTCTAGTGTCAAGCATATCTTTCTGAAAAAACTAAATGAAAGGTGAAGAAAAGTTCAGGTAACACTTTGCAGATACTGACTTGGATCTTGTGATCTGTCAGCAAGAAGTGTTGATGGTTGTGGATGTTTCCCCACATAGTCTTCCTACGCAGCAGTCCTTTCATATCCTTAGAAAGTTTGCAGGGCCTGTATGGACTAATAGCTATGTATGTGAATCAAGAGGCTACAGTGGGGAGGAGGACATAATATGCGTCAGTTGTGCTAATAAGAGGAGGCAGCAATTTCAATCCCCCCTCCCCACTTTAGACTCCTGCCCCATGTGCCTGTTGTTCTATCCTCATCTGGTTCCAGAAAGGATTTCTGTGGGATATGAACAGCAAAGTGGAAAGATATGTGATCTTTTAAAATGGAATTTCTGGAAACTGCCCTTCCACAGAGCTATGGACCCTTCTTACTTGTAAGCAGAACTCTGGAAAATGTTCATAGTCTGACTGATTACACAGCTAATGTCTGTTTAATGTGGAAGATTTAATTTTTATTTACAAAATCTATATGCTGCCTTTTGGCCCAAATAGGGCCACAGGCAGCTGACAATCGAATAAAAAACTATATATTGTTCTATTTTGAGTCAATTTAAAACCCAAAATAAAACTTGTTTAAAAACAGCAATTAAAACATAGGGCGGTAACTTTTCTTGTCTGATGTGAAATCATAGTCGAGGAATTGCATATATGTTCACAACTTGCTTCTTCTATGCCCTGGGTTTAGCAAGCTGTATGATTATGTTGTAACAAGTATTTCTAGTGTTATCCGTCATTGTTTCGGGCTACTTGCCTGAAGAGCTTTGCAACCATCTTATGGGAGGTACTGGAGTAATCATAAAATAACTCAGTGTTTTTCACCCATGTCTATAGTCTAGAGTGTGGGCAATAGCAGATTCAATCAAGTCTGACTACCATAAGGCTGAGGAGGTGGTGGAAGGTTGGCAAAGGAACTAGCTTCCTCTTAGCTGTAAATGTATATTTGTGCCATCTGTTGAAGCAGACACAAACAGATTGAAGGACCTGGAATGTGCTGGAGATGCTGTTCATGAATGCTCAGTAATCTTGTCTTAAAATAAATGGACTGAAATTTAGTGATAGAGATGAGAAAAGGTAAAGTGTAATTTAAATGGTTCTTGTAAGGGTAACAAAAGGATAGAAATCAAACTCGGAGTCTACACTTCTGCACTACATATACATTGGTCAGCTTACATATGTACTTAATGGCAATTGTCTTTTTAATGTGAGACACATCTTCTGGTGCGCCTTGTCAAACAGGAATGTTTGACGTTTGTCGTCCCTTCCACGAAGTGCAAAAGAAGATGAGGGCCCAGCTAGTGGCTATACAGGCCCCTGGGGCCTGGGCAGCTGCTGCACAACCTGCAGAGGTCGAGGCAGTGATTGCCCCACCCCTGTGGCATTTGCAACAGCTGTGCCAGCCCCGGGGGGGGGGGCCTGGACAGCCGCTGTGCAACCTGTGGGGGTCAAGGCAGTGGCAGAAGAGCAGGTAAGCAGCAGGAGGAGGGAAGGGAGTGTGTGTGCGTGCACATTTGCTTGCTTGCTTTGAGGGAGGGAGGTTGGGACATCAATGGGTAAAGGGGGAGAGGAGAGAGAGTCCTTGTCTGTGTGTGTTTGCAAGTGAGGGAGGGGAGAGGAAATGAGGTTGGGAAACCAGGTAAGGGTTTGAGGGGGGAGGAAAGGGAGTTTCTGTATGTCTGTGTGTGTGTGTGTGTGTATTTGCGAGTGAGGGAGGGGGTCCTGACCAAGTTGCTCCAGAGCAGGTATGTGTCCCACATACCCTCTGAGAGACAGACAGTCAGGGCAGTTTATTCTTCCAGTCTCTTTTGGGTGGAGACTGTTTAGAGGCAAGAGACTACTGGGGAACTTAGGATAAAATCCCACCTGTTAAGTACTAATGTCAAGGTTAGGCATCAGTCTTATTTCTAAACTTTTGCAAGAGTTGTCTTTGTGTCTCTAACATTGTTTTCACAATCATAGGGGCTGAAAAGTGGTATTTGGTGTGGGAAATGTTTACTGGTCTTCATTTTGTGGAATCTACAGTCATCCTGCACTCTTTAGGTTGTTGCTAAGCAAGAGGCTGGGACTCTCCCATGAGAAACAACAAATGCTTATTAGAAGTTTCCAAGTCATCATATTCAGAACTTTCTGGGGAACTGATAGGCTTTTCTGCATGGTTAATTTACTCTGATTTTCTTGGCAGTTGATCAGAAGCATTAGAAACAGTTGGAACAAAGTTGTTCCATACATCTGCCCTCCCTCTGCCTTTTCGCAGTTGGAGAGTCAGTTTATTTTCTTCCACAAATGCCTTAAATCAGAATTTCTCAAGAGACAACACTGTAGTTGTCATTGATGGCACAGCACCCTTTTTGATTTTTTGCATACGTGGAAATTGATATAACAGTATAATGGCTATATTTTAAGGCACCCAACTATCAATATTGTTGTAATGATAGGCAGAATAGGTTTTCTGAATTCCCAGCTTACTTTTTTTCTAAAGTAAGTGTCTTGCTCCTTCCCTTGCAAAGATATAAGGAAAAAGCCAGATTTAACAAGTGATAGTGCTGGGGACTTGTTTTAAAAAAGGAAACAAGCAACCCTAGGGATTCAATCTGCTTAAACTATTGTCACAACGATATGTTGATATTTGAGCACCATTTAAAAAAACACTCATCTCCTGCGGGGTGGGGGGAGTTTAGTGGTTTAACAGTGATGCCAGTCCAGTCATTGAAAAGTCGGCTACTCTGAAACTGTTGTGCAATTCACTGGGAAGGCAGGTCACCGTTTTTGTGTTCCTTATACAGGGCTTGTGCTTTGCTGTCTTGGACATAAGATGTTAATTCCGGCAAGGATAGATAATGTAGTTATATCAAATTTGGGTCTGTTATCCACATGGCTATCCACCTGAATCTATCTACAGAGCCATTTTAGTTACTCATGTTTTGACTGTGCCCTCCTTGTTCTTCATTATGGCTGCAGTATTGACTTGGAGAGTCTTATCTGTGAGGTCAGAAAGGCCAAAACTGAGAGTGAGCTAAAGATTGGCCAGGGAAGCCCACTGTAACAAGAAAAGATTTTTCAGTTATGTGAGGAGCAAAGATAAAGTAAAGGAGGCAATAGGCCCACTGTTGGGTGTGGGTATCTGGAGGACTTCTACTCCAATGTGGACCCATGTTCCAGTAATAGTTGATGAAAGGCTCTCTTTTCAGTTTCTGCTTTAACACTCAAGGATAGGTTTTTGAGTTTCAATTCAAGGTTTAGATGGCAGGGACATACAACCCCAAAATCTGCTGACTGACACCAAGAGCCAGCTTGGGTGACATTGGGCTCGCCAGGGCACTGATGAAGCTGTTCTGACCGAGCAGTGATATCAGGGCTCTCTCAGCCTCACTGACCTCACAGGGTGTCTGTTGTGGGGAGAGGAAAGGGAAGGTGATTGTAAGCCCCTTTGAGACTCCTTTGGGTAGAGAAAAGCGGCATATAAGAACCAACTCTTCTTCTTCTTCTGTTCCTTCAATAACAATGGCATGGATCGTGACTGGCTACTACTAGCTATGGTATACATGATCTTATCCTTACAGGCTCTTGGAAGGATGGTTAAAATGACTTTCCTTTGGCAGGCTATTTTTTAAAGTTATGGTGTGTAGAATTTGGTTTCTGATTCTCCTTTGGATATTGCTTCTGACTCTGTTTGGCTCTTGAATTTGTATTTTATTGGGGCAGAGCAGTTACTGGATTTTCTATTTTTATGATGTTGGATTTCATTGTTTTTCATAGTTACAGTTTGAACTGTCTTGGGCTTTTATAAGAAAAGATTAAATAAGTTTTTAAATACCTTTTGTACCTTCCACAGTAATATGGTGCTCTGCTAATATGATAAGCTATCTTTGGGAATTCTTCTGCTTTGTTGTCTATATAGGCTATGTCTAATCATTATTGGCCAACATCCCCCCTACCCACACACATAAAAAAACATGTTAGCTGGTAAATTAAAGACTTGATGCTGCATAGAATTAGCTGGAGATACATTTGATATAATTTTAATACTTTAACATTAATGTGTAGAGACCGAATAAGCGGAGAGGTAGCTGCTTAGTTGTTTTTGTGTGTGTGTCATTTTGATCAGGCTAATGCTATTTTTATTACACTATTATCCCCCCCCCCTTCTTCCAGAGAGCTTGAGGTGCATATGTACTCAGTATCCATATTTTAACCCTGTGACAAGCCTGTAAAGTAGATTAGGGGAGAAAAGCAATAAGCCAAGGTCACTTCATAACTCAGGGGCTGGGTCTTTCTAGGCCAAGTTCGGCACTTTATCCACAGTGCCACTTCAGTGCAATTACTCTGTATTTGGCTTCACTCGCAGTTAACTGACAGCAATATATGCCTATCAAGTCCCCAGGACAGCAGTCAGAGAAGCCTATTTCTTATCTGTACTACAGGAAATAACAAATGAATGATCAGGTCTTTGTTCAGGTTTGTGGTAGGAAGTGGCAGTTGTGTGGGTTAGAAATACAAAGTATGGGCCATATTCATGGACCTTTTGAGTCTGAAATAATAGTTCTAGCATAGAAAGCCAAGAGGTAGAATGCTTTGCCACATAAGTAAATGCTCTCTATAAACAATGTTTTGAACTTTGTTGGATCTTATAGCAAGGCAGGGGAGAATTGGTGCCCCTTAAGGCTAGTTAAAGGCAAATGGGCTGTATTGATCTAGTGGTGTGAGTAGAGCAGAGGACCAGTTGCCTTCTATTGCTTTACCCACTACTCCAGCTAGCATCATTTCGTAGCTTAATCCAAATATCAGATGCAGTTAGTACTTCAGCTTGTTGTAGTGGTTAAGAGCGGTGGCTTCGAATCTAGAGTACCAGGTTTGATTCCCTACTCCTCCATATGCAGCCAGCTGGATGACTTTGGGCCAGTCACAGTTCTCTCAGAGCTGTCTCAGCCTAACCTAGTCCATAGGGAGTCCATTCCATTGTGTGGAGAGGAAGGGAAGACAATTTCAAGCTGCTTTGAAACTCCTTAAGGTAGTAAAAAGTAGGTGTAAAAAGCCAGTTCTTCTTCTTCCTTATGTGCTTCATTACTTGGTAAGGTCACTTGATAGCAAAGCTTCAATAGCTGTGGTTTTGTATGCAAAACTATAATACAGCATACATCTGGTACTAGCAAGTTTTGTACAGCAATAGTGGTTTTGTAGATGCTTAATTTTGGTGTGTAATATTTTTAGGTGATAGAACAAACGTTATGTTTGGGGATAGAAAATATATTGGAGGGGAAGTGGATGTTTGCACTAAAGTCTGTTGCTCATGAGTAGTATCTCTTGTTTCTTTTAGCTTATTCATGATCCTGATTGTCCTCTGCCGCCTGTTGTGAAGATCTCCCCCTTCAAATCTTTACGGCGCTTAGAGGTGAGTCTTCTGAAGTTCAAGGTAGTTTGCTGATTCTTAGTGGTGGTTGTGGAATGAAGAGCTTCATAGCACGCTATGGTGATCTCACTCTCTTCCCTCCTTCACACCTTAGATTTCCCCCCTTCTTCTTTCTAGCTTAGCAGCCCTTGTAGCTATTTTTGACTATGGCTGTTCACTCCTGTCACTATATTTTGATGCTGGCCAAGCCCAGGGACTTGAGGGAAGAGACCAAATCACATCTAATTCTAATAATATTTTATTTAAAGAAGAAAGGTCAGGTGGAATCGTCTAGGATGTATGATGACAAAAACTGAGGTAACTTTATAATCGCACTAACTTCAGATAACATATTGCCCTCAAGTAAGTGCTTCTGCTATTCAACAAGATCTTTAAAACTTTGATGAAAGAGGCTTTCTTTTCAGCTTCCGCTTTAACACTCAAACATTTCACTTCAGGTTTAGAAGGCAGGAACATTCAACTCTGTTCCCAAAATCCTTCTTCCTACACAGACCAGGGATTATGTCTCTTTAACTAGAAGCAGTTTCCCTTTTTGACTTTATTCATCCTCATTGATCCGCTCACTCCTCTGCCTCCTTCCCAGTCTTCAGCTAGTGGTAAACTGTATCTTCTTCAGCTGTCAGTTCTTAAATGACACTCCACAGAATTCCTTTTGAGCAGCCTGTGACTCAGAGGTTCTCAGATTCTGAGAGGCATTAACCCTTTGGCAGTCTATCACATGCACATAGAACAGTGGATGAGGCTGCAGAAGAAATTATATAGTGAAAAGTTTATCATGATAGTTGACTAATTTTATTGTCCTGCAGTGCAAACTCAAATAACTTCTTATTCTAGCATAAATTCAGGGAGGAGATAACTGGTTTTTCAAATTCAATGGGGGATTCTCTGGAATCCACACTGTTGAAAGGTAGAAGGAGGAAAGTGAGGGGAAATAAAGGAAGAAATATAGAGGGGCAGCTTCTGTTGTTTGGTGTGAGATCCTAGAGTGTGTATCTTTGTCTGCAGAAGAACTCTAGAATTGCTGTGTGAACACTCTAAATTATTCTTTCCTTTTCCTTCCTTGGCTCAGTTGAAGTGTGTCCCTGTACACTGTTTGAGGGGACTGCGATTTATCTATTCCCAGTTGGAGGCTTTGACCTGTTCCAAGTGTGTGAACTCATTGGAGGTGAGTGGGGACAGGCATTATTTTTATCTTTTTGCCTCAAAGAAGGAATAGTGGGTTTATAGACTTGTGTCCTGGAGCAACTGCTAACATCTCAGTTCTGCTAGGACTGAAAATTAGGGCCTTTATTTTCAATGAAATGTAGTTTGTTGCCTGATAGTCATGCCATACAAGCGATCCTAGTTTTTTCGAGTTGTTTGGTCTTAGGGTTCCTCTTTTCCTGCAAAATTATTTGGAGGCCATAGAATCTTTAGAAACCCCCTTCTGCCAATTTATTTTCTCATCAGAGCAGTATCTGCCATTACTAGGAGTTAACATCTGAGCAATCTGGCTCCATCTTATGCTGCAATCTGCAAATAAATCATGGTGCATACCAGGTTCTTTAGGATTCTCATTGGATGAAGGCAAAACCATACTTACTAAACCACTCTACTGTGTAAAATTTATGAAGTAAAATAGCACAGATTAGTTAAAATAAGCAATTGAGTAAACTGCATAAATATATACTCTATACTGCTTTACCCACAATCACAGATATCAATAACTGATAGATACTAAGTGACTAGCTCTTCACTTAAATGACTGAGTCAGGTTAGACTTCCTCATGCATGGCAGCGGTATCTGCAATCATGCCTTGTTCTACTCTTCCAGCATTGGAGAGCTTAACTTCAGTTTCCCCTGGTACCAAAGAAGATTTAATTACAGTTTTTCTCTGAGCTTTCATGCTTCTTGATATCTGTCTCAGTGGATTAAATGGTTCATTTTTTTAGAAGAAGAGTTGGCTCTTATATACCGCTTTTCTCTACCTGAAGGAGGCTCAAAGTGGCTTATGTTCGCCTTCCCTTTCCTCTCCCCACAACAGGCACCCTGTGATGTAGGTGAGGCTGAGAGAACGCTGATATCATTGCTTGGTCAGAACAGATTTATCAGTGCGGTAGTGAGCCCACTACTATTTATCAGTGCGGTAATGAGCCTCTTGTGGCGCAGAGTGGTAAGGCAGCGATATGCTGTCTGGAACTGTCTGCCCATGAGGTTGGGAGTTCGATCCCAGCAGCCGGCTCAAGGTCAACTCAGCCTTCCATCCTTCCGAGGTCGGTAAAATGAGTACCCAGCTTGCTGGGGGGTAAGCGGTAATGACTGGGGAAGGCACTGGCAAACCACCCCGTATTGAGTCTGCCATGAAAACGCTAGAGGGCGTCACCCCAAGGGTCAGACATGACTCGGTGCTTGCACAGGGGATACCTTTACCTTTACCTTTAGTGAGCCCAAGGTCACCCAGCTGGCTGCATGTTGGGGGAGTGCAGAATCGACCTCGGCATGCCAGATTAGAAGTCTGCACTCCTAACCACTACACCAAAGAAAAATATCTCTACCACTCACTGTGAGCATTACAAGAATAGTTGCACCATATTCTGGAGACAAGATCTTTTGCATATTGATGAGTTAACCTGGATTTTGCCGTTTTAACACTTGTCTATCTTATCACTTACCTATCTTGTTGCTTCCGGCAATGCAGTTTTCTGATACCTTTTTGGGTAATTTAATATTTCCTATTCTCCAGACAGATATATAGATTGTTCAGCCAATTTACTAAAACTCTCCCTTGATTCTTGCTAATCTTTCCATATACCACTTTATAGCACAGAAACATTTTCATCAGCTTCTTCCTCAGGTGCAGCCTCTGAGCCTCTAGTTTCTAAGCCTGACTTGATTTGGCAGCTCAGCTGGGGTTCACACTTTGCCATTGAATATCGAATGTGAATGTATTACTTTGTTTAAAGTTAAAATAGATCAAGGAAGGTTCACTGGGGGGGGGGGGATGTTTGCTTCTCTAGGTATTTGGTCCAAAAATACATTTTGCCCCTCAACCTGATCCTTTTTTGGGTGGCCAAACCGTGAAATAGTAAAAACCTTGTGTAATGTAATTTATATGCCCTGTTATGGTCAAGACATTCCACAGAAAATATTGGTAACTGTTGTTCCCCCCCCCCCCCCCCCAATGGTGTGTCTGTGGCCTATACACTGGGAGTCCTAACATTATACGAACTGTGCATCTTTACTTTGTTCTGCTTGTATGGAAAAAAGATCTTGATTTAAATGCAATCCAGGAGGCTAATATAGTAGACTGTATTAATCCTTAAAAAATGGGGTATGCAACTGACTTTACAGGCAGAGACAAGATGTTGCAAGGAAGGCAGTTTGAGAGGCTGTTTGATGTAAAGTGTGTCTATCCTGAGGCATAAAGTGAGAGGTGGATCAGCCAGTCTTTTTTCTTTTTGTGCTTGGGATCAAGCACAAGTTGTTTAGACTCTCAAGCTAGGAATGATGTACTAAATATAGTTATACATTTTCTGAAATACAAAGTTTGAGTTTGATGGCACCAACAAAGTTCCAGACAACAAAGTTTTATTTATGATATAAGTTTTTGTGAACAAGCGTGCTTCAGATATTTTCTGAACTGAGATAAGGTTGTTAACTGGCCTGTTTTTGTACCCAAAGCTGCTTGGTTTGTAAGAAGTATACCCTTCAGGGCATGGCAGTCAAGATAGCAAACTAATCACTGCAGATATGGCTATTAAAGGCCCAGCTGCCTAGGCCGGTTGAAAATCTGACCAGCTGTCAAACCAGGAAGTTGAGAGGTTAAGGAGGCCTTTTTAGATAATGCTCCTGTTCTCCCTCTTCCATTTACTTTGCTGTTCCTCCTCCAGGAAATAATTTCAGCATGTGGGGGAGATCTCAGTTCTGCCCTGCCTTGGCTGGAACTACAGACGGTCAACTTCAGCTACAACTCCATCTCTAACTTGGATGACTCACTGGTATGTTTGGGGCAGCTGGGGTGATGGGTGGGGAGTTGTAAGTGGTAAGAATTCTTTGAATGGCAACTGGCATAGGAAAACGTACAGCCCTGTTTTCCTGCAACCATGGGTTATGCTGGTATTTGATAGCCTTCCTGCTGCATCTGTGATTTTGAGCAGGAGACATAGGGTTTTGGAGGACTGTGTGCTTTAATTAACATCTTTGCCATGGGACTGCGTTTTCCATGGATTGGTTCCAGTGATAATGAGCAACTTATTTTCCTCCCCAACCAAGCAATTGCTGAATGCCCTGAAGGCTTTGGATCTTAGTCACAATCTCCTCCAGGACTGTGCGCACTACTTGACAGTAAGTATCTGGCAGGAAACACAAATCCAGTAATGCAATTATTTTGTTGTTGTTTACAAGGCACTTAATAGTCTGTAGAAATCATCCTGGTGTTACTGACCCAGCTCCTTGTCCTTGGATAAACCTTGTAGCATTTCCCACCTGTCTCATAAGATGGTGATTGCTTAAGAATTGCTTTCACTGGAACATGCTTTAGTTTTGTCTTCATGGTGTGTTCAGTTTTCTGGAATCAGTAAAGACACAGGAAAGTTGAGAAAGGGCACAAATGAAGGCCAGTCCTGACTTGACTTGTGGGGGTTCTGCTTCTGGGAATGGGGATCAGCCATTTGCTTGCTATCCAATGTAATAGGATGCAGCTTGTCTGTTGCATCCATGTAGCGTTTATCAAAACTTAACACTCTTTCTTGCTCCATCATGGGCATCCTGTACTTAGTGCTCTGATCCTTGTTTGCTCTGCTCTGTAATCTTTCCTTCTTTGGAGATGCTTCCCTCACTTTTCTTTGGTTCCTTCCCGTGTCAGTTTCAGTTAGAATGTACATCAGTGGTATTTAAAAATGTGTGTGGGTACATATGGTAAAACTTTACTTTAATAAGAAACGAAGTTAATATCATTGCACCCATGAGATAACAGGTTCTGCCTTTTTAACTTGCTTCAGACCTGTCCCTTTTCCTTTAAAGTAACAAAACATCCAGGAATCATTCCAGGATGATTGCATTTTGAAGGGACCCTAAACAAGCTTCCCTCAAAAATGGGAAAAATTATTCCATATAACTATGTCATCCCATGGCATCTATTTCATATTTGCATCCACTAACTTTTCTGAAATCCAAAAGTGGCAGCAAGCTCAGTGAGGTTGGGGACCTCTTATCTATGTTAATATTGACCTGGGAGGGGGGGGGGGTCATGTGAGATTCTGCCTTGCTTTTAAGGGTTGGCATAGATGCCTTCTGGTTTTTAGAGTGCGTTTTTCTTTTGTACTTGTCTCTGTGTTTAAAATAAATAACCACCAGGAAGTCACAGCAGGTTCAGTATAAAGAATTCAAATAATCAACATGATATTAAATGCTTCTCAGGTGGGAAGCTGTTCTTCTGTTGGTACAAGTGTCAATCCTTCTCGAATGAAGGCTGTTTCTCTGTAGCAGTGCCATCACAGTACTCTGATCCTGAGTTGTGCTCCTGAAGTTATGTACTTGCTTGGGCAAAAGCAGAGTTTCTGAATTCTGCTGTCTATATTGGCCACCTATAGCTTATCTGGTATCTCATGAAACTTCTGGAGAAAGTAATTTATAGCAGTGAATGTTGTATGTGGGGATATAAATTAGCAGTGCTGAGATTTGCCTCCTTCTCAAAACAGGTGCTGACAGAGCTGGAATATTTAAATGTTGCTTACAACTTCCTGCCCAGAATGCCTGCTCTTGGGCTCCATAGTAGGGCTAAATTGGTGGCCCTGATTCTGCGGTATAACCAACTTGACAGTATTAATGGTGAGACACGAATTGGGTTGTACGCAGTGGGTTGGAAACTAGATTTAATGGTGTCAGAACTAGATGAGGATTGGAAACTGAGGCTGTGGGGAAACAGTTTTGTGGAGATGGTTCCTGTGACTCTTTTGATCTGTTTCCTTTTCCATAGGTGTGGAACAGCTATCTAGTCTACAGCACCTGGATGTTGCCTATAACTTGCTGTTGGAACATGCTTTGTTGGCCCCACTGTCCCTACTGCATAACTTGAGAAGAGTGAGTAATTGATTGGATTAGACTTTACAGAAGGGCTACTTTTCACCTACCCACTCTGCAGGGGCCAGGGCAAGTTATCTTGGTAGCACTGACATGTGAATGCATACTGGGAGGTGTCTGCATGACCCACAACATTTCAGTACATGTGGCATTAGAAATGTGATGAATTTGTGTTACTCCAGCAAGATAAGAACTATAGTCAGTGCTATAAACATATGAACACGTAGTAAAGGAGGCAAAACTTTAATAGTTTGTATTGTTATTCTGTTGTTCAAATAGAGTTCTTTCCTTCCCCCAGTTGCACTTGGAAGGCAATCCACTATGGTTTGATCAGAACCATCGACAAGCTACCATGTTGCAGTTATCACCCAGGGCCATTTCCTGTGATGTGAGTATATCTGGTGTATGCTGTAGTTTCACAAGTTAAACAATTGCAAGCATATTCCCACAACATTGTTCAACTCCCTTTAAATACATGCAAATTTGAATGTTATTCCCTTCCTGCCGCAGCACCTTGGGTATTTCATTGCTTATTTCCAGGTACATTTATAGGCTAACTGGCTGGTAATGTCTTGACTCCTTCCATGTCTTGTTTTTTAACCTTGCTAGTAGATTTCATGCTTTCCAATATTCTGGTAAGGATGGGGATTTTTGTGACTTTTCATATTACTGTCAGAAGATGAGCAATTGCTTAATCTGCTGGTATATGCTGTTTGGATTAGATGTCTTTATTTTTTAGCTATTGATTAGCCCTTGATGTCCATTCTTGCTGCCACTATGATTTAACTCTTCCCTCTCCCTCCATAAAGATTACAATTCTGTGAAGATTTGCCCAATATAGCTTGGTATGAAGACCAGCCCAAAGAAATCTGTTCATCTTACCTGTAATTGCAAAGTGTTTTCACTCCTTTGTTTGAACACCTTCCACCTGGTTTCCTACTTCTGATATATTTTTTTCCTAAATTACTTTAACAATGCACTCCTCACAATCTTTGCTTACCATTTTTCTATGCTCTGCCCTTGTTCTTCTTATTTAGATAAGTATTTGAGTTCCTAAAGCAGCGGTTCTCTACCTGGGGGTTGCAACCCCTTGAGCGGCATTTGGGCTTTTGCTGGGGGGCTGTGGTGGCAAGCAGCATGGCGCTCCTGTGATGCTGGCCTCCTCCGCGCCGCATCAGTAAGCTCCAAGGTGGCATGGAGGAGGCTAGTGACATGCTGCCACCACTCCGTGACCCCTGCAGCAGTAGTGATGGTGGCGTGTATGCATGTGTACCTCCACATGCGCGCTCGCACTGCCCCTGCTGTAGGGGTCGCAGAGCAGTGGCAGTAGAGAACCGCTGTCCTAAAGGAAGGCTCCTGCCTTGTAAGTTTCAACTAAATGAATTCCAAGCATCTGTCTAGACTGATCCCCATCTCTTTTGACTTCCTTTTGGAATATATTGTGCTTGGTCATTTGGGGAAACTTTCCTTTCATATACATGCTAAATTGACTAGTCTATCATCTGTTTCCAGTCATTCAAACAGGGGTGCCACCCAGTATTAAGCAGAGTTGGTTTTTATATCCCCTCTTTTCACTGCCTGAAGGAGTCTCAAAGTGTCTTACAATCTCCTTCCCTTCATCTCCGCACAGCAGACACCCTGTGAGGTGGGTGAGACTAAGTGCTCTGGAAGGACTGCTTGGTCAGAATAGGGCTGTGATGAACCCGAGGTCACCCAGCTGGCTGCATGTGGAGGAGCAGGGAATAAAACCCAGTTTGCCAGACTAGAAGCTGCTGCTCTTAACCACTACGCCACGCTGGATTTAAATCCCAAGTTTCCCTTTGACTGCTGTTCCATGATTGTGTTGTTCAGAAACAATGTCAACCCTCCATAGATGACCTTTTTTGTTATGGTCTGAGAATGCAGGGCTGTACAGTCCCAGCATATTGAAGCAACATAATGGCAAGCAAGAATATGATCTTTGCCACCTTCAATGGAAGGATCAGACTAAACCAAGGACTGTAATGACTTGACCCCCCTCCCCCCCATGTCCAAATGCTTATTTTGCCATTCACTTATTGCCAGGGTGCTAGAGGACTGAGAACTGTACCAGCCTCAGAGCAGCCTTTCCAATGAGGCTGTTACTTGAGAGTAGTGACAAAGAGCTAGGGATGCTGGCGTTCTGACTGTTCTTGATTGTCTCATTCCAGTTCTTCCTCGATGGAGAAGTGCTGTCTACCTCTGACCTTCGGGTGAGTGGGGAAATTATGACAACATTCAAGAGGATGGGCAGGGAGGTGGGTGTAACGCCTTCTCCTGCTGGAGCCTTTCTCAAGCCAAATGTGTCCTAGTGGGCAGTGGTTCCCCTCAAACAATTGCGGGCCAGTGAGCACTCATGAAACTTTTCCCTCCGAAAGAGAAGGCTCCGAGTACATAGAACTGTCCTGCTGGCCTTCTCTTTTAAAGAGGTTTGTGAGAGTAATGAAGAGACCTTGAATGTGGGCAACCTTACCCCTGATGGGTTCCCTCTGTTTTTCAGCATCTGTCCAAACTGGATCAGCGGGTGGTCCGTCCGCTGTACACGCCCGCTTCAGAGAAGGCCCTGACAGACCGTAGTGCCCTGGAAAGTTCTTGTGCAGCAGACCAAAGTGATAGCCCATCTGCTGGAGAGAGCAGAACTGCCAGTCTGCCACCTCAGAAGAAAACAAAGGTGGTCCCACTAGTCAGATTTGGGAGTGGTGGTGGTGGTGGTGGGGGGGAGACTGTCTTCTGGTGGCAGCTTCTGTGTCAAGTGCTCTCATGCTTGACAAGGAGGGTGAGATTTCGACAACACTGCATAAGAAAAAGGTTCCAGGGATGTATGGAGCATAGAGTTGCCAAAAACAAAGTAGTTTGTGCTGCCTCCTGAAAACCGCTGCCATGGTTTAAAAGGAAGAAAAATCTTTTACAGATTTCATTGCACAAGAGAACCTTTTAAATGTGCAACTGTTCTTCTGGGAAAGGTTAACTTGGACTGTAATGCCAAGCACTCCTACAAGGCTTTGTCTTGAAAAGGTGTGAAGAAATTCATAGCAATAAGGTGACTTAATGCAGTTGTGAAAGGAGCCCTCTTTAGCTTTTTACTTACAGCCCATCTTCTGCTTCAGGGGAAAGTCAGAGTGCGCAGGGCCAGCATATCTGAGCCTAGTGATACAGAGCATGAACATGCCGCGCTGCCCCTCTCAGCAGGTAAGGACTGAATCACGGTGAGACTGCTTACATGGGTTTGAATGTGTGTGGGATTCTTGGGCTCTGCTGCTGCTCAAACATTTCTGGGGCTGCCTCCCTCCTCTCCCCTCCAGGTGTAGTTCGGCAGCATCAGGCAGAAATGGAGCGCATGGACAGTTTCCGGGATCGTTTTGGTGCACACTGGCTCCAGTACAGACGGCACCTAGAAGCTGGACAGACAGGGCCCAGTACACCCTCTGGCAGCCCCACAACAGACTCTCTGGGCAGTTCAGCTGAGACTTCTGAACAAATCAATAGCACAGTGGCAGAGCAGGAGATTGATGATGCTGCAAGAGGAAAGGAACTGGAGCTGCCACATGCTGAAGCTGTCCCAGCTGCAGAGGAAACGGATTGTTCAGCATCCATGGAAGAAAGTGAAGAGGAAGAGAGACCAGAAGGTAATTAACTCCTAGAACTGCAATTTCTTAAGGGTTGCCAGCTCCAGGTTGGGAGAAACCTGGAGACTTTGGGCATGGAGCCCACAGAGGGCAGGGTTTGGGGAGGAGAAGGGACTTCAGTGGGGTTCAGTGCCATAGAGTCCAATCTAAGCAGCTATTTTCTCCATTGGGGACTGATCTCTATTGCCTGGAGAAAGGACCTGAGCATCCCCTGGAATTACAGCCTGTCTGGAGACTGGCATCCTTAAATTTCTATGATGTGTGAGGACTGTTGTAGGGTTGTGCTGCATGCTTAAGCATGGTACTACCTGGGGTGGGAAAGACTTGAGTGGAATCTGTAGCTTTTTTGCTTTATGCATCTCACCACTCTTGCCACCGTCCTTGCTGAATCTCACCTCTGGCTAAAATGTTTTCAGTCTTCCAAGCTATGATTTTGTCAAAGAACATGTTTTCTGAAAGAATCGGAGGCCCATTAACCCTCTGGAACAAGTGCTTTCAAATGTTACCTTATTGCACCCATCAAGCCTAGTGGTTCTGCATGGCTGTGACAAGAGTCATGCTACCCTTGGGGGCTGCTGTGAACCTCTGCCCTGCAGGAGGAAGGAACAGTGATGGCTGTCTGAATAAAGAAACTGTGCAGCAGGCTCTAGTAGAAAAGAATGCTCTTTATATAATTCTAATGCTGGGGCTTCATCAGAACGGTGCTTTTCTCTTGTTTTCGATATATATTTTTCATCAGTGACAAAGCTCCTAATTTGGGCTTCAAAATGAGTCAGGTTCTTCAAGTATCCAAGTGGCAAAAGGCTCAGCTGTGTTGGGAGGATCAACACTCCAGTATTACACTGTTTAAGGAGAAGTCCTCCCATTTTCTACTAGAGACTCCTGTATAATTTCTTTACTCAGACAGCCATCATTGCTCCTTTCTTCTGCATTTCACGATGGCCAGTTTGACTGGTCTTTTTTTTCCCCCCGTGAACTTATGCCTGGCACATTTCATGTGAAAACTACAATGCCAAGGTGTTGGAGGGAAAACAAAATCTGAACTCCTAGGCAGTTGCATTATCATAAACAGGCCTAAGAAATTTAGTCACTACCTCTGATAGCATTCAGCGGCACAAGCAGAGACAATATATGGCACACATCTAAGCACACTTGCTCCCGTTGAAAGAATGTAGACTTTAAGCATGCCTTAAATTGAAATGTACTGTGTTTTATGTGGTAGTCTTGGATCTTTTCTTGGATCCTTCCTTGGATCCCTTCACGCAGGTCAGTACGTCTCTTTCCTGTCCAGTTTGCCTACCTATATGCACTTTCTGAGCACTTGAGTATCGTTAGTCCCAGTATTCCTAAATGGTGCTGACAAAGCACATTTTGGAAATCCAATTACACAAACTGTGTCAAATTGTACAAATCATGTCTTGCATGAAAATATGGCTATGTGGACTCAATTGATCCCAATGATCTTCTTCAAAGAGCAGGCACACATTGTTTAAACAATATTGCATAAAATAGAATTCTTACTGGAAGAACAAACACAAAATGAGCCTTCAGAAAGATAATCTTCTTGCCTACACATTACTTTTTTAAAAAAAGGAGCGTCCATTGCTTGTCTGGCCTTATTTGCCTCCTGAATAACTCCTACAGAACAAACTGTTTGGTTTGGTTCAGGTGTTCATTAGGCAGTGGATCACAGAGCAGTGGATCATGGTTTGTGGGGACCTTACCAAGCTTTTTTGACTTCTTGTGGATACACCCTCTTATGGCTGGTTCTGTTTTACTAAGTAGATTGCTCTTCACCAGTTCAACTCTTTCTCCTAATGAGTGTTGTCTTGAATATTTCATGGCTGTTGTGGCCTACTCCTTCTTAGTAGGCAGTGACTTGGAAGTAGAGGCTTCCTCTGGTAACAGACCTTGTGTTCTCCATTTTTCCTCAGTGGCATTGTCTCCACATCCACTCTGACCATTAGCTTATGCTGAGAATGAAGGTCTTATGCAGGTCACCACAGATGGGTTCACATCTGAACTGAGCTTTCGACACTACAACATGGTGCCCGAATCTCAAAATGGGTGCAGCAAAATTAGCTTCATGTTCTGGCAAGATACTCCTAGTCCTTTGCCGTTTTTAGGCATTATCACAAAGTAGTCTACATATGTGGCACTGTTAACTATTTCTGTCCCAGGTTCTTCCCTCCTTTGAGTCACTAGCATTCTGAATGCTGCAGCAAATGACTAATTCTCTATCCTTGCAGCGGACCTCTGCCAGCCATTGCTGGTAAGTCAGATAGAAGGCGATGGTGACCCAGACCCAGACTGGATTTTCCTGCGGATTACTGCTCAACATGTAATGGAAGTGGAACTGAAAGCAGCCAAAATAGTACACAGGCTAGAAGTGCAAAATCTGCAGAAAATAGAGACATCGGAGATACTGTGGAGAAGACTGGTGAGCTTGAAGTGGCTTTTGGGGAGGAGAAAGTTTCTGGTTATCTTGACCACCAGGGTAGCCCATGATCTCACGGAGCACAGTCTTGGCTCAGCTAGTTAAGCCTGGCTCTCCTGGAAGTGATTCAGTGCACATTGTTGAGATGCATGTGCTTGATTCTGTAGAGTGATGTACACTATAGTGCACTAGATGGTGGGGCGACATTGTTGTAAAGCAAAGTGTTAACCTCCACTCGCCGTATTAATATCTTCATGCTCTTATGGTTTCCACAGATTCTGTCAGAAAGAGCAGCTAAGTAAACAAGGCTTCTTGTGAAAGTCTCTTGTCTGATTAACCTACTGAGGTCCCTTCAAAGTTTAGAGGGCTGCAGAAGCCTGTCCCAGGATCTGCTTGAACAGTGGCTTGCAGTTATGCTGGCAGGGGCTCATGGGAATTGTAGTCCATGAACACCTGGAGGACCACAGGTTGACTACCCCTGCCCTATAGCACACATATCCTGGTATTGGCTTCAGCATGGTTTAAATGGAGCTGCACAATAATCCAAGCTAGCCCAAGGACTGGACTTTTAAAAACAAAAACAAAACAAAAAAACCCTTGGTATCTTCTCAGAACAATCCTTGATCAGAGTACCATATCAATATTGGGATTTGGGATTTTCTTTGTTGAAATATTGGAATTTGTCCTGGTCCAAGAGACATGAACTGTGAAAAATATGAATTTTCATATTTTCATAAAGGTGTATATTGAACAGAAAGTCGGCACAAATACTTGAAGACTTCCAGTTATTGAAAGTAAGATACTGACCTAAACCTTTGTTCCAGAAAATATCCTTCTTGGTTAACAAAATAAATGGCTACCTTTTACTGGTCTGTAGTTCACCTATTATTTTCTTGCTGGGTCTAATAAAAAAACTACCCTACTTGTGCCAAGGATATTGTTTCGTATCCACAATGGCTACCTTGCTGTTAGTTCCCCAGATTCCTGCCTTCTTCCACAGGATTGGTTACAACACTCTCTAGAGCAAGTGAAGGCCAATCCTGAATTTCCTCTGGGAACTATAGTCTGGACGAACTAGTCCTTCTTCTTGATAGAGGGGAATTTTCTATTAAGCACATGATCCAAATACAGAAGAAACTGCAAGAATCTAAAAAGGTCCTGAGGTCGGGAGCCCTTGCGAAACAGGGGGAGCTATAAAGCACACATGGCTTCTCTAAGCCCTTGACTAATGGCACATACCAGCAAAAAATTTAAAACAAAAAATTCTTAGCTCTGTCCGGTATTTGCTGTTAATCTAATGGAGAAGGAAATATTTTGCAGAAGTATTGCACTACTAGGATAATTGACCTCCATAGAGAAGTCACTTATCCTGGTGCAATACTGCTGCAAAATGTTTCCGTAGAGATTTCCACTGTGTGCTAATTTGGCTGATGT
Organism: Paroedura picta; assembly: GCF_049243985.1. Taxonomy (NCBI): domain Eukaryota; kingdom Metazoa; phylum Chordata; class Lepidosauria; order Squamata; family Gekkonidae; genus Paroedura; species Paroedura picta. The sequence goes on along the minus strand of NC_135370.1, from coordinate 74,639,560 downwards.
TCTGTGTGCTCAGAGGCTGTTTTATTCATGTCTACACCATGGTTACATGCCAGCTCTGGATTGGGGAAACCCTTGGAGGTTATGTTTTGAGGCTGGGTTGGAACTTCAGAGAGGAATATAATGTTTGTGATGTATAATTCCAAAGTGGGCATTATCTCCGGGGAACTGATCTGTCACCTGGAAATCAGTTGTAATCCCAGACCTCTAGCAGCCACCTGGAGGTTGGCAACCCTACATATTGAGTTCCCCGTGGTGTTTTATGTCCTTCATTAGGCAATAGACTGTCTCTGAAGATAGTACAGGGAAAAGAAGCTTCACATACAACTTGTTGGTTATTCTCACCGGAAGCCCCACTCTTCTTGACAGGACCGGGAGCGTGTCTTTCCTGTTCTCACGCTGCATTTCAACTACATCTGCAAGGACCGTCAAAAGCGTCGATATGTAGTGTTGGATAATCATCCTGAGCTTCGTGTACAGGTGAACGGGATGTTTGGCACTTGAGAAGACTGTAATGTAATGGGGGATGTTCATAGGGGCCTTGGCTATTTCAGGATTAATTTGTACACCATACGGTTGCTTGGCAGTCTGAGCCCTGCAGATCTGAGGCTGTTACGTTCTCCTCTGCCTCGTCCCATCATGCTCATTCTTTGTTGTCCTTCTCAGGAATTGCTGAGAGTGTTGAAACCCACCATAGAAGAAAATGGGAAGAAGGGCAGAAACCAGGTCGGGGGAGGTCCAAAGCTCCAGTGCTTGAAATGTACACAGGAGTTTGCTGTAGGCTTGCTTTGTAAGCGGAATCCAGGCCCTGCTGAAGAAACCTCATCATTCTCTGACCAAGGTATGTGTGGTTTCAGCAAGCATCTTGCAGCTTTGTGGTTTCATTTTTATTTGATCTGGAAGAGTTGAGGCAGGATTCTCTGAATCCTGAATACAGGAACTAGGTTTGGAGAGGGTCTAATGAGGGAGTTTTCCAAGTCATGTTGTTTACTCAAGAGTGGCTAGTGAGCTTATTTTTTAATCCTTGCAAGCTTTGGATCACCTTTCCACTTTTTAGCCTTGGCTCCCTGACTGTAAAATGAGAATCTTGGCCAGGTTAGTTAGGGCTACAGCAATATGTTCTAAGCCTTTAGGAAGGAAGATAAGAGGATGGACAAGAGCCCCTGTCAATGATTTCAGTTTCTGACCATTTGAATTCCCTTTCCTAGTACACAAATGGTATTCAAAATGTGTTTCTAGACTTGCCTTCTGTTGGGCTTTATCTACAGCATTTTCTGAAACTATATAGGGGCTTTGGAACCTTTAAATTGAATGTCCCGGTAACCTTTTCTTGCAGGGGTGCATCAAGGACACATTTGCATGTTTTTTTTAAAGTTCTGAATACAAAGGAGACAACTTGTCCTGAAGGAGTTTGCACTCCCCCAGAAGGAACAGGTTGTGACTTCGGGGGGTACTGCTGGATCCTGGCCTGCAGTTTGAGGCTCTTTGGCTGATATGCCAGCTACGGCCGTTACAAGAAAAACATGATCTGGTTGCACTGATTTCTGCTCTGGTTACATCCAAGTTAATGTAATTAACTGTAATGTTACTGTAATGTGTGTTACATTGAGCTGCCCTTGAAAACAGTCTAGAAACTTTGGCTTGTCCAAAATGCAGCAGCCAAGCTATTGTCACTGGGTGGGATCCAGGGATCATATCACCCCAGTGCTGAGTTGAATTTTGCCCAGAAATCAAAGTGTGGAGATGCTGGGGACTGAACCTAAAGCAAGTTGGTTTTCTTCTGAAATTAACTCATATGCTCCGGTAACTAGTGTAAATTTGCAAGATGATCTCCAATGCCTCTTCCTTTTCTGAATTTGACTTGAGAAACATTTTTCATTCCATCTATGCTGGTATTCTTCATATGATCTTGCACATCACCGTACTCATGTGAGAAATTGGTGTGATGGTCCAATAGTTGCTGCAGTCTTAGACGTCTTACCTTTTTAAATCTACTCCTGGTGATTTGTTTTCTCTCAATGGCACTGAGTGAAGTTTTCACTTAGCTTTCTAAAGCTGTAGGTTGTTCTTCAAACGGCTGATCTCTTCTGTGTATCTCCAGCAGTAGTGTCACCTTGTTTGTGGAATGTCCTTCCCCTTGAGACTTGTCTGGCAGCTATATTGCTTCCTTTTAGGTGCCAGTCTAAAGTACTTCTGTTCACACAGGCTTTCACTTAAGGGGCTGATATTTAAAAAAAAACACACACACACTATTTTAGTCCACCGCTATTACTGGGTAAGAGGTCTGTTTTTATTTTGTTTTTATGCGGGGCTGGGTTTTTCCCTCCTCCTAATGCTGGATGTTAATACGTTGTAAAATGTATGTTTTGTTTTGTAAGGAACCTTGGGCAGGTTGTGGAGTTGCAGCAATGTAGTCTCCTGCCCCAAGGACTAACCAGGGCTGATCCAGGTCAGAGGTAATCTAATCTGGAAGTCGCAAAGTATGACTGACTGGTCAGCCCCCAGTTTTCATGTAGAGGTCATAGCTGGTGTATTGCTGATGAAAGCACACCAAGCTATCAGCACTCAGATGTCAGCCACATTGTAAGAATACCCTAAAGCTACAACTGACGTAATCTGCAACAGGCATTTCCCTTGCTGGTCTACTGAGCCCACCACTTTTTCCAGCAATTCTTATTTGGGCTGATTTCAGGCTACATCATCATCGAGCCCATCCTTAATCACAAATCTGCTACCACTTTGCCTGGATACAGTGAAAACAAATAGAGCTGTGTCATCAGCATGCTGATGGCCGTTAGTCATTGTCTTAATTATTTGCTTTCCTTCCCTTTCCTGTTTTGGGATGAGGCAACATTGAGGTGGATTTCTACTGGTAAGGGTTTTCATGAGACACTTTGAATGTTATCTGAGAATGCTTGAGACCAGAGGAGCTGGTCTCCAGCTCCTGAGAAAGAAGGATAAAGTGACTCATGGGGCTTGAGCATTCTGTTAAACTTCAGGTCCTGCCAGGGCTCCTGGTACTTGAGTTTCTTTGCATTCTGTGGTTGTGATGATCTGTTTTTGTCCGTCCCCCCCCCCCACTTTAGCTGCTGCTGCTGCTGCTGCTTTCCCTGAGCCCATGATCTGCCCCAGCTGCTTCAGTGACCATGTGATCATCCTGCCCTGCGAGAGGCGCCCCAGCACACCACTGGCCCCTCAGGAACGTCTTGATGAGAGCCAACAGGAAGGAGTGTCAGGGAAGTTTTATATTGGAGAAGAGAACTCTGAGACCGGAACCAGTTCCAGCACCCGTACTCAAGAGTTGAGCGGTGACCACAGCAGTGCTGTGCATTCCAGTTCCCGCAGCTCTGAAGGGGGCAGTGGGAGCAAAAGGGAGTTGGACTCCCGGCACTGCTCCTCTTCCTTTAGCCACGCGGACACCAATGCTGGGAGCTTGATGGGGAGCTATGGCTACAGCGCTTCCCGAGGGACCACCTCTTCTCAGCTCTCCCTGAGCTCAGAGTATGAAGAGCATTGGAACCTCAGTCCCCGTGAGTAGCTTCTTGTAACTACAACAGAGTGGTCTTTGGGGCAGGGAGGGGAGAGTTAAAAATGGATTTTTCATAACTCAGTGGGAAAACATGAAAGGAAATAGCATTCTCAGCTGAGGACCACAGAGCCTACCTATTTTTTCCGGCTAAGACTGCTGCTCCTCTCAAGAGAAAATTGTTTGTTAGAGTTGTAGAACAAGACCACCAGCAGCTGCTGGTTAAGAGCTTTGTATGATTATTGCTTTTAAACATTTTTTAAAATTGGCTTCCCCCTGGCATTTTGGAAGATGCCAAGGGACATTCCTGGCGATGTGTAGACATCTGCTAAGGGAATAATAATCCAAGGGAGTTAACGTGGCAGCTGCATGTTTCAAATGGAGAGAACAGCAGCCCAAAGAGTGTTGCTTTAGCTCAAGCCTGTGTAACAAGACCTGTGGGTAGTTACCCAGCTCACTACCTGATTATTTGCAGCTCCTTGGAAGAATTCTGCATCTGTGGGTGGCACACTTCTCACATGCCTTCTGCAACCTTTACAGGTTAATAGGAGTGCGACTGGCCCAAGGTCACCCAGCTGGCTGGATATGGAGAAGTGAGGAATCAAACCCAGAGTAGAGTCTGCTACTGTTAACCACTACACCACTGCGAAGACTGTTGAAATGCAGCACGTGCTTGCTGTGGTTTATATAGCAGTTTGTATACAGGTTCTGCCTTGAATGGCAGAATCTGTCAGTACGTGGTCATGAGAGTGACTTGAGTTTCCATTGCTTTAATGCAAGTGAGCATTCACCTATACCAGATTTTTTTTTGTCCTTTTCCCCACTCCAGATGTGACAGTTAATTTCTTTTTGTTATAACATGATAGTATGAGATTTTGAGATCTATTGTAGTTACTGAATTGCAGGATATGAGAGTAGATGACCAGGCAGGTAACTTAAGGAATTGTTTGGAGGGGAAGATGTCCTTGTGAGCTGTCTGGGTAGCAGCACTTTGACATCCTTCTGAGTAACAGAGGCTCAGGGCTGCATTTTTCCTTCCTACTTGTACAAAGTTGACAGGCAGGCATGCTCAGGAAAAGTTCTAGCTTTAGAACTGATTGACCTCATGTAACTCACCATTGGCTTAAAAGAGCCATATTGCAAGGGATTCTAAACTCTGCTCTAAGTTTCAGGTCAGACCTGGAGCAACTGGATCGGCTCTGTAGGTAATACGGATACAGACAGTCAAGCTGCAGTCTTACATTTGGTGTGTCACTCCTGCTGTAGCCATTCATTGACCGTTGCTTGTCACCTTGCAGCCTTAAACACCAAGTTGACCATGCGGGACTTCTGTTCTGTGGACCATCGTCTCAAGCTTTATTTGGACATGGAAGTCTTCGATAAGTCAGAAGAATTCAAGTGTTTCCTAAAGGTATGAAAAACAGCTCGCAGCACAATTCTTAAACAGCTATATTAGATGTGGCCTTCTTTTTGATTTACTGTGGCCTCGGAGTTTCAATGCTGGATAATTGTTGGTGCTCTCCTCTCCTCTTTCAAGGTCAGTGTGGTGAAGGATGGCCAGCCTGGGGAATTTCTTGCACTCATCGTAGCTTCAGATGTCCAGCTCTATTTCTTGGAGATTAAGGGAGAGATCAGGTGAAAAGTGGTCTCCCAGTGTGGTCTTACCAATGCCCATTTTCCTGACTTGACATTCTCTTGATGTGCTTCTAGTTATTGAGAGTCTTACACCCACAAAGTCACCTTCTTGGCCCACTTTGCCTGCAAATTACTATTAGTGGCTTTCCAGGGGCTTGAGCAGAGTTCTGCCCCATTGCCTATTCCCTAGGGCCTTCTGTTAGCAAAGTATGTGTTCTCTCAATGGAGCTCTGGTTTCTCCCAATCACTGCTGTTGATCCAAGAACACTCTTAACCCTGTCCCAGTGATGGTGTCTACCAGATATGGCATGTTGTGTTCTCATCTCCCCTCCTATCTTGTTGAGTAATGTGGGCATTACTCTTCTATACGCTGACTGACATTTGGCTCATCTGTGCCTAGGGGGCAGCCATCAAATTGGCTGAGGAAGAGTGACTGTCACAGCCTCTGTAACCTTTGTGGCTGGGAAGTGGGGCTGTTCCACCAGAGCTTGCGCTTTGAGTTTGAGAACCCATGCGCCTCCTACATTCTGCTGCTTCGCAACCAGGCCCGCTGCAGAAGTTTCTTGGAATGCCTGAAATGTAAGTTGGGGTCCTGGGCATCTGGATGTGTGAGTGCTTCCCCAAGTAGGAGTGGAAGTGGGGAGGGGATGTGTGTGCCAGCATCTGTAAGGGGGTGGGGGTTGGGAAGAGTGAAGAGTTTGGGCTTGTAGTCTGAGGTGGAAAGCAAGAAGAAAACTGACCAAGAGCTAGTGGGTGGCTGTGCTGTTACTTTGGCCTCACCTCTGTTTCCTGGAAGGTAAGCAGCACAACACAACCCTGCTTAGGCAAGCCTGCTCCTGTTCTGATTTTCTTCCAAGACTTAGAGCCTTGCTCAGGTAGCCTTAGGAAAGCTGTTCATACCCAATGTGTTCTCATGCATCTTAGGCTGTTCAGGGCTTTTGTAAAAGAGGATTCTTATTTGAGCAGTACAGGCAAAATTACCCGCCTGGCAGATGCATCAAGGATATAATATTGTCCTCCAATGCCCCATCCAGCTCTCCTGCGGGAATTGCCAGCCAAGAGCCGGGGAGAAATCCCAGAGGTTACTGTGGCAGAAATGACTCCGCATCATCCACTATGGTAAGTAGCCTGTTGCTCTTACATTGCATATATGATGATGCATGCCAGCAGGCAGTTGCTGTGGTTATGGTTGAAATATGAATTGGTAAGTTCGTAGTGGAGAAAGGTGAACTGAATGGCAGCATCATATGAAGATGAATGGTCTTGCATTCTCATCCTGGTTGTTTGGGCTTGCGTTTTAGGGTGTTGATTGACAAAGACCTAGCGAAAGAAGCTGGAGGTGGCTCAGCCAAGCCTTTCTTCTACCTCTTGGCCTATCTCATCCAAGGTGTGAGCCCTGTGATCTTACTTTTCCTGTGGTTGTCTGTCTGTCCGTCTGTCTGTCCACTGCAACAAGAATTGTGTGGTTTGGTCTAACTCAGTTCACCAGTAACCTGTAATTCTCCTCTCAGGAGCATCTGCCTTCCCTGTGACATTGCTCAGCACCCACAGCAATCTCTTTTTGGTTGAAGAAGATCATCAGAGGCAGAAAGTCCAACCCTCTTCTGGTGCAGAAGGTGGTACTGATAAGCTGCCAAAGAATATCTTCCAGTTGAAAGAGAGTCAGCCAATCAGCAACATCAGTGGTGTGATACTGTACTGCTTCTCCCCATGTGACATCAAGTTGCAGCTTTATGATGAAGTAAGGAATGGTGGTGTAAATTTAGGATTTTGAACCCGTATGTGGGAGGGTGCTCGGTGCACACTTGTCGACAACTCCAGAGTTATTGTACAGTTGCTTAAGGATCCCTGGCCACATGGAAGTAAAACTGGCCCCAACCCGGGCCTCTATAGTCCTGGCCCAAACCTGGTGGATCTCTCTCTGGTGAGATCAGGGTCCTCCAGGATCTTAAACAATTCCAGATGAGTTGTAAGACAGAGCTCTTCTGCCAGGCCTATGGCTGAGGCCAGGAAACTAACATCGAGCAAATATTGGCCTCTCTGCACAAGAAATCCCATCCATAAAACGTCGATCCGACCAATAGAAATGAACCCCCCATAAAGTTTTAGGAGGCAGTTTTTAATAGTAATATGTGCCCCAGAGAGTACTGTGATCTAGTAATACCAACCAGCTAAGGATCCTGTCCCTAAAGAAATATGCCTGGCCTCAACTAGAGCCAGGGACTTTTCATTCCTGGCTTCTGCCTTGTGGCATAAGCTCCCTGGGGAGATCAGGACCCTGACTGAACTTGTGGAGTTCTGCAGGGCCTGTAAGACAGAGCTCTTCTGCTGGGCCTGTGGTTGAGGCCAGTCAGGTAACCACAAAAATGCCAGGCCTGTCTCCTGTCCCTGATGCCTTCTCTCAGTTAATATTGTAGCTGGTCAGTTTATCAACCATCTCAGTAATAATTGCTAGTGCTGGTAGTGGCTTTATTATGTTTCAAAGCGTATTGATTTGGTTGTATTAGAAATTGGAAATTACTGTTTTTATTATAATGGGACCTAAATTATTGTTCACTGCCCTGAGAAGGCGTGTCCGAGAGACGCGGTATATAAATCGAGCGATAAATAATTATTTATTTAGGTTAAATATATATATACAAATCATGCAAATTAAATCACTTTATATATATCAATTTTGTTACCCATCCTGAGCCAACTGGAAGGGCGGGCACCTTTAAGACCAGCAAAGTTTTTTTGTGGGATAAAATTTCATGCACAAGCTCACTTCTTCAGATGCAGTTGCCTCTATGCCCTGTACATTCTTTACAACAAAGACCTGTCCCTGAACTGAAGACCAGTTCCAATTGGGCAGGGAGCCTGTTTTGGGAACCTTCAGGAGTATGCCACCAGTGGTCCCACAGGCCCAGTGCTGAGAGTAGGAGTAGAGTTGCAGGTTGTCACATTGTGTGTCCACTACCTGATTTCTGCTTTGCTGTCTACCTCTGCAGGTCCTGAAGGTGGAGAGTACGTGGCACTTGCGCACAGAGTGTCCACATTTGCTGGCTGAGCTGGTGGAGTGGCTGCGTGTTCCCTGGGAAGAGATGTTTTCAATTGCTCTCAACAAGACAGTGCTTGAGGTGCTGGAATGAATGAGGAGGAGTGTAAAGGACACTGACTGCTAGATTTCTCTCTCAGTGGAATTGGAAGGATTCTTCTTGGTCTGCCTCCTGATCTCTGCTGTGATCTAACTCTGTTAACTTTTGCCAGATTCCAGACAGCAGCCGTGTCTGACAACTGCAAGTGGGCAGCTTGCATCTCTGATCATTGTTTTGGCAGCAGACACTTAGCGAGATTCGTATTCACGCTACAAGGCCTGTTGGTGACTTTGTAGGCTGCTTCCTGTCTGGCAGGAGGTGAGCTAACTGGTCTGCCCACAAATGACTTCCTGTTGCACTAAAAGACCCAGGTGCCATCCTGGGGTCACTTCCTCAGCTGTCCACAGCAGTGTTGTGTGCACTTGTCACTTTCTGTTGGGTAGCAGTTGCTGAGAATCCTGGGACAGGGCATACCAACTAGCTAGACCAGTTCTGGGTAGTGCTCAGAACTGAATGTGCTGGCTTGGCTAACCAGGAGCTCATGCATGGCATTCTCAAGGCAGGTGCTCAGAACTGTTTCTAAATGTTTCTATGTAACATGGAGAACTCACTGCCTAGACTGGTCAGGAACTGCACATATTGGCAGAATCATTGAAAGAGTTTCCTTTAGGTGTTCTAGAGTCTCTGGGTGCAAAGATACCTGGGTATAGGTCACCGGAAGCCGTAATCTTCCTCAGCTGGACAAGTTTTAACTGTAAGACTTCATATTTTCAATAAAAATGATTCTATTTATTAATTTCTGCTGTCTTGGATGTGGTGTAACAACCTGTATGGTTGAAATTTTGCAAGTAACTGCTGTTTCTCTTGACTAACTCATTTATTACACAAGACATAACACAGAGGTCTTAAAAAGATGAAGTTGTTGGCGGTCAGAGATAAGTGAACTGAGGCAAGGCTGCTCTTTTGTAGTCTATTGAACTGAGTGAACCAGTAGGATTCAGTGGGTGAGGGTCTAGTGCTGATCCTTAGTTTCCCCTTGGGCTGCTTATTCCAGACCTCTGGACTACATGGCTCTCTGGCCTAGATAGCAACCAGCACACCTGGTAGAGTTAGAATTATCTCAGATTCCAAAGGAAGTACGCCTCTTTCAGTTTGTCTTGTTCATTTTTGTAATAGGAAATGTCTTCCTAAAATAAGTATGCTTGCGGCAATTCTGCTTCATTTCCTTCCTATAACAAAGCTGGTTTACTGTTTGTGTATTTGCATTCAAAACTCCTGCCTTGGGCACACCTTTATTTATTAGGGTCCTGATACGTTTTGTCCTGCTTTTATAGTTACCTGGAATAGTGAACTGTATCTTGAGCCAGTTCATCAAAGCTAGTAGAGAAGGCTTCCTGATCTTTCAAGGAGGCCGGTTCTACTGAGTTACTCACTAGTTAATTCACCTAGGCCCAGCTTTGATTAATAATATATATCTCATAGTTTTTTCTTGGAAAGTGACATTTAATGCCTTGCATATTCAAAATATAGATTTCAATGGGATTTACTTCCTAGTAACTGTTTAGGTTTACAGCCTAGGTCAGGCAATTTTGCAGTACTATTTTAAGAAAAAACATAAAGATCAGGCAGATGAGATACAAAGTCCATGTGGTTGTGTATCTGGTTTCCCATGATGGTCAGACAGATGTTTCCAGTAAACTCACAAACAGGGAATCAAGGCAACTGACCATCAGAGATACTGTATCTTATATTGTTTAGCTTTCATGCTTGTGAAGGAAGGATGGTCTTGTTATCAAATCCCCTTGTGGAGAAATGTACTCCCCTTTGGGCTACACCACACTATTGAAATCCCCACATTCATTCCAAGAAGTTTCTTTGTTGGTATAAGGACAGGAAACCAGAGGAAAGAGAAATTAATTACTCTCAAGCATTCCCCAGTCTGTTGGTGGATCTCAGAAGCTGCTGGTGCTTAAGACTTGATGGCAAGTCAGCAGAAAGCAATCCAAGGGCTATCTCACACGGGCAGGCATATGACACCTAGGCAAGGCCAAATGCTGGATAGCATCTCTTTATGGGAAGGGCAGGAAGAGAGAAGGATTGACTGAAGGGAGGTGAGGCAGAAAGGGGTAATAAATCCCTAGATACAAGGAACAGGGTCAATTTTAGAAGGTGGATTCTGGAAGAAAACGAGCTCTCACACATGGGCTCTGGCTTGATGGCTGTCCTTATTGGCAGGGAATACTCCTAAATGGCCACTTGGTGGCAGTAGAGGAATCATAGTTTTAGAGATGGACAGAGCCCACAAAATGTTGCCCATGGATGCCATGGTGCCATGGTGCCTGCTGGCACCTTTTGTGGTGCCTGCTGGCATCTTTTGTGGTGCCAACCAAAGGATTTTTAGAAAATAGAAGTATTTCCCCCTAGGAAATGTAAAGCTAGGGCAGATGCCTGAAAAATGAAGACAGATACTGCCAGGTTAGTGTTTCTTAATTATCATGTGTATTCTTATTTTGTATGTATGCAAGAAAATATTTTTGAACAGTCTGTTCATTTTAAAAGACATCCTGTTGAACTGAACTTGTGCTTGAAATGTTAGAGAGCTCCTATCAGGATTATTATTAGTATTAGTATTAATTCAATTTGTATGACCGCCACTCTCAGAAACCGGCTCACGGTGGTTCACAATGTTTCAATTCAAATCAGTACATTAAAACGGCAACAGCTTCATTCCCTGACATTTTCTGGTTAGCCCTGCCTCCAGCAGCAGCCATCTTGCTTGTTGTCCTTCCCACTCTGTGTCAGAATTCCAAATGTGCCTTACAGGCTCAAAGTCTGGGGACCTCTGGAATAGGCTGTCTTCAACTGGGAGCTGATACCCAGCTCTACATCTTTTTATCTAAACTGCTAGGTGAGGCTGTAGAGGTCCTGAACCAGTGCTCGACTGCTGTGGGTGGACACTCAAACGGAATTCTGACAAAACAAAGTTAATATTGTTTGAGAAGACCGATGAGGTCTTGAAGGACATTATGTTGCCCACTTTCAATGGGATACTGCTGACTCGTAAGGGCGTGAGTGTTGTGAATCCAACTTAATTGCAGGAGAAGCAAGTTAGTGTAGCTGCAAAAAGGGAGGAAATCATTCCCTTCATCCAATGAAATCACTATAATACATTGATCCTGAGCAGTTGTTAGCTACTTAGAAAGAAAAACTTTTGCAGCTGCTAGGATTCCTTCTAAGGTCAAAGTAAGTCTAAGTAAGAAGTCATAGGAATATCCATCAGAATGAGCTTGCAAACACTGTAAAATATAATACCCCTGAGATTAGAATACAGAAGACACTGCAGAAGGATAAGTGCTATTGTGTCGATTTTACCTAAGGAACAGGGGCAGATCTGTTCTGAATAACACACAAACCTGCCAAGGTGCAGGAGGGAAAGATTTTGGAAGTGGCATACCAAAAAATTGGGATGAATAGGTGCACTGTGCTTTAAAGGCTGAACTTTGATCAACTGGTTTTATATGATTTCTTGCCAAAGTAAATGCTCCATGAAAGCCCAGTGCCTGGATAGTGTCCAGATTAACAGTAAGAGCCAACAATTTATCAAAGGTAGTCTTAAACCACATTGACCTATAACAGTCTTCTTTCAGGAGCACCAGGTAGCCCTTGCTGCTGAATATGACTTGAACAGTCTAAACCAACCTTTCTCAACTTATTTACCATTGAGAAATTCCTGAAACATTCTTCAGGGTTTGAGAAACTTCAAAAGTGGTGTGATTGTGCAGCATATGATTGGGAAGTATAGCTGTGTACATGCCCACCAAGGGCCTCTCCCTTCCCCACCCCCTTCAGGCCCATCACTGGCCATTTTGGGAGGATGAGCCAGGTCAACATGACCATAGTTGGTCATATCACCCGATAAATGTTTAATAAATTTAAATAATATATATTAAAAAATTTAATAACTCCCACCCATTTGGGAAATCCTTCCAAGAAACCCCAGGATTCATGAAACCCTGGTGGAGAAAGCCTCATCTGAACACTTGTAACCAAGCCTTTGCCTCAAGGGAAGATTGGCCCAATTTTGAACACAGAGCCACACTAGTGACATAGCGACGGATATTTAATACTTTTCTCAGAAAATATAGCAGGTCAATGTTTTCATTTATGAGCCAACCATTATAGCTACTCTGTAAAAGATAATAGGAATGACTCTTAGGTTTAAGTCTTGAACAGCACCTGGAACATAGTCCCCACCTGCATTTTGGGGAGAAATTTAGCTCCTTCACATGCTGGATTTCTTTCCCATTCAAAGTCATCTGAACACTGAAGGATTCCTTCTCTCTCTCTTTGGAGAAAACCACTAATGTTCAGGTAGTTTACTTTCAGGCCTTTCTTAATACAGTATTCTGAGTGGCAAAAGAGCATTTTTTTCAGTTTTACCTAGCTCAGAAGATGGCACTGTACCTTGATTTGTCTGATCTTGGATCCATGCTATGTTCTTGTCTTTAAAAATGTAATAACTCCAGTTGGTACAGAATGACTTTGCCCCTGATAATCTGATTACTATCAGGTGCAAAGTGGAACATACACACCACAGCCCATTCTGCTGACATTCCATTAGTTATCACTTATCAGGTTCAACTCAAGGTTCTACCTGTCACCTACAAAGTCTTTCTTGACCTTGGACCAATGTACCTGCAGGATAGCCTGTTCTACTCCATCCTACTGCAACAACTTTGCTCACATGAGCTAAGACTTGTGAAGGTGCAATCCTGCAAGCAGGTAAGATGAGTAATTGCCCATCACACCCATGCTTTGTGTTGGCTCTCTCACCCTATGGAACCGCTGGTTTAGTGTAGTCTGGAAGGCTTTCATACTTTTGTTACTTTGCAGAATGTGCAAAATAAATGCAAAATCAGATCATGGTAGTATTGGTAAGACTCAGCATAGAACAGTGGGAGGAAAGTGCTCTTCATGGGAATAAATGATTCAAAACCCAGTACCCACTTAACAGAGGGAGTTAGGTAATACAGTGTTTGTGTTCCAAAAATTCATAAGGAAGACTGTTTATCTGCTGACCCCCTGGTGTTACCCAAATTAGATACTAAAAGTTTGGGGAATTTAGGTTTGTGGGAGGGGTAACAATGGGGTCTCCACCAGTTTATACCAGGATTATTCCCTTAGAAACTCTCACACTGAAAGTGGTTTTTAAGAGAACAGTTTAAAGTTAATCAAACTTGCATAAAAGATTCGAATTCAGGGTTAAGAGGGTGTGAAACAGGAATATAAGATGAAAAGTATAACGTATACCTACTATCACAATGTGGAGAAGTCTGTGGGAGAAATTACTAGTATCTCTAGAATCATGTGAAGCCTACAACTGTGTAGAGACGTGCATATAGAATCCACAAACACACAGGCACACAGGGATTCTGGCGTGTGGCTTAAATTCACAAGATTTGTATTCTCAGGCTAAAGTTGGGTGCTGTAGCCCCTAAAACAATGTACTTGAAGTGCTTATGTGTATAAAATGGGGTTTTAATGGGGTTTTTATATGTTTGTAACTCACCTCGGGCCTACGGGGAGAGGTGAGGAATAAATCTAACAAATAAAATAATAAAGAAACTCGTAGGGTTGAGCTCAGGTGGTTTCCCACAGTAGAACCAATGGTTGTGATTGCCCTGGGTGGATCCTTAATGAATCTCCCAGGGAAAGAGACAAAGCCATGATTACATTACTTAGAATCATAGAGTTGGAAGGGGCCATGCAGACCACCTAATTCAACTCCCTGCTTAATGCAGGATTTATTTATTTAGATTTTTATACCGCCCTTCCCTACAGCTCTGGGCGGTTTACATAATTTTTTTTTGAACATTTACATAGAACAGTATCAAAATCAATATAGCAGTATAACAATAACCACACCAACTAGAACAACTAGAACAGCACTTCAACAATAACTTTGAAACTCCCTCAGCAGGTTCAATCTCTCAGTTTGGGGGGGGGGGACACCAGTAGGTGTTATGGGTCAGTCAGCCCCACCAAATGCCTGGTGGAAGAGCTCCTTTTTGCAGGCCCTGCGGAATTGTGGAAGTTCTGGCAGGATCAGCCTAAAGCATCCACAAAAACCTGTGTAAGACTACAAGTGATTTCTTGATGATCCCTAGAATGCGGGACAGGATGCGAGCCTAGATGTGGCAGACTGTTAATGCTTATCTAATTGACTCTTGCCAGATAAAGGGGAAGGAAGAAGTGTTTCAGGTTGATGGGATTAGTAACACCTCTTGTCTTGCAGATTGATATTTTGGGTGGGAGAGAGAAAGAGTCAGTCCTGGGGGCCCAGAGTAATCTAATCTGGAGTCCAGGCAGCTCCTGGAAGCATGGTGGTATGCTGGCAAGTACAGTTTTAATTCTGCTTGGGTGCAGACATTGCAATTTGGTCAGTTTGGGTACAACTAACATCCATTTGTACATTTCACCTAGGAGAAGGTGATTGCAGAGCAACATGAAACTGAGGTGCAGGCAATGTTAGAATAGTGTGTTTGCAGGCAAACTTCTCAAACCAAGGAGGGGTCTAGCCACCAATACTGGTTGTTTTCCTGGAAACCTACTCCTGGATCCTTTTGCAGTGGATTTACAGAAGTCATAAACTCTTATCTGCTCAGTATTACTGCATCTGTGTCAATCCCTTGTTAGTTTGTAGATCAAGGCATGCTTTGTTCAGTGCATTCAGGGAGGTCAGCTAACTGGTCATGCAACATACTGCAGTGATCTCCGCTTCAGGGCACTGTAGAGGAACAAATCACACTTGACGTAGGCCTTCTCCAGCTGAACTGGGAAAGAAGCTACAGTGTGTGTTTTTTTTGATCTTCTGTAAGGACTGGAACATGAGTGAAAAAGAGGAACAAGACAAGAAGACAGGAGATTTGGGATGGAGGTTGCATCATTCACAGTTCCTTTAAATCTCAGCAGTACAATAACCCCAGTAACCCCAGCTGACATCTCGCCTCATAGATGATTTGTCCCTATCTAGATTATGGTGCCTCTTTAGCCTCCTATGAGTGGCTGGATGTTAATAATGCATGGCTGCCCCTCCCCCAGCCAGTGTGACCTCTTCTGTCCCATCTGCCACTAGGCTTTAAGAGTTTGGGGGCTGGGGGGGGAAATAAGCAGCAGCTGGGGCTGGGGTGAGAATCAGTAACTTTCCATAGGCTTGCTCAATCAAGACACAGCTCCTGTAGATCAGAGCTCACAAGCCCTGATGGGAGTTCCTTTGTGTGGGGACTTCTGAGGCTGTATCACAGAAGGCAGTGTGAGTCAACCCATAATGGATTGGATAGATGGGCAAGGGAATGAGCTTTACTTGGGAGAGGAAGACAGCTGCTTTGATTCCAGAGACAGTGATGGGAAAGGGGTGGGGAGAAACTAATTTTGCTTCTTAAAAAAGACAAGGCAGATGTTCTTCCTCTGGAATAAGGATAATGAAGCCTTCTAATATAAAAATTGTGGTGAAGGTGGGAGGAAGCTGTATTGTCATGTCAGATGTCATTTGTGTCATAGGTTATATTCAATATGTACTAGGAATGTGATGAAATGTATGAAGTTTATTGTTCTGTCTAAGAGGTGTAATTGTAAGTAGCCAGTGGGATGAACAGGATCCAGTTCACCTACTCAAGAGAAGTTTAAGGATTTGCAGGGCCTGTAGCCCCAGAGCCAGTTTAAGAATTTGTGGGGCCCTATCACAGTACAACTGCAAGCAGGAGCAGCCAGACTGGGAGCAGAAGGGACCCCCACAGTGGAAAGGGGTGCACCTCCAAGTTTCCTTAAAGAGGCAAAAGGGAGGGAGGAGAGAGGCTATGACTCTGATCAATGTGGGGGCCCAGGAAATGCGGAGCCCATAGCACATGCTACATGTGGTACATAGATAATCTGGTCCTGCACCTACTTAATGAGCCACATAAAACCCAATCACACAAAAAGGCCTTTAAGGTACCCATGACATACGCCTTTCCCCCTACACCAGTCTCACACCCAAGGATCTTAAGACTGAGAGGGCTCTAGGACGAGCTTTGGTGGAAAAGTCCAAGCGCCACAACTGAGAGATATCATTTGGCCGTTCTGTGGATTCCCAGAAGAGTGGGAGGAGAAACCACACTTATATGTGTTATAGTGGCCAATGGTCAGTCTCTGCCAGGGAAATTGCCTAGCTCAAAAAATGTTTTAATGAAGAAATGTAACAAAATGTAAGCACTGATGCATAACTTTAAGACTTAGAATGGTGTCTCTTTTAAAATTATCACAGTGAACTGTTTATGAGATTACAATTAGGGGTCATTTGGGATGTTTTGGTTATCAAGATGGAGGAGGAAGAAGAGGAGGGTTTCAGTCATTATATAAGGAGAGAACGATATTTGGCTCGGCATTTTAAAGATTGTTTCCTTGAGCTTTCTGTTTTCCGGAAAAGGAAATAACCCATACAAGAAATCTGTCAAGCACATTAAACTGTTTGTTGTTCTTAACTGTGAGGAGATTCTTAGCAAGTATCAGACACATATTTTTCCATGTCATTGTTTTGATAGCAGGTGAATATAATTCCCCCCACCCACGCACACACTTTACTGCTACTAAAAACTTGGTTGCAGTTAAAAGAATGGAAAGTAATTAGTTCAGCTTTTAGATTCTCTAACAGTGCTGTAAGCAATTCCAATGGAGTCCCATACCCAGTTTTTTTTCCCATTTAAAACATTTGTTTCAAAACTGATGGATTCTAGTATTATCAATTGTGTAGAAATTGTTTTTCTCCAGATCCCATCAGCATAGTTTAAGTGTTAACATCTACTAGTAATTTTTAAGTTAATTATTTAATGGTAGTTTAGTTAGAATTGAGTTAATATATATCCTAGATATGTGCCCAGTCTTCATCTGTGGACTGTAACTCCTTATTTTTCCATTTATATATAAGGACATTTTTTGATATATTTTAGCAATGGGTTTTTTGTATAACATTATCAGTTAACAGGAAATACTTTTTAATATGATTGACAGTGTCTATTACATTACTTTACATGAAAATTATGTGCCATATTCTTCTACTATTTACAGCACTGTTAGAATTGATTATTTGAGTCAGGATGGGTGTCTGTACCTATCTGCAAATAAATTTTCCTTTTTGTGTTAACCCTTTTACGAGCCATTTCTTCTGATGGCTCCCACTAGGAGTTCCACTGATGGTACAAACAGAAGAGGCCACTGGGAATACTCTTGACAGACTTCTCTCTAAATATTTATCTCCTTTGATCTGAATTTAAAAAAAAACCCTGTGGTGGATTCAATTCATAATCAGCAAGTTAGGTACCAAACCTGTCTGGCCTTGACTGATAAAGGAAAGTATAATTTTATTGATTTGGTTATTTCAAGCAGTAGGGTTGCCAACTGCATCTTGGGAAATTCCTTGTGATTTGGGAGTGGTGCCTGTGGCAGGGCAGGAGCTCAATGCTGATGTGATGCCATAAAGTTTGCCCTCCAAAACTGCCATGTCCTTAAAATAGCAGAGATCAGCTGTAATTCTGGGAGAACTCCAGGCCACACCTGCAGGTTGATACCTCTAATTGTAAGTGGAAGGATTTAGAAACTTCCTAAGGTTTAACTTTCATAGCAACAGACAAGGAGTTTTCCAGTGTAGTTATATAGTCCATAAAGACCAGAGTGTTGAGGAATTGATACCCTCAGAGGAGGGATTGTAGGGTACCAAACATAGTGATGTATGTCCAATGAGTTGAGAAACAATTGTCTATATACTCTGGTGGAGACCCACTGCTCTATAACAATACATGTGTATCATGAGCGACTCTCTGCTTAAATAGATGTCTATACTTTCTTCCTAGGTGTATACACTGTATAGTGTATTACAGGGATCTGCCCTGTAAGAGGTATTACAGGGATCTGCCATGAAGTTTTTGCATTGTTTGTTGTGTGACACAGCTTTAAACATTTCATCTTGGAAATAACACATACTCTGAAGTGTTTTCCTTTAGCAATGACTTTCACTGAATCATTCAGGGAGGTCCAGGGGGGTTAGTTTTCAGTTATGCAATGCTTTTTCAATTACCTCATTATCTGTAGATGATTAATATGAGGAAATGATATTACTCCTTTATTACCTACTACAATACTATCCTTGTAGGTTTCTATACCTGCCTTTTTCTCCAGAATTGACCTCTTTGTGCCCTTGGTGTTTTGTAGAATCCAGACAGCATATTTGCTAAATCACTGCATCCCCTTTCGCTTAAAATATGGTTTGGAATTACTTTTCTAGCCACCAGCTGATTGCAGAAAAGCATTAATGGACTTTGTTGTCAAAGTGGCCCCAGCCCAGCAAGCATACCTCTGGGGCAGGCTTGCTCACACTGTATGAGCCTACATGGATGCTGAAAAAAATCTTCAGATATTTTCCAAGCTCTGTTCAATCATGATTGTTTGCATTGCAACTTTTGTATGGTCACTGTTTTGTGTGAACAGAACAGGTCACCTGTCTTCCAGCTTCAGCATACACAGACATATAAGCATGAGTTGTCTACACTAGCGATCCCCAACCTGTGGGCCGTGGACCACATGTGGTCCTTCGACTAATTGGAGGTGGGCCCCGAAGGACGCCTTCTCCTCCCCCCCCCCGGCCCTTTACAACACACTTTGGGAGTCATTGTCTCCCATCACTCCCAGATGGGACTATCTCGTTGCAGAGAAACAAGCTCAGGGTTCCCATTGATTTGTCATTGTCATGAGTTAAAATTTCCATGAAAATAAAATGTTCCTTATGTTCATTGTGGTGGCGTGTCTGTATCTTATTTTGAAGGGATGTTTAAACATTACCATAGCGATCAGAGAGCGTTAGGGCAGTGGTTGAGAGTAGAGGAGTAAACTACCCCCCCCCCACCGGGCCTCAGTAAAAGGCGTTGAGTGGTCCCCGGTGAGTGGTCCCTGGCGTTGAATGGTCCCCGGTGATAAAAAGGTTGGGGATCACTGGTCTACACAATGACAAATTATATCAGAAGGTTTTCTGGAAGATAAATGTTACAACTGTTTTGTCTCTTGTTTGCAGGCTGCTATTTATAATTCTTAGAGTGGAGTTTGCATTGTTTGATATTATAGGAGGTTTAAAACCGAATAGCTTTTAGCCTCTTTACATTTACATCCCTATTTAGTCCTCCTTCCAAGGAGCTCAGGGTAGCCTACGTGGTTCTCCTTGCATCATGCATTTCATCTGCATCCTGATGCTGTATGTCATTTGGGGCAGAGGGGAAATGACTGGCCCACTGTGATGCAGTTAGCTTCATGCCTCTAGCTAGCTGGATAGTGTCATATATCTCAAGGACAAGATACCATTTGAATTTGAATCTTACCTTTGTAAGGGTATGATCCAAGATTACATGTGTCTTGCTGACCTGTTAGTTTTGGGAGAACAAACACTTTTACACATTTTTAATCTGTTCAAAAACAGAGGTACTCCTAAAAGTTACACAAATTAATCAACAAACAGCCTTATTTGAAGTGTTTAAAATGGATTTTAGAAAGTGTTTTTTATAGGAAATATAAAACACTACAGATTCCTGTTTTAAAGAAAATGTTGGAAACTTTATTGGTGCTTTAGCTTCACAGGGAAAATGAAAATGCACACATTTTAGTGTTCAATAGTAATGGAACTCTTAGGCAAACACGAAGAAGAAGAGTTGGTTCTTATATGCAGCTTTTCTCTACCTGAAGGAGGCTCAAAGTGGCTTACATTCCCCTTCCCTTTCCTCTCCCCACAACAGACACCCTGTGAGGTGGGTGAGGCTGAGAGAGCCCTGATATCACTGTTCGGTCAGAACAGCTTTATCAGTGCCGTGGCGAGCCCAAGGTCACCCAGCTGGCTGCATGTGGGGGAACACAGAATCGAACACAGCATGGCAGATTAGAAGTCCGCACTCCTAACCACTACACCAAGCAAAACTCTTGTAACAAGCGTACAGACTCTGCTGGTTCCGTAGCTATGGCTTTGTGAAGGGCCGAGGTTGCTTCTTGCCCTAGCACTGTGTGCACTGACCATCTCCATGCCCTCTCTACCATTAATATTCTCTGTTGGGGGATGAATGTCTGAGCAAAGAGAAGAGGTTTGACTCTCGTTACACTCATGGACACTGATACATTATTAGGTTCCTGTAAGTCTTTTTTGGAACAGATGAGACACTCCCATGTGAGTCACAACTAATTTTGCAATAGACTTTGGCTTTTAGGAATAGTAGAGTATTAAACTTTAAAAAAAAATAATTTTATTATATGAAGCATTTACAGAAAAGTAAAGAGAAAAAAGCGACCAGCTGATATGGTTTTCCATCCTCTTTTAACTTACATATTCAGTTCCCATCACATATTAATCCTAATCTAGCAGTTTTTACCATTTTTCTTAGCAAAATTATTGTTAATACATATGAGAGTATGATCTGTTATAAGAATATATTCTATTATTATCTTAAGTGATATAAGGTCAGTCCCCTTCATAAATTGGCCCTGACCTAAGAGTTACTGCTGCTGTCTTCCCCACAGGAAACCAAGTGAATATTCCACTGTTCAACACATCCTTCAGGTGGTCGCAGAAAATGAAATTGTGTTTTTTTCCATAGTAGAGTATTTCTGATTGTCCTTCTGTCAGGGCCAAAGAAGTCTCTTACTTGATTCTTGCTTGCAGTCGCCTTTAAGTAGGCTCTGTATACTTTATCAATCTGGATCTCTTCCTCTGGTCGCACAGAGATGTCTCCTGATAGCTTCCTGCGTGCTGTCGCCTTTGAATAGACTCTTTTTATTTTGCTGATCCAAATCACTTCCTGCTCTAAATAGACTTCCAGGTTTTTGGTGCTTTCCTTCCTTAAATCTGTTTTCCCAAGTTCTTCCAAGGTGCTTTGGATTTTTACGTCCCTAGCTCTCTCCCCCTCCTGTTGATTAACTTCCAAACATTGAATTCTCGTTTGAATGAGCTTTGTCCTCATCAGCTGCTCTCTCCAGACCGTCGGCTCTGTCCAAAAGCTCCCCCTTAGTCCCTCGGATTTCCTTTTCCACCTTATTGACTGCTTTCAGTATCTTTGAGTTCCCTTCGCATAACAAATGGAAAAGCTGTGCCTTAGTTAATTTTTCCATAGTTCTAGGCAGTCACAAACTATAAACAGAAAGTCTCGTGAGGTCTCGCGGGAGCACGAGCGATCCCAAATTATCAGTTTGTCGATCTCCGTATCAAGTCAGCTTCCCCCACTGAACTCTCTCCAACAAACTTTAAAGTCTCTCTTTTCTTGAGCTCTCTCTTTGTTTGGTTAGTGGGTATAATTAGCTGGGAGCCTCTCACTCCACGAAAGAAGGAATTCACTTGTAAATTGGTTGAGGGGGGGGGGGAAGAGCTTGTGGGAAAAGAAAAGGAAAAGCCAGAAAGCTTTCAATCCTTACTGTTGTAAACTTTGGCTCCTGTCAGTCTGGTAAAAGATGATCTGGGAAGAATGTAGGGTCAGCTGGTCGTTTCAGGCTTAGAAAGTTATTTACGACAAGGGCGCCATCATGACCTTAAGCACATGCCGCGGTTGATCCGGAGAGCTTGGTCTCCCTCCCTCTCCACGGATCTGTAGGACCCTCAGGATGCCGTTCCCGGTTCCTGGGGCGACCGGCGAGCAGATTTGCGTATCTGCTCAGGTCAGCCAGGTGCGGTTGCTCCTGACCCTCATCATGGCTTAAGAGCCGGACAGAAGCCCAGCTGTTACGGCGCCATCTTCAGTCGAATCTCTAGAGTATTAAACTTTTCATTTTTCTTTTGCCTTTCATAGTTCTTTCATAATTTTTAACCTCCAAGTAATGGCTGGAGATTTCTAGCTATTACAGCTGATCTCCAGGTGACACACATCAGTTCACCTGAGGACAATGGCTGCTTTGAAAAGTAGACTCTATGGCCTTATACACCATTTAAGTCCTCCCACTCCATCCCCAAATCTCCATTTATTTCCCAACATGGAGCTGGCAACCATATATTTAGTTAATGTGGGAGACAGATGTTATGGTGATTCTACTGAGGGTTCTCTTCATGACTGCATCCCTTTGAATAAAGAATAGCCCTCTTGATAATAAGCCTACAGAGTCGCATAAATTTCTGGTTGTGTGGCTGAGCAGCAGATTGCCCATAGGCATCTCACTGCACAAACAACTTTTTTCTGACTCTGGGCTGAGCATCTGAAACACAAGTACAGTAAAATGGGTAACAAAAGACTTTCTCACTCTGCAAAAGCCACCACTTGCTCCTCTTCAGTCCTGTCTCTGGTTTTGGTCTCCAACTGGCCTCTCTGCATGAACATTACCTGAAATAAAATCAGAGTCCAGTAGCACCTTTAAGACCAACAAAGACTTATTCAAGGCGTGAGCTTTCGAGTGCAAGCACCCTTCGTCAGACTATGATCTTCTTACATGACAGGGAATATATAGCAAAAATCAATTCTGTTACATCTGTGTCACAACCAAATATAGCCAATGATAATCCTTCATCAAAACAGCCAATCAATTCCCTATAATTCAGTTTACTTTACAAAGAGAAACCAAAATGCTGCTATTAGAGATCAAAGGCTATCACCTCCCCATATGTTGCTTGCTCCATACAACTTGCTTGCCTGAAATGTAATTAATGATACATTTTGGAAGAACAAGGGAAGCATATCCATTTGGCAAAGTTTACTGAATTAAACAAAAGAACAGTCCATAGGCTAGCTGGAGTAAATGTACATGAACATATAAGTACAAGATAAATTACAAAGTAATTCAAACACAAAGATGACCGGATATTTCATGAAGTGTGTGTGGGATCCAAAATTACTTGGGTGGGATAAGGATACATGCCTTTTTAAAGATTAAAAACCTCCATGTTGCTTTAAAAAATAGCCACACAAAATGGAATATAATAAAAGATTAATACAAATTAGTATAGGAATGATCCAGCAATAGTAATGTTGATCGTGTTTGGCTTGGTAGCATGAATTCCAGTGGTTCACAAAATAAAGATTATCTTAGCTGTATACCCATCATTACTTGCTTAGAAAAGATAATTGTGTGTGTGGGGTGTGTGTGTGTGTGTGTGTGTGTCAAGAGCTGCTTGCCATTCACACACTATCAAAGCCATCAGGGAGTAGAATGGGGTCAAAGATGAGGACACTGCATGTGAATCTGTAGCATGACAATGCTACAAAGGCAGTGGCTGCTGTTTGGCGGGACTTCTGTCTTGGGAATGCAAAGTGTCATCACAGTTGACTTGTGGCAACTCTGTAGGATTTTCAGGGCAACGGCCATTCAGGGGTGGTTTGCCATTGCCAGTCTCCACGTAGAGTCCCTGGTATTCCTTGGTGGGCTCCCATCCAAATTCTAGCCACAGCCAGCCCTGCTTAGCTTCTGAGATTTGACAAGATCAGGCTTGCCTGAGCTATCCAGGTCACGGCTGTTCTGTCTTAGGCAATGAAAAGGGATCCAAAGTAATAGTATTCCTCTTCTTCCTACAACTGAAGAGATCTCTGGGCCACTGCATTAGCTTTTCAAGCCCACATTCATTTCAAGAACAATGTCAAAAGCAAAAAAAAATATCTGAACATCCCACAAATGTAACCCAATAGTTCAATGTACAGAAGACTTAGGGACAAATGGGAGATGTAGGTATACTGCTATGACTACAGTCTGTCACCCTTTCACTGTGACTAGCAGAAAGCACATTCTGGACTGCTGGGGGTAGAGGTCAGTGGAGCCAAATGACGGTGTTAGAACCTTTACAAACATTTAGGGTGAGGTAATTCTATACTTATTTGGTTTTTGTTCCTTCCCCCTCCTACAAAGGAGTTAAGGGCAGCATGCATGTATGATTGATAAGTTTCAGGACTGAGTGGGGATTTGAACCTGGTTGGAGTCCAGTTGGCACTCAAAATTTTTTGTCATGGTCTTCTGT
Source organism: Paroedura picta (assembly GCF_049243985.1). Lineage (NCBI taxonomy): Eukaryota > Metazoa > Chordata > Lepidosauria > Squamata > Gekkonidae > Paroedura > Paroedura picta. Next base: position 74,615,337 of record NC_135370.1, on the reverse strand, counting down.
AGTCAAGTCACTCCGAGTAATTTAACAAAGTCTGAGTTCGGTGTCACCTTTTAAGACCAACAAAGTTTTACTCTAAGTATACATTTCTGTATGCACATGCACTTTCTCAGCTACAATGAAATGGGAATTACCAGTCTACACTTTTTTTTTTAAACTGCTTACCCTCCACTTGTATGTTGTTGTTAGGTGCAAAGTCGTGTCCGACCCATCGCAACCCCATGGACAATGATCCTCCACTTGTATGTATGGAGTGGTAATTCCCATTTCATTGTCACTGATAAGGGTGCACATGAAGAAGAGTTGGTTCTTATATGCTGCTTTTCTCTATCTGAAGGAGTCTTAAAGCGGGTTATATTCGCCTTCCCTTTCCCCACAACAGACATGAAAGTATTCCCCTCCCTGTTAAGTCTCCTGATGGAGGAGAACTTGCTGGTGGTAGGCCTGACAGGAAGGATGGCTAGTGGGTGGTAAGGAGAGAAGGAAGCAAAAAAAAAAGAGGGGCTGCCGGGAAAGGAATTCCCTTTTCAGGGAATCCTGAAGTGTTGCTCTGACATACTTTTGCCTTTCTGCTAGACGTTACGTGGCATGTCAGCACAATGCCAAATTGCTTGTCCCTGCTCCCTTCATTTCCCCCCCCCCCCCGAGATGCTAGCTAGGGTTGGCAGTAGGGTTGCTGGGGGTCACGGATAGTTGGCAATGGCATGACATTACTTCTGGGGAAAGCCTGCAAGATTGCAAAGCAATAGAGTTTCTGGTGATTCTTAGAAAAGATTTAGGTCACATCCAGATTTTCCTCAGAAGTGCCATCACAGCATTAGACTGAAGGATATATATATTAAAAAAATTCTCCTACTGCTGCTTTGGACAGCAGTGGGAAACAGGAGCCAGTTGTGGGAGATGTCCCCCAGAGTGGGGGTTTGGCAGGTGTAACTGGCAACCTTACTGAGATGAAAACAAGGAGAAGATGAGATCTGCCAAGTTAAAGTAGAAGAGCTGTGGCTGGGAGGGGGGGGGAAACGTATCCCCTACCCTTTTGCTTTCCCCCCCCCCCCATGGCACCTCCTTCTCATTGAAGCTCTTTCCAATGTCAGAGCCCACCCAGCCGGAAAATCCCAGCTGTTGGGGAAATTTAAGGGAGGCCAAAAGGTCCAGCAATCACCCCTGCCCTTCTTTTTGCCACTTCCCACTTTAAATACATATGCTCTATGCTGCCATGTTGTAACAATATAAGACAAGAAGGTCAGCCACAGTCATGTTAAGCTAGAGCTTGAGTACATTTGTGTGAGAGAGAGCAAGTCCTTCTGGCATAGTCTGAACCATAGGCAATAAGGAAGCTGCTTAACTCCAGCCTCAACATTTCCCCCTTTATTGCACAATCTCTTGTCAAGACAGGCCTATCATTCCTTCCATTTCTGTTTTCCTTCCCCCATTTTTAACAGAAAAAGCCTCAAAGGCCACCACCCCCACCCTCTTGTGTTGAATTGGGACTGTTGCCTTCCTCAAAATTTGCCTACACAGCTGTCGGCAGCACAAACTCGCCTGGTGATGTTGAGTCACAGCATTGCACAGTCCTTTCATGTGACCACAAAACAAAATCGTTATCCAGTTGACCAGGTTGCAGGCCCTGGGGGCTTGCCTCCATTCCAAAAAGGCAGTCCCAAAAGTTGTAGATATTTGCTCTTCTTTTCCATGTACAAAATGTGATGCAGCCATGGAAAGCACACTCACTTGTACAGAAGCATAGCAGGTGGGGAAAGAATGCTTCCTTGTGGCTCATGAAGTGGCTTCCTTGTGGGTTGTGTAGGGTTGCCAGGTCTCCTCTGGCCACTGGGGTGTGGGTGTGGATAGGCTGCCAGCCCCAGGTTGGGAAACTCCTAGAGGCTGGCAAATGGCAGGAACTAGGGGTGCCAGTCCCCAGGTGAGACCTGGGGACCCCCCAGTTTTACAGCTTATCTCCAGGTGATCAATTCTCCTGGAGAAAATAGCTGCTTTGGAGGGGTGGAGTCCGTAGCATTATACTCTGTTGAGGGCCCCCCCAGCCCCAAATTCCACCCATTCACAGCTCCATCTCCAGCCCAGAGCTGGTGATTCTAACAGGGATTTCAGTGGGAAAGATACACTGCCATGGAGTCCATCCTCTCAAGCATCTATTTTCTTCAAGGGAACGGAGTTCTGCAGTCTGGAGATGAGTTGTATTTCTGGGAGATCCTGAGGTCCCACCTGGAGGCTGGCATCCCTAGGCTGATGAGACCATTTTCAGTCAGTCCTGTGTTTTGGCTGCTAAAAGGAGCAGGAGTTACCCGAGTGCCCAGGGGTGTTGTGAGCATGCAGTACAAGGATCCTTTTTATGAATCTTGAAATCTAATCTAATTCCCAACTTTCTGAATTCTTCCAGGTGAACCCACAATTTAGACCTGTACCAAAATTCTTCAAGCCTGGGTTGCGTTGGTTTTCTATAGATAAAACAGTTAAACCAAGACATGTCATACCTGTCAGCTGATGGAAACAGCTGATGGGCAGTCTTGTAGTATTGGCTTTTGTTGCAAACAACAGAGGGGATTGTCCATGCTACAGCTACAGGGATGAATGAAGAAGGTTGACTGTGCGGCATCCTTTTTATTTCAGGAGGGCACACATATATCGAACAGAATGGGGAACTGGCTTGTTGCTGGAATGCTGGTCTGAAGTTGGTGGGAACTGTATTTACTTTCAGCAATTCAAATGCCAGCACGGCTTTTTCAGAAACGATTGCCACAGAGGGAGCTGTCTTTGTTAAACCGGGGAGAGACAAAGTATTTTCTCATTAGGTTGTATATCTGGTTTAGCTGGACAGAAACATCCCATCTCCATCACACCCCTATGCTACTGGCATGTGCTTCTAGTGTGGGAAAGATGCATCCCCCCCTTCTGTGAGAAAATGGCACTGTGGCAGTATGAGTGTCACACTGTGCAGTCCACTGGTGACAACCAGTGCAAGTCCTTCTTGACTGTGTGCAAGAGTGCAAATTAGTAACTTAGCAGTTTTCCTCTTATGATGTTAAAGAGCACTAATTTACCCTTCTAGTAAGATTACACTAGAGTACATTCAGGAACAACCTTTTATTGCTGTTTGCAGACTGCGTGCCTTCACCCTTCAGTCCTGTTTTTATTGTATATTTTTAATGCAGACTAAATTTCCGCCTTGGCAGATCTTTGCATGCTGGTACTCCTTCCTACCATTCACTGTGCTAGCTGTTGCCTCTTGAAGCCATCTTTCATAACAAAAAATGCATACTTCCTTTGATCATCTGGGTAAATTTGTAAAATGCTAATCTGGAAGGCTTTTTAAAGCTTTATTATTATTATTATAAGACAGACAGACTCAACAGGGTTAGACAAGTGGTCTCTCCAGCCTAGTAGCCTGATTCTGATTGCGATATGCACTGCACCTTTGCTACTGTTGTCCTTTTTGGAACATGGGGTCCAGACAGTATTTATCACTCAGGAGCTCAACTGGCTTTTTTCCACCTGCACTGGGCAAAATTACTAGCATCCTACCTTGCCCCAGAGAAAGGTAGCTTGAGAGAGGTATGTTTGGCCTCAACCAGAGACAGAGCTTTTCTGTCATGGCCCCACCTGGTGGAATGAGCTCCCAGAAGAGCTGATGGTCCTGGGACGTATTACTGTTGGACCTTGCTCAGTTCCTCAGGACGTGTAAGATGGAGGTCTTCCGTGAGCCATTTGATTGGGGCCAATAAACACTCAATACCATAGAAATTGGGGCCTCCTTGAAACCAAATTGAATGACAATTGAGAGAAAAAGACAAAAAGAGTTCACTAGCTGACTTTTTGATGGTTTTACTGTTAGATGGTTTTGGTAGGTTTTTAGTTGATTTAATCATAATATTATTTTAAATGAATTTCTTATGAACTATTGGACTTGTTTTATGAACTTGTAATGGTAACTGATTATGTTGGAAACTGTTCCAAGCTGGCTCACCGGGGGGGGGGGGGGTCAAGAGATCCCCAAAATAAAATTTAAAAAATTAAAGATAAATAATTGTATATAATAGTTGTAAAATAGACTAGTAGTGTTTAGAAGATAGAATATCTGTAGTAAGGGCTATTATAAAGATTATGATGAAGAGGATATTGGGGAGAATTATTTTTCTTGTTTGTTTTATATACTCTGCAATGCATAGTAATTTTTGTAACCCTTTTCTCTTTTTTATCGCTCTTATATTTTTTCTTAAAATAAAAAATTCTAAAATAAAAAAAGATCATGGTACTTAAGCAGCTAATTGGAGTGCCATCTTTTTGGCCTTATATCTAGCTAATTTCTGCTGGCATGAGTTTAAATATGCAAAGCAGAGAAACAATTTCAAGCCTCTGCAGACAGCAAATAAAGTTGGTGCTGTATTTTCCAACAAAATTACTTTGCATATTGAACAGGATGAATTCCAGAGCGGTCACTATTTTTCTGTTGAAAGACTCTGTTCAGATATCACAAACAAAACAGATTCTGTCCACGATAGGCACAAAATGTTTTAATTGCTCCATTTACATGCTCTTCCCCTTGTGCAGTAGGCTGAGATTAGAGACTTCAACTTGTTCCAATTATAGTCATAATATTAATATGTAGATGTTAGGCTCTTTCCTAGTAATCAGTTTAACCCTGGATGAGAATCACAGCTTCCAACAAAGAATCTAACCTGTGTCCACATGCAGATCTTTTGCATAAGCGGAGTTATTTGAAGACCACAAGAGGAAAAAATATCAAATCAAAAGAATAAAAGATTCCATCAAAGTGAGTGCAAAACACACCTAATTGGTAATTAATGGACAAAGTAAGATTAATAATGTACTTCAACAGCAATTTTCTTCTGTACTGTGCCTTTTGATTAGGAAGAGGGGCTTTTGTTATCTGCTATCTTAAAAGTTATGATTCTATGTCCTTTTCATTTTTTACAAACTGAACATTATATTATGATCATTATTTTACTTTAGTGGGATTTTTATCTAGGAAAGTTATGGTTAATTCTTGGAAGAATGTCTGGATCTGTACTACAAAGTAATCGCTGAACAAACACTTTCCTATTGCTTCATCCAGTTTGTTTCTCAGTGCATTGCCAAGTGCCTCTTATCTATACTGGCCTTGATCAATTGTGAGGCAATTGATTGTTTTCCCTTCACATGTAAATGGCGAAATAGTTCTTGGTAATTAGTAATAGTAATGATAATTACTATTACCAGTGGTACTACCATAAAATATGGTAGTATTTCACACATTCACACGTTCATCTTGCAATTCTATATAAACCTCTAAAAGTCAGCAATGTCCTTCCACTCTCTATACCCAATTAACAGGTCAGGCCCTACAAAAAAGAATAAATGGACATAAACTGAGTGTTAAAAACAAAAACAAAGTTGGAGTCCAGCAGCACCTTGAAGACCAACAAAGTTTTATTCAAGATTCAAGCTTGCCTGTGCACACACACACTTCTTCAGGTGTTTATATCTTGAATATTTGTTGGCCTTAAGGATGCCACAGGACCCAAGTTTTGTTCTGCTGCTACAGACCAACACAGCTACCTACCTGAACTCAAAAGACTTCCAGGTCATTTCATTGGGTCAATTATGTGTTCAAGTCATGAGAAAGAGATACTCCCAAGGACTTGGAGCACATGGTCACAGAATAAGGTGATCAGATTGTCCCACTTTTGGAGGGACATCTGGGGGTACCTGGCAAGTTGTACTTATGTTGAAATTAATATATATATTGCAATACACTCCAAAGGGATATCTCAAGGCTGGACGAATGAGCATCAATATGGCAAATTACAGTTCAATGTGGGCAAGTGCAAAGTACTGTAAATTGGAGCAAAAATCCTCAATATATGCTGATGGGGTCTCAACTGGGAGTAACTGACCACGAGAGAGATGGTGGAATCTTTGTAGGTAGCTCACTGAAGATGTTGACTCAGTGTGCGACTGCCATAAAAATGGTAAATGCTATGCTGGGGTTTATTAGGAAGGAGAATGAAACCAAATCACCTGGGTTTTGGCCACTGTGTGAGACAGAGCATTGGAATGGATGGGCCATATGGCTCCTCTTTATCTTCTTATACTGATGTAAGAATTGCAGTCCTCAGAGAAGCTTCAGGGAGAGATTACAATTTGAGATAACTTCATCAACAAGTTCAGGTGAATAAGGATCTAGAATACTTATCTCACTACAGATAGTAAATTTCTGCCGCCAAGCATTCTCCTCTGCTCTTATCAAGCTGATTCCAATGCTCATTGTACCTATGCATTCTGACTTCCTTCTTTGCAGCACCCCTCCCATCTTCCCGTTGGGATATTGTATCTTATAAAGAAAACCCTTAACAGATGTTTGGTCTCTTAGGGTGCTAGTCGACTCGAATCAAGCAGCACTACTAATAATGGCTGACAGCCAGACAGCACATGATGGTGGGTGAAATGAGCAATGACTGGGGAGGTGTGCGAGTGTCTGTGGGGTGCTTTGGGCCTCAGACAACTAAGTTAGCATGACAGAATAGGCGGCTGCTTGTACTAGGTTTGCATTTTCAAAGCACCTTAGTAATGTGCATCTTCACACATGTTGGGTGGGCTCTTTACACAATTCTGTCATCAGGTATGGTTTGTGAACATGCTTTGGAAAACCAGGCAATGATCTAGCCTTTGAGGGAAAAAATCATAATAAATCTTTAGAATCATATTGATTTCTTTGCCACAGAAAGGAGGCATTAGTGAGGCAGTATAGAAAGTTGTAAATAAATAAAACTTCCAAGTTTGCATTGAACAACAAATGACTTTCATGTAATTATGATTGAGAAGCTGGGCCGACGGTATCTAGGGGAAAGGAAAGTATAAGTATGGGTGGTTCTAATATACGCTTTTGGTGCCAGAAACTGTGTTTGGCCCAGACACCATTTCATGTGCATTGGTACCATTCATATTCCACTTTGGAGCTGTTGGCACAAAAAATGGACTTTGGACCAGAAAACAAGATATGCCCACTTGGAAGGCAGAGTTCTCTCTATATATGATGTCTTACCTCCAAGAAACCTGTATTAAGAATATTTGAATAATGAAATAGAATGGGTACATGCCCTCTGCATGCCAAAATAAGGTTTGGACCATCACATGTCACACACCCCTACATTCAGTGGATTCTGTTCCTCAAGGGGTCCTATGCTGCTTTCTGATCCAAAGTGGGGTGCCCTGGGTCAAATGCACATGCAGATACATGGGCCAGTTGCTGACCAAGGAGTAGCACTCCACAGAGAAGCTTCAAGGGGAAATTATAACCTGAGACTGACACATTTTTCATTCACAAATGGATCCACCAGGTCAGAATGAATTCTTATCTCTCTACAGATACCAATGTTCTACACCCAAGCATTTTCCTACTGCTCTAATCAAGCTGATGCACATTGTACCTTTGTATCTGCTCCTGTCTCGGAAACCCCCCCCCCCCACACACACACTTTCTGATGGGATATAATGACTCAAAGATTTCCATTTCAACTCTTACCTGACCACCCAAATTTTGACTCTTGAAAGGTCAGACTTCTCAAACATTTTAGTCTCTGGGGACAGTCTGCTCAATTATTGGGGAGTTAGCCCCATGTGACTTGTTCTGGGATGCACTGGACCTCAAACAACTTAAGAACTACACATAAAAACATAATTTCTTCTCTGGGCCAAAGATTTATGATTTGGGTTTATATGACTGCCCCTTTCAGCTCAAAGCAGGCAGAGCAAGGTGTGGTCTGGAGGCAGCTGAAAGGTCCAACAGGCAACTTGTCAGATTTGCCAGGTAGGTCCTGTGCAAAGGTAAACCAGCATCCACTCATACTGATCTGCTGTTGCAAACCACTTATACAGGGCATGGCAATCCCCAAGTCCTGATCCTGGAACTACTTCCAGCAATTGGGTCCTTGCATTCATCCCTCACCCTGCAAAGATCTCCCTTCTTCTCCCGGTTCCCTGTGAAAGTAAGCCTATAGATGAGAACTATATCTTCTCTCTTTGAATTCTTTCTCCTTTGCTTCAGGTGCGCTGGGTACTTGTTTTTTCTGGCTGTGCTGATGGCTCAGGTGGAAGGTTCTTTATCAGGAAATGAACTGCCTCTAGAACCTTTCTCCAGAGACTGTGCTTCAGACTGTCTGCGGTTGCTGTGTTTAGACCTGAACGGACAGATTCCTTTTCTCCCATGGAGTCCTCCTGTGCAGAAGGATGACTCCCCTGAATGTGGGGGGTATATGATTTGTTAACAGTGTTTATTTGTGTGAATGCACAGGCAAATGAGGCACAGCCCGCCAACAGAGCCATTTCAACATTCATTGCCCATTCCAGCCACAGATGTTTCCATGTGCATTACAGTTGTTGAAAACTCCAAGTCAGGGAGGCCCATGGAAAACTCCAGCAGATGTTGAGCCATCAAAAATCAGTTTCCTGAAAGTTTCTCATAGTAGGGAAGGCATAATTGCAAGTATTCAACAATATTGGTAGGAAACATTAGCCACTACTATTTTATTTTTATTTGAGGGCCATCTATGAGATTAAGTAGTATTTAAAAACAAAATGCCTTCCATGGGGATCCTTTCACATCTACATAACAAGAAACAAATGAGAAGGCAAGGGAAATATATTTGAAGTTGCATTAGGAAGTAGGCACACCTAACCCTAAGAACCTCAACAAACTCCCACTGCAACGTAGCTGGAGGTGACAAGCACAAATGCTATTTGTACACAATATTATATGTGAAAAACCAAAGTACAGAAGAAACCATAGTTCTTCTCTACACTGGCAAACTAACCCTGAGACATCTAATGGGATTTATTCCCTTTTAAACAAGTTTAGGATTGTTGCTCCTAGAGGAGATCGGCCCTGACTGCTCCTTAGAAGGCCAGATCCTGAAGATGCAACTCAAATACTTTGCCCACCTCATGAGAAGGAAGGACTCCCTGGAGAAGAGCCTAATGCTGGGAGCGATTGAGGGCAAAAGAAGAAGGGGACGACAGAGAATGAGGTGGCTGGATGGAGTCACTGAAGCAGTCGGTGCAAATTTAAAGGGACTCCAGGGAATGGTAGAGGACAGGAAGGCCTGGAGGATCATTGTCCATGGGGTCGTGATGGGTCGGACATGACTTCGCACCTAACAACAACAACAAGGATTGTTGCAGGTACAGTAACCCCTGTGGATTAATCCAGACATTCAAGAAAATCAGGAGCCATATTTTGCTTAATGACACCATTAAGTAAATGCTTCTACTGTTGCTGCCTAAGTAACAGCAGCCTAAGCCTTAGTGTGTTGAAACTTAGATTCATGGAAGGGATCCTTCTCCCCATGTCAAAATGTAGTTTTTCAGTATATTTTAAAAGAAGGAAAAACACTTCTATTTCCCTACATCACTGTGAAACAGTACCCGTGCATGCAGAAGTGCCCATGTGCTTCCAAACTGCCACAGTACATAGAGAAGTTTGAACCTGAAATATGTCTTGTGTGAGCAAGAGAAACCAGCACGTTCAGAATGAAGAGGGCTAGCACAATTAAATGTACAATTTAGCTTTCTTCTGGGCCTACTGGGAGAATGGACTCAAAAGTTATGCTGCAACAAACTTTCTTGGAAGTAAAACTCACAGGGCTTGCTTCTGAGTTAACTATATTTAGGGATGTATTGCACACACAATGCAAGTTATGTCTTTTCAGCAGCCATATGATCTGTGTTGCAGAATATTGCAGAAGGGAACCCAGAGCAGGATTTCATGATCCGGCTGCGGCAATGGCTTTATAGTGCTGCAGTCTTGAGGACATCACACTCAGAGTGTATGAAGGTTCCTGGATAGGATTTCCCCATGTGGCTGTGCCACTGAATCTGAGAGGAGCACCCGGGCATTCTTTGCAACCCTTCTCTCCTGCTGTGTCTTTGGAAGTCAATATTGTGATTTTCTGACTGTTTGGGACTGCCTGCCTGTGCAGCTGACTCACTGCTACCTGAGGATCAAAGACCTTTCCTAGGAGACTACCTTTCTTGTTTGCTTGCTCAACCTTACCAGTGCGTCCCGCCCTTATCTGAGGAATTTGAGAAAGGGTGAAATAGGCTTTTCCTGTGAGCCTGGGAGATTAGCGAAACAGCCTCTTGCTAATTTCTTAACAGAGAGGCGATCAGGCCTCCTTCCAGTCTGACGTCTAGCATTTCTGCTTTGTCACTCCGTGTTTAGAAGGGCATTCTGCACATGATCAGAAGTACTCTGAATTGCCTCCCCGGACCAACTCCTGCATGAAAAATAGGTTCCGCAGCTGCATCCAAATAAGTTCCCGTGAGTAACCAGTAACTGCCTTTCGCTCCATTTTTAAACCCTTCCCTCCTTGTTGCTGAAGGCTAGGGGCAGGACGAGGGGCCGTCGTATACCCAAGGTTTGGGGAGCAGTGCTCACCCCATGGCGCGGCTAGTAAGAGCCAAAGGAGGCTGTGCGGCGTTTTCACCCGAGAGGCTCCCCGCGCCCGGCATACTCGGAGGCTGCGCCTTGGAGCTCAACTTTCCGCGAAGGGTCGTCGCGCGCCACTTGATGCAACTCCCCTGACTGAAGGCGGACTCTCCCCTTCCTGGCGCATTGCTGGAAGGCAGCAAACTCTGTAGCGAGGTTTGCGCCGCAACTTTCCCTTGCACGCGCTCGAGATGTCCCGTGGCGCAGGAAGGACTGCATGTGTGGCTAGCAAAGTGCACTACACGCCAGCATTCCAGAAGGGATGATTCACTGGGTTCTTTGTTTAATCTGGTGGTTAGCAATCACTCATTTAAGCGTAATGGCTCCGATTTATGATTTTAGCCAGCACATGCGTAATTTATTCCACTGATTCATGTCATTTCCCTTTTTAAAATTTCGCAATCCGAACGACCCGCGACCCGGCAAGCTTTGTGCTTTATCATAGCAACGGCGTTCTACGCACCATTAAAGTTCTCCCCAAACCACACCCCAGATCTCCCCCCCCCGCCATTTCCAGGCATTTCCCTGGAACAGACAACCCTAATTTCTCCTGGTTTTCTTATATTGCCACTCGTCCCCGAAAACACAGAATCTCTGCCTTTTCTTGTATGCTTAATAGCCGCGAGGGGACGAACCCCCCTAACAATATGTTGACAGATCCAGCAGTAGATCTGCTACATAAGGTGATTTGGCCCCTATGTTCCAGTCGCCTGGGGAATGTTTTTGGGTGCGTGCGTGCACGAAGCACTTTCAGGTGGCTTCCGATTTAGCGCAGCCCTATGAATTAATAGCCTCCCAAACGTCCTCTTAACAGACTTGCTCAGGTCTTGCAAACTGGGGGCAAATTGAGTCAATCCACTTCATGTTGGCTCTTCCCCTTTTGCTGCTGCCTCTAGACCAAAGAGCTGTTCCAAAGGAAACTTGCAGGGTCGAGCAGTTCCTTTCTCTTCTCTCCCGGGAGTTTCTCTCTCTCTCCGCCCCCCCCCCCCCCCCCCCGGTTTACAGCATTCGCCTCAGCGCCGCCAACTCTGAGCCGCTCTTTATGCGCTTTTTACGCACTACTTCCTTGCAAGGGGAAAGTTTCTGTCTCCACAGCGTTGCTGTGCAGAGGGCAAGGAAGGCAGAGAGGGGAGCCAAGAAGGTGGCTCTTCGCCGTGCTCCCAGCCGGCACAGGTTGTGTCGCTCACCCGCCTCAGGCCCGCGGGCTTTTTGCCCGCCAGTCTCAGCGTCTCCCTGGCCGAGAGGGGGAAGAAGGGGAGGAGGGAAAGGGGGCGGGGGTCCCTGGCGAGGCGTGGCCGAGGGGCGGGCGCGGCGACCGTCGAGGGCCCCTTTGTTCGGGCGGGCGGGAGGAGAGGGAGTGTTGCTGCTGCTGCCGCTGCTGGGCGGGAGTCTTTGTGAGGTTCCTCCGACGGCCACGCTGTGAGTGGGGCTGGGGGCGGCGGGGAGGCCCTTTGGAGGCTGCTGGGTTCGGGGCTCGCTGGCTCCTTTGCCGGAGAGGCTTGCGTGGCGTGCTCGCCTTGCTTCTCTCGAGGAAAAGGGGGAGGGCGTTACGGTGCTGGGGGACGGGGGGACGTGTGTTTATTTGGTCCCCCCCAAAAAACGCAACCCTAGAATTGGGGGTTGTTGGGGCAGACATCCCATAATATGCCTTTTGAGGAATTTTGCCTCTCGGTGTCACAGTGCTAACCCTAGCCTTGCATCTGACGAAGGGAGCGTTGACTCTCGGAAGCCCGTACCCCGAAAATCTTGTTGGCCTGTAATATGTTAACGGACTCAAATCTACCAATGCTCATTCTATATCCATGTGGCTGCTGCTTTGTTTTATTTAACCGTTGCATTATTTCGCATCATATCACCGACCACTAATATTGTTTAGAAGCGGCGGAATAGGGGAGTGCTGCGGGTTAAATTCGCTTTTAAAGCATCTTGATTGTGCAGATGGAGAGGAAATCAAAGAATAGAAAGGTGTTATCTGTCTTGAGAAAGTACTTCAGGTGAGCAAAGTGGAAGCCTCTGTGGCTGTGTCTCCTTTAGAAGTGCTTTTTCCAAATCTCCCCCACCTCCATTGTGCGTGGCTTTGTTTGGGGCAAGATACAATTAAGGGACAGGAGAGACCCTGTTCTTGAGCAGCTCCTGGAACACTGGGACTGAAGCCCCATGGGCTGGACTTAGCAAGAGCGGATGGTGGTTATCGGATAGTATTCTTTTTATCCAGATGGAATAGTAAATAAAGAAGAAAGGTCAGATTAGAATGTGCCTCTCCCCCATTTATTATCCATTAGCCCAGATATGACCCCCCCCTAAAAAAAGTCTTTTGGAAATCTAGGGTGAGCCACCATTCTTGATCTGTTGGTGGATAGCAAATGCTGAACTTGATTCTTATTTTGATATTTGTACCCCACTTTCCCCCCAAAGGAGACCCAGAGCAGCTTTTACAGCATGTTTCTCTCCACTTCTGTTCTATCCTCAGGACTGCAATTCCATGAGGTAGGTTTGCCTGAGAGAGAGTGTCTGGCCCAGGGCCGCTCAGCAAGCTTCCCTATTCAAACCTGCCTCTTCCAGTCCTTAGTCTGACGCTCTAACCACTATGCTACACTACGCAAGTTCTTGGAGCCTGACGTTTGAAGGTACAGGGCTCCACCAAGCCCAGACAAACACGAAAGGAAGTCGGGTTATGCCATTTGCAGAGTGGATTCAGTGTTTTCACACTTTACCTTTTAACGGTTCCTCTGTGAGATATGTAGGGTTTTCATGTGCTTGCATTGTTCAGTTATACTCACGTGGGAGCTGCACTTGGCACTGACTTCCCAGTCAGTGCCGTGTAATTGACGTGGCCCTCAGACAGGACACCTTGTCCCACAGCTTCCTGGAGAGGCCAGGCTTATTTTAGATTATTGTAATGTAGGTGCCCTGCTTCCTTACCTGTATGAGAGTCTGGTGTCCTGATCAGCTTCATGTTTCTCCCCCCCCCCCCAGCCTACCCACCCACCCACATAGCTCCAGACATGATTTAAAGTGGCCTGGCTGGGTTATGCTGACTGGGAAGACATTCCCTTTTCATTCGTTGGCAGACCTTGCCTTTGAAATAGCTCCCCCAACCACTCTGAGCCTTTCTGTACCTTTCTCTGTGTCAGCATTCAAACTAATCTGGATCCCTGATTGGTTCTGCCACTGAACTCTAGATGTATGGCCAATGTTGATTTGAATTGTGCTGAATTGGACCAAGTCCGGTACTGACTGAAAGGATGGGTCTAGTTTGGGCAAATAAGAGTAATTTCCGTAAGCTTTTTGTCACAACTTCAGATTGCCCTTTCCACTTTCTTTGAATACAGACTTGTAAATAACTTCTCCCCTGGTAACCTTCCCTAAGAATCACCTCCAGGCAGTCAGGCAAAAAAAATATAATCCAGAAGTATTGTTATTTTCTATATTTTCAGTCTTCTGTCCACACTTGGGACTGCATTTGCACAGGCCAGCCGCTGGAAGCTCTCTTACAGTTACTCTAGTATTTTTTTTTTAAATCACAGGGGAAGCTCCTCCCCTGCAGAGATCATTACAGGCCATTTCCCCATCTAACACTCATGTGCTTTGCCAGGAGGAGCTCCCCCCTTTCCCTCAAATGCCTTCTCCACACGCCTCCCCAGTGTGTTTTTCTCAGAATGGGAGCTGGAGTCTGGTCAGGGTACACTGGTGGCTCCAGCAGCTTGTTAACTATCAGAACCATCTTCAGCACCATGGTAAAAATCTATGCCTCCACCCACTTGGCAAAGTAATCATTATTTTTCTTCACCTAGACCTCAAGAATGGGTTGACTGTGAATTCCACAAAGCACCTCCTGGTCCAAGGCACTCCTTTGCATGGAAATGTGATGCCAGTTAGGTATCCTTCTGTAAACTGTTCTCTTTTATGGGGCACACATTCCAAGTAAGAACAAGCTTTGTGGGCTGACTCCCCTTTTGGCCTGGGCCCAGATTTACCATTGGATCCTCCCTTGATGACATTGTAGGGGATCTCCCTGGCTCCAAGGTAAGGAGCTCTGTAGTCTCCCAATATGGAACTACACAGAAGACGGAAGATGAAAACAGGGCTTCACATAACTGATGTTTGAGATACCTTCTATGCCGGTACCCATTACCTCCCTTCTACCCCTCTGTGAGTTCATAAGATGCAGTTACATTCATGATACTTGAGATGGCTCAGGAAGACTGGAGGAGAGCTGCTCCCTGTGGATCACTTGAGTATTAGATGGGAAAACAGCCTCTAATGAGCTCTGCAGGGGGGAGGGGGTTTCCCTTTGGAGTGATAAAATACTAGAGTAGCTGTAAGAGAGCCTCTATTGGCTGGCCTGTACAGGAGCAGTCCCAGTGTGTGCGTGCACAGAGGACACCTCGATGAACAATAGGTGCAGGTCAAAGCAACCCTGTGGGTTTTTTAAAGAATGTGATCATGCTGGGGATTTCTCACAAGGGTATCAAGGGTTCTTTAAGAGAATATTGTGGGTAAGTATTTTTTGTGGATGCGTTTGCTAAAGCTACTGTAGTGTAGTAGTTAGAGTGACAGAGGTGGATCTGGGATGCTCCAGTTTGATTTTCCACTCTGTGTGAACCTGCTGAGTGATCTTGGGCTAGTCACAGATGCGCAGCCTAGCCTAGCCTCCTTCACAGGGTTGTCATGAGGCTAAAATGAAAAAGAAGAGATGATGTCAGCTACTTTGTGTCCCCATTTAGAGAGGAAGGTGGGATAGAGCCAATTAAATAGATAAATAAGGCTGCTTTGCAAGGGTGAGACCAGTAGCAGCCTCCCAGTCTCTTTGAAGTGGCTTCCATGCCATCCTAAACTTGCCACCCCCTTTTCTCTCAATAGCTTCTGTAAAGCAGGAGGTGTGGGAGAAGATGCTTCCACAGTGAGTCTGTGCCTTGTCTTTATGCCCCTTCCCCACCTGTGTGATATCCGTTCTGCCCTGGGGTGGGAAGCTTGAGGTCACGCATAGTTTTCATTCTTTTCAAGCCACAAAGGTCTGGCTTCATTGCAGAACTTCCTGGCTGCATTTGTGAGACTTGAGCATGTTTGCATGTTCCAGTTTGAGAGAAGCGGTATGCACGCAGAGTGCATTGGTTATTCCGAACTCTTCAACCGTTGCGCTGTTCAAATTGAGAATCTCTCACACGGCAGTCTTCTGTTTGGATTTATGTCCTGGAACCTATGCATTGCAGTACTTTGGACACAAAAATATGTTTTTCTTTAAAATACGAGAGCAGTGCATTTGAAAGGCTGTTGCTTGCATGCATGTGCTTTTGATACCCGTACTTGCATAGAAAATGTAACGTGAGAGAATTAAAGTGAGGAACTATAGCAGTACAGGCTTCTCAAAAGAACAGTAGGATAGTTCAGAGATACTTTTCATCTTGTTTGTGGAATGTTATAAGCACAATCCTTGTTCTTCCCCTTCCTAGGAAGCCTCTGCCTGTCTTTGAGACTGTGGTGTGAATGCAGCCTCAGCTCCTTTGTATGTCAGTGTGTAACGTTCAGATATGCAGACTGTATCTTCACTGTCTCCCCAGCTATCTAAGCCCTCTTCCTGTCCCCTGGTGATGGGGGCAGGAAGCAGAACAGCTGGGCATTCTCCAGTTCTTCACCTTGTACCGGCTGAGCATAAGCGTAGCATCAGCTTCTCCCTCAGAGCTGCTACCATGTGGGCACCTCCTTTGCTTCAGGATGCTACATTGTATGTGATCACTGGGGCATCACGCCCATCCCAGCGCACCAGGACATGGCATCCATCCAACAGCTGAGACAGGCCTTCAAGGGAGGCATTTTTGCCAAACCTTTGCATGCATTCAGCCTCTGGGCTGCTGGCACTTTAGGAGGCCGGGCAGGAAGCACTACCCATGCGTGGCATTTCCACATTCTTGTCTCCATATCTCTGTCCCTCCCGCCCAAATCTCTTTTCAGTTCTATCTGGCACCATGTATACATTTGCGTGGGTTGTGGTTATGTGTCTTTTGTGCATACTAAGCTGTGGACTTTAGAGGAGAGAGCCTTTGTTGATTGCCTTCCCAGGACTGGGCCTGTAATTTTGGGGGAGAGGTAGAAGGGAGAGGTCCAGTGTTTTCAGACGTTTGTGACGGTGAGGCTAATTTTGGGATGGGAATCCTGTGCCTTGAGTCATTACCACTCATCTGGTTTTGCATGGCACTGACTGTGTTTACCATGGCTTGTACCTGTGGCATTGAGCCATGTTTACAGGCAAGTTGCTTGTACATTTATCTGTCTAATACATATCCCTGCTTCCCACACAGGCATTGAGCTCAACCTTACCTCTCAAATTACTGCTTATGTGTGTGGGGGTGTCCCACATGATGCTAGTGTGCGGTCATCCTCCTCCTGGATTCTTTCCTGCCTCACGGTATTTTCCCTCAGATCTACTTTGGTGTGACTGGATTCAAAATGAGTCTGGTTCCTGTAGAGATGGGAAGCTGCCCTACATTGTAGTGCTACAATTAGCACAGTTTTTTTTTTTTAAAGGCAGGGGGGAAATCCTTTGGTGATGTGAAGGAATAGGTGGGGACAGAGGGAAACCAAAGGAAACAGTTCTCTCATGTGGAGGCTCCATTGCATCTGCTTTGTAGCAGAATTAAGCGTGATATGGAGAATTATCCTCCTATGAAGTCAGTCATATATATGAAGTTTTGCCTGTCTGGGTACTCATAAAATGGTTGGCTTTCCCCTGAGTAAAGAAGGATTTGTGAAGCAGCTCTCATTTGTTGGCCCCTGAGGAATTCAGCCGGCTGCCCTATGAAAGGGATTGTGGAATTGTGCTATGAGTTGCTGTTGCCTGTGGGTTTTGTGGACTCAGTTGGGTGGGACTGTGAGTTGTTCTCCATCCCGGGGCCCTTGGGAGTTGACAGGAAGCCTTAAGATGACATTTCTGCTTAACCTTCTGCCTACTCTGTTTCCGTGTGTCTTGGCTGCAGGCCTGAGCTGAGCCACGATGAGCTGGAGTTTCCTGACGCGCCTCCTTGAGGAGATCAACCAGCATTCCACTTTTGTGGGGAAAGTGTGGCTCACTGTGCTGATTGTCTTCCGCATTGTGCTGACTGCTGTAGGGGGAGAGTCCATCTACTATGATGAGCAGAGCAAGTTTGTGTGCAACACGCAGCAGCCGGGCTGTGAGAACGTCTGCTATGATGCCTTCGCCCCGCTCTCCCACGTCCGCTTCTGGATCTTCCAGATCATCTTGATAGCCACTCCCTCCGTCATGTACCTGGGCTTTGCCTTGCACCGACTCTCGCACCAGCCCCCTCAGAGAAGCAGAGCGCCCGTGGTGCGACGAGGCGCAGTCCGCGACTATGAGGAGAAGGAGGACAACGATGAGGAGGACCCCATGATTTTTGAGGAGGTGGAGCCAGAGAAGGAGGCGAAGGCCGCTGGGGGCCAGAGACACGATGGCCGCCGGCGGATCAAGGACGATGGGCTGATGACTGCCTACGTGCTGCAGCTGCTGTGCCGCTCTGCGCTGGAGGTGGGCTTCCTGCTGGGCCAGTACGTGCTCTACCACTTTGAGGTGAACCCTTCATACGTGTGCAGCCGGAGCCCCTGCCCCCACACGGTCGACTGCTTCGTCTCGCGTCCCACTGAAAAAACCATCTTCCTCCTCATCATGTATGCTGTGAGTGGCCTTTGTCTGTTTCTCAACATCTGTGAGCTGTGCCACTTGGGCGTGGGTGGGATCCGGGACGCCTTCCGGAGCTCCAGCAAGGATTCCGGTGTTGCTCACAGGCACCACTGCCCCTCGAAGGATCCCAGTGCACCCCCTACCTACCATTCTCTCAAGAAGGAGGCCTCAAAGAGCCAGCTAACCAAGGACAAACTGGCTTATGCTGGAGAGAGCTTGACAGGCATGGCCACCGGACACTATGCTGCTCCAGCGGGCCTCCCGAGCCATGAACTGGAACGGCTGCGCAAGCACCTTAGGATGGCACAGGAGCACCTGGAATTGGCCTTCCACCTCCAGCCGCTGGACACTGCCAGCCCCTCGCGTAGCAGCAGCCCAGAGTCAAATGGGCTGGCTGCAGAACAGAACCGCCTCAACTTGGCACATGAGAAGGAAGGAGCTGCCTGCGAGCGGACAACTGGTGAGTTGGGTTGGTGACGGGCTCTCCTTTGGCACCTGACTCTGGCATCCTGGTGCAATGACCTGTTCCAGCTGGGAAGGGTGAGGATTTGTCATGTTGCCAGGTTCCACTTTAGACGCAGAGGTCAAGAGTTCTCTTGGCGTGGAACGGAGTGTAGTTTTGCTCTTTGGATTCTGAGGCACTGACTGGGTCCAACTGAATGTATAAGTAAAGACCACTACATCTTTGAGGAAGCATAATTTGGTCAGGAAACGATTTGGATTAAAACTAGGTATCTGGCCACACTAAATGGTGGTAGCTGACAGTAGGTATAGCGAATACCAGTGAAGTCAGACAGACACACTCGGAGTGGTGTGATGGAATTCTTGAAATATGCAGGGAGCATCACTTCTCTCATCATTCTGCATGGTTGGCCTAAGATAGCTGCTCTGTGCAGTCGCCCAGGTACAGGGGGGTGGGGGTGGGGGTAAGCACTGTGGTAGATGTGTAGTGTCTAACATGTTGCTGAGATGCATGGCACACTGAAGCTGCTTATGAAGCAATTCTTAGAGATAGAACAAATTTAGAGTCTAGTGGCACCTTTAAGACCAATACATTTTATTCTAAGGTGTGACGAAATGCCCCCCCCCTGTGCTATTGCAAAAGGACAGTTTTTTTCCCTCTGGGCTGGGGGAGAGAGAGGGGCAGGGGCTGCTAAGCCCCTGTTCACCTTCCCTTTCACATGTTAATTGACCTGGCCAGAAAGCAGGTACCTGGAGGGGGTGAGGGAGAGCTCCTTCTTCCCAGGATTCCTAGGTGAAGGGCTTCTTGTGGGGGAAGGGGGACAGAAGTATATCTGATCCTGAGCACAGGAAGGAAGGGTCTTTGGTGCTTTTGGCTGGTGGTCTTTGCCTGCTCTTGGAAGAAGAGGTGAGCAGCCATCTTTTACAAGTGAGGAAAGCAATGAGACCTTGGAACCTCTTTAAGCAAGGGTGCCTGCCCTGTACTTAACACCAGATAGGGTATGTTTAGCAGAGGGGCAGAAGGACTGTGTTTCATCCAGTTTCTTTGGGTCTGTGCTGTGCTATAGATTAACTCTGTGCTGTGCTATAGATTTGCTTTTTAAACCTTGTCATTTCAGTAAATCTTGTATAAATTGGAAGTGGTTCTCTGATCCACGTGGTGCTCCCCTGTCTTGGAAATGCTAGCGGAAGTGCTAAGGGAAGACCCAGAGGGTGGACCCTTGCAGAATCTCATCCCTCACAGTGCTCAGAAGCTGGGGCTGTGGGAGACCCCAGAGAGGAGAGGCCTCGGGTGTGGAAGGGGCAGCTAGGGGTCCTGGCTCCTCCAGCTGCCACCCTGTGCTTTAGCCAGGTGGTGGCAGCCAGAGAATTTGTTTTGCCACTTGCCTGAAGTGGCAGATCAGGGGGTGGGCAAGGACGGAACGGGGCCTGCAAGGTAGAATTGGGCTGGTTCTGCCACATAAGGTATGAGCTTTCGTGTGCGTGCACTCTTCCTCAGATACAAGAGGATGGAATGGAAGTGATCAGTTCATACTGTGATGGTAAATTAACATACAGCATAATGAATGGAATATGTTAACCATTTTCATTATGTTGTGTGTTAATTTACCCTCACACTTTCCTATAAGTATGAACTGGTAACTTCCATACCATCCTATGGTATCTGAGGAAGAGTGCATGCACACAAAAGCTCATACCTTAGAATAAAACTTTGTTGATCTTAAACGTGCCACTGGACTCTAAATTTGTTCTGCTTCAGACCAACACAGCTACTCACTTGAATCAGTTCTTAGAGATGACAGAGGGGGATAGTCATGGGTATAGGTGAGGAACCCACAAGCATGGGGAGGGGGAAGGGCTGTTCCTACGATCAAAGTAAGAATTGTGATTTGTTTTCCCTCCCTTTTACCAGGTCTCTGAAACGCTGGGCCTCACTGGGCAGCTGCACAGATGACAACAGGAAGCGTCTGTGAAGAATTGGCAGCGTGAACATCTGTTCCTAACTTGAAGCTTGAAAATGACTGTGTGGGTGGAATGACAAGGATGGACTTTTAATTCTTGTGTATCTGAGGGAAAGAGAAGGGAAAACATGATCCTCAACATCTCTGAAGCCTTATGGGGCTTCAGAGGCTGTTGTAGGACTCCTTCAGAAGCCTATCTCTGTGTATGTATGAGAATGTGTGCCTTTCTCTTAAGGATCTAAATGGGAAACTTATTTTTTTACTTTGCAGAATAATACTTTGTAGAGGTGCTATTTTGGCCCCCTTCCCTGCTGGCTGCCTTCTGCCCGGGGTGTCTTCCTTTGGGTGGGACTGGATAGGTGAGTGCATCGCAGCTTCCCTGCTGCTCCTCTGGGTGGTTTATTGGATACAAGGACATAGAAGAAAACAACAAGAAGATGCCCAAAACCTCCTGGATTCATCCACATCACCAAGCACAAGCACGGCATCCTTTCCCTCATCTTCCTCTCCCCATTCCAGGTCATGGAAGTTGGCGGTGGTTGGGCCAAAGATAACTTCGTTGCATTCCCAGATGTTCGCTTTAGGCAGCATCTGCCCTCTTGCCCTCTATGGGGTGCTTTGCTGGGATCCCTCCCTCCATTGCAATGGGATCACAGTAACATTTTGATCATCTCAGCGACTGATGTACAATGTATTTGTATTTTTATCTTTTGTTAATTTTACTGGACTAGTATGAATTTTTGTGTTTTTTTTTATACACATGCATCTATATATATATTTGGTAAAAATGAGATTGTTTTCTAGGAATTCTGAGTATCCTGACTTTTTTTGCTGCAAAAAAGAGGAAAGGGTGGGCAGGAAGGTTTGTGTATTTGAGGAGGGAGCATGGCTCAGTGGTAGAGCATCTGCTTGGCATGCAGAAGAAAAGTTGGGGGTTTTATACCAACTTTTCACTACTTGAAGGAGTCCCAAAGTGGCTTACGGACACCTCTCCCTTCCTCCCCCCACAGCAGATATCCTGTGAGGTAGGTGGGGCTGGGAGAGCTCTGATAGAACTGTGAGTGACCCAAGCTGCACGTGGAGGAGTGGGGAATCAAACTTTTTTTTTCCAGATTAGAATTTGCCTCTCTTAACCACTACATCACACTGGCTTTCAACCCCCAAGGTTCAATTCCCACCATCTACAGTTGAAAGGGATCAGGCAGTAAGTTATGTGAAAGACTTCTGCTTGGAGGTCCCAGAGAGCTGCTGCTGGTTTGAGTAGAAAATACCTTCATGGATCAGTGATCTAGTTCAGTGCAAGGCTGCTTCATTTGTGACATGGCAATGGGATGCAGGACTGGACTTATTAAAACTCCATCAGCTGCTAGTAATGGGGAGGAGTGGGAAAGTGAAATAGTCCCATGAACTCTATAATAATCTAAGGAGCGGTGTTAATCTGAGTCAGTCCTGTATTCAATCTAAAACAACACTAGTGGGGAAGAGCAACGGAAGAATGATGAAGCAGGTGGTGATTAATGACATGACAGTGGAGATGTAAGCCCACCTGTCCCAGCGGATGACTTCGGAGAAGTGTCCCAGCCCTGTTGCTGCGGAAGAGACATCTTGTGAGCTCTAGCCTTGAGATATGGGAGTCATGCGGGATTTGCAAAGGAAGCAGGAAATGGGTGTTGGCTGGATGGCAACATTAAAGCCCTTGTTTCCCAAACTTCTCACACACTGTACTTTTTGGGACTTTTGTCTAAAGATATTGTGCTTTTAGGGACCACTTGCAAAGTAACTCCACTTTACTTTCCTCTTCCCCAACATAAACTGCAGGAATCTGACATCAGTCAACACTAAGCACAGTTATCATCATAAGTACATAAATCATTTGTGGCACACTGGCAGCTTAAAGGAAGAGGGGAAAGAGGCTATTTTGAACATTTTGGAGAGAAAAACACAAGTTTGCTGTGAAATATCCTAGAGTCTCCCTTCTGAGGTCACCCTAATCCTGCTCCATCTTGGCACCTCACCTGCAAGAGAGTCTTGATCCACATTTAAACAAACACTGATCTCACTGTGAGGCAGCTGTGCAAACAAGGATTCCTCTGCATGCCTGGGAACTGAGCTCAGGGGGCAGGGGAAGGCTGGGTGCTGGTGAGCTCCTTCTCTGCTCTGAGACGGGAGCAGGAGCTCCTGCCTATCTGCTGGGTTCTTCTGCAATGCCTTTTAATCAAGGTGTCCTGCAGTGGTCTTTCAGGTCTCTTCCCATTCCCAGCCATATGGTATCTCTCTTAACAGGCTGCAGGAGGAAGATCAAATTCTTGAATGCTTCTCTACAGAAAACGCTTCCCACACATTAAAGACTAGCAAATCTGTAAAAAGGCTGGCCTGAAATCTGCTCCCTGACATACTAAGCCTTTATGAGCAAGGCGGTGGAATGGTTGCAATGTTCCTTCACCAGAAGTCTGAAAATTATCACATGGGGCTCCTCCAGTATAAGGCTCCAAGACTAAAAGGTGGAGATGGCTAGATGGAACTGTGTGTTTTCTGGCCCATGTCACCTTACCTGGCACCGACTCTGTCCCTCCTTTCGTGCATTGGAGGTTCAGGCCCAGTGAAGGGAGTGCTGATCTCCCAGGAAGGCTTGTTCTCCCCCCCCACCACCACCCACCTTGTGGTAGATTTGAGTTTGGTGCAAGAAAGACCAGGAGAAGGGGGGTGGGGAGGGGCTGGATTGTTCTGTTCTCTCCCAGAGTGGAGCAAATGGAAGGGAAAATGACCGCTCACGGGAGTGTGTGTGGAAAGGTCATTGGGCAGGGAAGTGTTGGACTGGAACCTATGAAAGGCGAGGCTCTTCCTCTGCCTCCTAGTGTCTGCAGGGAGGAATACCTCATTCTGTATGCATTACAAAGTTAGAGCCCAGTGGCACCTTGTGTTCCCTCTCCTGTGGCAAAGATAAAAGACAGCACAGATGGAAGCAGGATGCATTCAGATATGTAGACATATGTGAAAAACCCATAGCTGGTGGGTGGGGAAACAAATCCACACGGTTCTCCTTTCTCAGGCAATCAGAGCTCTGTGTAAGCAAGCAGCCTTGTTGCCCCCCCTCACCTTTCATGTCTTACAGGGAGGAATGAGATGGCTGAAGTAGGAGAGGACAAGCTAGAAGTCAATAGACGTAACTTATATGGCTTAAAATATAAAGTATAAGGTAGTGGGTTGAAGACTTTGTTTGTATTCCTGAAAAAAAACAATTAAGAAATAAGTTTACTGAGGAAGTAAAATACGAAAATGAGGTTTTATACCTAGGAACTCATTCTGAATAAAGCTTTTGCCATCGTCAGCTTGGAATTTTTTTTTCTGTTTATTACTAACTGAGAAGGCAGAACAGATCTGTAGGCATTTTTGTTTACCTCAGCCTGTGAAAATCCCATGGCAGGTGGGTGGGGAAACAAACCCACTCAGTTCTCCTTTCTCAGGCAATCGGAGCTCTGCTTAAGCAAGCAGCCTTGTTGCCCCCCCTCGCCCTAGAAGCTAACGCTAGGTCTCATTCCTCAGGTTGGTTTATTTTACAGGCTGACTGGAGTACTTTGGTGCCCTCTGCTGACCAAACCTTTGTATCTCTACCTGGGAAATCCGCCCGGAATTACTCACTGTCTGTAGAGCGGGTGGGATGGCTGCTGCCTCTCATCCTGCTTGTGTCTGCACTCTCCACTGCCCATCCTGGGTCTCTCTATCTGACCGACTGCTGCTGCCCAGCCAGTATTTAAGCCATTCATTCATACAGACCCACATTTGTGAACCTAGGCGTCAATTGTGCTTGTTCGTTCCCCACTGCTTAGCACAGTGGATGATAACAGGATATCTAGGAACAGCATTTTCCTAACATCATCATCATTATTTATTCAATTTATATCCTGCCACTCCCACAAGTGCTGGCTCGTGGTGTTGTGTGATATGGATTTCCAGACAGATTGTTTTATTTCATTTTTTTGTTTGTTTTAATTTCAATTAGATGTTTTGGGAGCACTTCAATGTCAAAAGACTGATTGCGATACAAAGTTCAGCCAAGTAAGGGGACTCCCTCCCACATGCTGGCTAGCAGACCATGCCCTGATTGCAGGCGCACGATGACCACAAGCAGCAGGCCTGGGGAGCCTTGGGAGGGTTCTGCCCCACGCCTCCCTTCATCCTGCTATGGGTCTGTGACCAGCGGAAGAGGATGAATCACTGCCCCCTGTTTCTAACCACCTGGCTGCCATTTCCTTCTCTAGACTGAATGTTGAAATTAAGACTGGCCTATGCTCCCCTTATTGCTTCAGGTGGTGGTCTGCCTGTTACATGCCTGGATGGCTTCTTATGGCCTCTGTGCTCCATTCAGTTTTCCTCAAAAAAGAACCAAAGTGATGGGCAGAAATCCTTTGGGTGCCTTTGTACCCCCACCCCTTTTCTAGTACATTCAGGTCATAAAGCAAATAGTCAGTTATAACTGTAGAGAGACTAATGGATGTTCCCCCCCCCCACCCCCTGCAGAATGCCAGTCCTGACAGATGCTGAGAAGGATACAGAAAATGTAGAACAGCAGGAGATATATGGCTGAAATGAGGGACATTAGCAAACTGGACATATTTGGGATTGCCCAGCTGACCTCTATTTGGTTTTGTTTTGCAGGAATGTGAGGGAGGAGGGCTGACTTCTTACTGAGCAGTTTGACGGGCCAGAAAGTTTGCTGGGTAAGTTGGCCCCGGAGGTTTGTGCATGAGGGGAGAGCAAGCGTGGCCGGTTGAACAGGCCTCTCCTTTTCACTGGGGAGCCTGTGGCAAATTCCAGGAGTGGCCCCAGCCTTGTGTCCCTTAGGCATCCTATGATTCGCTAGAAGAAAAGGAGGGTGGGGCCAGCTCTAGGATTAGTTGGCTCTGTACTCCATCCCCAGGCACTGTTTCACATTGGGAAATGAAGCTCAATCTCTGATTCTGTTCAGAGGACTCAACCCAGAACCCCAAGGCCATGATAGGCAGTTATCAGATTATTTTAACTGAAATACAGCCTTTAAAACAGCAGTCAAGCATTGAAGAGCAGCAGGGGAGGCTGCTTGGTTTCCCACTCTTGCCATTTGTGTGCTCAAAATCAAGCCCTCTTCCTAGCTGTTTTCTCCCCATGGAAAGAAAAGCAGCTCGGAGGGTGTGATAACTGGGTGGAAAAGTAACAGTCTCTTCCCTCCTCTTCTGCTTTCTATTGCAGCCCTTTATGGCTGCTCTTCTGTTCATAAATCTCAAAATCTTTGGAAAGAGAAGAAACATGCCATTGTGTGCCATGCTATTTCCCCCCCCTCCCCACCCTAACTAAATGTATCCCAGATGAGGAAGTCTTTTCACTGGGCGGGCGAAGCACAGGCACCCCCAGGCAATCCTTGGTAAGGAACGGACTAGGCTTGCCAGTCTTTGCAACCTTGTAGCCTTAGCTAGGTCCGGCATGTGCCTCTTAGGCAGGAGGAGAGGTCATGGGCCCAAGTGCAGAGGAAACTTCTTGTGGCAAGACAGCCCAGCAAAGAGGCTGGCTTGCTATAGGCAGACACAGTCCTGGGTGAGCAGGGGCAAGGAGTCATACTGGAAGGAGTAGCCCCCGTCTGTGGTGGTGCGGACTCGCAGCGGTCTTATGGTGCTCACCAGGGCGGCACAGCACAGCTGGACGTTGGACTTGATGGTGTAGGCGTCCGAGCAGCTCCCGTAGCAGTAGTGGAACTCAAAGCTAGTGGGGTGCACGATCCAGTGGCTCCAGTTCAGCTCTTGGAAGGTGATGTTGATGGAGGCCCGGTGGCAGTTGGCATGGGCCGTGGCATCGTCTGAGGGCCCCTGCAGCAGGTTGATGGCGGCTGACGGCCTCAGCAACAGGGAGCGCGGGGCCCGGTCACGGCTCTTGGGTTGGGTGGCTGCCACAAGGAAGGGCATCTTTTCAGCATCTGCCATGCAGGGGCAGCCAGGACAGCGAATGAGAAGCACAAATATCTTCTGGGAAAAATAAGGCAAGAAGGAGTTGCTGAAGTGAAAGACCGTCCAGCTCTCCGGGGCTGGCACTGCCAGGGTGGCCACTGGGACCCGGCCTTCTTCGGAGAGCTTCAGAATCTCGGCCCCTGGAGTGGAACTGTTGGAGGCTTCCTCTGAGAGGGGGCTGCTCTGGACTTTCACGGGACCTGTGTAGAACCACAGTTGGGCCGAGGTCACCACACGGCTCAAGGCGTGAGGCGAGGGCTGGAAGAAGTAGGTGAAAACTCCTGAGTCCTCTGGGAGCTCATCAGGCTGAGGGGGCTCACATGGTACATCTGCAAAGGTGGAGAAAGGTGTTAGGGGGCTCATCTCATGGAAACTTGCCCTTGAAATTTTAAAATGCTGACACCTGTCTGCTTGGTGAACAGGCAGCTTATCTTTTGCCTTGCATCCCCCAGTTCCAGTTTCAGGATTATTCCTGCTGTTTCGGGATGAGGCAACAATCTTGTCAAACTGGACATGTGGGGTGCAGCTTGGTGCTGGGTGCATCTCATTCTCTTTTTAATCACTAGACCCTTGAACCCAGTGTTTGACCACAATGCAAACAAAATTATGGTAATATGAAACAACTAAATAAACAAATAATTGCATGTAGAACATGTAAACATAATACTCATGTGATTCCCCTGTAGCTGGGTTGCATTTTCTTTTAGACCTTTTTCACACAGGCTGTATGCCTCGCATTTGATGCCTTTGGCAAATGAGTTCCCCCCCATTCCCCCACAGCATCATGGTGTCTTTATGCATGTTCCAGGGTTTCCCCATCTTTTCTATAACCTTTTCCCAAACCTGCTTTGTTGAGAAGTTTAGAGAAAGATAGAAGCAAAGCTTGAATGGCCAAATGGGCAGGAAAGTATTGATTTTCCAGTCCTGGCCACACAGCAGCCATTTTCCTGGCCTGTGTCTTTTTGGTAACTGCCACCCCTCCCACCCCTGGTGAGGCTTTTTTGTTTTATTAACTGGTAATTCAATGTATCATAACAACATTATAACAATGTGTCTTTTAGGTTCTCTGAATTCTCAGCTGTTATTTAGAAAAGACAAGTGCCCAGCCCCTTTTGTTATGGAACTACACCTTTCCCCTTATATCTCCACAAAGAAAGATATTACAGACATTAAAAAAGAAAGAAAACTGGGAAATCAGAAAACCCAATATACATATTGTTATAATGAATAACAATATTCAATGCCTGATTAAAAAAACAAAAAGAAAAAGCCATGAGGAGTGGGGTGGTCACTGCCAGAGAACAAGGGAAATATGGGAAAGCCTAAGAAGTGGAAACCCCATCGCCACTGTACTGCAGTGGGAAACCACACAGGTTTGTCCCCATGTGGAAACTACCTAATATAATAATGTTGTCAAGTAGTCATGCTCTTGCAAGTGACTTCTGAAAGCCAGATGACTTTCTTCACCCATCTGTGGAGATGCCTACCATCCTGTGTTCTGCCTGCCTAGCTACATCCCGGGAAATGTCAGAGGTGCATGGATTTATATGAGCAGAGTCAAGCACTTCGTAATTGGGTTACATGTTCCTTTTTATTAGAACCATTAATTTTGACTGGCGCAAGGGTAAACCTACACTGGACTGCTGTGTCACATGGGGCCTGCATGTTTTTACCCCAGCGGAAGTTGCTGGGACCAATAAAAGCTACTGCCAGATTTATTTTTGTTTCTCTTAACATGCCTGCATATTTACACGACAGTGCTTCAGAGGAGAGAGCCAAGCCATTTAAAGAGTATTATTTTTTTTTAAAATCACTCCCCCAATTCATTTCTCCCTTTCACAGAATTTGTCCCATTGATCCTGCATAATGTTTATGTTGCAACCCCCATAGGATCTCTTCCTCCCCAACCTGGGAATTGTAATAGGTTTGGCTTCTATCCAGTCTGGGGGAAAAAGTTCTCCAACAGGGTAATCCTGAATACTTCTAACCTTCCAAATGTTCAGAAGTGAGACAGCAGGGAACGACTAACCTCCAGAGACATCAGCAGTGGAAACCTTTGGACTGGGAAAGTCTGTTCGCACTGGGGTTTCAATGGGATGCTGCATTAGCAAAGCAGTCCTTGGCGTCTGCTCTTTACCCTCCTAGCAACCCCCCCCATAAGGTGTTCTCTTACCTGTGGAGGGGAAGATGATCACTTGGGATGTATCCTTTTCCTCCCAGCTGTGGGCAGTTGAAGCATGTCGCCTGTGGAGCCCCCTTTGGCGCACCTCTGCCCTGTTGGCTTGGGGCGCAGGGCCAAGGAACTCCAGGAAATGAGCCTTGACTTTGGCCAGGATGAGCTGTCTGTTGACCTCCCCGTCGCTGCAGCCAGCTACCGCAGCAGGAGACAGCAGGGCCAGCAGTAGGGTCAGCATGGAGCTGAGGAGGGGCAGGAGGTGCCAAACACTCTGATCCAGCATGGGCAAAGAAGGACGGGCTGGCTGAGGGTGCAAAATTCGTACTGGCTTTTTTTGGTGTGAGTATGCCTTAGGCTTGGGCAGGCTGCGGTATAGTGCGGCAGAGCTGGCTCAGGTGTGTGCAGAGGTCCTGCCCTCCAGTCCAAAGTGATCTGGTTCTTCTCCTGTGAGCCTAGCCCACCTAGCTCCTTCAGCTCCCCAACCTCCTTACTGAGCCAGGCTGGGGCATGATGGCATTGAGACGTATCTGACACTGACGCAAATGTCTGCCAGCCATGAATATTATCTCCTGGGCAGCAAAACAGAGGAGATGTCTGGAATGCAAGGACGGTGCTGCCTAGGGGACAGGGCCCCTGGGCAGGATGCCCTGAGGGAGGGAGAAAAGCAGTCGAGGCCTGAGGAGGCAGTGCTGGACCAGGAAGCACAAGGCTTCCTGGTGTTGCCCCCTCCCCAAACACTCCCTTGAAATCCTCTCACAGCTGCTTTGCTCTGAAGCCTGAACAGCCTCACTCACCACCCACCCTGGCATTTACATCCTTAGTCCAGGGCCCTTAAAGGGATTAAAGGGCCTCTTGCTATTTCATACATCGAAATCTGTGCAGTAAAAGGCTGTGCTAGTTAACATACTGCCAACAACATACACACAATGGCATGCATACAGGAGATCATGTCTTCATATTCTATAAATTATCACCTCTGGTCTTGCAATCATTATCACTTGTAAGGATTAAGATTGCAAAATTCTTGTTGTGCTTTGAAGGTTAACAAATTTATTATGGCTTAAACCTTCATGGACAACAACTCACTTCATTGGATGCAATGGGTTCTAGTCCCTGAAGGCTTATACCTCACTACAAATGTGTTCATCTTGACTAGGGTTGTCAGCTCTTAAACTGGTCCTTCTAGCCGCCACTTTAATATCAATTTGATCTGCAAGCAGTTATCGGGTGATGTTATTTAATTCCATTCTCTGAAAAGCTTCAGTTCCCCATTTTCACTCATTTAAAGTAAAGGTAAAGGTATCCCCTGTGCAAGCACCGAGTCATGTCTGACCCTTGGGGTGACGCCCTCCAGCGTTTTCATGGCAGACTCAATACGGGGTGGTTTGCCAGTGCCTTCCCCACTCATTTAACCCCTATTAAATGGGACAGGACATTTTTGTCTGAGAATCCATTGGTGCCACAAAGCCTTTTGCTGCAACACTCTGAAGCCTTAGGATTGGATTTGTATCTCCATACTTTTAAGAGTGTGTTTCCTCTGCTGATTATGAACATATCATTCAAATAATGTTGATGCATTGTAAGAACTTTGGGATTATTAAGTGGAGGTAAAGAGTGACTAATATTTACATCAGAGTTGCTCCTTCTAGGAGTTCACAGCTCCTTAGTCCTGGATCAGGGCCAGATGGGGATAGGGCATGAATGGTCACTAGGTGCCAAAGATGAGGAACCAAACATTGATTTGGGAGGATGCTAGCCAACCTTGCTTCACATGGATGGGATTCTTCTCCCAACCTAATTGCTGTGAGGGAGGAGGGTTGCCCAGATAGAGCTGGATGTCCAGTGTATGAAGCTGCCTATACCGAATTAGATAATCCAACTGGCTCATTGTTGTCTACTTTGGCTGACAGTAGTTTTCCAGATCCTCAGGTAGACAAAAATCTTTCCTAAGCACCTTCTACCTGACATTTTGTTAGTTAGATCCAGAACTGAATCTGAAGACAACTAAGAGGTGATATGATAGCCATCTTCAAGTACATGAAGGGCTGTCACAGAGAGGATGGAGCAGAGTTGTTTTCTGCTGCCCCAGAAGGTCGGACCAGAACCAATGGGTTGACATTAATTCAAAAGAGTTTTTGGCTAAACATCTGGAAGATGTCCCTGACAGAACATTTTCTCAGTGGAGCAGGCTTCCTTGGGAGGTGGTGGGTTCTCCTTTGGAAGTTTTTAAGCAGAGGCTAGACAGGAATGCTGATTCTGTGAATTTAGGTAGATTGTGAGTAGGTGGTCAGAAGGGACTGTGTCTGAGCTTGGTTCTTGCAGCCCTTTCTTGCAAGCCCCAAATGCCAATCACCACTTTAAGGTTGGAAGGTGAATTTCTTCCAGGCCAGAATTGCCAGGGATTCTGTTTTTTGGGGGGACATCATCTGGGCATGGAATTAGGATCACTGTGGGTGGGCAATTGGTTGTGAGTTTCCTGAATTCTGCATAGGGTGGACTAGATGTCTGTGTAGGTTCCTTCCAGCTCTATGATTCTATGACTGTACATGAAAAGCATACCTTCTACCACTGAACCACAAGCTAGGGTTACCAACCTTCACAGTTTCCCTAGAATTACAGCTGGAGGAAATGACTGTTTTGCTGAGACCTCTTCCGCACAGAGGACTCACCCAGCCATTATGCCACACTTTACCCTGTTTTTTTCCTTGGAATGGGTCTCCCGATCTTTTCCCATGACCACATGGGGAGCCCTTGCCCTGCTCTCCCCCTGTAGAGCCAGTTTGGTGTAGTGGTTAGGAGTGCGGACTTCTAATCTGGCATGCCAGGTTCGATTCTGCACTCCTCCACATGCAACCAGCTGGGTGACCTTGGGCTCGCCATGGCACTGATAAAACTGTTCTGACTGAGCAGTGATATCAGGGCTCTCTCAGCCTCACCTACCCCACGGGGTGTCTGTTGTGGGGAGAGGAATGGGAAGGCGACTGTAAGCCGCTTTGAGCCTCCTTCGGGTAGGGAAAAGCGGAATATAAGAACCAACTCTTCTTCTTCGCCCCCAGATGTATATACGCACGTGATAGCCGAAGGACAGGAAGTCAAAACCTGGAGCTGCAGGGAACATTAAAAAACCAAACAGTGTTACTGCGTTATTACACAATAATTCTTTCTAAAAACATTTTTTTATGCTCCCAATGGCTCTCCCATGGCTCCACAGCATGGCTCAGGGTCGGTCTGTCCTCCACCCAAGAAATTTTTGTCTCATTCAGGAGTTGTTGCGATTAGACAGAACCCCCAACATTTTAGAGTGGCATGAGTTGAACTTTTCTGTGCTTTTCTCAACACTCCCCCACCCCCCTTCCAAGGGCTTTGGAGGGAAAGAAGGAGAAAGAGAGCAGGATGCAGCGCATAGCAACACTTTGGAGGATGAACTCTCTGAAATCATCTCTCATTGAAGTCCCTCCCGTCTCTGTGCCCCACCCTCTGTAGCAGTGGTTCTCAACCTTCCCAATGCCGCAACCATTTAATACAGTTCCTCATGTTGTGGTGACCCCCAGCCATAAAATTATGCAAGCGTTCTTTCACAGAAATTAAACTAAAACTGTCCAATGGCATGAAGATCCATTGTTCATGATTGTACATAAATTGTTTTTCCCCCCAAGATTTCTCAGTTCAGTTCTGCCTCTTGTCCTACCATGCTGATCTCGCTCTTTTCCTCTGCTCCAGACAGACAAAGGCTCTATCTCAATCTACCCCACAAGGCTGTTGTGTGGATGGCGCCCCCCTAGGGGCAAGCTGTATGCCCTGCCATAACCCCTGTGAAAGGGTCGTTTGACCCCCAAAGGGGTCCCGACCCCCAGGTTGAGAACCACTACTCTGTAGGCTTAGGAATGCCAGGTCCACTGGTCCAGGTTGGGGGTTCCAAATTTTCTGACTGTTCTTCACCCCCCAACTTACCCCAAACCAGAAGAACACTGCATTTAATGTAACATGCCAACATCACCCGGAAGTGACATTGACACTTTGGGGTCATCAGTGTGTGTGTGTGTGTGTGTGTTGTTCTGGTTTCTGGGGAAACTATGGTTAGAAGCAAATTCTACCATAGAGTTTTGCCCAAAAGCCATTGTCCCTGGTCCCCCCCCCCCCAGCATCTCCATTGTGCCAACATCACTTCTGCATGATATTGGCACATTGTGTTGTTCCTGGAAAGCTCCCTCCATCCCCCGCCAGAAGAGCTGATAACCCTACCCAGGCTCTAGCCCCAAATCTCTAGGAATTTTCCAGCCTGGATCTGGCAACCCTCAACCCTTCCTCTCCTCAAACTCTGCCTTCCACAAGCCCTGGGCCCAAATTTCCAGGGATTTCCCAAGCCATCATTGGCAGTCCTACTGCAATCCCTTCTGTTGTCACATCCTGACCTGTCTACCAGGTGTTTTATTTTACAGAAAAGTAATCTGGATTCTATTGTCTTCTCCTGCCTGCTGTATCTTCTTCATACTGGCTAGTAGGGTCTATAACTGCTAGTGATATTTCTTAAAATACTGAAGAGCTAGGCTCTTTCTTAATTTGGTGACTGATTGCACACATGCCATTTGACATGGCTTAATTTGGGTCTGTTCGGAAACTGTGGGAGAGTTTTAACTACCCAAGCAGGTGCTTTCTCCTCATCATTGGCATACTCGACTTAGTACTAGAACTTGTTTTTATTCTTTGCTTGACTTTATTTAGAGATATGCAGAAAACCCATTTGTGCTGAAATCATACACATACATACACACACACACCATTTCAAAAGGACACCCCCCCCCCGCCGTGCTAGGAGAGAGCATCACTTCCTTTTCAAATATTAATTTGCCTGGCCAGGAAGCAGGTACCTGAACTAGGGTGGCGGAAGAAATTCTTCTTCCCTGAATTCCTGAGAGAAGGGCTTGCTGTGGGAGGCGACAGAAAGGTATATAGGATGCTGACCATCAGAGTAGGAGTTTGCTCTTGGGAGGGGAGGGGAGCAGCCATCTTGGACATATGACTGGGGGTGAGCCAATAATGCAATGAGAACCTCTTAAGCAAAGGTGCCTACCCTGCACTAACATCAGAGAGGGAGTGTTTTAGCAGAGGAACAGAAGGATTGCATTTCATCCAGTATCTTTTGCCCCTTTTGCTGAACTCTGTGCTGTGCTAAAGATCTGTTTTTGAACCTTATTCATTTAATAAATCTTGTATAAGTTTGAAGCTGGCCATGGCTCTCTGAGAGGCAAAAGCTGTACAGATGCAGTACAGTAGATCTCTGCACTTCACACCTGAACCAGTTTTAAATAAGATTGTCAAACATGCTGCAAAAACAGCAGTTTCATTAGAATGCTGAGACTTCTGTTTTAGAGATGCCCAGCTTCCTCCCAGACGAAAAATCCCAGACTCCCCTAATGGAACAACAAACCCCATTTATTTTTCCTCTGCATCCACCTCCAGATGCTCAGAGCCGCTGCACACTATGCACTTTTCTTACACAGAAAGAACTCCCTTGTAGGACAAAGTGTGAAACTCATGCACAGATGGTCATTTGTGATGATCAGATGCACAAGCCGAGTAGTTCAGGCACCCGAGGTGCTTTACACCAATCTTAAAATTCCTTGCGATAGGCGGGCCAATATTACCATCACCCTATGGCTAGTAATGGGGCTCTGGTGAAGAGGATAACGGCTTGACCCTATAGTGTAGTGGTGAGGGTGTCCATGTCCAAAAGGTTCAAATCCCTACCCAGCCTGTGCCGCTCACTGTGTCAGCCACTCACTGAAACACAGGAAGAACTGAATTTATTAGACTGCTCCTGTCTGAAACTACATGATGCCTCCTTATTCTGATACCAAGCAACCCCTTGGAAGAAGGGCAGGATAAATATGAACTCAATTAAACTTACCAAAGGCTACCCAGTAGGCATACGATTGAGATCATCTTTGAAATGGGGATTTCCCAGCTCACAACTTACACTCATAACCATGAGTGTGCTGAGGTTGGCGTGTCATCTGGGCTAGGAAATTCCTAGAGATTTGGGGGCGGGGGCGGGGGCGGGTGGAGTTTGGAAAGGGCAAGGTTTGGTGAAGACAGGGACTTCAGCCATGGAGTCCACCCGCCAAAGCAGCCATTTTCTCCAGGGGAATCGATCTCTCTGGCTTGGAGATCAGGAGTAATCCCGAGGGCTCTCCAGCTCTTAGCTGATAGTTGGCAACACAGTTAGCAGCTTGCGTTTCACATTCACCTCCCCCAACAAAATGTGAAATGCAATTTGGAATTCAAATGTAATAAACAAAAACAATCTTTTAAATTTTATCTATTTTTTTTACTGCTTGGTTGTGTGCTGTGCTGCCTGCCTTTCAACAAAAGGCTTTTGGAAATTCTGCGCAGGGACTGAGAGAGACTCTAAAATTTCCAAGCATGTAACAAAGAATGTAGAATGTATGGCAGCTCAGCATCTGTCAGCTGAGGTTATATTTCAGTCTAGCCTAAACTATGCAGTGATCCAAACAAGATCCCTCCTATGGCTGGTGTAGGTGGAGCCAATGGAGCTATAGAGTGGATGAGCCCTGGGCCCTGAAGCAAGCCTGGACTGGGAATCTTAGGGAATAGGCCCAGCAGGTTTTGTTTTACTAAGAAATGGTGGCCTTCCACTCTCCCCATCTGCGAGATGAGAAGGATAGGGATAGAGGCACACCCCGTCTAGAGGACTTCCTGTCCTCTGTGCTGCCCACAATACTCACATGGGTCGGTGTGGACTAAATTGCATCCCACACTCCTCTTGCTTTGTCCAGGAATTTGAGCAAGGTCCTTGGTGACCTGTAATAAGATTCAGTTCTTGCCTCAGTTCCTGGTGCTCCACAATCTTGCTGTAGCTATGGCTAATTTATACACTTAGTAGAATAGCTTAGTAGTTAAGCTTTTCCTAGCCTGTTCCACATCAAACAACAGGTGAGGATTGCATGTTTGAACTCTCTTCACTTCCTTGCATGAAAAGAATGGAGTGTCCGGAAGAAGGATACTAGTATGCTACATTTTTCAATGGCCAGTGATTTTTCATCCCTAGTTCAGACAAGAAAGCCCTGAACTGTTGCCTGTGGGTTCTTCTTCCACTTGATTCTGTTGAATGTGTTGACTGCTCCAACTAATTTCTCACTGGAGAATCTGTTTGTGTCCCTCTTGTCTCCCAGTCCCGATTCCAGCCTTTGCCTATGTGTTAATGGACAGGTGGCTGGCAAGTGCTGATTCCTCCCTGGGAAATTTTGGGAAACATTCTCAAGTGGAATGGTCGGTGGGGGAAACTGCAAATAGTACTGAATGTTTTTAATGATGCCAGAATTTTTTTGCTGATAATATTTGTGACAAGAAAAACATTTTTTTTAAATGTAGGTTATTCCAACAAACAGAGAAACCCCCAAACCCAAAACCTAACCCAACAGCAGAATACTCATTAAGTGGGGTGATGAGAGACTATCCAGATTTCTTGTGCTTCCCTTTCTTTTCTGGATGATGTTGCCATTTCTTTTGTCCCAGATAACCTGGGCCAATTCCAATCTGTAGTGATAAAACACATTCTGACATCCGGCTGGCAGTCTAGTTTGCGACTGATCCTCGACATCCAGCACCTTAACCACCAAAACAGTGTGAAGCATTTGGGGCCATTTGGGGGTGCCAGTGGGATGCTCCAACCTGCTTCGAAGCCAAGGGGACCCTTTGCCTGTCCCTCCTCTGAGGTGGGCTATGCCTCAGGCAGCGGAGGGATGCCTCTGTACTCCTCCCTGCTGGGCTCTAAACTTAGCCAAGCCCCAGCCCCCGCTTATCAGCCCAGCCATGTCATCAGAGGGTATTTTTGGGGACAGCAGCTGCAGGCATTTGTAACTCTTAGTCCCTGCTTTCAGGCGCCTGGCAAGCAGGGCAGAGGGAGGCCAGGGACCCGCCGCTTGTGAGGGGCAGGGAGTATGTGTGTGAGGGCCACTGCAGGACTGGAAGCAGGGATGCCCAGTCCGGACGCAGTCCTGAAAGAGAGAGGACAAGCACCCTGATGATGGCAACGGGCAGCTGGAGAGATGAAAGGATGGACCGGTGGGAATTGTCAGACAGGAAGAGGAGAAGCAGGAACTAACTGACAAAGGGGTACAGTTAGAGGTTGGATGCTGGAGGTGGCTTGAGGTTACTGAGTGCCGAGAGGAAAGCAGGACACCCTCCCGGCAGCCTGCCTCACAAACCCCCCTCACTGGGTAAGTGTAATGGGTCGGGTCATGGGAGGAGGTGGAGGGAGGCAGAGGCATCTGGAGTGATGAGGACTCTAGAATCCACTGACCCTTGTTACTGAGTGATGAATCAAATGGGAAGGTTTGGAGCTGGCTGTGGGACAGGTCATAGCAGGAATAAAAACTTTCCCAGCAAAAACCTTGGAGGGTGAAGGGGGTGGAGGAACACCTGTATCCAAATATTGCATGCTGGTCTTCCACAGAAGCATGATGTCCTCATAACAGAATCCAGTACACCCCATTGCTGTCTGTGTTACCTTTACATAAGGAATTTCATGTGGCGAATCGGAACCTTCTTTAAAAGAGCTAGGGGAAAGAGAAGGATTTCTGAGCCCATCCTGGAATTCCTCCCTGCAGGGTCAGTGTGGAAGTAGCAGCCTATAAGGAGTGTAGCACTCCACTGAGCACGATAAGGGCCGGAATGCCTGATAAGACCGAAATAGGGCTGGAAGGGGGCTGGGGTCCTCAGAGCTGGGTTAGAGTATGGGCCAAGAATACTCAACCAAAATCTCATTATTATCTGACCCTCAGCTCTCCTCCTCCTGCCACTATGTGAAGCGTTGGAATGCTTGGAGTGTCCTAGATAAAGTAATCAGGGGCATCATTACCAACACCACCACCTTCTTGAAGTGGTGGTTTCCTGCCCCTCTGACAAAACATCTACCCTCCTAGCTGCAGAGGGGGACACGGTGTGTGTGCTGCAGAAGAATAAGGTTGCCTGAATACATCATCATTTCTCTCCACCTTTCTGTAATGGAGGGGCCCTAATCCTACTTCTCACATTGCAGTTTCAGGAGATTACAAAACAAGCAGAAGCCTTGAGTGATCTCTTCTGGGTCAGAAAGCGTTGCTTAGTTCATTTTTTGGCCCATGACCTTGGCTTTATGCCACCCTGCAACAGCTGCTGTGCTTGGGACAGGCAGAGATTTTGATGGGCTTTGCCTGCCGAAAGAGCTGTTATTGATATCTTACTTTCATCACAGGGCTTGACTGCAGAAGTGGATGGCTGCTGGGAGCCCTGAGAGTGTCTGTCTCCCAGTCCCACAGCAGCATCTTCTGCTTGCTAGCTTCCTAACACTATCAAGGTCGGGCACGGGCGTTTAGGTTTCAGGGGAAATCCCTAGTGGACCACTGTCCTGGAGCACCACTAGTGTTCTGAAGCCAGCCAAGCCTAGCAATATTTGGTGGCACGTCAAGGACAGGACAGGAGGATGGTAGCTAGTACCCAGGTTGGGCCTGGAGATCTCCGGACTAGAGAGATTAATGCCCATGGAGGAAATGGCTGCTTTGGAGCATTATATCCTTTGGAGGTACTTTCCCTCCCTAAGCCTCCCCCTCCCCAGGCTCCACACCCAAATCTTGAGGGATTTCCCTAGCTGGAGTTGGCAACCCTATGCATGCTGCTGCCCTTGGCAGAGGCTCTCAGGTCAGACCCAACCACAACCTACAGGGGGCTGATTCGGCTTGCTCCTGGGTCTTCCTGGCGTCTGAATCCTCCCTGATCTAGGCATACCACAGCACTTATCTCGCAGGATTGATGGGGGCTGGTAACACTGATCTATGGCAGTCAATGTGATTGTTTAAACCAGGGGATAGTCAACCTGTGGTCCTCCAGATGTCCATGGACTACAATTCCCATAAGTGTTTGCTGGCCAGGGGCTCATGGGAATTGTAGTCCATGAACATCTGAGGACCACAGGTTGACTACCCCTGGTTTAAACAATCAATTTGAAAGCAATATGGATTCCGTGTTAATTTGCCCAGTGGTATAATGACAGCCTATGTGGCTATAAACAAAGTAAATAACCAACCAGCAAGCCAGTAGACACAAATAGCCCCACACCACTGCAAAGCTTCTGAAAGTGGATTTAGCTATGGTTTAGGGTGGGGGTGGGGGAATAGTTGTGAGATGATGCACTTTCCCATTCCACTTTTCTGTCTTCCAAATCAAGCACCTTCACTCCAAATATCACTCCAGTGTGGTTGTGAGAATGAGCTACCAGAGAAGGATTCAGTTCTCAGGTGTTAACAACGTGTTCAGTTCTTGTGACAATCCTTTCTTGATCTGACTCTCTCTGCAGGTCCCTGGCTCCAGCTACGTCATGACCAATCCAGTAATGGATGTCTTTGGAGGAGCCCCCCGATTTCTCACCTCTCCTCGCACATTCACAGTGCAAAGCGGCACCAGTGCAGTACTGAAGTGGCAGGTGGCTGGCGAGCCCCGCCCCAGCGTGGCCTGGGAGAAGGACGGCTCTGTGCTAGAGCTGCCCTCGGGTCGGATGTTTGTGAAGGCCGACGGAGATGCATACAGCCTACTGGTGTCCCAGGCTGGCCCAGGAGACAGTGGACGCTACGTATGCAAAGCCAAGAACACTGTGGGCGAAACTTATGCAGCTGCTACCCTCAAAGTGGAGGGTGCAGAACTGAAACCCAAGGGAGATCTGGACACCCAGCCCCCATTCTTCCTGAACAGGCCAGTCTCAGCACGGGTAATCCGGGGAGAGGATGTGACATTTGCTTGCAGGGTCTCAGGGCAGCTTGAGTGGGAAAAGGATGGCCATAAGCTGACAGATATCTTTGAGAGCAGCCATTACAAAGTAAGCGTGGAGCCAGATGACTGGCACTCCCTGCACATCTACAACACCCGTCTCCCCGATGCAGGGGTCTATGTATGCCGGGCAATGAACAGTTTTGGAGAGGCTGTGGCGGCAGCTGTACTCCTGGTGGACTCTGTACCGTGTGTGCCCTATGATGGCCTATTTCCGAATGCCTCCCAAAACTGTCATTTCAAGAAGCAGCCAGAGGGACATGATGACAAGCAGCAGAGATATCGCCCTGGGCAGAATGTGATCCCAGAAGCCAGGCAGAACGGAGAAGCTTTTCCAAGCCTGCCCACTGCAAAGGCCTTCACTGTGAATGAAGGGAAGCATGCAAAGTTTCGGTGCTATGTAACTGGCAAGCCCAAGCCAGAGATAGTCTGGCGGAAGGATGGGAGGGTGCTGTCCCCCGGAAGGAGGCACCTGGTCTATGAAGACAGGGAAGGCTACTTTATCCTCAAGGTGCTTTACTGCACAGCACGGGACTGTGGGCTCTATGTGTGCACAGCCTGCAATACGGCTGGCCACACACTAAGTGCAGTGCGCCTCCATGTCAAAGGTACCCCCCCGCAGGGAGGAAAGACAATGCTGTGTTACGCGTGGGGGAGGCTGGGTATCAGCCATCCCTTGGGGGAATAACATGGGGGTAGGGACAGTTACTCTTTGACCAGCAGGATGAACACACACAGGGCGCTTTCATACGCAGTAAATAATGCACTTTCAATCCACTTTCATTGCTGGGTGAAATGGCAAAATCCACTCTCAAATGGTTGCTGAAACAGCATTATTTCGCATGTGTGAAAGCAGCCATAGCAATTTGAAGAAGTACAGCCAGTCACTCCTAAAGGACAGACCGAGCAGTTTCCTTATTAGATGTTGTATTATTCACAGGGATGAAAGTATAGGAGCCTGGCCGGCCCACTGAGAACCCAAGGAGACTGTTGCCCCAGCACAGAATGTCACAGTGGTTATTACTTGAACGAAAGCCATGATACAGCAGTGAGGCACAATCGCCAGAGCTGGAAGTCTGCTTGTGAGAATGAGAGCAGGCCAGGAAGCATTCATATGGTGCTGGCAAACAGGACCTCTTTGAGTCCTGAGAGCCAGCAGCCAGCTTGTGTTGTTTAAGAATGGCAAAGCTAGCAGCCTGCCAGAATCTGGCTTACTGACTGTTGTCTGCCGAGGTGCCTGGGTGACTCTTCTGGTACATTCCTGATGGCCTTGCCAGGAATGGAAAATGCATGCCACTTGCCAGTGATGGTGCCCATGAAGTGCTGAGTAGCTTGGGCGTTCAGCCAGGTGCCAGAGCAGGTGCCAAGTATCGGGCTGGACAGGAAATGTTTCCTATCTCAAGTGAGATATATGGCACGAGGGACAGGCGCCTGTAAAGATAGTTGGGTAGAAAGCTGCTTCTTGTACTGGGGAGAACCAGGGCTTAGAAACATAAGGAAGGGGAGTTCTTTCACAAACTGGTGGAACCTGAGGCCCAATTAATTCAAACAGATGATGAATGAGCTGGTAAACATTCGTTCTGGATTGTACCACCAGACATATGTGGGCTTCACATATGTCCAAGCCTGTAAGCTAGGCTTACCAGCCTCCATGTGGGGCCTGGAGATCTCCTGGACTTACAACTGATCTACAGACTACTAAGATCAGTGTCCCTGGGGAAAATGTTTGCTGTGGAAGGCAGACGGAACATTATACCCTGCTGAAGTCCTTTCCCTCCCCAAACTCCAAATTCCGCAGACTCTACCCCCAAATACCCACAAATTTCCCAACCCAGAGGTGGCAACCCTGTATCCTTATTCACACAAAATTACTTCTTGGGGCAGAGTAGAGAGAAGGAGAAAGAATTGAATCGGTGACTCCATCTCAAAGAGCTTGAGGTGATACAGTTTCACCCCTTTTCCTGCAGTTTATGTAAAGTTGGCCATGGTCTCTGAGGCCAGAGTGTGTCAAAGGTGCTTGAGGTTACTGCTGTGTCAGAGTCAACAACAGGCACTTCTGCCATTGCTGCAGTTTGGGGTATTCAAACGCCTGCTCAATCCTTGGGCATTGCTGCTTCGGTGTATTTGAGGCACAGACTCAAAGCCCTTTCCTATTTCAAGTTGAGGCTGAGACTTGAAGCCATGGATTTAGGCGAGGGTTCAGAGGAGAGCAGCAGTGCCGATAAAGGGCCTGGAATGCTGCTGGTCTGTGGAGGGAGACAAGAGGAAGCTTGTTTAGCCTGGAGAGGAGAAGCTAGGGGGTGGATACGTGATAACAGGCGTCAGTTATATGTCACAGGCTGCTGTGAATAGGCAAGAAACCAACTGTTCTGTGCGCTCTCAGTGGGTGAGGGGGGAAATGGGCTTTACCAAAAGCAGGAGATTAAATATCAGGAAGATTTTTCTGTCCATAAGAATAGCCATGCTTTGGAACATGTTACCCAGGGAGTTTGGAGTGCATGCATTCACTGGAACTTTTTAAAAATAGGCAAAACATTTGTCATGACAAGAGCCTGGGTGGATGAAGGCTGGAAGGAAAAAATCCCCCTAGGAAGGAGCAGGGGATAGGAACAGTGCTGAAACTACATGGGCAGAAGAAAGAACTGGGCCCAAAGTGGCCATTAAAATATTGAGTAGGGAGTATTCTTATAGTTCTGGCCAACAGAAGAAGACATAGTGAGGACGATTATTTAACTCCTGGAGCACACAGGGAACAGATGAGGTAGAAAAACTATATTTAACTGTATATACATCACTTCAGGTTGGAGGACGGTTTGATTGTATCCTCTCCCATATAAAACACTAACTGCATATACAAACACTTGTTTTTAGAAAAAAGAGTTCTAGCCAAGTTTTCACTTTAAAATATTTGTTTTCTGAGCAAGTGTGTTCAAGCATGACCACCATCATTACTATCAGCAGTCTGAACTGGGTAAATAATAATAGTTTTCCTACTTCCTCTGGACCAAATTTCCCTTCCCCCTCCCATTATTTCTACAGTGATCTCTTTAAAATATGATTACTTTGAAAGATTCCTTATTGTTATCCTTATCAACAGAGCTCATCTAGGGTTTAAGTTGATTCCAGACCTGTTCTCACTTCCAGCTCTCAGCCTTGGAGCCATGCAAATGAAAGCTGAAGTGCCCCTGACTGGGGAGGGCTTCTCTCTCCAACAAGAAACTTCAGAGAGTCCCTACAACACCAGGGATTAAAAAGAAGGCCTTCCAGGTCCTGACCTCTTGTTTTCAGGCTGAAATGTAGCTGGATTTCTTTTCTTTTTTTTAGAATTGAAATCACTGAATTGAACGGGATCCTCCAAAGGGAGCCCCACTTATTTCCAGGGTTGTTTGCTGTTGTTGATTCCTGTCCCATCATCTCTTCCCCCTTGGGATATTGTGCAGTGGTGGGTGTCCCTTGCACTGGGCCCCGAAGAGTGCTAAAGATATCACATGCAGCTCATTTAGCACTCTGCTACTTCTCAGAATAACCCCTGGGAGAAGGTTCAGGATGGGCCCTTCTTCTGCCTCCTGATAAGACAGATAAGGAGGACCAGGCACTGGTTGAACATGCCTCTCTGAATTTCCTCAGTACAACTCTGAAAGTTGTGTTAAAGCTCTTCATTCATCATGTCTTCTTTAATTGGGTGACAAAATAAAAAGATGGGGGAGATTGTTAATATTTGTTTAAATCGGCGTGATAAATGGTGAGATTCCTTGTTCATTCAGTTCCATGCTTTTTTAATTGATTGCTTCCTACAGCAAGAGGCCATCGGGCCTCACACTTCCTCAGAATGGATTGATGCGTAAGTAAACTTTGTGTGTGTGGATAGTGTAGGACCCAGAGGTAGGAAAAAACTTGGTACGGTATTCAACAGATAGTCTTTCCAGGCTGTAGGAAGAAGAGCCCTCTGGAAACTAGTGAGGTTGCCTGAAGGGAGAGGCGGAACTACAGTTGTTTGTGAAAGAAAATATGAGGAAGGATGAGGCTGGAGAGTAGCAATGATGACAAAGGAGTGGATATTTGAAGGACAAGGATGACATCTGACTGGATTCCAGCACTCTGGCTTCCTTTCTCAGTAGCAGGACTTTCTAGTTCCCTGGGCATATGGTAGTGATGGGCCTTGTCCCATGCTCAAATCCTCCCTACAGCTCAGCCCTTTTTGTCTCTTACTCATAGAACCTCGGCTGCGTTTCCAGATGCCTTTGGTGGACGTGGAAGTGCTGGAACACCAGGATGCCGTGTTAGAGTGTCAGGTGCCTCTAGAGACCATCCCCACAGTGTGGTATCTTGAAGACAAGCGCCTGCAGCCCAGTCCCAAGTACCTGATGGAAGAGCAGGGCCTGCTACGGCGGCTGACGGTGCGGGATGCCCGGGCCGATGATGATGGCATCTACTTGTGTGAGATGGAGGGCAAAGGCCGCAGTGTTGGGGAACTCTCTGTTCATGGTGAGGAGAATTTGGAGGGATATTTCCTAGGGCTCTTTGGGTGGCAATTGTGTTGTGTCCTGTTGTTGTCATAATTGCCTAACTCTTGCCCTCAGGCATGATTGTGAAGCGGCTGCCACGGAAGCTGGATGTGATGGAAGGGGAGAATGCTGCCTTCTGCGTGGAGACACGGGAACTTGTGGAGGCATCCAGTTGGGGCCGGAATGGGCAGGAGCTCATGGAGGGACCACACACCTTGATTAGGAGCTTTGGTAAAACCCATCTGCTGGTCTTGGTACAAGTGACACGGCATGACGCGGGAGTCATCACTTTCACAGCGGGAGAGTCACAGACTTCTGTTCAACTCCGTGTCAAATGTGAGTAGGAGGTGGACGCGAGCTTTATTGAGAGCAAATCATGCAAAGCACGGGACCCCCGAACGACCTCCAGACAGTCCCCCTCCCCCAAATTATATTTCTGCTGCCTCTACCTGGAGCTGATACTCCATGTAAGGGAGATTCCCTGTGTCTCCATCTGGATCTTTAGAATCTAGTTTCAGTTTGGACTTGTGAGATGCAAAGTTTC
The DNA here is from genome assembly GCF_049243985.1 of Paroedura picta. NCBI lineage: Eukaryota > Metazoa > Chordata > Lepidosauria > Squamata > Gekkonidae > Paroedura > Paroedura picta. The sequence continues at coordinate 74,570,720 of NC_135370.1, read as the reverse complement.
GGGCAATAGGTCTGAGATAGATCATGACTAATGGAGAGCACTATAAACCATGTGGAATCAAGATAGGTTTGTGTGGAATTTGCATGGAAATTATACTGAACTGGTACTGGGGTTGCCAAGTTAAAAGTAGGGCCTAGAGATCTCCTGGACTACCGAGATCAGCTTCCTGGAGGAAATGGCTTCTTTGGAGGGTGGACCCTACCGCTTTATACCCTGTGGGGCTCAGCCCCCTTTCCCAGAGTGCACCCCCAAATCTCAAATAATTTCCTGGAATGAAGTTAGGAGCTGTGTGAACTTCCCAGGCTGCTAAATTAATATTGTAATGTTTAACTGCCCATTATTAATTGTTATTTATTTATTCAATTTGTAGCCTCCCACTCCCACATCTGTGGTTGTAGCTGTTCTGTAGCAAGCTCAGGTTCAGTCCACTATTATATCAGATCCTTCTTCCCAGTGGACTGGATTGGAGAGGAGATCTCTGGGAGGTGCCATGAAATTAGCTTTCAGAGTTCTAAAGGAAGAATGGGATATAAATATAGTAAATTGAATATAAATGTCATGAATAAATGATATGAGTAGTTAGAACCAGTAAGTTCCACAGTTACTAAGACGCAGTTGAAGGTTTGGTTTCATCACTCATCTTCCAATGCAATTATAAATGTCTTTAAAGTTCAAGGATGTGTGTGCGGGGAGTCTTAAACAAATCCTCACATTTGAATGTACTTGCAAAAGCTGGAATAGTCCCCTAGCTGGGTTTTATCCAATGTCACTGAATGTATACTTTGGATTTAGGTTTTTTAAAAGTGCTGAATGAATTAAAATTCAGTAAACAGTAGAGTACCTTCTTTTCTATAAAATGTGACCACAGTTTAAATTTCATCTGTAAAACTTTGAAAAGGTTTAGAAGTAAAAAAAGTTATACTCAAGCTTTAAAATGTTGCCAAATTTCAAATTAAACCAATCTCCTCTTCTGCCTGCTCAGAGCCCTGGATTCTGGTTTTGTGCTGCCTTTTATCTATTCTCCTGTGACAGCTCTGCAGGCTTATCTTCCTGGGGATTTCTCCAGAGAAATGAGGGTCAAAATGGCTGAAATGGAACAGCACAAAGAAGCTGAAAGCAGCTAATCCACAAACTTGCTACTTGTGAGACTTTCTGGCCATGATCTATGAAGAGATGTACTCAGAATGCATGAGGAACAAAACCAGTCATGTACAGAGCAAACCTTGCTGGCAGATGTTTTTTTTTTTTCAAATCTTGTTTCTGCTGCACTCCAACAGTCTTATAATTTCCTGCTCCTTATGGTTTCTTTCCCACCATTAATTGTTGTTGTTGCTGTTCCTGGAAAGCAGCCCTGGCGCAGAGAGGGCAGATCTTTAAACCTTCCTGCTTTTTGTCTGCTCAAAATTTGGCCCTTCCTAGCTTCTGACATGTGCAGAGCGGAAGACAGTGTGTGCGAACAACTCTTTCTACCTGGGGCCCCCTTCTGTTTTTCAACTTCCAAGTGCAACCTCAGAGGCTGTTTCTCTGTGTTGTTACTTTTCTGACATGGAAGGAGAAAACCTCCACATATACGTAGCAGTCACATGAGAATAATGATTAGACTCAGAGGAGGATCTACTGCAGCATTGTCCATATGGTCACAAAGCATGTTCAGCTGCATGCATTCAGCAATTCTGATATTTAGATTATACTTCCGGGTTAGATTATGAAAAGTTAAATTTAAATGCACACACTAAAATCCTCATACTTTTGGTATAACTGCTAATTTCTGAGTTCCTAAATTCCATTATTCAAAATGCCTGTAATGCAAATGGCCTAAAACAAAAGAGGGAATGGAAAACTGTAAGAAAGGAAACTCCTTCTTGCCACTTTGTTGTCCTCCTCCCCCCTCCCTCCCCCCCCCCCCCCCCCGTCCCAGCCTGACAAAGGCATGTCTTTGAGGCTCTGGAGTCTTGCCCTGCATAGCAGGTGGAGGAGGGGAGAGAGGAAGTGGCAAGTGGTCAGTCTTCAGCTCCCCAAATGGTTATCATCATTTATAAAATGTTACACAAAGTATGTCATGGGCCAGACTGCATCACAGGATTACAAAAGAGACGCAGTTTTGCATTCTTCCCTTATCAAATACTGACTTTCTGGAATCTGTACTTGGGTTGAATCTCTGATAATTGGGCTGCACATCTCAAGGAAACAGTGCCCGTGTTCAGCTTCTGTCAAAAGACTGACAGGGAAACAGACACTGAAACTGAGGGCCCAATTACAGGTTATGTTGTCCTTCAGTTCTCCCACCCTGTGTTTGTCTTGGGCCAATCCACCAGATGTGCCCTGGTAATTCTGTGCTCAGAACACCTCCCAGTCACATACGGCCCAATTTGGATCAGGGCTGCAATATGTGTAGGGAGGAGAGATGGGAGCCCCCCAATCTTTGCACCATTTCCCAGCCCAGATTTGGCACCTGGCCGCTGTGGTTTGGCCAGTTGGAACTCCCAGACCCTGTCTGGCAGGCAGGGGGGTGGGGGAGAGTGGTGCAGGCATTGTGATGGATAGCAGGGGTAGTCAACCCGTGGCCCTCCAGATGTCCATGGACTATGGCATTTTCTGGCAGGGGCTCATGGGAATTGTAGTCCATGGACATCTGGAAGACCACAGGTTGACTACCCCTGATGTATCGGTAGCTCCTCCTGAGGGCCTTAGAGACTTATCAGTTCATTGTGATTTCCTCCAATAAAACCCCAAACAAACAATTGCATAACTTAATTTGTTAAATGCCTGAATTGGACCAAAAAGGCCGCAGGTGACATAGGCATCTACTGGGAAGTTTGCAAGTCCCAAGTTACTGTGCTCTTGCAGGGATCAATTTATTTTTTGTAAACTGCAGTAGACATATCCTGATGACGGTGCTCCTAGATTCATATACTGAGAAATTATCATTTATGTTCTCCAGGTGCTAAGAGGATCCCTCCAAGTGCCCCTGTGGCAGCTAGGATGTGCATGGCCCATAGTAATGCTGCTCTTCTGACTTGGTGTCCACCACCTGATGTGCACCACAGCCTGCCAAGTAGCTACATCCTGGAGCGGCAAGCAGTTGGGGATGCTGAGTGGGTGCCTTGCCTCACCACAGATGTTGCCAGCACAGTTGAAGTTCCAGGGGATGGTGTGCCACAGGAGGCTGACTACCGCTTCCGCGTGTGTTCTGCCAATCAGTATGGGTGCAGCGGGCATGTGGAATTTCCCGGCTCTGTGCATCTTGGTAAGCCTCTTTGCTTCCTAATGGGGAGTGGGCACCCTCCTTGGATGGCCATTTCAGGACCTCCATTTTCTCATTATTCCACTCCATCCTGCAATCACTGGCCATTCCATAGTCTTCCACTTTACTTTCCCTGGTATCTCTACAGCCATAACAACTCTTTCCTCTACATGGTAGCTCTATAGAGGACTTGACTTCCTTGCTTAGCCACCTGCTGGTCAGAGGACTCCCACCATTTGAGGAAAAGACCATCCAAGAACCTCCTGCAACAGTGTGTACAGGCAGTCTGAGAAGTCATATTCTCATTAGCTAACCAGCATTGGTAGATAAGGAAACAACATGCCCAGTGGTACACATATGCAGACTGTGTGTCTGATTTCCTTTTGTCCTCATCACACACATTCACACTGGCCTGTTTGTGCCCTGAGCTCTTTTGGGGAATGGCAGGGTAGAAGTCTAAAAACAAATAAAGAAACTGCTAGGCACCAGTCTGCTGTCCCAGACCACCTGTCTCTCATTTCCTTTCTCCCACAACTGCAGGGGTAGCCCTCCAGATGTCCATGGACTACAATTCACATGAGCCTCTGCCAGCGTTTTCTGGCAGGGGCTCATGGGAATTGTAGTCCATGATCATATGGAGGACCACAGGTTGACTACCCCTGCACAACTGCACTCCATTATCTGCCTTGTAGTGTTGAATGGATGACCCCTCTCAAGCCAACCCCCTCAAGCTCTGTCTTTTCTTTCAGTGCCCAGGGCTCGTGTACAAATAGGACTGCAAGATGTTCAGGTGCATGTTGGTGAAGATGCTGTTTTCTCAGTGCAGCTCTCGGCTGCTGTAAGTGGGAACTGGTTCTTGAATGGGAAAAGGTTGGAGGAGGAAGACCAGCAGTGCCAGATCACCCAAAGTGGGGTGGACCACACTATGCGGATCAACAACGTGCAGGTGGCAGCCATGGAGTCCAAGGTGCGATTTGAGGCCAATGGGGTCAAGGAATGTGCTGTGCTGAATGTGCAAGGTGAGTCTTCCAATGAACCTGGCCAGCAGGCCAAGAATTCACCTCCCTGGTATAGAGATACCATCCCACGAAACAAAAGGAGTGGTACAAATATGGAATGCATGGAATGTGATGAAGTGGATTCTAGCCCACAAAAGCTTATGCTTCAAGAAAACAGTCTTTAAGGTGCTGCAAAGACTCCTTTTTGCTTTTGCTGCAACATAAAAAGTCCAGCAACTTTGCGTTCCAACCAGGGTGTGGGAAAAGTAGCACCTTCTGCATCAGAGCAGCCAGCTGTTACCCATTTCCTTTGATTTGGTCTGCAGCTGGAACCTTTCTAGCTGCAAATGAGGTCTGAGCATTTGGATCCTTCAGCATGTTTACATTTGCTCTCTGGAACGTAATCCCCCTGCCATAATGATTTCATTTGAATAGTCCTTATTTATTTTGCAGTATTTGTGATTTGCTTTCATTGTTGCATGTATAAAAGCAAAAATGGCACAAACAGATTTGGTAGAACTCAGGAAGCCTTTATAGATATACTCTGTTCACATGACTGGCTCATGGTTATGAATTGTCCCTAGAATGGAGTTGTTCCCTGTGCCCTTGACCTTTAGGTGACAGTCCAAGTTGGGCCAATGAATATGTTGTGTACAAAGTCTCAGTTCAGACTGTGGCCTGAATAGGTTTATACGTAAAATAGGGGCAAGCAGATGTAATCCTATTCCCTTCCCTTCTTGCAGTCATATCCATACATGAAGGTGTGCAGCAACATACGACAACATTGTAACCAATCCCATTCTTTAGCACCTGCCAAACACGCTTCATCACTGCTAAACTGGCATTTTATATATGGGTTTTTCCATACTTAGAACATTTCTTGAAGTAAGACCATTAGTTCAGTCATTTGAAACATTTTTGTCGTCAGGGAGAGAATCAAAGCAGAAGCGAGCAGTCCACATGGATTGCATCGTGCTGTGCAGCCTGGATTCAGAGGGGGTATTCCAAAAATTGGCGGCACGTCCTATGGTCCTGTGATTTCATTTCATAAAAGAATAGGTTTCTATCTCTCATTACAGTAGGGAAGGGTTTGCATCAGAATTGGATAATATTTCTAGGGACATAGATATTGCATCTAACAGTGCATTTTACATTTCATAATCAATTCGCCTGTCCTGTATGGAGGGTTGTGGTACTTGGAGGTTCCCTGCTATTGCAGTTGATCTCCAAATGACCAAGATCCATTCCCCTGGAGAAGATGGCTGCTTTGGACAGTGGACCTTGGGGTATTATGCACTGTTGAGGACCCTCCCTTCCTTGCCCTCCCATGGCTGTTCCCCCAAAATCTCCAGGTGTTTCCTGACCCAGAACTGGCAATCCTACCTACATTACATTACAGTACATTGTATGTATGTATGTGCGTGTGTGTGTGTGTGTGTGTATGTGCCCCCCCAAGATCCGTGCACCTCTTCTTTACCGTCACTCTTGCTATTGATTCCACTCCTAATCTACAACAATCCTAAAATAAGTAATTACAGTAAGTTAGGAAAACAGAAAGCCCCAAATGCTTTCAAAGTGCATATTTTATTCAGATCACAAATTTGCCTTTGGAATCATATAGTAGTAGAAGGTGGACTGCTAAATCCTGGCGCACTGAAGTGAACTCTTGCAGCTACATAGGATTCATGCCTTGTGTCTCTATAGCTCCCCAAGTACATATCACCCCAGTGCCGGAGGCCAGGCGACAGCGAGCGCTTCTGGCTGGGATGCCGCTGGCCCTGGAATGCGAAGTCTCTACACCTGATGGGACTGTCTGCTGGCTCAAAGATGGAAGTCCTGTGGCCTTGGATGACAGGGTTTGTGCTGTCCAGTCAGAAGGCAACATTCGCAGGCTGCTAATTCCTTCCGTGTGCTCTGTGGATTCTGGGACTTATACTTGTGATGCAGGTGCTGATGCCATCAACTTCACTGTGACTGTCGATGGTGAGTGGAGGGAAACGAAGCTGCGATGTTCAAGGGGAGTTCTGCTGAACCACAAAGATGGAGCCTCACAGTGCAATCCTAAATCCATTGAACTGAGTGGACTGTCACGTCCTAAGAACTCTTACCAGGCTTGTAATAAGGGCAGATTCAGTGAAGTAAAGGTGCCTCTTAAAATAAGAAGCCTTTGGCAACTCCAGCTTGATGGTGCCCAAACAAGCAATGGGATCTCTGCCATCCAGCGCTGGTGGGAATTTGGTCTACAAAATGATCTCTTTCTTCCTAGCTAGGCAGATTAGTACTGCTCCCCATGCCCCCCTGCTCTGTTCTAGGGACAATGGCCTGTTTTCTACCACTGTCATATTTCTTTGTCCCTGCAGAGCCTCCTGTGAGAGCTGTGCATTCCAATGCCCAGGAGGCCCATGCCTACCAGGTGGCAGAGCGTGTCGTGCTGGCCTGTGAACTCTCCCGCCCGGAAGCTCCTGTGCGCTGGCTCAAGGATGGGAAGGTAGTGGAAGAAAGCGAGGCTCTCCTGCTGGAAAGTGAGGGACCACACCGCCGCTTGGTTATTCCCTCCGCACAAGTGGGAGATGCAGGAGAGTTTGTGTGTGACATGGATGGAGAGTCCGTCTTCTTCAGCATCTCTGTCGCAGGTCAGAAACTCTACATGTCCCTTATCTACACAGTCCTTTATCATTTTGTATGGACAAGTTGTGTGTGCTCAATTTCTGCTCCTCGCAGGAGCTGTAGCCCAGGGGTAAACCGCCTCTTAGGATTAAAGATCCAAGCCATGTCAACATTCAGAGCGAAAGATCAACAAAGAGCCCATATGAGCAATCCCACTTGGTTAACTTAAAAGTACAATTCCACATTGCTGCTAATGGACATGTTGACTGATCATCCATAACGTTTCTGCAGCCCAAACACTAATTGTGAGCAGGACTTCTACCAGATTGTGGGAGGCTCTGGGCAAGGCCTCTCCTCCCCTCCTCTGCCTACCACCAGGCCCTCTGCTTGTGCTTCTTTTCTTGCTTTCCCACTGGCATGCATCCCTGGAGCGGTTGAAGGATTTGCAGGGCCCTAGCAAAGTACAATTGTGGCAGGAGCAGCCAGACTGGGGGCAGAGGGACCCCAGCAGTGGAAAGAAGAATCATTCTGGGTGCCCTTAAAGAAGGAAAAGTGGGGGAGGAGGGAGGCTATGGCCCTGATCCATCAGAGAAGTGAATGTGAATGTGTGTTTGGGGGAAAAGGCATATGGGTGGGTAGCTCAGAATGTGAGCAGGGCAGCCGGGGAGGGGAGGGGAGGGGCTGGTGACCCTGGGCCCTGCCAGAAGTCCTGGGCCCCGTCAGCTGCCCCACCTCAGGATATACTGATTCAGGCCCTGGATGTGAGTTGTTCTTAACAAGCAGCACACACAAGCTCTCACAATACGTGATAAAGATACTCTGGAGCACTCTGAACCATTATTTTAGGGCACTGGCAGAAATCTGTGCATGGTTCACCGCTATCATTTTGCTTTCTGTAAAGCACCTCTAAGAAGCTCTTTAGTCCCATAAAATCTTTTCCCGACATTCCCTTCATGTCTCCTCACATGTTGGTTATTCTAGCACTCCCTCCCCAGCTTAATTTCATTAAAATTGGAGCCCTATTCAGCCTCCTGCATTGAGCTCTTGAGCTGTTGGTTGCAGACCCCTGCTGGAGCCCCAACGCCCTTTTCCTGGCTCAGTTCACTTCCAGTCACAAAGACAAGGAAGCTTGTGTTACCTCAATGCATACATTTAAATGTAAGATTTTTCAGGGCAGCACCTATTCCTCCAGACGAACAAGCATGTTTCCCGTAAAGTATGTTCCATGCTGAATAATTCACTTGCCTTTAAAGTGCCACATTTGTCCATTGCTCTCTCTCCCCCCCCCCCATCTCACAGGACTCCTGTTCTGGACTCTGAGGGGTCGGAAGGGTGACCTTGGGCCTGCACTGTGGTGTCTGTTTTTATAAACTAGAGATGTAAAACTTTCAAGAAGTTGCCTAGTGGCATTTAATTATATTTCGTGGGTTGCCTTAGTGGGCTTTGTTTGCTTTTTAAAATTTGCCCATTCAGGTTATTTCACCATATTTGGGCCCAGAAGAAAAACAGCCCACACATCTGCACCACTTTGTGTCTCTGATGACAGTGCTTAGAGATAAAATGTTTGTGGCTTGGCTGCCATCCATTGCCTAAAGGTTTCATTTCAATTAAGTGTTTTTGGTTTTTTGGGAGATTCCCTCTAGCAGAAGAAGGCATGCTTTCTTAATCAAAGAGACAGAAATTATTGTAGGCTAACAAACTGAGATCATTTAAAGTCATTTACCTCATGTACTTCAATAAGGGAACAGACTCTATCATGCATTCTGTACAGGATAGGTTTCCCTGTCCATCTGGAAATATGAATCACTGTAAGGAATCATTGTAGTGTAGTGAGCAAGGTGTTGGATTCAGAGACCTGAATTTGAATCAAACCATAAGCTCTTTGGCCAGACCTGAGAAAGGTTTTTCTTCTTTATCCTTAATTTGTCATCTGTAAAATGCATCTGTTAATCATCTTCTTTATTTGCTGTGGAGATAAATGTGACTCTAAATGTGCTGCAGGCATGACACATAACAATGCTGCCTGTTACTGATAGGACTCCACTGGTGGAGGAGGACTCACTGGGGACAGGCCTGGTGGTGGCCATAAAAGAATTGCTACCCACACTGATTGCCCATCCAGCTGATGGCAGCCGAAGAGCAACTGAGTCTGGCCCATGGCTGCTGGCAGCTTCTGCACAACTGGGGTCAGCCTGCCACTGGTAGCCACAGCAAATTCAACAAGACTTTCCCCAAGGATAGGCTGCCAGTGGGAGGGAGATATGCTGGAAGAAGAAGGGAAGCAGGAAAGGGGGAGGGATTATGGGGACTGCCAGGGAAAAGAAAGCAGAATTAGTGGTGGAAGGTAGACAGGAGGAAATGAGTCCTTGCTGTTTGTGCTTTATAATTTCTTTAGTATTTTTGTGTATAAATTATTTGACATCTTGGCTTCACAACATCTCTGAGCGAGTCTGGGCTGAGAGAGTGAGTTTTGCCCAGGTAAAGACTTAGGGCAAAAACAGATGTGATGGAATTCTCATGGCTGCCACAAGTATGCTGCTGCTGCCAGATTAAAGTCATTTTAAAGTACTGTTGTGAGGATCGGAGCCTGGCCAGACCCACAGGAAGATTGAGGTTCTCTTGTTCAGCAGCCCATCCCATGCCTTGTCAAGTGCCGAAACGGCCATGCCCCTCCACCTGAAGCTGGTTCAGCATTTGAAAAAGTACTTGGGACAGCAAGAGTGCTGCACTGAAGAAGAAGAAGAGCTGGTTTTATATTCCACTTTTCCCTACCCGAAGGAGGCTCAAAGCAGCTTACAGTCACCTTCCCTTCCTCTCCCCACAACAGACACCCTGTGAGGTGGGTGAGGCTGAGAGAGCCCTGATATCACTGCTCTACCAGAACAGCTTTATCAGCGCTATGGCAAGCCCAAGGTCACCCAGCTGACTGCACAGGGAGGGGGAGTGGGGAGTCAAACCAGCTCAACAGACTAGAAACTACTACTCTTAACCACTACACCAAGCTGGCATTTGCAACATTTTAAAATATCTTTAAATGGCCATGAAGACCTGGTCAATCTTGTCTGACTCAAATTTCACATTGAAATAAGGATTTACAGGCGAGAATCCCTTAACGATCATATGAGTTTGAGGTTCAGAACAGTGACTTTGTTCAAGGCCAAACAGCTCATTTGTGTCTTGATCTTCCAGTTCCAAGTCCAATTCAAGTCTTGTATATATAAGAAAGAGGGAGAGGGAAAATCTTTCACAGTGTGTGTCTTTCTGCCACAGAGCCTCCTGTGAGGGTTGTGCATTCCAGTACAGAGGAGGCCCATGCCTACCAGGCTGCGGATCGTGTAGTGCTGGCCTGTGAACTGTCCTGCCCCAATGCTCCTGTGCGCTGGTACAAGGATGGAGAGGAGGTGGAAGAAAGTGAGGCCATCTTGCTGGAGAGTGAAGGCCCCCATCGCCGGCTGATCATTCCCTCAGCACAAGTGCATGATGCGGGGGAGTTCGTGTGTGATGCGGGTGGAGATTCCGCCTTCTTCAACATCACTGTCACAGGTCAGATATGCCTTCTACTGATCTTCTGCTTGATTCTTTGTCCTCTGGGAGAGAACAGAACATTCCTTTCCTTTGTCTTCTTCTCTGCCCATCCTGCCTCAGAAGGATTCTCAAGGGGTGCTTAGGTTGAATGTACCTTTCTCATTCAGCCCTGGCTGTACCTCATAGCAGACTCCTTTACAGTTACCTGCGAAAGACCTGTGGGATGTCATTGTGATCCAAGTGGGTACTAAAGGACACATCCTGTTATTGCAAGTTACAACAGTGTTTCTCAATCTCAAAGTAGCCGAGGAACGTTTTTATGAACTAAATTTTGCACTTCAAAAAGTTTGTTTTTAGAATTTGTAAGAATAAGATTTACCTAACTTGGAATCTAGTCCTTGTATTTATGCATGAGCCATACTTTAGGGCATGCTTGTTGACTGGAAGACCGCCCAAGCAGTGACTCTTACAGAAGTACAGCAGGAAGCCTCCTGTGAAGTAGGGAACTGCTACATCTTTGCTCAAACATGACTGAATGATCCAACCCCACCTGATAAAAAGACATGGAAGAATTATTTACCTCCAGTCAGGGCTGCCAGCTCTGGATTAGGAAATAGCTGGAGATTTTAGTGGTAGAGCGTGACACTGGAGAGGGCGGGGCCTGGGGAGGGACCTCAGCATGGTACAGTGTCACAAAGCCCACCCTCCATCTCCTCCAGGGGAACAGATCTCTGTAGCATGGAGATCAGCTGTAGAAGCAGGAGACCTCCATGGTCCACCTGGAGGCTGGCAACCCTATATAGAAACTGATTAGGAGACAGCGCCAAAGCAGAGAGATAACGGGCAACCTCCTTTGTGGACGAGCGCCTTGGGCTCATGGGAGATATCAGACTATGTCTCTGTACCCAGTTCTGGAACAATTTCCCTGCCATGATTGTTTGGCTCAGCTTGCCGGGCCCTTTCTGATTTCTAAGCCTCATTTTCCATTTCTCTTTCCCCCCACAGAGCCGCCTGTGCAGGTTGTGTACTCCAATGCAGACAAAGCCCATACCTACCAGGTCTCAGAGCGTGTGGTGCTGGCCTGCGAGCTGTCTCGCCCCAATGTTCCTGTGCACTGGTACAAAGATGGGGAAGAGGTGGAAGTGGGTGAGGACCTTCTTCTGGAGAATGAAGGATCCCATCATCAACTGGCCATTCCCTCAGCTCGGGTGCAAGACTCAGGAGAATTTGTATGTGATGCAGGCGGTGACTCTGTCTTCTTCAGTGTTACTGTTACAGGTCAGTTCATTGGATGCTTTCCCCAGTTATGAAATGAAAATAGTAACGGACAAGTCGGAGACCCACAAAGACTTGCAGAGGGAGTATCTCATTTCCTCCTGTATCCCCAGTATTCATCTTTTAGAAATAATGGATTGTTGGGGTCTGTACCAGACAGCTAGCAACCCTATCTGGCCAAGGCCATCCCTCAAAAGCCAAAACAGTCCTGGAAAGGCTGTGCCCCCTGCCTCTACCTTTACATTCAGAAACCAAGTTTTGAAGGCTAGCAATATTGTTGTGGTTGCCTAGCAACCCCCAAAATGGCTTCTGGAGAGACCATCAGTTTCTTAAAGGTACTGACACTACTTCTATTATTTTGGAGGGTTTTAGCCTCCAGTGTTTTATTGTTATTGTTTTTAGATTTTAGATTTTTCTGCAAACCTGGGACTTTTATCAGGTTTGTAGAAAGATATTTTTTGTCTATTCATTGCTCCAATCTCTGTATTTAATATACAAAGATGGGTCATGTTGAGAATTAGATACAGTGATGATGATATAGGTAGTTTGGCAAATCAGGATAAATGCTGCTGGAATTTGGGATGACTTGCTTTTTGCAGTCTTGTTTAACTTTCCTAAATTGATCATTTCAAGTTAAACTAAATGTTACAGAGGAATTCTGTGATTCCCCCCCCCCCCTCAGCTTATTGCTTTATTTTAAAACAGCTTCCCTTCCAGGGGGCAGTCTCGTAATGTGATTGGAGCATTGGTACAAGGGATGTGTAGTTCTCTCTACTACCTAATTTTCTTGACTGAAAGGAAATGGCAAAGGGTAAGACATTGTCTGCTCAGTCCTACTGCACCAGTCAAATTCAGAACCGACATTAAAACCGTCTTTGAGATGTAGTGAGGAAAAGAAAACCGCCTGTTGTTGAGATGTACACGCAGAACTGCACAATATGTTTTCTTAACAAGATGGGTCAAGGTTTCCCCTGAGTCTAACAGCAGCTATGGGGAGTATCAATTTAAAAGTCTGCCAGAGGCCTGATTTAGCTTTGGACTATAGTGTGGTAGGAGGAAGGGCTCCTATCTACGCCCTGTACTGTTTTCCCAAGATGAAACGGTTCCAGGGGCTGTTTTTGCCTCATTTAGGACTTGTAACATTCACAGCCTCCTGCCTTTTGATCAAGAATTTTGTTCTATGTATGAACATTCACAAGTCTTGAATGGTTACTGCCTGTTTCTCAAGATCAAGAGAAGGGGAGAAGAGATGTTTGATGAAACTGCTTCTTCACCCCTTCCCCATTCACCACAAGTCTCTTTCTGCCACAGAGCCTCCTGTGAGGGTTGTGCATTCCAGTGCGGAGGAGGCCCATGCCTACCAGGCTGCGGATCGTGTAGTGCTGGCCTGTGAACTGTCCCGCCCCAATGCTCCTGTGCGCTGGTACAAGGATGGAGAGGAGGTGGAAGAAAGTGAGGCCCTCTTACTGGAGAGCGAAGGCCCCCATCGCCGGCTGATCATTCCCTCAGCACAAACGCATGATGCGGGGGAGTTCGTGTGTGATGCGGGTGGAGATTCCGCCTTCTTCAACATCACTGTCACAGGCAAGAGAATTAATTAATTTACCATGATAGAGGTTAGAGATGACTGTAGACTCTTTTCTGTTCAATTTTTAGCTTGTTTTAGTTACATGTTTTAGAAATTATTATCATTACTAGCAAGAAAACCTATTGCAAGCAGGGGACACTGGGAGGTATAGTTCTGTCTCTGTGTGTCTCTCTCGCCCTCTCCCTGCGTGTCTTGGTGTGCCTCGCAGGAGGAGGCATAGCAGGTAATCAGAGCTGGTTTGTAGGAGGGAAGGAGAGCTGGTGTGCAGTTTTGAGCAGCCCTCTCTGTCTGTCTCTCTCTCCCTCTGTCGCAACAGGGGTGGCTCTGTATGAATCTGTGTCAGCAGCTTGGGGCAGCTCTCTCTGTGTCTCTCTCTGCCTCCCTGGCAGCAGGAGCAATAGAAGGGAATAAGGGCTTGTGTTCAATCTGGCATGGCTCTGTGTGTCTCTCTCTGTCTCTGTCTCTGTCACGGCTGAGAGGAATGTGGCTACCGTCCAGGGAGGGAGGGCAGGAGCTGTAGGGGCTGGGCCAATCGCAGGACACGTTCCACCCCCCCCCCCCAAATTTCACATATTTCACAAATATATAGAGGAACCATGGATAAGGATTACATTTGCTCAGAGCCTACTATATTTCTTTGTTCTTTTCCATTCTAGTCAGTTTCCCATGCTTAATATCTAGAAAATACCTTGGAGACTCTGTAGTCTGATCTCTGTTCTCTTTACATTTGAAGAAGCAGTAAACATTTGAAGGTGCACTTTGGATCTGGGGAAGAGTGAAGAAGGGTACTTGAACCCCCTTCCTTTATTCCATGTGGTGTAAATTGGGCCTCAAAGATGCTGTTTGCTCCTCCTGGGAAAGTGGTGTTGGTCAGGAAGAATTAGTCCAGGCTAGCCTGATCTGATGGGTTCTCAGAAGTTAACCAGGGTCTGCCCTGGCTAGTGTTTGGAAGGGAGTCCACCAAGGGATATCAGTGTTGCAATTGGGAGGCAGGCCATGGCAAACCATCTCCGAGTGTTGCAAACCCTATGGCAGGTGTGGCCGAACGGTGGCTCTCCAAATGTCCATGGCCATCCCTGTCAGGTTACCTAAAGTTAGCTGTGATTTAATAGCAAAAAGAAAAAGAAAAAAAAAGGAAGAGTTAAACTGCCCTCCTCCAGTGTTGAGGTTTATAGCCAAATCAAAATAGAAAGATCGGTGGAATTGTCTACATATACAGTTTTACTGGAAACCAATCTTAGAAAAAATCAAATTTTTTTGTTGGGCCAACATTATTTTGTTGGGCCAACAGTAATTATTCTTGGAGGCTTAAAAGTTTTGGGATCAAGAATTCTTATAGCACAATGGTGGAACTTTTGTCATTGAGGCAGTGGGAACTAAACAGCTGATCTTTATTAAGACTGGCAAATATATTGAAGATTTGCAGGCATAAAACTAAATACATAAAGATATTGATAATGTCTGACAGCTTTTAACAATATTGGGACTAGGAGAAAATGATACAAATCACTACAGACACTGATTTAAAGGATTCTGTGATCAATCTTGTCAATAGAACTGTTAGTTTCATATATGTCTTTTTCAGTTTGCATCTCTCATATTCTGAGTGTATTAATTGTGGCTTGTGAAAAATAAGGATATGTTTTATCAAATAAATGGGCAATGATTAATGATGGAACATGTGCCTCAGAAAAACAGTTGAATCCCAGGATATCAAATGGGTTTTATTCTTGAACGCATGCATTGAATTTAGAGCATAATCCTATGCAGAGCTACTCTAGAAAAAGAGCATGGATTTCAGTGGTCTAAGAATGCAGTAATTCTGCATAGTATTGCACCGTCAGGATCTTTTATGGGAGTTGAATGTTGTGGGAGTTTAATAAGGATATACTTTGGTGGTAAATGCAGTGCAGAACCCCAGCTATAATTCACTTCAGGTATATTGCAAAAGAATAATTCCTCGGCATTGTAAAGTGAACTTGGTGTATAAACAGCTAGAATCTCAACTTGCAGAACTGTTTCCCTTCCTTTACAGTCTTTGGTTTCACTGAAGTTCATTAATTGCCTTGTGTTTTTTCTCATAATGCTGCAGAGACACCTGTGCAAATTGTGCACTCCAACGCAGATGTGGCTCATACTTATCAAGCCTCAGAGCGGGTGGTTTTGGCTTGTGTGCTATCCCGCCCCAATGTTCCTGTTCACTGGTACAAAGATGGGGAAGAGATGGAGGCAGGGGAGCACTTGCAGCTGGAGAGTGAAGGAACCCACCAACGGCTCATCATTAGCTCGGCGCAGGTGGAAGACACAGGAGAATTTGTATGTGATGCAGGCGGTGATTCTGCCTTCTTCAGTGTTACTGTTGCAGGTCAGTAATGTGTGATGATTTCTTCCTTCAGGGCTACTTTTCTGTATATAATACAGTATATTTCCTCATATTCCCCTTTGAAATTCAACTTGGCCAGTTGCAAAGGCTTGTCTTTATGCACTCAAATTCTGGGAATCTGCACTAGGCCCTGCTTGGATGTCTGTCTGGCTACCTATCTTTTGGCTACTCTAGACACTGGATTCCCTGATTTGTTTACACAAGGATTGTGTTTCTCCTCTACTTTCTACTATTTTCAGCACCCTTGATTCCTAAGCATGTGGGTCAATGTGTTGCAGTGAGGAGGGGAAAGGGGGCTGAATCACTCTTCTTCCAGCACTGGAGCTCTGCCCACAGAAGCATCAGGAGGGAGTAAATTTACCCTCTTCCCCTCCTTACTGTGGCCCACTGAACCACATGGCTATTACCCCATGCAGGTAAGTAATTCTGCTGCAGCTGTGAGCCTGGCTTTGGATTTCAGTGAACTGACATATTTTTAAATGGCAGAGAGGGGCAGAGGCTAACTGTAGTTTTCCTATACTACAAGAGTTATCCAGCAGCCTGAGAGACATCTGGAGAAATATATATTTTCTTTATGGAGAAGTTTAAATGAAAGTACTATATATAATTGAACATGTATTGAATGCAGAATAGATGCTTATGAGAAAATGAAATTAAGAACCTCTGGAAATAAAGAACATTAATACAGTTTATATATATATTGTCTTCCTTAAGGGATTAGGGCAGGTAGCAAGATATCCTGATAATCCTTTATCCTCATGAAATTGTGTGCAGCATATTTGAGTTAAAGCCTCATGAGTTACCAAAGACTACTCAGTGCACCTCATGGCAGAGCAGGGAGTAATCTTCCCCCAATCCCAGTCCAATATTTCTTTTATTGCAGCACATGGGTATTGGGCACAGTATATATTTAGATCATAGACAACTGCCCAATAGCGGTGACTCCCTGGAGTCAAGTCTTGGGAGAGCTTCTGTAGCATCTCTGCTCATGCTGTTTTCTGGCTTGCTCACTGGGCTACCATAACTGGTAAGTGCTGCTCTTGTTGCTCGACCTCACAGCAGCATTTGACACAGTTGACTATGAGTTTCTAGTTTGCTACCTCGCTGACACTGGGATACGGGGGACAATCTTTCAGTGGCTGAACTCCTTTCTCCAGTCAGAGGGTAGCAATTGGAGAGAGACAATTGAACTGCTGCCAACTCCCATGTGGAGTGCCACAGGGGGCAGTCCTCTCTCAAATTTTATTTAACATCTTTATGCACCCTCTTGCCCAGCTGGTATGGAGGTTCAGACAGTCTTAAAATTTGCAGATGACACCCAACTCTTCCTCCTGATGGATGGCCACCCAGATTCACCCCCAGAGTCCCTAGCCAGATGTCTGGAAGCAGTGATGGGATGGCTCAAGCAGAGTCATCTGAAGCTCAGCCCTTCAAAGACAGAGGTCCTGTGGCTGGGCAAGAAGGGACCTATTGAGGAAGCATGATTGCTCAGCCTGGAGAGGGTGCAACTGTCAGTGACTCACTCGACCAGGAACCTGGGTGTGATGCTGGATGCCTCCCTCTCTATGGAGGCACAGGTCACAAGACTAGCGTGGCTGTTTTTTCCCCACCTGGAATACCTAGCTACTTTGATCCATGTGATGGTCATCTCTAGACTGGATTTCTGTAACTCACTTTGCATGGGCCTACCCTTATCCCTGCTCCGGAAACTACAACTGGTACAGAATGCAGTAGCCAGGGTCGTTATGGGAACATCTTGGAGGGCCCACATCGGCCCTGTGCTCCAGCAGCTGCACTGGTTATCAGTTGAATCCTGGATCAAGCTTAAGGTCTTGATAATCACCTTTAAGGCTATATGTGGTCTGGACCCAGCATACCTGAGTGACTGCCTCTCCCTATGCCCCTCAAAGAGCAATACGCTCAGCCACCTCCAACCAGCTGGTGATCCCTGGCCCTGAGGAGCATGTCTGGTCTCAACCAGGGCCAAGTCGTTCTCTGTCCTGGCCCCTACTTCGTCGAATGAGCTCCTAGAGGGGGTCCAGGCCCCACTGTGGCTAGCAAGGTTCCATAGGGCCTGCAAAAGGGAGCTTTTCCACCAAGCCTTTGGTTGGGGCCAGTGAGCCCTCCAGAACCCCCTCCTATCAGATATGCCACTGAATACATCACAGGACAATTTTCAATCCCACCGATCTGCTGGGTTATCATCAAACTTTAAATAGTCGAGGGTTAATGTTTTAGTGATGTTTATGAAGTTTACTGAGTTTGAGTCACATAATGTGTTATATCTGCTACACTGGAGCATGTATATTGATATATATTGTGAGCCACCCTGAGCCGTAAGGGAGAGCAGTATAAAAATTGAATGAATGAATGAATGAATGAATGAATGAATGAATGAATGAATGAATGGGCCTACATGTACCTGGGGATTAAGTTTCATGTGGAACTCCTGGAACCTGTCTCACCAGTCTTTTTCAACCATCCATCCATTCATTTATGCCTCACCCCTCCCAGCATGCTGGCTCTTTTGACTATGGAGGAAACCCTGAAATATTTTTCAGGTTTCAAACTCCCCCCCAGAAGTGATGTCAGTTGGCCATGCCTGCCTGCCATGCCCTCCAGAAGTGACATGTCACTGGAAGTGACAGCACCCATACATTTCTACCAGATGTGACCAGCATTAGGAAAGGCCAATAGGATAAAACAGAACTGGATGTTTTAGGGTCTACTCTATGTAGGGCCTGTACAGCAACAGGGAAAGTGGGCTCCAGTGACCTCTAGTGACGTCAGTGGCCACCTGAAATTCTGGGAAAGGCTGCAAAACCCCTGGGGACCTCTCAGTGAACCCCAGGGTCCCTGGGAATCCTGGTTGGGAATCCCTGCATCAGCAGGACGAGGGACTTTACATACAGGTGAGACAAGGACTTCATAACACCCTCACAGTGGATAGTTTCCAGCAAAGCAATATTGAAAAGAAAAATCTGATGGAAATGCCTAGCTGATGATTAGGGGCTTCCCTCTTTACCCATGAATAGGTTCAGATGAGCATGAAGTGAAGGTTTGACTACAGCACTGTGTTTAATCGGCAACTGTAGGGGTCCCCCCGAGAGCCTATAGTGTTCTAAAAGAACTGGAAGCAGCTAGGCTTGCAGTGGGAACATTAATAGAGCCCCAGTGACTGATGGTTAATGATATTTGCTTCTTCTCCCCACTCCCAGCCAGGTTCTCTGCAGAGCTTCTTAGCTTCAACATTGTTATATGCACACATACACCCACATATATTATAAAATGAATGTGTGGTGAACAATAAATAGCTATAATAAACAATAAAAGTAAAATCTAAAATAATGACAAAAACAAATCCTTTCCCAAATGGCGATCAAGTCAGGGAAGAGAATTACAACTCACTGAAAAGTTATTATAGTGGATTCTAAATTGAATTATCTTCTGAAGGCCTCTCTGAATATCAATTCTACATTCAATAGCTATTCAATTATATTTTACACTTTCATTTTAACTTCTCAGTAAAGTTAATTTAGACTTCTTTGGTTTGGTTTGTTGCTGCTGCTGTTGGATTCATGGGTATGCCAATAAGAGTCTCATGAGGGAAGCCGAGTTCAGCTCTGGCTGCTTTCCAAATCACCATTCACAGAAAACTCTTTGTCCAATACTACAAGTTGCTGTAACTTGAGACACATCCCACTCAATGTAAGAGAAAGGCAAGGGTAAAATACAGCTTTCACTTCCTGTTCTCATTTAAAAGCCACCATTTAGGAAGCAGAACCAAAGCCCAGATTGTAGAGAGAAGCTGTTCTACCTATAAATCTCCACAGCCCTGTGCTTTCTGCCTGGCTTTGTTTGCTACTCACACGTCCACATTCAGAAAGTCCTGATCAAACCATATGGAAACTGGGGGCCCTCTGTGGACTGACCAATGAACCTGTGCTCCATGCTATAGCTCAGACTGATTCAGGCCTAACCACATCACACTGCTTATACACATTGCCTCATAAGATTTTCTAGCAGGGCAAATCAGAGACTCCTCAGGAGGCCATTTCAGGTTGGGAAAACATTGCCAAGGGAAGTCTTAAGTCCTCTCTACTCTTGTGCCAGCCCAAATCAGGCCCCCATGCACCTGAGAATGAAGTCTCCAAAATTACTGGGAGCTCCAGGCACAGAACTCCCAGCGTTCATCTGGTTTGACAGGACCCAATGTGGGGCTAGCAATATAGCATGTGCTTAGGGTCTCAGTTTTGACATTTGAGAAGCAGTACAAAAAAGTCATATGCCTCTGACCTTGTGCAAAGGGTAGTTTCCTCATCCCTGAATAACCACAGCTAGCTTCACACATCTGGAACTGACACATGCCCTGTCACCTCTTCTTTTAGAAATTAAGCTATTTTTGTGTTTCTATGTAATATGAAGGAAGCTCTTAATCATGAAGGGAGGCTCTTTCACTCTAGTGGAATTCACATGACTTGTTTATCTTGGCCTGGGAAGGCTAAGGTTATTTCACGTTGTCTTTCTTCAGACACACTTACTTTGTCTCTCTTCAGCTCCTAAGGTGCATATCACTCCTTTGTCAGAGGCCCAGTGCCTTCGTACAGTCCTAGCTGGGATGCCCCTCCTCCTGGAGTGTGAAGTCTCTGCCTCAGATGCCCCTGTCCAGTGGTTCAAGGATGGAGATCCTGTGCCCCTGGATGATGACAACCTCACTGTCCAATCAGAGGGCTGCATTCGTCAGCTGCTGATCCATTCTGCCTGCCCATTGGACTCGGGAACATACACATGCGACACTGCCGATGACACCATGGAATTTACTGTGACAGTGGATGGTGAGCTGATGCAAAAGTTTGGGGATGGGATGTGCCTTGTCCTCATGTTCTGTTTCTGGCTTTGGAATGGGAGATGGTGCCTCAGGACAGTCACTCGGTCTTCCTTTCCGTCATAACCCTTGGAACTGTACCAGACATCACTGCTTGAAACCAGCCTTGCCTCTGCCAGTCTTTTCCCTTTTGCTTCCCATCACTCTTTGTAACTGGGCCCTAGGGACCTCTCCTCTGCATTCTAGTTCCAGAAACGGATAGAACTGCAGATCTCTTTCCAGATAGAACTATTCCATGGCACAACAATGAATCTTTTTTATGTCTTCCTCCGCCCTCCCCCCATGCCTAGACTTCATTTGAAATAATATTATTGTTGTTTAAAAAATATGTTCCATGCTATTATGGTCTTTCCAACTGCAGAACTGCCTGTTCATGTTGTGTGCTCCAATGCGGATGCAGCTCATGTGTATCAGGTCGCACAACGTGTGGTGCTGGGCTGTGAACTCTCCAGCACAGATGCTCTGGTTAGCTGGTATAAGGATGGTGAAGAGGTCGAGGAGAAGGATGGCTTCCTGTTGGAGAGCGAAGGGCCTCATCGCCGTCTGGTCATCCTTGCAGCTCAGGCTCAGGACACTGGAGAGTTTGTGTGCGATGCTGGTGGTGATTCTGTCTTCTTCAGTGTTACTGTTGCTGGTGAGTAATCCTCTTAGGTTGGGCATCAGTGGGTAGATTTTGTGTTCATTTAATACTTCCTTCTCCCATGAGCTGTGAATAGCTGCCTGTTAATGCTTCTCTAAAAGTTTTGTTGGTAGTCTTAAAAAGAGCCCTGCTGGATCAAAATAATGGTCTGCCTCAGAGACCCTCAACCATTTTGAGCCTGCGAGCAGCTTTGGGCACAGGGTGGTGGGAATGGCTGCCAAAGTGTGTGAGTTTAGTCTTTCCTTTTCTCTACTGCAGTCTCTCACCCCGTACCATCTCACGTCCCTTTGCAAATATGCACATAGAATCTCTGGGCGGGGCAATGTATGGGCGCGGGGGAGTCTGCAGGAGAAAGAGATGGATAGAAGCATTCTTTTTTCTGCTGCCACTACATACCGGCTGTCTAGAACCTGCTTTTCCTTAGAAACAGTAGCAATGTACCATGAAGCCTAGTCCTATGATGTAAGGCTGGGCAAGGGAGTGGATGAGGCCCCTTACACTCCTGTACTGTGTCTGTTGGCAGAGCCCCCCATGCGGATTTTGCAGCCAGTGGAGCGTTCACTGGAGAAACAAGTGTGGGCGCTTGAGCGTTTGGAGCTGAGCTGTGAGGTGTCCATGCCTGAGGCTTCTGTGCGCTGGTTCAAGGATGGCCTGGAGGTGGATGAAACACACAACCTCTTGCTGCAGACTGAGGGTGCCAAGCGCCTCCTTGTCATCCTGCAGGCAAGTGCTGAAGATGCTGGAGAATACATCTGTGAAACCAAGGATGAGTCTGTCTCCTTTGATGTCAGAGTTTCAGGTAAGCACCTGGGAAATTAAGCCCAAGAGTAAATCCAGCTATAAGGCTAACCAAGCACAGCATATTAAATACTTAAAATATCAGACCCAAACCTTGTTCTGATCTGTAAATACTGCTGTTTCTGTTCTAGTGGCAGTCTTCAGTTTGGGTTTATTTTGTCTTCATTAGTCTTCAGTTTTGAATTTTGTGTATGTTAATACTGGTAGGTATTGGTCAGATGTAGTATACAGTTCCACAGGCCATTCTGATTAAAACATTCATTTATTCATAAATATCTATAAAGTACTGGTAATAATAAGACCAGCGTAGGGGTGTGTTATGAGGGACATGGAGCTACAGACTCTGTCTCATGGAGACATCACCGTGTGGTGAGACATCACCTCCCCATCTCTTCCCTTGTGTGACGGCAGTCCCACTAGGCGTGGCTTGTGTTAGACATCATAGGAAAGAGGCCCAGAGTGATGGCTGTTCCATGACTCTTACAACATGTAATTTAGTCTATGGATTGATCAGGATGGTACAAGATCACTTTTCATGCAGGAAAGAGACCAGTCAACAATGTGAAAGTACCACGTGTGGAACCACCCTTTCTTTCTGTTAAACTTTTGCACACACAAATCATAAAAAGGGCTCAAAGCTGAAATGCAACAAATATGTCCATGTTATGCAGTTTTGATGGGGATCCATAGTTTGAGGCCTCCATATTGTTTGCAGTGATCTGGAAATCCCTGTTGACCTAGATCAGCCTTTCTCAACTTTTTTGCCATTGAGAAACCTCTGGAACATTCTTCAGCCTCCAAGAACCCCCAGAAGTGGTGCAATCGTTCAGAACATGGTTGGGAAGCATACCAGTGTGCACACTCATCTGAGCCCTCTCCCCTTCCCACCCTTCCCAGGTTCATCATTGGCTATTTCAGGGGGGCGGTGGGTCAACATGACCATATATAGTCATATTACCCAATAAATGTTTTTTTACATTTTTAAATATGTAAAAAAAATAACTGCCACCAATTTGGTAAACCCTTCCAGAACTGTCAAGAAACCCCAGGATTTCATGAAACCCTGGTTGAGAAAGCCTGACCTAGATTCATAAGTTCAGTAAAATGCTACTCTCAGTTAGGAACAACCAATGTTCTTACTGCATCATGCAAGCTTTTGCTGGCCAAGGCCTTGGCTTTGCATAGTGTTGGAAATGTCTGAGCATTGCTGGGTAGTTCACAGGCCAGCACCACATGTTGTGAGACATGGTACTCATGAGCTGCATCCTTAGAATACCCAACCACAGAGATCTATGCAACAGTCACCTCTAGATTACGGCAACTTGCTCTATGCGAGCCCAATCTTGTCCTTAATCCGGAAATTACAACTTGTCCAGAATGCGATTGGCTGGGTCCTTACCCCAAGGATCCCGTGGCGAGCCCACATTCGACTTGTTCTCCAGCCACTGCAGTGGTTGCGGGTGGAGTTCCAGATCAGGTTCAAAGTGTTGGTTCTAACCTTCAAGGCCTTATGTAGTCTGGGACCTGAGTACCTGAGGGACCGCTTCTCTGAGTACACTCCCGGAAGAGCACTCTGCTCTGCCAATTCCAATCTGTTGGTGGTCCCTGACCCCAGAGAGGTGCTCATGACCTTGATCTTGGCCTGGTGGAAGGAGCTGCCAGCAGAGATCCGGACTCTATCAGAACTGCCAAAGTTCCGTAGGGCCTGCAAAATGGCTCTCTTCCACCAGGCGCATGGTTGAGGCCAATGCATGCACTCATTGACAACTGAATCACCCCCACTCCCCTTCCCTCTTAGCCTGGGCATGTCAATCTAAATCTTAGACCCATTGGATCCCAGGCTTTTGGGATAGCATCAGAGTATGTTTCTTAACAGATCATTTTTAATTGCAAAAGGTTTTTATGAACAGAGTTATTAATGTTGTCAGCCCCCTGCTAGAGATGGGCAGCCTAAAAATCCAACAAACAATCTCACAAACGGAGAGGGCTGATTCTTTGAACAAACAGAGGGCCAAACTGTACCTGGCACATGTAGGTTTTTTTTCTGTACGTGTTCTTTCTTTTTCAAACCAAAATACAGCCAGGGAGCATGGAGATTTTAATTCATTCTTCTTGGGGGGTCATTACAGCAGAAAGTCCCCTGGCTACTTTTCCTCCATGAGGGTTTAAAAACAAACAGCCAAAGAGTGCTTGGAGCACCAAACATTTTCCTGACTCTGCAAAAAATATGGGAGATAATTGTCTGATCATCCTCTTGAGGAGAGAGAAGGGATGGTGCAGGGAGGGGGGTGGATGTCATTGAAAGGATTTTTCCAGAAAAATTTCAGTCCCTGTATTAAGCTGAAATGGGGATTAATGAGATGCCTGGGAAGAAAATGGACTGCCTGTATATCACAGAATATCACAGATGCTCCCTTCTGACAAAAGATTGTGATATGGGCCAGCAACAACAATGTTGCCTGTCACTGCCTCAAACTCGGGCTACCTGCCCTCTCCTTTCAGAGCCCCCTGTGAAGATCGTGTGGCCCCGCAGGTCTCCCTCTGCCCTGAAGGTCTCAACGGGGGAGACAGTGACTCTGGCCTGTGTGCTTTCTCATGGGAATGCGCCTGTCCGCTGGGTTAAGGACGGTGTCATGCTAGAGGCCAACAGCGGCCTTGTCATGGAGGAAGAGGGTACCCAGCGATGTCTGGTCATCCCTGCAGCT
Organism: Paroedura picta; assembly: GCF_049243985.1. NCBI lineage: Eukaryota > Metazoa > Chordata > Lepidosauria > Squamata > Gekkonidae > Paroedura > Paroedura picta. Next base: position 74,546,072 of record NC_135370.1, on the reverse strand, counting down.
GGCCCAGAGCATTCTGGGAAATACATCTGCAACGCTGTTGATGACACCATGACCTTCACCATCCAGGTGTCTGGTGAGTGCAGTGCTTAGGGACCTGCAACATCAGAGAAGAGAGCTGAGATCAGAGTGTTGGTGGGTGGCAGATGGGGAAAATGGGAATCCTAGATAGTGGTGCTGGGGTGCATTTAATATGTTGATCCATTCCCGATCCCTTTCCCCTGAGGGCCAAGCTCATTTCACTGTCTGTTGGAAAGAGCTTGAGCAAAGTTTCTCCTGAACAAGGAAAGGCTCTAGAGTCACTAAAGCCAGTGTGTCAGTGTGCAAGCAAAGGTAAAAATGTACCATTCCCCATAGTATGCTTGAAAACCAGTGGATGCCTCCTCCCTCTGACTCATCATAGGAGTTGTTTGAGGTGGCTCTAAAAGATGAAATTTCCTGCCAGTTTGAATATGGCTGCACTGGACTGCTGGCTCCCTTGCTTGACTAGGAGTGTGTTTGGGCTTTTCTTTATGCTTTCTGCATTCTCCTGTTGCTTCTGATTCCTGTGTTCCCACTACTTTCTCTATGGGTGTGTCATTCATTGCCTACCAATGCTTGTTGCTGCAACCTTGAGCTAGTTTGCAAGTGTGTAAGTTCTTGCATGAACCACAAACATATTGGAGTTTCTCAGAGAGCCCTACAGTTGGGCAGGGCTCTCTGCCTAATTAGCCCTACAACATTCCCTATAGAATGGAATGTTGTCAGTTCTTTACTTCTTGTGCTGCTTATTTCTTCCATTCCCTGAGGTTTCAGAGACTGCTGTTGCTGGAGATGTGCATCAACAACATGAGGGGGTGACAAGATTTGTGTTTGGAAGTTGAGCACATGCTCCAGAGCTGAGGCTTTGGGAAGAGGTTTGTTCCACATTCAGGGTCAAAGAACATGCACATGAACTCTTACAGAGTTATGAACACATCTACACTCAGGGGAATATTGATAGGAGAGTAATAGAATAGGGGAGTGAGGGCACAATGGGAACTGAGGGCCAACTAAGGGGCTGAGAGAGGTGAGGGTTACTGAAGAGGGTTATAGGTGCTTGTATGCTGGTGCTAGAACTGTTCAAGCCAAGATGGGGGAGCTGGATTGCTTGCTGTTAAATGGCAATTTAGATATAGTTGGGATGTCAAAAACACGGTAGAATAGGGAAAACCTCTGGAATACAGTCATTCCTGGGTATAAGCTCTATAGGCAGGATAAGGAGGGACAGGCTGGTGCTGCTGCTGCATTGTACATCAAAGAAGGCATAGAATCAAATAAGTTAGGAAGCATCATGGGCATTAACTCCCCAACAGAAGCAACATGGGTGGAAATGCTGGCCCTAATGGCTACTTAAAAATGAGGGTGGTACTATTGCCCACCTGATCAAACCTTTGTGGCTAATCTTGAGATCTCAATGATGTGGGATTAGTTCCCAGGGGAGATTGGGGTGCTGCAGATTCACCCTCAGGGCAGAAGGCAGGCTCTGTGACTGACGTTGGGGGCTGTTTCAACCCCTCAAGGTCCTGTTGCTCTGAAATATTATTACGTAGGCAGCAGCTGCCTAGTGGGATGTGATGCTCTTTATTCCTGATAAGCACTGAACCATGAAAAATGTGGAGATTTTCTTCATACAGGATGTGGAGGAGGTGAGAAGTATTTATGACAAGGTGCAAGAAAACTGGCACCACTTTGCTCGGAAGACTTGTGTTCTGGTGTGCTAACTGTGCTGTTTGACCCATTTTCTTCAGTCTTCCCAGTATTATTGGGTTTTTCTCTTACATGGAAGAAGTGGAACAGCTGTGACTACATTGCTAAAGCATTGGATTACAATATTTTGAGGTCCAGTTCTACTTTCTGACTATATTTTCTCTTTAGGGCTTACAAATTGCAAATATATTCATTCTAAATCTAAAAGTTGAACAACGCCTTTTGCTCAGGACAGGTCAAAATATCCCAAAACCACATGCAGCTTTCTCTTCGCAAAGCTAGATATTGAATCCTCCCCCTCCCCACCAAAAAAAAAGAAAAAAAAGAAAAGAAGAAGAAAACAAGTAGTTTCAAGCATAGACTGAAGCCTGTTTTTGTACTCTTCAAATGGAAAGCAGGCTGTTCTGTAGATAACTGGATTGGTTTTGATAGCAGTGGATGCAAAACAAGTTTTCAAGTCGAATAGGGTTGTTAGGACAAACAATGTAGCTTAACAGAGCTCTAGAGAACTTGAAGGTATGTACAGCGTGGTGAGATACACCTGGTTTGGGGATATTTAATAGGTCCTCCTAAGAAAAGGCCTTACACAACTCTTGATTTTGGAATCTATTTTGGACCAGAACAGTTACTTTAACCTTTGTCGTGTGGGGAAAATGCCACATCAATCTCCGTAACTGCTATAAGGGCAAGTGGTGGGATCCACTTTTGGAATTTTGAGAAAGGACAATGAATGTTGTTCATAATGATTACCCGGACCCCACTACTCCTCATTTGCGAGTAAACGGGAGGTGGTAGGTCAGGAGTGGTTTAAGGATTTGTGGGTCCTGTAGCAATAGAGCCACTTTAAGGATTTGCAGGGCCCTAGAAGAGTACAATTGTGGCAGCAGCAGCCAGACTGGGAGCAGAGGGCCCCCCCACAGTGGAAAGGGATGTCACTCCAAGTGTCCTTAAAGGGGGAAAGAGGGGAAAGAGAGAGCATGCAGACTTGATCCTTGGGGGGAAGGCACCTTGGGGGGAGGGGGAAGCGCATGAAAACATTTGCTTGTTGTGTCTGGCACTATATGGTGGGATGGGCAAGATAATCATGAATAGCATTACATGTTCCCTACTTCCCTGAACAAGGAGAAGTCCCACAGCTGGTATTTCTGGATTTGGTTCCCTTTAGGGATGCCAGTCCCAAGGTGGGACCTGAGGATCCTGTGGATTTATAGCTCATCTCCAGGTGACAGAGATCAGTTTCCCTTTGGAGAGTGGACTCCGTAGCACTAGACTCCACTGAGGTCCTTCCCTGCCCCAAATCTCGCCTACCCCTGGCTCTACCACCAAAGTCTCCAGGTATTTCTGAGCCTGGAACTCGCAACTCTATTTGGAGAAGAGAGCACTGGAGTCTTAATGTTAATAAACATTTAGTTTATTAACTGATATCAAGTACAGCACAGGTAGCTGCAGAGAGGCACTCCTACAGAGCATCAGATCTGCAACCCAGGTCAGCTCTGGGGTGTGAGGGAATTGGTCTCAAAGTTTGTTTGATTCTATCTCTGTAGCTGTCTGTTCTAAACTGCATAGTGCATTTTTACACATACAACTGGCCCTTTCCCAGTCCTCAGGAAAATAGAGCTGCCCTCCAACCAATTAGTTCCTATTGAGGAAACAGCCAGTCATGAAAGCCATTAACATTCTGAACCCTTTTGAGTGCCACTTAAGGCACATTTGCAGAAATCACACAACAAACCACAGCACCACCATTGATTCAAGGACCCAGGAAAGGCTCATGATGCAACAAAACAGAAGCTCAGTGACTCCTTAAAGTCTAACGTTTACTCTAGCATGAGATTTTGCAAATCAGAGCTCACTTCTTCCAATGCACAGGAAAACAAGAAAAATATTTTCCTCATATTTATCTAGAGCAGGCCTTCTCAACCCTGGGGTTTCTTGACAGCCCTGGAAGGGTTTCCCAAATGGATGGAAGTTAATTAATTTGATATTTATTTTTTAAATATGTTAAATATTTAATTGAGTGATATGACCGTATATGGTCATGTTGACCCTCCTCCAAAATGGCCAATGATGGCCTGGATGGGATAGGAAAGGGAGGGGCCCCAGGTAGGCGTGTACACAGCTGTGTTTCCCAGCCATATTCTGCACAATTGCACCACTTCTGGGGTTTCTTGAATCCTGAAGAATGTTTCAGGGGATCTCAGTAGTAAAAATGTTGAGAAAGGCTGCTCTGGCGGAAAGAAAGGCCTGGCATCATGAATCAGGTGTGATTCTTTATGTTAGGGACTTTAATGACTTAGGCACAACTGCTTTCCTGAAGAACAAAGTTTAAGGCCGAAGAGGTTTTAGACAAGATATAAGCCTTTGTGTGCATTCACACTTCTACAGCTAGTTTGTTCTGCTACTTCAGACCAACACGGCTGCCCACCTGAATTAGCCTTCCTGAAGTTAAGCAGGTTTGGGTTTGGTCAGTGCCTAGATGGCATAGGAAACTCTCCCGTAACTTCATGGTGTACCTCACATTAACTTCTGTGGTGGAAGAAATGTGGGATATGAACACATTTTCTCCTCAGGCATTTATTTACCTGCAACACCATCTGGGATCAAGAATGTTTCCAGATGTCGTGGTAATAAACAACAGCAGCTAGCCAACAGGAAGAGTAACAGAAAGGGTTTAATTTAAAAGGTACATCTTGTAGAAAGTATTTAGCTAGCATTGCTGTTATGGAAGAAACTTTGTCTGCCATGTTGACCATGCATAGGGGTCTTTCCCTCTTTGCCAGATCTCTTGCCCCTGGGATTTATGGCTAAGGCTCCCAAAGGTAAAGGATTTACATCCTTGTCAGGAAATTAAAAACTGGGAATAACGTAATACATTTTTCAGCATGAAGTATATTGGGGGGAGAAAGCAAAAATACTTAATTCTCAGAAGAACTAACTGAGCATTCCTTTCAGAAGTTGCAATAGTTAGCACTGAATACCTTGAGGGTCTATACAGAACTAATATGGGTTGGTGAGCTGCTGAGCGAGGAACTACAGAAAAACCTGCACTGTCCTGAGCTCATTTGGCCCCTAGATGGCGCTGCCTTTGAGGTAGAGCTGTACAGTCCTGGCAGTAATCTTTGTTTTCAGCTTTAGCAGCAAGCTGGTTATCAGACAATTCTTAGAAGACACAAACAGATGAGACAGAGGCTAGAGATAGGATGTTCTTGCGTTTTTGTTTTTGCAGGACGCAAGTAGGCAAGAACCAGCCATGGCAGTCCCAAAGGACGCAGCCTGAAAGGAACGTATTTGAGATGGAGACAGATTTCAAGGCCCACAAGAAGTTTGTCGCCCATAGCTGTGGTCAGATTGGGGTTGCCAGCCTCCAGGTTGGGCCTGGAGATCTCCCACTTATACAATTGATCTCCAGACCACAGATATCAGTTTCCTTAGATAAAACAGTGGTGCCATGGACCAGCCAACTCCAACAGAGCAAAGAGATGCAGAGGACTCCTCTGAGGAAGAGGCAGCCAGCAGAGCCTCAGCCTCAGCCAGTGGCAGAGACCCTGCAGGAGGAGGCTGTCTCTGAGGAGCCAGACATAGGCCTGCAGCCAATGGCTCCTCAGCCCAGAGTTGGCGACAGAGAGTCATCTGCTGGCCAGTCCCCCCGTCACCACCAGAACCTCGGGAACACTGTGAGAGGAAGATAAGGAGGGAGCTACAAGGCAGACGGTGCAGTGCCAGGTTGGCAACACACCACCATCTCCACAGCAGTTATGAGGGGCAGAGTATGCAGGAGCAGGGCAGAGACAGCTGGCTAGTGTTTAGCATGATGTTTAAAGGCAGCCAGCAAGGGAGTGGTGGTGTGGGAGTGATATGTTTCTGTTCCTGTAGTTTGTATTCTGGATTGATTCCCCTGTCTCTGACCCCGGCCTGTGCTCTAGATCTCTGCTTTTGTATTTCCCTTTGGACTTGGAGCTGTGTGTGTGGTCTAACTGGTATCTGGACTTTGGAATGATATTTTGACAACTTCTGTCTGCAATCAGGACAGGAGGGTGGACTCTATAGCATTGTATCTTGTGCTGGTCGCTCCCTTCCCCAAACCCCAGCCCCTCCCCAGACTCCACTCTCAAAATCTCAGGGTATTTCCCCACTGTGGCTGATTCCACACCAGGGGTGCTATTCCAGGGCACTGCCAATGTAGTGCTGTGGAGTTTCATTCTCTGCAGCTTTCCGTGTCCTCACTGGATCTGCTCCAGTGCTGAAATGTGTCCTCCAGGGGGGCACAGCCACAGTGGACAGGTTCTGCCGCATGGGGGGGGGGGGGCAGCAGAGAGGTTTTATTTTGAAGGAAGGTGGGATTGCATGGGAATGCAGTCCTCCCCTTCCTGCAATTTTTTTTAAAAGCCCTGATCTCCCCCTGGTGCCATGAAGCACAAAGCTGACCGGGGAAGTGACTCCTTGGCAAGGGGCTAATGGCAAGTATGTCTCTGACTGGCAGTCCTCAGGGTGAAGCTGGATCCAAGGATGGTTTATTGTATGCCTTGGCCTGCAGTTTTGCCTAAAAGCTGGCAGTGATTGTTGCCCAGGACCCCAGGCCCTCATTTCTGCTCTCTAATTTAGATGACCACAGGGATGGGGCTTTCTGCATGCAAAGCATGCGTTCTACTAGTGAGAACCTCCCATGAGTGATCATGATATGTTTTATGGAGCTAACATTAATAGTGGGAGAGAGTTTTGAAGATTATTTATGTGTGAAAATGTCCTACATCTCACATGTAGTGAAGCTGCTGTGTCCAATTAATTCCAGTTGGTCATAACCTTCTTGAACATTCTGTGTGCCTGTTGGCTTAAAACACCAATCTGATGACAGTCTGTGGATGCAAAAGAAAGGTCATTGTGCCATTCCTTGCTTTGCCCAGGATCTTTACTTATGCTTACGGGGGGCAACCTGACTGATCCTCGATGGTCCAATCAGCATGCTACCCCCAGGTCATATGTCACAGGCACCTTGAGCCCCCTGGGATTTTTCAGAATTCCAGAGGAATGATTAATTCCATGGAGCCATGTTGCCTGGAGTGAGCTCATTCATTTCATGGCCAGTAAACAAAAAATGGCACTTACATTATGTAAAACAAGAAAGTGTTGTTGCTGTGAAGATAAAGGTGATGAAGATCAAGCATTTAAAAAGGAAAACAATGACTGCAGCAGAAGCAGATTAACTGCTCTCCCTGTTTCTTCTGGCAGACCCCCCAGTGCGGATAGTGGGGCGTGATGAGTTGCAAACTCATCACAGCTGCTTGGCTTCAGAGGATCTGGTACTATCAGTGACGTTGTCTTGCCCTAAAGGGGAGGTGAAGTGGTACAAGGATGGGGAGAAACTGCAGGACACAGACCGCGTGCGATTGGAGCAGGACGGGGCACGCCATTCGCTGGTGATCCTTGGAGCGGAGCGCTGTGATGCAGGGGAGTATCTGTGTGACAGTGGGGACGACAGCCTCATTTTCTACGTCAAAGTGGAGGGTAAGGCCTGGGCCTGGTGGGAGAGGGAGGAGGAAAGACCAGCAATTTCCTTTTACCATATGAAAATACAGTTCCTAATACAGAAAGAGCATAATGTTCCAGTTGGTTCAGTACTATTCTAAATTCCGCATGGGGGAAAAAGGATTTGATATGAATATGTCCTCCCACGTACATTTGCAAAAGGTCAACTTACTCACAATCATTGCATGCCATGTTTTATAAATCCAGCCTCCAACAGAAGGGTTTTACCTCTGTTTCCCGTTTCTGACAACTATTATGTGTGCACTTAGACTTCTTGGAATTACACATCCAGCATCCACCCGGAATGCCACTATTATAACACATCTATCTTTAAAAGCAGAACTTAACTTGGGCCTTTGACACAAATAACCTTTGATCATCCAGAGTGATAAGTTGAACTATATCTTGTTTCTGTTGGGGTTTCTAATTATAGCAAGGGCTTTGTGTGTTTATATAAAAAAAATCTGCACCAAGAAAAACTGAATTATGAACAGCAAGGATTTGCTGGTTTCTTTTTTAAAAAACAATTTGTTCTGCTTTTTGGGACATGGGGCCATTCTTAACTTCTGTTGACAGAACTGCAGTCTGACCCATGTGGAGCTTGGGTTGTCTGAGCAGAAAGTAGTTGTGCCAGAAAAGCACAATATTTTTTTTTTTTGCAGTGTGGAGGGAAGCCCCTGCCAGGCTGAATGTAGCTGTGGGGCCTGGAAAAGCAGCCCACCTAGGAAAGAGGCACAGGGCAGCTTCATTCAGGCCCGGGAAAACTGGTCCAGATCCCCCTTTCTGCCCTGAAGTTCACTGGATGACTTGGGCCTCCCAATTTGCTTCAGGTTGTCTTCTCTTGAAGCCCCAGGCTTTCTGTGTGCAAGAACTTGGATTCAAGACTGCTTTTGACCTGGCAGCATTAAACCTTTGTAAAGGGCAATGGTTCAGTAGTAGAGCCCCATGCCAGCTTTGCATGCAGGTGGTCCCAGTTTCAGTCACTGCCATCTGCTGTTAAAAAAACGTTCTGGAGAGTACTTTCCCTGTCTGAGGCCTTGGAAAGCCACTGCTGATCAGATAATGCTGAGCTAGATGGATCAGCGATCTGGCTTGACCGAAGGAGGCTTTGTGTGATGGATCCTACCAGCCAATGAAAGGCAGGCAGTGAGAACAGCTGTGTACTAGGCTATCTCTAAGCAAGCTGCTGCTTGCTGCTCCAGAGTAAATTGCCGTTGGCTTTGCAAAGGAACTTCTGTTTCCTCTGAAGCAAGATTTGTGCAAATGTCCTGCTGCTGAGCTTTATGGGACATGCCCATTTAAAGAGTCTCTCTCTCCCCCCACCTGCAGAACCTAGGCATGCCTTGTGAAGCATGATGGGTCTGGCCTTTTGCTTGCTGGGGTAAAAGAGCAACGTTCTGCTGCCACTGCCTGCTTTTGTAGGTGTTCCTTGGCATTATCTAGTCCCTCTGCATGCTTGGGTCATTTTGTGTTCAGCATTTGAGGTCTTTGTGAGTATCCAACAGTGGTAGTGGGCGTTGTGCTCTAGCCCTGCTTTGCATTATTATGACAACTCTCTCTTTTCCTCTGTGTGTCTTAAGAACCCCCCATCTCCATTGTGGGAAACATGGGGGTGCCAGAACACCACTCTCTGGCAGCTGGAGATGCTCTGGTTTTGACTTGCCAAGTGTCCCTGCCTAGTGCTGCTGTGCACTGGAGAAGGAACGGAGAGGTGCTGGTGCCCAGCAAGCGTCTTCGTATTGAAGCTCATGGAACACACCGGCAACTCACCATCGTTGGGACCAAACCAGAAGACTCCGGTTCCTATGTCTGTGATGCAGGCACTGACTGGATGGTGGCCACCGTGGAAATTGCGGGTGAGACATACTCAGAGAGCTGATTGGCAGGCTAAGGTTAACATTAAGAGCAGGCCAGACTGTGGGGCTTATCAGGAATATTGCTTGGTGTAGCAGAAGAGTGGTGGCCTCTAATCTGGAGAAATAAGTTGGATCCTCTCTCCTCCACATGCAGCCAGCTGGGTGATCTTGGGCCAGTCACAGTTCTCTGAGTGTTTTCTCAGCTTCACCCACCCCACAGAGTTACTATTGTGGGGAGAGGAGGGGTGGGTGATTGTAAGCCACTTTGCTTCTCCTTCAGGTTGTAAAAAGTGGGGTACAAAAAAACAGCTCTCCTTCCTCTTGCTTAGCTCTGTAGGTGAAAAAGTGTTGTCATACAAATGGCTAAGAATGTAAGACAAGACAGTTCCTGATTCAAGCATCTCCTTAGGCACAGACTCATTAAGTGGCTTAATGGCAAGCCAGTCTCTCTCATCCTCAGCCCCCTGCCTGCCCAGTGGAAATAGATAAATCCCATTTCATTAAAGTAACTAAGATGAAGGGTGTGAAATACTCAGCACACTTTAAAGTGTTATATAAATGCTAAGAATGTTTTATCATAATAAGCATTAACAGCAGTAAATCAAAGTTGCAGGTTAAAGTAAAAGGCCATTCTGCAGTAAATGTTGACTCCAATGTTTGTGGGCCACATTTGGGCGTTTATTATGGGAAGCTGGAGCTATGTTCTGATCAGGCAGCCCATGTGAGGATTAAGTTTAGCACTGGCTGAGTCCTAGGCGCCACAACTCTGGTGCTTTCTGCCAACAAGCACCGCCCTCGCGGAGAGGAAGAGGGAGACCTTGTTGACCGGAGAAGGGGTGAGGGAAGGAATTGGCAGGGGCTGCCCCTATCTGGACAGGTGCCTCAAAGGGAGGCAGGGAAAGATCCCAGGGGCCTCTGCCAACAAGTTGGGATGCCAGCAGGCTTTGGCAGTGTCCTTTCCAGAATCTGGGACTGGGCATTGTGCCCTTTTGGGGCGGAGAGGAATAAACCGAAGGTGCTGCACATGCTTCTGATGTGTCTGCGAATCCCTTCTTGGGCCAAGCATTTAGCTTCATTCCTCATCTTGCATTCCGCCCTCCTGCTGTGACTGGAGCAGTTAGGCACTGCCCTCAGTCACTAGCAACCTTGCTGTGATGATGCTAACCTGTAATGTGTAATATGGACTCTTTTACAGCATAATCCCCTAAATGGCATTTCACAAACAAACAAATTATTTCTTTTTCAAGGTGATGCAGATTTTCACCAAGCACAGCAGAATTTTGCAGTCTGTCTTTATTGAGCAAATTAAAGGAACTTGCTTACATTTGCTTGTTTCGCATGGTTTATTTTATTCCTGCAAGCTACAAGGAGGACAAAGAGCAACTCTGCACAACTATGAAGTCTTCCCCCCTATGGCCTTTCAGACTCACCCAACTCTGCTCTAGATTATAATTTACCTGCAAACACTGGGGAGGCCGGCCTCCAGGTGGGGCCTGGGGATCCTCTAGAATTGCAGCTCATCTCCAGACTGCAGAGATCAATTCCCATGGATAAAAGTGCTGCTTTGGAGGGTGAACTCTGTGGCATTGTACCCCACTGAGGTTGCTGTCCTCCTCAGGCTCCATCCCCAATCTCCAGGACTTTCCCAACCTGGTTCTGACCACCCTACCCAGCCCCTGCTGGTGGTCAGGGTGGACTTGGCAACTGTAATATCCACATATTTTCAATCCTATCTTTCCTGCCATAATGGGGGGGGGGGAATCCTGCAAGCAATTTATTTATTGTGAAATAAAGCTGGGTTCTTTTTCTATTGAATGCTGCACCACCATAACATCTTGTGCTTATGTGAAGAGATGAGCCCAGACATTTCAATGTCTGAGGCTGAAAATCTGTGGCACCTCTTCCGCCCCTCCCTCTGATTATAAAAGTAGAATGATAATGATAATAATTTGCTATCAAAGAGCTTGGCTGCGTGACTAGGAGGATCTTCTCTTACTGCAGCAACGGCTGTGTATAAAATGTTAATAATTAATTGCAGGAAATTACATATGGAGGTACTAAATTTGTACCAGGCAGTCATGTCTGTCCCTAAATGACACCACCAAGTAATTGTTTGAGGAAGAAATCTCCTGGTCGTGGCTGTAATTTACATAAAGCCTTTTAAAAATAGCTTTAAAGAAAATTTTGCTTCCCTTTAATGGTAGTCCGGAACCTGCTGCCTACGGCACCCTGCCTAATGCAAGTTCTGTCCCTGGCTGTAGAGATGATCAGAAACACCCTGCCAACGCTCTCTTTTCTTTCAGCACCTCCGGTGTGCATAGTGAATAAAAATGATGCCCAGGTGCCTTTAGAAGTCCAGGAAGGAGAGAATGTGATGCTGGTGGCCCGACTCTCACAAGAGAAATCTCCGGTCCATTGGCTGAAGAACATGCGGCCACTTTATCCAGGGCCACGAGTGGTAATTAGTAATGACGGATTGGTGCGCAGCCTCACCATCAGGCAAGCTGAGCCAGGCGACAGTGGCATTTATAGCTGCGATATTGGAGATGATGAAGTGCATTTCACAGTGTGTGTGCGAGGTAAGATGAGTCCCCCATGCTCAGCCTCCCAAGCCAGGTATGTCATTCCAGGCCAATTCCACATACTGACCTGCAAAATATGATAGGAGAATCCTAGAATGGATAGCACCACTTCAGAGACAGCAGGTGTGAGGATACTGCTTTTAAATGCTCCTATACATAGAATACTCTCTCAAGTGAATCACCTGCACATCAGAGACAATGGTTTTAGCCCAACCTGCCCTTATAAGTACGTAAGTAGAGCCCGCTATACAAGGGCATTACAATATCTGACAGTTTTGTTTTCAGTCCTTTTCCTAACCATCCCCAGCTTGGAGCTTGCCAGTTTTGGTACTCCTGCTTACTGAATTGACATTTTCTTTTTTTTTCTTTCTCTGTACCAACTTTTATTGTTTGTTGTAAGAAATAAGGTAAGAAAGAAAAAAAAGAAGAAAATAAAAAGAATACATCACAAACTAATACCATATGAAATTATTCCCTCCCTTATTCAAATAATATATTTGTTTACTGTCTGCCTGTGTAGAAATGCCATTGTTCTTTAAATTCCTCTGCTTATCTAACCAGTCTGATATCTTTGGTATTTCCTGTTGTTTCCAAATCTGTGCTGTCACTATTCTTGCCATGGTGGTTGCATGGAAGAAAAAAACTTCCGCCTTTCGAGGAATAATTTCTGGCATTACACTTAATAACATATGATCAGGATACATTGGAAATTTAATATTCAACATTGCTTCTAAAATACTGTGAATTTTTACACAGAATTTCCAAATGTTCTTAAAATTCCACCACAAAGCTTATATACTTGTCCCTGTAAATGGGGTTTAGCTTGAAATATAATTTTTTCAAACTCAATTAGGAATGGTCTGGAGTTTGCCTGATGTTGGAACTTGGCCTTGAATTTCATTGTCACCTGTAGACATTGAAATCAATGTATATCTATCCCTTCCTCATTATGTGTATCACAACTTTTTATTTTTACCGTAGTAGTCAGTAGATCCTTATACTTAAAACAGCCAATTCTTTTCTGTTGAGCTTTATAAAAGTAAGCCTCTATTGGAGATTTCAACAAAGATGAATTAAATGTTATTCTCCTTTTGTATTTTTCCAGATATTTGCTATAGTCATGGAATAATTAAGGTCAACTTTTTTCTTGATATTATGTGTAGGCCTTCTAAACCAAACTTCTCAAATATAAAATCTCTTGAGGTCGGGTCCATAATCCAGTCTGTTAACCATAGTAGTACTACAACATGAAGATATAATTTTAAATTTGGAACACCTTGCCCACCTCTTTTCTTGTCGTCCTGAAGGATTTTGAGCCCTATTCTCAGTCTTCTGTTATTCCATATAAATTTATTTATAAGGCTTTGCCATTTATGTAGTCTTTTCCTTAATTTCCAATGGAATCACATGTAATAAAAAAATTAAACTTGGGTAACATGTTCATTTTAACAGTTACCATTCTGGCGAACCAAGAAAAATTAAATTTTTACCATCTTTGCAGGTCTTCCTGTATTTTCTTTTATAATGACATATAGTTGTTTTCAAATAGATTTTTGAGGTCCTTGTCTAAGACTAATCTCAAGTATTTAATTTTTTCCAGATTGACTGGTTCTTTTCTTTAGATCCTTCAATAATTGTTCTGAAGCCCCTATCACTATTATTTTAGTCTTTTCTCTATTTATTTTGTCCCCTGCATATTGACCAAAGTCTTTCAAGGTATCTAATAACCGTGGGAGTGATCTTTCAGGATTAGTCAAAATGAAAACAACATCATCAGCATAACTTCTCATCTTAAACTCCTCTTCTTTAACATATAACGCAGGGAGTTCTGTTGTATGTCTAATTTTTTGTTGCTATTGTTTCCAAAACTAGAAATAATAATAAAGGAGATAATGGACAACCTTGTCTAGTACCCTTCATTATCTGATTTTTTTCACATGTAAGCATTCCATTAACCAAGATTCTAGCTTCCGGTTTTGAATATATTTGTCATATTAGTTTCAAAAACATGTCTCCTCAGCCCATAATTTGTAAAGTTGCTTGTAGAAATTTCCAATCAGCATTATCAAATGCTTTTTCTGCATCAAGGAACACAAAAAACACACATGTACGTGCCCCATTGCATTTAGTACTAAGCAAATGTTATTTTTCATTTGCCTTTTTGGTATAAAACCAGTTTGGTCCAGATGTACAGCATCACCTTTACATCTCTTAAGTCTTTCCACTAAGATTTTTACAGAATCACAGAATCATATAGTTGGAAGGGGCCATACAGGCCATCTAGTCCAGCCCCCTGCTCAATGCAGGATCAGCCCAATTTTTTTTACAAAAATTGTATAGTCCAATTCAGTAATCAGATCGGTTTGATTGTGGTAGACATGAATCTGTCCCTTCCTTATATATGAGAGCAATTGACACTTGTTCCCATGATTCAGGAATTAGCCTTTCTGGTGTTTTCATTATTTTATTAATTAGTTGGTGTAATAGTGGTGTTGCAACATGTACCATTCTTTTATAATATTCAGCTGATAATCCATCTAGTCTTGGTGCCTTGTGAGGTTTCATAGCAACTATTGCATCATTTTGCTTTACGATTCAGCAATGTTCTTCCATGAATTTCTTTATAGGAATGCTCTTCAAATATCCCAATTCCTCTTCTAGGTTGCCTCCTTTATTCTCTGAATAATATAAGCTTTAAAAAAAGCTAACGAAGCTCTCTTGAATGTCCTTTTCAGAGGAATATTTGGCTCCTTTATGGCTCAATCACAAAATAGATTTTTTTCTGAATTTTTTTTTTTTTTTGCAGCTTGTAGGCCAGCCACCATCTCAGTTTATCCGCATGTTCAAAAAAATTTATTTCCTCATCTCGTCAATCTTATGACCTTAATTTGTTTCCAAATGTGTTTGGATTGTCTTGCCTGATGTTGTTCTTCTAATCACTGTAATTAATCCTGAAGCATTTTTAATTCTTGTATTTTTTTCTTTTTATCATGGCATTTTGTCTGATTAATATCCCTCTCATATAAGCTTTACTATTTTCAGATCAGGTGTTTGATTAATGTGAAAAAATTCTTATAAGTCTACTTGACATTTCTCCAGTCTCTGTTTATCCTCAAAAATATGATCATTCATCCTCCATCTTCTTAACTCTATTCTTTGATAGTTTAATTCTAATTCCAGCAGGTTGTGATCAGCATATATATTTGATAGTATTTCCATGTTTGCCACTCTTGGAATTAGTGATTTACAAAGTCAGCATTGATCAATCCTTGAATAGGACCTGTGTGTTGTGAATAAAAAGTATATTGTCTTTTCTGTGGATTTAATTCTCTCTGGACATCAACCAGTGATAGCTGATGAAAATTAGATCTTTGGTAACTTAGCTCCTTGTTTTTTATGTGACTTGTCAAAAATCAGGTTCAGAACAGCATTCAAGTCTCCGATCAGAACAATCTGCATCAATTACTTCAACATGCTTTTGAAAAAAGTCATCATAAAATTTATCTTTAGTATTATTAGGTGCAAGAGCCTCTTGTGGCGCAGAGTGGTAAGACAGCTGTCTGAAAGCTTTGCCCATGAGGCTGGGAGTTCAATCCCAGCAGCCGGCTCAAGGTTGACTCAGCTTGCTGGGGGGTAAACGGCAATGACTGGGGAAGGCACTGGCAAACCACCCCGTATTGAGTCTGCCATGAAAACGCTAGAGGGCATCACCCCAAGGTTCAGACATGTCTTGGTGCTTGCACAGGGGATACCTTTACCTTTACCTTTATTATTAGGTGCATAAATATTTGTCAAAATGAGATCCTTTCTATATAATAGCTGAATCTTGAGCATAATGAATTGGCCTTCTGGATCTTGAATTAAGACATAAGCTTTGATGTTTGGATTAAGTAGGTATACTAATACTACTCTCTTTTTTTAACCGTGGCCAAACCCACAAAAGCTTTCCCTACCCTTTTAATATCTAACTCACATTTTTAATGTGGGTTTCTTGTAAACAAATAATATCAGCTTGAGATTTTTTTTAGCTGATTACAATTTTTTGTTCTCTTAGCTGGTGCATTTAGTCCATTAATATTTACTGATAGGATCTTACCCAGAGCCTGATATGTCCGGCTGTGAAGCTTGAGGTGAAAGCTGTTGCTGCACTTGTGGTGATTGTCTCTGTGTCTCCTGTGAAAGTTGATCAGCTAATTCCTGTGCTTGCTGGAGTGTTTTGACAGACCGTCTTCCAGTGGGCAGTATTACTTCTAAAGCAAAGGGTATCTTCCAAAAATATCTGATCTCTTTTTGTATATTTGGCATAAAAAGTGAAATTGAGCTCTTTTGTGCAAAATGTCACTCAGAAGATCTTGAAATATCTTTACTTCTTTTTCTAAGATTTTAAGTAAGACAGGTACGGTTCTCTTGAAGCACAGAATCTCTTACCAGCTTGCTGTCAAACCTTACCAAAACATCTCTTGGTTGTTTCTTACATACTGCTGCTTTGGAAAAAAATTCTGTATGCCTTATCAATTTTAATATCATCATCTGAGAGATATTCTTGCAATGACCTCTAAGTGCTTGTTGTAAATCTTGTTTACCAAAATCTTCAACAATGCCCTTGCGTCCTAGGTTTCTTGTCCTTGTTTGGGTTTTTAGGACTTCACATTTTTCTTCTGCTGTTGTTTTCCAGTCTTTTAACTCTGTCACATCAGATTCCATTTTCTGAACTTTATTATGACCTGCATCAATTTGTTTAGTACTAGAATCCACCGATTTCTTCAAATCGTCAATTTACTCTGACATTTTTTTTTGGAGTCTATTACTTCTTGTCTTATATCTGCAATATAGTCCTTCAGTAAGCATGCTCATTTCTTTATTATGTAAAAATTTGTGCAGTGTCTACTCCTTCACCAAATTTTTTCCTTGTAGTTTGTTTTGCATGTGCCATTTCCTGTTTTTTCTCTCCAGTGAAACAGTAATTCCATTATACTTTTCCTTTTTGGTGATTTTTAAAAATGCCTTAATTTAACTGACATGAATGTATTGCCTTCAACAAGTTTTTCACTTCTTAGCTTTTCTCACTTCATTACAATTCAAAAATATAATTTCATAAAATACATCAACAATCAATTATGATCAAAATAATCAAAAGATCATTTAGTTTCCATGGATCACTCAGCAAATCATCTATAATATATTTAAATAATGCCACTGACAATAAGATTTTGGTCTCAAATCAATTAAAATACAACCTTCTTCCTGTTAAACCAGAATTAAAGTTGCTATTTTTTGCTATTTCATTTAGTTTTCATAAGTCACCTCTAAAGTTCATCTGAAACGTATCTAAATAATATTAAATTCTAACATATGATTCTTATTTCCATAACATGTAGATCTATCTAGTAGATTTGATTTATAATGGGTATATTATGATAGCCAGTATAGTTCACTGCCTCTGTTCTCTGAACCTTGCCTGGAGTACTAGAAGTCTGATAGACTGATATCAGGACCCATTGTTTTCAGTGTTGCTCCCAGCACCTGCCTAACAGTAGCTTTAAAATGCTGCATTGGTTTGTAATCTGCAGTATGAGGGGATCAAAGAAAGGCAACAAAAATAACCCTGAAAAAATTACTTCAGTCGGTATGAGTTCAGTTTTCACCCTTATTTGTAATCCCAGGCAGCTAGTGTACCGTACAAAGAAAACAGATCAACGTATAAGGCACCCAAATCACTCTTCCCGTCTCTCTATCCCAAACGCTCAAGAGACTCTATATCCGACTACTTCTGGTCACACGTTCTTTATGTGATCCAACTTTTCCGTGTTGTCTTGGATGGTTCTTTATGGTCTGTGATGACGTGCTTTCTCTCTATGCTCTTGTTAGAAATTGGCTTGAAGTATTGCAATGTCCTGATCCAATCTGACCAGGTGGTTCGTTCTTCATTGGTGTAAGCCCTTTATAGACGTGGCTCTTCTATATTTATTTAAATCTTTAACGGAGGGAATATTCCACATATTATAAAAGGTAGAAAAATATAAAGAGAGAAAGAAAGAGAAAATAAAAATGAAAAAATGGTAGTCGACAGCATCTGGACCCCATGCTCAGAAGTCTTGTGATCCAAGTTGGAGCTTCCACAGATCTATTAGAGGCCTCCAGCACCTCTGGGAAGACTACTGGAAGAGAAAGTGGGAGAGAGTAGTGTGTCTCCCCTTGTCCTGCCAACCACAGCCGCGATCGGCCCCCTCCTGGTGTGAGAGCTTGTCAAAGACAAACCAACTACTCTGCCATCTTCCCTGCCCCCACTGAATTTACATTTTCATAGGACTATCCACTGTAACCACAAGATCTTTTCCAAGCCTCAGCCTGTGTAAAACGCATCAGCCTATATTTAAAGTAATTATTTTTTTGTTCCAATGTACATCACCTTTTACACCGATTGAACTTAATTTACCATATTGTAATCTACTCACACAGTTTTAATAGTAAAGCTAAAGGTATCCCCTGTGCAAGCACCAAGACATGTCTGACCCTCTAGCGTTTTCATGGCAGACTCAATTCTTAATCCAAATATCAAAGCTTATGTCTTAATTCAAGATCCAGAAGGCCAATTCATTATGCTCAAGATTCAGCTATTATATGGAAAGGATCTCATTTTGACAAATATTTATGCACCTAATAATAAAGGTAAAGGTATCCCCTGTGCAAGCACCAAGTCATGTCTGACCCTTGGAGTGATGCCCTCTAGCGTTTTCATGGCAGACTGAATACGGGGTAGTTTGCCAGTGCCTTCCTCAGTCATTACCGTTTACCCCCCAGCAAGCTGGGTACTCATTTTACTGACCTCGGAAGGATGGAAGGTTGAGTCAACCTTGAGCTGGCTGCTGGGACTGAACTGGCTGCTGGGACTGCATGTCTGCTGCCTTACCACTCTGCACCACAAGAGGCTCACACAGTTTTAATAGATCTTTACAATTCACCTTGTTTTTCATCATCATCCTGAATAATTTGAGTTCATCTATTGACTACTGCACCATTCACCCCCTTCAAATCATTTATGAACAAATTCAATAGCTCTGATCCTTGTGGGACTCTGCTGCTCACATCCCTCCACTGCAAGAACTGTCCATTTATTCCTCCCTCTGCTGCCTGTTTAATCGGTTTTTAATCCATGAAAGGAAAAGGCTCCTATCCCATGACTCTAAACTCACTCAGGAGTCTTTGGTGAGGTGCCTTGTCAAAAGCCTTTTGGAAGTCCAAGAATATAATACATTTGGGATCTTCCTTCACCACATACATATTAACCAAAGAACTAGAAAAATGCTAGTGAAAGTAGGATTTGAGTTGTGTTAGATTTCTGCTTTCTGGGAGAATTTTTTGTTTTCTGTAGAGGAGCATTCAAAAATTTGATCCTCCCACTGCAGTCAGTGGTGGTGACCACCCTCTCCTGCTGCATGAATCCACAGGGCCTCAGACAGTGCCATGAGAGAAGCCCTTGGCATTGGCCTTGTCCTCTCCTCCATCCTCCTTCCATTTCTGATAGACTGCACTCAGTGTGACACTCTTCTGACTTCGTGACTTACACTGGAGCAGGTGGTGGTGTGGACTCGGAAAAGGAGTGCAAGGAAAAGATGGGGAGTCTAGAAAGACTGGTGGGGCACATTAGGTACCAGGAGAGGAGAAGCATATATTTGGTCAGAGTATGATCCAATGTACTGTCTGTGAACTATGTGGTCAACAGAGTGCTCAAGGCACACAACGCAGCAAAAGTCTATCTGCTTGTGTGTGCTGGTAAGAAACAAAATAACAAGCAAAGCCTTTTTGCAAATTAACATGAGTCCTTTATTGTAAGGATCTCCATTGTAGACAGGATAGAGTGGATTTTAAAAATTTTATTATTAAATTTATATACCTCCCCGAACTATCCAGGATGAATAGAAATGCAGGAAACATGTCCTGCCCTCAACATGCCAAAACGGAGAAGAGAAAGCATTGTGTGGAAAGAAGATGTCAGGCCGGAAGGAAGTTTCCCTAAGAGTAGCTGTCTACACATCAAAGGAATAGTGTCAGAGAACAGAAAGGAAGATGCTCTGTGTCGGGGCCCATCTCTCTTACTCTGTATAGTCCCCCTCTAAGTCTGTCTAAGAGAAGCACAACGATCTTCTCTAATTGGAGGAAACTCATAGACCAAGACATCTGGGCTGACACAGATTTGGATTTCTCATGTTGCTGTGTGAGAAATTTGTAGTTATGTCTAAGTGACCATTGAAAAGAATGAGCAGGAGGAGAGGTCAATGGAAGCAACTTCATTACCATCTTTTCTTTTTTCCCTTTCCTTCTGCCAGAGGCTCTAGTGCTGTTTGTGCCAAAGCCAGAGCACCCAGAGAAGGTGCTGGTGCTGGAGGGAGGCAGTGCAGTGCTCTCGGCAATCGTCTCCAAAGAGCTGGCTGTGGTGAACTGGGAGGGGCCTCAAGGGGCCTTGGTGGCAGGGGAACACTGCCAGCTACGCAGAGAAGGGCGGGTACACAGTCTCCTGCTTAGCAATGTGAGCAAGGCTGATGCCGGCGAGTATTTATGCCGTTCTCATCATGACCAGATGTGTTTCGAGCTTAGCGTCAAAGGTGAGATGTCTTTGTTGGGGAACATGGGAGGCAATCCTCTACAACAGTGGTCCCCAACCTTTTTCATGCCGGGGACCGGGGAGGGAGAGGGAGGTCCGGGGACCGGGGAGGAAGAGGAAGAGTGGCGCTCGCCATGCGGCACTTAACAGTGGGTGCAAACGTACAGGTGCGGAGCTGCCGTACCTGCGCATTTGCGTCCGTCACTCTCCTTCTCCCCGCCTCAGTCCCTGGGCCTTCCTCTCCCCTAGGCTTGAGCGATTCAGCCACCAAAGCAGCCGATCGCTCCCAGTACAGCGAGCGCCGCACCGCGGGGGGGGGGGAGGTGAGCCCAGTGGTGCGCTGGCGCCCACGCCTCCTTCCCCCTTGCCACGGCCCGATACCGAGGGCTCTACAGCCCGGTACCAGGCTGCGGCCCGGGGCTTGGGGAACACTGCTGTACGAGACTTGATATACTTTAGCTGTTTGTAGTGGGTGTGGAGCCTTGACTGCAGGTAATGAGGTGGCTTTGTCTTTAAAAGATGGGTTGAAGAGAATTTTGTGTGACTTCTTCTGCCTTATGTGACAGTGAAGGGATTATGCCTTTTCCTGCAGCATGGTAGTTTTGATGGGACACCCACTGGGCTGTTTTAGGAGGAAGCTTGTCTGAGATGGCATCCCACTGCCCTTGAAATACCAAGTTCATAGCCTGGAGTTGCTCCTGGCCTCACTGTGGTCTAGGGCTCATAATATAACTGTTATGTTCCATTTCCTGATCCATTATTTTATTGCTGCTATTTATGTTGCTGTTCTTGATATAAATGCATTGTCTCTTTTTATTGTTGTTTTATTATCTTGTTTACTCATCTGCCATTTTGGAACTCAATAAATTTAAGAATTTTAAGAATTTTGTAAAATTAATGAAAATGAAGCTTGAAGCAGTGTTGAGCCTGAATTTTCAACAATGAGAGCTGTCAAGGGCTATTAGCTACAGCAGCTTTGTGGTTCCTCCATGTATAATTATAAATAAATAAATATTTTATTTGCATACTGCCCCATCCATGTTAGCTCAGGATGGTTAACCTTTTAAAAACAATACATAAAAGGCAATAAAACAATAAAACAGCAACTCCTTCATAAAAACCACCCCCTAATATTTGTCTCCCTGTGTGGATCAACATTTGGAGGTATTCCTGTCCTGTGGATGTTTCAAGTAGGAAGGCCAGCATCTCCTGATGTTATTGCCTGGCCTCAACCATTGGCTTGGCAGAAATGCTCAGTTTTTCAGATATCCAGAATTGTTTAAGGTTCCGGAGGGCTCTGACCTCTTCAGGCAGAGCATTCTATTAGGCCAGGATCTGGTCGGAAAAGGCCAGTTTTATCTCTTTGATCTCTTTGAGGCTGGGGATCCTAACCAGATTTAGACTGCCTCATCTTAATGTTCTGTGGGGGATACAGGGGAAAAGGCAGTCCTGGAAATATAGGGATCCCATACTGTTTACTCTGACTCGGTCTCTAATCTGGAGTCACTGTAGCTGGGAGAGCGCAGGTGCAATATGTGCTGTCCATGGGGCTCGTCAGGAGCCGAGTTGGAGTTTCTGGAGCAGCCTCAAGGATAGACCTGCATAGAGAGAGTTACAGAAGTCCAATCTATCTGTTGCATAAAAGCAAAAGATTCCAAATTATCAAATATAAAAGACAAACAAGGAATTGTCATCATCTTCATGTCTTGGTGGTAATGTCCAGAGAGATCTGCCTGTGAAATAGCTACCAGTACTAGATGGATCTTTGGTTTGATCCAGCCAGCTAATCATGTTTTTATGACAATAATAGCAAGTTCTAGTAGAGGGCTTGTCCCTCAATGGATCTCTGCCTTTTTTAGTCTAGATCTGGATTTGAGCTGTAAAGATGCTGAAACTGATTTTCAAGCCTTCCGTTTCTTTTTCACCCCCTTTGAAATCAGTCTGTACCATCTGCAAGAAGGTTAAAATCTCTTTTCGCTATGTCTTCTGTTGTATGATGCAGCAACTGACATTTTGACTTTGTTTGTGGCTTGGAACAATTTTGAGCTCAAATTGTGCAACTGCGTACAAAAGAGGGCTGGCCGAATGGAATAATCCAAACTAGAAAAATTCAATAAATTGTCTGGTACAAAAATGTAATATTTTTGGTTATAATTATTCCAATTTATTTTTTAGATATTGCCTTCATATCTATGATGTACAAACATAAACCAAAACAGGTTCCAGATGAACACAAAAATTTTCACAGCAATAAAGATGCCTCCAGGAAACACTGATCCTGGGGGACTATTTATATGATAAAATATCACTGAGGAAGAAAACAACTTTGAAAACAGGCTATTGAAAAAGAAAAAAATGTGTGTTTATCCGGAACCCGTTTTCATTTATATTTGTGCATCATAGATATGAAGGCAATATCTACAAAATAAATTGGAATAATTATAACCAAAAATATTACATTTTTGTACCAATTGGTTGAATTTTTCTATTTCAAATTGTGCAACTGGCACACATAATGTGCATTTGTAGGCTGACTCAATTTTGTAATTTGTTTAGCAGTGTAGGGAATTGACTTTAATCTATTTGTAGGGACAGGCTCTGACCTGGATAGCCCAGCCTAATCTTGTCAGATCTTGAAGCAAAGCAGGTTCGCCCTGGCTGACATTTAGCATGGGAATACCAGATGTCAAACCATCTCTGAATGTCTCTTGACTTGATAGCCCCATAAGGAGTCACCATAAGTCAGCTGTGACTTGGCAGCAAAAACAAACAAACAAGGACAAGATACTGAAGAAGAATAGAAGGGAGTGCAAAACTTGTTTCCTTTTAATTACAGGGAATCCTTTTCCAGTTCTTTCTAGTTTCTGATGTATTAGCAAATCTTGCCAAGATATCCTCAAATCTTTCTTTATTGTTATAAAGGCTAGAAACATAGCAAGAAAGGAAATTGAGGTTCTTGGGAGTCTTAAGAAGCTTTGAGTTACAATCTGATCAAGGCTTCATGCACATTTCCAGGCACACCCTCCCCCCTCCTGTTGGTTAGAGTTGCATTTGTTCCCTGCAGCTGCTCTGTTCTCTGTCCTCCTCAGAGCTGCCAATGAAGTTTGTCCGGGGTCTCTCAGATGTGTCAGCACTGCAGGGGGACTCAGTGCTGTTTTGGTGTGAACTGTGCAAAACCAAGGGTGATGTATTGTGGATGAAGGATGGCCAAGAGCTGGAACCGAATGAGCGCCTGGAGATTCGAGCAGAGGGCCGAGAGCGTTCTTTGACCCTGAGCCATGTGGGGCCTGAGGATGCTGGCGAGTACTCATGTGAGAGTAAAGATGACCGCACCCTGGCTATCCTCACAGTACAGAGTGAGTCCTAATGTGTTTAGAGTTACAATCCTCTGATTCCAATAGCCCATATCCAGATTCCTCTATGCATCGCTGTGGCAGATGTGAGAACTGAAGATCTAGCACAGAGCAGGTAATGCCTGTGCTCTGTCCTTCATACACCTGAACAATGCCGGCATGGGGAGGTGAGGATGTGAGGTCCTGCCTAGATAAAATCTATAACTATTCTATGGGGAGGGGTACTGGTTATGCACGGGCAGGAAATTGTGCAAGCAGGGATATGAGGTAAACATGAGGAGTCCAATACAGACCCTGCACTTCTTCCTCAGTCCCCAGGTTTGTGGAGATAATTTCCGAGTTGCACAACTTAACCGTGTTGGAGGGGGACGATGCTACCTTCAAAGTTGTGATGTCTCCTGACAACGTGGCCCTGAAGTGGCACCTGAATGGCCAAGAGGTGGTACCCAGTGAACGGTTTACCACAACAAGAAATGGGTTGTGCCATACCCTCACGATACGACAGTGTCGGTTGAGTGACAGTGGCACCATAACTGTCAATGCAGAAGGCCTGGTGAGCACAGCCAGGCTGAGTGTACAAGGTAAGGAAGAGTCAAGGCAACACCAGAGAAACAACCTGGGAAAAGCTCAAAGGCATCTCTGCTAGCTGGGGAGGGCATCCTGCTCTGGCAGTCCACCAGGTCCTCAGTGGAACCAGATGGACATCAGCAAGCCTTCACCACCCACAGTCCCAAATGCTTAGACTACAAGATGGGGCTCCCAGATTTACCGTGTGTCAAAAGCAGGGCGGTGACTATTCTGTCGCCTCCCAACCTCAATTCTGAATTCTGCACCAAGAAAATTCAAATTGTGTGATCTGACTAAATTATAATTCATTAAAACCAGTTTCCTGTATTTGCCAATTTGATATGATTCAGTGTTCTGCTTTAGACATGAAAGGCTGGAAGTCTTCCTTAGATTCTACCTTTGTCTTCTGAGATAATGCCGCACACTGCATATGCAAGCTTTATTCCTGTAGCTCTGCTGGTGTACTTATTAAAATTAAAGCTAAGCTTCTCAAGATGCTGAATTCTGAAGCCAGAAACAACTTTTAGACTTTAAACCTATAAAATATTTCTAGCCTTGTGCATAATGGTCAGCGTATAAAGGGTAAAGGTAAAGGTATCCCCTGTGCAAGCACTGGGTCATGTCTGACCCTTGGGGTGACGCCCTCCAGCGTTTTCATGGCAGACTCAATATGGGGTGATTTGCCAGTGCCTTCTCCAGTTATTACTGTTTACCCCCCAGCAAGCTGGGTACTCATTTTACCAACCTCGGAAGGATGGATGGCTGAGTCAACCTTGAGCCGGCTGCTGGGATTGAACTCCCAGCCTCATGGGCTGAGCTTTCAGACTGCATGTCTGCTGCCTTACCACACTGCGCCACAAGAGGCTCTGGTCAGCTTATAGGAGTCTACAAAACCAGAGTTCCCTCCAAACAGAGAGCCAGTGATCATGGACTGAGTTGTGCTTGAGAAAGGTACGGTAGGTGTTCTTGGTGTTTTCTGTGTCAAGCTCTCTTACCCTTGATGTTTCCTCCTGCAGAGGCTCAGGTGCTGTTTGTACAGACCCTGCATGACTTGGTGGTTGAGGAAGGGCAGGACATGCGCTTGGAGGTGAAGCTAAGTTTGGAAAACGCTGAAGTGCAATGGATGAAGCAGGGCATCCTGCTACAACCATCTGTCAAGTATTCTATGGAGGCTCATGGGCATCAGCGAGCCCTCACCATCCACAACGTTGAACTGTCTGACCGAGGCACCTACCGTTGTGAGAGCCTGCATGACCGCACCCAAGCCAGGCTGAATGTGGAACGTACGTGTCACCCCCTGGTTTCTTTCCTGTCCTGTCTGTTATAGATTGGAAGTCCTGTTCGCATCAGCTGTGACCCCCTCATTGTTATTTAGAGCAGGTAGCTCTGTCTTGGTGTTAAATGTCAAATCCCAAGAAGAGTTCCCAAAAGGTTGTATGGTTCCAGCCAGAATGTGGTGCCCATTTCCAGACTAGGTAGGGAATGATCCTCCATAACAGTGACAGGGATATGTTTGGACTGCATCCCTTAGGTAGAGAGAGTAGACCCTGTATTATTTTGGCCCACCTGTTGTTGTTGCTGGAGACCAGATCCCTTTCCCTGTGAAAATGGATCCCATGATGAGCTCTTTTGCTTCCTTTCCTCAAACTCCAGCCCGAAGAGTGACAGTGAGGAAGCCACTACTGGATGTGGAGACTGTTGAGAAGGAAACCGTGACATTTGAGCTGGAACTATCACATGCCAATGTGCCTGGGGTGTGGACACGGGATGGCGTCCGCATGAAGCCCAGCTCCACTTGCCGAGTGAGCACTACTGGCTGCGTGCACAGTCTGACGCTGATGGGGCTCACCCTAGATGATTCGGGTACTGTGGCCTTCACTGCTGATACTGTGCGGAGCAGCGCCCGTCTTCTGGTCCAAGGTACTGGGGCGGGTAGGAAAAAGGAAAACAATGACTCTCGTGAATTACAACAAAATTTGAGTGCAATGGCACCTTTAAGATCCACAAAGATTTATTCAAGGTGTGAGAAAGTGCACATGCACACAAAAGCTCGTGCCTTGAATAAATGTTTGTGGGCCTTAAAGGTGCCATTGCACTCAAATTTTGTTGTGCTACTTCAGACCAACACGGCTGTCTACTTGAATTGGGTGAATGAATGAAAACTGTCTGTTTGTACATATAGCAAGACAGGCTTCATCTTTTTGCATTTGCTGCTCCCTTGCCTGTTGTAACTTTCCTCACAGTTTTTAAAACTTGTATTACAGAACCGATTTGTATATTATTTTATATCGTGAATGCTATTAAAGGTTTTGTATTGGACATAGAGCAAGTAAGGAGTGAGTGGAGGGGAGAAGCAAGGAAAAAGTGAGACGGACTGCTGCTAATTTCTAGCATGGATTTGCCTTCACCTTACGCAGGTTGTTTGGCATTGGACCCCTGTGTATTGTGGGCCACCTGCCTGGAACTGCAGGGCTGGTATTGCCTGCTGCCCAGTTGTGCCTTTGCATCTGGGCTTTTCAACAGCTGTGCTAAACAGTAACGCAAAACCTCAAATTCCACTACTCCCACCCAGTGCTGAAGTGGGAGCTGACCCTGAATAGTGCTCTTAATCTTCCTTGTCTCAATCAGCAAAGCCAGTCTTTTGACTGTGGCTGTCTCAAGGACATCCACTGTGTTCTAGGATGCTTGCATCTCCTTATGGGCTGAGCACAGAAAATAAAAGTAAAAAAATCAATGTTCTAGTAGTGATGTGTGAAGAGTGAAGAATCTCAGAGCTGTGGCAGGTTAGGAGAGCTGTATATGGTGTGTGTGTGTGTGGGGGGGGTTAAATTGCTGGACAGCATTCCTCCAAAGTGAACTTGGATGAGGACTGCACACTGGTTCTCTGTGTCACACTGAAATGGGGTATTACCCCGGCTTGGCTAAGTTCAGCATTGGTGGTGTGCATTTGGGTCTACCTGAACCAAAAATATACCCAGAAAACACCTTTTGGTATTTTCAGGTTTAATTCGCCATCCCAAATGTATACGTGATTTTTGCGGAGAAATGGGGGAAATACTTGAAAAAATCCTGGATGTATTTGAGAATTACCGGCAAATCCTTGAAAAAATCCTGGATGTATTTGAGAATTACCGGCAAATTTGAAACAACAGCTAAGGGGCTGGAGCAGATTACTCTCGCTGCTCAACTATTTTTGGCCTTACTCATGCAATCCCTTTAAACAAGGGGCGTTTAAATGGACTGCAGAAAGCCTGCAAAACAACCTGACTTCCAAATCAGGAGCCTCAGCTGGGGCTCCTTTGCACTGTTAGACCAAACAGCCAAAAAGAACCCTGACTATGTATCTATTGGACCGGAAAAAATTCAGGATTTCTGAAAAATCACAGATTCAAATATCTTACCAGTATTGTGATTCACTTTTTTTTTTGGCGGGGCGGGGCGGGGCGGGGGGAACGGGATGGTGGTGTCCAGTAGATCCACACTGGAAAAATACAAAGAAAAACATTGCACACCCCCACACAGCACTTTGACTGCTCGATGTCTTTTCAGTCTCCAAGTTTGATTCATCTTTGTGCCACCCGCACCTGCCTCTGTCTCTGTCCCCGCAGAGCCCCCCATCACTATGCTGCGCTTCCCCCAGGATATGAGCATCCCTGAGACAGGTGTGGCCACCTTTGAGTGTGAGCTTTCCAGACCTCTGGCCGAGGTGAAGTGGTACAAGGTAAGAGTGCTACTCTCTGCGCTTCCCTCCCTTATCTTCCCTGGATCTTCTGAGAACAATGGCTGTCCTCCTTCCTCTTCTTGTGAAAGAGTAAGACCATGTGACTGGTTTACATGTCCCACTTCACACCATCCCCGCTATACCCTTGGCAGTCCTGACAGTGGCCCTCAACCCAGGGCTTTCCTGCTTCCTCCTGGCATGACCAGCCATGGATCAACCTTTGTCTTCTTGGCTACCACAGGATGGGGAGGAGATCCAGATAGGACCCAGCTGTCGCATGTACTCAGTGGGTCGCAGGCGCCTCTTGCAGCTTAGCCATTGTAGTCTTGAGGATGCAGGCGAATACATGTGTGATGCTGGCGACTGCCGTGCCTCTGCCAGACTGCGTGTTTTTGGTAGGTATGACTTGATAGACACAGCTGCAAACCTAAGGGAGGGTGGGGCTCAGCTGGGCCTGGGCAGTATAAAAGGCCACCCAGCCTCCTATTCTCAGGTGTCCGCTGGTCTCTGCCTTATGCTGTCATGTCCTCACCTGACACCCTGAGGGCTGCTTCTTGTGCCAAGGAGGTGGGCTGTGGATCATCAGCATTGCTATGAGTCAGAGTCTTGTTCCTGAAGCTTGTACAACTTGTACAGGAAATCAGGTTCAGCATGAATGTTCTTAAAAAAAAATTTAACTAGAAGAACATTTCATCGAGGGAAAAGCATGCCCAGGAAGGGAAGGCAATGGAATCTCTGTCCTTAAGACCTTTCAAGACAGCATTTGACAGTCCGCTGTCAGGATGGTGTGGGTGCTTTTTTGGAGGGGAGGGGTTATTAAAGCATAGGATTACTGATTTTAGAACAAAGACTATAAACTCAACAATTATTATCCCTTCCAACTCTGAGGTGAGAGAGTTAGAAAGGCGGCTGAAGAGGAGTTATCGTGTTTAGCTGTTCAGAGCTTAATGCAAGCCAAGGAAAAACGTGCTTTTAATACCATGTTTGCCCTGATACATGAGAAGCCGTAACTAAATTACGAATGCCTCTAATCTTGTGCAGAACATGCTTCTTTCTTACCACTCAGGAGAGATTATCAGCCCCCCTCACTCCCCATCTCAGATCTGGAATGAGGGGTCATGACTTCCATATCAGTGTATGTGGCCTCCTGGCTCTTATCAGAAAGCTTTAGAAGTAGATCTGTTCCACAAACTTACACTGGCCTAGTAGTCATGTCCCATACTATGGGAACACTGGGAGCTGTAGTTCTGTTACAGGAGGCAGGGGATTTCTTCCAGCTTGCTTAGCAGCCCATCTGGGATATGAATAGTTAAAACCAGGGCCCATTCTGCACACATAGGATAATGCACTTTCAATGTGTTTTAGCAGCTGGATTTTCCTGTGCAGAACAGGAAGATTTACTTCTAAAGTGCATTGAAAGCACATTTTCTATTGTGTACAGACTAGGCCCAGTACAAAACCACCAGAAGTTTGTAATGTGACCACCGCATGATTTGGAGATCAAGGAACTCCTTTGGTCTTGTCAGAGATGAGAGTAACACAGGAAATAAATAAACAGCTTTTAAAAAGAGTTATACAAATAGAGGTTGTTATCCATGATAGCCAAAAGGAGCTTCCAAATTCAGGCACAGTATACCTCTGTATAACAGATACTGGCAGGAAGCCACAGGAGAGGGTTGTTGCCTTGATTTCTTGCTTGCAGACTTCTTGGGAACATTTGGCTGGCTACTGCTGGAAGCAAGATGCTGGACTTAGAATCTCAGAATCATAGAGTTGGAAGGTGCCATAAAGGCCATCTAGTCCAACCCCCTGCTCAATGCAGGGTCAGCCTAAAGCATCCAGGATAAGTATCGGTCCAGCCACTGCTTGAAGACTGACAATTCACTTGATCCAATAGAGCTTTTCTTCTGTTCTTAGCAGCAGGCTTTATTCATTGTTATACATGAACTCTAGACCATGGCTGGGAATTACTGGGAGAGATATTTTGCTGAGAGAAGAATCCATCTATTTGGGCCAGTAATCACTGGAAGATGTTCCTTGACCAGCAACGCTGCAGACTGATCAGATTTACTGTTCTCCATTAGACCTTTAAGAGTTGTCCTTTGAAAGTCCTCAGTCCCATGGATGTTTCCTTGTCTGTAGAACGTCAGGTTCAGATTGTGCGGGAGCTGGAGGATGTGCGTGTTCGGGAGAATGAAAATGCTGTCTTCAGGTGTGAGGTGTCTCTTGAAGAAGTGAAAGGCGAATGGTTCCTTGATGGGGACAGAATCAAAGTAACCAGTACAGTGAAAATAAGGCAGGAAGGTAAGTGGTGATGGTGGACACGGAGGGTACTACATCTTTCTCTAATTTGGCCAAGATTATCCCATGGTATGATAAGCATGAACCTCAACCGCTCAAAGTATATTGGAAATCCACTGAGAGATGACTTGGGAGGCATAGGCTGTCTAAGGTGCAGTTTTGATGCAAGGATCTTCCTCATTGTATTGTGTATCTTCTTCTGTGGGGGTCTTCTTCCACACGTCTTCTGTTTAGGGTATGTAGACAGAAACAATGCATTTGGGGTAGTGGTGCCAAGTACAAAACGGCTTCACCGCTTTCAGTACAAATGTACTTGTTTATTTTCTGGGTTGAATTGAAGGAAGTTGGTTCTTCAAGGTTTTAGCACCACTAGGTTGAACGGGGTAGTTAAGTCGAACAGGGTCATGGTGAGCTGTTGGAGGACACCAGCTGACGAGGAGCTGACTTTATTGGCACAGCTCCTCCTCTCGACAGCCCTTAGTTTTGCAGCATTTAAGAATGCTCATGAGATACGGGGTGGGTAGGTTAAGGGGAAAGATGTACCGGTCGGAAAAAACACAAACTGTGATGGCCCATCCTGCTGGAGCACAAGGAAGCAGGTCTGGTGGCTGATCCCCCATTCCGGTTGTAGGAACTTCAGCAACACAAGGTGCAAAGTAGGGCTAACACTGTGGGTGGAGAACTTGCTGTGACTGCTCTAAACATATTAAGTGTGCCTTCACCTTGGGAGTGTGGACGTCCCTTAGAAAGATCAAAATAATTTTTTTTTGTCTGTTCCGGAATAATTCCAGCCCCAGTTTAGCATCAGGGGCTCAATATCTCACCCCCCCCCCTGTAAATGCCTGGAGATGGGATATCCTTGCTATCATGAGACAGCTTTGCAATAGTTTGCAAGGGATATTTATTCACAGTAGAGGGAAAATGCATATTCTCGCACAAGAGAAGAAATTCACTAGAATTATGTAAGAAGAAGACAGTGGCATAATCTTCAAATCAGTGTTTAAAAAGAAGGGGGGGAATGACAGTTCACTTAATGACTCATAGTGAAGGGAAAGTCAGCCTCATCACTGCCCTGGAGCAACCTCCTGCCAAAGTTTAAGCCCTTTGTTCTTCCATGGATATCCTATAATCGTTTCACTGGAATAGATGGCCAGATTATTCCGCACTGTTTGTTTGTATGTGCTTTTGTTTCTAAAGGTCACACAAAGGCTGGAGCGGGGAATTTGGTCGCTTGTCACAGGCTCCATCCAATTACCTGGATATTTGCAGCCCACGATGTGTTTTCTCGGTAACTGCACAGTCTGGTTTAAATTGCTGAGAAATTGCAGCAGAAGCCCGACTTGGAGAAAATATGTCAGGAGCATATGCCATAATGCTATTTCTTATGCTGAAAAGACTGCCTGAAAAGGCCTTTAGTTTTTAATGAGGACTACAGCAGGTGCACACAGCACCTTCGCCCACAGCCAGCCCCATTCCAGCTACTGCCTTATGTTGCCTGGCTTGAATTCCACTCCCTTTCTTCCTAGGAGTTGCGGCAAAACCCTACAAGTCCTATACGCGTATTGTCACTTCTCATTTCTTTCTTCACCAGGGACACGACACTTCCTGCTTCTGTGCTGCGTCCGTCCTGAAGATGCAGGACAAATTCGATTTGTGGCCAAGGGAGCCACTACAGAAGCCTGCCTGGAAGTGGAGGGTAAGGGCTTCCCAGATGACCTTCAGCCTCAGCTAGTGCAATGGGGCTGGGGAGAATAGGTGAGAAAAAGGGAGGGGAAAGGGTTGAACCCCCAGGTATTAGTGGGTAGGTAGGTAATAGCTGATAAGCGGATGGAGATGAATGGCAAACTTGCATTGCAGGGCTGGCACCTGACATATGTGTTACATATATAAATGTGAAAAGTTTAAGCGGGAAGGTACAATATGTGCAAGCATGGGGCTTGCTGGGATTTCTTCTTCCCTTGACTCACACTAAAGTGGAACTTTAAAAGGGGGGCATGGGTTGGCTTGCCACCTGGAGCTGAGCTTTGTTGTCACATTGATGGAAGGGGGAGAGGTCTGAGTCAGGGGAGTCAGATTATTAGAGGCTCAGGATCTGCTTCTCCCACCACAGCACTGCCCATCCGCATTGTAAAGCCACTGCGAGACAAGACTGTGCTAGCCAGGCATAAAGCCACCCTGGAATGCACAGTGTCTCAGTCTCGGGGGCGAGTGCGCTGGTTTCGCGGTGACACCGAGATATTTGCTGGCCAGAAATACGAGATCTGCAACTTGGATTGTTACCGAACTCTCGTCATCCATTGTGTTGAGCCAGCGGATGAGGGCCTGTACACTTGCGATGCGCTGGATGATCGCTCTACGGCACGTCTCCTAGTGGAGGGTAAGAAGGAATGTGTGCACAGAATGGCCAGAAATCAGTGCTGGTTAAAAGGGAGTTGGCCATCAAAGCAGTGGAGAAGCAGTCAAGCATAGAATTGAGTGCTGGCACTGGGTGGGAGGGACTCTGTGTATGCATGTGGAGAAAAGGCTCTTGTCTGTCATGTGGGGATATGGATGCTGCGTTACTCTTTCCCTGCAGCTGAAGGGATCCAGGTGATGCGGGCCCTGCGTAGTGTGGAAGTGGTGGCTCCTTCAGAAGCACAGTTTGAGTGTGAAATATCGGCTCCTCCGTCCTGCACGGCCCAGTGGAGCCTCAATGGGGAAGAGTTACAGCCTAGCTCACAAGTGCAAATGGAGAGTGTGGGACACATACACAGGATGAGGCTGCGCCGGACCACTCCTGGCATGAGTGGGATGGTGAAGGTTACTGTGGGCAGTGCTCGCTCCAAGGCCCGGCTCACAGTTCGAGGTACAGGTGCTCTGCAGCAGTTGCCTGGGGTGAAGGGAACTCCAGAACATGAAAATGAATACCATTTCTTCTTCTGACCTAACTGATTGAAGATCCCTGTCCAACAACATGGGAGAAATAGGCTAGATCTGTAGTGTGCTTGGGGCATTGGACTCTGTTTAAGGTTGAGTCAAGATGTGGTAATGACAGAATACAGCATTGGGTTACTGACAGTGGAAGGGGGATCGGGGCTATTCCCTCTTGGGCAGGAGGGTGGTTGAACCATCCCTCTGCTCTGCCCCTCTTTCGCTTGTCTTTCTCTTTGATGTCCTCCAGCAGAAGGGGAACACATAGATGCAGCCCACCTGGCTGTCCCAGTCCCCCAAATTAAACAAAAAATAAAAAACACTCAGTTGGGGAAACACTTCAGTGGTTTAATGCCCACAACTAGTTTAATTAAAACTAGTTGGCAGAATCAGTTTGGAGCAAGTTCAGTTCCTTGCTGGCTGAAATTGGGAAGCTCTGAGGAGTCCATCATGGAATGTGCCACCGTGACCTTTCCTTTGGGATTGTTCTTTCATGGCCACTTGGTTCTTTTCCTGCCTGGCACTGGCATTCCATGGGGATTTCCCTGCCATCTCATCTTCCTTGCTTTCCATTGTCAGCCTCTGAAAGGCCAGCAGACACTCCCTCTTCCTGATTCATCTGCCCCGTTCCCTTCTTCATCTGCCCCCAGTGGTTCTGGACTAGCTCTTTTAAAGCATGTTCCCTCCCTTCTCCCTGCTTTCCCATCTGGATGGACAGTTTGACCACCTGATGGGCACCTCCCAAAGCAGACTGCTGGCATAGGACTTCTTAGGACTTGTTTCTCCACACCTTGTCCAACTCTTGCCTAGTCACCTCTCAAGAGCCCTGCCAAGAGGGAGTCGATCTGCACTTCCCACACTGGGAAGCCAATATTAGGCCGCTGTCGCGCACTGTATCTTACATGTTCTCTAATGTGTTTTTCTCTCTCCACAGAGGGCTAGTCTGAGGAAGGTCCCGATTGCAGGAGTGCTGTAATGTGGGTATGGATATGTCATGGCTGCCAGGAGAATGTGGCAATAGCAAGTTTAATGGTTGCATGGACAAACAGAAGAATGGACACACAGACAATTCCTTTTCCTGTCTCCCTGTACTGCATGCCAAAGGAAACAAGTTCTGCTTTATTAAATGTTCAATTCCTGATTTCTTTTCCCGGTACTGTTTGGTAGGTGAGACTGCTATGCTGGGCAGTTGGGTGGACCGAAGGGAGACAGACCAAGCTTGTCTTCTTTGAAGACACCCTCGCTTTGGAACTCCGTGTCCAGCTGCATTGCACCATCAACAGCACAGCTGGTAGGGTGACGAGTCATCACTTTTGAGGCAGCAGAAGCAGTACCAAGTAAGGCAAGAGCCCCAAGCTGGGGCATGCACAGAAGAGGTGCATATGTGTGTGTTTCCAAAATCACCCCCTTGCAGAAAAACTAAGGTCAGAAAAGGAGGAGTGTCTTGCATCAAAACAGAACCCTTCCTAGAGGATTTTTTCACTTCTCCCTCCTGCTGGAACCCACTGAGCCCACCCACCCTGTGAGTCTAAATCTTCAGGCGCAGCATATGGAATAGTGCCGGAATGCAGTGGTGATCAGCAGAAGAGTGCTTAAGTCTTTGGAATTGCATGTAGTTAGACACAAGCTACATTCTGTGGGCTCTGGAGAGAAGCCACAGATGGCTAGGATGACGGGGCTGTCTGGGCATAATAAAAACGTGGCTTACTGATTTGCAGTGCCCCTGCACTTACTGCTGCCGACAGTGCAGCCTGTGAGTCATGCTGTGAGAGCTGACAAGGCGAGACCTCAGCCACCCAGACCATGGGTAAAGGCCTTGCACACTTCCTGGAGCAGTCTGCCAGATAAGCTGGGGAAGGAAGTGGTGAGCCAGCTGGAGCAGCTGGGGGCCATGGCAGAGAGAGTGCAGCATCAAAGAGGAGCCCCATCTGGAGGTCAGAGCAGGGGTTAGGCAACCAGCAGTAGGCTCCCAGAGCGCAGCAGAGGGAAAGGAGTGACCGGGTGTAACACAGCAACTGGCCAACACCTCCCAGGCCTGCGGGCCAAGGACAACTCCTTTAGCAGGGAGGGGGAAGGTGCAGTTGATGGCATCCTACTCAATTCCCTGTGGGCCGAGGTCACAGACCTTCAGAGGAAGACGGGTGGGAGGGGCAGGAAGGCTAGAAACCCCAGGAGCCACCCCAGTGGTCAGGAAGCTTGTCACACTGATGGGTCCTGACCCTGGGGAACAGGGAGTGGGTGAGTCCAGAAGTATCCTGGCTCCAGGGAGTCCTTTCAAGGGTGATTTCTGGAACAATCCGTGATGGAAGGGCCAGACTTCTCTCCAAAAAGGTAACTGGCAGGAGAGCGAGAAGGGTGCAGAGACCCCTTCCCCCACTCTGTTCTAAGGCTTTTTCAGAAGGAGATGCTGGGAGGTGCAACAGCTGCAAACTCTGCTGGGACCCTGCCCAATATTGACAGACCCATAACCACCCCTGAGCTGAACATGCACTTGACTTATGAGACATGGAGACATGACCTCGCCACTGCCCAGCAGGCAGCAGTGATGATTCGGAGTGTTTCTGCGGGGAACCTGTTAAATGTGGGGACTCACGTTATGGCTCGCGCCCCCCCACCTGCAGCAGTATGCGCACCTCTATTGTGCCCCCCCCCCCAATTTCATAGCCCAGCATGCCACACCCACACGTCCATTATACATGCACAGGCATGCAGCAATGTGTTCTTGTGCCCAACCCATCTCTTGTGGCACATTCATTCATGGACGCAATGGTCTGAAAGGCTTTTTTTTTTTACTTGCGCAGCCGCAGCCCGGCAGCGTTTGGCACATATACAAAAAAGACAGAACAAAGAAAAAAAACCAAGAGTGCAAGGTTTTCTGTGGTGACAACAGTGGCAATTGGTGATAGAAACATGCAGTTTCCCCATGGAAGAAAGGCTTTGCTGAGCTGTGCTGGATCCTCTCCAAACCCCCTCCCCCCTCCCATCCCTTTAAAGATGGAGATGACCTCCCTCAGAGGGACGGCAGGGAAGCAAAACCATAAGCTCTAACAGATGGATGTGCAGGGGAACACCCCATACTCCCTGCACATGTTCATCATGTAGCTCTGTGAGGGCGGGGGAAGGAAAGGTGAGCACAAGTGTGGGCCTGTGGGGAAAGAAGAGTGTTGCCCCCTCTGTAGCCCTACTTCTGACAGTCCAGCAGAGCTGCTCAGGCTCAGCTCTTTGTCAATCAATAATAAATTAATATGAATAACGGCAACAAGAATATGTACACGGGTATTCCCCACCCACCCTGCCTCTTTCTCCCCCCCCCCCAGCCCCTCACTGTCCCATTCCACAATGAGAAGCCGGGCAGGGGGCAGTGGAAGGGGGGAGGGGGCATCCAATGGCCTGCTGCCTGGAGACCAGCCAGAATGTCTACAGGTGCTCCAGCCCCACCACACGCACTCACGCTCGCACACTTTGACAATGACACAGCCCAACCCAGGTGTGGCCCACCTGCCAATGCCCACCCTCTTCCCTCCCTCCTTGAGTTGCCCACTTAAAGAGAAGGCCAGGCACTGGTGTGGGCTAGGGGCCCAGGGCCAGAGGACCCCATTTCCCTGAGCTGGCTAGCTCCAGCCAGACTGGAGTGAGCAGAATCCAATCCTGCCACCATCAGTACAAAATGGTACTCTTGCCCCTAAGACGGTCCTTGAGATCAGTCCACAAAAAGGCCAGCTCCAGGATGAGGACTGGCTCACCCCAGGAACACCCAGTCTTTGGGCTGCTCCAGTCGAGGTGTGTGGGGAATATTGGCAGTTTCTTGTCACTTTAATGATGCATTAAATGCAGGTGCAGATGATCCATCATTGCTCTCTCTGGCCTCCCTCCTGAGTCCTGTGTTCCACAGTCCCTGCCTGGGTGAGTGGCAACCAGGTCTCTCTTCAGCCCTTTGCCCCAAGCACATGCTTCTCCTCCTCCCTCGCTCCTTGCTCCATGGTAGCTGGGAAAGAGCCGATGTAGCACTGGGGAAGAATTCCACACACAACAACATATGCATGTTGAGAGATGCTGGACTGCATCTGCAGGTCCCGGCCAAACCCACGAATGCCAGGGAAGGGTATCGGCAAGCCTGGATGGCAGCACAGGCGCTATGATATCCACACAGCTGGATCCGGGTGACCATGGAAGACAGCGTCCTTGTGGCAGATGCTGGGCTATACCCGCACGGCAGGGCCGGAGCCCGTCGTCAGGGGCACGGTGGAGCCACAGTCATAGTCCATGTCAATGGCAGCATGGGCACTGGCCAGGAGGCTGTTGAGGGAGGAGCCCGTCTGCCGCTCCCGGAAGCTTTGTATGTAGCTCTGCAAGATGGAGGAAAAGAGAGAATGATGGCCCTGCCTTCTGTCCATCCCCACCTCCATTCCCAGTTGTAGCCCCACAACACTGAAAGGATTCTTTAGACTTGTTCCAGAAGGTTTCTCCGGTGGAAGGTTTCTCCGCTAGCCATTGAGAATATATTAGCCTGGCCTAATACTTCAGCCGTGTTGCTCCTCCCTTGCAAGAGGACAAGGTCATGCTGTCCCTCCCCAGGCCATCCTGAGCTGTTAATAGGACTCCTTCTCAGTCCCATGGGTTCTCTCTTCCACACCTGCTGAGAAAAGCTAACAGCAACTTTCACAGCACTAGAAAAGCCTGTCAGGGAGGCTGTGGCTTGACATATCAGTGCTCCACCTTGGCAGGCCAGAAAAATGGAAGTGCTTTACACTTGGTGAGGCAATCATGTTTGCTGCAACGACACTGGGATTTGTTCCAGCAAATACATATGGGGGCTGACCAGCAGATGCATACTACTACTAAACTACAGCACGTCTAGCCATACAGGCCATCTAGTCCAACCCCCTGCTCAATGCAGGAACAGCCTAAAGCATCCACGAAAAGTCTCTGTCCAGCTGCTGCTTAAAGACTGCCAGTGAGGGGGAGCTCACTGCCTCCTTGGGCAGCCTGTTCTGCTGCTGAACTACTCTGACTGTGAAAAGCTTTTTCTTTAATCTAGTACTGCTCTACACATAGTTTAAGCCCATTACTGCAGGTCCTGTCCTCTGCTGCCAACAGGAACTGTTCACTGCCCTCCTCCAAGTGACAAACTTTCATGTACTTAAAGACAGCAATCCTGTTCCCTCTCAGCACAGAAGACCACAGGTCCTGATCAATGCTGCTCACATTTTACAGATTTGCCATGAATTTACTGGAATAGCACTGTTTCATCCTGCAATTGTGACCATGCCACAGTGCCACACTTCTCTGCACATCTGGGCATCTCAGGGTGGAATGGGTATTTTCAATCACAATGTGTCCCAGGCTGTTTTCCAGTGAGTACTAAAGAAATGAATCAGCACTGGCTTGCTACTTGTAAAAATATGGTTAGCATGGATAAGAAAATTCCCCACCTCATATGAGGGATGCTTCATTATACCAGGAAAAAGTCACTTTATTTTCTCTACACCTATCAGCCATGTCCACAGTTCCGCAAGGACCCCATAGCAGCACTACTGGTCACAGGAAGATATTCCTCTAGGGATGAGGAGAAATTTCATACAGATCACAAAAGAAGTTGGATACACTTCTCTGTGCTTCTGGCTTCAAAGAACTTGGGAACAGGAGATGGGTGCTCTTATGCTTCTTCTCCTCCATATCTGCAGTTTTATGTCTTACTGGCTGAACTCTAGTTACACTGCACATTGTGGCAGCATTCATTAAATTGTGCCAGAGTCACAATTTATTCTACTATTTCATGGGAACCATACAAATAATTGGCCCATGCACAGTGGACACAGAGGCAAAAAGCCTTTCCATCATACACAGAACAGTTATTGAACTGGGGAAGCATTAGGCAAATAACTTCAAGAAAGCTGGAACCCCTTTTCTTGAAGAGTGAGTGAGATGGCACAACTAGATAGGAAGGCCAAGAAGAAAAGGAGAGGGAAGGACAGCTGACTCCCTCGAAAAACATCTCACTAGACAAAATTTCCCCTCCCCTAGTATAGCTGTGATTCCCCAAAACTCCACTGTCCATGCACAGAAGAACCTCCACTCACTGGGGAGAGGACATCTCCATCGAAACGGCGCACAGGGTTTGGCTTGCGGCGGTAGGCAGGCTCTGGTGGGTGGGCCTTATGCTGCAGGTGTGGGTGAGGATGTGGGCGCCGCTTCTTCTTCTCTTTACGCTCTTCACGTTGCTTTATCCTCATTAACTGAACACGGCGTTGCTGCCGGCTAATAATCACTGTGGGGGGAAGAAAGGAAAAGGTGAAACAAGACATCTAGCATGACAAATGGATGCCCTAAAGTGCCTAGTAGATGCCACTGCTGGAATACTTTACTGTAAGATTTAAAAACAGTTGAGATTTTTTAAAGCCCTTTTACTTACATCCTTAGCTGGCAGAACCATCACAAAGAATTAACAAAGAGATTGGGGTAATCCTGCCCTGTGTTCAGGGTTCCCAGTCAATTTTACTCATGTCATTAAGATCTGTGAGGGGCCAGGCACTCAATCCTCTCCTCCTTCATGAGGTTGACCAAGGGAGACCCAGGAATCCACAGCAGTCTTTCCTGCCACAGCAGAGAGTGTATTCTCTCTGTAGGAAGAGGCTAAGCATGGCTGAGTGGAAGAGGCCTCAATTCTCTCCAGTATCTACTAACCAGCCACCTGCTGTTATTGGGGGAAATGCAGGCTGCTGGAAAACACAAATTCCCTTGTGCATTGCAAACAAATACTTTAAACCTGAAGGTGGAAAAACACTTGAAGGAAAAATTACAGGCCAAGAAAAGTACATGTACGTACAAACACTTGTTACCTTTCCTATCAATTGCACACTCCTAAAAAGAAGTGGGTTTTAAAGGTTTTTTTTTTTTAAGGGGCTGGTGAACTACAGTTATAATAATTTACCTAATACAACAAGTAGTTCAACTCCAGGATACACAATGCTCAATGTTGGAATTAGGACAAAGAAATCAATCTTCATTGCATTAATCAGTTAAAGTTTTTACAACATTAAAATTTGTATCCTAATTAATCAGTGGGGACTCCTGGACCTTTCCCCTCGCCCATTTGTCAAATCTGTAGGCTAAGCCATAAGTGGCTTTTCAGTCTGAAAGCAAATTTAGCAGACTTAGCGTGTTTCTTAGTGTGAACTTCTATGGCTTTTAGTGACACGAACCAAAGCAACTGAAGCTGACAGTGCTGAACTGAGATCAGTGAAACTGCGACTTGTGAACCTGCAGTATCAACATGCTAATAATCCTGAACTTGTACAGTTAGTGTTTATGGCTTTACTCTATTGGAAACCTGATTTCTTAACAATAACAGTGTGTTACCCCATTTCCAAAGTGCCTTTCTTCTAAAAAAAAGTATTAGCTTCTGCTTGGCATAGTGGCTAAGAGCGGCGGTCTTTAATCTAGAGAAGCAGGTTTGATTTCCCCACTCCCCCCCCCCCATACAGTCAGCCGTGTGACCTTGGGCAAATTGCAATTCTTTCAGAGCTCTCTCAGCCGTCCCTACCTCACAGGGGTGTCTGTTGTGGGGAGAAGTAGGGTAGGCGATTATAAGCTACTTTGAGATGCCCTTGGGGAGAAAAAGCAGGATACCACTCCTCCTGTTATGTCATCCACACATTTACAAGGAATGCTGATACTCACATTTTGCAATCATATTTACAATGGTCAGTATCTGCAAAACCAGCATAGAGGCAGTGTCTATTAAATTAGGAAACCTAAGAAAAAGCTGCACCTACATATCTGCAAAAGGTCTGCACACTGAGATGCGGCTATGAGCACAGCTACAGAGGTTGGCAAAAAAGACAGAAACCCTACTTTAGCCTGAATACAGACATGACACACAAAGAAACAAGGGGCTGGCTATTTCCAGAAGATAGGCCTGCTCATGGCACAGTTGGCAAAGATAAACCCTTTCCCATTATACAGGCCCTGGTATCCAGTGTAGTCAGGCCTGTGCTGGCCAACAAAGCCCTTACTGCAGCTGGTAAAGAGCCCTGTTCACTACGCGTGCTGTCTTTTTGAGATGCTAAGACAAGGTGAAGTGCCTGTCCAAGTGCACATCCCCAGCACCACCAGCAACAACTGACAAAAAAAATCATCCCACGCTCAGGAGCTTATTTGCACTCAGAGAAGCTATAATTAAACAATGATTCTATCTTTTAAAAGGAGAGAGATACTGCT
This sequence comes from Paroedura picta, assembly GCF_049243985.1. Lineage (NCBI taxonomy): Eukaryota > Metazoa > Chordata > Lepidosauria > Squamata > Gekkonidae > Paroedura > Paroedura picta. The sequence goes on along the minus strand of NC_135370.1, from coordinate 74,504,712 downwards.
CCAGCCCTGAAGATTTTGGCATCTTTGAGTTGAAGGAATTCTCCTCAATTAGATGGGAGGAGGATGCGGAGCTGGGATTTAATCTAATTCCAAAAACAATGGACTGGTATCTGAACTGGAGACAACGCCAGGGAGAGCAATCCAATTTGGCTGCCATTCTGTCCACTTCCAGCCCTCTTCCCATCCATCCCACCAGAGTCCCACTCACCCTCTGTGTGTGAGTATCCCTCGGCTGTGACTTTCCACTGCACCAGGACGCCCAGCAGTGCCAGGACAGGCCAGGTGCCTAGGATGACCCAGCTGTACCAGCAGATGGGCCTGGCAGGTGCCACCTTGACGCACTCATAGACATACTGCAGCAACAGGAAGAGCTCAACGAAGTAGTCGGCAGTGGCTGTCATGACGGCGCTGCCAAAGACAGCGGTGGAGAGGGTGGTGAAGAGGCGCTGCCACTGCAAAGTAAGCACAGCGCACAGCATACCCACACCCAGCAGCAAGCCAATGGGGATCCAGACAGTGGGTGGGTGGTAGAACTGCTCCATCACGACCAATGTGGCCACAGCCAGCAGCAGCCCCAGTAACAGCCCCACCATGAAAAGCCCGACGCTGCGCACCAGCATGGTGACCAGCCCGCAGAGAACCCCAATGCCCAGACCGATGCCCACGGAGGCCTCCACACTCAGCTGTGTATCCAGCACTCGCTCTTTGTAGCACAGCATGAATATGATCACTGAGCCGAACATTAGCCCCGTCAGGAACATAACTGCCTTGAAACAACGGTACCCTAAGGAAGGGAAGAAGCAAATGTTAACAATTTAAGGATAGGGTCAAAGTCACAAGACAACTGTCTATTCATTCCAGCAGGGCAGGACCACCCCCATTCTACTGGGACACACTCTGTAGAGTTCAGGTGACCTCCCCAATACATAGCCCTCCTCCTCACAAAAGGGTATCTAATGGAGGAAGTGGAGTCTTTATATGCAGGTCATGTCTCTCTAACTGGGCAGCTTTCTGCGCATCTATCTGTAGGCCCTGGAAAGCCAACTAATCTCTCTACTGGGTCATTGTCCCGCAATGCAGTCTGCAAAACCCACTCTAGTCGCTAGGAGCTACTGGGAACTCTGCAGTTCTTTAGTTCAGATCATCAGAACCACTGAAACCTCTCTTCAGTATCCTGCTGCTACATTACTGCCTTAATGAGCATTAGGACTACAATGGGTCAAGACACTCAGAGCAAGTTAGCAAGAGGCTGCAAAAAGCTGGCAGCCAGCCTCCACCCCTCATATTTTAACATATGCCTAGAGTGCAGCCTCAGGAGCATTTTGTGAACCTGAGCTCCATTGTAGTGGCAAACAATGTGACACATGGTTAAATGAACATGGAATGGACTCTGTGGGGCTAGTCATGGCATACAGACAACCAATTCCCCCCGTCCTGATTGCAAGGCCCAAAGTTTTCAACTTTCTCACCAAAGAAGCAGTAGATGATCCCAAAGAGACAGCACATGGCACACACTACTGAGGGCACCACTTGGTAGCGCCGCTCAATCTCCTGGTCACAGCTGTGTGTTCGGTCCTGGCCTGGCACATGTGGCAGCAGAGGAAAGCGCAGGGTCTGTACAGTTGACGTCATGGCTCTGCAGGGTCTTCAAGGTGACATCAGGCTCCCCACTTCCTCCCCGTTGCCAGCAGGGGATGCTGCATCACGGTCTGGTCGCCATCTGTTGAGAGAGTACAGGACAAATTAGGTGAGGCCCAAGCTTCCAGGTGCTACCCGGCCAGCAGGGTAACCTCCCCATATAAGCCCCACAGCTACCCTTAGGATAAAACCACACAATCTTGAGTGAGAACAATGGAAGTCTGTTGCAGGACTTTGAGACAAGACCCCTCTCTATACTCAGAAGGGCTGCTCCGCTGAAGCATAGCAAATGCCTCCCCTTTTCCTGGATGGAAGCTATGAGAAGAGACAAGCAATAAGGAAGACTAAATGCATGACAAAAGCAGAGCTGGGAACACCCACCAACCCCCTGGATGTTGGCCAAGTCCAACCAGACATTACTGGCAGGCAGAAACAGCCTTTTAAAGTCTAGATAGAGGAGCCCAGGCATCCTGCGGGTGTCTTTACTCCCAGCTCCCTGTGAGCTTTCTTGGATACAGGAAATTACTAGAGATCTTTCTCCACGTCTGTCTTTTCAATAAAGCAAACCCAGATTTGCAGCATACTCCATGACGGAAGAGATTCAGAATGATTCTGGGAGAGAAAGGTGCCGAGAAGGTATGGGACAACAACTTTCCAAAAGGGGGGGAGGAGTGGCTATAAAGAGAATCACTGCCCCATGTTATCCATGGCAACCAAGGAAAGAACAGATGATAGTTCTAACAGCACCCCCTCTTCACTCCCCCCCCCCCAGTTTCTAGCTGCAAGAGCCAGTGAGGTAGAGGAATGAGTCACCAAGGGGGGGGGGTGTAGCAGTTTGGAAAAGCATCTGCCAGAGATCCAATTTCATTAACCCTCTGCATGTACATGTCTGGGTGCCTCGAAGTCCAGCCGCAAGGACAAAAGAGGACTGGCTACCCACAGTAACTTCCCTCCCACTGACTACTCCACCTCATACCATTACGAATAGCAAAAAAAAAAAAAAAAGCTATAAAAGAGGCATCTGGACAGTTCTGTGGACTACAGCATGTGACGCTCACCCCCCCCCCTTCTCTCAGCTGGCAGATGACAGGCAAAGAGGCTCAACAGAAAAGCCTTTGTGTTAACTCTTCCCTGCTTACAGCATGATCATGCGGCATAAGACAGCAAGTAGCAGGGAAGCTTCCCCCTGCCCAGGCAAAGGAGACAATGCCAAGCCAACCCACCCACGTTTTTTTGGGGGGGGGGGGAGGGTCTGTGGCCACTTCCGGGAACGGATTGCAGACAATGCCTCTTTCACCGAGGGAAGAACCCCTTACAGAGTATTAGGTTCATGACCATTCAGGATGGTGGAAGAGAAGGAAAGTGCCTAGAGAGGCCCCCGAAGAGGAACTGGCGGCAGAAAGGCTTAGTCCCTCCCCCCCCCTCCTGCCCAGGAGTAGGTCAGCGGCCTGGAAATCTCTCATATCTTCCATGCGTCCCTCATTCTTTCTCTCCCGCCCCCCATGCCCCATCATCCAATGAGCACTAGTACTGAAAGCATGCCATGTGCTGATTGGGGCACTCTCTGTTGCTAAGGTAAGAAAGACATTTTCCGATTGGCTGCTGGGAAATTGCCAAATGAGTGCCTTTCTTCCAAGCTACATCTTTTTGCTTTGTTTCAACAACTCTGCTTATTCAACATACAGCCCTCCCACCCCGCTACCTCCATCCTTTGCAATAAGGCTTCACAGAACCCCACAGTCCTCGGCTTCTCTGCCCTGATATGTGCTTGATTCATCTCAGTTTTCATCCTAGCCTCGGGCTCCTTAAATAGTCTCCTAATGCCCCTTATTCCAAAACTGCACCGTCCAATTAGAGTCCGTTAACTCATGACACTCCAGCCTCAAGATTTCCTGTTTAATGTAGATCAGGATGAAAAGCAAATAATAGATTATCATTGTGACCATTTTTTGGGGGGTGGGGTGGGGTCTTGGCTATCTTATCATCCTGTTGTCATCAGTTCTGTATATCCCAGTGCCTCTTGTCATCCCAGGCTAAGTGCTGGTGATCACTGCCACAAAATCAAGAGGCCCGTTGGTCTGTTTTGAAATCTAAATCACAGCAACTAAGAACCACAGTATCATGATAATCCCTGTGGACCAAAATTGGGTGAAAATAAAGCATTAATATGTTTTTTTTAAATTTAAAAAGCCCCAGTTCTTTTTGTGACAATGAGTTCATTATACAATGGGAATTGTGCTTGGATAAAAGCACTTGGAGATCTGCAATGAAATCTTTCAAGTATGCAGAGACTCAAATGTGGAAAAAAACTTTGGTCTCCTTTCCTCTGCTGTTCAACATACAGAAAAGCAGCTTCAGTTTGTGATGTCTTTGTCAAAACAGCCCGCTCTGTTGCACAACATGAAGAGATCAAAAGTTCATGAAAGTACAAACCTAACCAGGTAATCAATTCCCATTGGACTCCAAATTTGTTCTGTTACTTCAGACCAACACTGCTACCCACATGAATCTAACCTAATCAGTATAATGCAATTCCTATGGGCCAACAATCATCCACCCACAGTGAACATGTAATCACTTGGGTTGTTAGTCCGATAGCTCCAAAACAAAAAAGGGAGTTAATGTGTTTTCTTGGACTACAGTTTACATTGCTATAGTCTCTGGAACGTGCAGGTTTATGAATCAATAAATCTATTGGTCTTTGAGGCGCCACATGACTCCTTTGTTTCTCCTCTGCATGGTAGTCATTTATAACATCCTGCCACATGGTCAAGAATATTTTGCCTTACATTCCTTCCCAGTCAGAAATCCAGAGAAGCTAGACAGAATACTAAAATCAGCTTCACCATGTTGAAGGATATTGCGGACAATGGGTTTAGAAACTGAAGAAATTATCTCTGTATACCATTACTATCTGGATCAGATGCCCTCATGAATGAATTGTTCTAAAACAGTGTTCACATAATAGGGCTGAGGGTTACACCGGCAATATACTATTCATGAGGAAGATTATGTCAAGCATAGCAGAAAGTTGGTTTCCTACATATTAGAGGGTAGCATGACAACAGTAAAATGGGCAAAATTACAGTGGCCTCTGAACAAATACAAAAACAGTGACCATGACCTAGAGCTAGAGATGTCAGGCTCCAGGTAGGGCCTGAGGATCCCCTGGAATTACAGCTTACCTACAGACTGCAGAGATCCGTTCCCCTGGAGGGTAGATTCTATTGCATTTTACCCCACTAAGGTCCCTGTCCTCCTCAGGCTCCACCTCCCAATTATCAGGAGTTTCCAGCCTGGATCTGCCAGCTCCCACCCTTGCCAGTGGCCAGGGTAGACCTGGCAACCCTAACTAGAGCAGAGCCCAAACTTGAGAGGGACCAGGATGAGTCCAGACTTCAATATTGTGTTGCCAGGATGGCTAAAGAAAGATGGCTCGCCAGATGTCCATGGACTACAGTTACCACGAGCCCTTGCCAATTGGCCATGTTAGCAGGGGCTCATGGTAATTGTAGTCCATGGATATTTGGAGAGCCACAGTTTTGGCTGCCCATGATGGAGAAAAGAGTATTTTTGCTGCCGTGTTCCAAACATGGGGAACTACATGAAATATACTTTTTCAAATTACCAGGAATCATAGATTTATAATCAAGAAGTAATAATCATGAAGGACAAGTTAGAAATGCTTGAGATTGCAGCCCCATGTACAGCTATTTACCAATGGATTAGCGATGAGCCTAGATAAACTGGACTTCAACCCTGTGATCTGAGCACCTCTTGGGCTATATGACACCCATACTAGGCCCTCATTACAGGGCAGTCACTATACACATTTGTAACTCTTACAAAACTATGGGGCATTTCGCACGCCTTCAAAATCGCACAATGGTTGCCAATTGAAAACGCTACTGATTTGCCATTATGCACAACGTCGTTGACAATCTGCCACACACCTGAAACCGATCCGCAAAAAGCGCTTCCTTGTAGCGCTTTCAGGGAAATCCCCAAAAGTGGATTCACCCTCCGGAAAGCGATACACTCCTGCAACCAATCTGCAACACTAGCGGGAAAGTTCTGTGCGTTACCATTGTTGTGGTTTCTACAAAGTCCCTCCCCCTGGCTCTCTCCTCTGATCTTCCGGCGAAGCGATCGCCATTTTTTTCCTCCGAGCGAGCGAAGTTCAACCCACCAGCAAGCCTGTTTAGAGGCTTCCCCGGCTTCAGTCCCTCCCCAGAGCTGTTTAGTCACTAAGCACAAACAACAGAGAAGCCCGTTTGCTGATGTATTTTCCCTTTATTTTTTACACTGTTTTCGGCCGAAAATCGGGCCCGTGAGGGGGGGGATTTTTTTTTCACTTGGGGGGAGCGTGGCAACAATGAAACGACAGCTCAAACACACCTGCCAGCTGATGGGTCTCTCCGTTGCAACGAATCAACACAGATTCGTTGCAATGGGTGTTTTTTTTTTTAAACCTTTCTTAAAGGGAAAGGGGCTGTTTGGGAGCATGCTAACGGCTGCCCATTGGCTGCTTGACGGCCAGGGGCGGGACGAGCTTGGCAACAGCGCTTCCTGTCTAGCGATTTTTGCTGAGACCGGAAGCTTGTGGGAAACGATAGAAACGCAACTGGATTCCACTACAAAGTCAGGTATGCATAATGACGAATTGCACTATTTTAAATGGTGATTTTTCGTTCAGCAAACAATTTGCTACAAGGATCCCGGTGCGGAAAGCCCCTATATATTATATCAAGTGAAGAAGTGTCAATTCTGTCAGACATAAGAACAGCCCTCCTGGATCAGACCAAAGGTCCATGTAGTCCAGCATCACTGCAGTGGCCAGATAGATGTTTCTGGAAAAGCTAAAAACTTGTCTTAATTGAAACAGCCCTTTCCTGTCTGTACTCTTTCTACCTGCTTTATCATCTGCTCTGTTCTGTCAATATAATTTTAAACTTCTCTGTTGTTTTAGGCTGCTTTTATGCCTTAGTCTGCTTTTATTCACATTTTATTGCTTTTATTGGCTTGTTGTTTTTATTTTTCGTATCATTTTATTTTAATTATGAGTCACATCAATCTGGGTCTGGAGAAGTGGCTTACAAGGAACATAAATAAATACAAATATTTAGAGACAGTGCTTGATAGTGGTTAGAGTGTTAGTGGATCTTGCAGACTCAGGTTCAAATCATTCTATCATAAAAACTTGTTGGGTGAACTTGGGCCAGTCACATATTCTCAGCCCAACTTACCTAACAGAGTTGTTGTGAGAATAAAATGGAGGAGAACTATTGTAAGCCACTTTGAGTCCTCAATGGGAAGAAAGGCAAGTATGAATGAAGCAAATAAAATAAGAAACACACAATAGATATTTATGGTTATTACCAGGAACTTCTGCAGAGCACTCTCTCCCAGGAATTCAGTCTCCTTCTATAAGTGTTTATCCAAAAGTTTATTCTCATTGAGCAAGTATATATAGGATTTCAGCCTTTAAAATCAACAAATAAATGGTCCCAATAGGCTTCCACAGAAAAGTGCTATTCAAATACAAGGAAATATCAAAGCAGCCTTTTGTTGGTGTGCAAGATATTGAGCTATACAAAACTCTTCACATATTAATCCTAAAACTCTGAATCGCTGTAGTGCAGTGCAGCTAAAAAACCCTTTGCATTTTTACATTACTAAAGTGCTGGCTACATAAAAACAAATAGCTTTACCTATCTTATGTCTCTTAAAAACAACACAAATCTTTTGAACTGACACAAACCACCTGTTATTCTCTTGTTCCAAAACAGTAGGATTTGGCATCATGCCAGAATCTATCTGCCCTGATCAGTCCAAACCTTAATGTAGAAAGTTCAGTTTCAAACAGCCACTTTTACATTTGATTTCCTCCATGGCAAAGCCCCACTAGCTTCCCCCACTTTTATCTTAATCTCTTTTTGCACATGCTCCTGTTGCTTAGGGACGGAAAAGGTCAACCGAGTTCACAGCTAGCTAATGCATGCTGTGGGCCCAAATACTGGTTCTACAACAACCTTTGGTACCCACTTTGTAGGGAGACATCTAAGCAAAAAAAGCTCTCCTCTGGTCAATACCAGACAGAACTGTCCATGTCCCTATGAAACGCTGCCCTTTAGAGCTTGCTGGCATTAATCATGCTTCAGCCTTCTCCGAGGTGTGTGCGTGTGTGGCTAACTGGTCCTGCTGTGGGTTCCAGGCCAGCCAGCTCGGCTGCATTCCAGGAATTGGCTGAGCCCGGGTTAATCCTCTTTCACTGTGATTGCAGGCTAGAGTTCCGACTTTCCCACAGGCTCCCTTCATGTGCTATGTCTACCCAAGGCAAATTTTATTCCTCAAACACAGCTGAGAGGATGACCTTTTGATTCCAAAGCAGTAGATGATTCCACAAAGAGAGGAGGGAATTCTGTTGTTATCCCAGGCTCTGTGTAGCCTGTGCAGCAGCCCTGGAAATCAAAGTCACCCTCACATACACCAGAGTTTTACCAAGCTACCCGTCTGAAATTTCTTCAACAAGGTGGAGACAGGGGGACTATATGGCCAGAATTCGATATATTTGCTGAAAGTGAAGGTTTTGTTTTGGTTTTTGAACAAAGAGGTAGTAAGGACTTCATGAACAGAAGGCTCTGTACAGAGGGTAGAAAGGAGAGCATACTGTGGAATCTCACATGGTAGGCGTGAAGAAAAGCTGTCAGAGCATAAGGTAGATTCGGCCTCTCCTGACAAAGAGCGCTAATACTGAATGCACAAATGTGGAGTCAACGCATGCACTTCGAAGGGAATAGTGCCAGGGCATGCTGCCATCCCAGCAAACTTTTCCTAAGGGTTCGGGTTAGGCACACCTGCTGATAGGATCATTTTATGTGGAAGGGAATCCTCTGTGCCCTGTTCTCTTCTTGCCTGTGGGATTACTCTTGACAGCTTGCAGAAAAGCTCCTAATGAAAGAATCCTATTAACCTGGAAACAACCCAGGGGAGTGGTACTGTGAGGAGCAGCTGCAGCATGGGGCTCTGGCTGCCAGATGCTCTGCAAGCAAGGAGGGAACCCTGGTCTGATACCACACTGGAAAAAAACATTGTGTAGTTTCCAATAGCAGCTAGAACTGATATGCAGTTTGTTTGGGGACGGAAGGGTAGAGCATTTCAACTGATTTTGCAGCTATTTATTTATTTTAAGTTAATTATATCTTGGCCCTGTAATGGAAAGCACCTGCATCAGCTCTGCCTGGCACAAAAGATATGTTATGTTGTGAGTTACACACATGCACAGCCTGAGAGGAGTACTTTGTGCTTGTATGTAATCAATGGATCTCAAACATAAGGACAGGGTGACAACAGGAAGACATTTTACTGTGTTACCAATATTTTAATACTCAGTGATCTCAAACATCAGAGGCATGGTTGGGTTAATGGGGAAAATCTCCAAATTTTCACTTAATAGTTACTGCCCTGCTCCATTCAAACTACTCACTACACCACATCTGCTCCTTAGCACTGCTGTGTCCCATATCACATTACATATCTGATACCATCTGGTTAATTGATCATAACTAGGCTCCTTTCCAGCCAAAATATAAAACTTGCCCACCCAATCCCTAGTCTGCTGAGATATCTAGCAGAGTATTTGCAAACTATTGGGTTTGCTGAACCAGCGTGACATCCAGAAGCCACACACAGAATTATGGGCTAAAAATCAAAATGGGCTGGCAGCTTTAGCACAAGTGATGCTGCTACCACTGAGTCCCCCAACCTTGAGGAATTTTCACTGAGGCTCAGGAAGTGCTGGCAGTAAGGTAGCTCAGCCAGGCCTGATTTAATAAGCCTGTGCTATCTTCATTCACAATGTTTCTTCAGCCTGCCTTCTCGCCCATCGATCCACAGTAGTCCAATATCCCCCATTTCAGTTACAGCCTCCGCCTTCCTTCCTTTTTGTTTGCCCACCATGGGCTTGGTCCCTCCATCATACCTCATCCTGCTCTCTCCACTTTAGTTTGGCATTCCTGGCATTCTGTAAGCCAGACCAGGTTGCATCCTTGTTTGGGACCAGCAGAAGATGCAGGGTTGCTAGGAAACGGAGCCGCAAAGCCTTCTAGGGAACCCATCAGACTCTCTTTGTTTGGGATGAGAGGGTTCCCAGAGGACTCTGGGCTTGTGGACCCACTAGATGCCCAGGCAACACACATTGGTCATCCATACTTCTCTTTGGCCTTCTGAGTGAGGGGGAAGGAAATGAGGGGGGGGGGTTTGTTGAGTTCTTTTGTTTACATACATCTCTGCTCCTTAATAATGGGCAGATGTTTGTCCTCTTGGAGAGGCATCAGTGCCAAGAAGAGGAGACCCAAGGGAGAAGGGCCTCTACAAAGACAGAGTTCGGGTTCCTCGGTGGGGCCAGCGGGGACAGGGAAGGCCAGCTGGGCGCTCCTGCAGCCCCTGAGACTAGTGGAAAGGGGGCTTTGTGGCCCGTCGCTCCCATGAAGCTGAGCCAGGAGAGAAGCCTTTGTGTGTGCGGGGTGGGGGCGGTCCTCGCCCTGCGCCGCCATCCGTCCCTGCCTAGGCTGGAGAGGATCCAACGCACAGGCGATGGGCGTCCCCGGGGCTCTACCCGCTCCGCCTGCCCAACTTCCGCGCCTAGCTCGGGCCACCAACTGCCGCCGCCGCGGAGCCACAGAGGCGCCCGGCCACCCCTCGTGCTCGGATCCTGCGCCCCTGAGCGCGCCCGCGGGCAAAGGCTGCTTTGTGTTTCCAGCCTCCCCTCCGCGGTCGACCATCCACTCCCCAACCCGGCGCCGGACGGCTCCCGCCGATAAGGGGCGCTGCGCGGAAGACGCCGGGCGCTCGGAGGCAAGCGAGCGGCAAACTCGCGGCCGCCCCCGTGGCGAGCGATTCCCTACCTGCGCGGCCCGCTCTGCCACCCGGACGGGGCCCGGCCGGCCCGGTGCTGAGGGACAGCTCCGCGTGACGTCACCGCGCCGCTTCTCTCTTTTCTCCCTTCCCCGCTGGCTGGCGCGCGCTCTCCCCTGTACTCGCGCGAGAGAGACGCCGGACTGGCTGAAGCGGATCGAGCTTCTCGCGCGCCGCGGCCGACAAATAAGCGGCCTCCTTCTCTGGCTCGCGCCTCCTCGCGCCTCCCGACGGCCGCCCCCAGCCTCCCCCCCACCCCCCCGCACTTATGGCCCGGAGCGCGTGGCGGCGTCGGCGGTTGGAATGTTGCTGCTGCTGCCGCAGCCGCCGCCGCCGCCACTACTCACCCTTGTCCGATGCGTGAGGCTCCCACGCAGGCTCCCTTCCGCACCCCCAGGCAGGAGAACGCGCCGGCTGGCCCTGCTTGAACCATCTCCAGCTGATTTTTCCATTGTTTTGCATTGACTTTTTACACTACCCGCCTCCAGAACAACGCATTGGTTGGCCCATGGCTCTGGTTGGCTGGAACTGCGCGGCGTTGATAGTCGCTCTATTGGTTCTTCTCCTCCACCCACCCTTCCTCCCACCCACGTTTCCAGCGCCTGTGTACCGTTTGCTTTGCTCTACCCCTGTTATGGTCCTGTTCCGCTTTCCACCTTTGGCGTGTCCCGCTCCACTCCTACTGGAATGTTTGGGCTGTTTGACGCATAATTGGCATTTATTTGGGTATTTATAACTTAGAACAACGTTCTCCCTTTCTGTATTTTTAGCTTCACAACAGCCCCCCTGTGAAGTAGGCTTCTGTGTTCTTCCAGTGTCAATTCAAGGCACTGACTCAAGATCATCTCAGTGAGTTTCTATGAGAGTGGGGATTCAAACCTGGAACTCTCAGATCCTTATGCAACATTTTCTCCTCTGCATCATGCTGCCTTATATATTTGAGATCACTTTTTTTTAAAGTGTAAGTATGGCACACTTTAAAAATAAGTCAGCAAGGTTCTTTCACAACATCTGGTTTAGCATGCTGAGCTCCATCCACACAAGACAGGTGAAGCTGGCAGAAAATACTGATGTCCTAGAAAGGACTGAGTTAATTTTACTTTATGGTCATGTTAAAAGGCTACGAGTTACAATTGGCATTGATGCTGATCTGTGCTTCTGTAACCTCAAGGCTGGTCTACTGTAGCACATTCCAATATGGGATTGCCCTGGAAGACAAACCAGAACTCGCAGCTAGTTAAAAATGCAGTTTTGCAACTGTTAACAGAAATGAACTGCTTTCATCATATTATGACAGTTTTAGAGTGGCTTCACTAGCTTCTTATTTGCTTCCAGCTTCAAATGTGATGTGCTGGTTCTTCCAGATATCTGAAAGACACCTGTCTCTGTAAGCCTACATACCATCTGTGCTTCTAAGATCAAAACTGATTAGTGTTGCCTTCCTTAAGAGTGACACCATTGGCAACCGGATGCTCATGAAGTTTTTCTGTACCAGCTCCACTTCCATAGAATAAGCTCCCTGTGGAGCAGTGAAGGATCACATTGTTGTAGGTCTTTAGAAGGGCAAGCCTGTTTTGTTTCCGTGGCCATTTTAATGAAGTTTTTGTGTTTGGTGACCTGACAGATTTTATGTAAGATTAGAAATACTGATTGCTTTGGGTTCTTAGGAGGAAAGGTAGGATATAAATGTTTTAAAATAATAATAGAAAATACCTTTTAGTGTTTGAAATACTCAATCCAGAATATGAGACACCTTTATCAAGAAATGGAGCATGCATGATCCATACCAAAAGGAAAACCAAGGAGCAGTGCCATTCTAGAGCGCCTCCTTCTTAGAGAATATGCATGCATGATTACCTTCATAGGATACATATATGTTAAAGACTAGAGCCTCTTGTGGTGCAGAGTGGTAAGGCAGCAGACATGCAGTCTGTCCATGAGGCTGGGAGTTCGATCCCAGCAGCTGGCTCAAGGTTGACTCAGCCTTCCATCCTTCCCAGGTCGGTAAAAAGAGTACCCAGCTTACTAGGGGGTAAGCAGTAATGGCTGGGGAAGGCACTGGTAAACCACCCTGTATTGAGTCTGCCATGAAAACGCTAGAGGGAGTCACCCCCAAGGGTCAGACATGACCCCGTGCTTGCACAGGGGATACCTTTACCTTTTATGTTAAAGACTACCAATTATTCCAGTGGGTTTCCAGGTATCTGTGGAAATTATAAGATGTCTTGGGAGATGGCATTTGTGGCTTTCTGTTGGGACCAATGACTTATTAACATTTGTTGCCCTCCCCTAAAAAACACCCCCGAGTGACACCTAGTCTGGAGACTTAAGGGCAGTGAATATCTGGACAATGCTGCTAATTTGTTGCTATATTTTTTTGTTTAATACTGTCAATATCGATGTATCATGTTGTTTTTTAATTTACTGTTACTTTGAACCCATTTTACACACCACCCTGAGCCATACTGGGTGGGCAGTATAGAAATGTAGATGATAGAAACAGCAAGCCTTTTAGGAGGAGATCAAATTCCAAGCTTCATACATGAATTCCTGAATGGTTGAACTCCACTCAACAGGTTATATTGGCTCAACTCATGTCCAGCAGAACAGCGGGAAATTGCTCGGTTAGAATTCAAAACCAGCCTTGTGCTGCTGTCCTAAGTTTCTTCACTTAACTGCAGTTCTCAGGCAAGGGAAATGGCATGCATAAATTGGTCTATGCATATGGCCCAAGCTCAAATCTCCAAACTCACTCACCTTGGAACAATTATTCTCTTTCAGTGTAAACCTACCTCACAGGGTTGATGTGCAGATAAATTGGAGGAGGAGAGAGCCTGAATTCTTGCTGGAAGGGTAGCACAAAGGAAACGATAGCGTGTGGTCTGAACTGGGAAGATACTAGCTGCTCAATTTATAGCCTTTGTGTGGCCAGGCACATATGTAATCAGTGATGTTCCGATTATAAACAGATCGGTAATGTGGCAGGGAAGCCTTGAATCCCTGGCTCCACAGGGGTTGTTCATTCCACCAGTTCAGGCACGTCATCTAATTTTCTCAAGTCTGAATCCCACTTGCCATCTGCTTGCTCACTGTGTCATGAGGAGGAGGAAGGGGAGGTGTGGGGATGATGATGAGGTACTGCTGCTCCTGCTGCTAAATACTCTCCCTCCCACTCTTAGTCTTTATCAGCTCAAATAGTTCAGACCTACTGTGCTGCACCAGGGGATTAACTCAGCCACATGCATGCACTAGTGAAGGCTTTCTTTCTTAGATATGGGATAAGAGTCAAGCAGAAAAAAATCTATGTGCTCTCCAAAGGTGGTTGTGTTATGTAATCCCAGCACTGTAATCTCAGCAATCAACCACTGTACGTGACCCTAATGTTGCCTCGGCATTTCCAGGATGCCAGACCATTTAAAGTTTATATCTAGATATCACAACCCTAATCCTCACATGTCCTAAGCTTAATTTATGTCCTTAATTTATGACCAGCCTACACTCATTTGGATAGTAATAATTAGCTGATGCACCCCACTTTCCTTAGTTGTATTCCTGCGTGAATCATAGTGAATGCACTGTTTCAGTTCAGATAAGCAACCTTTTGAAAGGTATGGGGCGTGTGCATGTGTGTGCGTGTGAAAGAGGGCTTGAGAATCCAGAATGAAATAAGAGAAAATAAAAGTACAGTCCTCAACAGAGTTGTAGCCATCTAAGCCCATTGACTTCACTGGATTTAGAAGGGTGTAACTCAGTGGTCCCCAACCTTTTTATCACCGGGGACCAGTCAACACTTCACAAATTTACTAAGGCCCGGGGGGGGGGGGAGTAGTCTTTTGCCAAGACTACTTGCAATGCTCCACTTGCTTTCCCGCCAGCACCCCTGACTTCTTAACACCCGCTGGGGGGTGCTGCCAGCAGCAGCTGCACAGTGCCATGCCGAGGGGGAGCCCCAGCCATGGCGGCCGCTGGAGAGCACCAAAGGTGAGCCGGCAGCAGAGTGGCAGGGCAGACCCCGAGGCAGCAGCCGTGGAGGACGAGGAGGAGCCACGGCCCGGTACTGAATGATCCACGAACTGGTACCGGTCTCCGGACCGGGGGTTGGGGACCACTGGTGTAACTGATTAGGACTGCTCTATATGGGGAAGGTACTGGCAAACCACCCCATATTGAGTCTGCCATGAAAACGCTGGAGGGTGTCACCCCAAGGGTCAGATATGACTCGGTGCTTGCCCAGGGGATACCTTTACCTTTATAAAATGTTCATTGCAAAAAAAAAAATCTCAATGCAATCTAATCTCCTAACCATACAGAATTCAAAATAGAATTTATTGGCTTTGCAGGACTGAGAACAATATCATTCGAAGTATGTTGGCCACAGAATTATTTAGAGTTCAGTGAAACCTTTAATAAGTTTGATTTATGGCTTAAGGATATTTCAGACACAGACAACCTTTCTTGTGTATTTAAAGTGAACCAGAAAGTCCTCTTTTTTAAATGGTTTCAGTTCTGTCTGCCTAGGTCTGGATAGCTAGTAGTATCAAAACAAAACTCAGAAACCCTTGGGGGGGGGGGGACGTATTCCTGATTTCTGGTTGATACAACAAGCTTTTAATTTTTATTGTAAAACATAGCTATAATACCATAATAAACATCTTACTATGACTCAGTCTCCCATGTTATAATGTGCACTATTCATTGAGATTCATAGGGGAGATAACTTTCTATGGCTTTACAATATGGTATGCTACATCAATAGTGCATAAAGGCTCAAGCTGTCTGACAGTTCTAGGAGTAAAAGAACTCAAATGTGGACTTAGAATCATAGAATAATAGTTATAAAGTACCTCATGGGTCATCTAGTCCAACCCCCTGCACTATGCAGGACACTCACATCCCAATCACTCATCTACTGTAACCTGCCACCCCTTTGCCTTCACAGAATCAGCCTCTCCATCAGATGGCTATCTAGCCTCTGTTTAAAAATTTCAAAAGATGGAGAACCCACCACCACCCGAGGAAGCCTGTTCCACTGAGAAACTGCTCTGTCAGGAACTTCTTCTGGATGTTTAGATGGAATTTCTTTTCAATTAATTTCATCCCATTCATTCTGGTCTGTCCCTCCGGGGCAAAAGAGAACTATTCTGCTCCATCCTCTATATGACACCCTTTTAAATACTTGAAGATGGTTATCAGATCCCCTCTCAGTCGTCTCCTCTCTAGGCTAAACAGACCAAGCTCCCCCAACCTTTCTTCATATGTGTTGGTCTCCAAACCACTCACCATCTTTGTTGCCCTCCTCTGGACACGTTCTAGTTTGTCCAAAACTGAACACAGTACCAAAACTGAACACAGTACTCCAAGTGAGGCCGAACCAGAGCAGTGTAGACTTGTAGATCTCATGACAAAAATATGCAATCTATCACATTTCTGAGGACTCAATGGTAGCTAATGTATCCTCCAGCTTAAAAAAAAAAGATAGCAGAGACGATCTGGGAAATTACAGGTGAGTTAGTCTAATATTGATACCTGGTAAGTTGGTGGAACCTGTCAAAAAAGATAAAATTAGTAGGCACATTGGTGAACAAAAGCTATTGAAGAATCAGCATGGATTCTCTAAGGGAAGATTTTATCTCACTAACTTTTTAGAGTCCTTTGAGAGGATGAACAAACATGTGGACAAGGGTTACCCAGTAGATGCTGTTTATCTAGACTTCCAAAAAGCTTTTGATAAATTTCCTTACCTAGAGCTCCAAAGTAAACTCAGCAGTCATTGTCTAAGAAGACAAGTCCTGTTTTGGATTAAGAGCAGGTTAATTAGTTTAAGGTTACCAGATTTTAACATTGGTAAAGCGGGACACCACTGACCGGGGTGGTAGTGGTTCTTGATAAAAATGTGGTCTTTATGGAGCAACAAAAAGTTTCATAGAATGCATAGAATGCAAAAATAGTATTGTAATATATATATTTAAATTTCAACATAAGTACAAGTGAAGAGGAACTAAAGAGCCTGTTGATGCGGGTGAAGGAGGAGAGTGCAAAAGTTGGCTTGAAACTCAACATCAAGAAAACAAAGATCATGGCATCCGGCCCTCTCAATTCCTGGCAAATAGATGGGGAAGAAATGGAGATAGTGACAGATTATATTTTCCTGGGCTCCAAGATCACTGCAGATGGGGACTGCAGCAAAGAAATTAAAAGACGCTTGCTCCTGGGGAGGAAAGCTATGGCAAATCTAGACAGCATCCTAAAAAGCAGAGACATCACCCTGCTAACAAAAGTGCGTTTAGTTAAGGCTATGGTATTCCCAAGAGCCTCTTGTGGCGCAGAGTGGTAAGGCAGCTGCCTGACAGCTTTGCCCATGAGGCTGGGAGTTCAATCCCACCAGCCGGCTCAAGGTTGACTCAGCCTTCCATCCTTTCGAGGTCGGTAAAATGAGTACCCAGCTTGCTGGGGGATAAACGGTAATGACTGGGGAAGGCACTGGCAAACCACCCCGTATTGAGTCTGCCAAGAAAACGCTAGAGGGCGTCACCCCAAGGGTCAGACATGACTCGGTGCTTGCACAGGGGATACCTTTATCTTTACCTATGGTATTCCCAGTTGCAATGTATGGCTGCGAGAGTTGGACCATAAGGAAGGCTGAGCGTCAAAGAATTGAGGCTTTTGAACTCTGGTGTTGGAGAAGACTCTTGCGAGTCCCTTGGACTGCAAGGCGAACAAACCGGTCAGTCCTAGATGAGATCAGCCCTGACTGCTCTTTAGAAGGCCAGATCCTGAAGATGAAACTCAAATACTTTGGCCACCTCATGAGAAGGAAGGACTCCCTGGAGAAGAGCCTAATGCTGGGAGCGATTGAGGGCAAATGAAGAAGGGGGCGACAGAGAATGAGGTGGCTGGATGGAGTCACTGAAGCAGTAGGTGCAAACTTAAATGGACTCCGGGGAATGGTAGAGGACAGGAAGGCCTGGAGGATCATTGCCCATGGGGTCGCGATGGGTCGGACACGACTTCGCACGTAACAACAACAACAATTTGCCAGGTGCCCCCAGATGTCCCTCCAAAAGTGGGACGATCTGGTCACCTTTTCACAGTGGAAGGTGATAAGCAGTGCGGTACCACAGTTCTAGGTCCAGTGCTTTTAAGCTTGTTCATGAAGGATCTGGAGTTGTAAGTAGAGAAATGGCTACATTTGCAGATAACACTTGTTAAGGGCAGTGAGAACCAGGGAAGATGGTGAGGCCCCCCCAAGGGGATCTGTCAAGGCTGGGCAAATGGAAGGCAACTTGGCAAATTGGGTACAACATGGCCAAGTGCAAAATAATGCACATTGGAGCCCAAAATCCTAACTATACATATATGTTGATGTGGTCTGAACTGGCAGTAACTGACCAGGAGAGAGAGCTTGGACTCTTGGTAGATAACTCACTTAAAATGTCAACTCAATGTGCAACTGCAGTAAAGAAGTGCTGGGGATTATTAGGAAGGGGACTGAAAACAAATTAGTCAGTATATAAATCTACAGTGCTGCCTCATTTGCAATACTGTGTACAGTTCTGGTCACCACAGTTCAAAAAAGATATTCTAACACTGGAAAATGTCCAGAAAAGGGCAACTAAAATTATTAAGGCGATGCAACAACTTCCCTGTGAAGAACGGTTCAAGAGGTTGGGGCTTTTTCAGTTGGAGAAACAGTGACAGGGGTGACATGATAAAGGTTTACAAATATGCATAGGATAAAGAAAGTAGAGAAAGAAGTACTTTTCTCCCTTTCTCACAATACAAGAACTGGTGGGCACAATGAAATGAATAAACAGTAAGCTTACAATACATAAAAGTAAGTACTTTTATCTATTAAGAGTAATTAACATGTGGAATTCTCTGTCACAAAAAGTGGTGGAAGCTACAGGCATAGATAGCTTCCAGAGGGGATTGCATAAATGTGAGGCCCATTAGTGACTTAGCCAAAAGACATAGAACATGTGGCAGGGCTTCTGAAGTTCTGGCCCTGTTGGTGGATCTTCTGAGGGCACTGGGTTTTGGACACCGAGACAAATTGTTGGATTGGATGGGCCATTGTCCTGATTCAACATGGCTCATCTTATATTCTTAGGCCCATTCCGCACAGATTCATTGTAGCAGGAGTGTGGCAAATTGTAATCGCTACTAAAATGCAGTTATGCACAATGTCGTACACAATCTGCCACACTCCTGAAACCGATCAGCAAAAAGTGCTTCGTTGTAACACTTCCAGGGAAATCCCCAAAAGTGGATTCACCCTCTGGAAAGCGCTACACTCTTGCAACCAATCTGCAACAATAGCGGAAAAGTTCTGTGCATTACCATTGTTGCAGTTTCAGCAAAGTCCCTCCCCCTGGCTCTTTCCTCTGATCTTCTGGCGAAGTGATCGCCATTTTTTTTTTCTCAGAGCGAGCGGAGAGCAACGAACTGGTGAGCCTTCATTCACCCAGCGAGGCTTCCCCGGCTACAGTCCCTCCACAGAGCTGTTTTAAGTCACCAAGCACCACACAGCCCCGTTTTCTGGTTTCCTTTATTTTCGGCCGAAAATCGCGCCCGTGCACGGGGGGAGGGGGATGTTTTTTTCACTCAGGGGAGTGTGGCAACAATGAAACGGCAGCTCACACGCCACCTGCCAGCTAGATGGGTCTCTCCATTGCAACGAATCAACGCAGATTCGTTGCAACGTGTGTGTGTTTTTTTTAAACCTGCCTTAAAGGGAAAGGGGCTTTTTGGGAGCATTGGCTGCTCATTTGATTGATGGCCAGGAGCAGGACCAAGCTCGGCAAATATTGCTTCCTTCCTAGCGATTTTTGCCGAGACCGGAAACCTGTGGGAAACGATTGAAACGCAGCTGGATTCCACTACAAAGGCAGGTATGCATAACGACGAATTCCACTATTTTAAATGGTGATTTTTCGTTCAGCAAACAATTTGCTACAAGGATCCCGGTGCGGAAAGCCCCTATATATTATATCAAGTGAAGAAGTGTCAATTCTGTCAGACATAAGAACAGCCCTCCTGGATCAGACCAAAGGTCCATGTAGTCCAGCATCACTGCAGTGGCCAGATAGATGTTTCTGGAAAAGCTAAAAACTTGTCTTAATTGAAACAGCCCTTTCCTGTCTGTACTCTTTCTACCTGCTTTATCATCTGCTCTGTTCGTTCTGAAACCAATTTGCCACATTGATCCTGGTGCGGAATGCGCCTTATTAATGACAAAAGCACTATTGAGGTTTCCCAGGACTATTTGCTATTTCAGTTTTCCTCCTGAACTTGTTTTAAAGCAGTTTCCACTTCTGTCAAATTAATTACTTCCTGCTTACTTACTCATGAATGCATCCTCAATTAGTTTTTGTTTGGGGGTGGGGAGGAGCAATTTAATTGCTGCTTTTCTCTTTGCAGGAAAAGCAATTGTTAATTCATTCTTTTTATAATTGCAAAATTACTATAATAAATAAAAGAAAATGAATGAGTAATGAAACCTGGGAAGGAATGCAAAGTCAAAAAGAAGTCTGATAATAAATTAATATTAATATCTCACTCTTTAGGCAAGTGTCTCCAAATCATGTAAATCAAGAGACAGAGGCCTCTGCCTTAAGCTGACGTGGTTTACTTTAGTTGATAATTTTCTGAAAAGATTACTTTTATTATTATGAAATCCCAAAAATAAGTAGACACATAATGTAGAGGAAAAAATAAATGTTGGAGATCAGCCTAGAAGTCAGTATTTATATCCCATTGAGGCCATGCTGGTCTTCTTTTGAAACTTGTGTTCCTGCAGCGAGGGAGAGGATTTGGTAGGGGAAAGGCAGAAGAAACTGGGCATCCTTTGTTTTGAGATTAAGATTGTAATCCTATGCACATTTATTTTGGATTAGTCACATTCATTTTAGTGGGGTTTCTGAGTAAATATAGATTGTTTACAGGTGCAGGGAAAATATTCACAGCACTCTGATTATGCCTGTGGTACTCACACACTCGAAATCAAAATCTATATGCCCACTCTGGTCTTACATTAGGAGGGGCAAACCACCCCGTATTGAGTCTGCCATGAAACCGTGGAGGGCGTCACCCCAAGGGTCAGACATGACCCGGTGCTTTGCACAGGGGATACCTTTCCCTTTTTACCACTTTAGATTGCAGACGCCAATGCATCTATTTGTTTAATCACTTTTTCCTCCCCCTCAGCAGGAATCCAGAGTGGCTCAGAACATCATTTCCTCTCCCACTCCCCATGTTCTCCACCCTTTGCTGTAGGTGTCGCTGAGGGTACGTGGCGGGCCCAAAGCGGACTTCCTTATTTCCAAGTTGAACCCTGACTTGCGCTCCACGCCACGAACGGGGCAGCGGTTGCGACGGGATCGCCCTCCCAGCAGGGGCAGCAGGCGGCTTCCGAGAACTCCTCCTCGAGCGGCACCTCTCGCCAGAAGCGGGCCCTGACGAAAACGCATCTTCGGAAAATGATTGGCCGGGCCGGGAAGGGGGCGCGGCGGGTGGGTGACGTCTGGCCGAGGGGGCGGAGCCACGCGGGGTGACACGTCGGACGGCGCCGGAGGCTGCTCCTCGGGAGGCGCGGGAGTGCCGCCTTTCTCTCTTTCCCCCCCGCTCCCGCGAGAGCAGGACGGAGCCCCCCCCCCAACCGCCTCCGCCACAGGGCTGGACGTAACGGCCGGACCGACGCGCGCCCCACAGCCGAGCACGCCCCCTCGGTTGCCCGGCAGCCGCCGCCCCTCCCCCGGCTCCGGGCTCGCTCCTTTCCCCCTCCCCGCCTCCTGCAAGCTGCTCTCCCCTGGTGGCCTCTGCCCGCCTGACGCGGGGACCTCAGTTCCCTGCCCCACAGGTGTGCCCTCCCGCCCGCGTCGTGGGACCCTGCTGCCTGCCTGCCTGCCTGCCTGCCTGCCTCAGTGGTGCCCTTTCCGGCCCTCCGAGCGCGCCGGTGCCATGCGCTTCTCCTTGGTCCTGTCCCTTCTGCGCCCCGTGGGGCCCGTGGTGGTCGGGGTGTCTCTGGGGTTCACGCTCAGCCTCCTCAGTGTGACCTGGGTGGAGGAGCCTTGTGGGCCCAGCCAGGGAAGCCTACGAGATGGGGGCCTGGAGCAACAGCAACAAGGAGGCCAGGGCAATGCTGCCCGCAAGCCCAATTCGGTGCCCGGGGGATTGGGCACGGAGCCTGAGCAGAATTGGGAGCCCCGTGTCCTGCCCTACAAGCCTCCAAACCCAGGCAAGGCTGCTAAGAAAACTATCAGGTAACTATGGGGAAAGTGGGTGGATAGATACAGGTGGGGGCACAGGGTATGGGTCATAGTGAGTCAAGCAAGATGTCCTTCAGTTCCTTTCTAGTTGCCCCAGTGTAATTGATGTTACCTTGGGTTTTGGACTTGAGCAACCTTGGTAAACTTCTCTTAATGCATGAAGGTGCATAGAGCTGTGGAAGATATCTGGGATTGCTTCGCTGCTGTGGTTCAGTGTGTGACTTTACAATGTCACATTGCCTGTTTATGCATTCATAAAGGAGCTGCACACAGACACTTTTGTACATTGCCATTCACTTGAGCTTGTTGAATGAAACTAGTGCCGGGTATCATTTTTATTGTGTTCACTCTCCACAACAACCCTATGAGGTAGATTATTAGAGAGTTAAGTGGGGGTGAATTAGCCAAGTCCATCCGGTGAACACCTGGTATAGGTGGAACTTGGAGTTATGTGCCTCCTAGATCTGAAGTCAAACATCCCCCTGACTAGGTGAGATCAACAATTCCATCAATGTAACTGCACAGAAGTCCACAATTCTTTGGCTGTAGATCTTCTAGTGACAGTTTTATTAATTTATTTATTTATTTTGAATTCTGCCTTTTTCTCCATTGGGGACCCTAAGCAGCTTACATGGTTCTCCTTCCCTCCATTTTTCCTCACCACAACCGTGTGAAGTAGGTTAGGCTGAATAGAATGCTCTGTTGGTCTGAGGTCATCCTGCAAGCTTCCATAGCAGTGTGTGGATTTGAACCTGGGTCTCCTGGATCCTTTTCTGACACTCAAACCCCTCCACCAGCCTGAAGGTTGTGTCCTAAGAAAATTCTGAATCCCTTACAAGGGGTGGTTGATGGTATGACTTTTGTAGAGAAGGCCGTGTCTAGTTATGGAATAAATTTTCTATATAGGTTTTTCCTGGCAGAGGGGTAGTGAGCATTATGGAATCTCTGGATCCCATTCCCATTGTTACACTCATTTCTCCTTTATGAACTCCCTCAGGAAAGTTTTGGTCTTTTGCTGTAGCTGCTCAGGAAGTCCTTCTGTACAAATAATTTCCTTTTCAAGGAGGAGGGCGGGGTTTGGAGGTGTGGTGATGGCTGCTAGTACCATTGACTAAGGATGTCTGTGATGTCTCTTTTAGCATGGTCTGGATGGATAACTACTAAGGACTGCCTCACACAACTGTTGCTTTAGCTCAGTGGTCCCCAACCTGCGGGCCGCAGCCTGGTGCCGGGCCGCGAAGGCCATGGCGCCGGGCCGCGGCTCCCTCTCCCCGCCCCCCCCCCCCCGCAGTAAAAAACTTCCCAGGCCGCAAGCTTGCGGCCCGGGAAGCTTCTTACTGCGGGAGGGCGGGGAGAGGGAATCGGGGCTGGGCCGCACCCATGCGGCCCGATGTGCGGGCGCGGCTCGCGGGCGCGGCCCGATGCGGGGGCACGGCTCGCGGGCGCAGCCCGATGCGGGGGCGTGGCCCGGGGCCGCGCCCCAATGCCCTGCCAGTCCCCAACCTCAGAAAGGTTGGGGACCACTGCTTTAGCTAATGAGAGCTTCTCCAGACAATTTTTGATATGTATTAATTATACAGGCTTCTCTTCTTCAAAACTAAAAAGTAGATTTCTTGTACAGAAAACATTTTCCTCCATTGCAACAATACAACCCTTTTCTGTTAGGTCTAGTGAACATTTTGGTAGTCCGCTAGCAAAAAATATCCTGTAGAGATTAAAATAGATTTGCTTTTGCTTTGCAGACTATCAACATCTGAAAAACATATTATATACAGATCTAGCTAAAAAAAATGAGTAGTCAAATTAAAATTTCCTAAACAGCAAGAAACATTTTGGAAGGAGCATTATAATTAGGCAGATGGCAGGAAGGAGGAAACTTCTACCTGCCTAGAAACAAAAGAAATGTTTTTGCCTTGTGATTGATACTTACGTAGATGGTCAGGTGCCAGACAAATCAAATAAAAAAGTGCGATATTGTGATAGAAGAGATCCCATCACTGGTGGTCACTCACCTCATCTCAGAAATTTGGGGCAAATACCTGAATGCCAGATCATAACTGACTGGCAGTTCTTTTAAATATGTTACTCTTAGGCTGCATAGATACTGAGATGTGATCTAAATTGAGCCTAGAAGTGAATTGGCAGTCATTGCAAATCCTTCAAAATTGGTATGATGTATTTTATGTGCATTGCTGTAATGAACAACCTTGCCACATTTCACTTTTGCTGGAGCTTCAGAACAATCTTTAAAGGCAGCCCTATGCAGGCTGCACTGAAATAATCTAGGCTGACTGTAAGTGATGAGTACATGTAGCCAAGTTATGCAGGAAGGGCTGCAGCTGGCAGACCAATCAAAATTGGCTAGACTTGTACTTCCATTTTAAAACCTGGACCTAATCAGACTGCAAACCTTCAGCAGAAGTCCCATCTGGAATAGTTCGCCCCATTTCTAGTGAATTAGGGCGAATGAGTGGTGATGGAGTCATCTGTGTGCTCTAGTCTAGCATACTCTCATATCCTGATGTGATATGAGATCCTCACAAATACGTACTTCATTGAGAGACTAGGGCAGAGTCTGCACTTACTTTGTTTATTCCATTGTCAATCCTGTTGAATTCAGATCGCTTTGAACTCGGATCTTCCTCCCCCCCCCCCCATTGAAACAGGAAAGTCTTCTGCACATGGTTAGGGCGGCTCAGAAGGTGGGGGGGAGCCAAGGCTCTTTCTTTCTTTTCTTGAAGGGTGGGGGGAGAGGAGCCAAGCAGGGAGCCTCTTTCTTTTCTTGGAGGGGAGGGGGAGAGGATTGAAAAAGAGGGAGGAAAAATCCAGGACAACAGAAGTTGAGAGAAATTAGGGGCTTCTCCTTTAAGGCAAGCGTGTCACATGACCAGGTGTTGCCTATCAGAGGTTCTCTACCACGGAGCTTTTTTTCCAATCTGGATATTCAGGCTTAAAAGCAGTCTGAGATATTGCACAATAAAGGTAGGGTCACTCCGGATCAGTCCTTCTTGCTACAGAAGGAAAATTTAAATTGCCCCAAATCCAAACGGAAATCGCATTCTGTGTAGAGGGCAGGGACTGAATCGATCTGGGGTTGGAATAAAAGCTCCGTGCAGTTTACACCTAGGACTTGCTGAGAAGGGAGCCCTGTATACAAGCACATGATATAATAAATGAATGTCCTTTTCAGCAATGTGCATGGGACAGTTGTGCTTCTGAAAAGTAGCTCCATGGGCCTTTTTGCATGTGCATCTGCAGCTGTAAGGGACACCATACATAGTAGACACACATGCAAATTCATAATGCATGAGGATACTGCTGGTGAAGAACATTTGCATCACTATAAATCAGTTCAATCTAAAACAGCAATAATAGTCATTGTATAAACCCGGCTATGGGCTGGCTTTTAAGGCAAGTTGAGAAACAATTTTTCAGATGGTTGGCATGCTGACTCAGCACACCAAAACCTACAAACCATGCCATTTTTTCCTTGTCCAAACTGTGGGCAGAAAATTAATAACTCTGTGTGTTTGACACTGGTGAAATGGGGGAATTATTGTATAGCTTTGTACCTCTTCGATGAATATGGATTCCTTTGTTTCCAATTTAGCACCAAAACTGGTAGGAGGAGTAACTGGAATTCAGTCACTCTCTGGCTCCAGTCTTAAATTCACTTAAACTGTCTAATTTGCCACTCACCAGTGTGAGTAGTTATTATCCTCAACTGACCATTTCTGTGTGGGATTTGCTATATTTTTTCTTGGAAGGAAAAAGCAGACCATGTGTGCAGTCCGTAGTGGTCCATCCTGAACTGTCTGCTTCCATGGATATAGGGAATGGGGAAAGTGAATTGGAACTTGCTCATACCATATTGCTTTACCTTAGCTATGGAAGGTAGTACAAAGACCTGTCTGAGGTAGTGGAGCAGGATGGCTTTCTTTTCTGGGCTCCCAGGTCTAAGGGAGGTGTAGTGATCCCACACCTCTTATCAATGCTGATACCCCTGACATGCACACACACCCCACCTCCCAGCCCAAGGAGGATGTGATAGTGACAGAAGAAGGGAAAGGGGCAGGCCTCTATCCTTTAGGACTCTTTTATTAACTACTGAAGGCCAAGCTGCAGTCTTTCCAAGCAAGTGTGTTTAATAAAAGGGAGTGAGTCTCTAAAGTCCCATGGCACTTATTTGTCTGCTCTGAAGGTTACATTTGGGCTTACTGAATCTTATCTCTAGGTTCAGCTGGTTTGCATCTCTTGAGAGTCTGCTGCTTATCTTATCTGCTCATATATTTTTGAGGTCATTCTGCTTGTCCTGTGATTAACCATGTTCAGGAACATCCTCGTGGTAGCTTTCCATGTCCTTATTTAACAGTGTAATTTACAAATCAGAATATGGAAAGTAGAAGGCATCCCCCCTACCCCATGGCACACTCCCATGCTTCCTCTGGAAAACCAGTCAGTAAACTCCCTCCCTCCCCCCTTTTCCTTTCCTTTTCCTTTCTTCTCTTTTCTTGATGTAGTGTGGCTCCAAAGGCCAAGGCTGACACAAAGCTTTGAGAAGAGAAGGGAACAGAGAGTCAGGATGAGCTGTGTTCCCCTCATGGATAGGAATGAGGGTGTATGAGAGAGGCCCAGTTTAGGAGACTTACTGCTCTTATTTGTGCACGTTCCTTTTACCAGCTGCCCAGTTCCTTGCTGCCTTTCATTAAGCAAGCTCTACTGAGTCTGATTGCCTTGGGGGCGTCTGTTTGTCTCCAAGCCCACATGTAAGACCTGTTGGTTACTCACCCTGCCCGCTGGCAATCCGAAAGTTATTTAGGCCTTGCATTTATCACTGGTGGTGTGTCTTTGTAAGGAATTGTCCTACCTCCTACAAGGCTATGAGTTATCAAGTATTTATCTTTAACAGCTTTGTTTCATATCTTATTCTCAGAGTCTCCTGTCCCCCCCTCCTCCAACACCGTTTCAGGTCTCCCATTTCTCCGGTTCACAGCAGTGTTGCTATTCTGAGGGCACCAGTCTTGTATCTGTTCCCTGAGCTCTTCCTGGTCCTTGTGTGTGGAGGAAAGGCCGGTTTAACTTTCCATCTATTTTATTATCCTATCTTCCAGGCTTCTCATGTTCCCCCTTTTTTAAAACCTGTGCCCAGTAGTCAACATCTGCCTGCTGGCTGAAAACCAATGTTAGGGATTTGGGGCCCAGGGATGAGGGACTGAATGAGCAGTGTTGTCTTGTAGAGGGAGTAGGTGGGTGGGATGGGCAGGAAGTAGAGGGGTTGAATGAGCCTAGTGTGTGAGCGAGGTCAGAGATTGGGGAGGGGGGGCAGGAGGAATTATTTCCTGCTGTATTTGAATAATTAAAACCTGAAACTAATTGCAAGTGACAGGCCAGCTGCCTTACAGTCTCCACTGCAATATCACTGTGAGCCACATAGACCTCTTGTCTGTTGCTTGACTGGTGCATCTCATAGCCTCCTCTTCTGACTGTTGAAAGTCCTAATCCTTGCAAGGTGTTTGTGTATATATTTGTGTTTGCCTCTGTCTTTGTTACCTCTTGAGGCATTGTGGTTAATTCCTTAGACTCTGGACTTCTGGTCTTAGATGTAACAAAAATAACTAAAACTCCCCCTTCCTCTCATGAGATGCACACGATTGTTGCTCTCTCTTGCTACTATTGAAAGGACAATGCAGTATTAGAGGCAGGTCAATCTGTTTGCTGTGGCTGGTTATCTCTCTGCGTTTTAGTGTAATTGTGACATGAAAAGCTTTGGGCCCAATCTTTCAGAAATGCAAAATGAATCCCAAACAAGCCATTCTGTCTTATCTTGGAAATTGTACTGGGCTATTATTAGACAATACATGGAGTACCTGGCCTTCCTGAGGACTGCTGTTGGTGCTTGGGAGTATGTTCAGATTTTCTGTTTGGAAATAGTCATGTGGGAAGAAGAGAGAGAAATCTGGGAGCGGTGAGGTTGCTCCCTTCTATGCTATCTGCTGCTATAACATTCTGCAAGGGAGCTTTTTAGTATTTAGGGTGTGGAGATGTAAAATAATTGCAGTCTTTACTCACTTATTCCACTGAATCCAGATATTTTCTCTCAAATTCGTAAATTCTTTCACACATGCACACAGCTGCTTTCCTATGAGTGTGAATATCAGAACTGTCTGGATCTACTCTATTCAGTTGTCATTTTCATTTTGACTGGGAAAGTAGTCCTCGTACCACCCACAGGTGTGTGTGAATGTCTCCAAAATTTCTCTCTCAGTGGTGTCTTTCATCCGATATTTAGAAGAGCATTGGGACTAGAATGCTTGGAAATGTAGAGCTGACCTTATCCTTTCTCAATAAAGTAGGGGACATAGGTGGTGAAGAAGAACAGATTGTTTTTCCACTGCTTGGTTGTTTCACCTTCTTTCTCTCTCTCTCTCTCTTTTGATGTCTGTTCCGGCCATTCCCAAAGGACTCGCTATATCAGCACAGAGCTCGGCATGCGACAGCGCCTTTTTGTTGGTGTGTTGACCTCAAAGAATACATTGCACTCTCTGGCTGTGGCAGTGAATCGCACATTGGGCCACCGGTTGGAACGTCTAGTTTATTTTACAGGCACCCGGGGGCGCAAGGTACCACATGGCATGACAGTAGTGACACATGGTGACGAGAGGCCCATCTGGAACATGTACCAAACAGTCAAGTACGTGCTGGACCATTATATGGCTGACTTTGACTGGGTTTTCCTGGTGCAGGATGACACCTACATGGAGGCATATCGTGTCAACCGCTTGGCCTCTCATCTCAGCATTGACACGCTATTGTACATGGGTCGGCCTGAGGAGTTCATTGGTGGGGACACTCAAGGACGATACTGTTACGGGGGCTTTGGCTACCTGCTCTCCCGGGCCCTGCTGCTGCGCTTGCAGCCTCATTTAGAAAGCTGCCGAAATGACATCCTGAGTGCCCGGCCGGATGAGTGGTTGGGGCGTTGCATCATTGACTACACAGGAGTGGACTGCGTGGCAGAGCATGAGGTGAGTCATTGGTCCCCTACTCTCTCCTGCTGCTTCCCTTGTGACTTATTCCATCCAGTGGAAAGTGTCACATCTGTCACAAGCATACACTGGCTGCATAGCAAAACACTCTCCTGTCTGGGCTCTTAGCACATGTGTTGATAACTTTAGTTTTTCCAGAACCCAACTGGACACTGGGAACTTAACATAGACCTCTGAGTGAAGGGGATGGTAGTGCTACCTTTCCAAGGTCTGTCAGCTGGTTTCAGCCTTGGTACCTTTGAAACATGGTTGACTTTTTGTTGTTTTCCAGACCATTTTTAATATTTTACATTTTCTCGAATTTCATGATGCCATTCCCCTGGCTTGGTTCCTATGACACCGTTCCTTTCCTAGCTCTCTCTGGGTTTTTCCACTGTGGCGCTCACTTACTCTGCTGCTAGTACTTCCATGTGCGCAAGAGCAACATTCTTCAAGGAACCATCACAAAAGCAGAAGCTCCAGGAACAGGGGATGTAAGCACTTTTGCCTTCACATTGGCCAAGAGAAGTGGGCATCTGAATAATATATCCCCTGTCTTTTCCTCCTTCTCATTTCCCTGACAAACTGAGCCTTTAGCAACTTCTCAGCCAAGGCAAGTGAGTTCTCTTTAGTATCTGGAGCAAAGAGAAAATGTTTTAACAGTGAACAATTTGGAAAGAGGAACCCTAATTTAATCTAGGCTTTTATTTATATAGTATTTATAGACCTCTCTTGAATCAGAACCAGCTTGTAGGTAACTCCCATCTAGGAAACAAGGATCCCAACTAAATGGTGGCAGCAGGGTGAGCATCAGAATAAAGAAGGCAAACAAAATTCCTGAAACATACTTCCATTGAACTGTTAAAGGCACAGTTTTCACTCCTCTCTGCAAAGAGAGGACAGCTTGTTCCTGCCCTGCCTTTGAGTGGAGGGAATTGCAGAGATCTCACAAGACTACACAAAACAGTACATTGCAAGATGAATTCTTGATTACTCTTGCTGTCTAGATGAAAATTGAGCTTTTTTAGAAGTAGGTTTTATTTTAGCGACAGCTAGAGGAGGATACCAAACAGTACGTTAATTTATGTGTCAGCCTGAATGACATTAATTGGTCTGTTTGCTTTGTCTTCCTGCTTCTCCCAGGGCCTTCATTACCATTATTTTGAGCTTGGAAAGAACACGGATCCCGAAAAGGAGAGTGACCCACGGTTCGATGCAGCACTCACAGTACACCCAGTGTTGGACCCTGTACAGATATACCGGCTACACAGACATTTTGCACAAGTGGAGCTGGAACGCACTTACCAGGAAATACAAGAGCTCCAGGTAAGGAATGTAAGATGCATCATGGAAGAGTGAAAAAAGTCTGAACATGTCATGGACTGAGCTGAGGTGGTTATTCTAATGCTCCTAATACACCCCAGGCTTCATCCAGGACCAAATACCTCAAAATGTTAAAATCAGAGTCCAGTAGCATCTTTAAGACCAACATAGATTTATTCAAGGCATAAGCTTTCGTGTGCAAGCACTCTTCGTCAGACTATGATCTTCTTTCATGACAGGGAATATATAGCAAAAATCAATTCTGTTACATCTGTGACACAACCAAATACAGCCAATGATAATCCTTTGTCAAAACAGCCAATCAACCCCCTAGAATTCAGTGTACTTTACAAAGAGAAACCAAAATGCTGCTATTAGAGATCAAAGGCTATTTCTAGGCTATCTTTGAGGCTATTTTGAACAGGTCAAAATATTGTGAGTTCTGTAATGAAAACTCATTATATATTTTTAAAAACGCAGTTAAATCATCTCTCCCCTTATGGTCCCGATTAGGACCCCACATTTGGTTATTGCATTTAAAAATAACAACAACCCTGGCAGCTCTGATATTCATTGGAAGTCAGTCAGGTTTAAATCCACACTTAGCCATGAGATTTACATCAGCCAGCCAATGCTTGTGTATCTGTCTCCTCCCAGAGTTCTCTGTGTGTGCATAATTAACTGAGTCATTATAAGTCAGAAGCGACTTGACTGCACTCAGTTAATTAATGCCCTCCAGAATGTTCCAACTCCCAATGCTAGGTGGCCTTTTAACTTCTATCTTCGCCAGGCAAGGTTACTAGTGCCCTATCTGACCTAGGAGTATCTAGTCACAGTGATCCATGCAACCATTACCTCCAGGCTGGATTTCTATAACTCATTGTATATGGGCCTGCCCTTGTCCTTGACCTGGAAATTACAACTGGTGCAAAATACGGCTGCTAGGGTCTTCATGAGGACACCTTGGAGGACCCGTATCCAGCCTACACTGAGGCAGCTGCAGTGGTTACCGGATCGAGTTCAAGGTTTTGGTTTTGACCTTTAAAGCCATTCCCTGTCTGGGCTTAGTGTCCTTGAGGGACTGCCTACCTATGCCCCGCACTGGGTTTTGCGCTCTGCAACTGCTAATAGGTTGGAGGTCCCCAGTCTGTGGGAGGTTTGCCTGGCCTCTACCAGAGCCAGGGCCTTTTCATCCCTGGCCCCTTGCTTGGTGGAATGAGTTCCTGGGAGATCTGAGGACCCTGACAGAACTGTCAAAGTTCCTCGGGACCTGCAAGATGGAGCTGTTCCTCCAGGTGTTTGGTTGAGGACAAGCGGAATGGAAGATCGGGCTTATGTCAAGCCATAAAATATAAAGATACCTGAGAATGTGTTTGAAAATACTAAAGAATTCTAATTTTTACCTAATACAGTTGTTGAATAGCTGTGTTAAATTACATAGATTAACATGACATATTTTCTTTGTGCTGCTGTAAACTAATATTTGAGTGTAGTGCTTTGGTTACAATCAGTGTTTAAATGAGTTGTATAGTGCCCCTGCAAGTTGGCACAGGGGGTGCTTTACGTAAAAAATGACAAAGAATGACATATGTAATTGAAATTAAAATCCATTTAAAACTAATTAAAAATGAAAACCCATATTAAAGTCATGTTTCAAGAAATGGGAAGAAGAGAAGAACATTGGGTGTATCCAGTGCTGCTGTGAAAAATGAGTTTATGGGAGTGATTTTTAATGCCTTTTCTTCCCTACAGCCCCTCCCCATGCCCCCCAAGATTCTGCTGAGGATCAGGAGACCCTCCATTACAGTATGCCATATGATACTAAGTGCTGCGTGAAAAGGGGTGACAGGATGCTGTTTCTGTTGGCTGCAGAGGAGAGGACACACAGCAATGGGTTTAAACTTCAAGTACAACGATATAGGCTAGATATCAGGAAAAACATTTTCACAGTCAGAGTAGTTCAGCAGTGGAATAGGCTGCCTAAGGAGGTGGTGAGCTCCCCCTCACTTGAAGTCTTCAAGCAAAGGGTGGATACACACTTTTCTTGGATGCTTTAGGACGCTTAGGGCTAATCCTGCGTTGAGCAGGGGGTTGGACTAGATGGCCTGTATGGCCCCTTCCAACTCTATGATTCTATGATTCTAATCAATAAAAATTCCCCTGCCTCCCTCTTGCATAGGGAGAGCTAGTGAGGGAGAATGATTCTTGCTGATTTTCCCTTCTCATTACATTTCCCCCTTTCCTGCTGTGGCATACTGTTCAAGGGGCTTCCCTTTGCGGGGACTAATAAAAATATCTTCCACAAAAATATTGTTGCACAAAAGCATTGGATGCAAATTGTATTCTTTGGGACACTTGCAGTCAGTGTCCCGAAAATGAGCCTGGGGAACTGGCAAAGTCTCCCAGTTAAAAGTAGAGAGGAAGGAAGCACACACTCATTGGAGGGGAACTGTGGAGCCTGTGAAGGGTACTGAATTTGCCCTGAAAAGAAGTCACTCGCTGAGGTTCTGTAACTTGGCAGCATAAGGTGTGATCCTTGAACAGCAGGTTGAGCAGTGATAAACACCAGGGTGAAATTGATTGCAGTAACTTCTATTGGGATATGCTATGTAAACCATTGTAATCTGCTATAAATCAGTGAAACTGTTTTGGTTAATAATAGCGGCATTGTACATGTACAGCTATGAAAAAAATATTAAAAGGTTATACATCTTTCCCCCTGGGCCATGGGGGAGGGTCTTCTTAAAGATGAAGAAGAAGAGTTGGTTCTTATATGCCCCTTTTCTCTACCCGAAGGAGGCTCAGTGTGGCTTACAGTCACCTTCTCTTTCCTCTCCCCACAACAGACACCCTGTGAGGTGGGTGAGGCTGACAGAGCCCTGATATCACCACTCGGTCGGAACAGTTTTATCAGTGCCATGGTGAGCCCAAGGTCACCCAGCTGGTTGCATGTGGGGGAGTGCAGAATCGAACCTGGCATGCCAGATTAGAAGTCCGCACTCCTAACCACTACACCAGACTGGCTCTCCATATCAAAGTATACAGTTGTACGTGGTCACAGTCACTCACCTCCATATCTTGACATGTTAGCCTTGCAGACCAAGACCTCTCCTCCAGGGTAACTGGGCAAAAGTGACAGAAAGAAATTAGGATGCCCAGAATTCAGATATGTGCCTTCAGATCTCAGGGTGCTGTTGCAGTCTGTCTGTTTAGGGGGTGTGCAAGTTTGACAATCAGGAAAATAAAAGGGTATTTCTTACACCTTCCCCCCCCCCCATGAGGCTATGAATGCTCTGGGTGCGTGTGCATGTGTGTCTGGGTTTTGACATCCCAAGAAGCAATAATTCCTGACTAATCCGGCATAATTCTTTACTTGTACAACAAATCTAGGTTGATGGGAATCTATTTGATGCTGCTGTAACAATCAGTCTTACAGGTGCCACGGGCATTCATTTTGTTCTTGCCTCAGTGGCTACTTGTGTGGGGTTTGATTTTCTTTTTATATAGCTGTCTACTGTGTGTGAAACATGGAATACACATTTGTTCTTGAGGGTATTGGCTGTCAGGATTTGACAGATGAATAGGTTACTTGGCCATTAATGATTGCAGAGCCCAAGAACCTGGAGCCAGGAAGTTCTTGATGGGATTTGATCAAAAGAGTGGCCTATTTAATTTTCATGACTGGAGCCTTCAGTACAAAAAGGGATGGTGATAGACTGTGCAGCATAGAAGTGGTACAATCTCTACCGGCTTTGAGGGATGAAGGTTATAGGCAAATGGCTGTATGCAATTATGCATAATGTTTATATTACCACCATAAGTCCTGTTCATTTCACATAGACATCTGGTATGTTGTGTATTGTAGGTTCAAGTCTCTTGGGTAAGGGTGTCAGGTGCTGTGCTGCTGACTAAACACCTTTCCTTGTCTTGCGGTTCTCACCATTTTAGCTCAGTTTAAGACGGTATCTTATACAACCCTCGGCCCTAAAATGGATCCAAGATCCTGAGCTAGGATTGTACTGTGAGACTGTAGCATGAGATTCCCTCCCACCTCCACAAAATGTTTAGCAACAGGGTTCTCCTGGATTTATCATCTTAAAGGATGATTAGCAATCTTTAATTCTGAAAATACAAAAGAATAAAAGAGTTGAGATTGATCTTTGAATATCACCAGCAAACCAGAGAAAGACCTACAGAAATATTTATCTTTCATTGAGATAAGTTAGTTTCTTTTCTGAACCAGACCGAATGAAATACAAGTGTGAGAAAGTTAACTATACAATTACTGTGAAAATAAACACTAAAGTTATCAAAGTAC
Source organism: Paroedura picta (assembly GCF_049243985.1). Classification (NCBI taxonomy): domain Eukaryota; kingdom Metazoa; phylum Chordata; class Lepidosauria; order Squamata; family Gekkonidae; genus Paroedura; species Paroedura picta. Next base: position 74,470,225 of record NC_135370.1, on the reverse strand, counting down.
CTATAGTTGTTTTTAGAAAGTAATAATATTTAAAAACAAGTCAGTTTTCAGCTATTTGTCTCACAGTTTTTAGGAACAATCAAACAAGTCCAAAAAAATCTCATGTGTTCTCCTTTTGAAACTTCCATCCAGAGAAATCTGATTTACTTGTCACAAGATGTTTTGGAACAGACCTACTTCAGTAGACAGGCTCTATTCCATTATGCCCACTCCAAGGGCTTCCCAACTCCTGGAGAGGCCTCTCTCTCCCTCTCTCTCTCCTAGCCATAGCCACCACTGATCTTTACATGGAATTGCCTGCTGAGGTGGTCTGAACTCTCAGTTTCCATTTTCAATTCTGAGACCTTGCCTCTGTGTCTCCTGCTGCCTAGCACCTGGCCACCATGGGGGCAATTTGTTGCCAGGGCCAATGGCCAGCATCCCTCCCTTCCTAGGGCTCCTTTTACAATAGAATACATAAGATAGTGGTGGTTTATATGATAAAAATAATATTTTCCAGCATATAAAGTATAAAATATTTATTTAAAAGAAAATATTGATTGGAGGAGGCTCTCTGTACCACATAGACCTCTACCTGTCAGATCTCAGAAGCTAACCAGGGGTGACCCTGGCTGGTATTTGGATGGGAGACCTCCAAGAATTTAGGTGGTAGTTCCTCCAAGGAACACTAGGGGTTAAGACATGGAGGTAGGGAATGGCAAACCACCTCCAGCCAGCCCTTGCCTGGCGGTCAAACAATCCTCTGATCTCTTGGCTACACTGCAAACGCCATATGGTAAATAAAACTTCCCTATCTAGGACACACTATTTTAAAAAGAGTATATTGAGGAAGAGCAGGGGCAGTCAATTGGCAAGTTGTTACTTCCTCAGTGTTGCATAACAGCTATCCCCGTTAATACCAGATGCTGGTTAGTGGGAAGAGAAGTTCTGGACCTCCCAGTGCACAGTTCCTACAAAGGCTAGGTATTGGGAGTGGTTGAATACACACACACAGAGAAGCCCCTCTGGGATATCCTTGGAGGGCATGGTGGAATAGGATCTGCAGACAAGGCAAGATTGTTTTTTCACAGTAGTTAATAAGCTAAATTCAGATTATGATTTGATGGGCACTTTTTTTTGGGGGGGGGGGCAATGTCTGAACTTAGCCTGTTAATAGAAATTGCTCTTTACCATGGAGATCTCAGTGTCTGCTTCTAGTCCTTTTGAGATCTGTCAAAAGGTTTTGCTGAACCTGTTTTGACCTTGTTATGCTTTCTGTCCCTACAGCTAGAGATTCAGAATACCAGCAGTCTGTCTGCAGATGGTGAGTTGAGTGCCACGTGGCCAATTGGCATTGCACCCCCTTTCCAACCAAAGACACGGTTTGAGGTGCTGCGTTGGGATTACTTTACCGAAGAGGCAGCCTTTGCCTGTGTGGATGGAGCTCCAAAGTGCGAGCTCAGAGGAGCAGATGCAGCTGATGTGGCAGACGTGGTTGCTGCAGCTGTAGAAGAGCTGAACCATCGATACCAGCCGGTGCTACACGTGCGCAAGCAGCAGTTGCTGAATGGGTACCGCCGCTTTGACCCTACCCGAGGCATGGAGTACACTCTGGACCTGCAGCTGGAGATGGTGACTCAAAAGGGGTACAGCCGTTCCCTGGCCAAGAGGGTCCATCTGCTGCGCCCACTCAGTGAGGTGGAGATCATCCCTATGCCCTATGTCACTGAGGCAAGCCGAGTTAATGTCATCCTTCCACTAACCGCCCCAGAGCGGGACTATGCCGCCCGCTTTCTAGAGGTCTATGCTAGCGCCGCCTTTGAGAATGCAGAGAATGCTGTGCTCACCTTTCTTTTCATCTATGATCCCTTTGAAGCACAACAGGTGTCTCAGAATGACGTCTTTGGGGCAGTGAAAGCACGTATCGCAGAATATGAACGACGGTATACCCAAGTGAAGATCCCCTGGATCAGTGTCAAGACAGATGCACCTTCCCAGATCAAGGTTATGGACATAATCTCCAAGAAGCACCCTGTAGACACACTCTTCTTTGTGGCTGGTGTGAGCACAGAGGTCACGACAGAGTTCCTCAACCGCTGCCGCATGAACACCATCAATAGCTGGCAGGTCTTCTTCCCCATCCATTTTCAGGGCTACAATCCTACCATTGCTTTCCACAACCAACCCTCTCCTCTTTCTAGCTTGGATTTGGTACGTGACGCTGGCCACTTTGACCGGGATGCTTTCAGCGAAGCTTGCTTCTACAATGCAGACTACATGGCAGCCCGCACGCGCATGGCATCTGATGCTCAGGATAATGAGGATATCTTAGAGACCATGGACATTTATGATCTATTTGTTAAGTATTCTAGCCTGCATGTCTTCCGTGCTGTAGAACCTGCCCTTCTCCAGCAGTACAGACCACAGAGTTGCAACCCCCGGCTGAGCGAGGAGCAATATCACCGCTGTGTGCAGAGTAGCTTGGAGGGCCTGGGTTCCCGGGCCCAGCTGGCCATGGTGCTCTTTGAGCAGGAGCAAGGCAACAGCACGTGAGCCCTGGAAACTGAGACCAGGGCCTGCTGAGACTGCTTCAACCTCCCCCTGCATTTGCTTCCTATAGTAGCAGAGGGGAGCTGAGAATGACTCTTCCAGCTTGGGACCCAGGTGTAGTTCTGACTGGCCTTATGGGCTGCATTGTGGACAGTAGATGTAAATGGGAATTGAGGCATCAGTTCTAGTCCCATTTTCTGTCTTGCTCTGTTCCCTTAGCCTGGACTCAGGTCCTTTCTTCCCCAACTAAGGGGCAGGCAGGACCTGCCCTGAGATTTGCTTCCTTGAACTGCTCATTGCTGCAGATCCTGTCTTTTGGGTTCCTGCGCTGTCAGAGGGGTCTTCTGGATAAGCAAGAGGAAGGGTTGTGGGGTGGGCAGATGTAAAGAAGGCTCTGGGGAGTTGGCTGCGGGGACAGGAAGGGGAATGAGAGAATGTCTTGCCTGTAAGGAGCATTGCTCATTCCTGTGGCTGCAGCTTTGGTGCTAACTTAATGAACACTCCAGATCAGGGTATGAAGTAACTCTTTTTGGAGTGGCAGGACAGAGGGTTTCCTGTTGTTTTTGGTTTGCTCTAAGACACTCCCCTTGGAAACCATGACCCAGGCTGCTTTGGCCTCAGATTAGTAATGTAGGTGGGGGGAGGGGGATAAGAGGGTGGCACAGAACAGGCTAGAGGCTGTTGCCAGGCTGGATCTGGCATTGTGGAGAAAAGCATATTTCTGTTGTTGCCTCCCACATATGCTGCCTGCAGGGCTGAAGGTATGTGGGGAGTGTACCTTGCTGCCATGTGTTTTCTCCTAGAAGTCTTCAGCAGAATGTATTGTGTCGATCAGCCTGGTGCTGTGACCATGGAGCAGGCAAAACCCAGAATTGTGGGGTGGGTGGGTGGGTAGGGTGGACATGGAGCATGGCTCTCCAATGGGATTATATTTAACATGAGATTGGTAACTGAATTTTGTTTTACACTTTAATAAACTGAAGTGAAGCACAAGGTAGTTGGGTGTGATTTCTCAATGTGTAGACATGATTGGGGAAAAGCTATTAGAACTTTGGGATAGTGTGATATTCTTCTAAAGCACTGCAGCTTGAAGGCCCCTCAATGGTACCACCATGTGGAGGCTTTCAAAATGGTGACTGGGGACAGCCCTCCCATCATGTCCTGCCATTTCCAGCTCTGAGCAAAGAGGAAAGAATTTTACCCTTATATGAGCAGGTTGAACCATCCCCTCTCAAAATGGCCAGTGATGGGCCTGGAGGGTGTAAAAAGGGAAGGGGCCTCTCACTTCTGGGGGGCTTTCTGTGCCAGCTCATGTCACTTCCTGGTACCTCAAAACCTGAAAAATATTTCAGCAGTACTCACACTGTCAAAAGGTTGAAAAAGGCTGTTCTAAAAAGTAAAAAACAAGCAGCTGCGAAATAAACCTCTTAGCTGTACAGCCACTTGCTAGAAAGATGTGAGAACAAATCTCTTATCTTTAATGGATTACAAACTGACCCCTACCTGCAAATACGAGCTGTGCCACTCTCATGTTGTAAAATGTCCATGCACTTTTTAACTCCCAAAGGATGAGGAGTCCATCAGACATATGATAGCGTGACTGCTTTACAATGAGTTGAAGATCAGTTTGGTGGCAGTGGTGAACTTTACAAAGGATCTGGATAGCTGGATAGTAAAGACATGAAAGACAAGAGAGTTAGTGTGCTAAAGATTTTGAAAAGATAGCCAGAGAGCTAAGGATGTGAATCCCATGGAAAATTTCCACCAATGGGAGGGAGTGTTTATCTGCTTCCTTCCTTCCACTGCAGACCCCCGACTCCACCTTCTGCCATTCCTGTTTGAACAACAGCATTCCAGGCTCTTTCCCCACCCCACCCTGCAATGGCCATTGGCCTTGTAAATACTCCTTATTCTTCATCTGGGAACTTGTAGCCTGCTCCTCTTCAAAGGCTGAAGGCAGGGAGCTGTGTGATTAAGATACTGTTTTGAATGTGACATATGCTCAGTCAGCCCACATAAAGATGATGATCATATTCCAGTTTCAGCAAAATAAGCCCCTGTGAAAAAGGGATCAAAGTCTACTTTAATATTCTTTTCAGATTTTGTATATTGAATTTAATTTTTCCCTTCTTTCCTCCCACCCACACTGTGATCTGTACAGTGGGAATTTAATGACCTGGTTAGCCTTCAAGCCATACCAAGTTCTATGGCATGCACATTAACAAGTCTGTCAGCCATTTGTTGGAGTCCATATGCCTGCTGAAAGTGATTTCATCAAGCACTATTACTCCATTGTTGCTCTGACTTCCTGAACAATGAGCAAGAGCTGAGGCATTGTGCCTAAGGATCAGGGAAGTCATGATGCCATAGGACCTTCTTACGAAAAGCCAGATACCTCCCTCTGCAACTCTGCCTGCATCTCTGCAGTGCCAGATGTAAACCTCTGTGCCTGGTGTATTTCCCTCTGCCTACTTTTTGGAAAAGACAAATGTGGGCATCTTCAAAAAAGAAATTTAATTTCCTGTAAATCAGGAACCTTTTCCTCCCTAGCTGTTTGAACTTTGAAAGGGAACATTCCTTGATTGACTGGTATAGGTCCTAAAACTGTCAACCCAGTTAGGTGGAAAACAAGATCCAAAAACAAATGAAATTTGAAAATTATTATGGCACACACCCATCCTTGGGTACGTTCTAGGGTGCACACTCAAGGCAGGCCTGTATGTTTTATGAAGGCATGAGTTCACTGGGCAGGGGGAATGGGGATGTTTATCCTTTCCTACTGCTTCTCCATTCCAAGTTACATTCCAAGTGGAAAACTGTAACCTTTTGTAAATGTGTGGGAAATGGGCAGGTACAGACTATTTGCACATTTAGATACCTTGCTCTTTGCCCAGAGCAAGAGTAACTACCCTTCTCATACTCCCTTCTGTGGTTTACAGTAAACTCAAACTTGCATTTGATTGATTGTCTAATTTTTATGCTGCCTTTCCCTGAGGCTTAGGGCGCCTTACAGCAATTCATAAAACAGAGTTTAAACATTTTAACACTAAAACATTTAAATAGTGGATTTTTAAAAACCTAGGGGCAATTATTTTCTTTCCTGTGCTCAATGCCAGTGGGGAGAGGGGCTAACATGCTAAGTTTGATGTTAGTTTGTGGCATGCAGATAGTTATTTCCAATATATTTCCTGAAAAGATCCTGGCTCTCGTTGAGGCCCCTTTCACTCCTCTGGGGCCGAGGATCTTGAGCAGATTTTACATGCTCAACAGTAGAGTTGCAATCCCCAGGTTCAGAAATGCTGATTTAGATGTTGACTAACATCTGGGAGAGAACTCCTTGTGAGACCTCGCATATTTGGGTATACTGCTGAGAGATACCCTCCCATACCACCACCATGTCCATGATTTTGGAGAATTTCAGTGCTGTGGCCAGTATTGCCAGCCATTTCAGTTCTGTGGCCAGTATCCCCAGATAGCCTGGGCGTTGGGTGAGTAGCTCATGATCTACAGCAGCTTTTCCCAATTTTTCTACTGTTGAGAAACCTCAGAAGTGGTGCAGTCATGCAATATAGTTGAGAAGCATAGCTGTGTACATGCCCACCTGGGGCCCTTCCCCTCCCCACCCCCTCCAGGCCCATCATTGGCCATTTTGGGAGGGGGAGGAAGGTTTACATGACCATATATGGTCATCTCACCAGATAAATGTTTAACCAATTTAAACAATATATTAAAAATAATTAACTCCCACTCATTCAGGAAACCCTTCCACGGCCATCAAGAAACCCCAGGGTTTTATGAACCCCTGGTTAAGAAAGCCAGATTTACAGTGCCACACAGATCTAATAAAATCAGCAATGCAGACTTGCTTAGATCCATTTCCTCCAGAGATTGTCTGTGTGGGTGACCAGAGCTGTCTCAACCCCATGGCCAGGCCTGAAGCTGGTTAGAAAAGATCAAGGGCTGATGTTTCCTTCAGAAAACAAATATCAATTCCTAACAGGGTGAAACTATTACAAACTCCCAGTCCTTGCTAAATTTCCTGTTTCTGTCCCAACACAAATCACACAGATTGGGGTAAGATTGCCTAGGCAGCTCAGGCATTCTCCCTTTCTATTGGAAAGAACATAAATGAAACTGGAAACTGGAAGTTGCAGACAGTTTGGAAGAGGGACTGGTGCATACCCTCCTACTACTTGGACTAGGCCACATTTTGGAAACTTTTAAAGTTTGTTTGGTTAGAATTGTTACTGGGATGTGAGGGGGAGAGCTGTCTTAATGGGACACACCACCCTCCAGAGGTATGTTCCAGGTTTTCTTGTGAGGTGAGAAGGAAATGCTGAGACTGGGGAGAAGCTATACTAAATAGAAAACATTTTATCCTTAAAAGGTAAGCTTTTTTTCTTTAAAGGGAAGTTTTAACATTCTAAAAACACCAACTACTCCTCTTGCTATTTAAGCCTCTCATTTCACAGGCTCCTGCTCTGCCACTGTCCTAGTCATGGACTTCTGCACTGCACCGTAATTGCTGTGGTTAAGCAGCTTTTCACATCCACCTTTAACCTCTCCTGCAGTCTCTAGAACTGGGACAAGGTGGCAGACAAGGGACTGAGTGGAGTAAAGGGCTGGGTTCAGCCCTGCACCAGCTGGGAGGCCCACACATACATGCAAAGCATCTTGTGCAGATTCCCACATAACAAGGCAGTGCCTGGGCACATTCATCTTTCTCGCATCTATATGGTTGCTAAGAAAGAAACCAACTCGGCTAGAATTTTGTTTGGGTTTTGCACACTCTTCTTTTGGCAATTGACCAATTGGATAAAATCCCAGGCTGACATGCCAGTTGGCTATGCAACTTGCTAACTTACTACATGAATGTCCTGTTTCAAGCCTTTCAATGTAAAGCTTTCCCTGTCTTTCACTTGAGGCCTGTTTCTCTACCCTTTCTTCCTTGCTTTGTTCAACACAGATTTATCTACTGTCAGCAAGTAATTCCATCCTCCCTCTTTGCCTTCTGCCAGGCTGTTCTTTCTGCCTGGAATAACTTCTGTCTTCCCAAATTGCTTCCTTTAAATCACTCCTTCGTTCCTTAATCCTTCTTCAGTCTCCTTAAACTGACCGTGTTTCATTTCTCCTTGCTGATCTGCAGCTCCTGCCAATGATCCAGATGTGTCTGCTGCACTGCACTGTATCTCTCGTAGTTAGATCTTGTCTGTTTCTTTCTGCATTGCTGAACTTCTTCCATTCTTGCATCAGGTTTCCCCCCACAACAGCATTACTTCTTTGCTGTTTCCTTCACACTCTTTGAGTTCTATAGAGGCCCATCTGCTTTCATCTGCCTTCTCCCTTGTTTCTTAAATGTCTGGAAAAGGAAGAATGTTATTCTTAGCATAGAACACAACATGCTAAGAATAACATTCTTCCTTCTCCAGACAAACCACCTTCTTTAAATCCCTCCCCAAAAGCAGCTTCGTTAGCACAATCTTTTTTATACACTATTCCATTGTTAACCTGGCTGCTCCCATAACTAATTTCTGTTAAGTTTTCCCAAAAGAAAGAAAGAAAGAAAGAAAGAAAGAAAGAAAGAAAGAAAGAAAGAAAGAAAGAAAGAAAGAAAGAAAGAAAGAAAGAAAGAATCCTATCTAGGAAGTTAAGCAAGGTGAGCCCTGGCTGGTACTTGGAAGGGCGACCTCCAAGGCCTACCAGGGTCATGATGTGGGGCAGGCAATGGCAAACCCTCTCCAAATGTCTCTGGCCTGGCTTAGGATCTCCTGGCTGCATTATACACATGCCATATGATAAATAAACAGGAACTTTCCCTTCTAATGCAAAAGGCTGAAGTTGTTTTATTCATAGTTCCTCCTTTGTGATTCCAAATTGCTCTGCTTCCTAAAAGAGCTTTAGACCACCCCAAACCATATATCCTCAGCCTTTGGGGCCTGTGTCTCACTTAATCAGGACATTAGCTAAATACCTGGACTATTCCTCAGGCACCTCGTTTGAAGCTGTGAGCTCCAGGACCAGTGTTCGGACTGGGCAACAAAGTACATCACAGAGCACAATCCTCAGATTATGTGGACATGTATGCCACAGAGCGATCTAAGCTTATTTTAGGCACATCTGCCCTCAATTTTTAATATTTATTTCTCCTCGGGGGGCACCCTACTTCAGAAGAGGTAATGCCCAACCCAGTATGGTGAAGTAGTGCATTACTAACCCAGGTGGCCCAGGCTAGCCCAGTCTGGTCAGATCTCAGAAGCTAAGCAGAGTTCACCCTAATTAGCATCCGGATGGAAGACCACTAAAGAATTCCCTGGTTATGCAGAGGAAGGCAATGGCAAACCACCTCCGTTAGGTTCTCGCCTTGGAATCACCTTGAGTCAGCTGTAACTGGATGGCACATTACACGCATACAAAGTATAGCTCTCTGAGTCTAAGGATATGTGATTCGGCATAGTCTAAAGCCCTTGCAGGGCTGCAAAACTTTTAAAAGTATCAATATTCAATATTTGTGTTGGATTCGCAAATGAGGAAGCAGCAACCTCGATGAAGGAACTAGGAAACAACTTCAGAAGGTGGGTGTTATATTGGAGAAGGTAGTGTTCATGGTAAGCACGCAAAAAGACAAAAATATGGAAACCCAGATGTGATGGGGAGAAAGAAAAATGCAATTCTACTAAGTTCTCAGCTGATAAAGTGCAGAATTAGCAGCGGTACTTGGAAGTTTGCTAGATTGCTTGCAAAGATATATGAAGCATTTTGGGCAACATCTCCCTCAAATAAATGAATTCCAATCCTTCTTCCTCTATTTTTTCAAAAAGGTGCTATTCAGAGAATTAATCTTGCATTTGACAAGGAGGGCAAGGTTTACTTAGTGTTGCATGGAAATTTAAACCCTGGCATAGGAAGGTAGCAGGCCCTGTTACCCAAAGAGGCAGGTTCCTATTTAATTGGGAGAATTACGTAGCTTAAGAAGACAAACAAGAGGGAGGGAACTGCCTTGAAGAGAACTCTCAAATAAACCAGGCAGATGTTCAACCAGAAAGGCTTCTTATTAAAACAGAAATAAAAGGGCAGAACACACATACAAACACATTTAAAACATACAAGCTAGCTAAGAAACAGTTGCAGAGGAAAGGGCTATAAGTACCAGATTTTGTGGAGATTTATTTATTCATATTTATATACCGCCCTCCCCAAAGGCTCAGGGCAGTTTACACAAAAGGTTCACAGAAGCAGCAGCAAAACAGTCAGCATTTCACAGGGAGAAGAGAAGAAACCCACAAAATGGGGGAGGGATGCTGTTGGTACAGGAAGAGACACACACTGCTATGGAGCAGATGCCATAATTTAGGGCAAAATATGTCCTCTGGCAAGTATGATGTGTTTGCCGGAAAAACAATAACTCAACAGGCTTTCCTGTGTTGGACATAAAGATATAAGAGTCTTGATGGATTTCCTGAGGTGGACGATAGGTGTGAATGGAGCTCGATGACTGCACAAGTACTGAATGGGAAATAGAATAGAACAGAATTAAGGATTGATTAATTAAGGTAAATGAATGCAAGGAAGTATGGGCTGATTATATTAGTCCAAGGTCAATCAATAAGGTTTTGGGGAGACCCATGGTCCTAAATTATGAGTCTCTCCAGCGTAGGGAGAAGGTTGTTAGCAAGTCAGCCACTCTCTTCCTCTCCCCACAACACACACCATATGAGATAGGTGGGGCTGACAGAGCTCTTCCAGAACTGTGAATGGCCCAAGGTCACCCTGGTGACTGCATGCGGCTGAGAGAAAATGACTTATCCTGGAAAGAAGACGACTAAGAGGTGATATGATAGCCATCTTCAAGTACTTAAAGGGTTGTTACATAGAGAATGGAGCAAAGTTATCCTCTGTTGCCCCGGAGGGTTGGACCAGAACCAATAGGATGAAGTAATTCAAAAGGATTTTCTGCTTAACATCTGGAAGAAGTTCCTGACAGTTACAGTGGTTCCTCAATGGAACAGGCTTCCTAGGGAGTTGGTGGGTTCTCCTTTTTTTTAAAAGCAGAAGCTGGATAGCCACCTGATGGAGAGGCTGATTCTGTGAATTTAGGCAGATTGTGAGTGGGTGGGCAGAAGGGACTGTGCCTGAGCTTGGCTCTTGTGGCCCTTTCTTACATGCCCACGGAAATGCTGAATGCCATTTTAGGATCAGAAGGCAAATTTCCTCTGGACCAGAATGGAGGGGGTTCTGGGGGGGGGTTGGTGGGGGCATCATCTGGGCATGGAATTGGTTCACTGTGGATGGGCAGGTAGTTGTGAATTTCCTGTTCTGAAGGGGGTTGGACTAGATGACCTTAAAGGTACCTTCCAACTCTGATTCTATGAGTGAGAAATCAAGCCCGGTTCTCCATAGAGACCACTGCTCTTAACCATTACATCAAGTTGGTATTACATTTTAGGTAGGTTTATGCATAGAAAAAAGGCAGGGGAGACAAACGCCACCACAGGCCAGCTGCCTGAGAGTGTGTGGCTAATAAATAAATAAATAAATAAATAAATAAATAAATAAATAAATAAATAAATAAATAAGTATGTATGTATGTATGTATGTATGTATGTATGTATGTATGTATGTATGTATGTATGTATATATATATATATATATAATAAAACAAACAAACAAACTGCAGTTACGGTTTAAAAAGCAGGGGTACCAATTTCAAACTAAATTAACTTTTTTAAAGAAGGATTTTTTATTTCCTGCAAGAAAACAAGTAGTTGGATACCTTCTGTAACAGCCGAGGCTAGTCAGCTAAAGTCCCCTATAATCCAAGCCTAAAGAGACTAAATTAACACGTGAAATTAAATTAGCATTTGAAGTAAAAGTCAGTTGAGGAAGGAGAGGAGCTTTTCCTTTCAGCAATACCTATTGTTAATCAACCAGATTAGCTCATTTTATCCTCCTTTATTGGTTAGCTTCCAATCAGTGCAAATGGCTCAGTGGGGTGTAGAGGTATGGCCTAAACTAGTGATCCCCAACCTTTTTATTACCAGGGACTGGTGAACACTTGACAATTTTACTGAGGCCCCGGGGGGGGGGGGGTAGTCTTTTGCCGAGGGATGTTGCTGCCTCCTGAGCCCCTGTTTCACTTGCTTTCCCACCAGTGCCCCTGACTTCCCGCCGCCCACTGGGGGGCGCTGCCAGCAGCAGCTGTGCAGTGCCACGCTGAGAGGGAGCCCCAGCCATGGTGGCCGCCGGAGAGCACCAAAGGTGAGCTGGCAGCAGAGTGGCAGGGAAGCCCCCAAGGCAGCAGCCAAGGACGAGGAGGAGCTGTGGCCTGGTACTGACTGATCCACGCACCGGTCTCGGTCCCTGGACCGGGGGATGGGGACAGCTGGCCTAAACTACTTATTTCAGGGTCCTACAAGCAGGCCCTAACTCTGTTAGGTAGCAAGTCCAGCTCCAGTGGTAAAGTGTCTGAAACAAGGGGAAAATGTTGGAATATGCAAGGTCTGTAGTTTGTATAATTCAAAAGGGGGGAGGGGGAGATGTATAGTTAGCATATTTAGATCAGGAACTTCCTGATATTCAAATAATCTCCTTCAATGTCCTGTTTGGCTCAATTGGAGACTTCCTGCTTCTTTGAGTATCCTTCCTCCCTGCTTGCCTCTAGAACCAACAAAAACAGACAGAATGACTGCATTAAGTGTCGCCTCTCTTTCTATTCAAAGTTTGGTTTTGTTTTATTTTTACAATAAAGCTATTGTATTCTTTAAACACCACCATGCTTTGCACCTCTTTATAAATTTAAACTCTTTCAACAGGGTTATGGGTCCAGAGTGAATATTCAGACTGCGAAATAACGATAGACAAAGAGAAGAAGAAAGAGAAAATAGCAATTTCCCACAACACTCAGCATAACTACCTACTGGATAGGCTCTCATAAGGCAACTTCCTGATTTGGAAAGAGAGAATTAAGAGTCACTTGCTAGGGAGAGCTCCATAGCATGTGATTAGAGATTGCCGACTGGGAGATAACTCTATAAAACAAAAGGCAACGGGTACACTGATCAAAGGTGTGACTGATAGAGATGTAGTCATACAAAGGCAGACAGCAAAAATAGTTTGGTCAGAATTAGAATGTCTGTAAGTTAATTCCTCTCTGAAAAGCCAGCTTTTCTTGCAAAAGAGACTCTGTAGCATTAAAATGTCAGATTTAGGGAACTTGCATGACCATTTAGGCCAGTGGTCCCCAACCTTTATTAGGCTGGGGACCGGCAGGGCATCGGGCCGCGCCCGCGGGGACCGCGCCCGCGTGGGCCACGCCCACGCATCGGGCCACGCCCGCGAGCCATGCCCGCGGATCGAGTCGCGCCCGCAAGCCGCGCCCACGGATCGGGCCACACCCGCGGGCCGCGCCCGGCCCTGATTCCCTCTCCCCGCCCTCCCCGCAGTAAAAAGCTTCCCGGGCCGCAAGCTTGCGGCCTGGGAAGTTTTTTACTGCGGTGGGGGGGGGGCGGGGAGAGGGAGCCGCGGCCCGGCGCCATGGCCTTTGTGGCCCGGCGCCGGGCCGCGGCCCGCAGGTTGGGGACCACTGATTTAGGCCACGTAATTAGTCTAAATGAACAGGATTTGGTCATGCTATTATTAATTAGTTTGCCAAAAAGTTATGACAAGGCTATATTCCAAAATGAAGAAAAGGGGAAAATGTGACTAAAGTAACCAGCCAACTTGTAAATACATGTCGGTATAAACAGTTTGAGCACTTCAATAATAAATGGAAAACAAGGGCACTTTATAAAGGATGGTAATGCTACCCAGCAGAGGGGTCCCTTTCAAAAACAGACAAAAGGAAACATTTTAAATAGCCACCCTTAAAGAAGTGCTATGTATTGACTCAAGGTGAACCAAGAGTGACAAATGGTATTCAGACATTGTATGCTCCATGTACATGTCTGGACATAAAGACTTATTTGAAACTCTAAATTTAAAGATAAGAAAGACACTAACGGTGGCAGATGACAAATCTGTGGCTGCAGAAGAGGTTGGGTCAGAAACAAGGAAATGTAAGTTGTCAAATGGACAAATTAGAGGTATCCTAATTGAAGATTGTCTGTATGTACCACAGCTTGCAAACAAGCTTGCGGCCTGGGAAGTTTTTTACTGCGGGGGGGGGGGCGGGGAGAGGGAGCCGCGGCCCGGCGCCATGGCCTTCGCGGCCCGGCACCGGGCCGCAGCCCACAGGTTTGGGACCACTGCTATAGATAATAAAAAATACATACTCAAGAACATTGCTGCATCAAGCTCCAATTGGGTAATTTATATTATAATTTATATTATCACTAGATTCAAAGCCTGTTTTTCAGAATGAGCTTTGAAAGGACTCCCCCCTCTGAGGCCGCCCAGCACACCCGGCAGCCCAGTGAGGTGGCGGGTGTGCTGGATGGCGACGGGGAAGCCCTCTCTGGCTCCCCCCCCCGGTGAGGCCACAGCTTCCGCTGGGCCCGCTGAGCACACCCGCTGCCTCACAGAGGCAGCGAGTGTGCTTGGGGGTGGCTAGAATTCTGGCCTGTTCTGGTGAGTGCCCAATCGCTTTGTGCCTTCCCATTGGGCCCTCCCCCAGACCGGACCCGCCCACTCTCTGATGCCCAGGCCCTTAGTGAAATATGATACCGCTCACCGAGCGGTTAAAGATGTGTCCGTGTCATAATTTGTGTGTTTGGAAAGTACCGTGGAATCTAAAAACACACATCACAAATTTAAAAAGTAACATCAGCCATTAAAAAGCAAGTTGTCCCCTAGTAAATTGCTTTATCAAACATAATCACATCCCACACAACTGTGATTTTGGGCCATTCAGAAACTAGTTAGTCCTAATGATAAACTGTTACCCAGAAAAAAGCTTACATGGATTTTGGGACTGAGAACTTTGGGATCACTCAAGTTTTAATTGAGGGCCTAGCTCCTTTGCAGTTAGTATGGAGAAGAGACCTGCTGCTTTCTTTTTTTTCCTGTGAGTTCACAGCTGTAGGAAAAACACTGGAGATGAACACATTTGGAGGTCAGTTGTATTTCCACTTGTGTTCTGATAACATTGAGGTCTGTGGAGACTATGTGGGCTTCTGACAGCTAAGGTTTCCCCCCCCCTTTACTTTTTTTACTTTTTCGTTTCCTTCCTTTTTACAAATTTGTACTCTTCTGACTTGTTTTTAAAGATCCACCCTGGAATTATAAACTATTTTGGAAGACTGGCAGACTGCCACTGGTATGAGATATTCTGAAAATTTATAGACTACAAATTACAGAGAACTAGCAAGGGATTTACAGCAGTGCAGAGATAAAATGCTGAACAGTGTCTAATTTAACTACTCTTTTCAAGAAAGCTGCAACTTAAAACAGTGCGGAAATATCTGAAGCAGATGAAACTATAGCAATTTGTACTCATCTTTTGGGTAAACTTTATTTTACTGCACCTAGCTGTGGATTATCTTCTCTGTTGACCAAGCAATTGGTTATCCACCCACACCCCTTTTTCCCCAATGAAAAATGTTTATTTTAAAGGCTCTGATGTGATGCAGCATAAAAGAACAACACATAGCCTGGCAGATTTGTCAAATAGACAGATAATGATATTTTTTCTTATCCTGTATATTATCTATGAGAGTACCATCCTTGATCATTCCAAGCACATAAAAACAAGAAGACCTTGGACTCTGGACTCCCCCCCCCCCCTTCCTTATGATGGGAGCTATAGATAAATCAGCACACTGGGAAATAAAAGTGTAGCTGCTATGCAAACTCCCCTCCCACTTTTTAATTTCTTTGCCTTCTTTGGATATAACAGACGCATATAGACTTTTAAGAACAGATAAATTAATGCTGCTGGTGGCCGGGTCAATCAGCGGCCGAGGCAGGGCACTGTGGGAGTGCCTCCCTCAGCAGCCAGGCAACATCTGGCTGTGAGGCTGGCTGAGTGCCTCGTGGTTGGCTTCTGGAGGCGGACGCTCCAGGGGTGGCCCAATCCATGTGTGCCTAGCTTTGCTGGGCAGGCCTGGATTGGCCCATGCAGCTGGAAGTGCAGGCCGAACACCTTGACAGCGCTCTGCCTATGACCGTTTACGCACTGGGAACTTCACTGCCCCAGCTCCCATGCAGGAGCACAAATGGGGGGTGGATGAGGTGCACCAGGTCAAATGCTCCCCCCTGTGGGTGCAGGAAGAGGTGGGGCAACCTGCCACGACTAAAACTCCAGCCTGCAGCCTGGCATGAAACTTCCAGTGCATAAACGGTCTATAGGGGTTTTTCACAAATATTATAGCCACCAATGGTTAGGATGGCCCCTTTTCTCTTGAGCAATTACTGCCCCCTCCTGAGCCACCATCTTGTCCATCTAGAGCAATGGTTCTAAACCTTCCTAATGCCATGACTCTTTAATACAATTCCTTATGTTGTGGTGACCTCCAACTATAAAATTATGCAAGTGTTCTTTCACAGAAATTAACCAATGGCATGAAGATCCATTGTTCATGATTATATATAAATTGTTTTTTTTCCTGGGGTTTCTCAGAAGTTCTGCTTCTTGTCCCACCTTACCGATCTTGCTCTTTTCTGCTGCTCCAGAAAGATGATCTAGCCCGCAAGGCTGTCGTGTAGATGGTGCCCCCCATGGCGAAGCAGCTTGCCCTGCTGCGACCCCTGTGAAAGGGTCGTTTGACCCCCAAAGGGGTCCTGACCCCCAGGTTGAGAACCACTGATCTAGAGCAACCATCCTTTTGTCCAGCTCTGGGCCAGCCCATCCTGTGTACACGCTGTGCCCAGCATGTACCACCCTTCAACAGGCAAGCCAAATGGAGGGATCAGATCCCTCCAGATGCCTGTCACATCACTGGTCAGTTGTGTCATCCTGTATCTGTCTCCACC
The DNA here is from genome assembly GCF_049243985.1 of Paroedura picta. Lineage (NCBI taxonomy): Eukaryota > Metazoa > Chordata > Lepidosauria > Squamata > Gekkonidae > Paroedura > Paroedura picta. Next base: position 74,453,791 of record NC_135370.1, on the reverse strand, counting down.
TCTTCAAGATCGGTAAATGTTCTTCCATTGAGCCATTTTCTCTGACTCTATTCATTTCCGCTGCTTATTTCCCTCTTGTTAGTGTGTTAGTATGATTGTTATATGTTAGCCTAAAGTCTGTTTTATTTACTTTTTGGGATAAAAGTTATCTGATTTAGCTGAAAAATGAATAAGGTAGGCCAGGGAGGTTTACTTTCAGATAACCAGTGACATTTACATTGCAGCTCTCCTGTTTTATGAAGTCTTTGTGGCTGTGATTATAAAAATGACTTATGTGTTTGGGATTTGCTAGCAGAAAGCCAAATTAGACACCCCCCCCCCCCCAAATACAGGTTGCTAGCATATGGCTGGGTGGGTGTGGTGTGTGTGCTGGGGTGTGTGCTGGGGTTTTACTGTTTCTCTGAAACCATTTTCCACCAAAGCAAAATCCTATCCCCACCCAGGTTACTATCTTCCTCGTGATCCCTCTAACAACCCCCCCCCCCATTTTCTAGGATATTTTGCTTAGAGAAATGGTGCATGGGAAAGGGTGAAGCATGTGTGCCCCACTCAGAGATGCATGCCTGCAAGAGTAAGAATCAGGGGACTAATCAGAGTGGTTTGGCTGTGGCCTAGGTTGCCGAGGGAGGCATTTCACTTGCTGTGGGTTTGAATTAACCTAAAATTGTTGCTGAATGTTACCTTTTTACTGTATGCAAGCTGGTTATCAAGGCAGGTTAGAAATATTTTAATGAATAAATTATCCATAAACGATAATGCCTCTCCATCCCTTGGATTCCTGTGAGAAAGGTGAAGTATATGGAGTGATGTAAGTAAATAACTTGATTGATCTAGTTTGGTGCTAAGGTCCTAAATACAATAAAGAAACTGCAAACTTGGTTAAAAATAATGAAAGCAGCACTTTCCTTTTGAATAGTTTTATTTCTTGTAACTTGTAATCTTTTAGAACACAGGATTAAATAACCAGAATGTGCTTGGGAGCAGAGGCATGAATCTTTAGGCTGCAAAGACTGGTAAGATTTGGGAACTGCTTAAAAGAAAACCTACTCGAGATCACAAACTTCAAAATCATGTCCTGATTGCCTCCCCCCCTTTGAGATCCTCTCGCAATTCCCGCCTCCAGAATATATTGGGTTCTCCAGTTTACTAAGTATAGATGGTGGAAGTGTCCATTCCTTTCCGCAGAAGATATCCGCACTAGGACTATACGGCTACCTCCCCTCCCAGCTTGGTCCCAAAGAGATCATTTTGCTTGGGCAATCCAAAAGCATAGCAGTGAAACTGCTAATATTATTTGAAGAAAACTCAACACAATCAATGTTGGAGAGTGGTGGTTAAAATGTCAGGTTCAAATTCCCGCTCTGCCATGGAAGCCACTCTCTTTCGCAACAATTCAGAAAATAATAAACTTGCTACAAGATGTGATCCTGAAGGGAGAAACTGGGTTGTTTACTGGTGATGTCACAGGCCATATGCAGAGGGGACCTTTTCCAGTTGCACAGTCACATTCCACAGCAGCCACACTAACCGGGGCAAGGAGAAGGGCAGAAACCATAGAGAGGCATCCCATTGAGACACTGTATTTTTGGCTTGCCGGGACCAATGCTATTGGGTATCCTCCCCAAACCATTCGCCCTTAACCATTCGCCCTTAAATTAAGTGCCATTCTTCCCCTCCCTTTCCAGATTCTGTCAGACTGTAAGATATGCCTTGTTCATTGTTTATATGCTTCATAGCAGGATTTTCAGCAAATAACTAAAAGACACAAACCAAATAGTCCTCTAGAGTGTCATTGTTCTGATTTGCAGAAAAAGGCAATAATGACACCAAGATGCTTGTCACTTTAAAAAAATTAGGTTTAATTCTTTATTGTCATGGGACTACTGTCTGTCTTCAGTTGGGATTATGGGATGTAACTTTAAAGATATTTTTTTTAATTAAACAGTTATGTGCACACAAATAATTTTGATGTGACAGGCTAGTAAAGAAAGTTTGACAGTATTTAAATAAGCCACATTTATGGTATGAAAAATTAGCCAAACAAATCAGCAGTCTTTAGAGAAGACGGGCATTTGTAAAATTATCCTAAAATGGTTGGAAAAGGGGGAAATGAATGAGTAACATTAGGCCTGATTGAGTGCATAAAGATGTCCACTGCTTCAGTCACTGCAGCTGACAGTAAAGGACTGGCTCTCAAGCTCACATTGAAACCCTGGCCTGTGATACAGTCTTCTGCCAAACCAGAGCAACCTTCAGGATGTAGAATGGTTTTATTTATTTATATATTTATTTATATTTTAATTTATATACTGCCACTCATGGGAGTACCATCCCGTGGCGCTTTACAATGAAACGGTAAAATTACAATATAATATGGGCAGAGGCAGAGGTCGGGAGTAAGGGGAGAAACCTTGAACGAGACCTTGGGGTACTTGTGGATTGTAAACTAAACATGAGCAGGCAGTGTGATGCAGCGGTAAAAAAGGCAAATGCCATTTTGGGATGTATCAACAGGGGCATCACATCAAAATCACAAGATGTCATAGTCCCATTGTATACGGCACTGGTCAGACCACACCTGGAGTACTGTGTGCAGTTCTGGAGGCCTCACTTCAAGAAGGACGTAGATAAAATTGAAAGGGTACAGAGGAGAGCGACGAGGATGATCTGGGGCCAAGGGACCAAGCCCTGTGAAGATAGGTTGAGGGACTTGGGAATGTTCAGCCTGGAGAAAAGGAGGTTGAGAGGGGACATGATAGCCCTCTTTAAGTATTGGAAAGGTTGTCACTTGGAGGGCAGGATGCTGTTTCTGTTGGCTGCAGAGGAGAGGACATGCAGTAATGGGTTTAAACGTCAAGTACAACGATATAGGCTAGATATCAGGAAAAAAAATTTCACAGTCAGAGTAGTTCAGCCGTGGAATAGGCTGCCTAAGGAGGTGGTGAGCTCCCCCTCATTGGCAGTCTTCAAGCAAAGGCTGGATACACACTTTTCTTGGATGCTTTGGGCTGATCCTGCGTTGAGCAGGGGGTTGGACTAGATGGCCTGTATGGCCCCTTCCAACTCTATGATTCTATGATTCTATGAAAATGCCCTAAGCCACTAGGAAGGGTGGAATGATGATGATGATGATGATGATGATGCAGTTTCCCCTTCCCCTGAGTCCTCATAGGCCCTTCTTGACAAGTACTAACTTTCAAACTGTTCTTCAAAAGTAGATTGCTATGGTTGACTGAATATATGAAAGAGGTCTCCGTGAAGGTTCTTCCCCAGACAGCCTGATATGTCTGGAACTGCTCTCATTTATTCACACATTTATTAAGGAGATTCCACAAACCACTGTCGCTTCATCATTTTCTTCAAGTGACCTCTGTGTTGACGTTTGGTGTTTTGCTATGATTTAGAGTTGTTTTTTAGCAAACTGAATGGACCTATAGTCTGTCCAGTGTGGACTGTCAAAATGCCATTGATATACCTGGCATTACTTTGGGCTGGTGACCTTGGCAATGCCTGCCATTCTAAAGGTCCTGTAATATTACTCCATAACAGTTTAAACACCTGGGGCTCTAAAGTAAATAGGGAAGAAGGTGAAGATGTCAAATTAAAAGGCCAAACAAAGGAAGAGGTGGGAGCATCAACTTATTTTTTTTAATTTTTCTGTTCCATGCTACACCAAAAAGATGAAATGCAAAGAGGATTCCAGATTTGGAAATGGCCAGTCCATCACTCAATGCAGTAAAGGATCAGAGCAGGGCAGAGTGCAAGGGTTGTGCCAAGGGGAGGCAAGCCAAGGCACACCAGTCCATTTTCCTCAGCAGGTGGCCTCATGGCTGCTGAGTCGTTGGCATCATCCCTGGGTCCAGCAGCTCGAGAGAAGGGGGCAGACATGGCTTAGGCATGCTGTACCCTCCTGAAGCCACACAGCTGCCAGCCAGATCTGAGGTGAGCCTCTAGGGCCGTGAGGCGGAGCTGCTGGGGCTTGGCTTGTTCCCAGTGTGTCTGGTGATGAACAATTCCGATCTTACACTGTTGGTTTGCCAGCACACTAATACAGGTTGATGTTACATTTTTTCAGGTACTTGGGCCACAAAGGTTGTCTCCCCCTGACCAGGTGATGCTGCCTGCTTTGGAGAGAGAGCTCAGCCCCCTGGAGAAAGACCCAGCTGAGTGGTGAGAAGGAAGCCAGTGGTCCAGTGTTTGCTCCAGCTGGGACACACCAGTTCATCCTGGAAATGGCCCAGGTCAGCAAGATAGTGATTGGGAGGGAGAGGTACATAGTGCTGCTCTTTTTTCTATTTATTTGCCTGGCTGCAAGATCAGGAAATAATTGATTACTTAATTAAAGAATCAATTGCAAAACTGCTGGTGGCCAAGAGAAAATGTTTTGGTCCCATTGCACCAAATAATTCTGAGTAAGATGTTTGAAGATGTTGCTGACTGTACATGGGCTTTGCAAGTTTCAATGGAGCTACGATGTGCAATATAAAACCAGAGTTAAATTCTGCATCTGATTATGGTAGAGTGCCCTACCAAAATGCCCCATGCAGGTAGTCCCAAAGAGTGGCCCTCTCAATATATATTTTCACTAATAAATTGTTATTTATTATACAGTTATATTTCTGCGTTATATTCAGATCTACTGATTTTTTAACTTTGAAAAGTAGATTTTTGCACTACTGTATGCCTTGCCAGTACATTGTTCACATGTGGTAGACTGTGACAAAAAAACGCTCTTACTGTAAAAGCTTGGCTTGGTGCTCTTGGATTCTTCATTTCAATTTTTTGCTTCTGTTTGATGCTCTTGCTCTTGCTTGGGGACACTGCTTCCCTGGGACTCATAATGTGACAATGTCTCCTGCAGCCTTGCCTGGACCCCTGGCAACTGCAGGGAGCAAAACAGCTTCCCCCTGTGTTCTTATATGGTTACAGTGTGTTGAGCACAATTTGTAGAAATGAAGGCTGTCATGTTAATAATTAGAAAATAAAGCCTTGCAAATGAGAGGCAACACTTGGCTGCAGTTCAATGCTAGAGCACAGTACTGTCCTGGTTCAATCACTGCCACCACCAGAGGCCTGCAAGTGGCAGATTCTGAGTAAAATCTTTGTCTGCCTGAGATCCCGGAGAGCTCTTGCTGGTCAGAGTTGATGGTTCCTCCTGGGCCTATCCCAGTGGCATAGATATGAATGGATGAAAAAATGGTTGTATCCCAAAAGACAGACAAAGCCCACGGTCCTTAAGTACTGCTGTAGCAAATATTTGTCTCCTAGCTTTCTCCAGGGCTGTTGGAGTGTTCAACCCCTTCTGGGGAAGGGGTATGAGGTAATTTCCCTCACCATTTAACTCCATGCCATGAAAAATTTCACTTGCTGAAATATTTTTGCGTGAACTGCAGCTAGAGGCAAAAGAGCACTGCAAATAAGGTCCTCAATACCCTTGCTGCATCCCTTTAAAGGTACAAAAGTAGGGGTATTTTTTTAAAGGCATTTCTATCTGTAGCTGCTGCTCAGTTGTTCAAGAAAAGAACAAATGAACCAATAACCCAGTGACTACCCAAATGATTTCCAAGTTGTGTTCACAGGGAAACCTAGGCTGATTCTGCACACCCCCCCCCCCCCCGTTGTGGATCCTGCTGAATTCAGATTGATTTGAACCTGGGTCTTTCTCCTTCCTATCCCCCACAATTGAAACAGAAAGTCTTCTGCACTTGATTGGAAAAGCTCAGAGCTGGGAGGGGGGAAGCTGAACTACTTTCCTGAACTCGGGGATGGGGGTGGTTGGTTGACTCCAGCCAGCACTCGTGCTTAATTTCTTCTCTTTTCTCCCAAGCCAGCAGCAGCCTCTCAGAGAACGAGGCAAATCTCTGTTGAAAGAAGTGTGGGTGAAAGCTCACACCCTGAATAAATCTTTGTTGGTCTTAAAGGTGCTATTGGTCTTAAAGGTGCTACTTCGGACGAACACAGCTACCCACTTGAATTATCCTTCTGAAGTGCAGTCACTTTAAAACAGGGAGGGAAGCTTTGCAATTGGGAACCAGGAAGTCTTTGAACTGACGCCCTGGCCAACCAGGGGATACTGCTTTGCTACAAGGCACAGAGAAGGAAATTAATTTGCAGCAAGCAGAGCTCTATACTTACACTGGTTGTGTTTTTTCAAATATTGAGGCTTATATCCACTCTTAGATATTGCGGGGGAAAGATAGGGTCACCATGGATCAATCATGCATGTTGCAGAGGGGAAATTTAAAGCGCTCCAAATCAAAATGGAAATCGAATTCAGTGTAGATGGGAGGGATGTATTTGGACTGGGAGTGGATAAAAAGCCCCATGCAGACTTGATTGTGGTGTTATGTGGAAACATTTCAGAAGTGTGCTTCTCTTTTCTCTTTATGTGAAAAAGTGCAGAAGAGTTCCCCAGAAAGCCTGCCACCAAAAGCTTGGGCAATATCCTCTAGCCAGAGGCTGAGGTGGCTGCAGGAAGTAAGTAAGCAGTCAATTGAGAGAGCAATTGAGGAAAGGAAAGATACACTAGTGGACATATCATCAGGCAGTTTCATGGTAAAGTCAGGATAGGATGTTCAGCTCTGGGCTGGGAATTCGGAGATTTGGAGCATGGAGGGACCTCAGTGGAGTATAGTGCTATGCATTTCCCCTCCAAAGCAGCCATTTTCTCCAGGGGAACTGATCTCTGTTACCTGGAGATGAGCTGTAAAACAGGGAGATCCCCAGGTCCCACCTGGGGTCTGGTACCCCTAAGAACAGACGTCTTGAAAATGCCCTGTGAATCCTCTCAGAGCCACTACCTGGTGGTTAGTGTCTGACTGAGAGTGTGTTCTCAGCAGATGACTTTGGGCTAATTGCTTCATCTCAGCCAAACCTGCCTGACAGGATTAATGTGTAATAAAATGAAACTTGATCAGTTGGACAGTGTACGATGCCTTGCAGTCCTCGGAGAATGAACAGGATAAAGGCGTAATGAATGAGAGCTCCCACCAGCAGCCTCCTCTTTACTACTTCATGATCCTCTATGAAAGCTAACCCCTCTCTAGAATCTGTCCCAGAATGCTCTGCAACACAGAGAGTAGATCCATGAGCCATACATATAAATTGATACGGAAAGCATTCCCTAGCACTTGTCAGTTTGCTATGCATTGGTCATATCTGGTGAATAGAAGCTAACCCAGACAGAAGAAGGAATTCTGCAACTAATTTGTGGGTGATGCGATGGCCAGTCTATCTTAACCCTCAGGGCTGACAGGGATACTAGGAAGTGTGACCTGAGATGAATGGAAGACTTGAGACGCATATCTAGCTTTGAACAAAACCAGAGAGCCATGGTGGTGTAGTGGTTACAATTCTGGAACATTCCTGAGGTGATTCAGATTGAAATGCTACCTCAAGGTTGAAATTCAGTCGGACTTGGGCCACTGTAAGCCTAACCTACCTGACAGGACTGTTGTGGAGAAAATAAGGAGAAAGAACTCACCTTGAAGCCCTCGAAAGAAGGGCAGGATAAAAATGTAGTAAATAAAAACTAGGGGAAAGATGCATACAACTGCACACCATGCTTAGTTTTGACCTTGAGTGTAGCTTCAATTGAACAGCCAAGACTATGCTATTTTTCTTTCTGTCCCTCCCACATATTTGTTTGTTGGAAAACTTACATATACTGCTTACATTTAGGCTTTCCCAACAGGACAAAACAATGCTGCTCCTGGGGGCCTTCTCAGGTCGGGAAAATGGTGCCCCTGTGCACTGTGATCCAAATCCAAATCAGGCCCCCACAAACATGGTATTTGAATTGCCAGGTAATACCCGATCAACAGACTTGGTTTCAGCTGCCTCAAGTGGAAAATGGGAGGAGTTATGCATGAATTATGCATTAGTTTTTAGTAAGCTGAAGAAAATGTAAACAGCAGGAGTCTTACAGCACCCCAAAGGCAAAGATTTTAAATGTAGCATAAGCGTTTGCAGAGCAGAGCCTCCTTATCAGATGAATGAGGTAGACTCCAACTTGGAGTGTGTGCGCACACATAATGAATGTTGTAGAGAGGAGGGTCAAAGTTCCCCTCTCTTAAGTGGCCAGATACTGTGTTGTTTTGTTCCGATTCTCTTGCTGCCCTCCACGGGTGATACATTCAGATACTATATTTGGATAGAAAGGATGAGCCCAGAATGCTCAAGTCCCAGTTGTTTGGGGAAATGTGTTAGAAAACCATTGTATGTTCATACTTAGATATGTCCTCATAAATCCCATTTGTGATGAGATACGGAACTATTGGGATACGCTACAATTATGAGTCTAAAGAAAAAGCTGCCGTATACCCACTGAAGGTTACTCTCTTTGATCTGGAAGCCTTCCTCTTTAGCCCTAGATATCTGGGTACTGTTTTTGCAGTGCAATTGTAAACAAAACTGCATCTTGTGAAGCCCATTCACTTTAGTGGCCTTTGCTTACAAATGCATGGTTGGTTACCCAGTAGTGGCAGAAAATGTCTCTGTACATCGCTATCATCGCTATGTTTATGATAGAGCTGAAAACAGGGTCGAGCACTTCTTGAAAATGAGCTGTTAAGACAGTGGTTTCTTTCCTTTCCTTTTTGGCCAGCAAGTGATATGTATCAAATAGACTGAAAAATTGAGATTTTAAAATCTGATCTTGTAAACACTTGGCCAGTCTCTTCAAACGTTACTTGAAGCTGAAGCAGACGGGATTGAGGACTGGACAGAAGGAGGCACTCTCTGGCAGGAGAGATCTGGTGTTGCTTGCTAATCACCGAACATGTCCATGTCAGTGGTGAAGATGCAAAGATCCTGGAATATTGTGCAAGAGAGAGTTCCAGACATTAACTGGGTAGAATCATGACAACACAGCAGGCATGGCTGGAGTTCTAATTTGTGCCTTTTTATTGGGAGAAACTTGTACATTTGTAAAACAGCGACTTGCGCTCAGTACAGTTGTGAGGATGGTAGGTCATGCCTGGGAAAATCCCTGGCGGGGTCCCTATGCAGCCTGTAGGGCGGAACCCCCTGGAGCCACACACTTCCCCAGCAGGTAGACAGGCAGGCTGGCTGTATCAGCTCTTCATCCCACTACAGCTGCCCAATGCCTGTCTGCTTGTGGCTTTCTGATTGGTATATACATGAGTCTAGTGTTGTTGTAACTGATGGGTGGGGTGGTATTTGCAGCATATTTCTCTAAGTGCCACATTCCTCCCTGAAAGGCACCCCCAGGAGAACTAGCAGGAGCCCACAGATGTGGAGTAGGAGTTCAGGATGGGGCCCTCTGGAATACTCTGGGATTTCACAAACATAAAGCAAAGGCGATTTGGACAGCTTTTTCTAAGGTACTTTTACTCTAGAGTCCTACCACAAAGCTAGATGAGTAACAACTTCCCTTTGCACATATAGGGGGAATTATCCCCTTCCACTGGGTATTCTTCCCTATTCATGTGGTTATCCCGGGGTGTTAAATTCACAGGACGATTCTGCTATTGAGTCCTGTAACCTGGCGTCCTGATCCTAAAGGACACGGGAGAGCTGTTGGAATTCTGTGGTCCCCTTAGGGACTCTGAAACGTCCTACTTCGTTCTCCTAGAGGTGAGGTGGTTGTGGCTTGGACCCTGAATCCCAATGAATGCTGCTGGGGGTGAAGGATGGATAGAAGTGGGGGGGGGGAGAGAAGGCTGTACGTCTGGAGAAAAGGTGACCCAGGAAAACTCAGGCTTTGTTGCTGGCCAGCAGCCCCCTGCTGGGTTTGTCTCTGCACTTGGGCTGGGAGGAAACCTGAGATTTGATGCCTATGTCAGTGCCCAGCCCTACCAGCAGTTCTTGGTGACCCCAGCAGGGGGCAGGTGCAGCAACGACAAACTTGATATCTGGCTAAAAACCACGGGCCCAAAACAGTTATATACAAATATACAGTTGTGAGGGCGGGATGATGGGTGGCCAGCCTTGAACTAATGGGAAAGGGCTAATCAATACCCACATAGTAAAAGGATGTAACCTGGAGCCCCTTTCTGAGGGCAAGGTCTGGAGTTTTGAACCTCCTTATGGGCACAGTAGATGCATGGGTAGGCAGCAGAGTGAGTGGTTCACACTGCCCAACAGCGGGTGATGGGACACAGAGCTTGTGTTCTGCCCTGACTCCTCTGTGCATGTGTGTAGGATACTGCCGTGGCTGCAATGTGTGTTTCTAAGAGGATGGGGTATAAGAAGGAATTTCAGTGTTGGACTGGACCGTACAATGTGAGAGGGATCAATTTGTGGCAGTGGCAGACTCTGCCATGCAAGGTTGTGAGCAGCTGGTTGCTTGCTGATACCCTATCAGCTTGGGCTCTCCACCTTTCCTTTCCCTGACTGCATCCTACTGCCTGCTGTGCTCCATGTTCCCCTCGCCCTTCTTCCCACTTTGAAGCAGAGGAAAGGCAACTCCCCTGTCAGTGGAGCAGTCTGGAGCCCATCCCACCTCCTGGCCCCGGCAGCCGGTGCGCTCTGTGTGCTTCAGTAGGGGGCGCTGAGCCCTAGGGAGTGGGGCCAGCTGGCCTGGGGGAATGGGCAGGGCTCAGGGGTGGGTGGGTGGGGGAGAGACAGGAGGAAGGGTATTAAAGCATCGGATGCCTTTTGGAAGCTTTGGGATGTGGGAGAAGGTGGCTTGGCTTGGCCGGCCTGTTAGCACAAGGTGGAATCCACTGCTCCGGAAGCTGCTCCAGAAGTACTGCTGTATTTTGGGGGAGCAGTGCAGAAGCTGGCCTAGCAAGCAAAGTCCTCGAAGACCCCCTGAGGCGAGTAGTGGTGGCGATGGTGGTGGTTGGGCAGGAGGCCGGTGGGGTACGTGCCCTCAGAGTGGCGGCCCAGTGTCTCGCAGGGGCTCTGCAAAAGAAGGCACAGTCAGCACCAGGACCCACAACCATCCCCTCCCACCTGCAGCTCAGAGCCTCAGGGCCAGCACTGACGTTTTCATAGCCCCAGCCAAAAAGACTTCAGTCCCCACCCCAGTCAGTTGTTTCCTCTGACAGTAGTGGGGGAAATGGTTCCAGAATAGGGACAAGACCATTCTAGAATAACTACCCTAGGAAACCTGCATGCAGAGCACACACACAGTATCATCTTAGGATCTCTCTGGAATGGGTGTTACAGGGGAGACAGCCAATCCATGTCCATTTCTTCCAGGGCATCATGTGCCATCTTTATTCTTCCAGTCCTGCCAGTCTTTGATGAATATTAACTGGTGGCAGGGCAAGGAAAAGCACCATGTTGTTCAACTGTTGCAAGAAAGGAGGAGGAAAAAGGCAAGGAACATGGCTGCCTTGCAAATTCTAGCTGGACTGCTAGATAGGCTTCTCTTCTCAAGTGGAACTAGTGCTAGTGATATTATGGCTCAGGGAAGCATGCTTTACCAGCCCTAAAGTGCACCCCAGTTTTGTTGTTCAACGGTCCAGCTAGATGCTGTTCAAGGATTACATGGTAATGAGGAGTCTATTGTTAACCAAAACTGGTGCATGTGGGTAGAGGGAGCTAAATATTGCCCTTTCTCCTGCCTTTAAGCCATTTCCTTTAAGCCATTTTCCCCCAGCTTGTCACTGATACTGAAAGTGAGCTGGGATGGAAGAAAAATACTTAAGCCACCGCTTGCTTCACTTCCACTCACTTAGATTAGATATCCCATGCACTTCAGGCCTTACTACATTAAGCTTTCTGTAGAGGCATCTAGTAGTTGCATGGAGAGATGTGTTTTGAAGTTCTGCACTTCCCAGGTATGATCAGGCCAACTGGACTGAGGTGGGTCAGTGCTACTCTTGTTATTAGATCTTATGGCAGCATTTGACTTAGTCTGTCACAAACTGTTAGCTCGCTATCTTGTTGATGCAGGGATATGGGGACTCTCTTTACAGTGGCTGGTCTTCTTTCTCCATGGTTGAGAACAGAGGGTAGTAATAGGGGAGGAACTATTGAGCCACTGAGAACTCCCTTGGTGTTCATGGTTCTCTCCATGGTTCTCTCCCTGTTCTTATTTAACACTTTTATGCATCCTCTTGCTCAGCTGGGTTGGAAACACGGGCTTAGGTGTCATCAGTATGCATATGACACCCAGCTCTATTTGCTAATGAGTGACTGGCTGGAGACACCCCTGGATTCATTGGCTGGGTGCCCAGACACGATGACGGAGTGGCTCTAGCAGAGACATTCTGAAGTTCAACCATGAGAAGATGGAGGTCCTGTGGCTAGGGATGAAAGGGCCGAATAAGGAATCACACCTCCCCTGTCTTGATGGAGTGCAGTTGACAACCTCATGCACCATCAAGAATCTAGGAGTGATCTTTGATGCCTCCCTAACGATGGTGACTCAGATCATGAAAGTAGCATACAAGGTGTTCTTCCAAGTGACGATAGTAGCACCCTATCTGACCCTGGAAAACCTAGCCACAGTCATCCATGTAATGGCCATCTCCAGAACAAATTTCTATAACTCGCTCTACCCAGGTACAACTGGTACAAAATGCAGCCGCTTGGATCCTTAACCAGGACACCATGGAGGGCCCATATACAATCGACCCTCCAGTAGCTGCATTGGTTGTTGGTTGAATTCCAGATCAGGTTTAAGTCTTGGTTCTAACCTTTAAGGCCATATGTGGTCTGGGACCTGCTTATCTAAGAGACGGCCTCTCCCAGTATGTCCCTAGAAGAACCTTTAGATCATCTAACATTAATATATTGGTTGTCCCTAGTCAGAAGGAGGTGCATTTAGCCTCAACCAGGGCCAGGGCTTTCTTGGCTGTGGCCCCTGCCTGGTGGAATGAGCTGCTAAGTTCAGCAGGGCCTGCAAGGTGGTACTCTTCCCTCAGGTACTTGGTTATGGCCAGGACAAATGACTGCCAGTAAAATCTACAAGCCTCTCTCCATTCATCTCCATAGTCCTCTAACTGAACTACTCCATATTCCTCTTGCCAAACTAGAGTTAAAATAATACCACACCATTGTGAAACAGGTCAAAAAGTAGACCAGGACATTAAGTCAGGACATCCATCAATACAATGGAGCATTGAATTGTTTTAATGGTATTCTTATTATGATTTTAGTTGTGATTTTATATGTCATATATTATAAACCACCCTGAGTCTGCTTGGCAGGGATTACAAACATGGCCTATGGAGAGATGGGTCTTAAATCTTCCTTCCATGCCCTTTTCCCAGCTTGTTTCAGGCTGGAAAACAGTGCCAAATGTAAGGGGCAGTTAGGCTGTCCCTTAAGACAATTTTAGATGGCCTCTACATGCCTTCCTGGTTAGTTCTCTATTGTCCCTAAATGTCAGCAATACATAGTTCAGCTTGTAACTTTTTAGTTTAGAAAAAAGATGACTAATGCATGATATTAGTCATAGAGGATGTTTTCTTCCTGTCTCAAAATACAATAACTTGGGGAACCCAGTGAAATTAATGGGAGTAGATTTAGAACTAATAAGGAAGTACTCCCTCATACAACATGTAATTAACTTGTGGAATTCACTGCTATGGGATTCGCTGGTAGCCACTATGAGACTATACAAATTCATGGAGGAATGACCCATGTTATCCACAAAGGCTAAAATGAAAATGATATGGCTTCAAATGCCAATTACTAGGAGTATAGCAGTGCAGGATATTGGATCAGGTAGAACACTGGCCTCTGATGTTCAATGCTGGCTCATTCTCCTGAGTCTGTCCCACCTTCAACCTGCTGCTCCTTCCCTTTGTTAAATCAGCATCTTTCTTAAGATTTGAAAATGAAGGGATACCCCATGCCACTCAGTAGGACTGTGGAGGGAACTCATATTCATCCTTGTCAAATGGGAACAAAATTCTAAACAGAATCAATGGTAAAGATGGGTTAGGAACAGGTTAAGAATACGTGGTGCTTTATGTAATTGAGTGCAGGACATGAACAAAGCAAGCAGTGAAATGATAACTCTGCAGTGCCAAACTACCCCATGGCTTGTTTCATATCATCAAATGCCAGAAGACTCTGTGATCTCTGAAATCTTGCTTTGGAGTGAATATTATTCAAAAAGTGAATTATGCAGGGGATGGGACTGTCTGTTCCTATTCACAATGGACTAGACAGATGATTAACATGCAAATAAGGTTAGTGGGAACAATTCATATTGATTAAGGTGTAATTTTATTGTTAACAAAAGGCGCCCATGCTACCAACTTGAGCGTCTCAATTGAATTTTTTTTGAAGATGTGATTGAGGCTCACTTTGAACTGTTTAGATGTCTTGGGAATCCATCATGGCCAGCAGAAATACACAGCAGATTCCTCAAGTGTAAATGAGATTCCCCCTAGGTAGTCTGTTTGCACTTGCCCCCAAGAGTCAGATCAAAAATAACGTTCGCTAAACCTGTTCTTCCTGCATACAGACACTGTCTCATTGAATTCCGTCTCTTAGGAAACTGCATTCATTTAGCCAGAAAGTCCAAGATTATCAAGGTTAGTTTTTCCTATCAGCATTAGCAGAAGGAAACATCCAAGCAAACCTCCATAACAGATCAGGTTCCCAGGCAGGAGATGCGGAGATCCTTAACATCACAACGCATTATCATGTGGTGATCTCAGAGTCTGTGTACGGATGATAACTCTTCAAAGACTCTTGCTGAATATGGAAATAACACTGCTGACACTATACATGCTCATTTTCTTTTTTACATATACCCCCCGGGTTGCTGTTTCCTTAAGTAAAAATACATGCATATACTGGTATCCCTTTATATAGTGTGTATAAGACCTGCTGCTTCCACACACAGTTCTTTTTGAGTCTTCCTGAGAAAGTGCAGAATAAAAATCGAAACATAAATAATTCCCACTGTACCCTGAAACACACCTTGGGCCAGTTAAGCTAATTTATCTCACAACATTGCTCTAAGGAGTAGAGTTGGAGAGGAGATCTCGCAACTGTAATGTCCCAAGTGAATGCCCCAATGGCATTTGCATGTTCAAAAAATAATGTTCCTCCCCTCACACTCTTCCTGCTTCACTATCCCAGTAGTGTTCTGCGTTTGGCTTTACAGCGTAGCCTACAAGCTACCTGAAGATTCTGTAGGTTCCATTTGAAGATTCCTTAAACTGCAGACATTGGCTTGGATACTATGACATTGTTTCCCCAGCTTCTGTGGAAGCCTTTTCTCCACTATGGTGATGGCTTCCTCTGCCACTAGCAATTCCAGGTGAGCAAGAATAATGTTTTTTAAGGACCCCTTCCGCATACCCAAGTGCTGGGGCAGAGGAAGCATGTAGCACCACAGCCCTGGAGATTAGCTGCTCAGCCACTGGAGAGAAACATGAGGGGAGTCATATCCACACCTGGGATCTTTTCTCCCTCACTCTTTTTTATTGCACATCCTCTCTGTTGAAACATTTTAGGGAACGCAAAACCTTGCTCTTTTGTGATATATATCATTGTTGTTGAAAACTAGTGTGGTACGGTGGTTCAGGAGTTAGGTCAAAAAGATTCCCTTTTGAATCTCCGCTCTCCTGTGGGAGTTCAAGGATCTCTCTCTCTCTCTCTCTCTCAGCCTAACCTATTTCACAAGGTAGTTGTTATGAACATAAAATTAAGGAGAGGAGAATGATGTCAGCTTCTTGAAGTCCCCATGGGGGGGGGGAGCATGGTATAAATATCTAAAACAATTTGCCACTTTTGTACTAAGTGTATTAAGCTGAGAAGTTTATCCGCTGATACATAAAATATTTTATCTGCTTTTAATATTTAAAAGTTTTATCTGAAAGTTTTATCTTCTGCTATAAAAATATTCCACAGTGTATTTTCATGTTATTTATGGTCATATTATTGTATTTGTTTTAGTGCTACAAATTATGTCACTGTTTTATTTTGTTACTGTAAATTTTATATTGGTGTATTTTATAGTGTTAAAAATATTGACTTATTTTGATTTATATTATCTGCCTTGGACACTTTTTGGAACAGGCAAGGTATTAATGTCTTGTATGAATAAATAATAAATGGACAGTGGCTATAAGCCCTCTGATGCACAAACAACCTTGTTCTTCAGACCCCTTCGCTGAACGGTTGTGTGTGTAAGAATATATGTATGTGTGTGTCTGTGACCTACTTGGTGGGGCACCATTCTTAAGAGACCCTGAAAATGAGTGCTTTCTTGCACAGGATAAGTTGTAAGGAGGGATGGGCACAAACTTAAAAATGTGGTTTGTGATTCATGGCTGAACCATGACCTGGACTGTGCCAGGAGTTTCGTTCACGAATCGATTTGTGGACCCATAAACCCTAATAAAAGGGACTGTAGTGACTTTAAATGGGTTTGCAGAAAGTCAGAGGAATAGCTGAGTGATGGAGTAGCCTGCTTCCACCACTCAGCTATTTCTGGGTGTCCTTGCATTCCCTTTAAGCTTTATTTATTCATTATATTTGTATGCCGCCACTCATGGGCCTGCTGTCTCATGGTGGTGAACAACAATAAAACATACAATCAAAAACAGTATCATACAGTAGAATCCCATAACCTCCCCAAACCCTAAACCCCCACCCCTCTTCTATTTCCCCAGTCTGTCAGATCCACCAAATCTCCTGGAGGTGATGTCACAGATGAGAAGCTACTCCAGAGGAGGACAAGATCTTTTTTGTGCCCAACCTCAACCAAAAAGGGACCTCAACTTTAAAGGGATTACACAAGGCAGCCCAAAATGGCTGTGTTGCGGGGAGCAGGCTGTTCCTGCTGCTTTGCCATTTTTGTGGCTTTTTAGGAGAACAGAAAGAACTTTTAGGGGTTAAAAGAACTTGGAGTAGCTTTCTATCTATAACCGTCATGAACCGCCACAAACTGCTTTAAAGATTCCTGGAAGTCTATGATGGCAGACCTGCCATGAACTTTGGATGGCAAACAATGAACAGGACAAAATTCATGATGAATTTTGCTTCATGGTTCAGTTTGTGCCCATTCCTAGTAATTGACTTGTTCAGAGTCTGTTCTTCTGGCCGGAAGATGGTGCTGTGGCCACACAGTTTAGTAGCTATACCAGAGCTTTCTCTGCCCTAGATGTTTATCGTAGATCAGTGTTGATTTGCAGCATCTGTTTTAGGCATCTAACTAGGAAGGTCTACAAGGAAACACATATTGCCCCTGCATCTGCCTGGTATAATCTAAACCGACATCTTGTGCTGTAACATACATTGTCCCATTGCGGTTGCATTTGCTGCAAAATATTTTTGGTAAACATCCTGAATTTCAGTGCCAGGACTATTATCCTTGTTTATCCTTTTTACTTGTACTCTCTGGATCCATAAAAGAGGGTTTTTTCCATGGTATTTCCCCTGTGATTAAATGACCAAATTCTGCTATAATGGTTTCCATCATGAGAACTGGAAAAAAGCAAAGTAAAACAAAGATGAGTCACAACAGCCATTCTTACTAAGTGGCAGGCTTAGGATACACAGAGCTGCCTAAAAGCTGATCAGGATCATCCTGTCTGCTCTTAACTAGTGGTAGTTCTTCAGGATATGAGGAAATGGGCTTTCTCAGCCCTATTATTGCAAATATGGGATGGGAAACCAAGTACAAAAAAGGCAAATTAATGCCCAACCGCACAATGCTTGCAATAGGGGGTGCTGGGGTGTAGGTGTTTGTTTTAAATACAGGACAAATAATGTTGCAAATTAGAATTCCCAGCCAGATGTTCTTCAGGGACAAGCCAGTTGCTCTAAAATAACCAATGCAGAAACAAATTGTGTCCAACTTATGTCTAAATTTGTGTTGTCTCTTCACTCAGCCACAAGGAGTGAGTACCTAATGAAACGGCTTGCCTGCAGGGCGGATATGCCCTATGCCAGGAATACTGGATGCTGGCTACAATCCTACCCCAAAGAGAACCAATGCTGAAGCTCACGTTGATTTTACTGAATCAGGAGTGCAGATTTTTTTTGTCCAAAATCAGAATAAGAAAAAAGAACTCTCCCCGGGAATTTGGATGGACATTTAAGCCTATAAGTCCACTAGTTACTCACCCAGAATACCAGATATTGCTCCATCATCACTGCCACTGCTTTAGCATGAGCACAGTCCTTCTGGTGGAAGACTGTTTTGCTACTGCATGCGGAATCTCCCTTTCAACATCTAGTCAGCCAACCTAATGGGAACAGAGCCTGCATTGTACCAAGGCCTGTCTAGGAACTTCTTTGGCTGTAGCTTTATTTACAGCCGTAGCTGCAGCCAGGTTGAACTGCAAGGATTTCTAGCTTTTATTGACTTGAATGTTGGCAGCAGCAGGAAATTAAAGTAAACTCGGCCTGCTAATTACTTATTCCTTGTCCAATGGGTTAGTGGCAGCCAAAAATCGGCATGTTTGATGGGCCTTTTAATTCACTGCTTTGCTGCTTGTTTTTTTTCTTTTCTTTATATAACATCAGGATTCCTTGGATATTGAATGAATCAGCAGAAATGCTTGTTGGCAGAGTTTAAGTATGCAAAGAGGATCCCAGCACTAGGCTGTTTAAAAGAATAGAATAGTTTTATTATGAAGAGAAACAACTTGGAAGAGAAAGAGGGGAGAGAGAGAGTCCTAATAGCCTAACTTCTTCATTCAGTTAGACTGTTGTGGAGGCAAGCAGGGGGAAGTGTGCTCAAAGGAGCTGGAAGTCTCCAAATCAGCCAATCTGGACACTGGAAGAAATTATTTGAAAAAAACATCAGGAAGTTCCTAGTCTAACTAGTAATCTCCTCTGATGCCCCTGCAGGACACTCTTCGTGTTCTGTTCAACCATGCACACTGTAGATCTTGCATATCCCAACAATGTTCATGCTCAGAATATAGTAGGCATGAGTGAGAGAACAGTAAGAACTAGGATTTGTGAACACAGACCATGAATTTGAAACAAACCGGCTGAAGCCCCACTGGTGAGGCATTTTATAGAAGCTGGGCACACAGAAGATGATGTCAAGATTGTTTGTGCCTTCTGTGTTTAAACCACGTGAATTTAACAGCCTGGATGTAAACAACAAATTGCTACAATGGGAAGCTTATTTCATTTACAGGCTTATCTCCCAAAGGTTTAAATTCAGAGTGTGATCTGTTGTGTTATTTGGAATAATTTTGGGTCCACCCATAAATGAGCATATCTCTTTAAAGGGTTTGGGCAACAGTGCATTCAACCCATTAGAGGGAGATATAAACAAGAACATAACGTTAGTTAGTTGAACTCTCCAAGCTGGAATGAGACATTTAATGGAGACTGGGAGCTATTTTTTAAAATGTTTCTGACTCCTGTATATCTATTGGTTAGTTGGTACTCCTTTGTTAATTCTTATTATGAATGTATCTCAATGTGGATTTCTGTTTGGAACAACATTTTAAAATGTTGTGTTAGGCTCTATGCATTTTCTTATGAGCACATTTATTTGCATTACAGTAATTCACACTGAAGAAGATTTAAAAATTGAAACAGGCTTGTTCATGTGGCTGTGAAATACACAGAAGAATACTGTAAGCTGTTAGCATGTCGCTGCTGCTGTGAAATACACAGAAGATTAAAAAATATCTACATAAAAGACCATTATTTTGAAGTCAATTCTACTGAATTCGACCAAAGTGCCATTTTATGTATCTTACTAGCTTCAAAGTCAATTCCTAAGAACGGACCTTGAAAAGGTCCTCTCCCCTGGCCCCTGGCCAGGCAGCTTAAGATGGCTTTGGGCTGCAGCTCGCAGCCAGATCAATTGGGGCGGGTGGGGGCTGGGCAGCTCGTTAGCAGGGCAGTCAGCAGGCCAGGAGGCCCTCGTCAGCAGGCCCAGCCTAGCAGGCCAAGAGGCCCTTGTTAACAGGCCCTCGTTAGCAGGCCCTCCACCAGGACTCTTTGCCCAGGGCCCTCTCCCCTTACCTGCTGCTGGCTCCAGGCAACTGAGGCGTCTGAGAGCAAAGAGGCTAGAGTCCAGGGATGGAGGGTGGGAGCTGCAGGGGCAGGGCCAATCAGGGCAAAACTGGCTGCATCCTGATTGGCCCTATTCCAACTTGGACAGCCGGACACGTTCCACCCCCCAGGCTGTTTCACAAATATATAGAGGAACAACAATGGATAAGGATTGTTTAGCCTTCATGATTTTTTTCCTGGCCTATGATATATGTCATTCCCCTCCCCAATGACATGCATGCTAAATTGCACATTGGAACTGTCTTCTGCCAATGTATACACTCTACAAGGACAACACAATATTGTGATGGCTTCTTCCTGTAAGATAGGTGGGTTCTGTTGTGTGTTTCTGCAGAAAATGCTGCAATCTGCAAAGAGGACACCTGTTTTTGAAAATGAGGTTAACATTATCAATTATCAGTTATTATTGCATGGTTATTCAAATGTTTTATAGACTGTTCCATGTATCGTTCTTATGTTATGTAAACCGCTCTGAGCGCCCGGGGAGGGAGGCATATAAATATGATAGATAGATAGATAGATAGATAGATAGATAGATAGATAGAGAAAGAAAGAAAGAAAGAAAGAAAGAAAGAAAGAAAGAAAGAAAGAAAGAAACATGGGTCCAGAAGCTTTGCGCATTTATTGCTTTCCGTTGCATCTTTACTGCTTCTTTATGATGCATGTGATTCATGTGAAAATCACACCCCTTATGTAAAAATGCCTCCTTCAAACAGTACAGCGTGGAATCTTTTCTTTACACTTGCTTGTCAATTTTTTTCACATGGGAGTACTTCCAAACACATGAGCTCCCCTTCTGAGAAAATTAAGATAGTTCAGTCATTCAGTGAGGTCTTTACCAACACAATTAAGAATTCTTGAAATCGCCCTAAAAGTTACTAGCGTTTAGTCAATACTGGGCCTTAGACAGCTAGGTACATGGGAGCTGATATGTGAATCCTGGCAGGATTGACAGCAGATCAATGAGAGAAGATCAATATGGAGCTGAATAACGCAATGAGATTTGCACCAGGATTAGTATGGAAGAACAAAGTATTGCAAGCTAGGGTTTGAAAGAGACTAAGATGTCCAATCCAGACAAGAAGCACATGGAGAACCAGAGTAAAAAAGAAATGAAATCAGGTTCAGTCCAAAGAGCAGACATTAGAAACCAGGAAGTAGGGAACATGAGCTGGAAAACCCAGACCTGGAAATATATATAATCAGGATGGGTCAGAAGGAATCAATGGCTGGCTAAGATGATGGAGCTTGAAAGAACAATATCTCCCCACCCTCAGGGGGCTCACACCACGCGCATCAGGCCATAACCCAGGAGGCCAAATTCCAATCAATCCTGCCCTGGTTTCCTATACAGATTGCACAGGTCAGCCTGCATCCATGGTAAGCTTTCTTCAGTAAACACTCATTAGTCATCAATCCTCTTCTCCAGCAGCAGTAACTCCCTCTGGGTTTTGTATCTGCACTTGGGGAAAGGCTACTCCAACTTCTCAATCTCTGTGTCAATTTCCTCTTTTACAGGTTCTGTGTCCTTGAATCTGTACCTGAATCTCAGCCTCTGAGCCATCCATTCATGTCTAAACAAAGGGTGACCTAGATCCTCCATCTGTTTCCACCGTCCTTGATGACACACTACCTTGCAGTGGATTGATGGTGGGGCAGTGCTTCCAAGTTAGTACAAAGGACACTGCATCTGCGTGGGTCTCAGGGCTCCAGTAATGATACAGAAGATGCAATTTAGTTCCTCATTGATCATCTATCCATGGGCTGGACAGTACCAGGCAGGGATACAACATTCAGCAGAGCCGGTAGAGGCAGCTCAGAGTGTTTGTGCATCTGCGTGCCCACTGTTTCTTTTCTGCCAGCATCTGAGGCACAAAACTATGTGGCTGATTTTTCTCTCTGGTTTTGGAATGGGCAGTTTGAGTGAGAAAGAATAGCTTAGTGTGACTTCTAAGTAGACAAGTAAGCACTGACCTTTTAATATAGGAATGGTATAATTTCCAGCAGCTATCATCATTTCACAGGGGAAATGGCACAAATTGGAGACCTTGTATGAGTGCTGTTAAGAAAGTCCTTATTATACCCACTAAGCTTTGTAAGAACATCCTCTCCTACTTAAAGATTTTGAGTCTTTTTTCCTTTGGCTAGCAGTACAAAGGTTATCAGGACAGACAGATCTGCAAAGGCAGAAACTATCAAAAAAGCATCGGTGCCTAAATAGCGGAGAGACCTTGATTCTCTGTCTCTGCCACCTATTTCTCTTCCTATTCATCTCAATGAAAAACTGCCAATATCTAGTAATGAGGCCATTAGCTAAACAATCAGAGGAATCTCAGATGTTTTTGCTCTTTTCAGGAGGTATCTTCTGTGGTTCACAGAAGCACTACCTTCCATACTGTCTGCAAAAACCACTGCAGTTTGCACAACTCTCTGAAATCTCTCTTCTATATATTGTCTAGGAGGCAATATGAATATACTGGCTGTTGGGGATTTCCTGAGCTGTGTGGTCATGGTCTGGTAGTTTTAGTCCCTGATGTTTTGCCAGTAACTGTGGCTGGTATCTTCACAGATAGCACATGGCAAGATGGGAATCTTTCTGTGTCAAAGTGTGGTGTGTAAACAGTTGCTGGGCCTTTTATTTACTTCTTGGGGGGGGGTGTATGTGTGAATGCAACACATCACATTTCTGTCTTATCTGGGAGTCTCCCAGGGGATGGACTGAAAACACACTTCCTAGTTCCAGTCCATCCCCCTGGGAGACTCTCAGTTGACTCTGACCGTGAAGGCCTTTGACAATTCAATATGAATATACCCTGAACACAGAAAGAATAGTCAGGGATAATCCTGGAAATCAGCTTCCAGTCAGTGTAGACAACACTGACCCTGGTAGACCAAAGGCCTGACTCAGTGAATGGCAACTTCTTGTGTCCATCTGCATGTGAGATCCATGCCACAATCCCCCCCCCCAATGACTCACAAAAGATAGTACCATAGTCCAAAGCCATGCTTTCTCCTTACCCTCTGTCCTTTATCCTCTTCCCAAAGCTTCTATCACAGTCTCAGCCCCAAAACATTTGTATGGGGTGGGGAAGAAGAGGAAGAAACCTTTCTCTCAAATATATTTTCCACAATAAAATCCCTGAGGTATATGAAGATTACATATTCACATTATCTGCTCTGTAGAATTTCAGGTTTTTAAATTACAGATTCCTTAGGACAGCTTTCTAGATTCCTCACTCAGATCTAGGGAACCAAATCTGCTGACAGCAGTGATCTGTTCAGCTGCACAGTGATCTTATGAATGAGGTAATCCGCACAGTTCTACTTTCAGATCACACAGCACTGGATCCAGGTTTTCTTCTTCCCCCTTAGCTGTATGATGAAGCAACAGTCCCTTAGCTGTATGATGAAGACAACTGGTATGCCAAAACCTTTTCCCTTGAGTGCAGTACAGTCATCAGACTAGGTAAGGGCTTTAAAAAAAACACTGCACACTTATTTGGCTCTAACTTTCGCTTCTATTCAAATCTCATGCATTTCCCCAGTATGTTGATCAACTGTTAAATAGCCCTATCAGCTTCTTTGTTGCTTCAGGTCTGAGATTTATCAGCAACTTATGAAATATACAACCTTTAGGTAGCTCCTTTTCATAGGTGAGCAAACAACTTTCAATGCTATTTCAAAGTTCCATATTATCTGTCCTCTCTTTTAATAACATGGGTGTTAAAGCTGTTTTCTGAATGCTGACACTGGTTCCATGTACTCTGGTTCCATGTTCTTAGAGCTAAGGCAATAGAATATGTCATGCCCTTTGTCTGGGGGACAGCAACTATGGTTGGTTATATTCACTCAGCCATATCCAGTTGTACCTCGTATCTTCTCTTTTTGTACCCATTTGATTTGTTTACATCTTCAGAGGTGGTGATTTTTTTATGCACAACTGTTTCTGATGCATGTCCTTTTGGTCATGTCGTATATTTCCCCGATCCCATCATTTACCTGAGAATGTACTCTCTTTCCTTTGGAGGAAAGGAAAGAGGGATTGTTCTAAAAAGCGAAAAGACTTCTCTGTAAACCTTCAGTCAGCAAAGAGTTTTCCTGAACCTATACCATGTTGGGAAGTCAAGGCCTCAACCTCAACCTGTTTCCGGCAACCAACTCCCAGCAACTGATGCCACCATGAATCTTGCCCATCTGCACTTCCCCAGTGATTCTGCTGCTAGTAACACAGAAGCCAGAGAACACCTGTGAAGGAGCAAGATTTGGCCTGGGGCTCCCAGCTGACTATCCATTGTAAGAAACACTTCGTTTAATGCATTTTCAACTGGAAGCTCTCTGTCTGAATGCACAGCTTTCTTTTCCTGCAGTCGCTGGTGCTGCTGACTCCTGTTTCTTGAAGTCAAGTCTGATCCATCTTCTCTCTCTGTTTGGAAAGCAGGCTTCTCCATTTCATCATGCAACTGAGATTCTTAGGAAGTAATCAATATCCCATATTCTGGTCACTGTCATCAATTTCCCAGGCCAACTAGATCCTGGCTGAGGACACCAGCTAGTGGCTATCCCTTGTTTCAGGCCCAATTTAAATTTAAATGTGCAGGAACAGAAGGACTTACCTGTGTAACATGGCACATGCCCAGCATCTCATTTAAACAGGGCTGCTAAATGTGCTATCCTGCTACACAGGCCTGCTCAATGCCTGCCCAGGCTACAGGTCTCTGACATGCTAACACTGGGCATGTTGAGGCTTGAAGCAAGATACTGGGCACGTGCAAGGTTGGGTGCCAGCACTGGGTTTAAGAAAGCAAAAAAGAAAGGAGAAATTTCCATAGGAAATGACAAAATGTTATGTGTACTAGAGTCTCATTATCAGAGCTGTGTATGAAAAATTATCAGCTGTATATGAGAAACTGGAGCACAAATATATGTTTTAAATGTTCTCTTTTCCCTTCTTCTACGATTGGCTGATATAAACAGTAGTCTATAACAACTGCACAAGGCCAGACTCCCAATAGGACTGTAATGGAAACAATTCTGAAGAAGATATCGAAATGGTGTTTTAATAGCAGGCAGACCATCAATTGTAACACTTCATTGGATCGTGCACTGTACATGGGGACTGTTTGTACTGCACGCACTGTACTGTTTGCACTGTATATATTAACATTTGGTTTTACACAGCATTGGGTTTAAGTGAAATCTAAATCTGTTACAGATGAGAAACAGACAGTAATCAGGTGTGCCAGCTGATCTAGGCCCTGTTCTGTTTGTTAATTATTGTGCGGCATGAAATGCTGAGGCATTATTAACAACAGCAATTATTACCAGCATTATATGACACATCACACAATGAGACTGGTGACCAGGGGCTAAGATGCAGGTATGGAAGTCCTTAACAACACATGTCCCCTACAAACTGGACAGTTGGACTCAAAGCATATAGTGTCCAAAGAACACTCTCATGTCTAAAACTCACAAACTTTCCATACAGTTTCCTGATATTTATTTATTTTTATTTATTATTATTATATTTATATTCCGCCCTCCCTAAGGGCTCAGGGTGGTATATCACTAGGTGTTGGGAGGATCCACCAAAGGACTATCCTGTTCCTGCTCTTTTCCCCCATCCCTCTCCCTCTTACCCAGAGGACAGGTTTCAGAATTGGGAAAGCACTGGCCTGCACCTCCCTCACTTGCTAACAGGTGGTCATTCAAGTCTACACTTGCAGAATTGTGTTTACCTGCTCCTTGATCTCCTCCAGTCCCAAGGTGGCAATGCTCCCCGAAGGCTTCTTCAGAGGTGGCTTTGGGCGTCTTAGGCCATGGGCTACTTTGTCACGGATCACCTGGGAGGCAAAGAAAGAGACAGGAAGAACAGTAGCTGGATATGTGTGCTTTGCAGCCTACAGAGTATATATGTACGCATTTGGCATGTATACACATCTGATTCCAACTACTAGGAACTCACCTGTCACTCTCTTTCTCTTTGCTTTGAGTCACTGTGCTAGGTGGCATCCAGATCCTCTAGGGTGACAGCTACTCTAAAGTTATAAAGCCCTGGAGGACCAGGCTGGAGTAGCTGAAGCCCTGCATGAAAGGCCCTTGCTAGAATCACAGCACGAGAGGCTAAGGAGGGAGCTGAGTGGTGCCATATCCTGCTGCACATTCTTGGCTTAGCCCTAGCAGCTGGGACCTCTGCTGGGCTATTGGGGTGTGGGGAGGGTTTTCCCTGCCCTGCCGACGTTGCTGCCGTCCCCTGGTCCTGCTGCTTAAGGCATGCATGCGTCCGTGCGTGTGTGTGTGTGTGGCGGCATCTCTGGGGCCCTCCCTGCCAGGCCCCCAAACTGTAGGAAAGCGTGGAGAGGGCTTTGGCAGGTTTGAGCAAGTTGCACACAGTGACATTCTATTGCCCTCACCTCGTAGATGTAGTCGAGGATTTCCAAGACAGTGAGGACGCTGGCTCCAATGAACAGGCCCATCTGGCCTCCGATGTCCCCTAGCAGAAAGCAAGGCTGTTAGGATGGGGAAGAGCACACTGAAAGCAGGTCAGCTACTGGGAGGGCGAGGGGCAAAGTCCAGTGCAGGCCAACTGCTGCTCAGTTGCTTATCAGAAAAAGGGTTCTAAGGGAGAGGAGGAGACAGAAACAGAGTGGCCGAAAGGCTCGTGTCACTTCTTTTTCTTTGAGGCTGTTCTTCTCTTTCTCACGAGAGCTCTGTGAGTCAATGTCCTTCCTCTGATGGGATATGAGGGCCTCTGGAACAGCTCCAGGAGAAAGCACAGTGGCAGTGGAATGGGATGGCAGAAGCACCTCTTGCTGGGAGTCTCAGTTCAATAGTGTGCAAGATGCCAGGGTGAACCAGAGCTGGAGCTGTGAAAAGATCCAGGGGCCTTAGGGCCAAACTACAAAGAACCATAGCCATGGGCCCATCTCATTACTGGCACCATTTTAGAAGAATGTGTAGTTCTTACAAAACCTGCTGTAAGGTGAACTAGAATGAGAACAAATTTTGAATAGAAAGGTATAAGAAAAATCAACATAAAGTGAAATATATAGTGATGATGCAATAGATGATGTTGTATGAAGTGTGTTTTGTAGAGAATGTTTTTAGAATTGCAATGAAGGGGATGTTGGGAAGATAATTCTCCTGCTGCTTCATATTTAATGGCATATGATGATTTTACACATATATGATTCACTGTGTAGCCCCTATTTTTTTCTTTGCATCCCCTGTATTTTGATATCTTGTTTTCTAAAATAAAAAGTATTTAAGAAAAAAATGCTGTGAGGCCTGGATCTAGAACAGATGTGCAACAAAACAACTCTAGGAGCAATTTTTTTAAAAAAATTAAAATATTTTAAAGCTGTCTTTCCACCTTATCAGGGCACCCAAGTTGGGGAACATAAAAAACATTTGCACAATTAGAAACATTTAAAATCATAAAATGCAAATATGTATACAAACATCACCAGAACTAGGGAGGAGAGCCAAGAACTGTTATTTGGGGTATGCCAGAAAAAAACAAAAAAGGCTTCACCCACTGTTGGAGGGCACCAATAGAGGAAGACAGACAAATCTCACTGGGGAGGGAATTCCAAAGCTTTGGTGGCAGGACCAAAAAAGCTCTTTCCTGGGTTGCCACCTGTCTAGGCCTCCAAAGATGGACAGGAGTGAAATGGTAAGCTCATATGGGAGAATGTGGTCACAGGCCATACAAGGATTTAAAGCACCTTGAATTGAGTCTGGAAGCAAATTGGAGGCCAGTGTAGATGGCACAAGACTGGAGTGATATGATCCAGTCAACACTCTGGCTGCAGAATTCTGCATAAACTATAGCTTCCAGACAGTCTTCAAGGGAAGCACCATGTAGAGCATACCGCAGTAATCTAATCTAGGCATTACCACCATTGTTCTTCTCTCCCCCCTGTACCTTTTCAAGTGATGCACCTGAAAAGGCATGGGGGGAGGGAAACAAGAGCTCCTGAGGTTGCCATCCTGCAAGTCCATTCTGGATCGGGGCCTCTCAGCAACGTTTAAAGAACTACAAATGCTTCTAAAATGGAATTAGTGGCCATGTGTCCATCACTTGTAGACTGGCTCTCTGCACCACTGTGATGACTTGCCAGAAGAGGGAAGCTTCTGGGTCTGCTCTGCTGCATGGACCACCAGTGCTGATTCTGAAAGC
The DNA here is from genome assembly GCF_049243985.1 of Paroedura picta. NCBI lineage: Eukaryota > Metazoa > Chordata > Lepidosauria > Squamata > Gekkonidae > Paroedura > Paroedura picta. The sequence goes on along the minus strand of NC_135370.1, from coordinate 74,425,677 downwards.
CAGAAAGTAGGATTGTTGGACTGTAGCTGCTGGTTTAGGAGCTGTCATTACCACAAGAGTCCAATAAGTGCTACCAAATCCTGTAAAGTCTTTATTTGGTAAATCTCCTCTGTTGGAGCAGCATACTCTTGGCGGAGACAAAGGCCCCTCCAGACCGCTTGATGTAGTGGTTAAGAATTGTGGCCTCTAATCTGGACCACCAGGTTTGATTTGCCACTCCTCCACATGCAGTCACCTGGGTGACCATGGGCTGTCCACAGTTCTCTCAGAGCTCTTTCAGTCTCACCTACTTCACTGGATGTCTGTTGTGGGGAAATGTAGGCGATTGCAAGCCACTGGGAGACTCCTTTGGGTAGCAAAAAATGAGGTACAAACCCCCCCCCCCACAGTTGTACTTCTTCTTACCAATTGAAATGCTTGTTTTGTACCTGCAGCAGTTGCCCTAACACAAAGACAGTGGCAGGCAGATGGGCAGTGGAGCACATTCACTTACCCAGAAGCCCTGCCAGGTTGTAGGCCTTTTTCTGTTCAATTGCCTCATAGTTCAGTGCCTCAAAGAAGATGTCAAGGACCAGGAAGTTCTCCCTGAGGACAGTTGGAGACGTAGGGAGAGAAGGAGTCACACAACCTGGCCTTTCCTTCTCTGCGGCCAACAGGATTCCCTCTTGACCTTATTTATTAAGTCCTGGAGTTCCCCACCCTCTGATGGCAGGAGCATCCCCCTATTGCCCTCAGCTACAGCAATGAGACACTCACCGAATATAGGTCTCATTGCGGTTGTACTTGCGAGCAAGGTACCGGGCTGAGCCCTTGTTGGGAATGCGCACCATGGAGATCTCCTTGCCATAGCGTGTCAAGTTGCAAGGTGTAGGGCAGACACAGCGTTCCTGGGAATCTTCAACAGCTGCATCTGTGAGTGGAAAGGCCTGTATATTAGGCATTGCCAAAGCATGCCACCCCCCACCCATCCATGATGTGGCAAAAGGAAGCTGCAGTTGTATCCTGGGTTACATTGTCTTAAGAAGGCACCACTGTTGGGGTGAAGTGCATCTACAAGTCGTCTGGGAAAGACAAATTTGCAGCATTCTCTGTGTCCATTCCCCAGACATAATGTCCCTCCATTCCACAAGGGGACAGCTAGTAGCCAATCTGGCTCTCAAAGCTGGTACAGCTATCCAACCTTTGCAGCCTAAAGGACCAACCATCTGATCCCCCAAGTTTGAGTTTTATCAGCCCAGCTGGGTTGGTCAGTTATCTAGGGAAGTACCTACCCAGTGTGTGGTCAGCACATTCAATGTAGACATTAGGTGAGCAGATGGACTCGTTACCTGGAAGAGGAGGACCTGGTTAGTGTGATGCCCAGAAGGATCTAGTTGTTTCCCCTTTGCCCAGAATCCCAGTACTTAGGTCACTGCTGGGCTGTGAGAAGGGTGAAGGCTGCTATTCCTTAGGTAGGGAGTTAGAGTATATTTTCACCACCAAGGGTATTCTAATGGTTGGGATTAATGTGATTTTATTGTGGTGTTTTATTTTGCAATCCACCACGAGCCAGCTAGTCTGGGAGTGGCAGGCAATAAATCCAATTAATCTGATGATGATGATTGATGGGAAGTGGCTTGGAATTACATATGTATGAGCCTTTCCTTTGCCATGCTTCCTTGGGGCAGATGCTTCTGCAGGGAACTGTAAAGGAGTAACCCTGTGGTCCAAGGAGACTAGAGAAACCCAAGCAACAAGCAGGTAACAAGATGCGTTCAGCATTGGGAATGATCAGAGAAGGAGAGCATTGGAACCAGAGCCAGGAATGAGGTATGTGTAACAAAAAATACTTTCTTCTCTGGACTTGGCAGGATGAGGGGTGGAGCAGAGATGGGAGTGTAGAGATCAGCTAGGTAGCAGATGAATGATTCATCTGTGGACCGGTGGAGAGTGAAAGGGGCACACCAGCTCTTGGTTTAGGTGAGATGGGCTAAGAGCATCATACTTGGACTGGAAAGATCTGTGTTCTACTTTCCTCTCTGCATGAAATTTGTTGGGTGACCTTGGGCCAGCCTGACCTTCCTCAAAGCATTGTCATGAGGATATGATGGAGGGAGACCCATGTTCATTGCTCTGAGCTCATTGAAGGAAGCACAGGATAAACATGTGACAGATGGAAGGTCTGACTGTGGTTGGCAAAGTCATGAATCATGAGCAAGTTGTACTATAGGATGGGCGAGACTTGTCTTGACAGTAGTGCATGCAAAAAGGATCTGGGTGTCTTAATATACTAGACACTAAACATGAGTCAGCAGTGTGACTCAGTAGCTAAAAAGGCAAACAGGATTTTGGGTTGTATTAAAAGAAGAAGAGTGTCCAGATCATATGAGGTGATGTTACTACTTTACTCTGCTCTGGTAAGACCTCAGTTGGAGTAATGTGTTCAGTTTTGAGCACCACAACTGAAGAAAGATGTAGAGAAACTGGAACATGTCCAGAGGAGGGCTATGAAGAGGGTGAGGGGTTTGGAGACCAAGTCCTATGAGGAAAGGCTGAGGGAGACTGGTCTGTTTAGCGTGGTGACTGCATGTGGAGGAGAGAACGCGATTTTATGAACTTAGGCAGATTATGAGTGGGTGGGCAGGAAGGGATGTGCCAGTGTTGGTCTCTTGTGGCCCTTCCTTGCATACCCAGGGAATTGCTGGTCACTACTGCGGGATGGTAGGTGAAGTTCCTCCAGGCCAGGCTGGATTTTGGAGATTTTTGGTGTGTGTGTGTGGGGGGGGGGAATCACTGGGGGACACAATTGAGGACACTGTGGGTGGGTAGGTTGTGAGTTCCTACATTGTTCAGGGGGCTGGACTAGATGACCCTGGAGGTCCCTTCCAACTCTATGATTCTATAATGGTCAAGGACTCCGGGGGACTGCCTCAGATGGATCAGGTATCTTTTCTTACTTGCTACCACCTGGCACTGGACACAGAAGAGGAGGAGGTTGTGGGTGGGTGTAGAGAAGACATAGCATCATTGCCCTTTTCTCTGGCCCTGTTCCTGTGCCATGAATAGCAGCAGGGCACCCAGAAACTTAGCAGGTGAAGCTTTTCCCAGAACAGATACAAGGGATAGGAAAAGTGGCTGCATATCGGACAACTGTTAAAAGAACTGAAAGAGAACAAAGGTGAAAACTCCAAGAATCTGGTGCAGCCACACAGGAGTCCCTAGGGCTTAGGAACAGAAAACTTATGAACCTTACCTGGCATGTGCACCATACGGCACTGGCAGTTCCGCACCACAGCTTCTTTCTCGCATTGCAGCCTGCAAGCGGCAATGCTGTAGGTCTCATAGCCAGGCAGAATCTGTTCCCCCTTGACGCTGGCCCGACAGCTTCCCCAAGGCTGGGGCAAGTATGTAAGCTGCAAGATATGGGTGGTGGGGGAGACATAAGTGCCAAGAGAAAGTGGTACCCAGGCTGACAGAGAACTAGGGAGGGCTCTCCCAGGGCAGCTCAGGCTTCATCCAGACCCATTTTCCAGTCAAGCTCTCCAGACCTCTATGCTGTGCCAGGAATATCCTAGAGTTACTGGGTTCCTGCCCTGATCAGCACAGAAGTTCAGTCCCATTCCATACTAAGATTGGAAATATAGCTAAATCTGGTTTTATGGATCTGCTTGACATTTCAGGGTCAAGAATCCACATTTTCTACTCCCACCAAGAGAAACAGAATTATTCTCGTACCATTTTTGTTGTGGCCTTGAAACAGGAAGTGACTGTCAGTGCGAGAGAGTGGCTAGAGTGCCAGGTTAGGGCTCTTTTCCAGCCTCACCTACCCCACAGAGTGGTTGTAATGAGAATGGGAGAACCCCCTGTGCTCTTCTTGGAGGAAAGGTGGGATAAAAACGTGATAGATGGAACTGGATGTTTATTTGAAAGGACATTCCTCCAAGTTCAGTGATCCTTACTCCCAGGAGATTTGGACGTGGTTCACTGCAATAAAGGGCATCATTGAGCCCAGATATGTCTCTGCCTACTACAGAACATTATGACATCCCACTGCTCCCGGAAGGGCCACAGTGTGCTTCAAAACTGTCAGTTTAACATCATTTTAACTGACTTATTCATAAAGGATGCTGGCAATTTCAGTTTTGCGAGGTATTGAGAGTCCAGTGTTAGGAGACACTAGTATTTCTTGAACTACATTTCCCCTGATTCCTTGGGGAAAGGAATGCTAATTAAGCCTGTTAAAATTTGTAGGGTAAACACAACTGCTATGTTAGAAAATAAACGTGAATAAAACCACAGCAGGTTTGCAAACACGTCAGTGTTTCCATCCAAATGGCATTAGAGTTAACTGAAATAGAGTACAGTTGATTGAATGGCATCACAAAGTGTCAGTGTCACGTATTGCTCTAACTTCTGCTGTCAGATGCTAGTTTGTTTAACTCCTTGTTAAGCAATTGGTTTGATTAAAATGCCCACTCTAACCCACCGCATTATCCTCTGGCTGAAGTCCATTGTAGCAGTGTTTTCCTGGCTTCTGTGGAATGGACCAGGGGAAGGAGAGATGTCTTAGCTTAGTCCCACTAAAACAGCACCAAGAACCATCCTTCCTCTCACTAGGTGGTCTGGATGGTTAAAACAGGCCAGGGGAAAATTCGATGCATTTCTGTTCCAATTAAATCCAAGGCTAGATCCAGAGAGATTCCCTTGTTAGGATGCTGGCCTAACTTTTAATAATTAAGTTAGGTTAAGATAACGATCTTGCCTCCAACACCTCCGAGGGGGATTCCAGGGAAAGAGCCGTTCAATGCTTTATCCTTGTCTCATTCGGTGTGGCTCATTGCCTGTATCTGCTATCTTGTTACTGTTTGAGGCACATCTCCCTACTTCACCCTTAACCATCCTCAAACAATCTCCAGGTGTGCTTTGCCTGCAGATGAAGCTTTTGCTTCCCTGCCCTATCTCCCTTACCCGCTGCTCCTGGCAGGACACAAAGGTCTGGAAACCTGGGGAGACTCCAAAGCCCAACTGGTGGATGTAGGGGGGCTCATCCTGACTGTGGATCTGTACCCGGATTCCAGCTTCAAATGATGTCTCATCTACAAGGAAGAAATGGGAGTCCTGGTGAGAGTTCTGGTCTGCCAGACCTTAGTGGAAGAAATTTATCCATATAAATCTATGACCGCCATGCCTTCTCCTGCATCCATATGTCTCCATCTCTCCCAGCCACTGGAGGGGCTGCTCCTTATTGCCTTATCAAGATAATCAATTTGTTACCAATATCACACACCCTTATAAAACACATAGGTTAAGTTATATGACCATTTTTGAAATTATCATAGTCAGGATCACCAGTCTAAACACACCAGAACATCAGATTCTTATGTGTCCGTTGTGATTCATATGCAAGCTAATAAACTGGGTAACATGCCTGTGTTTGTAAATTCATTTTCAGTATCTGAAATACAGTAATAATTGGATCCATATGGTTTAGAGATCCTTTTCCTAAGCCATTTTCCCCTCCCCTTCAACTCTTACGCTGAACAGAGAAGAGTTGTTTTTATACCATTTTTCACTACCCAAAACAGTCTCAAAGTGGCTTACAATTGCCTGCCCTTCCTCTCCCCACCACAGACACTCTGTGAGGTAGGTGAGGTTGAGAAAGCTCTGACAGAACTGCTGTAAAAACAGATCTAACAGAACTGTGACTTGCCCAAGGTCACCCAGTTGGCTGCATGTGGAGGAGCGAGGAATCCAACCTGGCTCTCCAGATTAGAAGCCTCCGCTCTTAACCACAACACGAAACTGGCTCTTGCCACTGCACCTTCTTGAGAGACCCCCATTACTTATCTTCAACCTGCCCCTGCCACCAGCAGCCACCCAGCTGAACATCCATAGCCTTTGGTGCTGTCAGTGACGCCTAGGAAGCCTCTGGAGCTTCCTCCCTTCGGTCTCTTCTCTTACTAGTCTCTCTCCAAATGGGCAGGTATTCCTCCTGCTGGATGTCCAACATGATCTCCAGCCCATTGCCCATTCCGCTCTGGCGGGTCACCCGTGGTTTGTTTCTGTCACCGTTGAATGTGTAGCACTTCCCATAGCGCGTGTAGACCTGCGGAGAAACAGGAGATTGATGAGAGGGGACTGTCAGGCTTAATCAAGCTTAACAAATAGCAGAAAAGCCAGGAGCAGAAAACATCCCTCTCATCTCTGCCAGGCTTATAGCGTTAAGACCAAAGCAGGCTTTCGGCCATTCTAGGTCTTGTCGCATTCACTGTCTTCAGTTGCATCATTTTTTTTAACCTTGTCCACAGAAAGTCAGCATGGTATAGTGGTTAGAGCAGCCTTTTTTCAACCTTTTGTCTGTGGAGGAGCCCCTGGAATAATTTTTCAAGCTTCAAGGAGGCCAAGAGGTGGTGTCAGCTGGCCACACCTTCCTGCCACCCCCCCCAAATGAAATGTCTCCAGAAATGACATCACTGCCCATGTTAGCAGGCAGAATTTAGGAGGGCTGAGGGGGGAGGGGCAAGTTTACAGCAGGAGTAGGTGTGCAGGCTCTGCCCCCCCCCCCAGCATAAAAACCAAGGCCCATTCTGCACATGTTCAATTGGCTTTTGCAGCTGGGTTTTCCTGTGCAAACCAGGAAAACCTACTTCTAAAGTGCATTATCTTACATGTGCAGAATGGGCCCATGAGTGAACTCACTCATGCTGGGAGGGGGAGGGGTGACAGGGAGCAATGGAAGCAGCTAGTTCCCTGGCTTGTGCCTGAGTTCATTAGGGCAAGAAAGGGGGTCCACGGACTCCTGCTTGGGAATCCCTGGGTTAGAGTGTTGACCTAGGATTCAAGAGATCCAGATTTGATTCCCAGCCTACTACGGAACCCCCAGTCTACCAAAGAAGCTAAGTGGGTCACACATCCTCAGCCTAGCCTGCCTCAAAGGTAGATAGACTTACTTCTGTTGTGTTAGGTAGGACAGATGGATTCATATTCAAGCCATATCTGAAAAAGTTAGCAGTGACTCGTAAAAGCTTGTATTTTGCCACCAATTTTGTTAGTCCTTAAGGGTCTATTGAACTCATGCTCTTTTCTGCTGCCTCACAGGGTTACTGCTGCAGGATAAAACTGAGGAAAGGTGACTAGTATAAGATCCTTTGGTTTCCACCACAGAGAAAGGCAGAGTATAAAAATAAATAAATAACAGAATAAATAAAATCTATCTCCCAACAGTCTGTCCAGCTACCTGGTTATTGTGATCCCACCTAGAGAGAAATCTGATGTGCTTCAGGGTGAGGAGTTTGGCAACCCCCTACCTGAAGTCCAGGAGGAGGAGAGAGACAAACACACAAATGCACATATTCTTTAGCAAATCAGGAGACATAGCTTGTGTCCCATAAGATGAAGTTGATAATCTGCATATGATCCTTGGAGAGGTAGGTGGTGAGGCGTATGTGTGAGACTGTACATTTCTCTGCAGAATCTCTGAAGCCCAGGTAATGTTTAAGATGGGAGATGACTAGAAGGGAACAATCCCCAAGTCCAGGGTCTTGTTTCACCAAACTTGTGATACCTTTCTAATATTCCCACGAAGTCTAACTTTTCTCCCAAAACAGCCTGCATGAGTATTCCCTTTTTTTGTGCTGTGTCAGGATATTGACCCCAGTGATTCTACCGCGTTGCTTCTGCCATCCCTGGGCTGACTCCAATTCCAGCAGGTCAGAGAGTAAGCTTATCGTGTCTCCTGAACCTCTGGGGATAAATCAGAATTATTTTCAGATCTGTTGTCTCTGTGGAGTCCAGATACAAACCTTGATCACCTCAGTTTGGTACTTTAATCAGAATTTACAGTTTATGTCAAAACAAGCAAGCGGTTTATGAAGGTAGATTATAGGTACAATAGGAATGTGCTTGAGTGACTAGAGAGAAGCAATATTGATTACCAAGATAATAAAAGTGAAATGGAAGCTTAGGCTATATTTCATGTTCATTCTCAAATGCAACTTTCTTAGCAGTACACTAACAGCAAAGTTTTGAATTGGGACTGCCACAGAATCAAAATGTACTGCAACAGCATTAGTCTTTCCTATGAGAAATGAACCTCAGATGGTTTTAGTTTTTTCAACTCAAGGCCTGTAATTCCTCCCAGCCAACAAGATTCCCCATCTATGATGATAAACACTATTTAACAAACATTCAAAATGTATGAGTTTAGAGAGAGAGAGAGAGAGAGAGAGAGAGAGAGAGAGAGAGAGAGAGAGAGAATGCCTTTATGGCTTCTTTTGTTGGCTTGCGCGGTGGAACAGGCCTGCAGTCCTATTTCACCTTGTCCTCCAAGGTTTTCCCAATATAAGAACCTTATATTTTTTTTCTCAGATAACCTGCAGCTACCACCTGATCTTTGTATGGAATTGCTTTCTGAGAGTCAGGACTCCCAGCTTCCCTTCCAAGTGCTGAAGCCTTGCCTCTGTGTCTCGCACTGCCCAGTGCCTGGTCACCATGGGGATAGTTTACTGCCTTGTGAGCCCCTGGAGGAACAGCCACTTGCTAAATGCAGGCCTAACCCTTGGCACTCCATTTAAAATAGTATGTCCAAGATGGTGGAAGTCTGCATGGTACACAGAGTCACTACTAGCACCAAAAACTATAAAGTATTTATTAAAAAGAAAACATTTAGAAGCCTACTTTGAGCACAGCACCAGATTGAGCATGAGATTCAAAATAAATGGATAAAATGCAATTCCTCTGTCCCCGTCTCTCTATGTGCCCTTATCATCAGATATCAGGCTCCTTAGCTTAGGAAGTTGCAGATTTCTTCATAGTTTCCATTACCTTGAAGCTTCCTTCAGCTGTCCAATCCTCAATTAAGAGTTCTGCTCTCATGGACTCAGCAACCCCAAGAGAGATTCCTCCTTGCTCCTCTGAGTTTTATCACCTCTCTTTTCCCCACCGGATGACTAGGGCCCATTCCTGAAGTCTCTCTAGTATTTAATGCTTCCAAATCTGCTTGCAGGGGCAGGAAGTCTGGCCATCCCATTGTCTAGACCTACTAGCATTTCATAAAGATGGGCTGAGAGAGGTCTGGAAAGCAACTGAACTGACAGTCCCTTCCTGTCTGTTTTCTCCCCAGAGAGAGAAGAAAACCTTTTAAAACTCAGAATGAAGGTTTTGCTCATGTAAATAATCCAAAAGGAAAAAAAAAAGATTTCTTCACAGTTTGTATAACACAGCTGGCGAGGAAATTATTTGGGATGGGTAAGGACTGAGAAAATGCAGTTCAAGTTGTGATTCATGGTCTGCCCAATTTGGGAACCACAGTCCTGAACTTTTGGGGCAAAAATGAACCAATTTGCTTAGTGAGTTTGATGACATGGTAGAATCTCCCCCCCCACACACACACACAAACTAGAGATTCCAAATTTGTAAAGGATCTCCAGCTGACTCTCCTCTATCTGCCCCCCCCCCCAATTTGGTGACGACTAGATTTATAGTGAGTAACATCCCTTATAACCACGATGGGGTAGTCACTGACCTGGAGCCAGACATCCTGGAATGTGAAGTCAAATGGGCCTTAGGAAGCCTGAGCAACAATAAAGCTAGTGGAGGTGACAGCATTCCAGTTGAACTATTCAAAATCTTAAAAGACGATACAGTAAAAGTGCTACATCCAATACGCCAGCAAATTTGGAAAACTCAACAGTGGCTACAGGATTGGAAAAGGTCAGTTTACATTCCAATCCCAAAGAAGATTATGCCAAAGAATGTTCGAACTACTGCACTATTGCACTCATTTCTCATGCTAGCAAAGTTATGCTCAAAATCCTACAAGCTAGGATCCAGCAATATGTGGACTGAGAACTTCCAGAAGTACAGGCAGGATTTCTAAGAGGCAGAGGAACTAGAGATCAAATTGGCAATATACGCTGGATCATGGAGAAAGCTAGGGAATTCTTGAAGAACATCTGCTTCATTGACTATGCTAAAGCCTTTGATTGTGAGGAGCACAACAAATTGTGGCAAGTTCTTAAAGAGATGGGAATACCAGAGCATCTTATCTGTCTCTTGAGAAACCTATATGCAGGTCAAGAAGCAACAGTGAAACCCGGGCATGGAATCACTGATTGGTTCAAAATTGAAAGAGTTTGGCAAGGCGGCATACTGCCGCCTTTCCTATTTAACTTGTACGCGGAGCACATCATGAGAAAGGCGGGGTTAGATGAGTCACAAATTGGGATCAAGATTGCAGGAAGAAATATCAACAACCTCAGATATGCACATAATACCACTCTATTGGCAGAAAGCGAAGAGGAACTAAAGAGCCTTTTGTTGCGGGTGAAGGAGGAGAGTGCAAAAGTTGGCTTGAAACTCAACATCAAGAAAACGAAGATCATGGCATTCGGCCCTCTCAATTCCTGGCAAATAGATGGGAAAGAAATGGAGGTAGTGACAGGGCTCCAAGATCACTGCAGATGGGGACTGCAGCAAAGAAAATAAAAGATACTTGCTCCTGGGGAGGAAAGCTATGGCAAATCTAGACAGCATCCTAAAAAGCAGAGACATCACTCTGCCAACAAAAGTGTGTTTAGTCAAGGCTATGGTATTCCCAGTTGCAATGTATGGCTGCGAAAGTTGGACCATAAGGAAGGCCGAGCGTCAAAGAATTGAGGCTTTTGAACTCTGGTGTTGGAGAAGACTCTTGCGAGTCCCTTGGTCTGCAAGGCGAGCAAACCAGTCAGTCCTAGAGGAGATCAGCCCTGACTGCTCCTTAGAAGGCCAGATCCTGAAGATGAAACTCAAATACTTTGGCCACCTCATAAGAAGGAAGGACTCCCTGGAGAAGAGCCTAATGCTGGGAGCGATTGAGGGCAAAAGAAGAAGGGGGCGACAGAGAATGAGGTGGCTGGATGGAGTCACTGAAGCAGTTGGTACAAATTTAATTGGACTCCGGAAAAAGGTAGAGGACAGGAAGGCCTGGAGGATCATTGTCCATGGGGTCATGATGGGTTGGACACGACTTCGCACCTAACATACATAAGATTTATGGGGTTTGAGTTATGGGTCCCTAAATAAGGTGCCCCCGTCTTCTATCATCCCCTCCCCCCCCCCCAAAAAAAACAAGGGTAGCAGAAGCGCAGCAGAACAGAATTAAAGAATCTCTGCAGTGGGGGCAAGGAAACCATGCCTACAACTCCCATAGCCCTTTCCCAGAGCTGAGACACTGCAACACATTCTTCTACTTTGCAGAGAAAAGGAAACGCCTTTCAAGCTGGCTAGCCAGCCCCAGATCTCCAAAGGCAGTCTTGGAATGACAGAAAGGCATACATGACAAGACTTCTCACAGGGGCTCCCCAAAGTAATCCCACAGCACCTTGGTGGGCCCCAGGCCCCACTAGACAAGTGAGGGAAGCATGCCCACAACTCTTACAGCACCTTACCCCCCCCCCCCCCAACTGGGCTGAAATACGCAGGTCCAAGGGACATCCATCAACCATGGTGAATTCCTCTACAGTATGGAGAAATAGAAACACCTGTTATGCTGGCCAGGACATCTAAAGGTAAAGGTAAAGGTATCCCCTGTGCAAGCACCGAGTCATGTCTGACCCTTGGGGTGACGCCCTCTAGCGTTTTCTTGGCAGACTCAATACGGGGTGGTTTGCCAGTGCCTTCCCCAGTCATTACCGTTTACCCCCCAGCAAGCTGGGTCCTCATTTGACCGACCTCGGAAGGATGGAAGGCTGAGTCAACCTTGAGCCGGCTGCTGGGATTGAACTCCCAGCCTCATGGGCAAAGCTGTCAGACGGCTGCCTTACCACTCTGCGCCACAAGAGGCTCCAGGACATCTATTATTCTCCAAAGGCAGTTTTGGAACAACAGAAAGGCAGAGAAAACAAAATTTCTGACAGGGGCTCTCCAAAGTAATCCCATGACAGCTTGGCAAGCACCTCAGCCACACCAGACAAGCAAGGGAAGAGTGTCCACAAGCCTCACAGATCCAGAGCCCACCCATCAACAGATGTGGATCTGGCCAGGCCACCTCCAAGTCTCCAAAGGTAGGTTCAGAATGACAGAAAGACAGACATCCCCACAGGAGCGCCACAAAGTTGCTTCACGGCAGCTTGGCAAGCACCCATGGCAAGCCCTGGAACCCACTGAGGCATACCTACAATGCTCCTCGGCCCCCTCAGGACCAAACACAGAAACTCTGATTATTCACCTTTAGCAGAACACATTGTACAGGACTGGAAAAGCTGGGAGGACGGACAGCTGCTTTCTGGCACTGGGTTGGAGGGGCACAGAGGGGTGTACTTGAGGCAGGAGCAGGAACAAGGAATCGTGTGGAAGGGAAGGATGTCTCCCCCATCCCCACCCCAATCATTGCTATTTGACTCCTTCTCTCCATAGAGCGTTAACAACTGCTGGAATCTGGGCAATGCTAAAAACCTTTTTGTCTCTGTGGAGAGCCTCAGGAACCGATCAGAGAGAGGAGGGTCTGAGACCCCTGGGTAAAGCACTTCTAGGAGCAGGCTCCTGTGAGCTGGCAGGATCAATCTGGTGCCCAGAAATGAAGACCTGTGGTATTGGGGGAGGCAATGGAGGACTTTTCTCCCCCCACCTTTGTACCCACTTTTACCCTATGTCACGGTGATGCTCACAATCAGAAGGGTTGGGAGGTATAAAATGTGGGTCCTCAGGCAATTCACCCAGTACCTATGCCCTTTTGCTTGGTGTGAACAAAGAGTCCACCTAACATGCCCAAGCCCCAGCAGATGGGATGAGTCCACGATCAGGAAGGAATGTGCTCTGCTGATCAGTTTTTAACAAGTCCCCTGTCTCTCTGTGTAAACTGCCAACAACCAACAGTGAGAGAGTGTGGAGTGAGATGAGAGGGTGTGTATATAATCCTGATCTCCTGAGTAGAACTCTGTTATTGGGAGCCAGCAATGCCTTAGCAGATTGGGGAGGGCTCCTATTGGTGTTTTGTAAACAGTTTAATTGAGCCGAGACAGTCTGTCTGGAAATATATCTATTCATGAACCACCATAAATAGAACCAAAGTTCATGGAATCTGCATGCCGGTCACTGTTTCATGAATATTGCTATATGAACCACAAACCCAGGAAAATTTGTCCCAAACTTTACTTTGTAAGTGGGTTTGTGCCCAATCCCTAGAAAGGGCTCAGATTCAGTCTGTGCCATTTCCAATTAAAGGGTCTCAAGAAGTAGTGGTAGGACACACTTTCTTGAGCCCAAGATTGTGCAGAGCCAACTCTGAGCTAGCTGGACCAGCAGTATTAAACAAACTTATATGTTGAAATGTACTGGACATAATAAAAGCAATCTTTACCTAATCCCATTTACCCTGGGCAGGTAGGTATTTGGCAGTAATATTTCTGGGGAGATAGGTGGCCGTGAATAGCCACAGAGGCCCCTCAGGATGTCACAATCACTTGGTGTTATTATGAAATTGTGTGGAATTCTTATCAGAGCAGCAAACTCCTCCACAGCAGCAGTATCACTGTGCCTGCCTCTCTCTGGATCTGGGAATGAGTTGTGTAGTGATCAAGAACATGTTGCAATGGTCTGGATCATAAATGAAGGATTCTTTTATCTCCCAGAGGCAGGGAGATTGGATGGGGCCCCAGGCATCTCAACAGTTAAGGTCCAGAATGTGGGGGGACCACCCTCAATTTCCAAGGTGGCAGTCCATTGCCCTGTGCCTGCGTCCTTAGGGCACCTAATAAAATTGCATCCTTTTATTCTGGAATAAATATTCATTGGATCGTACCACACAATTCAATTTGCTAATGCAAATGAAAATCACAGCCCTCTCTAATAGACATGCATTGGAAAAAAAATAAACAAACCTCCTTTTTACAGCTCATCTTTTCCACTGCATATACGAAGGGAGATTAAAGTATTTCAGGGGTTAACCAAGTGGTTCTACGGGCTCCTGACTGTGCCTCCTTGCAGCCCTTTACCTCTCCTCCCCAGGACAGAGTAGAGAATGGAAGCCACTCACAGAGGTGAAATCTTGGGGCCCACAAGGCTTGCCCTGAAAGTGGCACTCCAGTAGCATGTCCTCTATCTGGTGGCCCAGACGGTGGAAGAAGCTTTCCATTGTGTGTGGCGAGAAGCGTGGGGGCAGGAACCGCGAGTAGTTGGCTAGGTAGCGAAGCCACGGGCGTTGCTCTTCTGGCAGCTCCTCCAGGACCGTCGGCAGCAGCGAGTGGTTCTCGTAGGTCAGCCCCAGCCAGCGTCCTACTGAATACAGATCAGGCCTTGTGAGCTGCAGGAAGCGTGCCGGGTTGTAGTTGCAGAAGGTGACTGCAGGGAAGTGCAGCCGTGGGGCCCACAGCATGTGTGCCCTGGTGTGGACTGGCTTGGAGCGCAGGTATTGCACCCGGTTGGTCGACCATGTGCACAGCAACCCCAGGGACGCCAAGATGGCCCCGCTCCAGAAGAGGCGCTGTGTCCATGACTGCCGCCGTGAGCCCATGTAATGCAGCCCGTGAAGCTTGGTCAGGCGCAGGAAGCGGGCGGTGACCTGGGTCAGGGAGCCATCCATTCTGGGCACAGGAGGAGACCCATCTGGGCAGCAGGACAGTGTCATCTTCAGCAGCTGGGAACCGCCGGGTTCAACAGATGCTGCTGGGAAATGTGGACCCTTGAAGTCAGCTCTGCCTGCAGGCTTTTCCCAGGGGAAGCCAAGATCCTTGTCTGCAATGTTTTGCTTTCTGCAGGGAACCCACAGTCCCCTGCACCGTGTGCCAATTGTGTCAAGAGCTCCTGGCTGCTCTGTGATTAGAGAGGGGCGGGGCAGATCCCCACATCAACACCATCCCCTTGCCCTTAATTCCTCCATCATCCTTGCCCATCTCAGGCTGAAGGTGCCAGCAGACAGTTCTCTGTTCCCAAGGGGGGAGCGGGGAGGATGCATGGATCATCCCACATGCTTTGCACGTTTAATTAAGAGCACGAAATCATGTTTGGGTTTGCACTCAGCAAATACCTGCCAGTCAGGGCCTCTTTAGAAAGCACACCAATAACTTGTGCCCTATGCATTAACAGACTGAACGGCAACAAGGTTCGTGTCTAAATTACTAGGTCTGAGCACTAAATCCCTGGCTTGCCGGCTCCAATGGATACTGTGCCTGCCTGTCAAAATCAAATCTCCTGCGACCCTGTCAAATAGAATCTAACCTTAGCTAATCCCCTCAATACTTCTCCCTCCCCATTCCTGCGATGCAGGGCCCAGAGATCCCCCCCCCCCGCATGTTATGCACCAGAATCACAGCTGACAGCACCCTTTAATCCGTGGCACTTTCAACATGCAGAGGTGGAGCATTTGCAGTGGTCAAAGGGAACCACCGGCAATTTATTGCAGCTACCATGACAGCATTGAAGCTTTTGTTTGCTAGTGCTACACAGTGGCAACCTCGCTACTGGGCCGCCTCTCCAAGATCAGTCAGAGCAGACGGCTGAGTTCTCAGCACCTCCCTGAGGAATGTCAAGAGCCAGACATGATTTCTGCCCATTCAGTTGAGTAGCTCAAGGACTGTGTGGTGAAGCACACAGATCCTCAACAGTGTGTGCTGCCTGTGCTCCTACGACACTCAAAATAGAATATTGCAGCCCGAGAGCGGCTGGGATGGAATGCTGCACTTTGAGAGCACTCCTCTAGAGAAGCCAGAGCGGACAGAGGCATGCTGGGAATCCAGCCCCCGTAGGCCCTCTGCTATTATGGGCTGGAACACTGAATTATGGGAATGACGTCCCATTTGTTTGGGATCTGATTAGCCATGGTGGCTAAATGGAACCTCCATGGGCTAAGGCATTGTACCTTGGAATACCAGTATTGGGGGAGAGCACAGGAAGAGGAGTGTGGCTCTGTTTTCTGCTTATAGCTGGCCATTGTGCAAAACAGGATGCCAAACCAAGTAGACCACTGATATAATCTGCCAGAGCGCATGTTTTTAAACTGCGTCATCCCTGTCATCCAAACTGAGCATAGCACACTGAGATTGTTGTGTCCATAGTCCACACTCCATGTTCTCACACTCCATGTTCTCATTCATTGTGATAGATCTTGGGCTTGTGTTCTCCAGCCTCCAGGATGGATTGCTGCTCGTTGGATTTGTGTCATTCACGGCTGAGAACAAAGTGTTGCATGCTGCAGTCTCTCTCTGTAGGAATTAGGGCAGGCTGTTGCATTCTGGGATTGCTGGCTCTATGTTCAAAGTAGTGAATCCTTAACACTGGACTGCACCATTCTAAGAAGGCCTAAGGAACGTAACACAGTATGTTGTCATGCCTCAACCATCTAAACTTGCTCTTAACAGAGAGCACATTGCTAATGGCTTAATTCAGAGAACAAGCCCCCATACCTCTTACCTTAGTCCTATCAAAGTTCTGCAGGCTCAGTAAAATGGGGCTCTTCCACCAGGCCTATGGCTGAGACCAGGGGAGCCTAAAGTACCATGGGCCGCCCTCCATTTCCTTCTGGGTTGCTGGCAGAAGGTGTGAAGGGGGTGGGGATGGGGGTTTTAAATAGTATTTGATTATAATTTCAGGATTATAATAGATTTTACTGAATGTGTTTTATCATTGTGGACCACCCCGAGCCCATAGTGGAGAGATGGTATTGCAATTTATTATTAATATTATTATCAGCTGCTGGAGTGTACGCTACTCCCCTATCCTTTCCTCTTCACCTCTTAATAATTGGGGGAGGGATGGGATTTTTAGCCGCCATGTTAGTAGACTGATATTTTAATGGGAATTTTAATGGGATTAGTTGTTGTGACCCGCCTCGAGCCTATCGGGAGAGGCGGGAAATAAATATAATAATAATAATAATAATAATAATAATAATAATAATAATAATAATAAATTCCATTTATAAGTTGCCCTTCCTCATGGCTCAGGGCGGGTCACCCAATTTAAAATACACAGATAATATAAAAACAAGAAGTGTCAATAAAATCACCGCTACAGTAATTTAAAAGAACTTTCCGTTATTTGGTTGTTCTTGTCCCTCCCAGAGGCTCTGGGGTGGCTGCCTGCCAGCTTGCCCCCTGTCTAGTTTGCAGGTTGCCTAACGAGCCCTTCCTGATTACACACTCCACTCATTACCGCCCTAATTCTGCATCACAATTAATTGTGGTAATTAATAAATATTGATTACAGCCAACAATTGGAGCTGATCTCCCTCTGTAATTAAACCCTGGAGGCACCAGCCCCTTCTGCCTCTGACCTTCCTTTCCCCTTCAGGCGGAGGGAGAGGCATTCCCTTCCCCTCCCGTCCTCTGGGCTGAGGGGGGCCAGCTCCAAGGAGACCTAGGGTCTTGTTCACCCACTACCAAGAGGTATGGGGCATTGGCAGATCATTGGGCCAGGGGCCTGTTTTTAAACAGTTGTCCTAGACTCCACAGGCTGCCAACTTCTCCTCCTGACAGGGCTCTGGTGCCTGTGAGAAGTGTGCTGTAAGCCGAGATTTGGGCTCTTCAGCTGCTGGACTCCTTGTCAGGCAGTCCTTAAAGACAAAGGAGCTTTGTCAGAGACAAAACTCACCAATCCTGCTTTCAACATTAAATTAGGTCTGCCTCTTCCCTTTGACAGAGTCTTAAGGGGATATTCTTTACCAAATGATATTTACTTCCATGCCATGGAATGCTTCAGTAAACCATTTCCACACATTAAGCCTCTCTTTAAATATACAGGACATTTTTCTCCGTGTCTGTTGTCAACCCTAAATAGTGTAAAATGGGAAGGATGCCACCATTTGGAATAGCAGGACACTTTTGAAATATTTTTTAGACGTATGCTGGATATGCTTTAAAGATAAAATAGAAGAGGAATTCTGTAGCTCCTCAAAAAAGTAACACACCTACTGTAGCTTCTGCTATTCTGGGCTCACCCCATGTTGTGAGATGCAGATTGTATCTGCTGGCTGGGGTTCATGTCCAAGACAGTTTATTTAGAATATATATACTTTTTAGTCTGGAAGCTGCCACAGGACTTCTCTTTGGTTTCCTTGCATCAGACTACCATAGCTTGGGTTGCCAGCTCTGGGTTGGGGGAAAGGTGGAGATTTGGGGAGGGGAAGAGACTTCAGTGGAGAGCCAGTGTGGTATAGTGGCTAAGAGCAGCAGACTCTAATCTGGAGAACCAGGGCTGATTTCCCTCTCCTCCACAAGAAGCATGCTGGGAGACCTTGGGCCAGTCACACTCCTCTCACAGCCCCATCCACCTTACAAAGCACCTATTGTGGGGAGAGGGAGGGAAGGCGATTGTAAGCTGCTTTGAGGTGCCTTAAGAAAAACATGGTATAAAAACCAGCTCTTCTCTTTAGAATGCCATAACCTTCCAAAGAGGCCATTTCTCCAGATAAACTGATTTCTGGAGATCAATTGTAATCCCAGGAGATCTCCAGACACCATCTGGAGGTTGGCAACCCTAAACATAGCAAACCCTCTGGGATGCTTCTAGCATATGTCTACGGTGCATTAAAGATGATATCGTAGGCACTGGGCACCGCATATAGAGGTACAGCAGAGTAAATGCACTGGCTCTGCCAAGCCTATGAGGGTCACCCTAATAACAACAACAACAACAACATGCATGCCAATTGTATGCAAAATGATTAAATCTCACAACTGGGAATGCTGGAAAACCTGCCTTCCCAGTCAATGGACAATGCCTACATGCACACATTTGGTATGCATATAGGACACTGTGCCCACGTGAGGTGAATGTGCAAAAGTGTAGAGGGGGCAAGGCACTTCATCCCATTTTTCCCAAGTACATGTTGGCCTTATACTCCCATGTGCTGTGTGTAGTGCACAGGCCAACGTGTGAATGTCACAAGCACTATATAGACCTGCTTGCCAAGGAACTCTGATTGGCTGCAGCTCCCTGTCACCTTTGTTTGTTTCTGGGTACTGATTCCAATATGAAAGCAGCTGATATTTAGCTTTGTTTCATCTGCACCAGACCCTGCTGGGGCCCAGTCTTTACAGTAGCGCTAGCGACTTCAGGAGGGCTGTCCATTTTGTGCCGACTGGCACTTGGCTTCTGGGGCACTGGGTTGCATTTAAACTTTCTCCGTCAATGTAAATTTTCTCTGTTTCTGGGACTGCAGACCTTGCTATGTCATCCCCCCATCCCTTAATCAGCATTGCCTTGCATATTTGCATCAGCTCGCTCAAAGAGACTCTAGGGAATTGGATACGGTTTGTGCTGAAAAGGGATGGGCATGTTGAGGCAGCATCACAAAATGGATGGGTTCCAGAGTTAGGAAGCAGATCAGTTTCACTTCCAATAAACAGAACATTCTGGTGCTTGCCTAGATATCAGGAAAGACATTAGCAAGGTGCCTAGGCAGCACAGAGTATATAGTGCAAAGTATTTGTTTTTGTTCGAAAGGGCAAAGGAACGAGAGGAAGTTAACCAGGAAGAGGAACACTGTGAGATCCCTATCTAAAACAGGGAGGTTTGTACCTCTTCACCAAGTTTACGGAAAACCCAAGGATTAGCCTCCCTTATTTACATTTTTAAAACTTTATGGTGCAATGGAATAGTCACATTTCAAGGCATCCAGTTAAGGAAGGAGGCCCTACAATGCTAATTGTGGGATGGAATTCATTTAATAATATCCCCCTTACTTGGTGCAGAATTCTATTTCTTATTTTTTATCTTTGCCAAGAATTACTTTCTGTACCTTGTCCAGACAATCCACCCCTCTACCTTAATGGCTGAACCAGCAGCTTCAGAGGGTTTTCTTTAACGTTTCTTGAAAGAGAATCCCCCAAATCACTATCCACGGTGTTCAGTGGCTTCTTTTGATGTGGTAGCCTGTTAGAATTCTAACCTTGTTGGGTATGGCAGTTTGGTAGGAAAGTAGCTTATGTTTTAGATCCTGCCACTGGAAATAGCTAATTTGCCCCGCATGCTTTGAGAATGAATGACTGTGCCTGGTCTCATTGTCTCTGCTGCTAGGTTTCGAGGTCTTTAGGAACAGAGAAGAGGCTTGAGTTCCAAAAAGACGTCTCTCTACATTGCCCAGGGCTGCGCCTGCAATAGTTCTCTGCCCAGAAAGACTCTTGTCAATTTATATCCATGATGCAACTTGGAATGCAATGTGGGAAGCAGCTGCTTTTGAGCAGGATTCCTGGACTTCAAAACCATTCCTTCTCGTTCCAATGCAAGGGAAGCTTATTGCCTTGGCAAGCCCTGTCTGTGCCTACTAACATTCATGAGGCAGCCAGCTTGTTTGTTTTTATACTGCTTTAATCCAAGACCTGCTTATAATTTATTTACAGAGAGTACATGTGCTTATTTGCCTGCATTGCCCAACATCTTCCTAAAATACTGCTGATCACACCATCCTCATCTTCATCCTCATCCCACCAAGATATTATATGCTGTTTAAGGGCGGTTTGGGCATAATCCATTTTAACTCTGGTCTGGTATCCTTCCTATTTTAACACTAAGTAATGGAAACAATATCTCTTCGCTCTTTCCGGCTGTCTTTGAGCAACTTGACTGGACTCGAGTTATGAATTTGGTGCTCTTGAAACTAGGGTGTAGTCTGCACGGGGCTTTTCTCCCAGTCCCAGTTCAAATGAATCCCTCCTGTCTACACTGAATTCGATTTGCATTCTGATTTTGGGTGCTTTAAATTTTCCCTCTGCAACATGCATGATTGATCCAGAGTGGCCCTACTTCCCCCCCACAATATCCAGAAGTGGATATAACCCTCAATGTTTGAAAACCCGGCATCAGGAAGTGTGCAAATTTTTGCTTTTTTCGAATAACTCTCTTCTCCATGCCTCACAGCAAAGCAGTCTTCCCTGATTGGCCAGGGCATCAGTTCAAAGACTTCCTGGTTCCCAGTTGCAAGGCTTCTCTTAAAGCAGTGGTTCTCAACCTTCCTAATGCCACATCCATTTAATACAGTTCCTCATGTTGTAGTGACCCCCAACCCTAAAATTATGCAAGTGTTCTTTCACAGAAATTAAACCGAAACTGACCAATGGCGTGAAGATCCATTGTTCATGATTGTATATAAATTGTTTTTTTCCCGGGGTTTCTCAGTTCAGCTCTGCCTCTTGTCCTGCTGATCTGCACCACCACCTGGAGCACCTGGCAGGAGACTGCGCTGCACTGGAGGCACTGCTGGAGCGGCTGGCAGCCAAACACGGGCGCCTGCAGGAGGAGTGACAACAGTGGCAGAACGCCATCCCGACCAAGCTGCACACCCAGTGAAAGGGTCCTTTAACCCCTAAAGGGGTCCCAACTCCCAGGTTGAGAACCACTGCCTTAAAGTGACTGTGCTCCAGAAGCCCTAACTTCTCTCAGCAGAGATTTGCTTCTTGGTTTCCCCCCCCCTCCTCTGCTGTCTTCAATCTGTTGGAAGAGACAATGTCTGGTGTACAAAGAGAAGAAGAGAAGAAGACCCTGAACGGGGCAGCAGGAAGACTGTTAGATAGGTCAGAGCATTCAGGACTTTCTATCTGTTAATTTTGCTTTCTTGTCTGTCCCTAGATTGCTACTCTTAGGGCAATTTCCTCCTTCTTCTTGGAAGCTTCTCCCCTCTCTCTCTTCTTAGGTAGCCATGTAGACAGACGCCTGTCCCTATCTCTCCTCTGCACTGTCACAGCATGTCATTCCATAAATAAATAATTTTATCTCCTTTATCCTAAAATACAGCGTGTGCATATCTATGACTTATTTACTCTGCTAACACAATCCCAACTCCATCATACAAAAAAAGAAAGAGGCTCCTGCTGCACTTGGCCCCCCCACCGTACCCCCGTTCTAAGCTTCCCCAATTGAGTGGATTTTACCTTAATTAGATTTATATTCAGCCCAGGCTCTGCTGGACCACTCAAAATTGCCTTTGCTCATGGTGCCAATGCCTAAGGCAATCAGCAGGTGGCAGCACCTGCAAGGAGATAGAACTGTCCCACTTGCATCTATCCTAATATGTGCCACCCCCTCCCCCACTTCCAGGTTGTTTGCCTTGCAAACTGAGTGCATTCACACACATCAGGGAATTTTGAAGTTGCATCTTTTGCCAGTTCACTGTGTACACAAACAGTTTCTCACATTAGATTCATATTTATGCACAGGCATGACTCACAGTAGCTCCCTGTCCAAGTAGTAATTTCAAACATGGTGGTTATGCCACATGGATTCATGGTGTACTTTGTTCAAAGGTCACACTTGAAATGGCTCCCATTTAGAGTAGCTAGCCCAAATTGTAACCCTGGTAATCTCAGAGGCAGTTTTAGACAGACTCAGGTTGGCTCCAGCAGATCTCTTTCCAGTTGTCACAGTTATCTATGTGAGCCCAAAGAGGGAAGAGAACAGTTGGGAAAATGAGCTTCCTGGATTCACAGCAGCAATATCTGGCTATCCTTCCCTGCCACCTTCTTTGGAGAGAAAGAGAAATAAGAGCGAGGGAGGAAGGTTTGTGTGTGTGTGTACATTGCCAGTCACAAGTCACGCCACGGGTGTGTAAGATTTCAGTATCTTCCTGTTCAAGGTGGTCCTTATTTTTGAGATCTGAGGGCATTTGTGTTCATTTCAGAGGTGAAACAACCATGCAGATGGAGTGTCTTTCCAGGAAGGCACGAAGGTGGCCTGAGCCTAAAGTGTACAAGGCAGTGTACAGGAATTGCCAGGAGCCCTGACTTGTGTGTGTGGTTGGGATAGGCTATTCACATGTGTAAGTGTTTGAAAACATCCTTCTCTTTCTCTCGCTGTGTATGGGGCATATGTCTGTGTGCTCCTTCTGAACAGAAATCCAAAAGTAAATCTGTTCTTCTCTGGAGGGAGGAATTTGTAGGCAAGAAGAGGTGGGGCTTTCTTTCCTCTATGGGCATCTGAATGGTGTACTTTCAACATTTTTATCAGTGACCTAGATGAGGGGGTGGAGGGACTTCTCATTAAATTTCCAGATGATACCAAATTGGGAGGAGCAATGAACACCCCAAAAGATAGAGAGTTCAATGGGATCTGAACATATTCGGAAAGTGGACAAATAAGAGCAAGATGCAATTCAATAAGTGCAGAGTATATCTGAGTCACAAGAATGAGAAGCACGCATAATCATGGGAGATACACTGCTGGGCAGCAGTGTGTATGAACAAGGTCCTGGGGTACTTGTGGACTGTAAGCTAAATATGAGTAGACAGTGTGATGCCGCAGTTAAATAGGCCAACACAGTTCTGGGCTGTATCAACAGAGGCATCACATCAAAATCATAAGACGTCATAGACCCTCCGTACACCACATTGGTCAGATTGCACCCGGAGTCCTGTGTGCAGTTCTGGAAGCCACACCTGGGGATTGAACTGGGAACTTCTAAACACGAATTAGATGCTCTACCACTGAGGCACTTTGCCATGAGAACGGCTGCACTTGCTGAACTTCTGCCTGCCATGCATTCCTTAATTTTGCAGAGCCTCTCCATAAAAAATACCCCCAACAAATAATTAGGTCCACGCGTCCTGGGGAGGTGAGGGACATCTCTGTGTTGGGGACAGGCCAGCACTGCGTATGGAACAGTTGTGTGTGTGTTTACAGGGTGGGAGGTGGGGGCAAAAGGGAAGCTGTGAACGCTCCATGGGTGATGGATGTGTGAGATCTGTGAAGGAGATAGTTGTGTGTGGGTTTCTGAGAGTGAGGAGTAGCCGTATGTGTGGCTGCGGCTCTGCCGGTCCCTGTGGACGTGTTCCTTGCTGAGATTTATTGCGCCATCCCCGATACCATCGGGCCCTTCACACAAGGGCAGCTTTATATTAGTTTTTCTCAGAGCTGAGGACGGTGGTTCCTGGCTCGGCTGGGCAAGAGGAAATGTCATTTTGCTGGGAGCTTCTGCCTAATAGGTTGATTTAACCCTGCCTGTGTGCAGTGTCTGTGGCAGCAGTGCCTACCCAAACAAGGCCTGGTGGGCTGCATGGAGGTTACCTGGCAGAAGGAGTGGGGGTTGAGGGCTGAATTGCAGATGTGTAGGACAATCAGGAATGCTTGCTATTACCCCATTAGTCTCAGTCTCTCTCTCTCTCTCTCTCTCTCTCTCTCTCTCTCTCTCACACACACACACACACACACACACACACCCTGGCACAGTTCAACCCTCCCATTACTTTTCTGTACTTGTACAATGCTTAGATCTGCTTTGATCATTATTGAAAATCAACAACTATCACCTTCTTCCCCATCCTTGGGCTATGTGGCTCTTGCCTTGATGTCAATATAGCTTGAGGTTCAATGGCTTCTCAGGAATTCTCTTCCTCCGGACCCCTTCTTGCTCTTATACAGAAATGTTATTGTGGCAATGAAAAGATATACACAAACACATGTTTTCTTTTCTAAGATAGTATGAAATTCATTCCTTGAATACACAGGGATAGGAGTTCCTCCTACAGCTCTGTTGTTATCCTCCCCACAAACAAACATCCTGAAGAGGATTCAGGGCTGCCTACTACACAACAGGCAAGGGAGAGAGGAAACCAGGAGGGTGCATGTCCCCACTGCTTCCTTCTCAGAGGCAGTGGCAGACTTAAAATTACAGGGGAAATAGCAGGGTTGCAACTAAGTTTGCCAACTGTCTGGAGAAAGAAATTCCCACTCTGTTTAACAGTAGCTCAATGGGGTGTTATTTATCAGATGATGTTATTTACCTGCATGCTATGAAGGGACATTTTTTTCCTGCAATCCAGAGGGGAACTCTAGCTGATATCCAGGAACTCCATGCTATGCTGTAAAACAATTTCTTTTGCCACATGCTCATTGTCACTGTAACGGGACACTCAAATTGATTTATTTAAGATATATATTTTATGTATAACATTTATTTCCTGCCTTTCCATCACAGTAATCAAGGAAGTTAAAGTAACAGTTAAAAATACACACAGGACGCTATAAAATGTATGAAGCATGATTTCCAAAAGTTTGTTTTATGCCACCTCAGACAAGAAACAATAAATAAAACAAATCAATAAACTAATACACTATCCAAAAAAACAGTAAAGTACTACAGAGCACTCAAATAATTTTACAGCTCAACTACCCCCTGCCCCCCAGGTCTAGGGTTCAAGCAGGCCAGGTTGGGATGAGACTTCCTTGTCAGGGCCGGAACATGAAAGACCCTCACTCATAATCTCCAGCCATCTGGTTGCCAACCTCTAGGTGGTAGCTGGAGATCTCCTGGGATTACAACTAATCTCCTGGTGACAGAAATCAGTTTGTCTAGAGAAAAGGACAGCCTCTTGTGGCACAGAGTAGTAAGGCAGCAGACATACAGTCTGAAGCTCTGCCCATGAGGCTGGGAGTTCAACCCCAGCAGCTGGCTCAAGGTTGACTCAGCCTTCCATCCTTCCAAGGTTGGTAAAATGAGTATGCAGTTTACCGGGGGGGGGGGCTAAACGGTAATGACTGGGGAAGGCACTGGCAAACCACCCCGTATTGAGTCTGCCATGAAAACGCTGGAGGGCGTCACCCCAAGGGTCAGACATGACTTGGTGCTTGCACAGGGGATACCTTTACCTTTATGTAGCATTATGTGCCATTAAAGTTCCTCCCTCAAATGCACACCCTCTTCAGGTCCCTCCCATAAAACCTCCCAACCCATACCTGCCTGTCCATCTACTCTCCCAAGAAAGCAGAGCCTTTCTTGAGGTTCCCAACCCAAAGTGAGGCATGGGGGCAAGGCCATACAAACTCTGGTGCTAGCAAAACATTGTAGCAGCAATGATATCAAGCCACCTTACTTGTACGGCTGCAGCTGTTGGACCAAGAATAAGGTGACCAGATTGTCCCACTTTTGGAGGGACATCTGGGGGTACCTGGCAAATTGTACTTATGTTGAAATTAAAAATATATATATTATAATACTATTTTTGCGTTCTATGCATTCTATGAAACTTTTTGTTGCTCCATATAGACCAAATTTTTAATCAAGACCCCCCCCCCACCGGTCAATGGTGTCCCACTTTACCAATGTTAAAATCTGGTCACCTTACCCAAGAAGGTCTACTGTGGCTAAGGTTGCCAACTTGGGGCTGGGAAATTCCTGAAGATTAGGGGCAAGGTGATCAGCAGGGTATACTGCTGTAAGGTTCACTCTCCAAATGGGCCATTTTCGGCAGGGGGCTGATCTTTGTCACCTGGAGAGAGCTGTCTGGGTCCCTGCCTGGAAGTTGACAACCCTAATCATGGCCTGCCAGGTTTTTGACAGGAGGTGAACATAAGCCTGTGTTGGCCAATATTCAGTAGAAGTACTGGGGGAGAAGCGGCTGAAGCAGCGCCTCCCGCCTTCTATTTCAAGCCTCTCCCCAAGATGCAATACCAATAAGAATGGTAAGTGAACTATACCCCATGATTTACACTCATCTTCAATTTTTGCAGCCCCAGTTAGAAAGATAAAGTCAAGGGCATAGGTCAAGCATGCATTGCTATTGGTCAGCTTTTTGAGCTATGAGCCTCTCTGGGTGTAAAAGCAAACTCATGGAGGGCATCAGGTCTACCTGGGGTTGCCAGCTCTGGGTTGGGAAATACCTGGAGCTGGGAGTGGGCAGGCTTCAGGGCAGGGAGGAACCTTAGTGGAGTATAATGCGAAGGAGTCTACCCTTCAAAGCCACTGTTTTCTCCAAGGAAACTGATCTCTGTTGCCTGGAGATGAGCTATAATTCCAGGAGATCCCCAGGGCTTACCTGGAAGCTGGCATCCTTATAACCTAGGCTGAAACTGCAAACTATTTTTGAAGGGAGGAAGGTTATTTTATTCCGAGGGAAATATGGTGCAGAATTTTATTCTTCTGATGAATAGCTGGGAGAACCTGCGGCAACCATGGCACAAACACACCCAGAAGAACTGCAGGATTACTCCAGTACTATTACGTGAGACAGGGGGACCAGGGACATAAGCAGTACGAGGCCTGGGTCTGGAGAGGGAGGGAGGGAGGACACCACTATGTCTCATCTTGTGTTGCCACGTGGTTGTGAGCAGCTCAGAGGCTGACAGAGATTGATGGGTGCAGTGGATGCACTTGAGCGGAGGACATGAGTGGGGGCCCATGGGTCAGGGGCAGGGCCTCTTTCCTTTAACATCTTCATTAACGGCCCAGGGAGGAGAGCAGGCAGCAGTAATGAAATCTGCTTGGCATTAAATCAGGGGGCGTGGATGGTCCAGGGCAGGGCAGGTGTCAAGAAGCGTGGCGCTAGGGGAGCTGCAGCAGCAAGATTGATGGTCCTGGAATGGCCAAGGGAGATTTATGTCAGACAAGGGCAGCCCATAGATCTAGGGAGGCTGGCAGATGGGGGGGAAATGCCAGGAGGGAAAGTGGAGACAAGAGCAAGAATGCAGGGTGAGACCTGGGCATGATCGGAGGTAGAGGAGCCAAGGGAACCTACATATCATGGGCAAGCCTCCTCTGAGCTTACCTATGGACACTTGGGAGCAGAGTACCCCAGAGGAGCCTGACTCTCTCTCAAGAGAAATGAGGGTGGCTGAGTGTAAGAGAAGGTAAGTTGTGGAATGAGATGGAAAACTAGATCAAAGAGAGCCGGATGTATGTGGAAGGAATGGCCACAGGTGCTGAGTATGACGGAAAGTCTGAGCTAGAA
The DNA here is from genome assembly GCF_049243985.1 of Paroedura picta. NCBI lineage: Eukaryota > Metazoa > Chordata > Lepidosauria > Squamata > Gekkonidae > Paroedura > Paroedura picta. Next base: position 74,398,072 of record NC_135370.1, on the reverse strand, counting down.
CTGGAATGCTAGGGAGAATAGTAGGACCTGGCTTTTGAGAAAGAAAACAGAGTTGCTTGCTTACCTGTAAGTGTTGTTCATCGATGTCTTGTGTGCAGACACACATTGGGACTGCACCTGCACAGGCCAGCCATGGAGAACTCTTCTATAGCAAAGCTCTGCTAGAGGGTGCCCATCCACCTGACTGCACATACATGAAATTTCCCGCCAGTCGGCCACCTAGGAGTGGAGCACCCACCCTCCTCAGTTTCCTAATGCCGCCGCGAGCCCTGCAACTGCAATAAACAGGCACCAAAATCCCAAGAGGGCTCGAGCAGGGTAGGTGGGAGGGAATGTGTGTCTGCACACAAGACGCTGATGAACAACAGTTACAGGTAAGCAACTCTGTTTCATCTTTCGTCCTGGTGTGCAGCCCTACATTGGGACCTTAGTGAGCTCAATCACCTTAGCTGGCGGGTCGAGTCCTCAAGAAAAGAGAGAATGTAGGACTGCTTTCCCAAAATGTAGGACTGCTTCCCTTCTGGCCCTCACATCCAGGGCATAGTGCTTAATAAGGGTTGCAGCCCTGCAGATATCCTGAAGGGGAATGTTCCTAAAAAGGCTGCGGAAGCTGCCTGTGCCCAAAGAGAGTGAGCTTGAAGGTCCAAGGGGCAAGTCATTGCTGATGCTCTGTGAGCTGCCTTCACCGCTGAAACTACCCATGTGGGGACTGATTGGAATGAGGCCTTCTGACCCCTACGAGGACTCCAACAGCAGACAAACAGGGACCGAGACTTTCTAAGACTTTTTGTCCTATCCAAATAATAAAGTATCGCTCTCCTAACATCAAGGATGTGCAACGGTATTTCTGCTGTTGACTGGGGCTCTGAGAAAAAAACAGGAAGGACTATATCCTGGGCTAAGTGAAATTCAGAAACAATCTTGGGAAGGAAATCTGAACTAGGGTGTAAAACAACCCTAGAGAGAAAAATCTTCAGGAATGGTGTGTCCATCCTCAGGGCCACCAACTCTGATACCCTTCTAGCTGACGTTATTCCTATCAGAAAGACCACTTTCATGGTCAACATTCCCAATGGAACTGATGCCATCAATTCAAAGGGATGTTTCATAAGGGCTGCCAATATCACATCTAGGGACCATTGTGGAACTGGGGGACAAAGTGGGGGAAACAGGTTCACTAAACCTTTCAGGAAATGCTTAGTTAGTATGACAAAAAACTGAAGTCCCATCCACCTCATCATGGAATGATGCTAATGCTGCTAGATGCGTCCACAATGATGAGTCAGAGAGATCTAACCTCGCCAAATCCAACAAGTACTCCAGAACCCTGGGTAGGGAACATGTGAAGGGGCACATATCCCTTGACCTGCACAAGGGACTATACGACTATAAATGTATCTGGTAGAACCCTTTCTCGAATGGAGCAAAACTTTTCTCACTCCATTTGAAAACAAACTTTATGATGAAGAATTCTCCATGCAGTCAAATGGAGTCTGGACAAATCTGGGTACCTCCCTGATTGAATCTTCAATAGTTCCACATCCTCTGGGATCTGGACCAGACTGCTCTTTGCTATTGATCTCAGAGTTGTAAACCAAGGTTGACATGGCCAAAAGGGGGCAATGAGGATAGCATCCGTTCGTTTGGCCACCATCTTGGTACGGGGAGAAAGGCACAAAACAGAGCTCCCATCCAGATTTATCTTATATAAAGATTCAATTCTCCTAGGCGCTGGTTGTACTGAGGCCAGTTTATTCCAAATTGGGACCATGTAGTCCTCCAGTCCCTGGACAATAGGCAAGGCTATCACAGTGGGGGTGTCTGAATACAGTCTACTCAAGATCTTATCTTTAGGTCTCAAATTGAAGGTTGAGACATTGAGCTCCAGAGTCTTCGCCATTTGGAGTAACTGTTCTCCATATAGTTTATAATCTTCTCCCGGAGAAATGGAAGCTGGTTCTGCCACTGCCTCATTGGGTGAGGGTTCTGAAACTGATCCCGGACTATCCTGTCCAAGTTGGGTCAGATCCACTGTCATGTTCTGATAGGGAGGTTGGTATGAACCCATAGCCGATGCACTGTCAGGAAAACCAACATTTGGATCTAAGTCCTCATCCCCAATAGAGCGGTCCCGTTGCCCCAAAGAGACTGGAGACTGGTCTGAAACCGTAGTTAGACCCAGGTGCCAGGCTAGGGATGGTACTGGGTAAGGTTGGCTGCTAGAATCTTCCCTTCTTCCATCTCAAAATCTGCTGAGCACTCCCTCAAGAGTCAAGACCTCCCTTGGAACCGGTGTTGTCTTTGGAACCGACAGAGCTGGTGGGGCAGACTGTGACAGTGAAGGTTGTGGAGCCCCTATTAGTGGGGGTCTTATTTTTGTTGGAATAGACAATGTCTGGTGTACAAAGATGAGAAGAGAAGAAGACCCTGAAGGGGGCAGCAAGAGGGCTGCTAGATAGGTCAGAGAGTCCAGGACCTTTCTCTCCTATTAAATGTGCTTTCTTGACTGTCCTTAGACTGATACTCTTAGGGCAATATCCTGCTTCTCAGAAGTTTCATCTCTCTTGTTCTTAGGTAGCCATGTAGAGCAGATGCCTGTCCTTATCCCTCTGCTGCACTATCACAGAAGTGTGTCTTTCCATAAATAAATCCTTTTTTCGCCTTTATCCTAAAATACAGCGTGTGCATATCTATGACTTATTCACCCTGCTAACAAAAGGGTTATGTTGGCCCAGAGCATCACGCTAATTAGGTAAAGATAGGAGATTGCCCGGGGCTCGGTCAGAGCCAGTCAGAACAAAGGACCAAGACTGGGTTTTCATGGGGGAGACTTGTTGCCAGAGTTTATGCGGAGGAGCTGAGCACTATGTTGCTTAAAATAATGAAATAGTTTTATTGTGAAGAGAAACAACTTTGTAAAAAAGAGATTCCTAACTGTTTGACTGCCTTGTTCTGTAATTCATTGTGCTTGTTCTGTTCTGGAGGCAAGCAGGGAAGAAGTGTATTCAGAGGAACAGGAAGTCTCCAAAAAGCCAATCAGGAAACAGGAGATTATTTGAAACACATCTTGCAGCTCCTAAACTAACTGCTAAATAGATGCATCTGCTCCAGTGCATATTCTTGCGTATTCCAACAAGACTAGGCCTATGCTCTCTGAAGTATCACGTTCTGTGCCCAGAACAAAATGTACTGCCCTGGAAAGAGCATATTTAGGTCTGGCCACACTCAGGCTTTTGAAAATGGGTATGTCTGACCTCTGCAGTAGGAAGATATAGGAAGGCTTACCTGAATAGGCTATTCTATCTTCACTCCCTGCTTCCCCCGAGCTAAACCTAATATTATTCCTTGGGCTTTTCTTTCTTTCCCCTTTACTCTATCTGTGTTTCCTGTCTGGTTCATGGTTCAATCCCTTGTCTTTCTGTGACCCCTGTGTTTGTTTCTTCCTTCCATCTCCACCCAAGCTCTACAGAGCCAGGGATTCCCGCCTGCAGTGTGCCAGGGAGACCCCATTAACAATGTAATTTCCTGATGAGATTCCTCATTTTCCTCTACATTCTGACCTTGACAGAAATAGCTCCGCTTTTTTACCAACAGCCTTCATCAAACTTTCCTCCACCACCAGCTTCTCTCTAAAGCTGCTAACCCTCCCTATTCTGGGGCCCACGGAAGGTGGGGAAGAATGGGGATCCACTGGGAGACTGGAGCCTAGCGCTGCGACTGATATTAGATCGGGGGTCTCATTGACCTTAGCTCTGGAACCCTGAGAATCTAGTTTGGCAATGGAAACGACAACATTCAATGCTATTCAGAAGTTTGCACAAAGGTGGGCAAGTGAACCGTGTCTGGTTTTAGTCCACTGCAGCATTCTGTCCTAGCAGGATGGGGGACAGGGAGAAGGGCCACACTCCCCAGCAATCCAAGGCCCAAATAATTTTTGAGTCTTGGCACTCTTTTTGTGTGTGTTGGGTTGCAATGGTCTGCCTGGACTTCTGCTGTGCAACTCCCTGCTCTCCATTTTAGACAGTGCCAAGATGAGATGTGACAGAAAATCCGTTGGGCTCTTCCCCCTCCCCCCGCCCCCATTAGACAGTATGATGATATGAATACAGCCTTCCTCCCCTGCGTCTCTAGAGCTCCCACCTGGCTCAGCCTAAATATTAATTAACAGACCATTTAAAATTTGCACACACTTTTTATTTTAATGATCCGGTTACATTAATTTTACTAAGATCACCTTTGTAAATTGCAAGCAAGGAATGAAATATGGAGACCTGTTTTGTACTGCATAATAACTGAATATTAAATGAAAGCTATCACCCTCTGTTGGTGGAGGGAAGTTTCTTATTTATTTATTGTTTTAGGAAAAAATGTTATATACCAAGAGATTAAAAAAAAATATCCGCAGGGATTCTTAACCTATGTTTTGTTTGTTAAAATAAACAGAAGCAACCTCAGCAAACACTGTTGGAGTATATGGGACCTGAACAGTGGACACAAGCATGACCAGATATGAAGGCCTAATTCTTATTGAAGAGGGGCATCACTCCAGATGGGGTGTGCATGACCAGATGGGATGCTCCCGTGCATGCCCTTAAGAGAATGTACAACAGTTTAGGCTCATTCTTTCTGTAGGAGAACAACCACATGCAAGAGGTCCCTTTGCTATACAACAGTTGCTTCTAGCCTCAATTTAGATTCCCCCCAAAGTCAGTCCCTGTTGAATGTGGTGATGCCAGCTTAAGCCTGCCATTTCATTGGTCACACAGTTTATGGTGGAAATCCACCTCTGCTAATCCTGGGCATTTTGTTCTGCATGAACCAGAAACAGCACTGATGGGGGAGAGATTTGATAACCATCTTCAAGTATTTAAAAGGCTGCCATATAGAGGATGGAGCAGATCTCTTGCCCCAGAGGGATGGACCAGATCCAATGGGATGAAATTAATGCAAAAGAAATTCCATCTCAACATCCGGAAGAAGTTCCTGACAGTTAGAGCAGTTTCTCAGTGGAACCGGCTTCCTCGGGAGGTGGTGGGTTCTCCATCTTTGTAAATTTTCAAACAAAGGCTGAATAGCCATCTGACGGAGAGGCTGATTCTGTGAAGGTTCAAGGGGGTTGGTAGGTTACAGGGGATGAGCAATAGGGTTGTGAGTGTCCTGCACAGTGCAGGGGGTTGGACCAGATGACCCATGAGGTCCCTTCCAACTCTATGGTTCTATGATTCTAGATGGTGCTGAGGCTTCAAGGGACTTGCTCCATTTTCCTGGACTTGTTAATCAGAGATAGTGGGAAGCCAGAGCTGTGGAATGACAGCATGTGAGAATGGCAGCTATGACATGAACCTGTTTGCAATGCAACACTCTCAATAATAAAGAAAAGCCAGGAACGGCAATAGGCACCAGACACAGCTGCCATTGTCTTCCATGAACTGGATCCCTCAGGGCTAGCCTGAGAGTTTTCAGTGGTCTAGACTGCCCCTTGGGTGCCCCTGGTCACCCAGACATTTACAGAGCCATCACAATCCAGGCACACACTGCTAGGACCTGGACATTTGCAGAGCTGCCAAAACTGGGCAACACTCAAGCAAGCACACAGCTGCTGCCCTTAGCTGAGCAAGGTGAAGCTGCCTGCTCTTCCTCCTTCCCTGTGTTTTGGGTGGGTGGGCCCTGGGTAGGGGAGGGCAGGCTGAGTAAGCACACCCTGGTCTCCAGTGCTGCCACTGACGATACAGAGCATCTGGGTCACTCACAATAACTTCCTTACCTGCTACTTGCTGCACCCAATCCAGCCCTGGCCTGAGCATTTTTTGCTGTCCTCCCTCAGGAGCCCTCTGGGCAACCCCCAAGTGCATCTGATGACTGGACTAGCTCTGGAACATCTAGTCCAGCACTGCCTATACTCAGCAAAACTCTTTCCCTGATCTACTTTCTGCAATTGTTTTAACAGCTGGGTCTAGGACTAGACAGAGCATGGGCCGAAATGGAGCCAGGGCTCTTCCCTGTGGTAACAGCTCATCCAAGGTTAAAGGATACCAGTTTGGCTCAAGGGAGGAGAATCTTATAGGGATTAATGGTAAGACTGTATGAGTTGGAAGCAGCAGGGGAACAAGAAGCACCAGAAGACAGAGAACTCCCTCAGCTGCGTCAAAATAATCCCCCTTGATGCCACTCCAGGGGATACATTACTGAATCGTGTCAGCTTGGCACTAGTGTAGAGCTGAGTCGATCCATGCCCTCTGCAAGTAATCAGTGAGTAATTATGAGCAATCTGCACCATTTGCTTGTCTTCCCCCAAATAGACTCTAAGCATTTAAGCGTTTTACAGGGTGGGTGTGTAAGCCGCCTGATGGATGTGGTGCTATCTAGGCTCATCACCTGAAACAAAGGTTAGCAGTGCTTGGGAGATCTCCAATGTTTGAGGCCCCTCCCAGCTGGACCATCCATGGGTCAGGCCCAGATGCTGGCCAGTGGCAAGTGTCGGGCGCCAGCTTCATGGGCAATTTTCAGAGCTGGAGTTGGTTCATATTTATTTTTATTTGCATAGATATTTACAGCCCACTTTTCTTCTCAGGGGGGACCTTGCAACATCATACTCCTCTCTTCTATTTCATCCTCACAACAGCAACCCTGTGATGTAGGTCAGGGGTAGTCAACCTGTGGTCCTCCAGATGTCCATGGACTACAATTCCCACACGCGTTTGCTGGCAGGGGCTTATGGGAATTGTAGTCCATGGACATCTAGAGGACCACAGGTTGACTGATGTAGGTTATTCTGAGTGGGTGACCAGCCCAAAGACACCCTGCAAAGCTTCCATGGCAGAATGCAACTTTGAGACAGGGCTTTCCAGATCCTGTTTTAACCACTACACCACAGTAGCCCTCATGAATTCTTGTTTCTTGGGGGGGGGGGGCATGTTGCTTTCCCATTCTCAGGTTATTTAATATAGCATTATGTCAGACTGGGGCAAGAAATAGGCCTTTCAGGAGATGTTTCAATTGCCACCCTGCCAAGTCTCCACTGTGTGATCACCTTTCCCTTTATCTGCAACCACCCACGGCCGCATCCCAAACTCAATAGCCAAACTGGCTGGCAGCGGCAGCAGCGGCCACACCATCCTCCAGTTCTCACACAGCCTGCCACATTGAAAGCACACAGGTCAGGCAGCACCTGGCCATCACAGTGCAAAAAAAAATTAATTTTTTAAAAAAGGGGTTCTCTTGGCACCAGGAGCGTGTGCTTTCCTGTCGGTGGACACTGCACAGAGATTGAGGGCTACAGAGGAAGTGCACGCAGCGTCCCTGAAAGCAGCTGTGGAAATTGGAAGCAGCGCCTGCTAAGTGAGAGTGCTGCGCCAGAGTCACACAAGTGCCCGTTGCCAAGGGAGACGGCCCAGGGAGCCAGGGACACTAGCAGGAGCGGCAACTTCTGTAAGTGGCAAAGTCAGCATAGGGGCACGGCCCGGACATCAGAGCCCGCAGCAAAGGCAATGTCCAGCAGAGAGGGGGCTATTTGCTCCCAGACCTTTTCTGTGAGGCACAGAAACATCTGCTTATGTCACCAACTGCCACACCCAGCCCCCCCCGGACCACCCCACCCGACCCCACCCAGTGGCTAAGATATTCCGGCCCAAGCTCCCCGCGCCCTCCCCCTGAATCCCTCCTGAAACTCCCCTACCCTCTTCCAGCATGCATACTGACATTCTCCACCTGTTTGCTCTGCCAGGGAAGTACAGCTCGGATACCAGTCTTTTGCTTGGGATATTAGATCCGTTTGGATTCAGCAATTTCAATTCATTTCAAGCCTGATTTTGCAGCAATTTTCTAACCCAGTGGGGTAGGGTTTTGCTTCTGATACTTTCCCCCTCCTTCTCCTTTGCTTTCCGCCTTCCTGGCTCTTTTTCTCCTTGTCCTAAGCCCCATCTCAGATACCTTAACATTTCTGTTGCCCCTGCATACTGCATGCATCCTAGCAGTGGTGAAACAAAATGCTTTCATCCCCTGGTCCCCTGCTGCTTTCAATCAACTTGTAGACTAAACAGCCTACTTCAGACTCTCAGCTGGCATGTGCCCAGCTTTGGTTCTGGCATCGAATCCCCAGGTCTCCTACCCCCTCTGTCCTTTAACAGCAGAAGCTGCACCAGGAAGCCTCTCATTTTGTCTGCTGACCTATATGGCTTCCTGTGTATGTTATCTTACCAGTTTGCCCAGAGTGCAGAGTTTCACCATCTCCAGCTGTTTCCTGTGAAGTGCTAGAGCTGGCAATGGGACTTTGACAGGCATCTGTTGCATCATAGTTCATTCAACATGAATGTTGTGAACTATTGCTATGACCTTTTGCAAATGCCCTTCTCCCTTAGGAGTCCCAACAGAGTTCCACCCATCTCAGACGCTTTGTTCTGTTTGCCAGCCCTTCCTCTCGGAGTCAGCATCACTGCCTTCCAAGATGCAGTGCCATTCTGAGTGTATAGGTGGCTTGTCAAGGTAGGATTCTTCTTCATCATCATCATACCTAATATTTCTAGAGCATTCTTCATAAGTGCTTAAAATGTTACATCTGTTATTGATCTTTGTAAGATCTTTGCAAGATTTTGAAAGCAAAGGCTGAGAGGGGGACCCACTGAACTTGTGGCAGAGATGAGATATGAACAAGTGACTTCCTCGTTCACACCTCATCTCTTAGCTACTATACTAATTGCTTCCACAGAATTATCCCCTTTCCATCTTCTCTATTCTCAGCTTTTCTGCACTCTGTCACTTTATTTCCTTCTACACTTCATGCATTAAGAGCTTCCGTAACTACAGGAATTTCTGGCTTGTGGTTCTCAGTGGGAAGTCTTCTAGTGGCATGATGACAGGTGTGGAGCGGGTTCCTAATAGTTCAGAGCTTTTCCAGGGTGGGGTGGAACAGACGATTTATCTGTACATGAGTATAAAAAGAGTCCTGCTGGATCAGACCTAGGGGGCAGAGAGGCTAGCAGTGTATCCTGCAGGCCTAGTAGGTTCATGGGACCCTTGAGGATTAGTTCACTGGCTGCCAGCAATTCATCCTGGGGCAAAGGTCTATGTTATGCATTAAAAGATGGGATTAGAATCAGCAAGTAGATGGATGGGGGGGAACCATCGGTGAAGGGGAGAAAGGTTTAAGAACCACAATCTTAAACCTTGCTTATCCCTGGGCTTTTGGGATCTCTGTGTTAAGGAAATAGCCTTCCCAGTTGATGCTGAGCAGCTCTCACCTGGTCTGGAGCAGCCTCCCAGGGGCTAACAAGCATACAGAAGCCCATTCCAGATTACACAACAGAGAAACACACACTGCCTTACAGTCATCTGCCTTTTCACAGACTGTGCTTTCTGTCTAAGTGGTCCAGCGTAGGGTTTAAGGCAGTGACTTGTTGGACTCTTGCTGGGTCTGGTCAGTGGACCTATCCTGGGAATCTCTATGCCTCCTTATGCTGGAGGATGGACTCTCACTCCCTTTCCCCCAGCTTTGTATAATTCCCAGATTTGCAGAGAATCATTTTCTGCAGATTTGTTCTTCAGCCTCTGCTGCACAGATGGAGGTTGGATAGGATGCCCTCTGCCTTGGTGTGGTTTCTTCCCCTTTGGACATGACTCTGGAACTCGTGACATCCTTTCAGTGTTTTAGCTTGACATTTCTTTTAGGTAATTTTAGCACTTCTTACCAGTTTTTATTCCCATGCATCAGAATCACTGCTGAGTTTTTGATGATGGCCTGGGGCAGTTGTCTCTTACTCCCAAGAAATTTGCACCTCGTTGATGAAACATTAATTAAACTTCCCTACCCACCCTGCTGAGTCTCATGTAATTAATTTTATTTTATTTTAAACGCACTTTATTGGCAAAAGACGGTGTTTTGAAAGCACAGCCTTTAGAAAACATGGTTTGAGTCCAGGTCTGCCTTGGATTGTGAACATCATCCTTGTGAAGCAAGCATGCTAACAATAGCAAAAAAGACTGCCTCTAAACATGGGCAGAGTGTTTTCTCAACTAAATCACCACCCCTTAATTCACCCTAGCAAACTGGAACTGGGAGGAAGGGATCTTCTATTCAGAATACATGGTTTCCAGATATACCAAAGCTTTATCACCTCTTCTTTTTATCACCTCTCAACTTTTTGTCCCTTAGATATCGGCTGAGGAATGGGAAAAGGGTGTTTTCAGGATTCTATACTTGGGGTTGGAATCCCTTTTATCCACCGTTCAGTATTGTCTGCACAGCATGACACCATCTTTGCTCTCTCTTTCTTCTCCTGGGGCTGGTTCTGCTTGTCACTTTTTGCTTGAGGAATTCACAGGTAACCCAGTTCTCCACTTCTGATCCCTGTGGCTCAGAAGTGGCAAAAAAGAGAGATCTTTTGTTTCCTTTGCTCTCTTCTCTATGAGAAAGTGCATGGCTTCTAGCCATTGTGTGCTACAGGGATGCTACTAACCCACACAGCACAGTGTTAAGGGGTTAAATGTAGATAGGGGCAGAAATCTGCTTTCCACTTTGTGGCCATTGTTTTATTACAGCTGCATTCGAGTTCCTGTGCAGAAAATATGTAAAGTGTACTTGGCAGTGGAGTACCCCTTACAGTAGACACAAACTGGGGAACCAGTTTGGCTCTCTTTGGCTCTCATCCACTGTGTGTTTAGGGCCCTATGTTTGCCTGTCCAGTTTTATACATCTATTGTAGAAATGTGGCCAGTGCAGCTGCTGCCCTATAAAGTGTGAAGCCATTCTAAATGAAACTTCAGGGGAAGAGACGAGATGCACAGGAAAGTTCAGACAGAACAAATACTTGTCTTCCCCATCCCTTTCTCCACTTTTATTAAAACACAAAAAAACCAAAATACAGCCAAGGCAGTTTAATCTTTTGGATTTGGAGAGGCTTCACTGAAATTCCCCAACTTTACCACCATTCAAATAAAAACTATATTTTTTCCTATATTTTAGTGATTTTTTGTTCTTGCCCTGCAACCTTTTGATGTGGTTTTTATTTGCTATACCTGTTGTTTTATTGTTACATTTTATTTTGATATATCTTTATCTTCACTGAATGGGAAGTGCATTGGAAATCCCCTTTAAATATATATAGGCCTGATGGGAATAGCTCGAGCAGGAATAGCTTGCTTTAGGATGCTTTGGGCTGATCCTGCGTTGAGCAGGGGGTCGGACTAGATGGCCTGGATGGCCCCTTCCGACTCTATGATTCTGTGATTCTATGAAGTCCACAGAAAGGCCAGCAGAAGCTTGCCTAGGCTTGTTTGGGGAATGGAAGGGCTTGCCTGAGTCTGGTGCTCCCAGACGTCGATTGCCTCATCCTTCCCATTAGAACATGAATGTCTGGTTCCTGCTGCATCTCCTCCCATCTCATTAGCTCCATTGAAGAAGCTCCTGCCCTCAGCTGACTGCTGGTAAAAAAAAAAAAAGGTAAAGGTATCCCCTGTGCAAGCACCGAGTCATGTCTGACCCTTGGGGTGACGCCCTCTAGCGTTTTCATGGCAGACTCAATACGGGGTGGTTTGCCAGTGCCTTCCCCAGCCATTACCGTTTACCCCCCAGCAAGCTGGGTACTCATTTTACCGACCTCAGAAGGATGGAAGGCTGAGTCAACCTTGAGTCAGCTGCTGGGATTGAACTCCCAGCCTCATGGGCAAAGCTTCCAGACGGCTGCCTTACCACTCTGCGCCACAAGAGGCTGGGAGCAGTACAGTGAGATGGGGATGTTGTTCTTCTTGGACCATTTTACTACAGCCAGGAACATGACCTGGGCAGCAAGGAATGGCCTGGACTTAACACAGTGGTAGTTGTCAGCTGCAATAGCACTGACCCACCTCACATAAGCTTCCTCACTGGGTAAGTATCAAATTTGACCCCACAGAGACTTTAGGGGGCAAATTCAGATGGGTTAGTAGTATAATGGAGGAAATGGGCAGAGGCACAAATCAGCCACAGATACTTCCCTTACCAAGACTGGCATCTGAGACTGGCACATTGCAAGAGGCTTCTGTTCTCAATCAGAGAAGAGCAATGCCCTCCTTTGCAGAGGAGAATTATTTCCTTGCAGAGGGGGACAGAAATTTACTGGGACTTTCAACAAAGCCTTTGACAAACGTCTCTCCCCAGCTGAGCTTGTGAAGGGAAGGGAGCCATCTAGAGATGAGAGACAAAGTTTTCTCATGGATCAGAAACGGGCACTGAGGCAGAAAAGTGAGGAGAGATAAACACAGGGATAAATGGTTCCTTTTCAGCCTGGCAGAAGGAAGCCAGCTGAGCGTCATACTAGGCCAGAATGGCTTCATTATCTGAAAGAGAAGAGGAGTGCTAGGGAAAACTTGCAGTGCCCTGTGGGGAGAGGTGTGTTTTCAAGGGGAATAAAATATTCCATAATGAGAATTGAGAAGACAAAGGTAGTGAGAAGGCAAACCCAAGGTGCGGGTAGACTCAGAGAAAGAAGCCACCCAGTGATCCTGATGGGCAGTAGGTTCTGACGAGACAAAAGGAAATACTACTTTACACAGTGTGATTAAAATATGGAATTTGCTGCCACAGGATGCAGTGATGGCCACAACTTTAAAAGGGGATTGGACAGATTCATGGAGGACAGGTCTAGCCATGGTGACTGAGAGGAATTTCCACCTCCAGAGGGATTAAGCCTCTGAATCCCAGAGCCAGGAGGCAACATTAAGGAAAAATCTGTCCTGAAGTTGCCCCTCCAGAGGAACTGGTTGGTCACTGTGTGAGACTGGATGTTGGACTAGACGGACCACTGGTCTGATCCAGCAGGGCTCTAATTATGTTATGAGAACCCTGTAGCAAGATCTGTATTAGCTATCAGCCCTAAGAAAAAAGAGATATGGACATCCGTAAGGATATGCAAATGATCCTGGGGATCAGAAGGGAAGCAAATATTGTAAGACAAAGGAAGGCAGCCTGTATGCAAGTCAGAAGAGGAAAAGAAGGGTTTCTGGGATTCACCACTGGGTTCAGGGAAGGGACAATGATCTTGCGGCCAAATCTTTTGAGATTTGCATAAAAATGTCACACGGTCACCTCTCATTTCATTGCATTTTGTCCCCAATGTTGACATCCCCACCACTACCACCACCGTGTGTGCGCATCAGCCCACTGGACTAGACTCCTCTAGTCTCTGAAAGAGTGGGCTCCCGTTTTTGGCCACAGCAAATCTGCTCGTGTTTCAGGTGCCCTTAGTCTGGCCGCAGCGGTTTAACCCTTCTGAATCGTAGCCTTCTCCACACGACGAGGCTGTGCTGGCGGGGGCTGGAAAGGAAGGAATCGGAAACCCGGAGACGCCCTTCACTCCCCTGGAAAAAAAATCACACGCCTGGAAGGGGAAAGGACTTGTTGCGGGGGGTACGCGCGCGTGTTTTGCCCGCCAAAAGAGGCCAGAAGCCATTGTCCTCGTCTTTTGGGGGCGAGGCCTCCCCCATCCTTGAGGGCTCTCGCTGTTGACGCGTCCGCCCCCGCCGCTCCTGCTCCGGGGCTAAAATTGGCCCTCCAAGGGTTAACAAGCAATTTCTTCTCTTGACAGCTCTGAAAATGTTCGCTATCAAGCGGGAGAATGAGAGGGGAGAGCGCCGCGGAGATAAAACGCCAGCCGCGCTGGCACCGCCTGCTTAATCCCAGCATTTAATCTGCTGGGGCAGAGCTGGCTGCCTTATCGCGCCGTCCTTCTGCTGCCTCCATCTCATTACCGCTCCCAGGACCGTGCCGGCCGCGCGCGCGAGCAACTGGAGAAAACTCCACGCGGCTAAAGCCTGTCTGGGCAGCCGACGCCTGCCAGGCCCGAGCGGCGCCCTCGGCACGCTTATCGCGGGCCCAGGCGCCCGCCACGCACTCCCCACCCCGACCCTGCGGCGGAGAGGCAGGCCCGGCACACGGCCACGCGGCCCCGGCGCCACCAGAGCCCTTATTCTGGAAGAGAAAGGTGCAGGGGTTATGGCAAAGTGCAGAAACCCCGGGGGCACATGCTTTGCAAGGCAGGAGAGGAGGAGGAGGGCTGTACGGATTTATTTCTCCTTGGGAGACCGATGCTTTCGAGTCCATTCTTTGCACAACTCTAAGGACTAGAAACTTGTGTTTAAAAAAAACCAAACACATACACACAAACCCTGTCTTGAATTCTGATACTACTTTCAACTCAAGCATTGAACAATTATGAAATCCCGGCCGAGAAGCTGTGTGTGTGATTGCCCCAGCACCTTCCCCTTCAGCTGCAGTAGTCTCAGTAAGCAGCACAGCACCAGTTTGAGGGAATGTGGCTGTATGGACAGAGGCCTGGATCCATGGATGTGCCAGAATGATCAATTTCCCAGCCAGGATGGGAGTGGAGAAACACAGAGAGCACTTCTTCAATTCACATTTGACCTCCTTAAGAACAATTGTGTGGCTGGGGGAACAGACATCAGTGGCATGCAGCCCTTCAATGCTCACACCTCTTATTTTCCTCATCAGCAATATATTATCATCAAAGTGTATATGCACTCCTTTAAGGAAACAACAAATCTGCGGAAGTAACCCAAATGAAATACTTTGGCCACCTAATGAGAAGGAAGGACTCCCTGGAGAAGAGCCTAATGCTGGGAGCGATTGAGGGCAAAAGAAGAAGGGGACGACAGAGAATGAGGTGGTTGGATGGAGTCACTGAAGCATTAGGTGCAAACTTAAATGGACTCCGGGGAATGGTAGAGGACAGGAAGGCCTGGAGGATCATTGTCCATGGGGTCGCAATGGGTCGGACACGACTTCGCACATAACAACAACAACAACAAATCCAAATTCTGCCCCAAGAGGTGCGTGATTCTGTGACCAATGTAAATTAAACCAGTTTGCTGATGTTTCTTTTGGGAAATTAATGTGGCTTCTGTTAATGATGGAAAGAGGAAAGAAAGTCCCCCAAAACAACTTTTTGGTTTTGCTGCAACCAAGTAACAGCTTTGCTTCTGTACCCTTGGAAATCCTGCCCCACCCTCTCCTGTCTGATTCTGGATTCTGTCCCCAGTATAGAAGAAGAAGAGTTGGTTCTTATATGCCGCTTTTCCCTATCTGAAAGAGGCTCATAGCGGCTTACAGTCGCCTTCCCATTCCTCTTCCCATTCCTCTCCCCACAACAGACACCCTGTGGGGTGGGTGAGGCTGAGAGAGCGCTGATATCACTGCCTGGTCAGAACAGTTTTATCAGTGCCGTGGCGAGCCCAAGGTCACCCAGCTGGCTGCATGTTGGGGGAGTGCAGAATTGAACCCGGCATGCCAGATTAGAAGTCCACACTCCTAACCACTACACCAAACTGGCTCTCCAGTGGATGATTATGGAACCAGAGACTGCACACAAACCTATCACAAAACTCAAAAACAATTCACACAGGCACTCATAGCCTGTTCAATAGACTTTTTTGGAACAAAAGCCTGACTTGATCCCAGGATGGGTATATACTTTGCCTTGTGAGACATCATGATTCCTGTAATGAGTTCTGCCTCATGCATTGAGAGCCCAGTCCATTTGCCTGCTAGCACTTTGTCATCACAAAAAAGATTTGTTCCATTGTTTTACCCTTTGTTAGGGATTCAGCCACAGTGAGATCCCAAGTCAGTAACCTATAACAGCCTCATTCCTTATGCATTCGGAGCTAGGGCTCTCTGGGGACCTTCTGCGGAGGTGGGGCTTGCCTTGCCTTTTGTGTGTCTTTGTGGTTTTTCTAAACTATTTTTCAGCTTTCCCATCCCCCTGCTAATAGCCTGGCTGTATCACAGCAAACATTCAGGTTTAAGGGAGAAGGTAGACCCAGACAAAAAGCCTCCGCTCCTATCTCACTTCTGGGCGCCGGTAGAGAATCCATCTCCTCCCCAGCCAGGGTGTTATCTGCAAAATCCTTCACGGTGACATTGTGCAGATGCAAGACTTGTGTTCCTGGGTGCGTGAAGCAGGGCCTATCTCTCCAGGAGAGGATGTGCTTCTGCTGATAAGATTTATTGTCACACAAGCTCCTGGATGGTGGTGCCAGAATTTCCATGCTTGCCTAACCACAGAGGTAGTCCTTGAAGTCAGCTCAGCAGGCAACATCAGGGCTGTGGGTTTCCCACAGGGATGCGGTAGCACAACCAAGGTTCCCAGCCCTTGGAAATCAGAGTAGCCCAGTTGTGTAGAAGAGCCATGAAAATGCTTGAAGAAATATAGACATGTGAGGTAGCAACCCTTCCAGCACTGGATCCCACTTTTCAGCAGCATTCCTACACGTGTGGGAAACCAACACGTATACCTTTCAAAACATGTTAGTCTTCCATGTGGGGCCTTGAGACCTGTCAGAATGAAAGTGTCTTCAGGATACTGCCACAGTGTAATGGTAAAGCAGGTGCTTTGTGTGTGGAAGGTTCCAAATTTAATCCCTGACATCTCTAATTAAAAGGTCTCATGGAGCAAGTCTGAGACCCTGGACTACGCAAAGAAAGCCATATACAGCAGTGGTGTGAATACATATATGGCAATTTTATATTTTTTATTTTCAAGCCTCTTCTCAGCAGGTAAAAGTGGGCCAGAAGAGAAGCAAATTGCAGCCCCCTGTGTTGGGCCTTGGCAAGGCAGAAAGGAGGAAGTTCCATGCAAACTTCCCACAGAAAGATGGAATCTCTGTTCTGGAAAGTCAAACCATGCCAGAGTTCTTAAGGCCTTTAATTTTGTTTGAGTCCCTAGCTGCAGGACAATATTTTAAATAAATCCAAGCACCTACTCAGGTGGTGCAGTCACACATTTGAATTAAGGCTATGGTGTAGGGACAGGAGTGCAACTTGAAGAATATTAAGCATTGGTAAAGTCTTAATAACCTGAAAGTTAGCAGAGTGCCTTAGTATAGCAAGCGCAGCATGGGGAAGAGTTCATGCGGTCAGAAAACAACAAATTAAGACAGACACATTCACCAGCATGGTACTTAACTAGTATAAGAACTATTTATTAGACTAGAAAATAAGCCCGCTGTGGGAAAAATACAGCGGGCGCTATCTGGGGCATGCAGTGTGGTGGGGAGGCTTACCATGGCAAGGTGTGGTGGGCGCGTCCGGGTCGGGCGGCGGTGACGGTGGAGGCAGGGTTGCTGGCGGCAGCGGGTGGTGGCGTGGATTGCTGGCAGGTACGTGGGGTGGGGCCGAGGCAAGAAGTAACGGGCCGCCTGTGGTGGCGGCAACGGCAATGACGCTGCAGCCACTGGTGCTGGTGCGACTGGCTCCCAACGGGAAAGCGGGGGGGGGGGTTGCGCTGGGCGCGGCCGCCCCCGAGGTGTCCATGGTCATCGGGTGCAGTTGGCGGGCTGGAGGAGAGGGGCCGTGGCACGGTGGGCGATAGTGGTGCTCGTCAAGGGAGGAGCTGCCGCAGGCTGGGCAGCAGCCTCCGCAACATCGCGGCCTGGCCGCGCGCAGGTTGCTCGGAGCGCGCACAGGCGGGCGGCGGCGGCCTGGAAGTGAGCGTGCGGGTTGGGGCAGCGCTGGAACTCCTTAGCACTCGGCTGGGGTGCGGGGAAAGGCGTCGGGCCTCCCCAAGGAGAGGCGGCCGCCAGCGAAACCCATCTCAGTGGTGGGCAGGGTGATCTCTCCCGTCTTCGGCACCCTGCCCCTTGGTCAACGCAGCAGGTCCCTCTTGGGCAGCCGGGGGGAAGCGGCAACGTTGATCGGCGGAATGGAGGCGGCTGGCGGCGGCTTCTCCCGGCAGCTGGAGCAGCGCTGCCCCCGTGGCTGGGAGAAACCGGAGGAGGAGTACCCCATCCGGAGGACTCACCACGCCGGCTGCGAGTTAAGTCTGCGGCGTGAGTCTCCGGCTGGGGGAAGCAGCACGGCTCCCCATTGGCTGCTCGGGCCTAGATGGACACTCGGAGGGCCCAATCAGGAGCCGCTTTGCGGCTCCTGATTGGACCCTCCAAGTTTTCATCCCAGACAGGGCCCGCCCTAACTCCTCCCAGACAGCCCTTACTCTTTTATTTAATCCGCAGTGTGCCGCGGTTTAAAGATAACTTAATTCCACATACTTAGAGGTAAAGATAACGTTCCTATTCTAACCTAAATAGCTGGATGGACAGAGATGCTTGAGAGATGTTTCTATCATGTTGCAGGCTTGAGAAATGGTGAACAGAGAGAGAACGGGGGAACAGAAAATTACCCTCTAGGGCAGTGGTTCTCAATCACTTCTGGCTGGTGACCCCAGCAGCAGTGGCAGCGGGGTTGGTGCGCGCGTGCAGGGGCAGCGTGTGCACGCTCATGCACATGCAGGCGCACAGCACTTGACGGCATAGAGGCGACCATTGCCAGGGCTCATGTGTTGCCTGCCGCCGTTTGCTGTGGCTGCCTGTCGTTTGCGGCAGCTGCCACCCACTGCTTGCAGCTGCAGCTGCCGCTGCTGACCACTGTTTGCAGTGGTAGCCACCATGGCAGCAACAAACTTGGCGACCCCTCAGAAGGGACCAGGCGACCCCAAATGGTGTCCTGACCCACAGGTTCAGAACCACTGCTCTAGGGACAAGTCCGTGAGCTCGAAAGGGAGCAATCAGTGTCCCTATCTCACTAACTCTATGGTAAAGAGAGTTCCTGTTTTCAGTCTCACAAGTCAGAAGGCATCACACAGAGAGCTATTTCCAACACAACTTTCCCCACTAGTCCAATTCCCCGACAGAAACTGTACCCCAGGGCTGTAGTTAGCAGGAGGGGGGAATAGCTGGGGAGCACTAATTTCCGTCCACTAAATGGGATGGATAGGAAAGGTTAAACTCACCCCCATGCCCCAGCATGACAGCCTTGTTCCAATGGTCCCCCTCTCACTGCAGCTGCTTAAGAAAAATATTTTTAGAATCAAAATATCCAGTTTTCAGAACCAGTCCCTTTCTCTCATGCCATTTTTGTGACCTGAAAAAGTGTGTGGGGGGATGCTAGGAATGGGGAAAACAGATTTGTTTCAGGATGGGAAAATGGCACAAGGTGAGGCCAGTTTAGGTTTAAGATTATGCCCCTCCATCATGTTTTCAATCCCAGCTGGGGAAAAGTCACACCTGAGGGACTAAGTGGAGAACCCAGACAATAATCCCTGTAGGCTGTAAAGTGTAAAGCAGCCATGTGTCAGAAAGTATAAATATGGCCAGCATGTAAATATTGGAAATAAAGATGGAAATGTTTGCAAATAAATTAATCTTTCTTTTTGTGTGTGTGTTTATAGTTAGTGCTGCCTTTTATCATATCCTTCCTCTTTACTGTTTTGTCTCCAATCATGGTTCATTTGTGGCACACAAACAAAATCAGCCTGCTGTATTCCTGAATAATTAACATGAAATTAGCTACCACCTCTCGGTTCCACACAAATCACTACCACAGGTTAGAATACCCAGTTTACCTGGGAAGGGGAAGGGAAACCCACAATCCACAGGATAAATAATCCTCAGAGCATGATCTTGGACCTACATCATGGCTTGGTGTGTCTCATTTGTAGTCAGGCATAGGAAGACACATCCCCTTCTTCCCACATCTAAACTGGTACTGGGGGAGCAGGGAAGGAGGGTAGTGGACTCAGGAGCAGTATAAGAACTGGAGGGGGAAACATGCAAACATGGGGAGGAGAAAGAGGTTTAGAAGAGGGTGACGGGGTGCTTGGGGGGAGGATTGAGAGTTCTGTGCCTACGGCTTTACCAGAATCATTTCCTCTCCCTCCCTCCTTCTGTGTCTCTGTGATTTGATTCAGAGGTTTGTCGGTTCTGCCAAGGAGAATTTGACACCAACACATTAGCGATGAGAGAAAAACAAACAGGGCGAGACCTTCCCATTCCTCTGCCTCTCATTCTCCCACCCATCCCAGCAGAAGGGAAGGGTGGCAGCGGGAGGGAGGGCACAGCCTGGCAGCCTCATCAGGAGCGGCAAGTGAAGTAGGGTGAACTACAAGCCCAGCTTGTTAATAATGGAACCCTTTTAAGGAAGATTATGCCAACTCCACGGCTTTGATCTTTGATTGCCAATTTGCATCTTTAAAGAGTTGGGGCTGCTCCAGCCCTGGGCCTGGCCCTTTGTGGTTCTCTCTTGGCTGATGGGTTTGTTCTTGATGCCTAAGCAGGCAGCTAAAGCCTGATTATACCATTCCCTCCCCACCCTTTGGCGGTACTTAAATCAATGGAAGAGACATGATAGGACCTGGCATGCCAAGGCCACGGGTGCATCCCACCAAAGCACCTCCATTCTAGCTTAGGCAAGCCCTAAGGCAGGGGCACCACAAATAGCCCCAGCCCCAGCGGGTACATTCAGATGCTGCTTTTGGCACAGTGATGAGAATTACAGGGTGACTAAGAGAGCACTGAAATCTATGGGAAATTGCTGGTGCCACAGGCTGATCGTGACATGTGATCCCCGCCATTCAGTCTGCCTCTTGAACATTTTGCAGTGGTGATGAAATTAAAAAATGTTATATTAGTGGAAGCTTCAGTATTTTTGCTCAGCTTGTAACTCCCACTTCTCAGTGTGCTAAAAATGTTTTGCACATCAACAACAAGGGCATGAGGTGGGGGTGGCATGAGGGCAAGAAGTCCTGTGTGGAGCCTATGGGGAGTGATGCAGATGGACCCTATGTGGGCATAGGACCCTTCAGCCTACCCACCCCACTCCAAATTACAGAGTCCCTAGCCCTGAGTTAGCCATGTTATAAAGGGTGGGTGATTTTCCGCTCTAGTGGGCTGTGCTACATCCATATGCATGACCAGTGTGTGGCTCACCTCTGGTTGGACCAAGGCCTACCTTCGTCATTAGGTTCCTGCAAGGTTCTTGATGGCTTTTTCATACCAACACAATTGAGTTCTCTTGTGCGTTCAGCAAAGTCTTAACCTGAGCCTATTTGAAACTCTGATATAGAGGGACTTTTTTGTGTATTTATTCTGAAATGCTCTTGTGCCCATTTTTTAGGATAGGTAGGTGTGGGCAATGGCATAAAGGCAAAGGAGGGCAAAAGACACTTGAACCTCCACTCGCCCCACTCCATGCCTAGCAAAACATCAGCACCTTAACAACATGTGCACAAAAGCCAGAATTGGCTCAGCCAGAGACTACTGTCTGCTTCCTTTGCCTCTTTTCTACTTTTGTTATGGATGTCAAGGCACACACCTCCATTTCTTCTCCCTATTTCTTTTAGATGAGGCTCCTAGGGGGCTCTCAGTTGCCCTCTGTCCAGGAAATGGCCAGGTCTGCACTCCTCACAGCTTCAGCAAGGCTATAAATCTGATGGTTCAGTAGCAGAACAAAACAAAAAAGTGGAGGCTCAGGCCACACTGGCCCTCCCTGTCTCCACAGACCGGTCCACCCACCTCAGAGGCCTCTCTCAGCTGGGCTGATACAAAAGGGCTCCCTCCCAAAGACTGTTCCCTCCCTTGCCTTTTGAAAAAGCTGCCATGACTAACTAGCCCCTCTCCCAAGACCCACTGAATTCCCCATGCAGAGAAAAAGGGGGAGCCCCTACTGATCACATGACATTAAATTGTTCCATAAAGTAATAGATGGGTTGGGGGGTTAATGCACTCTGCCCAACCACAAATCTGCTTGTATATAGCAGAGGGAGCAAGGCAGGAAAGCTGAGGCATCCCACACAGCCTGAGATCAGCCATACAGAGATTCCCATCAGCAAACTCTGCTCTGAAATAATCTCCCTTGGCTAATATTTGCCAAGCGTCACAGATGGAGTGCCAAGAATGTATTTGACTGCCACCAGTAACGTAACCATTGACTGTGCAGAGGGCAAAGCAAAGGAAGGCCGGGAGCTCAGGCCAAGGACAGGGTCCGTGCACTAACCCCCTCCCTACAGCAGAAGGCACAGGCCTGGCACGGACACCCCTCCAGACTCCCCTTGCCCTACATGCTGGCTTCAGCATACAAGAAGATTGGGGACCTTGCTGCCCGCAGTGCAGAGGCACAAACCGGAAGCTGCACAGACGCCCACCTCTGGAAACAAAAGGCCACGGACAGCGTGCGTTGTGGGGCAGATTTTCAACTGTGGGATTTAGTGGGTCAGCATTTGCTGGTCAGATTCCTTTCAGTGAAGGCTGGCCACAGATTACTTGCTGGGAGCAAAAATGTTTTGGGCCTGGCTTGTTTGGCCACTGAAGTAAGCCCAAAATGGATTACAAGGGACTGCAGCTTCGTCTCTCTGCATTGTCTTCTTTATGAATGGGGAGTGCTAAACTCTAGGGCGTAGAAGGCATCACTCCCCACACTGCCTGAGGATGACCCTCCCCATTCCCGTAACTGCTCTCCTGCAGAGGCTGAGGCTCACTCTGGCAATGCCTCTTAACTAGGCTGCCAAACTCCAGGTGGGGTCTGGAGAGCTCCCAGAATGACAACCTATTGCTAGACTACAGGGCTCAGCTACCCCATGAGAAAATGGTGCCTTGTAGGGCAGACTCCACTGAACTCCCTCCCCTAACAGGCAAAATCCCTGCAGGAAAATGCCCCCCCCCCATATTAATAAAATGTTGTCAATAAAATGTACACTCCATTTTCCCTTTGGGAATATTTCAAAGTCATCCTCACTGACATCGCTTGAGACTCTGGGCATTTCCACACATTTAATAAAAATAACATCACACCTGTGGAATGGCAAAGCATGACAACATATTGCGTACCCACCCCCCGGCCCTCCTCACCTTTTTGATCTCATCTTTCTCTGCCTTCTTTTTGCGCATCTTACCCTCCTCACCTGCTGCTGGAAGAGGCAAAGAAAGCAATACGCCTTATACACATCATGCTTCCGCCTACCAATTCAGGCAACCAATCCCCTTCCTCCATATTCTGACACAGTTTAAAGGTCCCACGATGCCCACTGATTTTTTTTAAGCCTACTTTTCTGTTGTGATGTCTATGCGTAGAATCATAGACGCATAGTGCTTTTGAATGCCACCCCTTATGGGATCACGAGCAGGCTTGTGCACAAAGGACCTGATTCATCCACTTTAGCTTTGGCACCCATGGAAGTCAATGGCGATGGGAATGTCAGAGTTCCCACCTTTCCTGGGGCCTGGGGGGATGAGTGTTTGAGGTACAGCCTCCAAACTTTCACGGTAGCTGAAGGTGGGAAAAGTGGGAATATTGACATTTCCATTATAGTCTATGGTGCCATTGACTTCCATGGGCACCGAAGCGGCTGAGTCTTTTGATAAACGAATAAATAAATATCAGTCCTGATATTGCACGGGGGGGGGGGGCACAAAACTTTGGCACACTTTGTTGAATGAAATATTCTTTTATTTCTGGCATTGCCTTCATGCGTATCCGCCTATTCATTGCTCCAGGAAGTTTGCAATTTTTTTACAGTAATTCCCATCACCAGAAACAAGGGAGAGGGAGGTGGGAGAAAGAGTGTGATGCTGCAGACAACTTTAGCCCATTTGAGCCTCCATACCTTCCTTCTGCTGGTTGCTCTCCGGTCGTTAGCGCTTTTCAGGGTGGTGAATCCACTTTTGGGGATTCCCAGAGAAGTGCTTCAAGACGGAGGATGTAGCAAGCTGTCAGTAGGCCAGACACTGGATATGGGCGGTGTCATGTGGAGCGGCCAGAATATTCAGCTTGCATTTGACTGCCATGATGCTACATTTGAAGGGTGTGGAAATCCCCTCTGAGTTGGGCCCTGAGTACTGTCAGCAGAAGGAATGCATTTCCCTTCCCCAAGCAGTCTCTTCTGACCTCTAATTTCTTCTGGCTGGGGAATCTGCATAGACTAAGATCAACAGGAATTGTGGAGCTGCAGTGGGAAGGGGGGAAATTTTCCTCTCCTCACCATTGCCCCCACCCAATCTGCGGCTCTTATTACAGCCAGTTTCACAATCCCAACAAAACTATTTTCCAAGGGACAAATTGGACTGCAAAGACCCACATTCCTTCCACTCATAGTACTCGGGATTAATCTTGCAGCAAAATGAAACAACACTGAGCTGTGATTCATGAATGCTCACAATACAATAAATGTTGTTAGTCTTTAAGCTGCCACTGGACTTTTGTTTTATTTGCTAAGACAGGCTAAGACAGCTAGCCCTTTGCATCCATTTCATAAATTAATTTTTGGGTCAGAACAGTAATATATATTATTGTGGCAAACATGACTGCTGTGTGTACACTGTTGCTACAAGGGGGTTTCCTGCACCGACAGTATGGATTGTTGGAATATTTGGGCAATATTCCCTAAAGTTAACAGAGTTCACTAGGCTGAGAGCAGCTGCAAAAGCTGTCCATTTGGTCTGTATGCCTGCAACAGAGAAAACAGCAAAACCAGCAAAACCAGCTGAGGTTTTTTTAGTCTTTGCAAAGTATAATATAAGTAATGTATTAAGGAACTACATTTCTAGATAGTGCAGGAGAGAGAGAGAGAGAGAGAGAGAGAGAGAGAGAGAGAGAGAGAGAGAGAGAGAGAGAGATTTATAATCTATTTTGACTAGCTAGGATGGATGTAGGTGCAGGAGCCATGTGTGTGCATGCAAGAGAGGGATGTAAAAGGAACAGAAAGGAAAGACATTCACATCAAAGAGGACAGGAATAAAAGTAGGAGACGAGAATGTCATGTCTCTCACGGCCCCCTCTGAAGTCTGAAACTAAGAGACGTCATAGGGCCTTCTCTTACAACATGGATGCCGTAAGTGCGCAAATACAGGACTTGCACACTGATCTGGCCAGATTCCAGATACATGTATGCATATGCATGCCGTCCATATTGCCATGGTAAGCAGCAATGAATACACAGTAATGGCATTTGCTGCACTATGTATACAACTGTTCTAAGGCTTCTGACTCAGAATACCAGTTTTGTTGCTTGTTAATTCTATGACCAACACAAAAGTGTGCTTGCACTATCAATGGCAGTAAGGTGGAGGGTTTACTTTTTTTGCATTATTGTATTTGTGAAACAAGGAAGTTTGGATGCTGCCTCTTTTTTGGAGGGAGGATGTGCAAGAATGAACTTCAGGAGACCATCCTGAGTTGGCCTTGAGCCATGTCCCTCCCTTCCACTCCACCACGGTGGCATACACCCGGAGCACAGACACACGAGTAACCTGAGGAGCATGTATGTGTGTATACAGCAGGGCACTCCTTGGGAAGAAGCAGCTGGGCCCGTTATCAGGGCAGAGTTAATTAAGGCCATGTCAAGCGATAAGAGAACAGGATGTCGGAGCAGGAGCCAGGCAAGCGGTGAGAGGGGGCGGGGGAGGGGCAGGGAAGGCAGTGATGCCGAAATGAACTCTCCCAGGGAAAGATCCTTGCATGGCTCAGCACGGAGAGATACGATCAGCGCCAGCAGTGTCGGGGTGATGGAGGGTCTCCCAGGCAGGAGAGCGAGTGCATGGCCTTGCTGCTGCCAGAGACAGAGTGGAGCAAGATGTACATCACTGAAGGGGCCACAGCTAGCATAGGAAGCCATCAGACTATAATGTGGAGAAGGAAGGGTCCAGACTGAGGGTGAGTTATTCCCCCCCTTAGAAAACAGAAATGCAGTTTCATGTGCAATTTCACATTTCGTTAAAAGTGAGTCTTTATCATGTGAAGCTGAAGGGACCCCACCCTGAAGTGCAGGGTCACTGTCACACTGTGCCAGCATAGACACCTTCTCCTGCCAGAGGTTGTGCTTATCTGGCCCTTCCAGTCCCATAGCAAGGAACTCTACAAGTGTTACTTAATTCAGAGCATTGTGCCCCCCTCCCCACCCCAGTTTTAACAGTGCTTAGGTACAAATATATACGCTAAAATATTCAGACATATGAACAAATGCCCAAACCCCTCTGCAATGATTGTCCAAAATGTGTAGTTCATGAGAGGTCAGCCTCAGCTTCATCTACCTGCCAATCAAACTCCTCCTGTTCATTATACTCATATTTAATTACTCTGCCACTGAAAACGTAGTGGAGTTGTCTGGTGGTGGCAGTACTGGATGTTCCAGAGTGAAAGTGAACCTAAATGCTTGTGGGGGTGGGGACACACACCCAGAACGAACTGCAGGACACAGTGAGAAAAAGGCCAGCTAGAAAATGGGACTATTTCACTTTGTGGGAGTTCACAACACAGAGCATGCAAAGGGCTTGACTATTTCTTTGGCAATAGTTGACCCATATGGACTTTAAAAAAAAATCTTTTATATGTTGGAAGAATATATGCACTCCAGTGGACATAAATGGCATAGGTATACATAAAGACATGTAGCTGCAGTGTATAACCTCACTCTGTGTTCTGTAGGTATTCTGTACAGCTTTTAATTAGGTTGCAAAAATGTAGGATGGTCTGTGGAGAACAAAATCCAGAGAGCGTCAGGTTTCATTTTAAGGAGAAAACGAGGCTCTTTCCATGAGATCGAGGAGTTAAATCTGAAAGTCTATGAACAGTGCCAAGTGAAACTTTAGAATCCAATGGTCTGAATGCTTCAGCAGTCAGTTAAAATCCTGGTCCCTCCCTATAGCCAGATGAAACCACATACTGACAGTTCAAATGTAAATAACTAATTGAGTTTGCAGAATATCAATTCTGGGCACAAAATTCAGACACTTTAAAACAAAATATCCTTCCCCAACCCTCTCCTGACCCCACCTTGCCTTGCCATCTTCACAAGACTCTTCTGCACATGCCTGATCTACTCCCACCCCGCTGCCAGAGCTGCCTGTTTAGCCATCTTTCTATGGGGGGAGTGAAGGCCAAAGACTGGGCTCTTCTGGCGTGATCCCCCCCCCACCAGTTCTCACCCTCCCAGCCTCATTCTCCAAGGGCAGAGGAACCTCTGCAGAGTCCAATCAGCATTTTGCTGGAGAGACAGAAAATACAAAAGAGTCTTTGCAAATAATTAGTGAGCGTAATTGTAGCTGATCTTTGATTAATGAAGAGGAATTCTCGCCACCTTAGGAGTCCCGGACGCTGTGCACGAGAGCCGGGAGTGGGAGGAGGGAGTGAGAGGCTGCCTCATGCAGCCTTAATTGTTCTGCTTTAAAAAAAAATCACCCTCGTGCTCCTTAAACCACAGAGCTGGCTATTAGTAGCTCCCAAGCTGCAAAAGGGGGAGAGACAAGTGGGGAGGGGTTGCGGGAGGAGAGCAGGAAGTCAGGGGGCACAGCGGGATCCCACCACAGCAAAACTGCTGTCACAGCAGGGACACTTCCCTTGCTGGGGCTACCCTGACAACATCTGTTGCCTAAGGAGCTGCATCAATCAACCCCCCATTTGCATCAGTGTGTGCTGTATTTCTCTTCCTGCTCTGGGTCCCTAGGGTCTCTCTCTACGGGCAAGGTCACAAGTGCCACTGAGCGTGTGGCACCGCCTGTTCTTCCAAACACCCCTCAACTCTGCCTCTCTAGTCAATCCAACTCCAATGGGATGGGGAAGAAATGCTGACCCAAGCAGTCTTCAACCAAGACTTGGATCTGGCCCAAGGAGGAAGCAGGGATTATTAATCAAGGTTTCCATATCACTTCTAGTTTGAATTCCTGAGGCAAGTAGGATTAGCTGAACCACTCTGATCAATGAGAGAAGGAGGTCTCTTCTCCAGTCCAGAACACAGCATGTTGCACTTTCTCTAACCCTGCATGCAAGGATGATACAGCTGTTAAAATATGTGTTCATGCTTCATGTTAAATAGAAACCCTCATGGTGATGATTACAGAGTGTCAAATATGGTGTCTTACATGGGTTGAATGAGAATTTTTAAAAAGAACCCACGTTTCTACTCTCCATGGTGGCATTGAAAGCTGATAATAAATATGTAGCTTTTGCTAAGGAAACAGAAAATCTTAATGGCCATTTAAACACCCAAGGGAATGAGGGTTTTCTCTCTCTTTTGTACAACTGCATTGTCACACCACTTCCTACAAGACCCACCTCTGCATCCCACTCATTTTACTAGCCATCTCTTTCCCCTTCTTTTTGTAAGAAAAGGTTCAAAAACAAACTAATGAGATAAGACTAAATGCATTTGGAAAAATATATCTAAATCAAATCATTCATTTTAGACCACCAGGTACAGGTTTCACAGGTGCCACTGGGAGTGAATTCCAGAGTTCCGGCCTCTAAAAGCATGGTTTCATCCAGCATTGCCAATGCACGCTGGGAAGGGGTTCAATGTCTGCAGAGTCCACTGTGCCTTGCATCACCTGTGTGGAAAGAAACAGAGTCCAGGTGTTGTACATGAGTGCCATGTGACCAAGCATTTCAGGTGCACAGACAAAACTGTACCATGGCACATGACCACAGCCATCCTCAGCAAGTCACTCAGCCCTCAGACTCCCATGCTCAAGTCTAGTGAAAAGAAAGATCTAGTCCCAAGGTATAAAGAAATTCTGCTCCTTTGTGGCCCCAGCAATCATGAATCCTGTTATTTGCACAACCTGCAAACACTGAAGGGGAGCAGAGTATAAGGAAGGTCCCGCCTGAGGTGGGAGAAATGGCTGGGGAGGTAGCTACAGGAGATGTGATTTTCTTAGTTCTCCTGACAAGTCCTCAATCAGAAGGCTTTAAAGAAAATTAAGCAGCAGAGAGATAAGATCAGGAGTCCCTTTCACAGATGAACAACAGATTACAAGATAAGACACAAAGGGCAAAGGATCTATGGTCCATTTTCATCCTGGAGAAAGGTAAACAATAGGCCAGGCTCTGAGGGTGTCCTTAGTGTAATGTGCTAAAAAATGGCACAGAAGAGAAGATGGACAGTAAAGGGAGGACAGAGAAATCTGCAGATGATACACATTTGCTCAAGACAATTTAAATCTATAGCACAGTATTGGAAGGATTTCCCAAAGGGTCCCATAAAATTGTGAAAGGGGACAATGAAACAGCAGATTAAATTTAATACCAGTAAGTGCAAAGTGAGGCACCCTGGGAAAAACCATCTTTCTCTTGGGTGAAGAGTTATGATGGGTTCCACATCAGGCTGCTCTTATTCAGGAAAGAGATTTAAGGGAGTCCTTGTGGCCAGCTCCCTGCAAACATCAGATCAATGGGCTGCAGCTGTCAAAAGCAGCTGAGACGCTGGGAGTAATTATGAAAGGGATAAAAAAATTGACAGAAAATAGCTTCAGCACCCTTATATATAAACCAATGGCAACTAGTGCACATATAGAGTAGCAAGCACAGCTGTGGTAACACTCCCCTCCCCCAGGGTGAAACAGAATGGGAAAAAATAACCGTGCTGATAAGGGTAACTTAAACTGTCAGGGGATACAGCACTCCATTCCAGGGAAGATGTAAAAATAATATTAGGACATCATTTTATAAAAGGCCAATTTATAAAAAGACCAGTGAATAAAAGAACGACAAGGTAATTAACAGAAGCGGCATATAAGAGCCAACTCTTCTTCTTCAAAGTAGGGGAGGCAATACCTTGAACTGCAACAACTTTGAACCTTGGGAAGCCTTTGATCATTCTAGCCCAAAAAGGAAAGAGCAGCTTCGAACCACTGCCAACAATAGAGAGAAGTCAACAGCAGACAGGCAGGGGGTGATATCAAAATGGGTCCGAGGCTGTTTGGGCCTGTAAGGGAGGAGTCATTGGGGCCTGGCTGGACAGCAATCTCGGGCTGATTTGCTACCATGTGACTTGAATGAAAAAGAAGAGTTGGTTTTTATACCTCGCTTTTCACTACCTGAAGCAGCTGACAATCGCCTTCCCTTCCACTCCCAACAGACATCCTGTGAGGTAGGTGGGGCTGAGAGCTGCTTGCAAAAACAGCTCTAACAGGACTCTGGCCCCAGGTCACCGAGCTGGCTACATGCGGAGGAATGGGGAATCAAATCCAGCTCACTAGATTAGAAGCCACCTCTCTTAGCCACGACGCCAAGCCAGGAAGGGCTACTTGAAATTGTTCAACTGTAGGCCACTCCTGTGTATGTGTGTGTGTGTTCCAGGTTCACTTCCCCACCCTGCTGTGGAAGCTCAATGAATGACCTTGGGCCACAACATCCTCTCAGCTTAATTTACTGCACAGGGTTGTTGTGAGGAGAAAAAACTAGTCTGCTTTGGCTCCCCATTGTAGAAAAGGCCAAGGTCTGAATGCAGTAAATAAATAATAAATATACCTGAAAAGGGGGGGGGGCACAGATAAAAGGCAGGTGGGTGGGTGGGTGGGTGGAAAGAAGACAGGGAATGGAGAAGACAGTTGCCAGTAGGAGAGAAAGGTGAAATAGTGTGGAGTGGGGGCTAGTGGGGAAAATGAGGTGCCCCCTGCGACCCTTTGTAGGTAACCCATTGTGGAACTGGGCTTGGACTGGCAGCCAGTATCATATAACTAGACCCGGTTCAGCAGCTGGTACTATTCACCTGACCCATATTTTCCCCTGTAGAGGCTGAAAGGGAAGGAGAGAAAGATGAAGATAGGGTCAATTGAGTGGGTGAAACAGAGAGGAGGAGGCAGGAAGAGGGGAAAAGCTAGGGAGGTTTTCAGGGAAGGGAAAGAGGAAATAGTGGGAGAAAGGAAATGGGAGGTACCCTGCAAATCTTTATGGGTCCCCCACTTCTAGTAGTCTGTTTTTGTGCACAAAGATGAAAATATCTGTGATGGCTGGATCCACAGAGATTGTATCCTATTACCCCTTGACATTGCCATGTTCTCTATGGAAGGTCTCTCCAGATATGTTCTATGTAAACGTTCTAAAATGTTTTATGTAAACCACCCAGAGCCGTAGGGAAGGGCGGTATAAAAATCTAAATAAATAAATAAATAGATAAATGTTTGTGAGTTATGGGAGCTGGTGGGATCTTTGGAGGCAGTTAAGATGGCGGAGATTTTGAGGCGCACTGGATCTTGAAGCATACACTTTGCCAAGTAGTTTTAAGCCCTTGTCCCAAACTGTATTCACGATGCAGTAAAAATGCAGCACTTTAAATGAAATAGCCATCTGACAGAAGTGCTGATTCTGTGAACTTAGGCAGCATGTGAGTGGGTGAGCAGAAAGGATTATCGGTGCTTGACTCTCGTGGCCCTTTCTTGCAGGCCCGGGGAAATGACGATCGCCATGTTGGAGTTGGGAGGTGAATTTCTTCCAGACTGTCCAGGAATTCTGGTTTTGGGGGGAGGGAATCATCTGGGCATGGAATTGGGGTCACTGTGGGTGGGCAGGTAGTTGAACTAGATGTCACTGAAGGTCCCTTCCAACTCTATGATTCTATGAAAGATGGGAATTTCCATACACATTTAACTTCTTTAGAACAATAAAACTAATTCCAGACATTTCTTTCACATTAACAAAAATTATATGTGAAACTCATTGCTACATGCTGTAATAACAACTAATAATATAGAAGGTTCAAAATAGATATAATGCATGCATCGAAGGTAATATTAATGACTAACAGCAAAGATTGCTCTTTTGAGTGAGTCAAGCACAGAAAATGCAGTCATTTGATGGATGACAGGAGTTCCTGGCAGGGGACAGAATCTTTCAATATGTCTCTTCCTGCACTTTTCCCTGGAGTATTTGAGAGCAGATTGCCCATAGTTGCAGACCAGGGATGCCATCCTCCATGTGGGACCTGGGTTTCCCCCAGAATTACAGCTTATCTTGAGGCTACCGAGAAAACAGATGCTTTGGGGATGGACTCTATGGCCTTCTATCCCACCAAGGCCCCTGTCCTCCCCAGTGTCAACCCCCAAATCTCCCAACCTGGATTCAGGGGAGGTAGTTCGACAGCCACTCATTAACCTCTGGACAAGCTGGCCTAGAAGGCTCATAAAGACATTTAAAAAGAATTGGGGAGAGAACTGTGCCTTGAGGAACCGCACAGCAACGGGACTGTTCCTCCCTGATAGCAATCCTCTATCCCTGACCATCAGAGCTGTTAATGCGCTGAAGAAGTCGCAATATTTCCTGTGGGGCTAATAGCACTTTGGAAGGCATATTCTGGATTTCAGTCAAGAAAACACATGGGGGTGCGAATTAAACACAGTGCTGCTGCTCCACACCCTGCAGCTGTATTTAAGTTGTAAGAAAGGCGGTGGAAGAGATCTGATTATGGACCTCCCACATTTGGTGTGGTTTGGCTCTCAATTGCAGTCCAGGTCATCCCATTTGGAAGCTGGAATGCCTGCCTGCCTGCCTGCCTGCCTGCCTGCCTTCCTTCCTACTACCTACCTACCTACCTAAAGGAGGCTGGGCTTGTTAATGCAATGTGGCCGAAGTCTCCAACTTTTTTGGCCTAGGCAGCGGTAGCTGCTTTAGAACTGGAGCAGCTTCTTGGTCCTCTTGTGCAGTGATGAGGAGGAGGGCTCTCAGCTTTGCTCTCCCCATCCTTCCAATTTCTCACTTCATCCCCTAAAAGACTATTTAGCATTTCATTCAGAGCTTCCAACGGTTTTTGCTATGTGGCTCCCCACCCTTCCCTGCCGGTCTAACAGACTGTCTCTCCTGACCAAGCATAAATGGCAAAGCAGAGATGACTGATTTGCCTACCAAAGGCATGCTGATCTCACAAAGGCAAAGACCAGGCAAATTAAGGTGGCACCTTCAAAGAGGGCCAGATAGGCTGGGCTGAAGCATCCAAAGGAGCAGATTTCTTCACTGTCTTCAGTACCCTGCCAAAGAGAGGAGGCAAATGGATTCCCTAAATGGGTGGAATTTGGTGTGCTACTGGGAGCACCCTTGGGCAGGTGGAAAGCGTCCAGGTGCCACTAACACCTGTGAGCTGGGATGAGCAAAAGAAGAAACTTTACATGCACAGTAACTTTAAATTAAACCATGGGCTAATTTGGCTGGTGGCAAGGACATGCAATGGAGCACTGAAAATGTCTTATACTTCCACACACTATTTGTTTACATCCCGCCTTTCTCACAGTGGAGACCCACTTGCTCTTATGGTCTGATGTAAGCAAGAGTAGAGACCAGTTTAATATCTGAACACACACTTTCTGACCAAGGATATTGCATGTGTTATGGAAGCAGCACACATGTGCATCTCCCACTGCCCTCTAGAGCAGTGGTCCCCAACCTTTATTAGGCTGGGGACCGGCAGGGCATCGGGCTGCGCCCGCGGGGACCGCGCCCGCATGGGCCACGCCCACGCTTCTGGCCGCGCCCGCGCATCGAGCCGCGCCCGAGAGCCGCGCCCGGCCGCGCCCGAGGGCCGCGCCCGCGGATCGGGCTGTGCCCGGAAGCCACGCCCGCGGATCGGGCCACGCCCGCGAGACACGCCCGCGGATCGGGCCGAGCGGGCGCGGCCTGCACGGGCGCAGCCCGGCCCCGATTCCTTCTCCCCGCCCTCCCGCAATAAGTAGCTTCCCGGGCCGCAAGCTTGCGGCCTGGGAAGTTTTTTACTGCGGGGGGGGGGGAGAGGGAGCTGCGGCCCGGCGCCATGGCCTTCGCGGCCCGGTGCCGGGCCGCAGCCCGCAGGTTGGGGACCACTGCTCTAGAGGCATTGTGTGACATGGATCATATTTGTGTGAACAGGATTAGCATAATCTAGCCTCACCTCGTTTAGCAAGAAGGATCACATGGATTTGGCATGTGCACACAGACACAATTATACACATGCTGCTTGTTACCTTGGATGAATTTATATTTATTTTAACTATACTTATATGTTGCCTTTCTCCCACTGACCACTCAAAAGTGCTTAGATCACAGGAACACATGAAGCTGCCTTCTCCTAAATCAGACAATTGGTCCATCAAGAGCAATCACATCTACTCAGACCAGCAGTAGCTCTCCAGGACCTCAAGCTGAGGTCTGATTGCCTGGTCCTTTTAACCAGAAATGCTGGGGAATGGGAGACTCTTCCTGAGACAGCATGAAGGAACCTGTGCAAATGCAGAGTAGTTGTATCAAGGGAAAAGCAGGGTAGTTATCATCAGGTGGGGAGAAGAGGGGCTAGGTCGCTTTGTGATCTAGCTCCAGTTCATGCATTCACTGACTGGGACAGTATATGCGGTGTCCTGGTTCTAGGATCTCAGAGACCCACATTCTAATCCCTGGTCTGGCATGGAAGACACCCACTCTTCTCCTAACCTACCTCACAGGGCTGCTGTGAAGATAAAATGTAGGAGAGGAAAATGATGTTGGCAGGGACTGCGGCTCAGAGGAAGTGTACCTGTTTGGCATGTGAATGGTCTGAGATTCATTCTAGCAGTGAATAACGAATCATGAAAAATACTGATAAGGCTGTGTAAGTTAGCGACATTTACATAAACTGTCTTGCTCCTTGGATCCAGGGCAGCTATCATTAGCAAAAATGTTTGAGAAATCATGCATAACAACCCCAATCAATAAAAACATGCCCGAATAAAACATCAGAGGCAAGCATCACATTCAGATTTGGGCATCAAGGGAAGTTTTGCAGCTGAGGAACGATGACTTTCTTACATGCCCTCCCTATTTACATTTGCTGAATGAAGGGAGTAATAAAAAGTTTCCCTCAGCTGACTGTCAATGTCATGATCAGCCATGGGGACAGGAGCCATTACTCTGGCTGTGCCATTCAAAGCAGAGCTTCATCGTTCTAAGTCCATTGACTTTAAGGGTCCTAGAAGGATGTAACCACGCTTAGCATTGCACTGTGATTCTTGCAATTTCCTGTGCTGTTCCTTCAGACAGTGCCAGGCCAATCAGAGAGACACCCAGAATTGCTTCCTTGCTTTGGTGGGCCCACTTAGTCCTGGTACTACCTGAAGGGCCTCTCGGAAACATTTATTTGTTATGGTATTTTATCTGTGTTGTTTATCGTCCGCCATCCTCTCTGGGAGTCAAGCCAGATAACACAGTGTCAGTCAACAGAATCGAAGGGATGGGACATTCACTAAACAATGAAATAGGATTTGGGTCATAGAACCAATCAGAAGTCTAAACAATGAAGGAAAGCATATGTGTTACTATAACATGCTGAAGGATGCAAAATGACATCATGCTGACATTAGCCATTCAGTTGTGTTTGACTCTTGGCGATCCAGTAGCTACATGGTAGTGGAGAACACAGTTGGATTATACTTGGATTATACTTGGACTAAGCGCTCCAAGTAGCTTTGTGAATCATCTATTGCCTGCATAGAAAAGCTCTCTTGTCGTTTTTGCAGAGTTTACAAAAAAACAGGCAAAAGAGAGAACCTGCTTTACGTCCTCAGGCAGGCCGTTCCACAAAGCAGAAGCCTCAACAGATAATGCACGGGGATGGGCAGTTGTTGATTTTACCCGTTTGTAGATCTCAATTCGTACAAACGCCTGCTCAGATGCCGTGGCGGAGCACAGGGGGACAGACGGCCTTGCAGAAATGAAGAAGTAAGGCCATGAAGTGTTTTGCGTGTGAGATCTAATACCCTCGACTGAATGTGCAGCCAGTGTGCCTGCATTTTCCGAGGGTGCTCTGCTTTGCACATGATTTAATTGTGGGCTGCCAAAGCAGCAGAGACAGACAGAGCCCTGCACGAGCTCGTTGTGGAAGAGGGGGGAGGCGATGGAGACTCTCGCCTCTATGCTAAGTCTGCCCTGACCTTTTGGCCTTTTGTTATCTCAGAGCTGCACGGGTGTTGGGGATTCTCAAGCATTGTGCAGTTCAGAAAGGGGGAAACAGATTTAAACAATTATTGTTTTTTCCACCTGACTGGCTGCAGACTTGTTAATTTCTCCCCTTTAATATGTGGAAGCGGAGACGGCAGCTGCATGGAAATGAGTCGCCCTCCTATCCCCAGGTCCTGGCTGGTGTTCAGAGTATGCCGGCCTCTAGTGCAATCACGGCCTTCTATAAATAAAGCCCAATATCTCATCAATGGCACAACAGCCGTGCTTTATAGAGTCCTCTGACATAAAACTGTCCCTCTTTACAGTCTTCAAACCATTTGCGTCGTTTAGCGCAGCTCTGTAAACCTTCTGTTCTCCACGCAATGCAATATGCAGTGCCTAATGGCAGAGATGTTGCCACATGCTTTACGCCAGAATGCCTGGGAACCCCCAGCATGGAAATGTGGTTGCCTCCCACACATTTACAGCTGAGGACACCTGGCATCAAGATACACCTGAGTATTGTACCAGGAGCCCCATGCATACAGAGTTGGCCTACAGTTACAGCTATAAAGAGCCTCTTGTGGCGCAGAGTGGTAAGGCAGCCGTCTGACAGCTTTGCCCATAAGGCTGGGAGTTCAATCCCAGCAGCCGGCTCAAGGTTGACTCAGCCTTCCATCCTTCCGAGGTCGGTCAAATGAGTACCCAGCTTGCTGGGGGGTAAACGGTAATGACTGGGGAAGGCACTGGCAAGCCACCCCGTATTGAGTCTGCCAAGAAAACGCTAGAGGGCGTCACCCCAAGGGTCAGACATGACTCGGTGCTTGCACAGGGGATACCTTTACCTTTACCTTTACAGCTATAAAACAGACACCCACGAAGTCACCCTCTCGACACCACCAGCTCTTCTCACTGCCCTCCAAAGCCATGCAGGATTCCAGCTCCTCTTTTGGCTCTGGAGAGAGTTTTGCAGCCCTTCCATTCACAATTGCATCTCATTGTTGGTGAGAATCTGACACAGATTAGCACATTTGACTGCCATCACACAGTTTGCTATTGAGTTTCGTGCATTAGTGAAAGGAAGGTTTGTTGATATCTCCGCTCCAGCGTTCAGTTCATAATTCGTACAACTGTTTTTGAGGTGCGATAATCACTCTCAGCCAAATATGAGTTGGGATAACTGGCACTTTTGCCGCATGGAGGTGCAGTTTCACTTCCCCAGGTGGAAGCTGAGGGAGAAAAAGTGTGTGAGTTTTCCACCAGATAACCGGCCGTATTAATTGGCCTTCAGCCTGCGTCCTCGTCTCCGGCAGCAGTGCGTCCCCACTGCCTCCCAGTGCAATTAATGGCTTTCTTATTTGGGATGCATTATATAAAATGGCACCAATCGTTATTATCTCTGCTCTTGAATCATGATGAGTTACTGAGTTTTGCACTGAGAGACCGCATTAATGAGGTCACAAAATATCATACATAAATCATCCTCCTGCCAACGCTATGAGCAGTGGGCATTAGGACAACGGTTGTCTATAGACTCCTCACCTGACACATCCCCAAGCCAACCACATTCAAAGGTTGCTTGCTACCCCCCCCCCCCAAATATCCCGGCACAAATGGAGAACTAGCTAAGGAGTTCTTCATCCATTATAGCAGCAGTGTGGGAACCACTTGATGGACCATTATCCCATGGCACTACTGTCTTGGATAAAGACCAAGCTCTACAAAGGGCAGAACCAGTCACAAGTTCTTGCACAGTCATATCCACTGGCCGTGTAGCTTAGTCCTAAGCCTTGAACTATTACAGCAGCACTCTGGCCAGTGTTCAAGTTATTGAGGAGAAACGTAAATAAACACCATCTTCCAGAGCCATCAATCTGCCCTGATAGAGCTTTCTAAAAACCGGATCTAAACGACCCATGTTAAGGGGGAGAGGCATATTTTTGAGCACAGGCACTGGCATCAAATTGGAGAAATGGGTCTCCCTTAGCACTACTGCAATTTAGGAAAGGAATCCGACTTAACATTCCAAAGCACCAAGGTACAGCTTCATTTTAGCCCACCACAGAAAGTGGATCCTGTCATATCATACTATCCACAGGATACCAAATGAATCCATAAAGAAACACAACTCCCTCCTGCTTTACCCTTCCAAAAAAGAATATAGACACATGGATGCTGGATCTCCACCCACTTCTCCATAAGGGCAAGTTCATGCACAAACATTTATCACTCGATATCTGCAATAAAGTGATGCATTTATCTCAGCCAGAGCATTCATATTTTCTCCAGCTTGGTGTACTGGTTAGGAGTGCGGACTTCTAACCTGGCGAACCAAGTTTGATTTTCTGCTCCTCCACATGCAGCCAGCTGGGAGATCTTTGGCTCACCACAGCACTGATAAAGCTGTTCTGACCGAGCAGTAATATCAGGGCTCTCTCAGCCTCATCCACCTCACAGAGTGTCTGTTGTGGGGAGAGGAAAGGGAAGGCGAATGTAAGCCGCTTTGAGACTCCTTTGGGTAGAGAAAAGGGGCATATAAGAACCAACTCTTCTTCTTCCAGCATCTCTTATATAGCATTCTTCAATGAAGGCAATTCATACATTCACCTGCAAGTCACAAGTGAATCAGCCCTAAGATAGCCCATGGGTTTCCATTCTTTTAGGGAGAGATATGGGGTAAATACATGGACAGAGGGAGTATTCAGTGCTGGAGGATTCATATGGCTGGGCCCTCTCTGTTTTAGCCCCTTCCAGTCTAGGAATCCATCTCTGAACCTACTCAGTACTTCCTGGAGTTATTCATCCCTGAGGACCCCTCAGCCATGCTCTGGACACCTGTCACTGTGACTTGCAGGGTATGAAGGAGAAGCTTCCAAAGGAGCTGGAGTGTTTCAAGGGCTACTCTGTATTTAACTTGGCTCCTGCCTTTTGGAGGCTGCAACTGACCCACCACACTCTTGCCTGTCTCTAATTCCTAGAGTTTTGTGAACAGGCTACCATCTCCCATTATATCTGGAACAGTACTCTTGACTTACCCAATTTTTTTTAAATGGTAGATATTGTGATCAGTTTAGACTAGTCAAGTCAGGTCCCTAAACTTCCTGTTTACTCTCTGATCTTTTATTACTGCTACCTTTGAAGATGACCGAACTCTCAGGGAATTCTGGTCTCTTCCTCCTCCTTTTACAGCTCTTTGTTTCTCTCAGAAAAGACTCTCCAACTCTGAGAGCGAGATGCAAACTTGGGGTTCGCCTCTTCCTCCATCTTAGACAGCTTAACTAGGATAGCTCACTATCCCTACCTATCCTATCAGTGATGGCTTCCTGTAATAAAGTAGTTGCATTGGACTGAAGAAGTCCTGCCTGCAGCCGGCTTAATCATGTTTGCTCTTTCCTTACCTGCAATCACAACAGAGCATGTTTTGCTTCTGTTGTGCTTAGCCTTGAGCACTCTGCTATCTACATGCAAGGAATTTGACAGCATCCATCAGATATTGCCATCCTTGACTATTTTCTGGGATCAACACAGCAACATCTGGTCACCTGAGAAGATTTTCTGGCATTTACCATGTGCTAAAGTGACACAGGAAAAGATGCCAGAGCAGTGTCTTTGTACCCTGCAGAAAAAAGGCACCTGTCTGCCCAGAAAATCAGAGTGGCTGGGCACCTCTCTGGCTGCTTGAAAGAGACTTTGCCTGTGTGGGAAACCACCATCAGCAAGCAAAGAGGCTGCTCAGAAAGATCATGCGAGGAAGTGATCGAGCGAGAGAGCTCAGAATATTTACATGATGTTATGATCGCTTTTTGGCAGCTGTGCTCCTCCAAGTAGCTATATAGGCTGATAAGGTGCATACTACAGACATCTGGCTGGAATATTATTTATTTATTTCATCTATATCCCACTATATTTCTCCCCAATGGGGACCCAAAACGGCTTGCACTGTTCTCCTCTGCTCCATTTTACTCTCACAACACCCCTGTGAGGTAGGTTAGGACCTCTGTGTGTGACTGTTCCAAGTTCACCCAGCAAGCTTTCATGCAGCATGGGGATCCCCCAGATTGTGGTCTGCTACTCTAACCATGCTTGTTCTCAAGTGGTTGATTCAAAGGGAGAGGACTGCCAGACCAGGGAAGAACTGCATTTGTGGTTCTGCCTGTCGTAGACACAGGGCAAAGACAAGAAAAGGTGATAGACAAAACCTCAGTGAACAAAGGGGGGAAAAATCCCTCCAAGGGATTCTGAGCAGTTTTATTCCGTTGGCGGATTTTGTGCCAAAGAAGGATCATGTGGCAGATTACTGGAAATCTAACAAGGAGTTCTTCTCAAAGCCATGCTGGATTCAGTATCCTTCTGGCCATAGGTCCGTCCCCCCCCCCCTTCTTACACGGAGCTGTATCCCCATACAAAGGAAATCTCCACCTGAGCCTCAGAGCCTCAGTACAGAGGACGGTCAGAGGCAAAAAGCTCCGACAAGCTTGGCCTCAGTGGATTTCTGTGCACCAGATATAAACATCTGCTTGCCCTCCTGTGCCGAGAGGGAAGCACGGCTGAAGGAGGCTCCTCGGGCCCAGGGCTCACGTGCTCCCTGACAGTATTATAGACAGGCTTATTAAGTGTGTAATATTAAATTAACCCAGATAAGAGCATAAGAGCTTTTAAAGTCAATTCATTAAATATAATTATGAAGATAGCTTTTTTATGCATGGCAGCAATCTGATCTCAATCACAGAGGAAGTGCCGAGCCTGCAGCCCCCACATCCATCGCTGCTCCTCAATGTGCTTGCTACCGCACTCCTAACCCTAATTGAACTCTGAAGTTCAAGACCCCCAGAGGGTCAGCAATACCTCCTGACCCACCACAGCTCCTCCTGCTTGATCCAGAGTTTCCCTCACTCTCCTTTCGCATTCAGAAGCTGCTAGTTCTCTCCTGGCTAATGTCACCACTAAGATTCCTTTTGTGCTATTCCAGGCCTGAGCTTTGTCCTCCAAGTCTGGCTGATTTCCCCCAGTTTATATTCAGCTTGGGAAATCTGAAGGAGGAGAGAAGAGAGATGATAGCCAATGGAATCTTATATCCATCTTTTCTCTGGTGTGGGTGAGGACTTGGATTCCTGCCCAGCAGGGCACATTCTGGCCTAGCATACATACATCCTGGAAGAAAAATGCCCCAGCATTTCCAGCCAACTGCTTCCCCCTCCCTTCCTGACCCCCCTCCCCACAAGAGTTAATGAGGCTTTCGCTCTCCCAAGGCTGCCTGCGTTCCTGCCCCAGTTAATTAACTGCTCCTGGGGAACAATTAATATCTGTCAGGAGACATGGGGCCCATGCCAGCCATTCCACCAAATCTTTGCTCAGCTGAGATTGGGGAAGTCTAGGAGGGCCCTTACAGTTTGGTGATGAGATTCTGGATCAGGGGTAGTCAAACTGCGGCCCTCCAGATGTTCATGGACTACAATTCCCATGAGCCTCTGCCAGTGGTCGCTGGCAGGAGCTCATGGAAATTGTAGTCCATGGACATCTGGAGGGCCATAGTTTGACTACCCCTGCTCTGGATAGTCATCAGCTCGGTTGCTTCTAAAATGGTGCCGGAGGCACATGCCAGAATACAGCACATTTTCAAGCTGGCCATTGAGCATAATGTGGGACCCAGACCTGAGGCCTTTGGCAACCGGCTCCCTCCACAGTTCTCATCGTCTGGAGAAAGAGCTCCGAGTCAGATGTGGCAGGAAACCCCTTTGGCCTTATGTTATAACTGAAGTGAATGCAATCACAAAGCCTGGAATAAAACCCAAAGAGTGGGAGATCTGATGCGGCTTCAGCCTTCTCCTCTACTATCTAACTAAAGGCAATCCATGGAGACCGTTTGTTCAGCTGAGGGAAACTAATCTGAAGGGAGACAGGCAAACTAAGAGCAGTCCAGATGCCCAAGACAACCACCAGCACGGAAGGCCATACGACTCCCTGGTTCTCATGGGCAGCGCATGCACCGGGATCTCAAAGGCACTCACTACGTGGCTGTGCTCAGAAAGGGTCTGCTTGTGCAAGAAGCATCTGGAATAACTTGGGAGGGCTGGGGTGGCAAGAAGTACCGAGCCTGC
The DNA here is from genome assembly GCF_049243985.1 of Paroedura picta. Classification (NCBI taxonomy): domain Eukaryota; kingdom Metazoa; phylum Chordata; class Lepidosauria; order Squamata; family Gekkonidae; genus Paroedura; species Paroedura picta. The sequence goes on along the minus strand of NC_135370.1, from coordinate 74,356,516 downwards.
CATACAGACACCAAAATCTTCCGGTAGGGCTCTGCATCTGCAAGAGAGATGTTTCTTTGCACCTTGAGGAGTCACGAAAGCAAGAAGAGGAAACTACACTGCACAGGACTTGCCGATACGCAGAACAAAGTATGGGAATACATCATTCTTGTCACGAAAGTATACCTTTGCCGAGAGCCACAACCGATTGGCTGAGTCAAGGAAGGGGGGCAGAGGCCTGGAGACTGCATCAGCTCCTGGGACTGGTTACTTATTCAGATGCTTTGGACACAGATTCCCTGGCGTTCCTGGTTGCTTATTAGCGTTTTCTGGCCTGCGGGAAGCTCTGATGGATAGAGCACAGGACCGGCTCCTGTTTGCTGTAAAGTCAGAGCTGAGAACCCTTCTGTAGCTACAGCTGTGCTCTGGTCTCTTCACAAGCCCTTCCCCTGCCCAGCTCCCATACCACAGTCATGAACCGGAGAGGGGGCAGATTAGGGCACAGTTTCCAGGGGTGGTGACCTCTCCCAGCATTTATGTACTGCAAAGTGGGGTTAATAAATTGTTCTGGCCTTGGAAATCCCAGAGTTGGCAGAGGAGACTCCACTAGAAAGAGGTTACACGGGGTGGGGTGGGGTAGGGGTCAGGGAGCACGAAGAAAGTATGGCTTGTAGGCTATTCCTGTGCCAAGGGTTGAGTTACACACAAGCATCTTATCACTCGTGGGGTGTGAGAACGAGCCCACCATGGACTAGTCTGCACAGATGGAATGTTCATATTACCCAGGGTTGACTGAATGCTTTTCAAGAAACAAAGCTTGTATTTTAGAACCAAAAAATTGTTGGCTAATTAAATTACAAATATGTGTGTGTGTACTAGTCAGCCGAGTACTGTGAAGAAGTCTACCACACCACTGGAGCACAGGGATGGACAAGGGAATTCTGGTGGTTTTTTTTTTTGGGGGGGGGGACAAATGGAGAAACATGTTCCTGTCTTTTTTCATCTCAGATGCCATTCAACTGAGTGACTTACAAACTGCAGCTTCTAGCAGCTATGTGATTTCTGAATAATGTACAGATCTCAGTATGAGGGGAAAACCACAAAGACTTCTGTGTCATGCCAAAGACTAACAAATTTATTCTGTCTCAACATGTTTTTGTGGACTCCCTAAAAATCTTCTTTATCAGGCGCACAGTAATCCACGCCGCTGTCTTGAAGCAGCAAGTGCCACCCCGCAACAAATTGGTCAGTTTTCAAGGGACACAGAGGCCTTTGTTTCTCACTGCAACTCACACAGAAACCATTCTAGATTTTGTCAGCAGAAGGGCAGGGATGAGGAACGGCTGCAGAGGATGGGGCCACAGAGAAGCTCTCTGCACTAGGCACAAGCTCCACTCTGTGCCAGGATGGGTTAGCAGGGAAGCCACTTCCAAGGCGAGCAAGAAGAGGCAGTGCAGCCAGCTGGACAAAGCATAGCACAGCATAGCAAAGATAGTGGCTTAAATGACCAGGGGACCAGGGCACATTACTATAGAAGAAATCGGTGCTGAGGTCAGCAGAAAGAGAGGGGTGGTAAAGCTGGCCATGTTGTCTCTGTCACTGGGATGCAGATGGGGAAGAAGCAGATGGGGAACTGGGCCTTTTGTGCAAAGCCAGATTCTGCTACCACCCTTCCTTTTGGCCAGATATCAAAATGCCCAGCATGGCAGCGAGTTTTCTCGGAGCACCACGAGAAATGCTTGCCGTCGGCCACATAAAGTAGCGTAGAAACTGAGACTTGCCTTTGTCCATTCAAGATCCATCTGCGATTCTCCTGGCCTGAGAAAGAAGCATGCCCTGCCCCCCCCTTCCACCCTCCCGTACTGTGCGGGTTTGGGGAACGGATCGCCTTGCTGCCTCCGAACAGTGGTGGCCGAGGAGCTGCACCAATGGGCAGGCAGGAGGCGGCAGGTGGAGGGGGAGGCAGCGCAGGGAACTCATTTACCCAGAGTAAAAATAGGCTGGAAAATGTGACATTTATTAAGTACGATTGTGGAGGAAAGGTCATCGCCAGCCCCAGCACCGAGACGGGGTGCCGCTGATTATACAGCTGGGGAACGAGGCGGCAAAGCCAGGCTGAGCAACAGCAATGAGGGGGGGGGGGGTGGTGGAGAGAACTGCGTGTTCCTTTGTGCTTCAAGCCCACAGGGCACCAAGCAAGGATCCCTAATGCTCAGAGCCTGGGATGCCACAGGATCAACATCTGCCCACGCTCCCTGGCCCCGCCCTCACTCTGCATGCTCCTGCCCTCAAGTTCCAGCCAAAACACTGCTTAGGAGAAGCCCAAACAAAGTGGCTCACCTGGCAACAGCCATTACCACCAACCCCCTTTTGAAATTCTGGACGGCAAAAGCCTGAATGCAGCCAGCAGCTCGACTCGGTCCCTGCTGTCCTCGTCAATCACCTCTCCAAGCCGCCTGACACCGGCTAGCCTGACCCACAGCACTGCAGAGGTCAAAAGCCCTGTCCCCACCACCCTTGCCTTCCCTGCACGGTGACAGCGTGTGGCAACTGCACTTTCTCATGGAGGGCTGCCTTCTTGCCGTCCTCCCCAAAAACCCCAGGTCCTTGTGGCAACGGCCAGTGTTTGGGAAGCTTCCCCAAACAACCTCTTCAATAGAGGAACAAGGCCAGCAGAAAAGAATTTTTTTTTTTTTAAAAAGGCTCTTGACACTGATTCCAACTTTTTAGAAATGCATTAGCCTCCCCCCCAAATGCTGAAAATGGAACCCCTGCAGAGCAGGTGCCAGCTGGGTAATTGTTCTCTTGAGTGTGCATGGTGGTGTGCCTGAACATATTCCCCAAGCACATCTCCCTCCCACCAATCTGTACAAATTCTCGTTGCTCCTTGCCAAGAAGTCCCCTCTCCCACCTCCTTGAGCCCACCTTCCTGCCTCTTTCCCAACCAAAACCGGTATCCTTCAGAAGTCCTCTGTACCCTTGCATATGGGAGTCATGGGCCACCACTGGCGGGTAGCAGACGGCCTGCCCTACAGAGGGGATTTTCCCCAGGATTGGAAAGCCCTGGCTAACGGCAAGGCTAGGGAAAGGGTAGTGGGTTCCACTGCACATTTAGAATTCTCCTATGTGGAGGATCGGAGGAGGCAAACTGAGCCACAAAAGATTCCAACTAGCCCAAGAGGCTGGCAGGAAGCTGCTCTGGCGAGCACCGAAGAAGAGATTAACTCTCCAGCCCTTCTTTTGCCCATGATCCTTCCACGCCTCAGCTGAAGGGACTCTGGGGAAGGGACTCTGAAGTGCAACATGCCAGGCCCGGACTTCCCCAGCTGCTGGGGGTGGGGGTGGGAGCAGGACTGTCGGGGGATCTCCTGTCCAGAGGAGTACAAAGAGGCCATTGATTTCCCCTGCACAATTCAAGCGGTGGAAGGGGGGGGCGGTTCTGCTTAGCACAGCCGGGGAGTCCAGGAGGCACACTCTGGGAGGAGGGTTCACACCAAGAGGAGTTCAGCGGCCACCACGGGGAAAGGGCAGAGGACGAGGTTTCCTGCCTGGAGGTTGCCTCCCCACAAAGCCCCCCCCCCCTGCACCAAGGCACACCCGCAGGCAGAGCGGAGAGGGCACTCGGCAGACAGGCCAGGCCAGGGCTGGGAGGGAGGCTCCGTGCAGCTCAGCAACGGCCCACCAAGATTTACTGTGCTGGCCGGGCTTTACTGCACACGAGATGCTTACGCCGGGGAATTTTCCCGGCGGCCCCTTAATTTGCCGTCCCATAAAGAATGTGGATTTGTGACGCTAAATAGAGGGAGATCATTTACCGAGCACCGCTCTTACTTACAGGATCTTTAAAGGGGATTCATCATGCGATGCAACGACGCGAGCGGCAGGCAGCTCGGTGGCAAGAGAACAGCCAGAGCGGCTGTAGGCAGCAGCAGCTGCAGCAGGGGAGCCAGACCCACGCGAGCCTCAGCAAACCTCTGCAGCTGCCCCTTCAAGTGGCCCTGACATGCCCACCCTGCTCATCCCCCTTCGTTTCTGCACAGGCCTCCCAACTGCAGCCCCTGAGCACGGGCCAAGGGCGGAGACCATGCGTGAAGCAGACTAAGAGTGACTCAAAGGTCCCCTTCTCCTACCCCACATGATGGCTCCCCCCTTGGTCCACATTCTCTAAAGCCACCTATCAAAGTAATCTCTTTGGCAGTGGGCTGCTGCAGGAATACATATTTGCACCCATCAACCGTCACACAGATTGCACCCTGGGCATAGCTGTCTACATTCCACGATGCCACAAGCACAGAGTTTGATCCTGGATCAGAACTGAGCATCCAGAGAATCAAAGCTTTTATCTTTGTTTTATAAGTAAGGACCTTGTAGTTTGATTGTTAGAAGCTTGTGGTAACTGTGGAGACCTGAACAGGATTTCCAGTGGTCAGAAACGAGAGCTTAATTTACATGATGGTTCCAGATTCTACAACTTGGGAGGTCAAAATATGAGTGTGTGTTTATGTGTGGGTCTATGTGCACACACACATGCTATAGTTAATATTGCCTTTCCCTCTGTACTCCAGCCAAGTATTCTGACACAGTTCCCAAGGACTGCAAGCAGCAAAGAGACACTAAACAACACATACTAGCTGTAGGGCAGGATTCCCAAGAGGCCACAGGGAAAGGGGGATTCCCAGCCTTACTTCCCATGGCTGTGCTGCTCTAGACATCCAGTGGCAAAGCAGGATCTTGGGGACAGAAGAAGGCATGTGTGGCCACCCTGGCCAGGAAGCCAACCTTTGACCCATTGAATGTAGGCGTGTACATGCAACTTCTCCCCCCAGACTCAGCTTCTAGGCTTTTTCTGTCCTGCAACACCCCCGTCCCTCCACACAAAGCGATCGGGAGGCGAAGCAAGCCTCCGATGTCCGCAGGAGAGAAGCAGCTCATTTCCAGAGTCATTATGGTCTGAAAAGGGTCCCATCAGGTATTCCGCCCGCTCAGCACATTTATTTCCCCAAACCACAGCGGGATTTGTGATTTTCAGACTCAATATTAGAGCAAGTGCAGGACTGGCTCATTCCACCCGGCGGGAAGCATCCCTGATAGTACAAGCTGATCCACGCCAGAAAGTGCCAAGAGAAAGGCAGAGTGGCTGCTGTAGAGCCTTGCTTGGGACTTGGGCAATGCCACTATGCGCACAGAGCGGTCAGAGAAGCACGTCTCCTCCAGCCCACTGTGAACGAAATGGCAGGTCCTCCGGTTGCGTTCTGCACCCACCCAGGCACCCCTCCTTGGCTCTTGGCACCCTGAGAGCTTACGGTTTCCCTGCCAGTAACTTACAGGGTTGTCTGCTCCTCTTTCCCTTCACATCACATAACGATCTAACCCATTCAGATAAGAAGGGTTGTCCACTCTCAGGAATGGACAGTGCCTTCAGTGCCCAGACAGCTTACGTGCACAGTCCCCCCTCCCCCCCCCCGGGGTCTTGCACACAGCCTGCAGCCTGCATGGTGTCCTATCACCCACGCCTCCAGAACCCTATTTTCTCCCGGAGGGAAACTCGAGTTGCAAACTCAGTGCTGGCGTGAACTTGGGTCGCCTCCTCAGTGCATCCAGTCCTACCACTGCTTTATGGGAGAGGAAGAGGAGTTTGGGCAGGGCAGGGCAGGCACTCACCACCGTGAAGTTCTCCGCCGAACAGTTCTCCCCACTGAAGCTGCAGTTCTTGAGCATGTCATCCAGCTGGTGCCCAGTGCGGTTGACAATGTCAGCCATGTCTGGGTCCGGGTAGAGAAGGTCCGAGGCCTTGTGTCCATCACGGTCTTTGGGCGGCAGGCCGGTCATGTTGGCCAGGTGGAAGATATCAGCATCAGTAAGTGCGGAATGGCGGAAGCGGTTGATGTTGCAGATGGTGACGGCCGGGAAGATCATCCTGTGAGTGGTCTCCTCATCCAGGCTGGTGACGTGTGGGTGCTCCAGGTAGAAGAGCGCTGACCGGGCGGCCTGGTACAGGAAAAAGGCCAGCGAGGCCACAAAAGCAAGCGCCCAAAGGGCCTGCCGGATGCCCAGCTGCCCGGAGCGGCAAATGTGGCCGAGGCCGTGCAAGGTGCTGGTGCCCGCAAAGGCGGCCAGGTCCCGGTGGCGAGGCCGGCTGGGCTCCTCTAGCAAGCTCTCCTTGTCCCCTTCCTCTTTCGCCGCCTGCTTCTCATCCTCCTCTGCAAATTTGATTTTGCAGACAATCTCAATCGGCATCTGTGCCGAGGCACCAGGCAGCACGCTACCCCCCCAGTGAGGGGAGGCAGCGGGAGCCTGGGGTGCCCGGCACCGGCCGCTCTCCCCTGGCTGCTGCAGGACGCCCCTAAATCAGCAAGCCCTGTGGAGGAGGAGGAGGAGGAGGAGGGGGGGCGGCGGAGGACCAGGGGAGCCTGGCCCCAGTCCCCCAGGAGCTCCCGGCCGGCCGCTGCTTGGCTCTTGCCTCACTAGTGGTCTCCTCCGGGTGCTTCCGCTGGCTTATCTGCACGAGCCCAGCTGTCAGAGCTGCCCGCCGCTCCCCTTGCTGCTGCGTGTGCCGCTCCTCCGCACGCCCGGTTAAGACCCCACCAGATACAGGCAGCATTTAGGCATCGTCGTGCGCTAATAAAATCCAGGGGATACTTAATAATTCAAGGCATGTCAACATTATTTCATCCTCAAATAAAAAAGGGTGGGAGGAAAGGGTGTGTGTGTGTGGGGGGGGATAGGCTGCCAGCAGGGAGCCTCCTGCGCTCTGGAGCGGCCACTCCAAAGTGATGCTGGAGCCACTTGTTTGAATCGCTCAGAGCGGGCAAAGTCCGGGCCAAGGGAAAGAGACAACCCCGCCTGCCTCGTCGGTGGCACCTCCCTGCTGCCGCCGTGACCGCTGCGCCGGACTGGGGAAGCTCCTCCGGAAAGGGCTCTGCCTGCCACCCCACTTCCCTCAAGGAAGTGCCTCTCCCGGTGCCCCGGACGGCTCCCGCCTAAATCCTACCTTCCATCTCCGTGGATCTTAAGCGCCTCTTTGCCAACGGGGGAGGGGGCGGCTGGAGGGGGGGGGGAGTGGAGAGGGGAGACGGCCGGCAGGAGCGGGATCCACACGCCGGGGCTGGTGCTCTCGGGCCCAATGGACAGCGATGCCCCCCCCCCCGCGGCCGGGCTGACTAATTGGAGCAGGAGCGGCCAACGAGGAGGCGCGGAAACGAGCGGGAGACGCCCCCTCCTCCGATCGATCCCGCTCCCCACGGAACAAACAAGAGGCAAAAAGTGAAAGGCGCATCGATCGGCGGGAGGGGGCGCAGCTGCCGGGGAGGAGGGCAGGAGCGGGCGGCCCGGGCGGGGCGGGGGCAGCCAGGAGGGAGCGCGGCACTGCTCAGCCCCGGCCTGCGACGCCCGCCGCCCTTCCCTGCACCACGGATTCCCTTGAGTCCCTCGCCTTAGGAGGCAGTTCCGTGGCTTTTGCAAAAAAAAAAAAAAAAAAAAAAGCTCTGCTGCTCTGCTCCCCTCCTCCCCGCCCGGGCTCACGAGCACAAGTCGGGCCGGGGAAACCCGCAGGCGACTCACAGCCGCCGCTGCCCCGGGGCCCGGCCCTAGTGGGGAAGACTCGGAGGGCGCCCTAGGAGGGCCCGGGTAGAATATAGGCTCGGCAGCTAGCCGTAACTGGGGGTGGCGGGCAGAGGTCCAGCCGGAAGCATAAAAGTTCTGCGGAGCTCTCCTGGAAAGCCGCAGCCGCTCTCCGGCACCCGGGGCGCTGCTTTGGACGGCGGCGGCGCGTTGGCCCCCCGCGCCCGGGAACTTTCCGAGGCCTTTGGTTGCCTGAATGTTTGTTTCCGAACTGGAGGTGCCGGGGGCTGAGCCGGACGCCGTCTGCATGCCAAGCAGGCGATCTGCCACCAAGACGACGCGTCCTCTCCCCGGCAGAGGGGAGCCGCTTCCTCTGCGCGGCCCGCCCTCTCCCGCCCCGTCCCTCTGGCGCGACGCTTTCCCCCGGGGAACGGCTCGGCCGGTCACGGCGACCTTCACTCGGGTACAGCCGGTGCCAGCGGCAAATCCGCCCCAGGAGCTCGCTCGCACGTCTTCGATCCCTGCCATCGACCCGCACGGGACACACGCGTCCCCGCCCGTCGATACCGAAGGACGGCTGCTCCGTGGGCGGGGGGGGGGGGGCTTGATAGATGGATGCCCACGGGGGAAGGCCCGCGGGGCGCCATGCCAGCCTGGGAGGCGGCGTTCATAAGGGGCCGGGGAGGGGCGCGGACGCTCACCCCAGCGGGGCACATCCCGATCGGCGCCCGCTCGGAGCTCCGGGTGCGTGGACGGCTCGGCCACGGCGCCCCAGCCGCAGCCACACCTCGGCTGGCCCGAAAGGCCGGGGAGCGGCGGGGCCCTCCTCTCTTCTCCCTCGCTCACCAGCCCCGGCCGCGGCTAACGTGCCCCTCGCCCGTGCGCACAACTGCAGAGCCGGGGAGGAGCGCCTGTCCGAAGGAGACGAAGGGAGGCGGCGTCCAAGAGGGGCTCGCCGGGCCGCCTTCATCGCTAATGGCCAGCAGCAGGGCGAGAGGGAGCCGGCGCCCACGGGCCACGCAGCCTGCCTTCCCGGGGAAGCCCCCCCCCTCCCCCAAGTTAGAGGGACTGAGATGAGAGGCGTCTCACTTTTAAAGTTTCCCTCTCTTTGCCAGGCCCGGAGTGCTCTCCTCTGAAGGGGACCTCCGCATGCCCCGACCTCCCTTTCCTCCTTTCCAGTCTGGCCTCAACCCATTCCCCCAGGTGACAGGAAGGGAAACAGTCCCGAGAGGCAGAGACGGTGCGCTTTGCGACAGTGCGATGGGAGCCGCCAGCAACGGGATCTGACCCACTGCTGGGCAGGCTTGGATGTTTCTCACTCACACAGACCCCCTTCCCCTCATTATGAAAGGCTCTGTGCGAGATCAGAGGGGACAAAAACGCCGGACAGACAACGCTGCTGGGGAAGGTAAAGGACCCTCCCTGTTCCTGATTCTCCAGCCTCAGCTTCCCTTACTGCTCTCAGGGCTCAACCCAGAAGGATGGCCGGATGTCACTCGATTTTAAAGAGGGCCTGACTCTGGATCACAGCAGATTTCCATTCAGGGAGAAGCTGCCCTGACTGAAGACCAGGTGGCACCAGGGAGTCCCTTAAAAAACAAACCCTGGCAATCCTACAGCTCACCCTGCATTCTACTGCATTCTACAGTCAGAGTTCTGATTTGACTGAATCAAGATTGATTTCAGCCCCAGCTGAGAAGAGTCAACTACTGTCAGTTTTAGAATTCAGCCCTGACTGAGAATGGTTTAACACAGACAGGAGAACTGGGGGAATGTTGGCAAGGATGAGCAGGTAATTAGATGGAGACTCCCATATGGGCCAAAGAAAAGGGATCCTCTAGAGTGAAATCAAAATTTCCTATCCAATCAAACAGGGAATTGGTTCTGAAGAGTGCAGAGATCCCTGGTTTGGTGTGGTTAGAAACTATCTGTAGAAACGCTAAGAGTCAGTTAAAAACTGATGTTTCAAGAGATGATCTTTGGGTACTGGAAAGAGTGCACCATCCTTCTGCAAGAGTTAGAGAATACTAAAGCAGGTATGCTGAACTGTTTGGAAAACACTGGAACAAAAGCCTCTCAGCATAAAGATTTTAAGTAACCGTGAACAAGCTTAAACACTCGTTAATTTGAAATATAAGAACTAACCTCTGTGTTATCTATATTGACTGAGTGACCTCAGGAATTTTACTCCTGATTTCACCTGACCTTTCCCCTCAACACTGAATAAAATATTTTGTTGCTCTGGAATATAAAACCTTCTTGAGTGCCATTTACGTCATATAAGTTAAAGGTTCTTGGACTGAGCAAACAGCCAACACATTATACTGTGACAGGATGGGACAGCCAGAATTCTTCCGGAAAGGAGAAAATAGATAACTAGGGCACCTCAGTCATGGAAGGGAAAGAAAAAAATGAGGGAAGGAAGTGGACTGGGGGGCTCCCAGAAACATTAAACTTTTATTTACTGAACGATCTAGCCCACCTAGTTTCCAAGTTGAATAACAAAACTATACAATACATTCAGAATTAATCACACTAAGACATCATTCAAAGAATTCTATGCCTCACAGACATGAACCTGGGGCTCAGAGGCTAGTCCAAACTGGAGAGCTTACAATACTTCTGAAAAGTGTCCAGGATGAGAAACGGTGCAAAACAAGGCATCTCAGCAGCCCACTAAGCTAATAACACATTTTCAACCCAAAATGAACCAGTGATTGTGATGGCAATGTATTGCTATTGCTTTTCAAAAGATCAGTGAAATGCATGTGTGTGTGAATGTACAATGCAACACATGAAGATCAGTGCTGTCCACAGGCATGTGTGCTCTGTCATTGGGACATACTTCTGCCCAATTCCCCTTTTTATTTCTAATTTCCAAGCTGCTCACCTCACCTTGTTGCAGAACACATACCACATCACCTATGCCTATAATAACGATTCCGTACAGCAGAGGTAGTCAACCTGTGGTCCTCCAGATGTCCATGGACAACTGGAGGACCACAGGTTGACTACCCCTGCTGTACAGGAAGAAACTGCAACAAATCTCTGGATATATGTCACTGTTTTGCAGGTTAATGTTGGATATATAGAAGTTAGAGCCTTGACCCCATCCTTGAAATGTCTCCTCTTGAACGTTGAAGTGCCAACCGTGCCATGCCCAGCCACTCCAGACTGCAATCCCCCAGGACTCCCTCACACTGAGTTTCTACAAAGGACTTTACTGCAGTGATCACTTTCTCCCATAAAAGGGCTATGGACCCATTCACTCACGCATTCTAGGAATTTTTTTTAAAGCATTCTTTCTGTTATCTTGAAGACTCAGGGCGACCCACACATGATCCAAGAGCCATGGTTGGGCTCTTCTTTGGGATGGTGCAGCCACCTCCATGAGCCTTCACTATATCGCTGGCAGAGCAAAGGATCCCAAACTTAACTAGGATTTTGAAAACCAAACAAACTCATATCCCTTTTTGTTTAACGTACCAGAGTCCCAGCCTAGCTTGTCTTGTGCAGCAATGACCCGCATCTTCAAAACAGCGACCAATCCCACACATAAACTTGGTTTAGTTGCATGCAATCCAACAAACAAATTTCAGTGAAATGCACTAATCTGTTCTGTTCTGAGCCCCACCTATACTAAACCAGCCAAAATTAAGTTTATTTTAAAACCACCTTTAGCATGAACAGAATGATGGACAAGGTAATAGCTCATAAATTTCCCCCTGAGCAGTTATATCTACAAATTACATCACTCATAAAACACTGGCATCCTAGCCGGACACTGTACTTCCTTGAACTTTACTCCACCTGAGAATTTTAAACGAATTGCCCCAGAGCCTCCTCCAACACCCCTCCCATAGCTGGAACCTCCTGGTGAGGTAAGGGGGGAGGAGAATTTCTCACCAGATGCCTACCACACTTTCTGCTCCTTTTCAAGAGCACAGTCCCAGCATTTATTAAAAGGATATCCTGAGAAGCCAGAGATCCCTGAGATGTCCAAAAGAAAATAACACACCTTCAGATCTGCAAAATATAGGAAGTGCACAAGGTGGAGAGGTGCACAAGGTGGAGTTTCTCCACTGTGCACTCATTGTATTCCCAAGGGGTTTCACACAGAACTTCAAGTAGAATAGCAGAAGTGGTTGTGAACATCACTTATGATACAGCTTTCATTTAATACAAACAAACAGACAATGCCAGTCCTCGGTTCTGTTCAGCAAATGTCCCTTTTCTTGCTGCAGGCTTCTTTCATTGCCTTCCTCTTTTATGTCACAGATTAGAGGCTGCAGCATTTCTGAATAGATTCTTAACTATTCATTTTCTAGTTATTAATTTAATTACTTAAAACATTTGTAAGCCGCCTTTCCAACCAACTTAGGGTCCCCAAGGCAGTGAACAATAAAAACATTTGAAAAAGATTAAAACAGGTATGACGAGATAAAAACAGAACAAAGCACATAAGCAGGAGTACAGGTCAATGAGAATCAGATTAAAGATCCACCAACCACCTTAAAAAAGGAAAAGCAACATTAAAAAAACTAGGAATGTGTTTGGTTAAAAACATTACCAAGCTTTTGTCCAAAAACAGAATAATGCCTATTCTGGACTGAACACAAACAAAATTCCATCCGTTCTCACGCCTTTTGTTGCAGCAGTCCTGGGTTTGCCACAAGGTTTCTAAAGGACAGCAGACTGAACCTAATCCCGAAGCTCTGAGAAGTCCATCAGTATGGTACCCATGCTTGTATGGTACACCTACGACAAGCATGTGTGCCATACTTGTTGGCATGCAAGAGTACAGTTTAGGTACGTACTCCAAAAACATAACACACAGAGCTCCCTGATGGCAGAAGACCCAGTACTGAAAGATGTTAGCTGCTCCACCAAACCAACCTTTACCAAGACGAGTGTGTTTGTGTATGGGAATAACTGTGGAAGAAAACCAGGAATGGGCGAAAAGGCAGGCAAGCAGGAGAAGAAATAATTGCCTCTTAAAAACCAGATGCAAGGTTTGAAGGCGGGGCAAAACAAAACACAGGGGCCCTGCTCTCCTCCTGATGGGCACGGTCACTTGCATGGAGTCAGGCAGGAGCTGCCTGCCGTCCCTTCAAGCCCGTGGGTAGTGTCCATAAGGAGTTACAGCGAGCTTGGGAGCTGGCTAAGCCCTGCCTCCATGCTGGCTGGATCTGCCACCATCTCGTTTCCTTGATCCCTCTGCCCTGATTCAGAACTCTGCCAGCTGCCTGAAGGGGACTGAATCTGGGCTATCATTCATCTTGATCTAATTGAAGAGAGAGTGGCTGCCGAGTCCAGCTGGTCTCTGCACAAGCCCTTCTGCCAACCCAAGTCTCCTGAACCTGTGGCGGAGAGAGGAGGGGGCTGGTGCCCCTCCTACGGTGCTTGTTATTGCAGGCAGACCAGGCTCTCGACGAGGGCGGCAGGCGGCACCACTTCGGGGAGATCCGGGATGACAAGATGTCCAGTCCAATTACACAAGTGCTGCCAAAGGGGCTGGTGCAGCCAACATGGCTGCCTCTGCTGCAGGCTGTTCAACTCCTTGTGCAAAGAAGTCTAAGAGGAGGGAGCCTGGGGTTGGAGGGCCATTGGGAAAAGAGCACTAGATAACATCCATGCCCCATATGGCTTGCATTGTCTGTGCAATGGGCTGGACATGGCTATGAAGAGAGTGCAGGCAACCCCTCTAGCTATGTGGGGTGACACAGTCCACCTTGGGGGAAGGGGCCACCGAGAAAGCAGCCCAGAGCCCAAGGTGCTGCTTCCCTTCTTGTGATGTGCATGGCACAGCTCTGTTACTATACAAGCATTCTTAGCAAATGCCTTTAATTGCATGTGAGCCTCCAACACTTGCTTGGATAACGTCTGCCTCCAGTCTAACTCTAAGAGTTGCTAGCTTCAGCTGGTGGGGTGCCTGAGTGGTCTGCAGATGGTCTCTTATTGTGAAGAGGGCAACGTAGCCCCGTCTCTTGGTGCTCGGTGCAAATGTTATGTGGGTGCTGCTTTGGGTCAAGATATCTTGGCACCTTGGCACAGTTTGGCCTCCCTCCATGCTGCCCTCATAAGGTCCTTCCTGTTTTAAGGAAGGTTATATTTTTGCAGTCTGTTGGGTTTTCTTGTAATTGTAGGTATTTGGAATTTTAATGGGTATTTTACTGGGTTTTATTGTTTGGATTGTTGTTGTGACCCGGTTTCTGAGAGCAGTGGGCTATAAATCCAATAAACAAACAAACAAACAAACAAATAAAAAGTAAAAGACAGGGATATATCAGTGGTACGCAGTGTACATTTAATGGATTTATGTAGTGGGATTATTGTGGTCCAGGCTAATGCGCTTGTTCAGATGGTGTTGTTGCCTCTGGTGGTATATGATGGCATTGCTGTTTCTGTTCTGCTACTCACATGTGTGCTGTTTAGGTCCAGGGAGTCCCCCCAAGACTCTCTCTGCAGAAGACACCTGCACAGTCAAGCAACATGTAGCCTGGTGTTCTGCATGCTCTTTTATGTTTTATAATATCTTTGTGATTGTTTTTATAATCTTCATATTTATATTTTGCCATGTGTACTGCATCATGGGTACCTGATACCAAAAGGAAGAATATAAATGTTTGAATTAAAGAGGGGGAAAGGCCTTGCATGTACTCTAGGGATGATTTTGTAGGTCTGCCCTTCTTTAACACTGGCTGGTTAGCTACACCTCCCCCTTTAGCCCGACCAACACACTTCAGGATAAATTACACAGAAAAAGACATCCTGCCTAAAGCTTAATTTGAGCCAGGGTGCAGTTCAAGAATGGGTTTTTGAATCTAGGCATGAATCTAGGAACACTGGAAGGAAATGCCTCTGAACATAGGCTGGCCTCTCATCGCTCAACACCTGAAGCCTAACCCCCCTCCCCATTCTCCAAGGAACATCAGAGGAGCAGTGGCAATTTACAGAGACACTATTGTATATTCTTAAAGTTCATGCTGATACAACACTATGGTAACATTACTTTCTCTACGGTTTTAATGCAAATTGAGTCCCCTACCTGGACACAAGACCTAACCAAATCCTGCGCAACTCAGTTAGATCTTTATGAGAACCAGAGTGGTGTAGCGGTTAAGAGCGGGAGCTTTTATCTGGAGAACTGGGTTTGACTATCCACATGCAGCCAGCAGGGTGGTCTTGGAGCAATCACAGGTCTTTCAGAGCTCTCTCAGCCTCACCTACCTCACAGGGTGTCTGTTGTGGGAAGAGGAAGGGAAAGATGACTGTAAGCTGCTCTGAGACTCTTTCGGGTAGTCAAAAGCAGGGATTTTTTCTTACAGCTGCTCCTATACAGGGCTCCAGACCTTCCCTGGAGTACTTGTTCCCACCTTACTTACAGACTGGATCTCTTCTACTTTCTTGTACTTTCTAAACAGGCCACCTTGTGGTATCAAACCTACAACTTCTTTGCACGTGGCAAGCAGGGAAAGCAGATCAGATGTGATCCAAGAGAACAGCAATTATTTATTTTTATTTGTTTGATTTTTATACCGCTGTCCCAGCAAACTGGCTCAGGGCGGTGTACAATGTTGTATGTAAATTATAATAGTTAAAAACAAATATAAATGAGAATTAAAAGGAATTTTAAATAATATGGGCAGGTTAGAATACCTGTAATAGTAATTCCCAGTCCCAAAGGCCAGCCTACGTTCTGGGCTTTTTGCATTGATAATAAGTAGACTGATAGGTGGGGCTTGGTAGATCCCCTGCAGATTTTAAAAAGAAGGGTGTATGTGTTAAGAGCAGCAATATTCAGAGAGTTTTTACAAAATCTTTCTCCCTATGCAATTTCTCCCAAAGTAAATCCTTGTCACCCCCAGTCTGCTATTTCACCTGCAGGGTGAAATAGACACACAATTAGTTCATTGCAAGAACATTTACTTTGTAAGTAGGTCTCTGGTTCCATCCTCGCTTCTCCATTTAGCAAAGTTTTGAGTAGTAGTACAAAAGCACCTGCCTGCAGTCTTGGAGAACTAAGGTTGGTCAGAGAAGATACCATTTGGCGAACAGAGCAACCGTATATCTTGCAGTGCAATCCTGAACAGAGTTACACTCATCTGTGCCCATTCACTTCAATGACTTAGAAAGGTATATCTCTGCCTAGAACTGTGCTGTCAGGATCACTTCACACATGATTAGGCAGTGACACACAGAAGGGAGCCAGGGCCAACCCAAGCTCCCTGCTGTAACAGCCTATTGCAAGGGAATGTGTAGGTGTACATTTTTAAGAAAGTCAGTGTGGTTTCCTCCTAGTCAAGCCTGGCTTTGCTGTCTGTACAGTACAATCCCAGCTCCCCATGGTGAAGTTGCATTCCATTGGCTTCCTCCTTCTATACCAGGGAGAGGGCTGAACAGTTGGACAGTGTACTTGTCCCACTCCAAGGAGGTATGTTTTACATTCACAGAGATGTGTTTTGCCAAGGAAATGATTCTGAATGAAATCCTTATTATCTCAGAGAGACACGTCTTGCTTTTCTTGCTTTCATTGTTCAGGTGGGTGGTTCTCTCTTCTGAATCTTTGTGCAATGTATATTCGTGCAATCTGCATATTTATCCATAATTTGTACATTTACTTAAACTTTCCTTTGTTATTCCTTGTGATTAGCAACTGCACTGCATTTCTGGATTGCAAAAATGGGTCTTTCCTCTCTTATTATGGCTCACATGCCTATCCCACATTATTGTTCATGTATTTATGGCCATTCATGGATGTTTCCTTTTACAGTTCCTCTAGAAGGACACACTGTTTTCCCATCAGTGTCACAGGCAGCACAATGTGTTTTCTTGGAGCCCAGTGCTGTGATCTGGAACAGGGATGGGCTCTGCTGTGTCGCTTTCCACTGGACCATAGATTATGGAACCTTCCCAGTTAGAAAGAAGAACGGCGAGATCGTCCTTTGCTTCCAGGGCAACCATCTGTGGAAGAGGTGCTTTCGTGCATCCAAGCAGATCATCTTCTGTCTTGCTTACATTCTGTAAACAAAATCAGTTAGGCAAAGTACCACAATTCAAGAAGAGGAGATGATCCTGTGGAAGCATATACACAAACTGATCCCTACTGCTCTGCTACTGATTAGTTTGCCTATCCTGGTGACAGAGAATCTGCCTTTCAGGTGCAATGTGGATCTGGAAGACATGACAGTTACCATATATAATTTCATTCCAGTACTACTTTGCAGTACTTTTAATGTTTGGGAGCAGGGGTGTTTTTTTTTTTTAACAGAAGTGGTAGGTATGTGCGGCTTACAGTCACTTGTTCATGTATTCCAGGATATACAAATATGCTCAAACGATATGACAGCATTGATAATATGCCAGAATACATATATGCCTACAACAACTATATAATTCAACAGATATATATGTTTCATTTACAGACAAACTGTTGGATTTGCTGACGCAGGGTTCCTACAATAAGGTACATTTCCTGCAAGCTGCAGATGATCATATCTATTGCCTTAGTTCATGAAATGAGCTGGTTTATGATTCTTGAACTACACATCCTTTGTTTTTTGTGTGATACACTGAAGTGTGCATATTCAGGGTGATGACAGCATAACCTGGACAGTGCTGAAAGGCTTCCCGTTGTGATTGCAAACGCTGCCCACCCACTGAAAGTGAGGCTCATAAAACCTTGGTAGGATACCTTGACAGGAGAAAAATGTTTTAATAACAGCCTGACCAAGTGCAGATGTGTGGCTGAATGAGCATTTGAATGCTTTTTTCCCCCCAGAAGGTCATGCAGTTGAGTCTGAAGGTGGTAGGCAAACATGTTTGTTTACCTATTGCTGATGTTCCTCAGTCTACATTTACCCTGATGGGTTCTGGCTTTGCACAAGAGCAGAGCTTCTGTCTGGGGATTTCTCAAGTTACTTTTTAGGCACTTCTCCTTTGACTGCACATGCCCACTGGGAAGGAGCCTCGTCATCCTGCTCAGTTCTTCTCAAACAGGAAACAGAGCAACCCACTGAAAGAGCACCCTGAGGGAAGGATGGCCAGCTGTGGGGCAGCACAGATGCCCACTCAGACACAGACAGGTAAGCATCCCTTTTATCTTCTTTGGAGCCTTTGTGCATCGTACTGATGGGGGAGGAAAAAGCAGTGGTGCAGGTACAGATGAGAGAAGATGACGTTAAGAACTGCCCTTCAGAAGAAACTGCTTGTTCTAGCCGTTTAGGGAATAGTGGAAGGCTGGTTCCAGGTAGTTACTCAGAAAAGGGATCTTTTTGCTGAAGACTGAGGGTGTGGCAATGGGTCCTGTGAAATGGGCTTGGACTGTACCAGAAAGCATCAAATGCATCAGCTCACAGATGAGGTTCAAATCTCTAATATGCCATGGAAGGAGGAGAGGAAAGAGGAGAGGAATAGGAAGGCAACTGTAAGCCACTTTGAGCCTCCTTCGGGTAGGGAAAAGCGGCATATAAGAACCAACTCTTCTTCTCTTCTTCGAAGCTTCCTCGGTGACCTTGGGGCAATCATATACTCTCAGCCTAAAGTACCTGACAGGGTTGTGAAGAAAAATTGGGAGGGGGAAAAGTATTGGAATATTTAGCAGAGTACAGTATTGGCAGAAGCCATGTGATCCATGTGTGTGTAAGCAAGAAAATAACAACATGATGACACTTCTTTAGCCTTTCCAAGTGATGTAAATAGCTTATTACAGGAACTACATTTCTAGAAAGGATGGCAGGGAGACAGAGTTCTAATCTAATCTAGCTAGCCAGGCTGGAGAGAGATGCAAGTAAGCATTTTGTTCTCGTGTTGCGACTATGGAGAAGTGTCTGAGAGAGGCAATGAACGGAGGATGAAGGAAGCCTGGTCCCTAAGAGTATCAGTCTACACATCAAAGGGATAGCCATAAAGCAGAGACAAAGAGGATGCTGGGGTATTGACCTATCTATCTCCAAAACTCTCTCATATCCCCCTCTTAAGAGACATCGCAATGTCTTCCACTTCCAACAAAAAGAACAATGTAGAGTACTTTATGCCCCCACAGGGGAGGAAGGTGAATGAAGCAAATAAATGAATAAATGGACAGCCCTGCTCCAGTGGGCATGATGTAGAGAGGGTTGCTACATGGACCTTGAGAGATGAACTTCCTGACCTAGAAAATGCATGTGAGGTCCATGGCATCAGTAGTTGACTACCTTTTAGACTCTCTCCATCATGCTGAACGAGCCTTTCCCCTCCACACAGGTCAAATTCTCTCTCCTTGCTTTAGTCTCAGAGTCAGTGAAGTAGAGCCCAGCTTAGAAAATCTTGTGTGAAATTATGAGATTACTTATTAGCTCTGTGTATGCGCACACAGCAATACCTTTAAAAATGTAAAGTACTAAATATAAGATATGTTGTATATATAATGATAGTTTTGAAAATTTTTGCAAACTTAATTTAAAAAAATCTGGTGGGCTATCCATGCCAAAGACATGCCCTGCAGAATATCCACGACCTGGGCAGGCCACATATGTGTCACTGCTGACGGGGAAGCTTCTCGTAATACCAGTGGCTAGTACTTATGGAGCAACAACCAGCGACAACTACTAGAATGTTGCTGTGTGCCTGTCAACAAACAAAAGACTGCTATGAAAATAGCATACTTTTATCAACAGTCACAACTGCATTTTTGCAAGCAGAATCATGCAGGATAAGATGGGGGATGGGAGGACAAGGAGTACAGCGATGCGCCCGTGGTGCCTGCCATGGAGGACCCCAGAACATGCATTCTGCTTTCTTGGTCTGCCGTTCTGATTTCCCAGTGGCATGTGTGAAGGGCTCATTGCTTCCCAAAATGGTGCCTCTGCCTGAGAAGTGGGAGAGCTGCATGATTTGCATGTTGGGGGCCTGAGCAAAACTGCCTCTCCTTCAGGAATGAATTTAAGAGTGCAGGAAATTTCCTCTCTCATGGGTGGGAAAGAGCACAGTTTACAATACCAGCAGAGTATGGTACTAACAGAGACAGGACTGCTTCAGAAAGGCTCCACTTGGAATGAGGAATAATTCTGAGTGCACTTCAAGTGGCTCGAATGTGATTTCCCTGTCAATTACAATGAGAAGATGTTTTTTGTACCCCACTTTTTCCTATCAGGAGTCTCAAAGCAGCTTACAATTGCCTACCCTTCCTCCCCCCACAACAGACACCTCATGTGAGGTAGATGGGGCTGAGGGAAATAAAAACAAACCCCTCCTCCTCCTCCTCCTCTTTTTTCTTCTTCATGCAGCTTCCCCAGCTCCTCCCTCTAATCCCTGCACCCATGGTCTCCCGGAGATCAGCATGGGCTCCCAAATGCTGGCCAGAGGGAACTCCCAGATGCATTGTTCCTGCCAGCGCACACTCTCGGCTGGACAGTGCGAACAGCATGACTAGACAGACTGTCTGTCAAAACAATAAGTGCTTCCCTGCTGGAAGTTGCGTCCCTAGATAATGGTTCGATGAGGATTTCCTAGAGGGAAGGAGAAAACATTCTGCTTGTTTTCTGAAGAACTGTGAGCACCAGAAAAGGCGGGAAATGATTTCACAGATCCTTTGGGAAAGCACAAAGTGATTTTCAGACCCTACAGCACCCTATTGATTAGACTCTCAGGTGGTGCAGCGGCAGTGTTTTCTTTTGACTTTAGATGCTCTTCTGCAGCTGCATCCTTAGTCTAAGAGGCGGCCTGAATGGGTCCCCCAGAGAACATTACAGTCAGCCGCGGCAAACCGACTGGTTGTCCACGGCCCCAAAGAAGTGCGACTGGCCTTGAGCAGGGCCAGGGCCTTCTCAGCCCTGGCCCCACCTGGTGGAATGAGCTCCCGGAGAACATCAGGGCCCTGACAGAGCTAGCACAGTTCCACAGGGCCTGCAAGATGCTCTTCTGCCAGACATATGGCCCAGGCCATTATGCCCAGAGTATCAGAACATCACATGGGCCCACCCTACCAGTTCAGGGTCTCCTCCTACATCCTCCCTCTTATGGGCAATTCATAAGCAATGACTCAGCATAGGATACTTATTTTTTCACCTGGCATTAGCATGCAGAATCACATCACACCAAAATCAAAGCAAATGCATTGGGTGTGCTGTATGTTTCCAGTCCAAACAAAGCGCTAGCATTAGCCTTAGTAATCCTAAATAGTTTGGGTCCTGGGTTTCTCCCCCTTGGACCTCCTGTTGATCCAGGACCATTCTCCAAATTGCATCTTGTGGGGAAGCCAGACTAAGTTCCAAATGAAGCAGAACTTTCCCAGGAGTTGATCCAGAGACCTTCAGAATGTTTTCCCCACGATAGGCACGTGTACTGATTTTCCAGAAATCATAGCAAATCATTCAGTTCAGGGCTTTTAAATAATACATCTTGTCAATTGCCTGTCCTTTTACTTCAGCTGCTGTGCTGTCAATGCCACCCCAGACAGTTTATATTAGGTAGCCTAGAAGAGTCACAAATAAGCCAAGTTGCATAGTCTGAAGGTGCTAAATAAAGACATATTGTTCATTTCTACCTGCCTTCCTCAAAGGCAATATAGAACAGATTGTCTAGAAGATCTGGAGGGGAAAACATGAGCTGCTACAGCCACTGTCTTGAGTCCACTAAAGAACAATTTGATCTTCAATGGGTAGGGATCACTAGATAGAATTACAGAACCATAGATTGGAAGGGGCCATAAAGGCCATCTAGTCCAATCCCCTGCTCAATGCAGGATCAGCCCTAAGCATCCAGGATAAGTATCTGTTCAGCTGCTGCTAGAAGACTGCCAGGGAGGGGGATATCGCCACCTTCTTAGGCAGCCAATTCCACTGCTGAACTACTTTGTGAAATTCCCCACTCTGTTATCTAGTCTAGCCAGTATCTAATTCAGAGATAATTCAGAGAGATGGACAGAATTAGTTGGTTTATCGTTCATAAGAAATGTTTTTATTATGTTTTTTAAAAGCCATGCTTCTATAAAAGTTCTTTGCAGTAAGTTAACAAGCAGTAAGTTACAAAGGGGTTTTAAAAACCTGTTTCAAATCATTATCCCAACCTGAAACAGCACCAAGGAGTCACTATGTGTTTGAATGAGGAAAATTGTACATACTGCAACAACTACATATTGAATTGACCCAGCAAGGCAAGAGGCAGTTCCTTGAGGCCATTGCAGGATGGGAAAGTGGCATATGGAAAGGAAAGGCCTAGCAACTCCTACCTTCCTGCCACCATCCTGATCCAAATAAGGGCCCACATATCTGATAATTATGTTTGAGGAAATGCCGGGAGGTGTGGAAATGCGAACAGCTGGTCTGAACCTTATATTTCTTTCCCCTCTACAAGCATTTTTATTAACATTGTGCAATCATCTTTCTGCACAGTAAAGCGCATTAGGAATAAAAATGCAAATAAATCAATCAAAACAAACATAACGACAACCCAGCTATCAATTCTTACTCATCATCAGGCATGCAGAGGAGGGGGTTGCCAGACACAGAGACACAAGCAGAAAGGTTTCTTCATATGCAGCAATGCTTAATCATATTTGCTTAATCATAATCAAGGGTTGCTTTTTTCTGACCTTTTTCTGGGCTGGAAATGCCATGGGACAATTGTGCAGGCAAGAGGGTAGATGCCATGAGTTGGGACATGTGCAGCTGATTGTTTTGGGGAGGGCCAAAGGATGTGGGAGGAATGATCTGAACAATACTCCCCTCTCTCCTGCCTGATGCGTACAACACACAATGGCAGGAAGATGTGGACCCAGAGTTCCACATCTCATTGGGTTCCACTGTAGACATTTGCAGCTGTTACAAGAGGCCACAGAGAAGCACTGAACAGTGTAGGGTGGTGGTTAGAGTGTCCATGGAGGATCTGGGAGATCCAGGTTCAATTCTCTGCTCTGCCTTAAAGCTCACTGGTTAACCCTAAGCCAGTCACTCTCTGTCAAACCTAAATCACAAAATTATTACAAAGATAACACAGAGAAGGGGAGATGCCGCTCTGTGCTCTTGGAGGAAGGGCTGGGATGAATGCATGAAATAATAGACAGATTGCCCTTTCATACATTCCTCATATGTGCATCCTACTCTTCCTCTATTGCACTGTAGGTGGCACAAACTTATATTTTTTAAATCTCCCCCTAGTTGTCAGTCATAGATTGCCAGTCTTTGCAGTTCCTCCTTGCAGCTCTAGATGCTGCATTGCTACCACCCTGAACTTTCTTCTGCCTTTCACTAGGGCAGCAGTGATATCTGTGCTTCAGCCTTGCCTCTGCCAGCTCTGCAAGCTCATCCTCCCAAGAGGCCTTCCTCCTTGTTCAGCAGTCAACCAGCTGCTCTGCTACTCATAATCTTGCCAGCTCACTGGACATTAGGCAGGCTTACCTTGTAATCTACCAAAAGAAAACATCCACAGAATTAGTTCTTCAGGTTTCAAAATCAGTCAAAATCGGCTCTTCTGTGCTTTGCAGTGGTCACTGAGATACTCATAAGAACAACCCTGCTGAATCCAACCAGTGGTCCATCTAGCCCAACGCCCGTCTTGCACCTTGGAGGGCCACCAACAGGACACAGAGGCCAAGGACTTCT
Source organism: Paroedura picta (assembly GCF_049243985.1). Classification (NCBI taxonomy): domain Eukaryota; kingdom Metazoa; phylum Chordata; class Lepidosauria; order Squamata; family Gekkonidae; genus Paroedura; species Paroedura picta. The sequence goes on along the minus strand of NC_135370.1, from coordinate 74,333,396 downwards.
TCTGATGTTGCCTCCTGGCAATGGTATTTAGAAGTTTGCATATATCACACTTCTGTGTGGAGACTAGTCACCATGGCTGGTAGCTACTGATGGTCCTGCTGTCCACAAAATTCTACATTTTTACCATTCACTGTGTAAAGAAGCATTTTCTTTTGTCCATCCTACGTCTATTGCCTACCAGCTTCACTGCGTGCCATCAAGATGTAGGTGTGCTCCAGGTGTAGCCCTTAACCCAAGAAAATGGCCACAGCAAAGCAACTTCTAGATAAACTGACATTTAAACGAAGAATTCTGAGATTAGCCAAGAATAACACTTTATACAAGACTATGCTCAAATGAACAGCACTTTCCTCGCATTTCCTATGGGCATGGAATAACCACCTGTGGCTGGTGAAGAATGGGGGAGGGACACTGTGTTTGGAAGCCCCTGCCATTCATGGCACCAGCTTGTTCCAACAGGGTGGCACATGGAGAGCCATACCATAAAAGCTAAAATGTCTCTGATCAGCTCCGTGGCAGGGAAGGAAGAATGCTTGTATACATGAGGGGGGGATAGTGAACTGAGCTCCCACTTTTCATGGAAATCCAGCTGCTTGCATCTAAGATGTTTCTGGATTTGAAATGGGGTCTGCATGCCCAACACCAAGCAGCTTACTTGCTGTGCTTCAAGACAAGACAAGAATTGGGAAATAAGAGAGTAGTTGGAAAACACAGGAACTGTAGAGTGCAAGTGATCTTATGCTGTTTAGCTTTTGGGGAGGGAAATCTTACCAGTGGTTTGTGGTGTGGCTGATGACTATGAAGAATTTTAGCAGTGGGTGGGTGGAAATGCCTAGGACACAGAAGCAAAGTCCACTAAGACCAGAAAGGGAGGCCAGAGGCAACACATATGAATGTGCAGAAATATTTTTGTACGCAGTGTTTAAAAAGGAAAAGAGGATGGTGTTCATGTACTGAGTAAGCTTGAAAGTCTTCTCTGAGATTCAGATTTAGAAAACCTTGATGGGCATAAACAAAGTCTTCTCTGTATCTGGCACTGATAGAAAGATCAATGATAGTTCCAAAAATCAGCTGGAATTCTGCATGCCCAACTACAATTTCTTCTCCAAAAATTGCTGGGAATTTTATACGTCAAAGTAAGCTTGATCTTTTTGTTGCCGAGGTACTATCAAATTGATCACCAGTAAAATCATCTTTGGGCTTCCTGATGTGCTTATTGTCTTTTGGGGGCCATGCTCTTGGTCTGGCTTTAGACTGCAGTGCATCTGTGACTTCACTGGGCCATCTGGTGGGCAGCCTTCTGGAAAACATTGATGCTTCTGTGCCTTTGATTCATTTAGCTCAGAGCTCACTTTTCAGCCCACGTATCAATAAGATCTCATCAGGCTTCTGTCTCACATCACACTCAGCACTGGACACTTGGGGAAACAAAGGGGTAGCTGGGAGAAACCACTCACTTCCTGAAATGTATGTATGTTGAAGAATATGGTCATATTCCCCACCCCCTATTTTGCAAAAAAAACCCCCACAAATCTTAAACACAGGCTGCTGCACAGAAATACAAGTACTTCAAAATAATGATGTGCAAGAGAGGACTGCAATGTGGAGGCAGCCTTTGCATGGTAAAGAATGCCCACATGTGGTCAGCCACCTTTCAGGAGATAAACCTGAATGCCTGGTTTTATGAAAGGCCACACTGCTACAGAGAAATGTGAAATTACTGCATGCCCAACACCACTGTGCCTACTGCCCAGAACATGATCATCAGTATGCAGCATGTTTACAGAAAAAAGAACTAAAACTATGTGTGAGGCAGTCTTTATATTAAATATATTGCATCAGTATCCTTCAGCCAGGGTATCACAGGTACGTAAGTCCCTTACAGCCGAGCACTTATGCTCCTTTCAGCAGGATACACATCCCTTTGTCAACAAGAAACCTCCTTCTATGATGTCAGCTCTTTAACTTGTCACCTGCGCAGTGCTTTATAAAACTTTAAAGCTAATAGTGCCATAAACTCCCGTAATGATACTGCAGCAGCATGCCCAGGATGCATACGCGATAGGGCTGCAGGGAGGAGTGGCTGGCCAGAGCTGTGGCCTGGTTTGTACCTGCAGGACCAGACCGCTAGCCCCAGATCTCCAGCTGTTTCTGCCCAGGAGAGGGAAGAGCAAAAATAAACTGGTGTAGGGGTAAACAACAACAACAGTCCCATCCCCTCCCCAGTCTCTAACCCTACGCCTTGAAAGGTTGTCTTCCTGCAGCCACCTACCTCTGGCTGCTCTCCTGCCAGATTTCATAAACTAAATGATGTTGAGCTTGACTAGGGAGACCCCGAGGAAAAAGGGAATCGACCGATGGGAAACATGAATTTTTTATGCACCTGCTGAGTCACCAGCAAGAGTGGGGAGAGCTGGCAGGAGAGGAGGGCACTCCATCAGGGAGGGAGGTGGCGGTGTGTGTCTCTGTGTGTCTGCGAGTGCACGTGCACGCAGAAGGGAAGGTTAGCAATCTCCTCTCAGCAGAAGAGAGGAGAGTTTGTGTGCATGCAGAATGAGGGCAGTACAACAAAGTTCAGAGTGACCTAAAGAGTTACATTTGGGTCCTGTACCTTTCCTCTAATCTAGATAAACTATTAACGCCACACAGGCAGAAAATAACACACATTTTCAATCAAAGATACTCCAAGTTTTCATTTGCAAATTTTAACTTTATACATTGGAAGGGATTCAATGGAGCATTTCCAAAAATGGAAATCTTTCTGTCTACAGAACACAACTCTCCCCACTGCAGCCCAAAATGCCTCTTGAAATCCATAGACTGAAATTTTTTTGTCTGCAGAAAGATTCCACTGGAATCTTCAGAAGACCCATTGTAAGGTCACATCTTTGCCTATTAAAAGGAAGAGGTGGGCTTCAAGAGAGAGGAGAAGGAGGAACAAGAGGAAAAAGAAGAACTGTTTTTTGTCCCATTTTTTCCTACCTGAAAGAGCCTCAAAGTGACTTATAATCGCCTAACCTTCCTTTCCCCACAACAGACACCCTGTGAGGCAGGTGGGGCTGAGAGAGCTCTGAGAGAACTATGACTGGCCCAAGGTTACCCAGATAGCTGCATGTGGAGGAGTGGGGAATCAAACCCAGTTTTCCAGACTAGAGGCTGCCACTCTTTAACTACAACATCAGGGAACCATCCCCTTCCATACCTTGACTTCCCATAGCTCAACAGACGTTCCAGTGGCTGAAGCTGAGTTGGTCCAAATAAAAATCCACAGGATAAAATCCATGTAATATTTTTTAATAAGACCAGCCATAAGGGCACAAAATGTTGTGCAGAGTTTCAGGTCCTCCAGAACTCTTAATCAGGCTGAAGACTTTTTTAAAGGCAGGGGGGAGAGAAAAGAATGTTCTTGATCATGAACTTCTTTGTCTGCTTTTGCTTGGGAAGTCCAGCTATTTAAGAAGTGCTGGGACTTCTTAAGTAGCTGGAGTATACCAGACAACCCTGGCTTTCTGGCAAGAAGTTAGTAAGAAAACAGAGTTGCTTACCTGTAGCTGTTGTTCATCAACGTCTGGTGTGCAGCACACACTGGGACTGTGTGTGTGTAGGCCTGTCACAAAGAATATTTTCTAACTCAAAAAACTCCCTGGTTGGACCACGCATGCGTGGGTTTCCTGCCGGCTGAGCTACCTGACCTGCAGGTGGAGTGCTCCTGTCCCTCAGTTCCTTGAGCCACCAGGAATCCAAATGTTTATTTGAAACAGACAACCAGATTGAGGGCTCGCAGTGGGGTAGGAAGGGAGGGAATGCATGTCTGCTCACAAGACGTCAGTGAACAACTGTTACAGGTAAGCAAGTGTTTCCATCGTCCATCTTGCCGTGCAGCCCCACATTGGGACCATAATGAGCTAGCCTACTTGTGATGGTGGGTTCGAAGCCCTCAATGAAATAGAGCGCGAAGCATTGCTGATCCAAAACATGCATTAGTCCTGGCGTGTAAGTCCAATGCATAATGCTTAATACATGTCTCCTCTCTGGTCCATGTCGCAGCACGATGGATGTCTTCCATCGGGACCCTCCTGGAGAAGGCTGCTGAAGTGGCCTGTGACCTGACCAAGGGGGCTCGGAGATCCAAAGGACGGGGGGAGAGACGATTCTCTATGCAAAGCTTGTATGTTCACTATGACCCAGCGAGAAATGGATTGGGCAGAGGCTGGGTTCCCTTCTTAGGGACTGCAAATGCCTAAAGACTTTTGTTCTGTCGACATAATAAAGAATGGCTCTATGAAAATCTAATGTATGCAATGATTTTTCTGCATCTGATGTTGGGTTAGGAAAAAATGCAGGAAGCAAAATGTCCTGGGACAAATGAAGAAGAAGAAGAAGAGTTGGTTCTTATATGCTGCTTTTCTCTACCCAAAGGAGGCTCAAAGCGGTTTAGAGTCACCTTCCCTTTCCCCTCCCCACAACAAACACCCTGTGAGGTAGGTGAGGCTGAGAGAGCCCTGATATCACTGGTCGGTCAGAACAGTTTTATCAGTGCCGTGGCGAGCCCAAGGTCACCCAGCAGGTTGCATATGGGGGAGCACAGAATCAAACCCGGCATGCCTATTAGAAGTCCTCACTCCTAACCACTACACCAAACTGGCTCTCCAAAACTATCTTGGGTAAGAACTCCCAATTTGGGCATAAGAGTATCCTGGATAGGAATACTTTTATGTTGTTAGCAGAATAAGTAAGTCATAGATATGGACATGCTGTATTTTAGGATTAGGATAAGATAATAAATAAATTCTTAATAAATAAGAATTTATTATAGAATGACCATACTTGATAGTGCAGAGATAGAAATAACCTGTCTATATAGCTGACTAGCAGAGAGAGAGTGAGAGAGAAGCTTCCGAGAGGAAGCAGGAAATTGCCCCTAAGAGTAGCAATCTGGAAACAGACAAGAAGTAACACTTAACAGGATAGAAAAGGTCCTGACCGCACTGACCTATCTAATGGTCTTCTTGCTGCCCCCTCCAGGCTCTTCTTCTCTTCCTATCTTTGTACACCAGATATTGCCTATTCCAACACATGTAAGGCAATTCAATCCTAAGGGCCGCTAATTCTCCAACCCTCCTGGCTGAAGTGACAGCATTGCAAAAGGCCTCTTTCATTGAAAGATAACCCAAGGGTACAGATGCCAATGGCTCAAAAAGTGCTTTCATCGGTGTGCAATGTCCAGTGACCATTATGGCAAAGGACATTTTCTCGGGGGGTACAGGTTGGCCAAACCCCTCAAGTAAAACTTATTTAATCTGTGTGTAAACACAGACAGCTCGTCTACTTCACAATGATAAACTGTAACTGATGACAACGTTAGTTCTGGCTAACTCCAAAAGGTATGAGAGGATACAAGGGAGAACAAGCCTCAGTCTCCCTTGCCCAGGCCTCAAAATGGGCCCATTTATGGCCATAGGAATACCTGGTAGAAGTCCGCCTGTCGAATGCCTAGCGGGAGACTGTTGTGCATGGGCAAATAAGCCATGCTGTTAAGTGTGGACTCCACCGTAAGGAGGCTCGGGTCCAGTGGAAGGGTGCAAGCTGGGATACTGGAAAGTCAGAGTATCATGGGGAACCAATGCTGGCAAGGCCAATAAGGGGCGATGAGAATTGCATGAGTGCCTCTGCTTCCATCTTGGCTAACACCCTGGGCAACAGTGGAAGAGGCGGGAAGGCGTAAAAGAATGCCACATTCCATGTCAGTTGAAAAGCCTCCCCCCTAGATCCCTGGTCTTCCCCTCCCAGTTGACCAAGCCCTGGCGAAGAGATCTATGTCTGCCTACAGGCTCCATCATCTTCATGAATATAAAAAACAACAGTAAGTTAAATCAAATTACTCTGGCCTCTTTTCTCCTTTCCTGGCTCTCAAATGGAAAAATAATCAGGGGCAGAAAACACCAACAGGTGTATATTTTTGCACAGGACAGGAGAGGTAACAATCAGCACCCCTTTCTTGCCCACACCTAATTCAAGACACTCCCCAGGATCCCAATATATGTGAATAAGGGCAGATGAGTGGAAAGAAATGCATCATCTGACACCACTGTGACTCATGTAAACCTCTCATTCAACAGACCCCCTAGCAAGCATCAGAGTCTTCTTGCCATTCCCTCCTTTTGCAGAGTCCATTGTGCAACTTTTCACTGATGATTGCTGTTCAACAAAGCAGAAGAGCCACTTCATAGGTTCATTATAACTTATTTGCATCATCAGTTCCCTGGTCTTTTTGCACTGCTCACCTGCCTGTCCCCACCCCACCCCACCCCACCCCACTCTGATTTATGCTGTATGATTGCCTACCTGCAACTTTAGCACATAACTGGCTTCCCTTCCTGCCTTATGTGGGCTCTGTGGTCATCTCCTACCCTGTCCAGGAATTGGTGTTTCCATGCTTTCTCTCCCTTGAAGGGACAAGAGAGAAATGATGGAGCACTGCCAGTGAAGTGTGTGCACACAAAGCACTGCATGCACTGGGAAAATTGCTCAGGAGCTCCAACCTGGAGTCCAGGGCTTTGGACTTTGCAGTCGGGTTCCAATGGGGAGGAGATTATACCACAGAAACTTTGAGTGGATTAAAGTAAATATCTTGACTTGCCTGGTCAAAAGAAGGAGGCACATGGACCACCTGTGCCAACAGTGGCCTTCTGCATGTTTTATGCCATGTCCAGTACACAACAGGGCTGCCAGCTGTGGGCTGGGAAATACCTGGAGATCTGAGGAGGGTGGAGCTTGGGAAGGGGGGGATTTGGGGAGGGGGGAGATCAGCGTGGTATAAGGCCATAGAGTCCACACACCCCCCAAATAGCAATTTTATCCAGAACTGATCTCTTTTATCTGGAAGATCTCTGGAGGTTGACAACCCTACACACACACCTGCCACTCAAGCTTTCCCACCCCAAAAGAAAACAAAAACAAAACAATAAAGCCCCATTACTATATAGCATTTACAGCAAGGATTCTGAGTACACCCATGCTGGAAATTTCAAAGTTATGGTTCCCAGAGCAGTCATCATTCAGCAACATGTGGAACCCAAGTGAGGCACCCAGACATCTGAGACACACAGGGCAGAGTTAGAGTCACCACGGGAAACATCTCTTTGAGTTGCCTGACATGTCTGTGATTAAAGTCTCAACCTCAGGCAGCATCCGTAGCAGTTTGGTGCCTGTTGTGGTAATCGCAAGCTCTTGGGGTTAACAAAGCCTCTGGGACTATCATCTCACCCCCCCCTCTGCTTCCTCCAGTCACAAACTAGGGGACACCTGTCTGGCTGACCTGTTTCTGCAGTCAGAAGAAGAAGAGTTGGTTCTTATATGCCCCTTTTCTCTACCTGAAGGAGGCTCAAAGCTGCTTACATTTGCCTTCCCTTTCTTCTCCCCACAACAGACACCCTGTGAGGTGGGTGAGGCTGAGAGAGCCCTGATATCACTGCTCAGTCAGAATAGCTTTATCAGTGCTGTGGTGAGCCCAAGGTCACCCAGCTGGCTGCATGTGGGGGAGTGCAGAATCGAACCCGGCATGCCAGATTAGAAATCCGCACTCCTAATCACTACACCAAGCTGGCCAAAGTATCAGCCTGCTTTCTGAAGCAAGTGAGAACATTTGGATGCAGATAAAAAACCTCTGCAGCATTTTAGGGCATATTCCATATATAACACTAAAAGCACTTTTTGCATGCTATCATTGGAAAAGTAGATTAAAATCTACTTGCTTAGCTTTCACATTCAAGTTAAAGCAAGTTTCTTTTGCTATCTAACTCATTTGAACGCTCAAAAGCACTTTTAGAGCCATGTATTGGCGGGTGTGTGTGTGTCCTTATTTTGCCAGAATCCGGACTAATAATTCATCACCATCCATCCTATACTCTCAGTCACAAAAGAAGACTGCGGATATTACCTTGTTCAAAAATTCACTCTTTCACCATGTTTTAGTTTGGCCTTGTTGCCACTAGACAGATTTATATTTGTTGGCGCTCTTCACTTCCCTGAGTGGTAAGAAGTTCCAGGGGTGGTGCTAGAGGGCTTAATTTCTTTTGGAAGGGAGAACACTAGAGACTTATAGTGGTTGTAATGTTATTTGTTTACAAGTATTCAGGCAGAGCCTACTGAGAGCAAACAGGCTCCTAAAATGGTCGCAAAAATGCTGATTCTGCATCAAGATTCTCCAAGAGAAACTGAACTCAAGGTGATCTGCCTTTTGTCTCCTCTCAGGTTCTTTCAACTCCTGTCCATCTTTCCAAATTCAAAAGTGCAATACTATTTCTCTGCCCCCCGACAAACTGAAGAGTGTCAACTTCCGAAGGGGATTTCTAGCCATTAAGGAACACTGATGTGCTTTCATTAATGTTCTCAACCATCCATTAATTGCCCAGTAATAGACCCATTCGTAGTAATGAAGAAGCCAAAACCATAATAGTATGTTAAGGGCTAATCTATGTGTAGCACTTTATTTATACTGTCTTCTACTTTTAAAAAAGATGGGGGAGTGCAGCAGCTGTGCAAGGAACCAGTCTGGGCTACATCCACCAAACCGACTCTTTCAAATGTTGCTTATAATGCACAAAGATGTTACAAGGAAAGAAGAAAACTTTGGGCTAGTATGAACAATGCAACTTGCACTGGACTTTCAAGAACCCATGGATAGCCTTGTCATCACAAGGGTCCTGTAACTGATGAGGAAATGATAGTGTGCTGCAATTAATTTATATTGAGCTTTCCTAAGTCCTCAGAGCAGTACTTCTGTGATCCTTACAAGCTGACCCCCTAAGAGTTAGGCCAATATTATTATTCCCACATGACATGGCATTTAAAATTGCCCTTAGAGAGTCAGACCATTCATCCATCTAGCTTCAGCATTGTCTGCTAGGACTAGTTGTAGCTCTCCAGTTCTTAGGCAGAGGCCTTCCCCAACTCTGCTACTTTGTGTTTAAAACATGTGATTTATGTACATGGGAAGCCGAACGACAAAGGCTTGCATATGACCAAATCACAACCAATTCATAGTCAAGGTGCCCTTTAAATGGGGGGACTTCTTGACTCACAGGCTATCCTATTAGCCATTGCTGCAAGAAGTAATACCTTAGCATTTCTGCCCTTTCGAAAGGAAAGTGCTCTCCACTGCATAGTGGTACTGAAGAACAGTCTCCCACCATTTCTAAAGGGGGCCCCAGTGGGGTTCCTATTTAGAACCGGCCTATCTGGAGCTCTGACATACCTTTTTTTTTACTGGAGAACAATATCCAAAGAACTGTCCATGCACACAAAAGTTTATACTCTGAATAAAACTTCATTGTTCTTAAAGATGCCATGCTGGACTCAAACTTTGTCCCACCTTTAGTAGTTAGGTGAGGTAAAGGTCAGCTCTAAAGTCAGGGTTTCCAACTGTTTGGCTCTTTGCCCTATGATAACCCCCCCCACACACACACACACACACACATACACATAATTTGGTTTTATGCTACACAGCATCTGCATGCAATTATCCTGGGGCCTATTTCATTTAATATATTCAGATGTTTTTAAAACAACAGCCATTTCTTTGCTGCATGCATGTGAATCCTTGAGGACCTGAGATAGCCGGAAGGGAAGGCTCTAAGGAGGGGGGAGGATCTGAGTTGGCCAGAAGGGAAGACTTAGGTTAAGCACTGGTTGAACAAATTTCCATTTGCAAACCTTTCATTCTCATGATGAGATGGGGCGATCCATTCCATCACATGCTTGGGCAAGCCTCTGCAATCTGTGTGGTAGGGGATAAGCTAGTTGGTGCCACTTGAAACCCTGCACCCTACTGACTCAAAGACTCAAATAACTTTCACTGTCCTTCCAAAGTCTCGGGAAATGTGTTCTCACAAGAAAGGAGACAAGGCATGCAGCATAAAAATCCTTGTAGCACCTGCTAGTTACTCAGAGCAACCGGCACCCCTGGATTTACCTCACAAGAGGGACACCTGCTCCATCAGCCCCTATTATTTCATTTGTGCTTGTCCCTTCCCATTAGAGCAGCTGTCTGCCACCAGAGAAGGGAAAATTGATGCTAAACGGGATATCAATTTATCATGGAGTCTGTCACCTGCCACGCAGTTCAGCCAGGAAAGCAACGGGACACTGCTGCACCAGCCAAGCGGCACCTGTAATTAACAGCCTGCCAGCATTCACACGCTTTGCAGGGTTAGCTAGGAGCAGGGCAGGGGAGGCACTGGGAATCCCCGTGATGCAGGAGTTTGCTTTGGTGACTTTGCCTGTGTTTGGTGGTCACCTGTTAAGACCCAACCGACAACCCTGCACAACAGGATAAGAGTGTCTTGGTAAAGCAGGTATTAATATCAAAGTGAACTGCCCCTTCCTTGGGGAAGATTGTAGCCAATGGGCAACAGGGGAAGCTGCTCAAGCCCTGTGCTGCCCCACTGACTGCCCATAGCCGAGTCGCCTATGGAGGTGAGAGAAGGAAGAAAAAGAGGAGCCCCACACAGTGCCATTTGTGCCAGCCCAGTTGGGGGGGAGGTCTTGTGTCTGCTCCTTATGAGGCTTGGGCAGCCAGCTTCTGGTGATGATTCCTACTCAACTCACACAGGGCTGCCCTAGATGGTCCTGGGGGGGGGGGGTAGGGGGCCCAGGGGAGGTAGTGGCAGTGATTTCTGGGGTTCTGGATTTTTGTTCACAGCCCAGACTCATTAAGGCTCTCCCTCCAACATTCCATGCCTCTAGTTTGTTGTGCCACCTGACCATAGGACTTCGCTCTCTCCTAGCACCATGGAGTACCCAAATCTTTCTGCTGCGACTGCAGTCCCATTACCAGCCTGCAGACCTGCCAACTATTTTGAGAGTAGGGCAGGTTGTCATGACAAGTGCTGCTCTAGTTCCCTGCTCACCTTTGGAAGTTTCTGGGTTTTTTTTAAGTGCTGGAGTTGCCAGCTTTTATTAATTTTTATAGAATATAAAAGAAAAAGGATTAGAATACAAAGTACAGAAATACAAAAATATTGGACCCCCATATGGTTGTGATTAACCCTTATTCAGCTAATACATTTATTTACGATCCGTCTATATAGTCTGTATAGTAATGCCATAGTTCTTTGAATTGTTCTGCTGGTCTGTAGTTGATCAGAATGGTTAGTTTAGCCATTTTAGATAATTCTTCAAGTTTATCTAACCAGTGGTATCTCCACTTTTAGAAGTTTAAACACCTGGTTTGTATTTCCAGTCCATTGGTTGCCATTAGCATGGGCAAGATGTGTCTTTCAAGAGCTCCACTATAACATTAAAGCAGAAATTCTTGTAGGAATTCAGCTCCTCTGTACTAAACTATGCAAGAGAAGATTTGCAGGTGGCCAGCTTCTACTTGGCACTAGAAGTTACAAGCCAACTAGAACCGCAAACATCCACTCCATGGCTTACCCTTAAAAATGGGTCAGCAAATAACAAGGGTCTTTCCACACTGGGTACCTTATAGTTTTAATAAAGTATTAAGGTAGCAAATGTTGATTCTCTTTATATATATAACATCTGAAAGAATGACTCTCAACTGCTGATCCTGTCCGCCCCCCCCCCTCAGTGATTTTCTTCCAATAAGCATCTGAAGTAAGCTGAGTCACAACACCTCATGCTGGAATAAACATTGTTAGTCTTTAAGGGACCACCTAATTTCTGTTTTATCTCTCTTTATACGTGGCATTTTTCAAATGCACGGCTAGGTGATGGTGAATGACAATGGGGGTAGGGATTTCTCAAAGAGAAACAGGGGGAGTCCACATCTCCCTATTGGGGGTATACCTATGTTGGTGGGCATGAAGACCTAGCAGTAGCCAAACTAAGACTATCCCAATTCAGGCTTTGCTCTTCAGCCCCAGTAATCCCCATTCTGGCAAGCTGTGCTGGAAGGAGAGGGCTGTGTGTGTGCAGTGCTGCGTAATCTTAGCACAGACTTCAGGTGTTCAGCGGGATAGTGGACTGGTAGTGCACTCCCTATACCTGTCTCCACTGTTGCTCCTTTGTTTACCCAGAATGCTTCTCTTAGAGGAATTCCTTCCTTCTGCTTACCTCACTTCCTTCTCTCTCCCCCCACCCTTGTCTGCCATGAGGGCTAGACACTCTCTCCTCACCCTAATAATAATAAATCTAATAAATAATAATAACTTCCTTCCATACCTAGAGACTCTTACTCTGCCTTTCCAGTTCTATATGTAGCTCCTTGATAATGGAGCACTTCTCTTTCCTTTCTAAGGCAAAAATGCCAGTATGAGCTTATTCGTAACCAGGGCATATTCTGTGGTGCAAAACTAGCTCTGCTTTCAACCTGTTGGCCTGTTTGCAGATTTTGCTGTCTTGGCTGGAATCCAAGTGGCCGTTTAGGTAAATTAGGTGGCTTTGGGGAGCAAGCTCATGGGAAAGAGGAGCCCGGGCCTTACAATAAAGCTCATGGGTAAAAGGGTTTTGATCCGCACTGGCCCTGCCTTCATCGAAAACTTGGCTTCAACACATCCCTTATGAGCACCAGAGTGAAAATTTCCAAAACCAAGAAATGCCATGGAGCGTGTGTATTTTATTTCACTGAATGCTACAGCATTCCAGACTCCTGAAATAAGGAATGGTAAACCATTATGTTTTAGACAGTGGCCCTCATTTGTAGTAAGGGGACTACCCTTTAAAATTAAGGGACGGCAAGCATTGGTACATCACAAACAAGGACCTAAGGCCTTGAGGAACAGAGAGCTACTCTTGCAGTTATGCCTGCTAGCCTGGCAATCGGCTAAAAGATTAGAAGGGAGAGATGGGAAGGATTCCCTCTCCTCTGTCCAGCTCTGGTTAATATCTCTGCCTGGGCCAGCCGCCGGCCTGCTCCGTGCACTCTTCCCAGCACAGCAAAGCTGTAACTCATGGGGCTGACACCAACCTGTGAGTAACGAGCCGGGAGCCCGAGTCACGGGTGTGAGTTACGGCCGCTGCCTGCGTAGAGGGGGACATCAATCGCGGGTGATGCACGGATAGAAATGTAACCATAAACGCTGCGGGGAAGGAGCTGCAGGGCAGGAAATAAATCCTGGGCGGTAGGAGAGGAGCGAGACGAGGGACTCCCTCTACAGCCTGCTCTTTAACATTTCAGTGACCCAGACCCAGCATTGTGCAAAGGTTTGGGTTGGGAAAGGCCCCTTTTCTGAGAACATCCCTTTCCCCAGACCCTGAGAGATACTTAGCCCCACAGGGCTCTTTTCTTGGCTCCATAGTGCTCTGCTACATGACTCTGTACAAGGGAAACTGTTGACTTTCACTCAGCCCTCTAAAAATCTACGTCTGGATTAGGTTCAATGGATGCTGTCCTCTAGTTTGTTTGCATAGCAAGGGGCACTTCTTCCCTTCCACATCACCATCCCATCATACACCATTTCAGAAATGAACAGCAATAGGCATGGACCAATGACCTTACTGGGGCTATCTGCACAAGCCTCTACAGCCAACTCCAGGATGCATGATAGACTTTATTTGGAGATTGTACAGCAGAAACAATAGCACCACCCCCACCAAGCAAAGGTTTCTTTTATCGCATGCATGCACACTCGGAGACACAGAGGCTCAATCTAAACATCCTATGTTTAGCAAATAACAATCCTGCCAGCTCCTTGGGTCCTATAGGGTTATTTTTGTCTCCTTCCCCTTGGCAGTGCTGCATCTGGGTAGTCAGACACTGCTTAACTCCATTTGAACCTCGTCATTTTCCAGACACAGGGAGAATAAGGCTTGGAGAGAAGTGATCAGCAAGAAATCCCATTCCTGCAGGACTAAGCAGTACAGCCACAACAGAAGGACTGTACGACTGGTTTCTGATGAGGAATTTCTTATGGGAATCCTCCCAGCCAGAATTCTCAGTTTCTGTTGGACATTTTGATAATCACTGATGAGAATCAAGAGGAATATAGGCATGCAGCAAAATTAGAATCCATACTTTTTATCATTATGCAAAATGTGTAAAACAGAAAACTTCAGGGAATTACTTCATAAAGTAAACTGTGTTTTTTTTGGGAGGGGGTTTACTGTAGCTATCCCCCGTGTTTCTACTCAATGGGGACCCAAGCAGTTTGCATTGTTTTCTTCTCCATTTTATCCTCACAACATCCCTGTAAGAAAGGGATGCAAGCCTCCAGATTGGACCTGTAAATATCCCAAACTTCCATGCAGCAAATGCAAACCCAAGTTTTCCACCTGATGGGTCGATCCTTGTACATGTGGCACTCTTTGCAAAACACTGGATAGCCCCTGCTGGCTTTCTACCTTCATAACTGGTTAGTGGTTTAAAGGTGTTTAAAGTAATGCTGGGTCCCCAGGCCCGATCCTCAAGCTGAGGGCCCTTTGACTCTTGCTCTTGTTGCCCGCCATATCCAGGAGTAGCATCCTTTTCCCAGTCCTGCTACTCATACACAGTTTAAGTTTTGAGAAGTACTGATCTGCTCTTCCTCTGCTATGACCAGACAGCTGCTGTTCCCCAAACAGAGACAGACAGCAGTGGGATGGTCTGATGGCTCAGCTGGCTGATGTGCTGCCGTTGGACCAAGGATTTTGCTGATCTCCTCCCAGCAAAGAACTGTGGCCTCATCTGCCCTGACTGCCTGTTTGGCTTCAGGGGATCTCTGAACAAAGAAACTCACATATCCATTGCTGCTTCAGATGAGCGAGGACTTAGGGCAGCCCCCCTCCTCCACACACACACGCACACATACACAAAGGTCATTAGACACCACGTGGCCAAGCTGACATTCTTCAGCCCCCAAGTCCCAGAGCAGCACATGATTTAAGCGAGGAAAGCAGGGCATGGAAGAATTTCGGCTTCATCATTTGGAGGGCTTCTCTTTTATCACAAAATGTGCAGACTTGGGGTTCTTTGCTTACTGATGTGTGGAGGTTTCTTTTAGGTTTTGAAAAGCACTGTGGTTTAATACAGGGAGGACAGAAAATGTCACAAAGCCACCTAGGAAACAGCTGTGTGGCAAAGGGGGGTGTTGGTGTTGGTGAGACGAAACAGATGGCCTTGGTTGTCTGTGGAGAAGTTGTGCCAGCAGAGGGGCATCTGTTTCAAGAAGGTGGCAGAAAGCCCCAGGAGACAACAGTCGGCTGTATTTGCGTCCTGATGGGTACCAAGCAGGAGGCCTGAAGGCCCCTTGCCAACCACACAAAGGCCTATCAGTGCAGTGTCGTGTTCTCAGGGAGAAATCCAGGTTTGAATTCCCATTCTGCCATGGAAACTCACTGGCTGAACTTGGGCCAGCCATACAATCTCACCCTTACTTACCTTACAGGGTTGTTGTGCGGATAAAATGGAGGAGAGGATGATGGTATAAGATGCTTTGGGTCCCCACTGGGGAGATATCAAGGAAGTTAAGAAGTAATATATTTTGTTTTGTGTTTTATACAGCTACATTCAACTTGAGGTTATGCTGAACACAGTCAATCAGGACCAAAGAGCTACAGGGCCGGCAGGAGGAGGGACTAGGGGAAACATTCCAGGGGCTATGGTCACTTGGGGAGAGGGGTGAAACCAGGCAGGTCATGTGACTTTTTCATACAGGCTTGCTAACCTCCAGACAGTTGGCTTTTTCAAGTCAAAGACAGGGTAGTTTGCTAACAGCAGCAAAACATGAAAATCGGAAATGACTAGCTGCAAGTATACAACTGATGCTCACCCTTGATGTGTTTAATTGAGCCACCTTGCACTTTTATTTTGCTTGAGTGTCTTGAATTACAGTGCAATTTCAAATAGGCCATGATCCCTTGGTTCCTGGATGCCTAGCCATGGGTTGGTGGGTGTAATGACACAGGCCACGATCTGTCGGGCATAACTGGCCAGTGCCTGATGTGGTCTGGCACTCCTCCACCCCTGTCTGTGAACACCGGAGATGGCATGGGCCTGTAATTGCCTGTGTTCTCCCAATGAGGCTGTATCATTTTTATGTAAATATGACATTTCCCTGATGCTCTTGAATGTGCACAAAAAAGAACATTTAATCGAGTCACATCGTGCCTGCCGCGGGCCTAAGCTGTCCTCCTCTCCCCATCTTCGATTCCGTGTTATTTTAAAGGCTTGGATAATGTGGGCCGTCCACCCACATCAGCCAGAAAGGCATTTTGCAGCCCCCCTGCTAAGAACCACTTGTATTCCTCTGCCACAAGCTTGGAGCACCTACCAGGCAGAACGGTGACAGAAAAGGGTCAAGCAAGAAACAGCCACCCCAAGAATCCTCCCAACTGCAGCTCTGTGTTTTCATACCTCTTATATACTCAGACAGACACAGACAGACATAGAGCTGGTAGGTCATCCATGCCTCCCAAATAAACATGGCAGCCGTCAGGTTCTGCAGGATCTTCCAAAAAGTACTGAATGTCGCATGGAGTTTGGAATAATATTTTTGAGAATCTCCACTGACATTTTAGTGAAAGTTTCCAGTAATTATGGATGTGAGAATTATATTCAGATTATGTGGATGTGTCCTGCTGAGACCCTGAGGAGCCAAACAGTTGGCTGAATAAGATTTCCAGTTA
Source organism: Paroedura picta (assembly GCF_049243985.1). Lineage (NCBI taxonomy): Eukaryota > Metazoa > Chordata > Lepidosauria > Squamata > Gekkonidae > Paroedura > Paroedura picta. Next base: position 74,316,830 of record NC_135370.1, on the reverse strand, counting down.
TTGGGAGCAGTTTCAGTGCCCTGTAAAGCTCCTTCCCCCTTCTGATGGCAAGCCAAAGTGGAATAAATTACATAAAGTAAGCTAGATCAGGCACAGTTGTTTCATTTGTCTAATTTATACAAGTTGCAGAATTCTGATACTCTTGACGCAGAATTTGGATTACCTGATACAGAAATGTATTTCTTTTTAGCATGCACATATGCACATCTGTGTACATGCAAAATCTTTGACAGCTTAAGTATGACTATTGTGAAATTAGTCTTCTTTTCTTGGTAGACATGAAGGAAGAAAGCAGGGAGCAAATGCAATCATAACAGGGTGAATCAATGTATATGAATGACAAAAGACACAAGAGCTTCCTACGTACTTTCCTAGTAGGAAAACCTCTGTTTTCTCCCCTGGAGTTTCCATCCAAAAGTCTCCAATTGTCTTGGCTCCCATATCCTGAAATCATTCTTTTGGAATTCAAATTCTTTTCCCTGTCTAATGAAGCTTTCCTTCACATCCCAAGCCTCTGGGGGGAGCTGCTAGCAACTGGTGCAAAAGCTTTGGAAGGGCAAAGCATTCAAACATTCTCTCCCATAGGGATACTCAAATTGCCATGGCTACAAACCAACATCAAGAACAAGCAACCCCAGAGCTCTATTATTCTATGTGTGTCAGCAGATATTTGCTTTAGTGAGATGGGCAAATAAAGGCAGGACCTCACCAAAATTCAATAATATGGTTGAAATTTGCAAGTCAGAAAGCAGAATGAGCAGCAACTATATATCCAGCGAAAAAAGGCATACTCTGCACCAATATCTCAAAATACAAAGAAGTGTGAGAAAGATCTCACTTGACCTGGAATATTAGTAACTAGACTCATTGACTCCTTCAGCACTGGAGCCCTGAGAAGCCTACTCCAACAACACATCCACGGAAATAAGTACATGAGTCTGGCCTCAACAGGGATAAAAAATAAACACACACATAGGCCTATTATGCACGGCCGCTGAAACGGCGGCATGGAGAACGTGGAGGAGGAAGAAGCGAAGCAAACCGCTTACGCACGGGACGGAACGCAATGGCGGCAAAACCCAGAGTATCCGATTGTGCACGTGGCTACTCCGGAGCCGCTTCTGGTTGCGCCCTGGTCCCGGGAAGCTCCACTTTCTTCCGCATCTCGCTAACGCGGCTTTCTGGGCGGCATACGTTGACTCTGCGACCAGTTGCCGCCTGCAGCGTGCATAATTGGGGATTTTAGCCGCTGCCATTCCACCCCGAACGGGGACGTTCCACTCTGTGCATAATGGGCCATACATGGCAAATACAAGTTCTTTCGCTTCTTTATGCATGTCCAGCATTCACAACTCAGTGTCTCAATACCTACAAAATATATTGTACTGGGCTTGGCACTGGGTGCTGGTATACCTGGAAAAAACTGACCATGGAGGGTAGGGAGGAGGCAAGTAAGATATACTTCAAAGAAACTTTACATTAAGACTCCAATATAGTCAGTACCCTGTGATACTGGCAAAGAATAGAGGCTTTTGAACTCTGGTGCTGGAGAAGACTCTTGCGAGTCCCTTGGACTGCAAGGCAAACAAACTGGTCAGTCCTAGAGGAGATCAGCCCGGACTGCTCCTTAGAAGGCCAGATCCTGAAGATGAAACTCAAATACTTTGGCCACCTCATGAGAAGGAAGGACTCCCTGGAGAAGAGCCTAATGCTGGGAGCGATCGAGGGCAAAAGAAGAAGGGGACGACAGAGAATGAGGGGGCTGGATGGAGTCCCTGAAGCAGTCGGTGCAAACTTAAATGGACTCTGGGGAATGGTAGAGGACAGGAAGGCCTGGAGGATCATTGTCCATGGGGTCGCAATGGGTCGGACACGACTTCACACCAAACAAAAACATCCCTGTGATAAGGCATGGAAGTTAGAATCAGTCCCATACAACTTTTGCTGAGAGAAGGGGTAGCATTATGGAGGAGGTAACTAAAACTGCTATTTTGTCAAATCTACCAAACACCCTAACAAAGACTGCAATGAGAGGGTCCCATCCTAGAACTGCCTGAAGTCTGTCAAACAGATGCCAGAGATCAAGGTGAGAAGTAGGCAAACAAGAGGCAACTTTGGCCCTTTCTGCATGCACAGCTTAAGTTCAATTACCAATTATCCATTTAATTTGCATCCTGTTCCTGCACATTTCTTTTTTCTATGATTTTTCTCCTCCAAATCACACAATATTATTCTGCATACTAATAAATGTTGCTGAGTTTTTTCCCCTTTCTTTTATGTGTGTGAGTGCTGGTTTGTCTCTTCTTATAGGCCAGTTTCAGGCAGGACATGCTTTTTGAAATTGTAAAGAGAGATTCCTCAAGCTACTTTCACTTTAATATAGCCATCTTTAGAAGGTTCTCTCCCCTTCATCGTTACCTAAACTCCAGTACTGCTTAGGCATTTAATTTTTTTACAAGGCCCCTTTAAGTCTAGAGATAATTGGGGTTCAGCATTACTGTCAGATCTATAAAGAAGCCTTTCATGTAGTTCCTAAATTTTCTCCAGCTGCTCCCCCATTTTGTTCCTCCTAAAGGTAAAGGTAAAGGTATCCCCTGTGCAAGCACCGAGTCATGTCTGACCCTTGGGGTGACGCCCTCTAGCGTTTTCATGGCAGACTCAATATGGGGTGGTTTGCCAGTGCCTTCCCCAGTCATTACCGTTTACCCCCCAGCAAGCTGGGTACTCATTTTACCGACCTCGGAAGGATGGAAGGCTGAGTCGACCTTGAGCCGGCTGCTGGGATTGAACTCCCAGCCTCATGGGCAAAGCTTTCAGACGGCTGCCTTACCACTCTGCGCCACAAGAGGCTCTCTTTGTTCCTCCTACCATGTGCCTAAACCTCAATTAAATGCCTAAGTAGTATTGGAACTTAGACAATGATGAAGAGGGATAACCTTTAAAGATGGATACCCTAAAATGAAAGCAGCTTGAAGAATCCCTCTCTACAATTTCAAAGAGCACATTCTGTTTGAAACTGACCAATAAGCAGTGAAGCATCATGCGGCACAATATTAGTGGTGGAGGTGTGGCTTCTCAGGGGCAGGCAAAAAAAAAAAAGGGGGGGGGGTCCGATGAAGTTGTTCTGCCTGTGGATTTCCTTTGCCTTGGGAGCCAAGAAAGGGGTAAAACCAGGGCAATAACAGTTTTGCAAAAACTGGACATACAGTGAATATAAAACAGGCTGAGCCCTGAAAGGAATTAATGCATACCGAATCAAAATGAAAACCAAACCCACCTGCAAAATGAAAGTGAGTTGGTATGCAGAAGAGAAAAATACACCCAATGAGAAGCAAAGAGAAACACCATTGCATAAAAGGTCTAAATTCCATGAAAGCACAGGAGAAATATCCTTTCCAGGCACCTTTGGAAATTCTACTGATGTCCCCCAATACTCTGGCACCCCTGAACAGACTGTTAACCTATTACCTTGACTAGTTTCTACATTTCCTGTGTTTTTTCATAGCCTAAAAATGCCTTAGATCAGTGCTCTTCAGAATGAGAGATGGGCTTCCCTATAGAGGCACAGTAGAGTCACAAAATAAGGCTCAATAATCTCCTGTATTCCACCACCCCCAACGCTCTGTTGGGCAAGATTAAAAAATGGCAATGAGTCAGTATGATGCCTAATATTCCTTGTACTTATTGTTTTTCAGGGGAGACATCACCTAGTTTCAATTTCCTGAGGCATTCCTTGTACCTCTGCCTGCCCCCATGGTGATTTTTTAAAAACTGCTTCCCCTACACCTACCTTGAGCCACATTTTACCGTGCATTGTCTTCTCCTGTCTTATCTTTCTGCAGGTGTACTTGATGGTGCCTGTGTGCACTGGAACGTTCAAAAGAAAAGAATTACAAGGCTTTATCCCTTAATAATGTCACTTCTTGTCTTTAGTTTTTGTGTCTGGAGAAGAGGGACCCTAAGTGGTCTTAAGGGAAAGAATGAGTTAAAAGAATACACAGCTGGGCAGGGGATGGTGGGAAAATTGGCATTGTTATTTTTGAGGGAGGTGTATACAACACAACACACAGAGCGTAGAAGAGACTCTTCCACCTGATACAGGACGTAATGGGTAGGCTTGGAACCCAAAGACTGCAAGCAAAGCAGCTCCCTGTTCCTTAGTAAGGCCTCTCAGACACCCTTGTGCTCTCAAAGGCAATGATCCTCCCCACAACGCACAAGCCCTCAGCTGACAGAGCCATTTCCCCATCCAACTGCCTCGCTGCATTACCCACCCCGCGGGCGCCTGGTGCTGAGCAGAATCAGCTTTCATGGGGCATGGAGCAATTCTGTGCCAAACTGCAGTCAACCCTCCAGGGGCTGCGGCAAAGGGGCCAGCTTAGCAAAGGAAGGCATATGCCAGGTGACGTGTGAGTGAGGAGAGTGCAAGGGGAGCCTGTGTGTTCAAGTTGAACACAGGAGCAATGGGGCCTGGTACTCGTGCACCAGATTCCTGCAAGAGAGAGATTGCCATGATAGTTTCTGCTTAGATACCTTATGTGACACAGTAGCATCTAACATCTCAGACCTGTGAGACACTGTGCCAAAGCAGATGGGTTCACAGAGTCTGTTAGAAGCTCTCAGTGTCTGCATGACAGAACCTCGTTATGTGCCAGTGCTAGGAAACAACCACTAGGCTCTGCAAACTGTTTATATACCGTGTGAATAACTATACCCCACCCTGTCCATCTTGGCTCCAAGACAACCTCTCTCTTGGCTGTCAGGAATAGAATCATAGAGTTGGAAGGGGCCATACAGACAGTCTAGCCCAGGGGTAGTCAAACTGCGGCCCTCCAGATGTCCATGGACTACAATTCCCAGAAGCCCCTGCCAGCGAATGCTGGCAGGGGCTTCTGGGAATTGTAGTCCATGGACATCTGGAGGGCCGCAGTTTGACTACCCCTGGTCTAGCCCAACCCCCGCTCAACGCAGGATCAGCCCAAAGCATCCAGGATAAGCACCTGTCCAGCCGCTGCTAGAAGACTGCCAGTGAGGGGAACTTACCACCTCCTTAGGCAGTCAATTCCACTGCTGAACTACTCTGAATGTGACCATTTTTTCCTTGATATTTAGCCAATATGTAGTTCTCCATGTAGTTTAAACTCATTTCTGTGGGTCCTCTCCTCTGCAGCCAATGGGAACAGCATCCTGCCCTCCTCCAAGTGACAACCTATCAAATACTTAAAGAGGGCTATCATGTCCCCTCTCAACCTCCTCTTCTCTAGGCTGAACATTCCCAAGTCCCTCAGCCTTTCCTCACAGGGCTTGGTCCCTTGGCCCCGGATCATCCTCATCACTCTCCTCTGATTCCTCTCAATTTTGTCCATGTCCTTCTTGAAGTGAGGCCTCCAGAACTGCACACAGTACTCCAGGTGTGGCATGACCAATGCAGCATACAGTGGGACTGTGACAGCTAGTATCTCAAACTAGCATCTCATTTTTAACAAACATAACATAAAGTGTCAGATTTCAAAGGAAATCCCGGGGTGGGGGATGGGGGGCTGGGGTATTCAATTTCAAGGGGCTTTTCGCACGCCTTCAAAATCGCACAATGGTTGCCAATTGAAAACGCTATTGATTTACCGTTATGCACAACGTCGTTGACAATCTGCCACACACCTGAAACCGATCCGCAAAAAGTGCTTCCTTGTAGCGCTTTCAGGGAAATCCCCAAAAGTGGATTCACCCTCCGGAAAGCGATACACTCCTGCAACCAATCTGCAACACTAGCGAAAAAGACCTGTGTGTTAACATTGTTGCGGTTTCTACAAAGTCCCTCCCCCTGGCTCTCTCCTCTGATCTTCCGGCGAAGCGTTTTTTTTTCTCCGAGCGAGCGGGGATAAACGCACCAGCGAGCCTCTTTCTGTTTAGAGGCTTCTCCGGCTTCAGTCCCTCCCCAGAGTCACTAAGCACAAACAACACTTTGGACACAAACAACAGAGAAGCACGTTTGCTGATGTATTTTCCCTTTATTTTTTAAACTGTTTTCGGCCGAAAATCGGGCCCGTGAGAGGGGGGGGGATTTTTTTTTTTCACTCGGAGGGAGCGTGGCAACGATCAAACAACAGGTCAAACACACCGGGCAGCTGGATGGGTCTCTCCGTTGCAACGAATCAACATAGATTCGTTGCAATGGGTGTGTGTGTGTTTTTTTTTTAACTTTCTTAAAGGGAAAGGGGCTGTTTGGGAGCATGCTAATGGCTGCCCATTGGCTGCTTGACGGCCAGGGGCGGGACGAGCTTGGCAATAGCGCTTCCTTTCTACTGATTTTTGCCGAGACTGGAAGCCTGTGGGAAACGCTACAAAACGCAACTGGATTCCACTACAAAGGCAGGTATGCATAACGACAAATTCCACTATTTTAAATGGCGATTTTTCATTCAGCAACCAATTTGCTACAAAGATCCCGGTGCGGAAAGCCCCCAAAGATCATCCTACTAGCTCAGCCCAGTAGTTCATTCTGCTTAGTATCCTTCCATTCGCTCATCTGATGAAGTAGGCTGTTGCCTGGGGAAGCTCACAGACTTGGAGAGGTGCCTAATTCACAACTGGGTGGCATTCCACCGAGCCTCTTGTGGTCCCTATGCTGTCCTTGGAGTGTCTGTGAGGCATACACTTCTTGTGCCTGGAATGGGAGGCAGTAGAGGCCTATGACTGGGGAGGAGCCATGGGGGTGGAAAGGGCCAGGTCAGTACAGGAGCTGCCTCTGTTCACCAGTGAGGGCTAGTCCAGACTTTCTCAACCACGGTTTCATGATGGACCTGGAAAGGTTTCCTGAATGGGAGGGTGTTAATTAATTTTTATATATTTTTTAAAAAATTGTTAAACATTTATCAGGTGATATGACCATATATATCATGTCGACCTCCCCCACTCAAAATGGTCAATGATGGGTCTGGAGGGGGTGGGAAGGAGAGAGGCCCCGGGTGGGCGTGTACACAGCTATGTTTCCCAACCACAGTTTGCACAATTGTGTGACTTCTTGGGTTTCTCAAAGCCTGAGGAACGATTCAGGTATTTCTCAATGGTGAAAAAGTTGAGAAAGACTGCTCTAGTCAGTGGTTCTGGCCACTTTCCCTGGGGCATGCTGCTCGGACTCCTCACACAGCAATTCTTTGTTCAGCAGGAACAATCCCTACTTCATTGCTGTACCTGGTAAATGCAGTGCCTTTCCCTCTGCCTCGGCTGCCTGCAAAACATGACTCAATGTCAAAGCATCTACTTTGCAAGCAGGAGGTCCAAGGGGCAATTCCCCCCTCCCTGTCTCTAGTTAAAAGGATCACGGAGGCAATGTCCTCCCGCTGAGACCCTGGAGCTAGTCAGATAAACTACGGGTCTGACTCAGTATAAAGCATGTTCATGTCCTTCCAATAGTGTGCATAGGCTAGGAAAGAAACCCATGTTTGCATGGCTACGTGGATGATTTTTTAAAACTATACCTCTGAGATTGTATGCACAAAAAAAGTGGGGGGACATTCAGATATGGTGCAAGACTACAAGCCATCCTGAACTTGCTGAACTAAAATGAATAGAATAAATAAGTGATATCTTTCTAGGGCAGTGAAACTTTCTAGGGCAGTTTGGGAGTCGCATGTGGATCTTACAAGCACTCTTCCTCAATAGGGCGGGCCCTGCAGGCAAAGCTCTTCCCCTCTGGGGCTGGCGGCTGGCAAGCAGCTCCTGTCATTGCCAGAAGAACACACAAGCAGCTGAGTCCTGCAAAGGTGCAGGCCTCCTGCCAGAGAGCAGATGCAACTCATTTGGTTGATGGTAATTGTGAATATGGCCCTTCCCAAGCTGTGTGCTAAATACAGCTGCTCTAGTGAATACAGACAAATTTAGCCCAAAGAGTGGGTAAGAGTGTGTGTGGGGGATCCCTCAACAAGCAGGTGGGATGGGGCGATAAGGTTAAGGGACACTGAAATACCCTAGTTCAAATAAAAGCAAAGGGACACCCAGAGAAGGTTAAGTCTTGTTTAATGAGGTAATAACTTTTAGGCACGGATGAAATACAGCTAAGTGGGAGAGATTAGGACACAGAACACAACAAGAAAGGCATAGGGGAGTCCAGGAACAGATCACAGAAAAATTGGCTGGCCTGACCCCAAGGCACCCTGGCATTCTTTGTCTTTATCCTCTCTCTGACAGTAGCCAGACAGGGATGTATCAAGCTACGCAGGGAAAGCCCACGGCACTAGCAGAGCATTTGTATCCCTCTTGATCACATCCAGCCTCCAGCAATTTAAAGCTTAAGAACAACCTAAGCACGAGGATGTACTCTTTGCCCCCCCCCCCAGCTCCCGGCTGTTGATATTCCTCTCCTTCACAAACTTGTCAAGTCCACTTTTGAACCTGGCTAGACAACACATCACTAGCCATTACGGCCTTCCACTGCAGGGAGGAAGCAAGAGTGCTGGAAAGCCAGAAGATGAGAAATGGTTTGCAAGGATTTAACATACAAAAGAGCCGCAAGGAAAGAGCAGGCTCGAGAGAAGGGATGGTGGGTGAGGAGCTGAGTTAGAGGGAATGGGCAGCACACACTCAAATACCACTGTTAATATGAGGATCTGTTTCTCTCTGGCTGTCAGAGAGCACCATAAGAGAATTTTTTAAGCAGACCATACAATTTTATTGAACAACTGGGAAAAATTATCAGGATGGACTGCTGAGCAGAGGTGGCCACAGGGAGGGAAAGAATGTGGGTGGGATGAATGTGAGTCCAGGATGCACCGAAAGATGACTTGGGTGGAGAGACTAAGTAGTTGCACACCTGCCAATTTCCACCTGGGGTTGGCTGTACCTCACTCACTAGGCCCATAAGGATACACATCCCTTCTTCACACCTGCATGCTTACTACAGCTGAGAAGGGCACAGGCAGTTTCCCACTGCAAGGTTTGGAGGTTCTCTTATTTCTGACATTTCTGGGTTTTTTTCAGTGGGCTTCCTCCATTATTCATTGCTATAAATAACAGCATAGAGCTTGAGGGGCCCTGACCAGGGAGAGATTAATGGAGATCAAATGAGATACTAAGTGGGGTCTCAAGTGTAATGCAATGTTCACAAGGTTTCCCACCATTGGTTGGACTAGATGACCCTGGAGGTCCCTTCCAACTCCACGAATCTATGATTAGGAGCATAAACTGATGATTCCCACAGCGTCCTTCCCTCGAGGCAGGTTCCATGCAATAACAGACAGAGGTAGATGCTGTACCTGGCAGCAATGGCGCCTGACTGCAGTAAGGGTTCTCTGTTGTCCAGTTGAGGCTAGACGAAGTCAGGAAGCAGACTAATCAAGGGGCTGAAAGAGAACTCCACGGTAGGCCAGTGGGCTGCAGAAGGTACTGTGAACTCCTTGGGGACATGGTGATGCCTCTGCAGCAGGAAGGCAGCTCGAGAGCCAAGCAGCAGTCAGTTTTGCCTAGGAAGCAGGCTTTGCCTTCATCCACGGGGCTCCCTTGAGGAGGGCTTGCATGCTGCTCTCCTGGCCACGTGCCTCTGCAGACCCCCTCTTGCTCCATTTCCCTCCCCACTCTTTCCTGCTGGGATTTCAAAGGCAACTCTGGGCTATTTCCAGCCACTTTGTTAGTGCCTGTGACACAGGCAGCGGCAAGCATATCCGGCCCCATCCTTCCTAATGAAGAGAGAGTGCACGGCTGCTGCCGCCGCTACCGCCTCTTTGTCCTAATCACAAAGCCATTTCCCAAACACCTTCTTCCCCCCATCCCGCAGCAACTATTAATAGCCCACTTGCCTCCTGCTAGGCTAGGAACTCCCCGCCAAGAGAGCTCTGTCCGATCCCAGGGCCTTTTAATAGGGGGCTTCTGCAGGAGGCAATGCAGCACTCTTGAGGCTTGCACAATGGGGAGGCAACTCATTAGTACAGTAGGAACTAAACAGGCATATGTGAAGCAGGGATTCAAGGCTGGGGGTGCTAAGGAGTCACCCTAACCTGTAGCCGAAAGAGACTCCTTTGCTCCGTCTCCTGCTGGGCAGAGCTGAATACCAGTGCTGGGAGGTGGCATCAGGGAGAGGTCTTGGCCTTCCACAGATAAGATGCCAAGATGGTGGCCAGAGCAGTCAAGCAAGCAGCCTGCTCCCCAAATAAAATTGGCCCAGCCCAGAAAAAGCTGCCACAAAACACCAAAATCTGGCCAAAATCATTCAAAAATGATAAACTAAGAAAAACTCTCCAAAAAGGAAAAATCTAATAAATCAGAAAGTAAATCAAAATGCCAATGCACTAACCCAGGCAAAAAGAAGAAACCAATCCCAACAAACTTAACGAGAAAAGAGAAAAGAAAAAAAATAGAACAAACCTAACCAAGAGAGAGACCAAAACGAAGAAAAGAACAAAAAGTTAGGTAAACCTACCAGCAGCTACTGAATGCTACGCAAATTGTGGGGTACACACATTGAGCCCATTGCTGCTGCCTCTGCCGACTCACACTGTGCAGAGAGCCTCCATCCCATCTTTGTCTTGACGCTGCACAGGACATTGGGGACTGTGCCAGGTCCCATCATTGGCATGACCTGGATGGCCCTTGGAGCCACTACTAATGCTCCAGGCTAGTTCTGCCATCACTGTGACCTGTTGTGCAGGAGGTGCTGGGCCTCCTGCTGCTCCCTAAAGACCATACTGGCAATTGCTGCGACCTCAGATTGTGCCAGGATGCCTGAGGGCCATTGAAACTTCCATCGTAGGCCGTTATGGAACCCACCCCCGCATCTCAGACCCTACTGCGGTGGACCCCAGATGGCACCATGCCCATCAACGCTGCTCCAACCTAACCCAAGCCATCAACCACACCAAGCCACCACCCACTCCTTGGACATCAACCCCCAGACCACACAAGACCCAGCACACCCACCGCCCAAGAGTCTACCAAAGCACCAACAAAGCTTGCCCTTAAAGCAAGCTGGAGAGGGGAACAAAGAGGAACAGGGAAAAGATCAAGAGGAAAGAAATAGCCAGGAATAAAAGTACTCAGAACAAAAAAACATAGGGGGGAAGAGGGAGAAGGCCACCAAGAGGACCCATAGCTAAACTGGCTATAAACAACTGCCTGTAGGGAGGGACGGGTGTGTGTGTCTGGTGCGGGGATTCACTGAAAAAAACAGGCCAAGCTCACCAATAGGCCACAAATCTAGGCGGGAAAGATTCCAGTGGGAAAAGTTTTAGTGGAAAACGTTAGCATGTATAGGGACGGGGGAGGGAAATTCCAGGAAACCTTTGCAAGCACAGGAAAGAGGGATGAGGGAAGGAGGGGGGGAAAGAACACTTTTGTCCAATTCCCCATTTCCAAAATAATTATCACCTATTGATTAACTCAACCCAAACTAACCACCCCAATCAATTCAATTGTTTACCCTCCCTCCAACCCAAACTGATTACCCCCCTTTCTAGCCCCAATCAATTCAACTGTTCACCGTTGGTCTAACCCAATCCAAATTGATTGCTCCCATATCTGCTCCAAACTGATTGCCCCCCTTTTTTATTCAAAGCAATTACCCTTAACTAACTCCTGCTCACATTGATTCCCCTAATTAATCCAAATCGTAAATCAAAAATCACCCAACAACCTTCACAACATCAATGGAATCAACCATATCCAATCAATCTGAGACATTTCTCCCAACATCCAGTATGATTTAACACTTAACTAAACACACACCTGGATTGGGCAACCCTGAGATGCCACAGCTGGCAATTAGGGCCACCCACCAGAAATAAACATCACACAACAAACCACACCCTACATACAATGAACAACTGGAATGGGCAGCCCTGAGATGCCATAAATAGTAATAGGGACTATCCCTCCATAAATTCATAATTCCATTTCACACAAACCAGAAACTAGCCCCTCAACAAGCATAGAACTGGAGTTTGAGAATAACCATAGAAAAAAATTAAAGCAACCAAAAAACTAAACAGAGCCAACAGGATTCCATAGGGAAACAAAATGGTCAAGACAAACTGATCACCAAACATGGATATCCCACCTGCAACAAAAGGAACAACACCAGGGGACCCAAAAGGGTCAGGAATCTCAATAATAAGGGGAAGAGGCAGAGACAGTGGTAGAAAAAGATGGGATGAAACAAGGGACCCGAAATACAATCACACTCAGGCCCCTGCCAACCTCTGTCCCGTCTCTCGAGACATTAGGCATTAGGAAAAGGTGACATTGATGCTGTGCAATGCTAGGTCAATAAACAACAAAACTTCTACCCTACAAACTTATTTTGCAGAGCATAGAGTGGACTCGGCCTGCATGATGGAAACCTGGGTCAGGGAGGGCGAAACAGTTGCTCTTAAAGAACTAACCCTTGCGGGGTTCTCTGTTTTCCATCAGTCTTAGATTGCATGGTGAGGAGGAGTGGTGGCAATCCTAATCCACGAGAATTTCTCCTTCAGGGCTCTTTCTGAGTTGTCAATGCCTGGTATTGAATGTGTTGGCCTTGGGTGGGGATCAATTGAGAGCGTGGCCATCTTGCTGGTGTATCGCATGCTCAATGCTCCTCCAGATGCTCTGCCAATCCTGCAGGAGGCGGTGGTTGCCTGGATGCTACAGTTCCCTAGATTATTAGTTCTGGAGGACTACTGTACTCTAGAAATGGGCTGAACCTGGTGTAAACCGTGGCAACATTAGGGCTCTTGCAATTTGTTGTTTGCCTCAACCATCAAACAGGCCACACTCTGGATATTATTTTCAGCATGGATTTGAACATGGATATGGTCACAGCAAATGCTGTGCCATGGTCATACCACTATGCCCTGAAGTTTCGGCTAAGGCTACCACCACCTCCTCAGTTGAGCGCCAAGCAAATTTTAGCTCGCATTCGTGGAAGAAGCTTCAGTCCTAGACCCATCTCAGTCAGGTTTTTGGCCTGGCCATAAGTAGAGACAGCGCTAGTCACCCTGATGGATGACTTCCATTGCCAGCGGGACCGAGGAAGGTCGATACTAGGGTTGTGTGTGGCAGCATCCGAATTGGCTGTTCCAGGCTGATGCACCCAGTGCTGTGCCATAGGGGAAGCACAGGCACCGGTGCATAACTCAGCGCGCACACACAGGAGCGGCTGCACACAACCCTAGTCGGCACTGCTGGTACTACTAGATCTCTCAGCAGTGACACCCGCTGGGCCCCTCCCTCTCAGGAATCTATGCACCTGTCTCTTAAATTGTTATTATTTTATTATTATTATTATAGAATCATAGAATAATAGAGTTGGAAGGGACCTCATGGGTCATCTAGTCCAACCCTCTGCACTATGCAGGACACTCACATCCCTACTATCTAGCCTCTGTTTAAAAAATTTCCAAAGATGGAGAACCCACCACCTCCTGAGGAAGCCTGTTCCACTGAGAAACCGCTCTAACTGTCAGGAATTTATTCCCGATGTTTAGATGGAATTTCTTTTGAATTAATTTCATCCCATTCATTCTGGTCTGTCCCTCTGGAGCAAGAGAGAACAATTCTGCTCCATCCTCTATATGGCACCCTTTTAAATACTTGAAGATGGTTATCAGATCCCCTCTCAGTCATCTCCTCTCTAGGCTAAACAGACCAAGCTACCCCAACCTTTCTTCACACGTCTTGATCTCCAAACCCCTCACCATCTTTGTTGCCCTCCTCTGGACACATTCGAGTTTGTCAACATCCCTCTTCAATTGGGGTGACCAAAACAGTACTCCAAGTGAGGCCGAACTGAGCAGAGTAAAGCGGTACCATCACCTCCCGTGATCTGGACACGATACTCTGTTTGATACAGCCTCCGTTTCATATTGCCACTATATCTTCTACTCGATAGTTAAAAAAACAGAGTTTGATGTATAGTTCCTTTATATTTCATGTTAACTGCCCTGAACCTCAGAGGAAGGTGGTATACAAATGTAAATAAATAAATAAATAAATAAATAAATAAATAAAATAAAATAAAATAAACTGGCCACTGTGTGAAAGACAATGCTGGACTAAATGGATTGCTGACATGATCTACACCAGTGGTCCCCAACCTTTTTTAGGCTGGGGACCGGCAGGGCATCGGGCCGCGCCCGCAGGGACCGCGCCCGCGCGGGCCACGCCCACGCTTCGGGCCGCGCCCGCGGATCGGGCCGCGCCCGGCCGCGCCCGCCGGCCGCACCCGCGAGCCGCGCCCGGCCGCGCCCGGCGACCGCACCCGCGAGCCGCGCCCGGCCGCGCCCGCCGACCGCACCCGCGAGCCGCGCCCGGCCGCGCCCGCAGATCGGGCCGCGCCCGCGGATCGGGCCGCGCCGGCGCGGCCTGCACGGGCGCAGCCCGGCCCTCATTCCTTCTCCCCGCCCTCCCGCAGTAAGTAGCTTCCCGGGCCGCAACCTTTACTGCGGGGGGGGGGGGCGGGGAGAGGGAGCCGCGGCCCGGCGCCATGGCCTTTGCGGCCCGGCGCCGGGCCGCGGCCCGCAGGTTGGGGACCACTGATCTACACAACCGGTTTGATTGTACACCTCTAGGCAAGATCAACTATTTCCGATGAAACTACCGGTAAGCAGACACAGTGCCTCATGATTGGCCTTGGGTGCCTCATGATTTGGCCCCATTCTTCAAAACAAAGAAACAGAACAACCACCCTAAAGCCATTTTCTCCCATGAGTCCCCTTCCCCAATACGCAACACAGTTATATCAAAGGTAGAATAAAGCATTTATTAAGCTCACACGACCTGGAGACCACAAATCTGCAAGGAAGACCAAAACACGATGGGCTCTGTGTTAATGATTTCTACTTGTATAGTGCCATCCTAGAGTTAACCCCTTCTGAAAGCCCATTGACTACAATGTTAGAAAGGTGTAATTCAGCTTAGGATGGCACTGGTGCCACACAGAAGGTTTTACTGCAAACTCTCATTCATCCTCACAAAAACCCTATGGATTAAGCCATCCTTTTAAAGATGAGAAACTGAGACTGGGAGTGTGACGTACACTACATGTGGAGAGAAATCAGGGCTGTACCAAGGCGAAACAAAAGGAAAGGAATCTAATGACTGAATCATCCCCATGAGTTTCACGTGCAGCTTTGTCAGGAGGAATTTATATATCTCACACCAGAGTACAGCCACTTAACTCTTAACAATTTGTTCTCATTGTAACTCCAGGTGGCTGTCTCAATGCATTATTTTATTAAAATGCATTATTTTACCATGTATAGCAGCTGCATCCCACAGGCCACCTTTATGGCACTGCCAGCTTCTACCTTGTATCAGTGGAAGATAAATGTTCTATGGAAGTGGTACCTTTCCATCTCATACACGGCAGCAGAGGACCCCAACTTTGTTGAGCCTATGGGCAGTTTTGGACTATGGAGAACACTGAGTGGGCACCACCACAAATGTCTGCCACAGAGCAAGTTCAATAATATTGCAAGGTTCCAACCCACATGTCCTCCCCTACGAGTTTCCAAGTGGCTGCTCCCTGGAGACACAAAGGTGGTGATTTCTGGTCTCTTCTGAAGCACTTCTTACTTGAATAAGGTGGAGAAAAGTCAGGATTGGCTCTTGGTTTGGGGAAGAGACGTTTGAGTAAAGGAGTAAGTGGACCCCACAAACTACATCTGCAGACACCATGGTGCTAAGAGATACCAGGCTGAGGGCTACTGCTTTATAGAAACAGTGTGGAGTCTCCAGTGCAACAATTAAGCAACATCTGAGAAACAACGTATGGTCTAAGTCTTTTCTCAGACCCTATTCCACCTTTCTGCCTCAGGGTTGCCACTACCTGGAAGAAGTATGCAATCTCTCTCTCTCTGGGTATCACTGCCACCACATGTCAGCAGAGACAATCAGGACACCCAGCTTCCCTTCTTTACTACCTACTGCCCAGTGCCTTGGTCACAACGGGGTCAGTGAACTGCTGGGTGCACCCTTGGAAGGACAGCTTCTTGACCACCTCCCTCTCTTTCCCTGGGTTTCCATTTTTAAACCATGTTTCTAAGATCCCCCCACCCCCATCCTCTTGCTAGATCAGACGACTAACCAGAGGAAGCACATACAGAATATTTGCTGCTCTCCACGATCCCTGCCTCCTTTCAGGCAGGCCTGTGTATTTGGACTCCACCCCCATTTGTAAAGAACCACCTATGGAGACAGTGCACTGAGACAGGAAGAGCAACTGCTAACCAAAGCCACGTATTGGAAATGCCATCCTTCACTTCTCACGAGGCCCGAAAGCATCTCCAATGCCAATAATGGTGCTGGAGCAACCCTTCCCTCCTGCCCTTTTGAAGTCTGGGCTCTGTGATCATCCCTTTTGTCACCAGCACAAATAAAGGAATGTGCGTGTGCACACCCAGCATTGAGATCAATGCCAGGCCCTGAGCGCTCTCGCCTGGCTCCCGGCGCCAAAGGTGAGAGCCGGTATTTATAGCTGCTTTCAAACAGCCAGAAGAACTGAGGGTAGAGGGAGGGAAGCGCAGGAACGGCCTGATTTCCGATCTGATTCCTGCCACTAAAGATAACAGCTGTGTGGAGACAATTAAAGGGGGAACTGGGACGTGCTGTGAATGGCAAAAGCAGTAGGGTGTGCGCAGGGAAAGGGGGAGCATTGGGGAACAGAAAACTGCCAGAAATCACAGGAAAAGAGACCCTTACAGAAGACTAGGCCACCTCCTTTATGTCTTTGAGGCGAAAAGAGATACAACCTTCCCTAAACTGCCTTCTAACATTACCCCTGGTTAGGGATAGAGCAACTCCAGCTAGAACAGGGCTTTGAACCAGACAACAGTTTTTAAGAACTGAAAATGGAATGGCAGAGTCTCATTAACCATTGTCTGTTCCCTCTCTGGTCAAACAGGATTGGCAGGTTTTTGAAACACTTCAAAACTGTACACCTGCTTTCCAGAGGCAAAATTTACATACTTCACAGGCAGCAATGGTTCCACCACAGAACTTTCAGAACACTGGAATTATGTTATCTGTTTCCAGTCATAGCAGTGACATTTACAGTCTGTTACTAAAATCAGTATCAGAGCAACAGAATCCCTGCTGTATAATAGGATATCCTATACTTAAAGCATTTCCTCCATCAATCACTTTTTCTCTTCAACTTTCCCTTTAAGATCTCCAGAGAATTACACAGAAACTCCCTAGACTAGCAATCCCCAACCTGTGGGCCGTGGACCACATGTGGTCCGTCGACTAATTGGAGGTGGCCCGCCAAGGACGCCTTCTCCTCCCCCCCCCGGCCCTTTACTTCATCCCCCCCCCCCCGGCCCTTTACAACACACTTCGGGTGTCATTGTCTCCCATCACTCCCAGATGGGACTATCTCATTGCAGAGAAACAAGCTCAGGGTTCCCATTGATTTGTCATTGTCATGAGTTAAAATTTCCATGAAAATAAAATGTTCCTTATGTTCATTGTTGTGGCTTATCTGTATCTTATTTTGAAGGGATGTTTAAACATTACCATAGCGATCAGAGAGCGTTAGGGCAGTGGTTGAGAGTAGAGGAGTAAACTACACCCCCCCACACACACACCAGGCCTCAGTAAAATTGTCAAGCGTTGAGTGGTCCCCGGTGATAAAAAGGTTGGGGACCACTGCCCTAGACCAGGGGTAGCCAAACTGTGGCTCTCCAGAAGCCCATGATGCTGGCAGGAGTTCAGGGTCGTTATTGTCAGTGGATGTCTGGAGAGCCACAGTTTGGCCACTCCTACCCATGCCGAGACTGTAACTTGTTTCACTACAGAACTAATCTTAAAAGGATAGGTCGTTTCCCCCCAATGCTGCCCATGAATCTGCCTTTCTCTAATTTTAAATCCCTTGCTTCTTGTCTTTATCTTTAGTGGATCTGGAGAACAACTGTCTGCCCTCTTCTAATGAGCCATTAATGATGGAACGCAAGTTGCACAGATGCAAGTTAAAGAGAATTCTCCCACAGATAGTAGTAAGATTTCAGCATATAATGAAAAAGCTTGAGCAACGTCTCATATACAAGATACGATCCAATCAAACAAGACCACTCTCGTCCTGTTTTGTATCTTTACATCATTAGTTCCCTAATTTCCTTTTCTTTAAAAAAAAATCTTGCTGTCTGAAGTCAACAACACAATCCTATTTATATTGAAATCTTCAGGGCATGAGCCAGAAAAGCAAGCTTCTGGGGTAAAGGTCTTTTGTCTGAACCAGAACAGAGAGATTTAAAATAAGGGAACTGTACTTAAAGATAGATAAGTGAGGTTTGGCAGCTGAAAGGGGGTCTGAATGCTCTGAAAGACCATTAATGCCCATTGTGATTGGCTAGAAGAGTACATGCCTCTGTTAACAAGTGCACTGGTCATCAACGCAAAACCCCAAATCACATTCCTGTGTACTCTGAATAGGCTCCTATGTGGTAATGTGCTGAGGGAAAAGAGGTGGGCAAGGCACCTTCTTTGCACCACCACTTATCTGTTGCCAAGAGCAACTGAAGCAATGACACCAAGGTCAACTGGGCAACCAAGGAGCAGGGCAAGACAGGCAGGGATGAATTCATGTTTAGTAATCGTTTCTAGGGGAGCAGTTATTGATGGATCTGCTGAAAACTTTGGCTTTCTTACAGCATTTTGCCAAACGGCACAAGCCTAATTGGATGAGCTGGAGTGAGCAGCAGAAGACCTAGAGAGGCACTGTTGTGCTCCAGTATAGCAGGATTCCATATATTCCATTCTTCCCTTCACTACAATGGCAAACAGGTATTGGGAAAGAAGAGTGTATGGGTGTGTAGGTATATATATGCCAGATAAAGGCTGCAGGAAAGAGGGGACACAATGCCATCTCAGGAATGATACTTGATAGGGAGTCCAGAATGGTGGTACAGATGCAGCATGCCCATTGCAGCTGGGTTCCCACAAGATATATCTCACAATTGGCTCTCAGTCCTGACTCACAGCCCTATACATGGAGCTTGGGGGTGTTGCACCTGGGCACATGCCTCCCTTCATATGCAAGAGCCATGAATATCCCAGCAGGAACCATCAAGTCAATTTTCCCCCACCACAGTAATCACAACGCCACCAGCACTGCTCTCCATCCAATATCAGCCAGAGATATTGACAGGAAATGAAAGATTCATGCTCCCAACAGTACCTACAATGGCCAACTCACCTGCTGCCTCCCTCCTCCCTCCTCCCTCTGTGGGGGATTCGTGCTCAGCATGGTAATGGGAGAAAAATGAAGAGTGTGGGGGGGGGGCTTTACATGGGGCAACGTTACCCAAAAGTCAGGGTGGGAGTTTGTAGTGGTTATAGTGATAAATGGCAGGTCATGACAAAAAGCTGAATCTACTGCAGAAAAGCCTGCTCTGGTGTTCAGACCCAAGCTTTGCCAAATGTTCCTCTCCATCTATAGTATCCAGCCTCACTTATCCCCTCAATATATACCTCAGCTGATGCCCCTCAACCCAACCCATCATTCCCAATGTTGGTATTTCTGGCTAGAATGTGTAAAAGATAAAAAGTGGCAAATCTAAGATATCTGTATGTTTACTGCCAGTACTTGTAAACCCTGGAGAAGGTCAGGTTCCCCAGAGATCAGGACCAAGTAGCTTTGACAGCTGCTAAGAGAACCTACTATGAGCAGATAGGGCGGCTGGTAGTGCAAGGAGTACCTTGGGATCACACAGACAGTCTCTGACACTGTTCTAAGCCCACTACGCACTGACTAAATCACTGCTCTCTACCCACAATCGAATGTCTGAGGGCTAACATGGCTGAGTGAATTTTACTCAACAGGAGGGTCCCAAGAGAAGATGGAAGAGACAGGGATGAACTACATATTGCTGAAGATGAAGTGACAAATCTATAAGCTCATGTGTAAGGCGATTTCTACAGATTGCTCAAACAGCATATGTGTCATTCATCTGAGAGATGATGTAGAAACACAGGCTATGGGTTTGGGTCAAATTCCATCTTATCTGACACATCTGTAACATGGGGATAACACAAATGACATACTTTATAGGGTTGCTGCAAAGATTACTGAGTTAATAGAACTAGCACATTTGGGGGGAGCTACACTGGCAAACCAGCCCGTATTGAGTCTGCCATGAAAACGCTAGAGGGCGTCACCCCAAGGGTCAGACATGACTCGGTGCTTGCACAGGGGATACCTTTACCTTTACCTTACTTAAATGCAGAGCATAAATATTTGCTGCATTTACTACCAATACCAACTCTGCTATGCTCCACCAGAGACACATAAATGTAACTGGGGAATTCCAGTGCCAATCATCCATTCCTTGTCATTACAGGACACTATCAACCTTCAATCTTGCCTTTCTGTCATCTAAAGTTCCCTCCACATTTCCCTGTGAAATGTGCATGTGAGCCAATGCACTTTATTCTCCAATTTTCTACTAGCCCATTCCATACTTTTGCTTTGGAAACGGTATTTTGAATGGGGTGGTATTAATTCCCCCCCCCCAGTGTACCTACATCCTGACTAGAACTTAAGACAGTCTGGACCCACCAACATTTGCTGGGCCCTGCCCCTTTATCCATCAAAATGCCATCAGGCTCTGCTGCCTGATATCTAAACTACCAGTGATTTGTCACCAATGAAGCATTTGAAAAACCATGCTGACATTTTTATATACCGTTTTCATGTCTGTTTCTTCCTACTGCATGATCTCAACAGCTTATTATCAACAAAGATGGTGGCCTGTAAAAATAGAGCCATCCTGCAGGTGTCAAATTCCACTGAGCTATATGGAAACAGCAGGACTAAACTACATAACGGAACTGAGGAGTGTTTCATGAAGATTTTTGTGAGGTGGAAAGTCTCTGTTACCCAAAGAGGCAATCTAATTAGGGAGAATTATCTTAAAGAAGATTGAGGGGGATGGGTAAACAGGGATTCTCTACTTATGTTTATGGGGATTGTCCCCTAAGAGAACTCTCAAAATAAACCTAACAGGTAGTCAACCAGAAAGGTTTTCATTAAAAACAGAAAGAACAAAAATCTAACTACACATACACTAAACATGCACACAGAGCTACCTAAGAGAAGGCAGGGTGAAAAGGGTAAAAGAAGTTTCAGGAAAGCACTATAATTACCATTCTTGGAGGGGAGAGGTCCACAGAAGCAGCAGCAAAACAACCAGCATTTTGTCACAAAGAAGGAGAGAAGACCAAAGTGATTGGGAGTGTGGATTATGATTCAAGAACACACGCATACTGCAATGGTGGCTAGGTGCTCTTGACATAGGGCAAAATGACATGATGCCCCCCCAACGAACAACTTGATGCAAAAGAGTGACGGGAACTTGTTGACCCTGCAAAACTGGAATGAAAGCTAATGGGTTTGGTGAATAGAACTGAAAGTTGACTAAGCGTCACTTCATTAGGGTATGTGGGTGCACAGGATGTAAGGTCAGACTTGATGAGATTAGTCCAAGGGTGAGTCAATAGGTTTGGGGAGACCCATTATCCTATGATATGACAGAGCTTTTACAATTTTGTGGGGCCTGCAAGATGGAGCTCTTCCACCAGGCAGTTGGTTGAGGTCAGTGCAATTAAGATCAGAGGCCTCAGCTCAGCCGTGTCATCTGGTGCCCCATAAACATCTTCCCCTAAGCACTTGGGGAGGCTGAGGACTGTTTTCATCACCTGGGAGGGAATATTTTAACGGGGTGTGTTTTATTATCCTGTTTTTGGGATTGATTATTGTTAACTCACTGTGAGCCAATCTTCCGGAGCAGTGAGTAATAAATCAAATCAATCAATCCCCTCTGGTGGGTGGAGTGGACAGTAGACAGTCAACTGCCCTTGTTCACCTTCCAAAAATACTTGCCCAGGCTTGTGTCTGATTGGCATCCATTTTGTGTCACTTTGGGCTAGGCAGTGTTCTGTATTTGTAATGTTTTGTGATAATATCTTCAGAAGGACATTTCTGCCTCTCTAAACTATAAACTGCCCATCTGTGTGAGGAAGATTCTGACTGCTAACAACCTTTCTCTGCTCACAGAAAAAAAGAGCACTGATTACACAAGAGGTTCCCAACTTCTGCACAATTCAAAGGATTTCTGGAAAAGGCATGAAAATATTTAAGACATCTTCTATTCCATCCTACACCCAACCCCATATTAACATCTGAGATAGACAGAACTAGGGGTATAGAAGCCAAAAATACAAAAGGTAGGTCTATCAAGACCCTCAGACACCTGAACAGTTTACATTTTGGGAAATTCACTGGCAGTCAAATTAAATTTGAAAAGCATTCTGGGAATAGCAGAGATAAGAAAAGACAACTCAATCAGTTGAATCTTCACTCCACGGAGAAGAAAGGAGGAACAAGACTACTGTCTGTTCACCTAGACTTATTCTCAAATAGGCCCCTAAAATAATCTTGCTCAAAGGCAGAGAAACCCACTGGAGGTAATTCCATTGGCAATATAGATTATTTCAGATTCTAATAGTTCTCCTCTTTCTGTCATGTGGTTTGGTTCTTCAACTTCACCCTCTACTCTGTTCCCAGAGCTATCTACCCTGAAGCTACTTTTGGATTCTCAGTTCCACAACTGGTTGATTAAACCTCCATCTGCCAAGTTTTGCTGCAAGCACAAGAAACAAAGAAGGGAACAGTCTGGGTACATTCTAGGAACTAGTTCTCAGTCACAAAAGAGGGAAAGTGGAGACTTAACCAAAGAGATGATGGTTCTGATTTAGATGTTCATAAACCTGGGATGTTATTTCTGCAGAATAAGGGGTGAAAGGAGGATGGGTCTGCATCTTTGCACTCACTAAAACCAAACTCAGAAAACAGATAAAGGTTAGGAGCTTTTGACATTAAATCTTGTAACATAAGTAGAAGGCAACAGCGATGTAACCACATTAAACACGTGCAATTCAGGTAAGGAAGTACAAGCACATATCAGGAGGTAGTATAACACCTGGATACAAAGCAAAGTTACATCCGTTAAATTGCTTCAAGTTAGACAGGTACTAGAGCAGGACCCGTCAAAAGTTGCCCGACCCTCATATTGGGTAGAAACATTATCTATGCAATTGTGTCTGTCCACGAGTCAGTTCCATTAGATCAGTGTTTGGGTACAACAACCTGTGGCATAAGTGGAGGCAGTGGGGTCTAGTTATTTTAATACTCTCTGCTAGAAATTCTCACATCTGAGCAACATCTATTTGCTTGACCTGCCAGAAATGAAGGATGATTTGATTTTTCCCATTCCATTAGTCTTCTGTGGATTGGCTGTGATCAGTGTTCCACGCCATTTATCTTCCAGTGGATCATAAAGAATTTCCATTTCTAATTTTGGAATTGGAACATACACAGTTTGTTCTCACCCAGCTCTGCATTTCTTCCATTTGTCATGGTTTCCTGCCCTTCTTCATCAGCTAAGCCATGCACACAAGCCACCACGCTCATAAATACATCATACCATTTGTTTTGGAGAATGAGACTGCACAAGACCACATCACCATTTCTTGGCAGCTTCCATTTTACCCAGCCTTTCTATTGACCAGCTTTCTAGTTCTCATCTAGTCCACCATTCTATGTTCCCAATCTTAACAGCATGGGACTGAGGAAGAGTGTTTGCACTCGAAAGATCATGCCTTGAATAAATCTTTGTTGGTGTTAAAGGTGCCACTGGACTCTGATTTTGTTCTGTTGTGCTGCTTCAGACCAACATGGCTACCCACTTGAATCTAGCATGGGACTTGACAGTGCTCACACCACAGGCTCCTGTCTCCATTATCATGCAGCAGATCAGAGCTTCAAATGAAGGACCATTCACAATTATGCAATTCATCCAGATCAATCTGGAAAGATGTGGACATATGTATAAGCAAAAAGTCTTGTCATTTGCAGGAGTTTGGTATTGGGGTTGGAAATGGCACATACTGTATGGTATGGTATGGTATGGTATGGAATGGTATTAGCAAACCAGACCGGGGTTAGAATGTGTAAGTATATAAAATTATAATCAGCTCATCAACTGGAAAAAGGGGTTAATGGAAGCTGCCAAATAATCTTTATGCAACTGTTTGCACTATTTTTCAAACCCTAAACATGCACAATATTTTAATGTGCCTGAACGGCTGAAAGGGAAAAGTGACCACATATGAAGGAATCATAAACTTGCAGCAAGATGGTCACACTGCACAAGGATGTTTCTTTTTACAATTTTTTAAAACCCAGGCTGTAAGAAAGTTAATGTGTCTATGTCACTCTTATACTGTGGCAAGGTAAACTGGGATAGTTAAATTTACGGAAAATATGGGGGAGAGTTGAGAATGATTCTATGATTCTAATGATTTAGAAGCAAACCTACTTGAAACCAGTAAGTTATTTTAGAAGCAGTAAGTGATTTAGAAGCAAACCTACTTGAAATCAGTAAGTTCCTTTGCTCTCTGGGTAGCTAAAAGGGAGCAATCTTTCTAT
This sequence comes from Paroedura picta, assembly GCF_049243985.1. Lineage (NCBI taxonomy): Eukaryota > Metazoa > Chordata > Lepidosauria > Squamata > Gekkonidae > Paroedura > Paroedura picta. The sequence continues at coordinate 74,292,379 of NC_135370.1, read as the reverse complement.
CTTGCCAGAGGAGAGACTTTGTGTAATGTGGAAGCTTGTTTAATCATTCATACCAAGGCAACACAGATCCATAGAAGATAATCTCTTTGGAATGTTAGAAATAGTTTGGCACCACTGAGTAGACCCCATGAGAAGTAGGCAATATGAGTAACTGTATCCAAGACAATTTTTCATCACTGCCGATTCAACTGGTTCTGTGTAACCCATAGAACTGTACCATATGCAAGACAGACTTGCCAGCTGGTTAGTTACTGGTCATGTCAGAACACACTCATAATGCCAACTTCTTATTTTATTCAGGAGGAATTCAAGGCTAGAGCAGATTCCCTAGATTGGTAGCAGTGTTGTAAAAATGAGAGTAAACATTAGGAAATATATACAAGGGGCATGCCAGATCCAACCAAAGGGCCATCTAGTCCAGCCTTCTGTTCCCAGAGCAGCCAACCAGCTGCCTCTAGGAAGTCCTCAAGCAAGGAGACTGGAACAGACCATCCTGCCTGTGCTCCCCAGCAAGTGATTTCAACAGGCCCCTCTGATTTCAATACTCCCTCCGGTATAAGAGGGTGTACATATCCATCATGGTTAGCAGCCACAGAACTAACAGAAATTTTGACCTGGATTCTGATGTTCATGCTGGAAAGGCAAGGCTAAGTTATCTGCAACATTTCAATACCCAACTTACTGGGCAATCTACCTGAGCCTTACCCACAGTGCCGGGGACCTTCCTCGTATGTGAAAGAGAAGTTTGGCTGAAGGGCTTTGTACAAGTTAGACATCGCCAAGCTGGCCCCTTTCAACTGACTTCTGCTGCACTTGTTCACACAGCTCATAATCTTTGCTCCTGCTGTGCCCATCTCCAGCATGATTCTTTTAGAAACATAAGCCACACGCTGGAATGCAGAGTCCAGCATCCTGCAAGGGAGCAGAAGGCTACAGAACAACCGCCCCCCCCCCCAATTAACTTTGCTCTAAGCACAGGGCACTCCCACAGTAGGAGTAACAGTGCTCCTAGGTAAGGAGGAGGAATTCTTCACAGAGAAACTCTCCTCACAGCATAGTGCCCACAACTGGGTGAATCCCTTGGAACACGCAGCTGGTAATTCCCCTTTGCTGGCATCCCCAGAGGCAGTCAGCACTGCCTGTTTGCAAAATGATATATCCCCAATAAATTCTGGCTTGTGCATGTGGTAATTCTCAATACATTTTCAAATATACTTCAATTATTTCCCCCATATATCATAGGGAAATTGCATTGGCGAGCAGCAGCGGTAAGCAGGGAGAGCGTGGTGGGGCGGCGTTAATAAGATTGGGCTTGCTATTATGCATGAGGTCGTTGAGGACACAGTGGGGAACCTCCTGTGCCAAAGAGAGACAGAAAGAAAAGCACAAATGAAACAGCCTGCTCCCCCCGCCTGCCCGCCCGCCCCTCTGCACCTTGATCAACTTTGCCGAGATTAATCTCTGTGTGTCCAACCTCTTCCTCCTCTCTCCCTTCTTGGCACCTAAACCAAGAGACTCGTCCTTGTCCACAGCTGACGTTAAATGGTTGAAACAAGTAATCTAGGGCTGGACAAGAGGCCTGCCCACCCCACTCCTGATTGTACTGCTCAGCCCAGATCTCTCCTATTTAGGAAAGCAGAGGATGGGGGAAGGGGACAGCTGTGTCTCCCCCTTGCCCCATTCTTCAAGCAGAACAACAGAGCAATATCCTAAATATCCTTCTAAATCCATGGAACTCAATGCACTCAGAAGGGTGCAGTTCTGCTTAAGACAACACTGTGAAGACACCACTGCAGGCCCTTGTAGGCCAGGAGAGGCAACCCCAGCTGTGCTTGGCATTAAAACAGGAACCCTATTGGGGGTGACGGATAGCTGAAGTATAACTGAATCAGTATTCCCCTGGAACCTTAAGTCCCTTGCCTAGCCAGAGATGAATCTCAAACTGAATCACAGAATCACAGAGTTGGAAGGGGCCATAAAGGCCATCTAGTCCAACCCACTGCTCAACGCAGGATCAGCCCAAAGCATCCTAAAGCATCCAAGAAAAGTGTGTATCCAACCTTTGCTTGAAGACTGCCAGTGAGGGGGAGCTCACCACCTCCTTAGGCAGCCTCTTCCACTGCTGAACTACTCTGACTGTGACTTTTTTCCCTGATATCGTTGTACTTGTAGTTTAAACCCATTACTGCATGTCCTTTCCTCTGCAGCCAACGGAAACAGCATCCTGCCCTCCTCCAAGTGACAATCTTTCAAATACTTAAAGAGGGCTATCATGTCCCCTCTCAACCTCCTTTTCTCCAGGCTGAACATTCCCAAGTCCCTCAACCTATCTTCACAGGGCTTGGTCCCTTGGCCCCAGATCATCCTCGTCACTCTCCTCTGTACCCTTTCAATTTTATCTACGTCCTTCTTGAAGTGAGGCCTCCAGAACTGCACACAGTACTCCAGGTGTGGTCTGACCAGTGCCGTATACAATGGGACTATGACATCTTGTGATTTTGATGTGATGCCTCTGTTGATACAGCCCAAAATGGCATTTGCCTTTTTTACCGCTGCATCACACTGCCTGCTCATGTTTAGTTTACAATCCACAAGTACCCCAAGGTCTCGTTCACACACAGTGTTACCTAGAAGCATATCCCCATCCAGTAGGCATGCTTTTCATTTTTCTGACCCAGATGCAGAACTTTACACTTATCTTTATTAAATTGCATCTTGTTCTCATTTGCCCATTTTTCCATTGTGTTCAGATCTCGTTGAACTCTGTCTCTATCTTCCGGAGTATTTGCCAGACCTCCCAATTTGGTGTCATCTGCAAACTTGATTAGTAGTCCTTCTACACCTTCATCTAGATCATTAATAAATATGTTAAAAAGTACCAGGCCAAGCACCGAGCCCTGAGGTACCCCACTACTCACCTCCCTCCAGTCTGATGAAACACCATTGACAACAACTCTTTGAATGCGGTTCTCTAACCTAGTGGTCCCCATCCCCTGGGCCGGGGACCAGTCCTGTTCCATGGATCAGTCGATACCGGGCCACAGCTTCTCCTTGTCCTCCTCCCCAGCTTCTGTCTGGGGGGCTGCCCTGCCACTCTGCTGCCGGCTCACCTTTGGTGCTGTCCAGCGGCCGCCATGGCTGGGGCTCCCCTTCAGCATGGCACTGCTCAGCTGCTGCTGGCAGCACCTCCAGTGGGCGGTGGGAAGTCAGGGGCGCCGACAGTAAAGCAAGCAGAGCAGGGGCTCAGGCGGCGGCGTCCCTCAGCAAAAGACTATCCCCTGCCCAGGCCTCAGTAAAATTGTCAAGCATTGACTGGTCCCTGGTGATAAAAAGGTTGAGGACCACTGCTCTAACCAATTCCCTATCCACCTCACTATCTGAAAATCCAGATTAAAGGTAAAGGTAAAGGTATCCCCTGTGCAATCTGGAAAATCCAGATTGCAGTCCTTCAATTTATCCATCAGAACATCATGGGGAACCTTATCAAAAGCTTTACTAAAATCCAAGTAAACGACATCAACTGAATTTCCACGATCCAGCAAACCTGTTACTTGGTCAGAAAAGGAAACCACGTTGGTCTGACAGGACCTGTTGGAGACAAATCCATGCTGACTTCCTTGGATCACCAAATTGTCCTCCAGATCTTTGCAGATCGCTCCCTTTAATATCTGCTCCATTATCTTCCCCACAACAGAGGTCAAACTCACTGGTCTGTAGTTTCCCGGGTCATCCTTCCTCCCTTTTTTTGAAGATCGGAATAACGTTTGCTCTCTTCCAGTCCTCCGGGACATCTCCAGTCCTTAGAGGTCCCGAAGATGATGGACAAGTTCTCCTGAAAGTTCTTTGAGCACTCTCGGGTGCATTTCATCCGGACCAGGGGATTTGAACTCATCCAGTGCAGCTAAATGCCTCTCGACAACCTCTCTGTCCATTTCAACCTGCCACCCAGACACTATCCCTTGGCTACTGCCAACTCTAGATGTGCCTAAACCCTTTGACCTATGGGAAAAAACAGATGTAAAATAGGTGCTGAGCCTTTCTGCTTTCTCTACATCCTCCGTTAGAGTTTGTCCATCTGCACCCAACAGTGGGCCTATTGCCTCCTTTACTTTACGTTTGCTCCTCACATAACTGAAAAATCTTTTCCTGTTACAATGGGCTTCCCTGGCCAATCTTAGCTCACTCAGCTTTGGCCTTCCTGGTGATTGATCTACAGTGCCTAGTAGGTACTCTTCTTTAGAGCTCTGTCCTTCCCTCCATTTCCCTCCATTTCCCTTTTCTTTCTTAGTTCCTCTTGAAGTTCTCTGTTCATCCAAATAGGCTTCTTAGAGCTCCTGCAGTGTTTTCGTCTTTCTGGGATAATCATTGATTGAGCATGCAATAGCTCTTGTTTGAGTAGCGCCCACCCTTCACATGCTCCCTTCCCTTCCAGCATTCTCGTCCATGGTATGACACTCATCATGTCTCTGAGTTTATTAAAGTTTGCCCTACGAAAATCCAACATCCGCGTCTGGCTACAAGCTTCCTTGGCTCCCCATCTCAAAAGGAATTCTATGAGGACATGGTCACTTCCCCCTAGGGTCCCCACCTCCTTCACCCCATCCACCAACTCTTGCCTGTTGGTCAGTATTAACTGGATTTACAATGCAATCCTAAAAACACTTTCCTGTGAACACTTTCACCCATGGGATTAGGTATCCACTGGAATTACAACTCATCTGCAGACTACGGAGATCAGTTCCCTGGGAGAAAATGCATGTTTTGGAGAGTGGAGTCTATGGCAATGAGGTCCCTGTCCTCCTCAGGCTCCATCTCAAAATCTTCAGGAGTTTCCTAACCTGGACATGGCCACTCTACCCCCTATCCCTATCCCCCACCAGTGGCCAGGAGCAGGCCAGGAGCAACCCCACATAGCAGCAGCACTGTCTTAATTATTCATGTCTTACATTTTATCCTGCCCTTCCTCCAGGGAGCATTTCCATGCGGCACAAATAGTGCAAGGAGGACAAAAGGGTGCTTTCTCAAAGACATGTCTGAGAGAACCAACATACATGCATGGAACAAATCACACACAGAGCTGATGCTTATAGAATTCACAGCGTGGCGTAGTGGCTAAAAGATCCCCAGTCAGGCCAGTGAAGCTCACTGGGTGACTTTGGGCCAATATCAGTCTTTCAGCCTAACCTACCGTACAGGGTTGTTGTGAGGATAACATGGAAGAGAGGACAATGATCTAAGATGCTTTGGACCCCCAACCCCAAGGTATAAATGAATTAAAGAAAGAAAAAGATCCTGATACTGCCCACAGGTACACCCCAAAGGGAACTATGCAAATTTTGACATATCACCTTCTGTACTTAGCATTCTGGCACATGTTTATTTATAACACCATTACCTAAAATATTCAAAAGAGTGGTCAAGAAGCAAGAAAAGAATAAATGCAAGGCAACTAATTATATGATACATGCAAATGCACATAGTGGAGCGCTAATGATTCTTATGGAAAGAACAGATAAGCAGAAGGGAATCCGTGGAGGAGGGGGCTAGAACAGAAATGCTGGAGCCAGAGTTCTTCAACCTTCCCACCCCTGTGGTTCTGTGCTCCAGCCAGATTCACCACGCCTGCAGAAGTGAACTGGAAACCAGGCCCAGCAAAGGGTTAAGCAACATGCCTAAATATACCAAACCACAACACCAAACATTTTAAAAGTTGGGGGCCAAATAAACTCATGAATCACCTAGCAAGCTGCTCAACTGCAAAAGGCATTCTGGGAAACAGCCCTAAAAGAGCCACCTGGAGCTTCCAAATAAGGCCACTGACTTCAAAGCTGTGCTTTAGGTTGGACTGCCATCCTCCAGGTGTGGCCTGGAGTTCTCCCAGAATTGCACCTGGGCTCCAGACTATGGAGATCAGTTCCCCTGGAGGACATGACCCCTTCAGGGAGCCACTCTACAGAATCACACCCCTGCTGAGCTCTCTCCCCAGGCTCTACCCTCATAACTCCAGGAATTTCTCCAGCTGGAATTGGGAACCCAGCTTTGAACACTTCTCTTGAAAAGGTGGAATGCTCCTGAATCCCCGATCCACCCCCCCTTATTCATAGGCATAAATGTTGTGCAGCTGTTCTTCTATGCCTAACCGTCACACTTCCCTGGGCAGGGGGTGACCGGGGCCAATAAGCTGCCCCCCCCCCCAGCCTCATCAGGATGCCTGTGTCTGGGCTGGAACCCTGCTGGTTTGCCCTCTTGCTCCCCAGGCTTGGATTGCTCCTTTTACCTCATCTATCATTAGCTCTCTCAGCAGTGGGCCCCCAGCCCCCCCAAATAACGAGGCTAGGAGTAATCGCGCCCTTCAGGGCAGGCGCATGTAATCATTTGGGACAGTCAAATTTCTTTACATTTCCCAATGAATATTTATGCAATTTGTGCAGAACCACCAGAGCCGCAACACCCCTGCGAGCGCAATGGGAAATGTCAGCAAATCCCCCACCCTCCAGCTCCCCACAGCTCACACACCTCATCTGTCATACATGCACAGGAATACATACATACTTGCATACTTAAAAGCCCCGTCATAAGCATCTCTACACCACAAAAGGTGCCTCTGTCCTGACTCAGACAGAGGCTGTGACTCCCCAGAGAGCTCAGGCATTTTGTACTTATGGGCCCAGGTATGGGGAGCAGTATTTGCATTATAGCCCAGTCTGGACAGTGGAGCTCGCCCTACAAAACGCTTCATTGTTAAGCCAAGAAAATTGGAATTGTGCTAGAAGGTTGCTTCCTTTCCTCCTTTCCTTTTAAGAGTCAGAGTCTCCATAGGTCTTATTCTTCTCAGTATGGTGTAGTGATAGAAAATCAACAGAAACCTCCCATTGGGAACGCTGCTGTTAAAGGTACAAGGCTTCTGTTTGGAAAGTGGCAGCAGACACATGGCATGAGCACACTGCAGTTATCCTTCTCAGCCTGGGCAATTCCTCCAACCCACAGTGTTACAGAGGAGGTTCGTGTTACCAAAACCTGGTTTTGGGTTAGGGAGGAAACAGATTACATACGAGAAACAAACAATGCAAGTGTTTTAAGGATCTCTCCCCATCAGACAAAATCAGTTGCACAGCCTACTAGAAACAGAACAGAGCCAGCCCTGGGGGCAATGACTCAGCAAATGGCCAGCCCAGCCAGAGATGTGGAAAAGCTTTACAGCTGGCAGAAACTCGCAAGCACAGCCAGAATTTGACATCTTACCCAACCAGAAAAATGGTGCATTGACCAGTGCAACTGGTGTTGATGGGATATTAGTTGCAATTTCTTATTTGGTCACGTTTAGGGTTCCCTTGAATCATGACTCAGCAAACTGTAAAAAGAGCTTAGTCAGCAATTAACCAAAGCAGGCTTAATGATCAGACATTAACTACATCTAATAAGAAGGCAAGATTAGCAAAGGCTAGGACCTCTGCCAAAGTAGTCACATCCCAGAAATGCAAATTTCAAGCCCTCAGTTTAGGGGGGAGATAAGGGTTTTGTAAGTATGTAGGGCAAGCCTCAAACATTTTAGATCCTTGTCTTTATGCTGTAGAGACACTTAAGCACAAAACACACATGTAAACCACTAGACACAGAGGGAACACCTATACAGAAATAGGCCTTTCCCTTTAAAATACTTGGACCCGCTCACTATTTAGTTGTGACTGGCCCAAGGTCACCAAGCAAGCTTCTCTAGCCAAGTGGGAATTTGAACCTAGCCTTCATACCAGAGGCCCTCATCTACCAGGACTAGCCCTAGATTCTTCTGTGGCTAAAGGGCTAAGTCATCTAGTATTATCTGAGATTTGGACACAACAGGGACAGATCAGCTCTGAATTTGGGATTTGCAGATGGCAAGGAACCTTCAGGGACTGCCATGGATCCCTACACATACAAACTGGCTATGTTCTCAGAACTGCAAATACACACAAAACAAGAAACCAGATCCTCTCTTTCTTAAGAATATAAAAGATCCCTGCTGGATCACGCCAGAGATTCCACTAGTGCAGCATCCTGTTTCATACATTGTGGCTCTGGAGGGCTGAAAAACACGGCACAGAGGCTTAGGCCTCTTTGCATGATCATTCAGAGGGCTACTTGCCTTCTAAATCAGAGAATTCCCTTTAGTCACCCTGATTTGTAGCCACTGAGGGGCTTCTCCCCTCCATTCACCTGTTTTCTCTTTCTTTGAAGTCATTTCTATCATTGTGTCCACTGATGGTAAAATTCATAATTTTATTTTATTTGTTGAGTAAAGAAATTATTTCCTTTTGCCCATCCTGGACCTAATACCTATCAATCTCATAGGGTATCCTGAAGTTCTAGTACCATAGGACAGGGAGGAAAAAGTGCTGATATTTACTATCCCATGCATAATTTTACAAAACTTTTATCATGATCATCCAGCCATCTTTTTTTACACTGAAAAGCTCCAGTCTGTAGCCGTTTCTTACAGGAACCGTCTTGCGAACAAATATGTCTTTCTTGAGATTGCTGACTCCTAAAAACTCCATGAGTGCCCTGCTCCAGCCCAAACAACTGTTACCATTATATTTTGGGTGACAAGAATTTTCTCAGTGGCTTTCACACTAGGGACTAGAATTCCAGCAGAGAAGTGTGGGCCGCCTGCACATGAGACAGAGGTCTCCACTCGTAATCAAGATACCAGAATGTGACCCCTTTGTGGGGGAAGCTGGACTATCAGAATCTTTGGGGTTTATTTCCCAGTTCTGAGAGGGAAGTCTGGGACAGACTGTCAGGACAGGGCTCCAGGATTCTTTCTAAGATAATACATGCAGGCACCTTGGCTGTAAATTCGGCTATCCAAGAGGTCGGAATGGTGAGTGCAGGTAAGGTTTACATTAAAGGAAAAACAAATTATGAATCGTAGGAGCAGACCAATGCAGCGCAGCACGAAGCTGTCTGTCAGGGGCCGGCGCCTCATGAATATTCAGCATCCTGGTTCAGCACTAAATCTCATTGGAATGTCAGGGACCATTAGCTAGACAAGGTGTGTGTATGTGTATATATGGATGGGAACAAGGAGAGAAAAGAACAGATTTTCATATATTCAGGTGGAAGGAAGTATCTCATAGCAGGCCAAGGCCATCTAAGATTCTCCATGCTAGGGAAGTGTTTCTTGGGCCATTGGCTAAGCATCCTTGTAAAGGACTCCAGGGGCCAGCAGACATGTCAATATGACCTCCTCTTCTGCAAGACCAGCCAAAGGGACTAGTAGGGGTCAATTTGGCTTAATGGAGAAGAACAACCTTGCTGACGCCATTCCTTCTCTGGCTGAGACTGAAATGAATTCAGGGATCAAAAAGCCAAACTACAGCAATTCCAGGGATAAAGGATTAAGTTTGCAAACTCATAACTTAACTTGGAATTAAATCAGTGGGACCTGGAAGGAAGTCAATAGGGAGAGACTGGGTTATTTAAACTTGGGTTTTCCTAATTACATGTCTTTTGACTTTAGAGCTATTTAATCTCAAAACTGAGTTTTAGACTTTAGTATACATCAAGGGTACCAATAAACAACTGCTGATTCCACAAACCACATTGGAATATCATATCTTGTGGACTCCGTGCCAAAAACCCTTATTAAGAAAAGAGTCTGATGTTCCTTTTAAAACTGAAAACCAAGCATTTACCCCTGATTCAAACATTTTATTTCAGCAGAATATTGCTTAAGCTCTGGGGTAAAAATGTGCTACTCTGCAGTTTTGAAACTCAAATTTCTCTCACCCCACCATTAATAGCTTAGTATACAAACAGGTTCTATTGTTCCAGATTGAGCACACATGCATGCACCCCCCTCAACAACACAATACATCATTCATACTAAATATCTGCCCAAAGAGAAGAGGTAAAGAAGGATCCTTTGAAGAGAGGAGCTGGGGAGAACTGGCTGGAAGGAAGCAGACTGAATATATACATTTGCCTTGTATGGAATCAAACCACTAATTCCTGTAGATTAACACTGCTTGCTTGGACTTGTAGCAACTCTCCAGGATCTCAGGCTGAGCAAGATCTTTCCTGGGGTGCGCTAACAGAGAGCCTAATTAGAGAGGGCAGGGATCCACCCTGGGAAGCTGTGCTCTGCCACTGGCTCACATGGCTGACTAGGGTGTCCCAGCCCTTTCAACACACACACAGCTCAGATAGAGAAATTATAAGCAAGTTGGCAATGGCTGTTGATCTGCAGGGGCAAAAGGATATAGAGAAGCTGCCAGCTTCAACCTCTCAAATTTTAGGATGTGCGCTTGGTAGCCTCTGTCAGTCAATCTTCAGCAGGGAGTTTTGTGTGCAGCGGGAGTTGCCGGGAGACACAAGGGAAGGATGCATTTCTGGGAGCTGCTCCCTCCCCGCCCCCCTCCAGCTGGAAAAGAATTGCCCTCGGGGAGCTCACAGGCTGGCCAGCCACTTTGCTGAGGCAAAACGAGAGTGCCTGCCAATTACACCGATACATTTAAGCTTTTAATCCTTCTGAAGATTATCCCAAGGTCGGGGCGTCAGTGAATCCCCACAAGCAGGCCTGTGGTGTTGCTGGCAGCTGGGCCAGACAGATAAGAGCCAGAGCTGGCTAGGGAGCATGTAGTAAGCCCCTTAGCAAAACTGGTCCAACCATGCTGCTGGCCCCAAACTAGGCCTGCAGAAACTGTGGACTGCAGTCAGCCTCCACATTGCCAAGAGGGGATGCAAAACAGCATCCTTCGTTTCTCTCCTTATACCTCTTCCACAGGAATTCAAAAGCAGCCAGGGCTTTCTCATGTCCTCTCAGCCATGCCAGAAGACACATGCATTTCAAACACCCAAAGGCTTTTCGGGTTGAAGGAATTGTGTGCAGTCATCCATTCACCTCTTTGAACTCTGCCCAAATTAAAAAGCCCACCTTCACTACCTGAAGCCAATGAACGGCATCTGTTTAGAAGTCCCTTTCCCAGTCTAATATGGGAACTACAAACCATAACAGGTTCCCTCCCCAAGTGGGCTTTGTGTGCCAATGATGCTGCACTCTTGGATTCTAACTGGGTCCAGGCTTAACTCACAGCCTCAGCTCCTCTTCTGCCTAACTGTACTATAGGGAAAAAATCTATATGCAGTCCTGATGTATGGACAAATATCATTAGTAGTAAAGGGATTTAGCTCTGGCAATACTTTCCCTCTCCATGAGTAATAATCGTCACCTAATCTTTTCTTCTGTCCCTGAAAGCTAGCCTTCCATCCCATGTTGCATCTTAGTGGTTCTCTGGAAAATTGCCCAATTCCTAACACTGGAGCATCAAGCCCTTGAACTACACAGGGCAGCCTGATAAGTGTTCCTTGATGACCAAAGAAAGAACTCTGATTACCTAATTAATGAGCTTGTTCCTTCTGACTAAACAGTTCAAAGCATTCCTCATAATCTGAGTCCTGACAAAACCCTGCTGGGGAGACAGTGTGTATTTCAAAGCTACAGTAACCACTGCTCCAGAGTTTTCTCAGTTACACTTGCCTCATCCTCCAAAGAAAGGACTGTTTGAAATCTTTGCACTGAGTTGCCATGAGTAGTGAACCTTTGCAAGCTTTAAAAACAGGACTTTTTGCTAACCTCTGACTGAATATATTTGCTTTACCCTGATACTGGCAGCAGCACCACTGTAACCGTGGGATTCTGTCAGCCACACAATGCTGAGCCTCTAACTATGCTTTGCCACTATAGTAACTTGTGTCGTAAATATTTGTTTGTTGTTTCCTAAACACATCTTTCAGTAAAGTACTCCTGGCTTGGCTCTGGAAAGTTCAAGCATTCTGAGAAATCATCATCATGTTACTACAATTCATAGAATATGCTCATACTTTAGGGTAGCGATCCCCAACCTGTGGGCCACGGACCACATGTGGTCCTTCGTGAAGGATGCCTTCTCCCCCCCCCTGGCCCTTTACTTCATCCCCCCCCCCCTGGCCCTTTACAACACACTTCGGGTGTCATTGTCTCTCATCACTCCCAGATGGGACTATCTCTATGCAGAGAAACAAGCTCAGGGTTCCCATTGATTTGTCATTGTCATGAGTTAAAATGTCCATGAAAATAAAATGTTCCTTATGTTCATTGTTGTGGCGTGTCTGTATCTTATTTTTAAGGGATGTGTAAACATTACCATAGCGATCAGAGAACGTTAGGGCAGTGGTTGAGAGTAGAGGAGTAAACTACCCCCCCCCACCGGGCCTCAGTAAAAGGCGTTGAGTGGTCCCTGGTGATAAAAAGGTTGCTTTAAGGGACAGGGGAGCCAAAGACCCTATGCTAACTCAAAGTGTGCATACAAGGTTCTTGTACGTATAATTGTATACAGATCTTACTGGCCTCTGACAAAAATTCATAAGAATGAAAGAAGAGTCTTGATGGATTGGACCAATTGTCCATCTAGTTCAGCATCCTGTCTCACACAGTGACCAATCAGTTCCTCTGGAGCACCAACAACAGGCCATATTGGTGTAGCGGTTAGGAGCACGGACTGCTAATCTAGTGAGGCAGGTTTGATTCTCCGTTCCACCACATGCAAGCAGCTGGGTGACCTTGGGCTCACCACATCCCTGATATAGCTGTTCTGAGCAAGCAGTGATATCAGGGCTCTCTCAGCCTCACCCACCTCACAGGGTGTCTTTTGTGGGAAGTGGAAAGGGAAGGCGAATGTAAGCCACTTTGAGACTCCTTTGGGTAGAGAAAGGTGGCATATAAGAACCAACTCTTCTTCATGTAAGCCAAGTTCTTCCCCTGATGTTGTCTTCCATCACTGGGTTTCCGAGGTTGACTGCCTGAAAATGGAGGTTCATCCTCGGGTCGCGATTGGTCCCTTGCCGACGGACTCACGAATCGGGAGGCGCGATCCGCCCCCAAACTCGGCTGCTTGTGGCTGCCCGCCATTCACTGACTAGCCCCGGCCATGGAAGGTCGCCCACTGCCCCCACGCCACACCGCCGACACGAGCCCGGACCCACCCGTGAACACGCAGCCTCCCCACCGACGCGAGACATAACCTGTCACCGCCCCCAAGCCTCCGGCCACACCGCAAAGACCGACCCAGCCACTTCTCCCTTCCCCCGCGCCTCCGCCCATGCCGCCGGCCGCAACACCACTGCAAACGCCTCCGGCCTCCCTACCTCCGGAGACCACCACTAGCTGCCAGCCGCCAGCCGCACGTTGCCGCCTTTGGCCATCACTACACCCTCTGGCAGCAAATTCCATGTTTTGCTTACTATATACGTAAAGAAGTATTTCCTTTGGATTGTCCTGAATCTACTGCCAGGGTTGTATTCTTAATTTAGCACATGGACCCCACAAGGTGCCTTCACCTCATGGATCAGGGCCACAGCCTCTCTCCTCCCCTTTCCCCTGTCGGGGGGCCCCTCTGTTCCCAGTCTTGTTGTTCCTGCAGCAAATGTAATCTGCTAGGGCCCCGCAAATCCTTAAACTGGCTCTGGTGCTACAACCCGCCCACATATATATTATACACACACCACTCCTGTCTACTGCCCAGCAGCTTCATGAATGCCCTCGATGTCTAGTATTCTGGGACAGGGAGAAAATATCTGTCAACTCTTTCTACCTCATGCATAATTTGATAAACCCCAATCATGTTCCCCCTTAATTGTGTCTTTTCTAAACTGAAAAGTCCCAGACTCCTCATTCTTTCTACATAGGGAAGGTGCTCCACCGCCCACCCACCCCCATCATCGTGGTTGCCCTCTTCTGTACTTTTTCTCGCTCTGTGATGTCCTTTTAGAGAAAATGATCAGAACTGTACACAAATATTCAAAATGAGGCCACATCATAGATCTATACAGGGGCATTACAATACTGGCTGTTTTATGTTCAATCTCTTTCCTAATAAACCTTAACATAGAGTTTGCCTACTTCATTACTGCAGTATACTGGGTTAACACTTTCATTGAGTTATCCACTTGAGACTCCAAGATCTCATTCTCTCTCAGGCTTGGTAAGTACAGATCCCATTAGTCTATATGTGAAGTTGGGATTTTTTTTGTCCCAATGTGCATCACCTTACACCTACGAACACTGAATTTCATTTGCACTATTGTTGCCCTCTCATTAAAGTTGTGGAGGTCCTCTTGAAGTTCTTCACTGCCATACTTGGTTTTCACCATTCTGAATCCTTTTGTGTCATCTGCAAACTTGGCCACTATACTTACTCACCCCAAGTTCCAGATCTTTCACAAATAAATTAAATATTACCAACCCCACAACCAATCCTTGTGGGACCCCACTGCTTACTTCCCTGAATTGTGAGAAAGAGGTAGGTGAACACTCCTGAGTACTAAGAGCCAATTCACTCTAAGTCCCTTCTGCTTCATTTACCCATTCTGGACAAACCTAAGCCTGAACACTCCATTCAAATGAGGATGTACCAAAAGTTTGTGATCTCTGATCTATCCTTTGATTCCCCACCACCACCGAAACAGTTCTTCTTTGTGTGAAAGTGTCCTTTGCATATTTTTTCTTCAATTTTTTGACAGTGTTATGGCACCACTGTGGATGGATGGATGGGTAGATAGCTGCTGTCACCTCCTACTCTTGGAGAGCTTTTACCAGCAACACCTGAGGGAAAAGCTGTGTGAGAGTTATTAATAACTGAGGAGGGGGCTGGCTTCATTTGACTCAAAAATTGCTGTGGCGCTGAATTGCTCTTTTAAAATCTGCTTTTAATCAGAGAGAAAAGAAAAGAAGTTTGGACAATTAAGAGTAATGAGAAGCTTTAAAAAATAGCTCTGGGAAAATTAGCTGTGCTTTTTACTGCATTTGGAACATTTTAGGAGCTATGTTAATGTGGAATAAAAATCTGTGTGCGCGCGTGCCGTTTGCATGTTCTCAAGGAACACAGTAGGTTAGCAGGGAATCAAAGCATCATCGACAGTCTGAAAGTGGAGAAGGAAGAGACTCACAAGGAATCCAGCTGGTGTACTTCGCCTGCCTTGGTCAGGAAAGAAGAGCTTTGTTCAGAACATAAGTCACAGGCTTGGCAGTTCCTCTAACTGGAAGTAACTGACAGTGCAATCTTATGCCAGGTTACTTCAACCTAAACCCATTGAAAGCAATGGGTTTAGACTGGTGTAATCCACCATAAGGTTGCACTGTCAGTCTGAATTAAGATAACAAATACTGGAAAGACCTCACCTCAGGGAAGATTTCTGAAACGTTCTGGTCCCATCTCATAGTCTTTCCTTTCTGAATTCTAGACCTCTGAACAGAAATTAGCCATGAACAACAGGGAAACATACTTCACTATCCAGGAATAGTAGCCAACAGCCATATGTTTGGTATTAGGGATGAGGATTTCCAAGGCAAAGGTACAACTTGAGCTTCAACATCTGTCTGTCTGCCTCTCCATCTGAAGAAATTAAACACTGCCCCCTTTCTGTAAAGAGATCAGAAACCATCAGTAACTACTTAAGATATCACTTGAATATGTTGGGAAGTTGTGCAGAAAAGGGTCAAAGCCAGGCACTTGAGAGAGTAGAATCTCATTGTGAAATCGGTCCATTGTTTTCTCCCTATGGTTTAAAAGAATTACACATTTTTCAGTTCTTACGTCCCCTAGGGACACATCTATGGGGAACAGGGATCAAATCAGCACACATGCATCCTGCAGAAGAAGAGGATGTGGAAACAGCATGATTTATGTTCAATACCATATTCTATGGTGTTAATTCACCTTGGTGCAGAGATGACTTTGTCACAGCAGCCAAGAAGAGACGGTAAATAAGGGTGTGATGGTCAGAGAGTATTGCAGTGCCTGGAAGGTTAGGTGCAGGTATGTTTTCATAATCTCTTTGTTCATGTACTAGAACACTACAAATGTTTATACAGGGATTTAAAAAAAAGGGGTTTCCCCTTTCCCTTCCAATTTAGGTCAAGCAAGAAATGAAAGAGAAAGGGAAATATGGACTCATTTATAGGGGAGGGGGAAAACTGTGATTACCATATTGACCTCTGTGCTGGGACAAAATAATCAAAATTTGGCATTTGTACTCCAGGCCTAATCCAACAGGGCCACCTTAAGCAACTGACCACACCCTGATATAAAGGTCTGCTTAGAGCAGTTTCTAGAAGATGGCATGGAGGACTTTTGGTTGGCTACTAGCATATTGGTTACCCCAAGGATCAGCTCTATCCCAATTGCTTTTTAAACATGTACATGAAATTGCACAGAGAGAATATCTGGAAACCTAAGTCATAGTGCCCTTAGTATGCTCTCTCTATTTTCATTCTAAATCCAGGGAGGAAACAGAAGAGCTGACCAAACACCTGTGTGGTTCAGACAGGGTGAATTTTAAATAAATAAACTGAAACCAAATCCAGGCAAAACAGATGTCTTGTGAAAAGTAGGAAATAAAACGGATCTGGGAGCAGGCATTTCAGCAGTTATGAATATGGTAGTTCTTCACATCCCTGGGTCATTCTGAAGTTGAATTAACTAATGTACAGACAGCCACAGGATTTTGCTTTGCTTTTGCCCATGACAGTCAAACCCCTAGTGCTTCCAGGTGACTTTGCCATGTGCTCTCAACTGAGCACCCTTCTGTTTCTTCCATGCTGACCTGAGCAGGTCATGGGCTGCTTTAGCTAGCATTTCATTCCAGCCCAAGAACTGGAATGCACGCTCAGACTCTGAATTATCACAACCTCTCTCTCTCTCTGCCATGCTCACCCCTATTTATGGCTGACATTTTTCTTTTATGTATTCTGCTTTTCCATTAGCATAACACTGCGAGCATCTGGGATAAACACCCCTCCCCCTAACAGATATTGAGATACATAGGATTCACATTTTGGGGAAATTGTGTGCCTTGAAGAAATCTCAAGCGCCACCCCCATCCCCCAGTTTACTGAGCCAGGATCTTTGGGAGAATGAACATTCAGTAGGGGTTGGACTTTCTACCTTCCCTGGTATCCTCCCACAGCTTCATCATGCTTTCTTTCCATTTCTTGTCTTCATGGTGCTTGTTCTCAAGGTCGAAGGAAAACCTTCACAAGTACACAGGGCACACATCTCTCCCCTCATCACGAAGGGGGAGGCAGTCCAACACACCACTGCTTGCCAAGACAGAGAGGTTTGACTTGGCTACTTTTGCAACTTGTCAAGTGCCCAGGACCTGCTCCACTATGGAACTTGTGGGGAGAGGAAACACGGGGGAAACCCTGAATCAAGGAAGAGAATCACAAAGATATTTGAAGGGGCTGATTCAAGAGGCTGCATAAATGGCACATGAACAGCAACAGAAGGGGCACTGGGAAAGGCTATGATATGTCCCCATAATGAGAGAAAAGCTCATCTGTAAATGAAAGCCATACCTTCCCAAGGCTCAGAGACTGGCCTTGAGAACAGCCTCCTCAGAAACACCTCTCTGGGGGAATCCACTCTTACCTGGCTCCCAAACAGAGAGCATATGTGAACCCCTGCACAAATGGAATCTTGACCTGGTGCCAAATTTTTAAAAAAATCTAATCAAATGTAAACAGACAATACTTTGAAACCAACGTACCTCTCTGGGCTATGGTTGTATAGATTCTCTTGAACAGACACTTGGGTTCAAAGCCAGAACTTAGAGAGTGTCATCTTGAAAGAGGTGGACACACCGCTGTTCATGAAAAATACTTGACAAAAGTGGCTGCGCATTTCCATTCGGTTGAATTAGTAAGTTTTCTATTCAGCGCCAATCTTAGGTTGGTCTGTTTCTGGGGCATTTCTGTTTTCCTTTTCACCCCCGTCAGGCTGTTGCCATCTCTCTCACTGCTGCCGCTGCACCTCCCCCAGCTGCACCGTGATGACAACCCCTCTCCCAGGGGGTGTACAAGGAGAGGATATGCAGCAGCTGGATAATTTTCCAGCTAAGTGTGCAGTAAAGCGCACAGATGGGTTATTGGAGCACGCAGCACAGGGAACAATGTGGCAACCACAAGCGTTAACTCTCCAGCACAGCAGAAAAGTCCTCAATGCAATTCCTACGGTAATAATGTCAGCACTAACGATAATTGGTCCCGCACCATGCCTGGCACTGGGGATGATCCACATTCATTGGTGGGCTACGAGCCAAAGATACCCCCCTTCCCAATGTTCTGTTGCTCCCTTCTTCACCCAACCCAGGGCTGCAGGTTTCTTCTGAAGTCTTCAATGACGATTTGCAATAATCTGCATCTGTTTTTTCATGGAAATCTATGCAAATGTTAAGAGAGCTGACTTTAGAAAAGCAAACTAGAAGCAGCCTCACAGGAACTGGCCTACTGGAGGACTGTTTGTACACTTCCAAAAATCTCAAATGCTCAAAGGTGCACAGCAGGACTGACTGTGAAGCCTCCTCTGATCACGACAACAAAAAGTTCTGAGGGTGAGCCTGGACTGTGCCAGCACAGATAATGGATTCCTGATCCCAGAAGCTCCAGATGCAGTACATACTCCCTAACCTTCATTAGCTCTACCCCAACTGCAAGGGAGCAAGGCAGCTGAAGCACTGGAAGCACTGCTATTTTGTAACATCCTTTGCTACCCATTTTCTGAAATCAGGAACCCACAGAATTCAGTCCTTGCACTTGAAAGCTCACGCCTTGAATAAATCTTTGTTGGCCTTAAGGGTGCCACTGTTTTATTGAGCTCCTATTCCATTTCTCTTTCTGTAACACTTCCCTTTCCCCCTTCTGTCATCACCCCACATTGCCAAGAATCAACTGCATGGTCCTTGAAGCGGAGACCTCATCTGTGCTTTGTAAAGTACAACAATCTATGCCTCCCTAGTAAGTCCTGAATTGTATGCACTTCAATATATTCTGAAGCAAGGGCAAGGTAGAGGGCACAATGTTTGCCAAGTTGTTTGGGAGAAACCTGTGGCTACTCAGAACTCGAAAGGAAGCTAAACAAAAAAATAAATAAATAACACATGAAGGCGACTGATACTTAGACCATTGGCCTACCAAGGTTAGTACTGTATACTGAGATAGGTAGCAGCTCTCCAGGATCTTCCACAACATCTACAACATGACTCTTTTAACTAAGGGATGCCAGGGCATGAACCGGGAACCTTCTGCATGCAAAGCAGCAGCATCCTTGGGAACATTTTTTGTCAACAGATTCCTAACCAACGTTACCCCAGCCATGCCTTTACCTTATTCCTCTGCTCCCCAAAATGCTCCTTTTGGCATCCAGTAAGCCACCCAGGAGTACAGAGAAGGCGTATTTTCTAACTAACTAGTAGTAAAGCGCGTTGCATGCTGTAATGTGATGGGTACTAGCTCATGGTTTGATGTGGGTTTAGTGTCTCACTTGGAAGCTAGCAACCCTAATAAGAGGTCTCTCTGTGCACAGCAATCTTGACCCTAGTCAGGTGTATGCACACCTAGGCAATGTGAAATTCCAGAACATGAACTACCCAGAGCTGTATGGAAGGGCAGTATAAAAATAAAAATAAATAAATAAACAAACCTACATCAGGGAATGCCACGTGACTGGTTAGGTGGCTGCAGAGGCATTATACACTTTTGAGGCCCCACTTCCAAATCTCAAGGAATATTTCCAGACCAAGGACAGCCAACCTCCAGGTGGGTCCTGGATAGCTCCTGGAAATGCTGCTCATCTCCAGACTATAAAGATCAGCTCCACAGGCAAAAATGGCTGCTTTGGAGTGGTGACTCTGTAGCATTGTGCCCCACTGAGTACATTATGCAATCCTCTGACATGCATGAGGCCCTGGATTTGCCAGCCCCTATCCCTGTCTGCTTGGTAGGACTTCATGCCAGCATGCACAATACTAACCAAGCACAAACCTGTTTCCAAAGCCTCCAGTCAGGATCAGGAGAAAATCCTGATTCTAGCCACTGTTAAGCATACAGTTTTGCCAGTCTTGCCAAGATGTGCCCAAATCACAGATCCCAGCTACAAGTGGGTCTGACACACCACGTGGGTTTGTGCGCCCTGGTGAACATGATTAATCAGAGCCGCCTGCTCAGGAAATGAAAGGCAGGTCAGGAACGCATCAAAATGCAAATGGGCCCTTTTCAAGGGAGTGAATACAGCAGGGGTGGAGGGAATGCGAAGCAGCACAATGTAAGGGTAGGAAAGAGCCCTCCGGCTCAGCGTGGAAATGGGGCCACAGCTGTGCTTTTACATGCACAGCACCCAGGACTGAAATTTCTGTCCAAATAGCAAAGGGACACCAACATATTTAGAACAGCTCTTTCATGCTCAACTTTGGACCATTAGCTCAGAGAGAGAAACACACACACACTCTTTCTCTCTTGTGCAGGATCACCGGGTTCTGCTACAGAGACCCACTAGTCATAATCAGAATTCAGTAAACAAAAAGGGGCATCTGATGAAATTCACCTGCAGCTGCTTCAGAACAAACAAAATAAAGTTATATATTTCCACAAGGTCCTTTCTGCTGGCAGGAAGTAGGGGGGAGGGGAGGATATCATAAAATTTGGTTAGATAGCATTACTATTAGCCACACTGCCCAAAGGAAGCAACTTCATGCCCAGTGGGATTCTAAACTATTTATCCCGATGTCTGCCTATTGTCCAACACTTTTTAGTGGCTCCCAGGCTTGTGCTAAATTCCTGAGAATCTCATATATATCACGCACGATACACATTTCAAACTTTCACCAGGAGGTGGAGAAAACCTTGGGAAAGAAATGATTACACCATGTTTCACGC
The DNA here is from genome assembly GCF_049243985.1 of Paroedura picta. Lineage (NCBI taxonomy): Eukaryota > Metazoa > Chordata > Lepidosauria > Squamata > Gekkonidae > Paroedura > Paroedura picta. Next base: position 74,271,651 of record NC_135370.1, on the reverse strand, counting down.
AAGCTGCAAGGCATATTGTCTGTGAGTTGTAGTTGGTGAATCTCCTGGGAAAGGAGCAGGTGGAGGGGGGAGCAAGTTGCTCAACTCAGGCAGCTTTTTTTTTGGGGGGGGGGTTTGAAAAGTTCTAAGTCTACCTGTCCCATCATCAGCTATCAGCTAGTACTAATAAATGGGAAAATGAGTTTGCTACATAGCAATGGAAGGATCTTAAGCCCTCAAGACTCAAATCTGACAAGAGTCCCAGAATTTCAAACACTTTTTAAAGTTTTAAACAAAATAAACAGTGCCATCTAGGAATGCTTTATACCAGGGGACTACAATTCCCATGAGCCCCTGCCAGCAAATGCATGTCCATGGACATCTGGAGGACCGCAGTTTGACTACCCCTGCTTTACACACACAGGGCAAAATAGTCACCCCACAAAAAAAGCCCAACATGGAAAAACTGAAATATACACTGGGCCAAGAAGGTACAGGGACACAACCATTTTACCCAAACACAGAAGTCATCATCTCCAATTGGCAAGACTGCTGGCTGCACTTGTCGAGACAAAAACTGAATCTGCCTTGTTCAAAACGTAGCCTTTCAGAAAAGCAATGCCTCCTTGCAATTAGGCTCTCAAATCCACAGCATTTCTTAGTCTCCAAGCCTGGGTAACACTTGTATGTAAGAGAACAAAATTTGAGTCCAATGGGACCTTTAAGACCAACAAAGATTTATTCAAGGTGTGAGCTTCTGTGTGCACGCTCACTTCCTCAGACAATGGAGAGCAATGTATGTTATACAATGTATGTCACGTATGTCCTGGCGGACAATGGATGTAGTAGGCTACTATCACATGAGATTAGAAACCTTTTGCATTTTGGCTTTTAGATTTCAATTCAATTCAAATGGAATGAATATACATGCCAGATTGTACATTTGATTTCTTAATGATTTTCTTTCCTACTTTAGCAACATTCAGATGTGAAAGAATGGATTTCAGGGACCATTAATATCTTGCACAGAACCTGTCCATAGTATCACCTTCCTTTACAGCAGCAACCTATGACAAAGGTAAGATTATCCTAGCCACACACCTTTAAAAAAAAAATCTGTGGGCACACGTGTGTATTTTTACCCAAAAGGAAATTTGTTCAAGTTATATTACTTGTTAGTCTTCTAAAGCCTAACTATATGAATAAAACAGCTGTAGAGGCAGAATAAGAGTGATCTTTCAGGGGCTGAAGTCTGTGACCAGTCTTGTCTCTGGCTACAACAAATGTGGAGAGCAGATCACCAGACCTTCCATTTGGAAACAGGAACTTCGGAAAAAACGAACAAAGAGTATCTGAACATGCATAGAGTGTATTTTCTTCAGCGCCTAGCAAACATAATAAGATCGTATACCTCCACAGGGTTAAAGGGGCCGGAAGAGGGGAATCCCCCTTGGTCGAGATGACCCCCAGCCAAGGCCGCCCGGCTATCCCGGCGCAGAGCAGCTGGCTTGGCGCAACCCGCAGCAGGGGCCTGAAGGGAGGATCCCGCCAGCGCCCCTGCAGTGAGCTCGGCCTCCCGAGGGAGCGATAAGCACCGCAGGAGTTACTGCCGCCTGACACTTTAATGGGGCGGCGTCCTAGCCGGCATTAATATTGTGAGGCCTGCAATTCCCCAGAGGCCTTTTGAGGGGGAAGCAACACAACGCCAGGAAAATCAAATAAATAAATCTCGCCTAAACGCCGGCGAGACCGCAGGAGCGCGCCGGGCACTCACCTGATTTCCCCGGTGAGCCAGCACCGGCAATCAGCGCCTTGCTAAAGCGGAGCCGGCGGGGTGATTTATCCCCGCTCGGAAGCTCCGATCGGGATGGCCGGGTGATGCATGGAGCGGGAGCCGGAGCGGAAGGGGAAGCAGCTCAGGAGGCCACCGCTCAATCCCAAATTAATTTGAATATTTTGTCCCATCAAATCTATTTAGTGCCGCGTGTGGCCCACGTCCAAGGAAGATTGATGACTGCTCCGGCCCGGGGGCTTTGATTGCACCTGGCGCGCGGCCCGCTTGGCGCGGGGCCCCAGGCAAGGCCGACCCCCCAGGGAAGAGGAAGGGGGAGGCCGGCAGGAGGGAAGCCCCACGAGCGAGCGAGCGGCGGCTCGGGCCGCGCGGCCAGAAGCAGGAAGAAAGGTCCGCCTGACCCCTCCTGGCTCCCACCCGCAGGGAAACTCCGTAGTCACCACGATTCCTCGGCGGGGTGGTCGTTTAGGAATAAGGTAAAGGTAAAGGTATCCCCTGTGCAAGCACCGAGTCATGTCTGACCCTTGGGGTGACGCCCTCTAGCGTTTTCATGGCAGACTCAATACAGGGTGGTTTGCCAGTGCCTTCCCCAGTCATTACCATTTACCCCCCAGCAAGCTGGGTACTCATTTTACCGACCTCAGAAGGATGGAAGGCTGAGTCAACCTTGAGCCGGCTGCTGGGATTGAACTCCCAGCCTCATGGGCAAAGCTGTCAGACGGCTGCCTTACCACTCTGCGCCACAAGAGGCTCTTCGTTTAGGAATAGTGCGGGCCATTTTCGCGCAAAGACGTGTGTAAGGACGGGAGCCCAGGCAGGCAGAGGACGCCACGGACTGGCCTCAGCTGGGAAGGGAAGGCCAGGGATGCGTAGACAGGGCTAGTCCTTGCCGCACGCTGAGCCAGGCGCTTCTCGGCTGGGTCACATAAGGGGGCCTTGTCACTTGTGCCCTTTCTTTGACACTTTTACAGGCAGAGTCAGCCGGGGTGGCTACACAAAAATGCAAAAGGAAGGCCTGGGATTGTCCTAGAATTAACAACAGATAGCCAGGCTAAGAGATCAGTTCCCCTGAAGAAAACGGAGGCTTCCAAGAGGACACTCTTTCTCACCCCCCCCCCCTAAACTCGCGCTCGAAGCTCCACTCTTTCCACTTCCCGACATCTCCTGGAATTCCAAAGCTGGTGTTGGCAACCCTGTTCTGATCTGAGGGGAAATCCCCTGTTAAACTGCAGGCTGAACTGACACAGGGGAGGGATTTCAGGGCACAGTGACGTGTTCAGCGGTGCCACAGAGACCCTGCGATGCAGAAGTAAATCTCACCAACCAAAGGTTTTCCTTCTCTGCAAGTTTTGTTTTAACCCTAATTTCCTCACATGTATACTTTCCCTTATGTTAAGATATATGTTATTTTTTTAATTTCTTAATTACGCTTTACCAGTTACATGGAAATATTATTTTTCCTTGCCATGGAAAAATAAAGATGGCACCCCATATTAAAGGAAGATGGTTTTGGGGTGGAGGAAGCCATGGATGACACCAGCAGGGATTCTAGACCAGAAAACAGACGTTGTACTTCTGGGGACAGAACAGGATCTGATTTACATAAGCATGGCTCTTCCAAGACTAGATGTCTGTCTGGCCAAACCATTCCATTGGTTAAAACATTCTACAACAGATTCAGGTGCCAGTTTAGCATATTCCTGTTAAATGCTGTGAAGTTACACTGGGCTTTTGGTGACCCCCAACAAGGGGCTACTGAGGCAGAGGAGAAGCGGAGATGGTCGGCTGCTGCAATCCTCTGCAGCAGGGATAGTCAAACTGCAGCCCTCCAGATGTCCATGGACTACCATTCCCATGAGCCCCTGCCAGCAATTGCTGGCAGGGGGCTCATGGGAATGGTAGTCCATGGGCATCTGGAGGGCTGCAGTTTGACTACCCCTGCTCTGCAGTCTTCTTTTGTGGTCTCCCACCCAAGCACTGACCATACTTAGCTTGCAGGCTCTGATGGGACTGGGCTTTTTCATATAGTTGCACATCCCTCACATTCGTTTTGGAATAACCCCAAAAAAGTTTTTTAAATCCCAAATTTAAAAACTCACTGTGACTAGGTTGTGTGCAGCAGCCCCCTGGGAGTATCCTGGCAAATGCCATTTCACAATGCAAAGGATACCAGAGGTGGGCCTTGGTGTGTGCATACTTGCACGCACACACACACACACATGGGAAAGCCCTTCTCGCCTCCTCCCACCTACAGGCAACTGCCACATTTATCACCAGGTGTCGGGTGTTCACAGAGCCGAGAATTTCCCGTCACAACTAATTCCTTGAGTCTCACACTCCACAGGCTCTGCAGTGTTTGTGTAATTATAAGCAGAGAACTTGTTAACCCTTCAGCTGCCCTAAGGGAAGAGAATGCCACAGGCAGTGAAACCTCCAAAGAATGGCCATCTTTATAACCAAGAAGAGAATGAGTAGTCACATCCTGTCTCTCCAGGACCCTCGTCTCGGATTCTGTGGCAATGAGTATTCAGACAAGAGCTGGTTCAGCCTAGTGCAGCTATGTCTCTTCAGGGTTTGGGTTGCAAGGTATTTTAAAAAACCTTCTTGCAGGGTAGTGAATATGGCTCTACTTGGAAGCATGGAAATATCACACATTTATAAAGATATTAATCTTGATAAAGGAAGGATTAAAGTGTGTTAAAGATTATGTAATCCTCATTAATGATGGTACAGTTCCAAACTCATAGATGTATCAGGCAGACATTTAGGGACAAATCTTAAATTTCAGATCCCCATCTTATAATGCTCCAGTAAGAATTTTCCGTGGCATATTCAGACCGCTAGTTCCCAATGACATTTTCCAGCAGGGACAATTTTCTGATATTGAACTTCGATCTAGGCAGCTGCAACAGAATCCCATTAATATACAAATTAATAATGTATAAATTAATAAAACTGTTATGTATTGCTTCTTGCGACTACATTTAAACGATTTTTGAGAATGCGCCCTCCAGCACAGAGTAGAGTTTCTAATCCATTAGTGAACTCTGAGAACAGCACAAGACGATGGTGTTCAATCTGGGGCAATCAATCCTGAGAAAGAAAGACAGTGAGATTCAGAATGTGCACAAACACCTGTGCCCTCCACATTTCCTTAGCATTCACCACCTTTCTAATTATGGCTTCTCACCCTTATTTGCAAGATGTCGATCCCCCCCCCTTGTAGTTTAAAGCAAGTTTTTTTTAAATTCAAACTTGTAGAATATACAGGGTCTGTGTTTACATCACAGCCCCCCACAGAGTCATCAGTAGGTTTAGACTGGAGCCAGTGCATAGGAGCGCACTGTGAAATTGCCTCCAAGATGGCAACTCAACCTGCACATGGTCATTTACTTTTTTTTTTTTAATTCAGCTTGTATACCACCCATCTCCACAAATGGGCTCAGGGCGATTCACAACAATAAGATAAAGCAATCAATAAAACAAAACAGCATAAAATACTAGAATTAACAATTAACTCTCAGCAACTAACAAAGCCCCCAGCCATCTTCCATCTGCCTTGCAGAGTTGATAATATGTGCCAGCAGAGCAAGGAGAGAAGGGAAACAGAGAGGAGGAAAGGCCATATGGTGTTAATCTGCCCTAGCTCCTACCTTAGGAAAAATCTGTTTTATAGGCCCTGTGGAACTGTGATAGCTTCATCAAGGCCCTGATCTCAGACGGCAGTCCATTCCACCAGGCCAAAAAGATCCTGGCTGCAGAGGTCACATCGGTTTCCCCCTTGCCAACTTGGGGGGGGGGGGGAGGGAAGGAGTGGCTCAACAACTGGGCTAGACACTTTCGTCTCAGGCATTATTTGCTCAAGCCATGTTCTCTTCCACAGATGCAAACAGCTGTTTTGTGAATCTGCATGATGAGCAGTTCTCTCCCAAAGACTTTAATGACCTGTCTCTGCCATGAAATCAAATGAATGAAAAAATTAGTGACTGTACTGGGGGTACTGCAGGTGACCTGCTCGCAAGGCAAGGCAAATGGCAGTCTGCAGAGCAAAGTGTCCAACTCCCCATCCAAACCATCACCACCACAGTCTCCATCCACATAGCTGCATGACTGAGCAGACCTCCCTAAACTGAATCTGCTGGGTCCAACTGAAGTCATCCCAGCCATTATCACCAGCACGGTTTGATTCCCCACTCCTCCACATACAGCCAGCTGGGTGACCTTGGGCCAGTCATAGTTCTCTTAGGGATGTTCTCACAGGGGAGTTCTGTTAGAACTCTCTCAGCCCCACCTACCTCACAGGGGAGAAGAAGGAAAGGTTTGTAAGCCACTTTGCAACTCCTTCAGGTAGTGAAAAGCAGGATAAAAAACAGTTCTTTTTCTTCTTCTCTCAACCAGTGGCATTCCCAGTCTAGAGGGAAGTGTGTGCGCACATTTCATCCTAAACAGAGTTACACGTTACTAAGCCCATTGGGGTCCATGGGATTACAGGGATACAATTCTGCTGAGAGTGGTGCTGCCAGAAGCTAAGGAAGTATATGCCTGGGTTTGCAAGTTCTTGGTTCATACCCTTTTCTCTCCCCCCACCCCCACTTTTCATTGTTCTATACACTCCCTATGCTGTCTTAATGATTGGGGAGAGAATATAGCAGAACTGCTCGTGTCCCCATAGCAAGACACAGGGGCTTTTCGCACACCTTCAAAATCGCACAATGGTTGCCAATTGAAAACGCTACTGATTTGCCATTATGCACAACATCGTTGACAATCTGCCACACACTTGAAACCGATCCGCAAAAAGCGCTTCCTTGTAGCGCTTTCAGGGAAATCCCCAAAAGTGGATTCACCCTCCGGAAAGCGCTACACTCCTGCAACCAATCTGCAACACTAGCGGGAAAGTTCTGTGCGTTACCATTGTTGTGGTTTCTACAAAGTCCCTCCCCCTGGCTCTCTCCTCTGATCTTCCGGCGAAGCGATCGCCATTTTTTTTTCTCCGAGCGAGCGAAGTTCAACCCACCAGCAAGCCTGTTTAGAGGCTTCCCCGGCTTCAGTTCCTCCCCAGAGCTGTTTATTCACTAAGCACAAACAACAGACAAGCCCGTTTGCTGATGTATTTTCCCTTTATTTTTTACACTGTTTTCGGCCGAAAATCGGGCCCGTGAGGGGGGGGGATTTTTTTTTCACTTGGGGGGAGCGTGGCAACGATGAAACGACAGCTCAAACACACCTGCCAGCTGATGGGTCTCTCTGTTGCAACGAATCAACACATATTCGTTGCAATGGGTGTATTTTTTTTTTAACCTTTCTTAAAGGGAAAGGGGCTGTTTGGGAGCATGCTAACGGCTGCCCATTGGCTGCTTGACGGTCAGGGGCGGGACGAGCTTGGCAATAGCACTTCCTGTCTAGCGATTTTTGCTGAGACCGGAAGCTTGTGGGAAACGATAGAAACGCAACTGGATTCCACTACAAAGTCAGGTATGCATAATGACGAATTGCACTATTTTAAATGGCGATTTTTCGTTCAGCAAACAATTTGCTACAAGGATCCCAGTGCGGAAAGCCCCACAGTCAAGTCTCCATAACAATGGACACATCAGTCTGATTTAACGGAACATCCACCATGTATAAAATGGCCACTAAACAGGGTCAAAAGGTTCTGGAAATTAAAGGATAACAGACATTAAAAGTGGAAAGGTGGGGAGGGTAAAAATTTTTGGCATTGTGGAAGAACAAAGGTGTTGAAATTCTAAGCAAGGCTTGCCTGGCATTAGGCAGGACAAAGCATTGGATTTGGAGATGCCTTCAAAAGGAAACAAATTTGTTTCTGGGGAAGGACAGGGTATAAATGTAGTTGAGGATGCGGAGAGCAATGAGTAGATTACGCCATCGCTATTGCCATTACTGTAAATTATCGGATTTTATTGTCATTTTATGGTTTTAGGGGACGGGGTTATATAAGCCGCCTCGAGCCTTCGGGGGGAGGCGGGGTATAAATATAAATATAATAATAATAATAATAAAAATAAATATTTGACGCTATGGGGGATACTGTTTGACTTTTCAGATGTAATGTATCTCTGAGTCCTCGGTTTGAGAAAATTAATTTTGTTTTACTTTGTTGTTTTTATGTTTTTGTATATGTATTTTAGCCCAAGCTTTGCCTATAATCATTATAATTGTTAATTGCATTTATGTTTTGCCTCTCTTACATGTATACAAGAGGTTCCCATCTAGGCACCTCACAAATCCACATCTGCCTAGCATCAGCAGGGTTACTGCATCATGTGCTTTCCAACAGTGCCCTGGGATCATGAGTGAGCTTTTCTGCCATCCTGCAGTTTTGTGAGCTGTGGGCTGTGGCAAGGGTTGGTGATATGGAGTGCACAATTTAGAATAAGTTTGACAATGGGACCTTTCAAGAAATATGACCCGGGAAGATTTTGACCTTCAGAGGGCCCTGGCGAGAAAGTCCTGAGATACAAAGGGCCATACATTTGTTCTAGGTAACAACTAGAGGATTCTGCCCATCCCTTATTTTCGGCATCAGACCTTTAGCGAAGATGGAGCCTGCAAGGCAGCATGCAAGCCAGGTGGTTTTCTTTGCCTGCCCTGGAACCATTTGACATCAGTAGATGCCTCTGATGAAGGCAGCTTTCCCTACACTGGATGACAAGAGCTCAAAGGAGCAGAGAGGAACATGAGGACTGACAGAACTTCCTAGAGGCTTTCTTCTAACCCCAGTGCTGCAACAGGAATAAGTTTAATTGCTGATTTAATTGTAAATCTCCTAGACACCCTGCCTCTCATAAGTCAGGCATTCTGTAGGGACACAATGCAACCCTTTCCATTCCACAATTCCCAGTCATACCATTGCAAGGCTTTTGCTAGGTTGTTCCCATACGTGGAAGCATGAGCCAGAAATACAGTTGCCAATCTCCAGGTTGTACCTGATTACAACTGATTTCCAGCCAATCAAGATTGGCTCTCCTGGAGAAATTTGCTGCTTTGGAGGATGGACTGTATGCCGTTATACCCCACAGAGATCCATCCCCTCTCCAAGCCAGACTGGCCAGGGATTTTGCTTTTGGGGGGGGGGCATCATCTGGGCATGGAATTGGGGTCACTGTGGGAGGGGGCAGGGACTTGTGAATTTCCTGCATTGTGCAGGGGGTTGGACTAGATGATCCTGGAGATCCCTTCCAACTCTGATTCTATAATTCTAAGAACATGCCCTGAATCTCAAAGGGGGCTGAGCAGGTAATAGTTTGGAAAACTGATGGGGTCTGCAGCTTCCAAAGACACAGTACCTTCTGCAGACACAAAAGGGATAGTGGCTAGTGGGAATTAGCTAAAGAGGGTTGGAACAGGCTTACTGTAACCTTGAGGTCACGGGCTCTACAGTGATACCAACCCACTTAACTAAATGTGGGAGAAGAGGCAGCAGGCCACTGACTGAGTTCCTTCTCTCCAGAAGTGCTGAATGCCTCTCTGCTCAGCTAGGAGATACTGAAGCTGGCCTGGGGACATAGCTTTTCAGAGCACAGAAGGAACCACTTGCCATGTATATGGGTTGGGGGTTACTGGTCACAGTGGTAGCCCACTCTTCTTCTGACGAACTCAAGGTGGCGTATTTGGCACTTACCCCCATTTTATCCTCACAAGGGAGTCTCTGTGGTAGGCCAGGCTGGGATTGTGCAACTGGGTCAACTTTATGGCTGAGAAGGAAGTTGTACGCAGTTCTACTGCCAGTCTGATATTGTCCCCATATTGGCTCTCAAAACACAGGGAAGCCTCCAGAAATAGAGGGGTGGTTCTTCCCTGGGATATACTGGATTTGGAGTGGAGTCATATCTCATTTTAAAAGTTCAGACTGGATTATTTAATATGAGAAGTAAACGTAATGGTATTAACATATCAGTTTTTTTCTATGGTTTCAATGGGAAACACATGTCTGGATATATTCTGGATAATAGTGCCTGCTCCCTCATGAAAATGAAATCCTCAGGTTTTAGTTTTCTTACCCAAGGGAATCCCCTCACAAATATTGGGAGATAGGAGAAAGTGGCATTGTTCCAAAGGCAATAAAATTCAACTCACAGTGTTGGCATTGGGAAGCATGAACTGGTATATAAGTACCCAGGAGCCTGAACTGGTGTGTATGGGCTGTGTTGTAATTTTTCCCCAATGGAGCATGAAGGCAAAGAGAATGAAACTCTGTCATCTCCACCAGTTTACTTCACCTTGCCTTTCTCTATTTCTTCCAGCATTTTTCTCTCAGCCAAGGTGATTTCTTCTAGTATTGTAGCCTGGGCAGGATTTAGCTCCTCTGACCCATGCATTCTTGTTTCCCCACCCTCTGTTTTCTGTACACATGAACAGGAGATTGCTTGTATTTCCCCTCTTACCAGGGCTAATAGCATTTTGGAGGGTGATGGATTTGGAATTGGAGTGGTTGCTTCATTCTAAATGAATTTACGCCCAGAAATGTGTTTCTTATTGAAGCCACTGCTTCTACTTTTGTACAAATATATACAAATTAATCAATAAACTAAATATTTCCCCAAGTCTGATTGTGAAGTAGGTAAGCTGTCTGTTATGGGGTGGGGGACATAGCATCAACCTTTATTCTGATCCAGTCTTGGCAGCGATTCCTGCCTGTTGCTCTGGACAAGCTCATTGCAGGGCATGCGAACTGGCTGGTATTGCTACACGTCCCAGCTGGGTAATTATAACCTCTGTGCCTGTATCCCCATCTGCCCTGCCTGTCTGCCATCAGATACAAGTGCAGCACTTCCCGTCCACCTAGCCAAGCACAAGTACATCCACAGGTGACTGAGTAGCTCTGAGTAGCATCAGAAAGCCTTCCCCAAGCCAGAGATATAGAGCAATAATCAGCAGAAAATGGAAATGCTGACCGCAAAAATGCCAACAGGATACTTCTTCAGAAACTCTTCCAGTCAGTCAGAGTCTTTGGTCACAAATCTTTATTGCTGCAGAGTCATTCTTTTCTCTTGCTGCTCACCGTTCCTCCTTCCTGTTCAATTAAACCCAATAACAAGGTATCATATAACCATCGGATCTGATGTCTTGTAATGGCTCCCAAAACTGGAACTAATTTTGTTTGAATTAGGAATGGATATTCTAAATGGGAGTGGTTTGGGTCGGATATTCATTACTCAATTTCTGGCTGCATAGCCCTACTTGATGCTTTGGGGGCTAGAGAGAACATACACACCAGAACCAAAAAGTGTCTCAGAAGGGAGAATCATGAGGCTCACAGCAGGGCCTGGGATGTGATGCTGTTGGCCAGCAATTTGGTATGCATACATGCCCTTCCTTCAAATGGACTGCACATGCATGTGCCTCCTTCAAATGGACTGACAGGGAAATGGTATGCCCCAGTGTACACGCAGAGTTTCTTTGCCTGACAGCCCTGCCAGGTCTAGTTCAGCCGCTCCCTGTGGATGAGGCTGGCTTCCATTAAATCAATCTCGGAGATGGGTTCCAGGAGGTCCTTCTGTGTCCCGCTAGGAGCAAACGTCAGCTTGCGTTAGCATTCAGTGGTGACTTCTCCCATAGTGGGGAGCACCAGGTCGGGCCTGACATCTCTATCATGCTGCCAGCTTGACAAGCATTCTGATCAGAAGGGAAAGGTGACAAACCCTCAGGGAGATGCGGGCAGAGTTCTTCCAGACTCTTGGTGCTCCCAGGCACCAATTTCATCCCTGGAGAAACCATCAACAAAAGGGACGCTGCGCTGGCTGATGAACTGGAATCGGCCTTGTCTTCAGAGTATCTGTATGCATCATAAAGCTTGTGGCAGGTTTGCGAGGGATGAGGAGAGGGGGAGGGGAATGTCAGGAAACACACACACACACACACATCAACAGCCCCAAAACTTATCATCTGTAGCAGCTGAGCCTTTGGTATCACCAAATGTTTTTGGAGGAGAAGATCCATAACCCCAATCATGCCCCACATTACTAAAACAAGCACACTCCATCAGAGATCATACGGAAAAAGCCATCCAAACACCACCGTAAAATTGGCTTAAAATAGGTACTATTCCCTCCAATCACACACCTTGCTATTACTCATCAGAACAAAACAACACCGGGCTACGTTCTATGTTATCATGACAGATCCTGAAATAAATCTTGCCTTCATCCCGCCACTCCACACACACACGCCAAAATGGAATATTACGTCTGAACTGGATATTCAAAGTCAGTGCCCCACAGAGCAGGACCTAGCTTTTTGAAACAAAACAAGACCTTGTCAGAAAATTCAGCACAAAAACTGCTCTTGCTCCTGCACTGAAACAATTACCTACACCCCAGACAATAAACTTAAATTACAAGAAACCTACATTTGTAAGCTCTACACAAGCTGAGTTCCTGATACAATATCTCAGTTGCAACTGTGTGGGTGAAACCAAACAACCCTCGAGAACATAAACAAGAACAGCCCACGGCTTGTGTGCAAACACATTCCCCTCCAGTATTCATATTGTTTCATTCCCTGTCCAGAAAGGAAACAAGTATAAATACTTCTAAGTAATAGGTTTGAGAATTTAAATTCCTAACCCTGCTGGATTCCACAAGCAATGGGCTGAAATCCGTCTTCCACTTATTGAACCATTGTTTCTCCACCTCCGCCAATCCCCATTTCAGCCCACCAGTGCCCACTTACAATGGATTTTAAAGCCAGTATATTCAGTCCAGAAGAGACATATCTTGCCCTCAATTGCCTGTATCCCTCTGCCATTATAGCTGTATACGTGAGTTCATTGCCTGCAAGACTGGATGAGTTGTGGTACTGAACGTGGTGGGTACAGCTTGCACTAAGTACAGCTCACACTATGTGATTGCATCATGCAGTGCTACAAGAAACCCTTGTACACTTGTACAGTGCACATGTAACATCTGCATCAAGCCTTTGAACAAGGCATAAATGCATACATCATGAAGGCTGTGCACCTCCTTGTGTACCTGCTGTGTATGTGCATATGTACCTGTGTGCACCAGACTTGCTTTTATGAACAGGATAGGTAGCTGCGTTTAGTGTTCTTGGGAACCCATTCCCTTTCCCTGCATGGAACTCATTGCTACCTCAGATATTCCTTAACTGGCATGCGCCAGCATTTCTGTAGAAGCAGTCGAGAGTCCAATTAAAGGCCCATTGTTGGGATTAATAGCTATGCCAGGCTCCCACACCACCCCCTCCCTGGGCACAATAGAGGAGCGTGAGCGAAGGCTATTGAGGGACGTTCAAGCGTGGAGAGCTACTTGAATTCTGTATGGATGCACAAGTGCTTTTCATACCCATCCTAAGCTTCAGGCCAGCCCCCAAATCTTGCCCCAGGCATCTGCCACATCCAGGCAGTGAGCCTCAGGTCAGCATTGTGAGGGTGAAACTATGGGATGGACCATTGGCCCAGGGCAATGCACGCCCAAGCAGAGACTTCCACAAGTTCGTCAGGGTGTTTGATGTGTCCTTTGACATGCCCCTAAAGGACTGACCCTTTGATCTTCTTAGTCAAGGGACATTTGAACTATATTAAGCTTTTGACCCTTGCCACATGAAAATATTCATTTCTATACTCAGATAGTAGCAGATGGAGACATCTCATCGGAAGGTGCTGGGTCCGACCTTTAAAACCATGAACAGCTGGGTCCAAAGTCCCAGAAGGATCATCTTAAACCAACATTCCTTCTCATGCTGCAAGATCCAAAGGAGCTTTAATGCAGAAATCCACACTGCCTCAGATTCACTGAGCAGGCCTATGTGGGTGTGTGCACAGCCCTTCTGGGGACAGATCCTTAATTCTGGAACACCCTTCCCCAAGAGCTTGACCACACCCCCATTCCATAGGATTCTATGCTTTCATTGAGTGTTATCTGTCCTGATCAGTGCAGTCTGGATTTTGTTCCTGTTTGCAATAATAATCTGCATTTTGTTTAAATTTGCAAACTGCTTTAAACTTGTTTTCCTCCTAGAAAAGCAGCATACAAACCATATAAATATAAAAGCACAAGAAATTGGTGTTTGTCAGTTTTGAAACACAAGACCAAAGTGATGCTTTCCAGTGGGGAACTAGAGAGTTATTTTGCTTTTTATATTTTGCTTTAAAAAATTAAAAGGAAGGAAGCAAGAATCCAAACTATTAGGATATTTCATTAATAGAACAGAATTTGCCCAATCATAGAAGTGTGATACTGAGTGCAGCGAATAAATCTTCCAAGAAGTATTTTGCAAAAAGGAATAAACTTACATTTATTCAAGTAGATCCAGGTCACATTCAGGTTGCAGTCAACAGAAGAGAAAGAAGCCTAATCCAGAGTACTTTTCCTGTCACAAATGGCCAGCTTCTCTGGCATCCTGTGTGTGGAAGCATGAGGGCATTGAAATGTGTCTCCATAGAAGGCCAGGTGCTGAGAGAGAGGGCAGCTCCCAGCGTAAGACAAAGAGAGCATGGAGACACACAGGAGTGATGTAGCGTCCCCCAATGTCCAGGCATGCTGAGTCACTCACTCCAACACAAACCCATGAGCAGCTTAGATGCCGTTAGAGCTGATCACATCAGAGAAACTGTATGTTAATTTAGGGATGTGGGAGAAAACATATCAACAAATATGCAGAATTCCCTGGTAGGACTCAGCATGGGTGCATCACACACACATTCCCAGTAAATGTCAACTTTTTACCAGTTCCAGGTCCTGTGCTTTTAACGGCCACCCAATCCCTAAATATTGACAGGTGATGATGTTTTATCTCCAGGCCTTGCAATGCATTGCCTGCTGATTTTTACAGCTTCTGTTAAAGGCATTGGATCCCCCCCCCCCCTTTCAGCTGGTTAGCAGCCCTTCCAGTAAATTGCCCTGGGGGAAGTGTTGTGTTGTCCACTCATTTGCTTAAATTTACACCCATTTGAGAAGTGCCCATTGCTTAAAGGCTGATCTGCATAAACTGTGCAGCTGAGTCTTATGTACAAAAGTGAGGGCTGGAAATTAGATTGGTCTGAAAATTGCCAGGCGGCATCCCTCATTCCAAGGCCTTCTTGGTGAGGTTGGAAACAGAGAAGCAGCTGGGGATGGTCCTATCTATTACAGTTCACATGCCCACACAATTTATTTTGGGAACTGGGGAAATCACATCCACCCTTCAAATCATGCACTTTGCCAAGTTCCTCCCTTTGCTTTTCTTCAGGCCCCCTGGGGAGAAGATGCTGACGCCACCACCCTGCATGGGGGAATTGAATGCTTGATGCTTTTGTGGAAGATGCTGGCTCAGCATTCTCCTCCCTGCTGCAGCCAGGAGATGGGGGGGAGACGCCAGCGGTGGGGGCATATGGCCCCTATGGAGCTATCTTTTCCAGATGGCAAGGACCGTTAGCATGGTTCCCGCACACTCAGAGTCATAAACTTTATGGGGCTCATCAGTTAGGGTAATGGGAGCTGTTAAAGTCGCGCAGTTTAAGCAAACTCTCCTTACTGGAGCCCGAGGAGCCAGGACAGGCGCACTTTTGCACAAACAAGCTGGTTTCTCCGCTTGGTGACATGGCCAAAATCATTTGCTCCTCTGTTCAGTTGTGGGGCACCAGCTCATCTCCAGGGAAGGCACCAGTTGTGTGATCCTCACAGAAGGCATTACAAAATCCACACAATGGCTTTCAGTTTGACCAACCAAATTGATGCAAAATGTTATGCAGCCTTTTGAACTAACTAGGCCTTTTGAACTAACCTGTTCAACAGGCTAGAGGTTAAAAAGCTGATTCTCCAGGCCATGCTACTAAAGGTCTGATCTTGCAGGTATCATCTGAGGGGTGCAAGCAGGCAGTGAATGTAACTTTATTGCTGGTGTCTACAGTTTAGCAGCCTCTGTTGGCACTACCTGTCTGTGCCAATTGTGGTACCTGTAATTTGCAATTGAAGTCTACTGAAATCATATTTTTATTTTAGGATTAAGGCAGCTTCCTTGAAGTACAGGCAACTGAGGTATCCATCAATAATAATACAAAACAACAGAGACCAAAAATACATCCAATAAACCAGCAAAAAAAGATATTAGAAGAAGCTGTCACTAGTAATTTCCTCGTGATTGTACCTCTGAGTAAACAGGATGACATTCACCTGAAGACCCCAAAATGGTAATATAGATATGCAAACTCAGGGCTTGTTGTTGTTTTTGTTGTTAGAGTTTAAATGTGCAAAGGAGTAGAGCACTGGATGCTTAAAGAGTAAATAGTTTTAGTGAATTGAAACAACTTTGGACAGAGAGTTTCTTAGCAGTCTAACTGGCTAGCTGTTCTTCATCTGAAGGCAAATAGTCAGAAGCGGCCGCTCGCGCCTGAAGCAGCCAGCGCATCAACACCCGCGCCTCCCCTCACCAGTGCCTCCCCTGACCAGGCGCTGGCCGCTTCGGGTGCAAGTGGCCGCTTCAGAAGCCCAACCCTAGGCAGAAATTATTATTATTATTATTAATTATTATTATATTTATATTTATACCCCGCCTCCCCCCGAAGGCTCGAGGCGGCTTACATAAACCCGTCCCCTAAAACCATAAAATGACAATAAAAACCAATGATTTACAATAATTGTAACAGCGATGGCGTAGCCTACTCATTTGCTCTCCGCATCCTCATCTACGGTGGGGGGTGACGCTCTCTACCACCAGTTTGTGAGGGGGGGGCTGATCTTCTTTCCGCCCGGCCTCAGTTATAAGCCTGGCGGAAGAGCTCCGTCTTACAGGCCCTGCGGAATGCTGGTAATTCCCGCAGGGCCCTCAGCTCTTCCGGGAGCTCATTCCACCAGGTTGGGGCCAGGACCGAAAAGGCCCTGGCCCTAGTCGAGGCCAGGCGGGCTTCCTTGGGGCCGGGAACGACCAGTAGGTTAGCCCCCGCAGAGCGTAAAGCCCTGCGGGGGATATAGGGCAAAAGGCGGTCCCTCATATATGCTGGGCCTAGACCACGGATGGCCTTGAAGGTCAAAACCAAAACCTTGAACCTGATCCGGAAGGTGACCGGTAACCAATGCAGCTGCCTCAGAACTGGCTGGATGTGAGCCCTCCATGGTGTAGCTGTGAGGACTCTAGCAGCCGCATTTTGGACGAGTTGCAGTTTCCGGAACAAGCCCAGAGGCAGGCCAGTGTAGAGCGAGTTACAGAAATCTAGTCTAGAGGTGACCGTCGCATGGATCACTGTGGCCAGGTGTTCAGAGGACAGATAGGGCGCTAGTAGCCGAGCCTGGCGAAGATGGAAAAATGCCCGGCTAGCTACCTGTTTAACCTGTGCCTCGAGTGTTAGTGAGGCATTGATGGTCACCCCTAAATTCCTGGCCTGAGATGCGATATTAAGTTGCGTCCCGGCCAGAAAGGGTAAGCGCGCTTCCTGATCTGCCCCCCTACGGCCCAACCACAGAACCTCCGTCTTGGAGGGGTTGAGTTTCAGGCGACTCTGCTCGAGCCATCCAGCTACGGCTTCCAAACATCTGGCAAATGGATCTGGGGGGGAGTCCGGGTGGCCATCCATGAGGAGAAAGAGCTGGGTGTCATCAGCGTACTGGTGGCAACCCAGCCCATAGCTCCGTACCAGTTGAGCCAGAGGGTGCATAAAGATGTTAAATAATGTAGGAGAGAGCACCGAGCCCTGTGGGACCCCACAAGGGAGCCGGTAAGGGCCCGATACTTCCTCTCCCACGGCTACCCTCTGTGTCCGGTTTTGGAGGAAGGAGCGTATCCAGCGTAACGCTGTACCCCTTATCCCCGTACCGGCAAGGCGGCTCGCTAGCAGCTCGTGATCGACCACGTCAAACGCGGCCGACAGATCTAAAAGAACTAGCACAGCAGAGCCACCTCGGTCAAGCTGGCGACGAAGGTCATCCAACAAGGAGACCAACACAGTCTCCACCCCATGACCAGGGCGGAAGCCAGACTGGTATGGATCGAGTCCCCAATTGAGCCAATCAGGACACAGGAGGAGATTACTTGAAAAAACCAAGAAGTTCCTGAACTAAATATCCCAATTACACATCTCCTCCGATGCCCCCTGTGGTATATTCTTCATATATGCTGTTGAATGATGCACATACTACAGATCCTGCATACATATACGTAAAGGTATCCCCTGTGCCAGCACCGAGTCATGTCTGACCCTTGGGGTGATGCCCTCTAGCACAGTGGTCCACAACCTTTTTAAGGCTGCTGACCGGTGCGGGGGAGGGCGATCAGCCACATGCGCGAAACTGCCATGCATGCTTGTTTGCGGCTGTGTATGGCGCAAACGCGCATGCGTGGCACTGCCGCGCGTGCGCGCATGCACACATGCGCTGGCAGCAACTCTTCCCTCTCCCCCCCCCCCCGCAAAAAGAAGCTTGCTGGACCGCAAGCTAATTGGCCGCTTTGGTGGCTGATTTGCTTGCGTCCTGGGAAGTTTCTGACTGCAGGGGGGGGCGGGGAGAGAGAGCCGCGGCCCGGGGCCAGGGCCTTCGCGGCCTGGCACCGGGCTGCGGCCTGGTGGTTGGGGACCACTGCTCTAGGGTTTTCTGGGCAGACTCAATATGGGGTGGTTTGCCATTCCCTTCCCCAGTCATTACCGTTTTACCCCCCAGCAATCTGGCTACTCATTTTACTGACCTCGGAAGGATGGAAGGCTGCGTCAACCTTGACCCGGCTGCTGGGATTGAACTCCCAGCCTCACGGTCAGAGCTTCAGACAGCTGCCTTACCACCCTGTGCCACAAGAGGCTCATATATACATATACATATACATATACATATACATATACATATACATATACATATACATATACATATACATATACATATACATATACATATACATATACATACACATACACATACACATACACATACACATACACATACACATACAAAAAGGTAAA
The DNA here is from genome assembly GCF_049243985.1 of Paroedura picta. Lineage (NCBI taxonomy): Eukaryota > Metazoa > Chordata > Lepidosauria > Squamata > Gekkonidae > Paroedura > Paroedura picta. Next base: position 74,252,980 of record NC_135370.1, on the reverse strand, counting down.
GGTATCCCCTGTGCAAGCCCTGACCCTTGGGGTGTCACCCTCTAGCATTTTCATGGCAGACTCGAACTCCCAGCTCATGGGCAGAGCTTTCAGGCTCCATGTCTGCTGCCTTACCACTCTGCGCCACAAGAGGCTCTTTATACATATACATATACATATACATATACATATACATATACATATACATATACATATACATATACATATACATATACATGCACATGCACATGCACATGCACATGCACATGCACATGCACATGCACATGCACATGCACATGCACATGCACATATAAAAAGGTAAAGGTATCCCCTGTGCAAGCCCTGACCCTTGGGGTGTCGCCCTCTAGCATTTTCATGGCAGACTCGAACTCCCAGCTCATGGGCAGAGCTTTCAGGCTCCATGTCTGCTGCCTTACCACTCTGCGCCACAAGAGGCTCTTACATAGAAGAAGAAGAAGAAGAGTTGGTTCTTATATGCCGCTTTTCCCTACCCGAAGGAGGCTCAAAGCGGCTTACAGTCGCCTTCCCATTCCTCCCCCCACAACAGACACCCCGTGGGGTGGGTGAGGCTGAGAGAGCGCTGATATCACTGCCTGGTCAGAACAGTTTTATCAGTGCCGTGGCGAGCCCAAGGTCACCCAGCTGGTTGCATGTGGGGGAGCGCAGAAACGAACCTGGCATGCCAGATTACAAGTCCGCACTCCTAACCACTACACCAAACATATACATATACATATACATATACATATACATATACATATACATATACATATACATATACATATACATATACATATACATATACATATACATATACATAAATTAGATTTGTTTTCTGCCACTCCCATCACTGGCTCACAATGGTTCAAAACCCATACACACAATAAAACACATCATAATAAAACCACATGCATAAAAACACCAATATATAATAACATCCTAATAAAGACCCAAAATTCCAATTTCTCACAAGAAGACAGTGGTATATTATACAATCTAGCAGAAAAAAAAAACATTCCTTCAAACTCTGAATGGACCAGAACCACCAGAGATGGAATAGCAAGGATGGTTCAGCAGTGATTCTAGGTCAGTCTAGTACTGAACCTAGAAAACCAGGGATGAAAAGGTGTGAAATATCCCCAGTACTAACCAAACATTGAGGCCACATAATATATTTCTGGTAAGGCCTTGGAGGTGGAGTGTGTCTCATGGCTTAAGTACCACTTAGCGCTTAACACCCGCCCGAGTGCCTCCTCCTCCAACCGGCTTGCCTGTCTGTCCAGCAGCCAGCTAATGACCTTCCACCCCCACCCCTGACCACCCCCTCTTCCTTCCACTTCCCTCTGAGGTTCAGAGGCTGGAGATCCCTGCTGCGTGAGAGCTGCCCCTGCCGGTGAGTTTCCTTCCTGGGAGGCTCCAGCCTGCAGCCTTTCCAGGTCCTGGGGGGAGGGAGAGGCCATCCACAGAGTTCTTCTACCTTCCACCCCACCCCAATATAGCACCCATTGTAATCCTGAATTAAATGGGCTTGGCTCCTAGTGTCTTGAATAAAACTTTGTTGGTCTTTAAGGTGCCACCAGACTCTAAATTTGTACTTTAAAGATGAAATAATTTTTTTTGGGGGGGGGGTCAAGCCTGTTCAGGAAAAAGGCGAAAAAGAAGAGGTAGGGAAATGATGCCATTTCTGGCTTGCCCTGCAAAAAGAAGGGCAGGACAAAGGCAAGCTGAATAAAAAAAACAATAAATGCTTTGCCACAAATACTTTCAGGGAAATCCGGGGGGGGGGGGGCAGAACGTGATCTTAATGCAATCAGAAAGAAAGAAAAATAGACCACAAGAAATCATATCTCTGGTATCCTACATCTAGTTCCATGGTTGGGAGGATTAGATGGCTTCCTAAGAGTTAGGAACACACATTAGGTGGTCATTCCGAATGGATTTTAATCACTTAATGGAGATAAACAGCTGACAAATGATTTGAGGAATAAAAAAGAGTTGTTTAGGAAATGGAAGGAAGGCCTTATTACCAAGGATGAGTATAAACAAATAACCAATGATTGTCGGGACAGTGTTAGAAAAGCTAAAGCTCAATATGAGCTTAGGCTAGCAAGAAGTGCTAAACATAGCAAAAAAAGAGTTCTTTAGTTATATTTCAAGTAAGAGAAGAGTAGGGACTCTGCAGGACCACTGCAAGGACAAGAAATTGAAATTGTAACAGATGATGAAGAGAGGGCTGAACTGCTTAACTCTTATTTCTCCTCAGACTTCTCTTGTGAGGGAAATAGTGCTCAATGTAGCAAAAATATAACACAACATGGGGGATGGGAATGGTGGCCTAGGATCACTGTGGGGGCAGTCCATAAACACCTAGTTTCTTTAAATGAAACAAAGTCTTCTGGACCAGATGAACTGAATCCAAGTGTATCAAAAGAACTTGTAGATGTCATCTCTGAACCTCTGTCCATCATTTTTGACACTTCTTGGAGTTGAGGTGCCAGATGATTGGAGGTGGGCGAATGTTGTCCCCATCTTCAAGAAAGGGAAAAAGGAGGATCCGGGTAACTACCGACCTGTCAGCTTGACATCTGGAGTTGGCAAAATTTTGGAACAAATAATCAGACAGTCGTTGAGCAGTTGGAACAGAGAGCTGTAATATCTAAGACTCAGTACGGGTTTCTCAAGAACAAGTCATATCAGACCAACCTTATCTCTTTTTTCAAGAAAGCGACTACCTTGCTGGATCAGGGAACATAGGTTATCTGGATTTCAGTAAAGCTTTTGATAAGGATCCTCATGATATTCCTGTTGAGAAGTTGGTAAAATGCAGTATGGATCCTAATTCTGTCAGGTGGATCGATAACTGGTTGACAGATCATACCCAAAGGGTACTTGTTAATGGTTCAGCATCCTCTTGGAGAAGAGTGACAAGTGGAGTCCCCAAGGATCTGTCCTGGGGCCTTTGTTGTTCAACAGATTTATTAATGATTTGGATGAGGGATTAGAGGGGATACTTATTAAATTTGCAGATGATACTAAACTGGGAGGGATAGCAAACACAACAGAAAACAAGATGATTTTGATAGGCTCAAGAAGTGGGCTAAACTGAATAAAAGGAAATTCAATAGGGACAAACGTAAAGTTCTGCATTTAGGTAGGAAAAACCATAGACACCAATATAAGATGGGGGAGACTTGCCTTTGCAGTAGTATGTGTAAAAAGGATCTAGGAGTCTTAGTAGACCATACATTGAACATGAGTCAGCAGTGTGACTTGGTGGCTAAAAAGGCAAATGGGATTTTGGGCTGTATTAAATGAAGAAGGGGACGACAGAGAATGAGGTGGCTGGATGGAGTCACTGAAGCAGTCGGTGCAAACTTAAATGGACTCCAGGGAATGGTAGAGGACAGGAAGGCCTGGAGGATCATTGTACATGGAGTCGCGATGGGTTGGACACGACTTCGCACATAACAACAACAAAATGAAGTATCATGTCGAGATCACAAGAGGTGATGGTACCACTTTACTGTTCTCTGGTTTGGCCTCACTTTGAATGTTGCATTCACCTTTGGGCACCACAGTTAAAGAGGGATGTAGGCAAAGTGGAGCATGTCCAGAGGAGGGCCACAAAGATGGTGAGGGGTTTGGAGACCAAGATGTATGAGGAAAGGTTGGGGGAGCTTGGTCTGTTTAGCTTGGAGAGGAGACAACTGAGAGGGGATCTGATAACCATCTTCAAGTATTTTAAAAGTTGCCATATAGTGGATGGAGCAGAGTTGTTCTCTCTTGCCCCATAGGGACGGACCAGATCCAATGGGATGAAATTAATTGAAAAGAAATTCCATCTAAACATCAGGAGTAAGTTCCTGAAAGTTAGAGTGGTTTCTCAGTAAAACAGGCTTCCTCGGGAGGTGGTGGGTTCTCCATCTTTGTAAATTTTTAAAAAGAGGCTGGATAGCCACCTGATGGAGAGGCTGATCCTGTGAAGATTCAAGGGGGTAGCAGGCTACAGTGGATGAGTGAGATGGTTGTGAGTGTCCTGCAAAGTGCAGGGGGTTGGACTAGATGACCCAAGAGCTTCCTTCCAACTCTATTATTCTATGATTCTATGTTAAGGGTTTTTATTTAGTGGGCGTGTTAAATAATAGCAATGATCATGCATCTTAACGTGACCAGAAATACAAAAAATAAATTTGTGACACCCAGGCTCCAGAGTTGTTTAATCCCCCCCTGCCCCCCCCCCACACAGACCCTTCCATCTCCACTTCCACCTCTCTTCTCACTTTCCTGACCTACTTCCTGGTCACTCCTCTCCACACACACACACAAATATACATTCCTCCCTCCTCCCTCCTTATCAATTCTCCCTGGAGGCCTCCTCTGGCCTGGAGGGCAGCGCTTGCGGCCGGGCCCCTGGAGGCCTGGAGGGCAGCGGCCTGGTTCCTAGGAGCCACATGGCCTTTGACCCAGCCCCCAGAGGCCCGCAGGGTGGCATTGGCAAACTGCGTGGCCTCCACCCTGGCTCCCAGAGGCCTCTGCCTCCACCAGCCTCCTCCTTTCCCCCCTCCATCATGGCTGGCACCCTGGCCTCTGCTTCCACCCTCTTCTGGCGCCTCCCTCCCTCTTCTGGTATGCTCCCTGGGACGATCATATCCGTTCCCATTTCCATCCCAAGAGGCACACCAGAAGGTGTGTTCCACATCAAAAAGGCAGGGTGCAGAGGAAACGAAACAGGAGGCAGAGAAGCAGGTAGGTGGGCTCAAAGGCATGTTGATGGTGGGGAAAGAAGAGAGAAGCCATTTCAAATGTTGACAATACGCACTGGATAACCGGGGACAAAATTCACATTTTTTCAGAAATCCAAAAAGCTGCGCAAAAGAAACCTTTCCTCCAGATCTGCACTTGAGGAGCCTAATTTTTATGTGAAATCAAGGAAATTCCATGAAGCTAAAAGAGTGCTGATGCAAAATTTCAGGTCACTGCGGAAACAACATTAGCGTAAGGTAATATCCACAATGCTGTGTTATTTGTCTTCTGTGATTAGTAGCTTCCCATAAATCACTTTCCATGGCTTTGCACAACCTCACAGGTTCTCAATGATTAACTCTGGCAAGAGCAGACCAAATACTGAGATGCTTGATCTCTAGGACATTCAAGGATCAAAGGTTACAACAGCTTCTTTTAAAAGGCCATTCAGATATTGACACTTTCCAAGTCATGCCATCCAAGCAGAGCTGGAGTGGACAGAGAAACTGAATAGTAATTAGACTCCATAACCTGTATAGCATGGTGTAGCAAATGGTGTAGCAAATAACCCTAAATCTCCTGAAACTGGGTGTGATTCAAGCCATGTGTTTTCATTTCTATCTTAATGCCACAGGATTATTAAGACAACCAGATTGTCACCATCCTAACATAACCCACCACCAATCTTCTGTTTCCCCCTCCACGGTTCTGTGTTCAGCACCAGGACAAAGTTTCTCTTGCAGGAATCCTGCTGCCTCTTCTGTTGTGCTGAGGAGATATGGAGGTAATTCTGTGAGACAGGCCCATCCAAAGAAAGATGACGTTACCGAGATGAAGAGGAGACTTTTTTTGTACCCTGCTTTTTATTACCCGAAGGAGTCTCAGACCGGTTTACAATCACCTACCTTTCCTCTTCCTGCCACCGACACCCTGTGATGTAGGTGAGAGAGCTCTGCCCAGAACTGACTGGCCCAAGGACACCCAGATGGCTGCATGTGGAGGAGGACTGAGGAACCAAGCCCAGTTCTCCAGATCAGAGGCTGCCGCTCTTAACCAGTACGCCAAGCTGGCTCTCTTTGTGAGGGGCTTTAGAGCACAGGGAAAAAAGCTGTTTTTTCCCCCTTCAACAGTTTGAATGTTGACTAGAAAGATGTAACACACAATACTTTGTTGTGCTACAAAGTTTTGTAAAACAGCTGTACAAGACCACAGTGTTTTGCAGGGCTCCATTGACATTCTCCAGATGCTGGTAGATATGCCAGCAACCTGGTAGACTTGCCTGCATAAAACGTGTGCCCCTAATTCAGTGCTGATTCTTCTAAATTCCTGGCTAGGTATTGTAGTCTAATCAGAAGAGTAACTCACAGTGCAATTTTCTTTGGGCACGAAGGATGTGACAAGCATCACCTTAGCAATTTTGGAAGAGCCCCCTGGTTTCATTTTACGTCGAGCAAAATCCCCACTTCACCCATAGCCCACATTCTATTACTGCTCTAATTGTGGTTGTAATTTAGGCTGCTTTCACCCACATTACACTTGAGCAATCATTTGCAAGTGGATTCTTCAGTTTCACCCAGGAAAAACCAGTTGTAGACAATTGTTAAAGTGCACTATGTGGGTGAAAGCAGCCTTAACCACAATTTACTTAAAAGGCCATAAAGGTTTACTAATTCTTGTTAAGTAAACTCAAGCATGTGCCTTTTGCTTACTGAGGAAATAAGTGTTTCAACCAAGTTTATCCACATCCTGTGCATATCTGCAAGCTAAGTGTTGTAAACCCAGGTTGGATTTTATCAGTGGCTGATGGAGATATTTATTTGTTTTTTTAAATAATGTATCCCCCCCCCCCCCACTTCCCCTGTAAATGTCCAGGTTGGTCCATAGGGTACGTCTCCCACCTAACAACTACAATCCACAATTCATAAGAGGTTCATTTTGGCAGAGATTTCCATCTGCTAGTCTGCCCAGAGGCTCCAGGATGCCCAAGGCAAAACTAAACTGGAGGCCTGACACAAGATAACTGTGTGTGAAAATAAAGATATGTTGCACAGATTGTCATGTATATGTCTGTATCAGGCAAGAATAAGACTATTCCCAGCTCAACAGCCTCTCTCCACATTGGCTGCATCACAGTTTTCAATGCCATGTGCTCAGCTTCCTTTTCCTTCCCATTGCTTCTTTCTTTTTGTTCTAGGATTTTGTCTTTGAAAATAATTTGACCTATCTCCATGTCCTTTTCTACAGTTGGTACAATGCCTGCAAACTAGCTGGAATTACAGCTTGTACCACAATTGGTTGTGACAGGTCAGAAGATACAGAGTGGATCAGAAAGAAGGAGCCATGCATGTGCAAGGGATTTAATGACCCAGGAGGTAGTTGTACTGCAGGTGAATTGTGGTAACCAATATTAGTACATGAAGGATAGAGGAAGGTCAGAAAAGGAGATCCCAAACAGCTAGAGATTCAGATGGAGTTTGAGGAAAATGTCAGCAGTGGGAGGGGGATGCCAGGTTTTGGTTGGAACAAATCCGGATGCAGCTACATAACGGACCATGGATTTAAGGACTTCAGCAATATTACTTTAGATTCATTAGGACCTGGTTGCTTATGATGTTCTCCCTTTAAGGAATATCATATATTTCTGTTTTCCAAAACCATGTTTATAAAATGGGTAAAACTAGAAGGGACGTTTGCCCAGAAAAGTTTCTGATTGGCTGTGCAGATTTTGAAAAATGTTGTAGCTGCCACCACAGTGCAGGGCTCTGCCTTCTGTGGCAGCCATTTTGTGGATGTGCCCATCATGCTGTGTCGGCTACCCCCCCCCCAACATATCCCATTAAAACCGATAAAAACCAGAAATACAATAATACAAAATCCCAAAGACCAAGAAACTGTGTTGAAAAAGAACTCCTAAACCTAAAACCCAGATCTTCTGCATCTAGAGGGGGAGGTGTAGAGGGTGCTGATAGTCCTCACTACTGCCATTCTACCTGGTCCCTCGATCACCTTGGGTTGCACATGCATGAGTACACATGCATGCACGTGAGTACACGCACGCAAGAGAGAGTACACACATGTGCATGCGCAAGTACGTGTGTGTGCATGCAATAGAGTATGCACACACACACAAGTACATGGGCACACTCACTCCTTTCCCTCCCGCTCCTTCTTACCTGCTTCTCCACTGCTGCTTTGGTCCCCACAAGTCATGCAGCAGCTGGCCAGGCCCCAGGGGGCAGAGCAGCTGCTGTGAATACCTTGGGGTGGGATAGCTGCTGCCGTGGCCCCTGCGGGTCACAGAGAGGCTTCCTCGGCCCCCAAGGCTGGTGTGTTTGCTGCCTCGGCCTCGGGGATGGGACAGCCGCTGCCCCCGCCTTGGGGGCAGGGCAGCTGTTGCCTTGGCCCGCACAGGTTGCACAGCGTCTGCCCAGGACCCAGGGGCCTGAGTGGCTGTTGGCTGGGCCCTCCATCTTCTGGAGCACTTTGTGGGTGGGACAACGGATGTCAAAGACAAAGGGAAGAGGCCACGGGGACAGAAGGAAATGGAGTTGAGAAGAAAAAAAAAGGAGAGTACTGGTAATTGGAGACTCCCTGCTAAGAGGAATGGATCGCCATGTGGCTGGGCCCGACCCCCTAACCCGAGAGGTGTGTTGCTTGCCAGGGGCGAAAATTAAAGATGTTTCAGAACGGCTGCCCAAACTCCTCAAATCTATGGATCACTACCCATTTGTGATGGTCCATGTGGGAACGAATGACATGTCCCTGAATACCATCGCTCCTATTAAAAAAGACTATCAAGATCTGGGGAGGAAGCTCAAGCAAATGGGGGCACAAGTGGTATTCTCTTCAATCTTGCCTGTCAAGGGAAGAGGAATGCGTCGGGAGAGGAAGATAATGGAGGTGAATCACTGGCTGCGTAGTTGGTGCCAGCAGGAGAGATTTGGTTTCTGGGACCATGGGATAGGCTTTCTTGAGGAAGGTCTACTAGCACCTGATGGACTGCACTTATCGAAACTGGGGAAGAATGTGTTTGGCAGGAACCTGGGGAGATTCACCAGGAGAGCTTTAAACTAAAGCCACAAGGGGAAGGAGACGATCAACATAGGGAGTGTAAGGAAGGAGAACGATCGGGGGCAGCCCAACCGGCAAGGCCAGATCATAGGGAACCAAAAGTAAAAGGATTCAGATGCCTTTATACTAACATCCGAAGCATGGGCAATAAGAAGGAAGAGCTGGAACTTCTCATGCTGATGGAAAGGTATGATCTAGTAGGCATCACAGAAACTTGGTGGAATGATTCCCATGACTGGAATGTAATGGTGGATGGATATGAACTGTTCAGAAAAAACAGAATAGATCAAAGAGGTGGAGGAGTGGCACTGTATGTGAGGAAAGGGCTTACCTGTCAGGAAATTCTAGTGAAGGAGAGTATATCTACAGTGGAAAGCATCTGGGTAAAAATAAGTGAGGGGAAAACAAACAGTGTGATGGTTGGTGTCTGCTACCGACCGCCTGACCAATGAGAGGATGTGGATGCTGCACTTTGTGAGCAGCTTGAGAAAATATCCAAGCGGCAGGACCTTGTCACCAAATTGGGGGGACTGGCAAATACTCCGGAAGATAGAGACAGAGTTCAACAAGATCTGAACACAATGGGAAAATGGGCAAATGAGAACAGGATGCAATTTAATAAAGATAAGTGTAAAGTTCTGCATCTGGGTCAGAAAAATGAAAAGCATGCCTACTGGATGGGGGATACGCTTCTAGGTAACACTGTGTGTGAACGAGACCTTGGGGTACTTTTGGATTGTAAACTAAACATGAGCAGGCAGTGTGATGCAGCGGTAAAAAAGGCAAATGCCATTTTGGGCTGTATCAACAGGGGCATCACATCAAAATCACAAGATGTCATAGTCCCATTGTATACAGCACTGGTCAGACCACACCTGGAGTACTGTGTGCAGTTCTGAAGATTTCACTTCAAGAAGGACGTAGATAAAATCGAAAGGGTACAGAGGAGAGCGACGAAGATGATCTGTGGCCAAGGGACCAAGCCCTATGAAGATAGGTTGAGGGACTTGGGAATGTTCAGCCTGGAAAAAAGGAGGTTGAGAGGGGACATGATAGCCCTCTTTAAGTATTTGAAAGGTTGTCACTTGGAGGAGGGCAGGATGCTATTTCTGTTGGCTGCAGAGGAGAGGACACGCAGTAATGGGTTTAAACTTCAAGTACAATGATATAGGCTAGATATCAGGAAAAAATTTTTCGCAGTCAGAGTAGTTCAGCAGTGGAATAGGCTGCCTAAGGAGGTGGTGAGCTCCCCCTCACTGGCAGTCTTCAAGCAAAGGTTGGATGCACACTTTTCTTGGATGCTTTAGGATGCTTAGGGCTGATCCTGTATTGAGCAGGGGGTTGGACTAGATGGCCTTTATGGTCCCTTCCAACTCTATGATTCTATGATTCACATCCGTCTACATATCCGTTTTATGAGGTTTGCCAGAAAATGTGTCCCACATCAAAAATGTTGAGGACAATATGGTCATTTCCTTGCTCTAGAAACACATGCATGATGATGTAATTTATTATTCCTAATTTATAATGCAATCTGAAGAACTCTTTCCAGGAAGCTAGTCCCACTGAGCAGTCCCTGAACTTACATCACACAAGAGCTATAACCGTATAAGAACAGAGTGTCAGACTACGATTGGTGAGACCCAGGTTCAAATTGTGACCGAGGCAGGAAGCTTCCTGCAAGATCTTGGACCAGTTACAGGGCTATTATGAAGATAAAATGGAGGGGAGAAGCATGTAGCTAGTTCTCTGGAGGAAGAATGGGATAAAAATGCAAAACAAAACCAAGAGTAGGTATGCACTTGATCAAACAGTTGAAACTGCAGAGATTCCCATGGAATGCATAAACCACTCAAATATTCAGTCTGGGAAAACAGGCGTTCTTCCCCCCGCATCTCAGGAACACACACATGTAGTTAGTTTGAAGTAGGACTTTAGATTATAGCATAATGGTTTGTAGCTGCTTTTGCTAGAGAATCTAATTTTGTTAAATTAGGCATTTTTTTTGCTCAGCTCTCAACTGCATGGACTCTTTGTTCGGGGAGACAAAACTGATGATTGACAGCGCCTGAAGTAGTCTGGGCTGCTGTTGTCATTTCTCCCACTTGCTCTGGGCTGCTGTTGTCGTTTCTCCTGAATTCTCCAGCGGGAGGGGGGGAAGGGGGGCTGTGCAATGGGCTCCAGACCGCTCCAGAGGGATAGCAGCACCTCCTGGATCGACACCTTCTCATACTCTGTCAGATATGTTACAATTCTTTATTGGAATCCATTATCCCATTTAGAGTGCAAGCCCTAGGCTCACTGGGCAGGAAAGAGGAGGGAGGATATTATGGCAGAATTCTATAAGAAGGAATTTGTGCACTGTTTCTGCTCTTGTACCAGGCTGCCATACAAAATTCAAGATGGTCCCATGATAAGCCTAGAAACCATTAAAGTAGCAATCACATGTGTTCTTGCTTGGGAATAAACCAGCATCAGGACTCATTTCCAAGCATTACCTTAATAGCATTATAACTGTATACGGAGGTTGACAGTTAAGGCCCTGCTGCAAAGCACTTACAATTTAATTGTGGACAGTGGAGAAGGCAGGGAGGAGATGCAGAGACAAGAATAGGAATTAAACAGGCACAGACCTGAGGTGGACAATTAGTACACTAATTGCCCTATTGTGCATCAGGACATCAAATTTTGTTAACCAGCCTTCTCATGTGAGATTAAATCCACAAAGAATCCAGAAATCTTGATATATGTATACAAGTTATTCTGGTTTTTTTTAAATGAAAACAATAGTAATTGTAACTGCTAAACATAATTGGGGCTCTTCTTGCATTTACTTAACCATCAGCTAAGAAATGCAACTTATGGTGCTACCTTAAGAAAAGTCACAAAGCACCAGAAGCTCAGAACAGCAAATCAAAATACAATACCATCCTCCATATCCTCAATGTCTGGCCTAAACAACCCCCTGAGCAGTTAAAGCAAGCAATCAAATCCAAGGCAATGCTCAATTTGCTAATCTAACAATTAAAGAAGCTAGGTGTAGACAATAAGCAGTGGTCCCAAAGCATGAGACACAAAATAGACAAGGAGATAGTGTTGATTGAATCAACCCTGGCTGATCATGTAGAAGTTTACAAATCATTGAGGAAGAAATGAGTCAAAATGAGCCATGAGCTAGATTGTTGCACACCTACATATAGAATTCTGATGCTGAATGACTATTAATACCATCCTAAGCACAGTTACACCTTTCTAAGGCCACGATCTTCTAAGGCCATGGACTAACTTTACTTAGGACGGTACTGTACTTCAGTAGTGAGATTTTATCTATCTATTTATTTTATTTACTTATTTATATTTTTATTTCTAGGCCACTCCTCTCTATCAATAGTTAAGATTGGCTTCCAACAAATTAAAATCTCAAGTACAAAATTCACATATAAATTAAAATACTGGTAAAACATGAGAACCATGTCAACATTAAAACAAGTAGGCTTTAAACAGTAAATTTACATAGTATAACAAATCAGATTGCTTGCTCCATCACTAGGCCTGGGGGGTGGATGTAATAAGTTTCACCTCAATTTAGGTGTTGGAGAAAGGGAGGGCTAACGGGGTCCATGCAGCTGATGGTAGGTGCTTAGCATTGGTCTCAACCATAAGCTCGGTGGAAGAGTGCCGTTTTACAGGCCCAGATCTCAGCTGGCAGCTCTTTCCACCAGGCTGGAGGCAGGGCAAAAAAGGCCCTGGCTCTGGTCAAAGACAGGCATACCTCTCTGGGTCCAGCTAGCAGACTGGTGCCAGCAGATCAAAGCACTCTTTGAGGGGTATCAGATGACTGTCATTGGTGAGAAATTGTTCAGTGTCCCACAAACCATGCCTTTACTATATACCAGTGGTCCCCAACCTTTTTATCACTGGGGACCACTCAACACTTGACAATTTTACTGAGGCCCAGTGGGGGGGGGTAGTTTACTCCTCTACTCTCAACCACTGCCCTGGCGCTCTTTGATCGCTATGGTAATGTTTAAACATCCCTTCAAAATAAGATACAGACACGCCACAACAATGAACATAAGGAACATTTTATTTTCATGGAAATTTTAACTCAAGACAATGATAAATCAATGGGAACCCTGAGCTTGTTTCCCTGCAACGAGATAGTCCCATCTGGGAGTGATGGGAGACAATGACACCTGAAGTGTGTTGTAAAGGGCGGGGGGGGGGGGAGAAGGCGTCTTTCACGGCCCACCTCCAATTAGTCGACGGACCACATGTGGTCCGCAGCCCACAGGTTGGGGATCGCTACTATACACCACTATATCATCTTCACAGAAGAGATGCCACATAGAATCATAGAGTTGGAAGGGGCATCCAGAGTCATTTAGTCCAGCTCCCTGCAGTAACATACCACCAGGCTCCTGACAGGAGAATACACCTCCTTGCAAGCCTTGAGTATATGAAAGGTTACTTCAGAGAACAATGCTTCATGATTTCTGCTGAAAACAAATACCAGAATTGCATTACCCTGCATGGATGCTGAAAAAAGTTTCCAAAGTACAATTTCTACACATGTCAAAAGCGCAGGACTCCTGTCAAGGGGGTAAAAGCCCTTGGCAAGCCTAGTGAAATGTTCTCACTTGGCAGAGAAAATGGTACAGCTATTCCAAGCAACTCTTATTCTCACATAGCCCAACTGAATGAATCTAGTGGGACTTACTTCAGAGTAAATGCAAATAAAATAAAACTTCAGCCCTCCAGTCCTATGGATGATTTCAGTAGAGCTTATTTCTTCTTGTGTTTGCATACGATTTGTTTATTGGTGGCACAGGACAGGGCTGTTGCCCCCCCCCCCAGCAGACGCCATCAAGTGGCTAGCTTGTAGAAGGAGAAGGGAAAGGAACAAAGCATCATTGGTTCACTTTCTTTAATTGGGAGTTCACATTTTTTTTTCTGTACAGCTCTGTTTTGTTTTGATTTTTTGGAAAAAAATCCACAATGAATGGTTTTTCTCATTACTGTAGCATCATAATGGAGAAAATCATAACTGGTGACAATCTCCTTTCTGTACAACTAAAAAAACAAAAGACAGTTTGGGGACTGAATTTGGCAACCCAAGATAATAGCAGTGGAACAGTCCCCTGTGATAGAAATGGGAGACAGTTGTTCACAGTGTCACTCTGCCAGACCATAAATGCTGATTCATGGTGTAAAGTCATTGTGACACTTGAGAGGTACCACCAGACTACTAATCACACCGTGGGTCCAGGACTGACAGTAAGGATTAACAATTGTCAACAGCATGCAGGAGACATGAGGGAAATCAATTTGTGTGAATGTCTTTGTGATCTGGGACTGTGATAGCATGTACAGCAAGGTCAGCAGGGTGGGTAGATGGATTGCAATCGGGAGCTTTATCCAGACTAGATAGTAACAAAACAAACGCATACAGACGCATACACACTCCTTGTTCCAGGCATATTGGGGACAGACGTGACTTTGGGGAGAGCAGAGAGAAGGTTCTGAAGGAAGAATGAGTGTTTTAATAAAATAATATGCCTGAAAGCACTGGGTTAATTTGAAGAAATCCTGCTCTCCTTCTCCATTTGCTATATTACCTGAGCCCCATCCAAGACCTGGAAGCCATTATGGCTATATACATCCAAAGCTACAGTATCACCACAATCCCATGCTACTTTCCCCTTTAGCCCCAGCAGTCCCCACTATGCCTGGCACCTTTACCTCCAGTCTGTAACTGGGACCATGGATAGCAATGGTTCTTTCATCAAATCCCATTTGGGTTGCAATCCAGTCTCCTGAGCCTTGGCTATTTATCGGTGTGTGACTGACTGTAAACACCAACTTGGTTGCACATGCCTTTCCCAGGGAGAGGTATCCCCCACTTCACAAAACAGTGTACTATAAGACAGCTTCAAACGCTAAGGAAAACTATTACAATCAGGGTGGGTTATTGTCACACCATAGCAAAAATGCACAACATTAAAATAGGAATTTAACATTTGTATTGTAGTGTCACAGACAGGACCCACAGAATGCACCGAAAAGAATCGTCCCACTGTTCTATAAAGTCTGCTTGTTTAAGCCAGATCAATTCTTGGCCATCAATGTAAGTTACTTTCCATTTGAAATCCTTGCAGCTATGTTCAGTAAGCCTCATGTGCCTACATCATAATAAAGGGGTGTCTTGCCTTCTGTTTGTACAAGTCGTTGCAGAATTAGATTCTTTGTGTCTTTTTAGAACTATAAGTAGCCACAGGAACGTAGGCATTGTTAATATTAATTTTCATCACCTTCCATTACCTCAAACACACACAGTGCATAGAACAAGCAAGGGGTAACGGAGAGCCATAATCACCTTGAGTTAATGATCTTGGGTCTTTGAAATTTCCTGCTACTCAATATATTACATAACAGAGCATAAAGCTTGGGAAACCAGAATGGGGGAGGAAGGGGAAAAGCCATTACCATCGTTCCTGGGCTGCCTAGTAATGATCCAGACCCAATAGCAGAGAAAAAATCATCCCAGGCCACCCCTCAACCAGTTCATGCCAGTTCACTGGTCTAAACGCTGCCTTGTTCCAAGAGACAATGGGGCCTGAAACATATTCCTTTTCCTCGGGGTGTCTGCAGAGTGGTGGTGATGGAATGGACAAAAGGCCTGGGTGTGTGTGTGTGACAATGGAGTTTCATGACTCAGTAGTAGAAACCTGAAGATAAGGGGCAATCTCTCTCTCTCTCTCTCTCTCTCTCTCTCTCTCTCTCTCTCTCTCTTTATATATATATATATATATATATATATATATATATATTTAAAATACCTCTCTTTTCTCACAATTATTTTCTTCTCTTCTATATATAAAATACCTCTCTTTTCTCACAATTATTTTCTTCTCTTCTATTTTACCCTCAAAACAACAACCCTGCAAGACAGGGTCAGCTAAGAAGAAAGGGCCAAACTAGACATTCCAGCATCCATGGGTCTGACCCAGGGAAAACAGTGCCTTTTGAACTTGAGCCATTTAAAATCGCCACAAGTCCTGCGGTGTAGTGGGACCAGTGGGACCTTTTCAAGGGCCAGAACATCCTCCTCAGAGCTTGAGAAAGCAGATCATCTGGTCCCCCCCTGCCCGTTCTGTGAGCCCATTCAGATCAGACCTGCCCTTGCAGTATTTTAAAATTGCCCACATTCACCTCCAAGATGGCAGCAGCATTCAGAGGTGGGACCTGTGGATGCCATAATGTCTAGTTTGGTCCAGTGGGAATGACTGGCTGAAGATCACCCAGTGAATTTCCATGCCAAACTGAGGAATCGCACCCAGATCTCCATGCTCCTTGCGTTGCAACCAGTCAACCCTAGTGACGTCTCTCAGCTTTGTCTGGTTCCCAAGAGAAACACACGTTATCTCAATTGCCTGAAAAGACCTTGTGCCTATATCTGGAATCTCTCTTGACTCTTTAAAAACACACACTGTGTCACAAGGGACTATAGCATGGAACTGGCACTAACACCAGGGTGTCCGGGGGGAGGGGGGATCTGTTAAAACCAGCTCATCATCTTGGCCCTCTGTATGCACGGGAGCCTCCCTGCCCTGACCCAGGGAGCCTGATTAATTACAGAGCAAGCCATTAATATTCACGGCTAATTAAAGATCTGTATCATGACTAATTCAGCTTATTCTACATGCTTGGATCAGAGAGGACAGGCCCAGGGGATCTCAGGACAGAGGGCTGGAGAAGATCAAAGCTTGGGAGAACAGCAAAGACAAGATGTTCCAGGGCAGTGCTGTGGAAGAGGGTGAAGGTTAGAACCAGGTGATGTGGTGGTGCTGCTATTGCAAGGGCCACAGACAGAAGAGGGAGCCAAGTGTGGCCAGAGCTCTGAACTGGAGGGACAAGCGATTCCCGGACTGGCACTGTGAGGGGCCAGCATTTGAACTCTGTATACGTCTACACATGCCCCCAACAGCAGTTGAGGAAGGCACAGAGCAGGCTGCAGGGCTGTTCCTTGCTGCTGTCCCTGAGTGACTCTTCCTAGGTCTCCTGAAGCCACATTGTGTCCCCAAAGCCACAGATCTCCAGTTGTCTAGGTGTTAAATGGTGGGGGCTGGCGGTGGAAGGAGCACTGGGGCGGTCTTCCCTCTTAAGCTCCTGTTACACAAATGAAAGGTTTTTAGTCGGAAAGACTCGGAGAGAGTAATACATCTGGCGTATTGATCGCAGGCCAGGGACCAAGGCACGGCTTAAACAGTAATTGATTTCCAGCCGCCGAGCCGTGTTGGGGAACATTGATTTAACAGCACTGCAGACACTGCTACTAATCTGATTAAAGTCTTTAGCAGGAATGTTATTCTAAAGAAACACGGGCAGAGTTGGGGGGTGGGGAGTGAGTGAGAGGAGGCCAAGGGGGCATGGAGGTCTGGGGGGAAGGCGGCTGAAAGGGCAGAAGAGAAAGCCATCTCTCCAGCCTTGTGCAGTGAGGCTCCTCTGAAAAGGTCAAATTAGGGTCTTGGGTACATCTGGGTGGCTCAAGCCGTTTCGCTCATAGTTATAGATGCTGTGCCTGAGCTGAACAGGCTCAGGTGTTCAGGAGGCCAGGAGGATCTCAGAGTTCTCGAGATATTCGTTGTTAAAAGACGTTGTGATGTTCTACATTTCTTCTAAACAAGCCAAACATTATGAGGCTAAACTGGTGCAGTAGTTAAGAGCGGCCGACTGTAATCTGGAGAACCGAGTTTGATTCCCCACTTCTCCATATGCAGTCAGCTGGGTGAGCTTGAACCAGTCACAGTTATCTCAGAGCAGTTCTCTTAGAGCTCTCTCAGCCCTACCTATCTCATGGGGAGAGGAAGGGAAAGGTGTTTGTAAGCAGCTCTGAGACTCCTTTGGGTAGTGAAAAGTGAGGTGTGAAAAATCAGCTCTTCTTCTCAAAGAGCAGCAGTCACTAGCAGAGCCATTGAAACCTCTCCTGGTTTTTGCCTACTGGTCAAATTTCTGAGCCAACCTGTGAACACTGATGGACAGTCAGTGTGGAGTAGTGGTTAAGAGCTAGCAGTATGTAGAGAACCACGTTTTATTCCCCACTCCTCTACATTAAGCCTGCTGGGTGACCTTGGTCCAGTCCCAGTTCTCTCAGCCCCACCTACCCTCACAAGGTGCCTATTGTGGGGAGAGGAAGGGAAAGTAACTAGAAGCCCCTTTGAGACTCCTTCAGGTGGTGAAAAGCAGGATATAAAACCCAACTCTTCTTCTTCCACTGCTTTTCAATCCCCCTCTCCCGTAGTACTGCTGCAACCCTTAAAGCTTGGTGATGTCAGAGGGCATGGGGATTCCCCACAGAACCCTTGGCTGGCTCAGAATGGGGCATTTTGTGTGCATGCCATCAGCTGAGACACTGTCTCTGATCTCAGTGCCCTGCTGGGCATCCACATAAATTTATGGTCCCATGGCTTTACCCCCTTGCACCCATTGGCTAGTTTTGGGACTATGGAAGCAAAGACAGGGCCTCATCTGAGAGTGCAAATTCCTGTTCTCTACCAGCTGGCCAATTTAGACCATGGGCTTCTCCCAGCATGGGCCACTTGGGGTCTAGTTCTAGGGGCTCTTCACACAAAGCTGGGTATGTGCATTAATCAGGGTATGTAGGGGTGAGCCTGGGTAGAACTTGGTGTTATGTTTAGGAGGGGAAGCTGTTCCAGTCTGTTGTTACAGCCTCTCTACACACACCTGTGTGTTCATTGTGGTCTGCTGGTTCCTATCAATCACAGTGGCATCCCCAAGAGGGCCCAGCATGTTCATACCACCTGTCATCGTGACTTAGCAGAGACATGGGAACTACCTCATTAGTCTTTGTGGCATGTACCAGGTACTTTGTGGAGTAGGCATGTGCCTGACAATGAGATCCCAGCATCTGCCTTCTGCTTCACATTTCCCAGTCTGTATTATTTAGCCCCATAGCTCTACCCTATCCCTCCATCCTGGTCCAAAATCACTGCTCTGCAGTTAGAATGGATGGGTCTAAATTGAGACGATTTAAATAGGTGATTTAAATGGGTTTAAATCATTGATTTAAATCCAGTTGCCCATTTGTACGTCAGATATTTCCTAAACATAATGTGCATACTAATTGGTTGATATAAACATTACGACATGTTGATTTACAACTAAGCAGACTTTATGCTACCTAGAAGAGCATCCAAAATGCTTATTCCTGCAATTTACATGCTTCTGCACTGCAGCATTCAGAGTCATTGACAGGGAACACGGGTTACCAGCACTGGAAGGACTTCACTGACAGCCAGTTTATTGTTGGGCCCAACTGAAAGGATCTCAGTGGTATGGGGCCAGGTACCTAAAAGACCACTGCCTAACCACTGTTATTGGCCCTGCTTCCCCTCATGCACCTCCTGCCCTCTAATAGCCACCAAGTTCAAGGTTTCTCTGTTGCAGCACCTGAGCTGTCAAAGTCTTTCTACAACTATTCTGGTGCCAGATTTGATAATCTTATGGTTTAAAATATTTCTGTTTCCCCAAGCACTGATTATGTTTAATTTTTTAGGTGACACTGCTTTTTAGAGGGAGGCCTGTGCTGCTTTTTATGCTTTGCTTATGCCTTTCAGTCTCTGCTGCCATTTTAAACGTTTATGCTGCTATTTTATTGTTAGTTTGGACTGGATGGTGTTAAATGATTTAATTTGTTCATTGCCTGAGAATGGATTGAGCTGTGGTCCATAAAGATGTCAAATAAATACATAATATGGAGCTCTAGCTGTTCAAGTGGTAGATATCCCTGTGCTGAAACTCCTGCCTTCTTCCCCACCCCTTCCAGTCCGGCTCTGCTCCAGACACACCTATTTGCACATTCATTTCCTTCTCTCTCTAATCCAAGCTTGTATTGAGCAGTTCTGACCTGCAGACCCTCACAACTCACCTTAAGTCTCAGAACTACACATTGAACTTGGGATCTAACAGACATATGAAGCTGAATCCTGCTTCTAACAGGGAATCGCAGGAGAAGGGTTGCCAACCCCTGGCTGGGAAATTCCTGGAGATTTCCACGTGGGACCTTGGAAGTTTGGGGAAGGGAGGGGCCTCAATAGGGGATGATGCCAATGGTTTCGCTTCCTTCAAAACAGCCATTTTCTCCAGGAGGACTGATCTCTATAGTGTGGGAATCTGGAGTCAGATTCCCTGGAATCTGGAGTCAGACATCCTGGAATTTGAAGTCAAATGGGCCTTAGGAAGTCTGAGCAACAATAAAGCTAGTGGTGGTGAAATCATTCAGTAGAACTATTCAAAATCTTAAAAGATAATGCAGTAAAAGTGCTACACTCAATATGCCAGCAAATTTGGAAAACTCAACAATGATCACAGGATTGGAAAAGCTCAGTTTACATTTCAATTCCAAAGAAGGGCAATGCCAAAGAATGTTCAAACTACAGCACCATTGCACTCATTTCTCATGCTAGCAAAGTTATGCTCAAAATTCTACAAGTTAGGCTCCAGCAATATGTGGACCGAGAACTTCCAGAAGTACAGGCAGGATTTCGAAAAGGCAGAGGAACTAGAGATCAAATTGCCAACATACGCTGGATCATGGAGAAAGCTAGGGAGTACCAGAAGAACGTCTACTTCTGCTTCATTGACTATGCTAAAGCCTTTGATTGTGTGGAGCACAACAAATTGTGGCAAGTTCTTAAAGAGATGGGAATACCAGAACATCTTATTTGTATCTTGAGAAACCTATATGCAGGTCAAGAAGCAACAGTGAAAACCGGGCATTGAATCACTGGTTCAAAATTGAGAAAGGAGTTTGGCAAGGCTGTATACTGCCGCCTTGCCTATTTAACTTGTATGCGGAGCACATCATGAGAAAGGCGGGGTTAGATGAGTCACAAATTGGGCTCAAGATTGCAGTGAGAAATATCAACAACCTCAGATATGCAGATGATACCACTCTAATGGCAGAAAGTGAAGAAGAACTTAAGAGCCTGTTGATGCGGGTGCAGGAGGAGAGTGCAAAGGTTGGCTTGAAACTCAACATCAAGAAAACAAAGATCATGGCATCCAGCCCTCTCAATTCTTGGAAAATAGATGGGGAAGAAATGCAGGTAGTGACAGATTTTATTTTCCTGGGCTCCAAGATCACTGCAGATGGGGACTGCAGCAAAGAAATTAAAAGACGCTTGCTCCTGGGGAAGAAAGCTATGAGATGAAGAAGAGTTGGTTCTTATATGCCGCTTTTCCCTACCAGAAGGAGGCTCAAAGCAGCTTACAGTCGCCTTCCCATTCCTCTCCCCACAACAGACACCCTGTGGGGTGGGTGACGCTGAGAGAGCCCTGATATTACTGTTCGGTCAGAACAGCTTTATCAGTGCCGTGGCGAGCCCTGTTGGAGTATGCAATGTCTGGTGTACAAAGTTAACCAGGAAGAGGAAGACCCTGATGGGGGCAGCAAGAAGGCTGTTAGATAGATCAGAGAGTTCAGGACCTTTCTATCTTTTAAGTGTGCCTTTTGTCTGTCCCTAGATTGCTACTCTTAGGGCAATTTCCTCTTTCTTCCCGGATGCTTCCAGTCTGCCTTCTTCTCTTGAGCCAGCTAGATGTAGGAGCTCTATCCTCCGCCTCACCTTTCCTATCCGGAATGTCCTTCCTTAAATAAAACTTTCCTTTCTAAGCTAAACAGCGTCTGCATATCAATGAAATAACTTTGCTATGCTAACAAAAGGGTTATGGGCCCAGGGCAGACGCTAATTAGTTAGACAAAGGAGAATTGCCTGAGGGGGCTCAGTCGGAGCCTGAGGCGAGAGGAGAACAAAGGGGATCCAAGATGGCCACGTGCGGCGAGGATCACGCCCAGCAAATCTACAAACTGACCGACAGCAACTATCTACTTTGGAAGGCAAGAATAAAGGCCTTAATGAAGGCGGAGGAGATTTATGAGGTAATTGAGAAACCCCGACCGCCAGAAACCCAAATTGTGGAGAGGATCTCCTGGGACAACAAGAATGAAAAGGCATGCGGTATGTTGCGGGGGTCCCTTCCTCACAAAAACTTGTTGCATGTTTTAAATTTGAAAACAGCCAAAGAAGTATGGGATAAGATTCAAAAGATTTATTCCAGAGTTTCCTTGAAGCTGCCTGTTGAATCCCTAAAAGGTCTCTCTGTGAATGCAAAGGAGACAGTGGGTTTCAAATGCAAAGAGAGCAGCCCCAGTCAGTGGGAATGCAAATTAGCAAAACAAAGGGAAGAGGCTGTGAGGACCAAATGGTCTGCCACAGACACAAAGAGCCCAACAGGCAATCTAAAGGGAAAGCAAAGCAGAGACAGTGTCTTAAACAGGAAACAAGACAAAGAGTTAACAGATTTTAAATGTCTTTCGGTCTCCCAGAATATTTATCAAAATAATGCAAATAATATTTGGTTTATTGACTCTGGAGCCATAACTCATATGTCGAATAACCGAAGAAATTTTATAGAATTGGATGAAAGTCGGAAATTGGAATTAATTGTAGCCAATGGGTCAACAATGCTCTGCTTAGGAGTTGGGACAGTTCAATTATCGTGCAGATTACTTACTGGGAGGACCCAAAGAATCCTGATTCAGAATTGCATGTATGTCCCTACACTTGCAAATAACCTCCTCTCAGTGGGGGTGATGACTGATAAAGGACTGGATGTATGTTTTGACAAAGGTAAATGCCTAATTAAGGATGCAAATGAGATTGTGGCCATGGGAAGCAGAGAAGGTGCTTTGTATGTGTTGGATACCTGTAAGCAACCAGAAATTAATCTTGTGAAGCAATGCAAACATAGAGACTGTATGAATCTGTGGCATCGCAGATATGGCCACCGAGATAATCAAGCAATAAAACAATTAGCAAGCCAGGATCTAACAAAGGGCTTGCAGA
Organism: Paroedura picta; assembly: GCF_049243985.1. Classification (NCBI taxonomy): domain Eukaryota; kingdom Metazoa; phylum Chordata; class Lepidosauria; order Squamata; family Gekkonidae; genus Paroedura; species Paroedura picta. Next base: position 74,230,238 of record NC_135370.1, on the reverse strand, counting down.
TGAAGGGGTGCCCCATTGAACCAGAGCGATGCATATGCTGCCTTAAAGCCAAAGCAACCAGACCCAGTTTCAAAGGGAAAAGTGATTTGCAAAGAGCAAAGAGGCCCCTAGAACTTATTCACAGTGATATATGTGGTCCAATGAGGACAGCGACCCCCAGTGGAAACCGATATATACTGACTTTTATTGATGATTTCTCAAGATATACTGTAACTTACCTGCTCAAAGAAAAGGGCCAGGTATTGGAGAAATTTAAAGAATACCTTGCAATGGCCAGGAACAGGTTCACTACAGATCAGCCACTAGTATTATTTTCTGATAATGGGGGAGAATATATTGGACATGAAATGAAAAATTATCTGGCAGAAAATGGCATAGAACATAATTTCACTGTCCCATATACCCCAGAGCAAAATGGTGTGGCAGAAAGAAAGAACCGCTCTCTCACAGAGATGTGTAGATGCATGCTCCTAGAAGCAGGCTTACCTGAGAAGTACTGGGGAGAGGCAATTAACACTGCTACCTACCTGCAAAATAGACTACCTACCAAAGGTGCTACTGCAACACCCTATGAACTTTGGTATGGGCACAAGCCCAGTGTGAATCATTTAAGGGTGTTTGGATCTAAAGCTTATGCCTACATTCCCAAAGAGAAGCGAGCCAAGCTGGATCTTCGTGCTGAAGAAGGCATTTTTGTTGGCTATGCAGTGGGATGTAAAGGTTACAGGATCCTTAACCCCCAGACAGAGAGAGTGAAGATCTGCAATGCGGTGTACATTGATGAGAATCCTAGAGGCGTGAAAGCTGTGGACATCAGTGAGCCTACACCAGCAGAAGGGGGTGAATCCTCGCAACTAGAAACAGTGTTCCTCAGTCCCATGGGCAATGCGAAGAAAACTTCCCCGCAACTAGAAACAACGTTTCTCAGCATAGAGGACAACGGAGAACAGGACTCAACTGCAGAACTTCAGGAACCAGAAGGGGTTGCAGAGCCAACTATCAGACAATCTTCTAGAACAAACAAAGGAGTACCACCAGAAAGATTCACTTATCTGGTAAAGGGAGAAGCAGCACCTGAGCCTTCCACATGGAAAGACATTGAAAGGATGCCTGCCAAGGAAGCAGCTAAATGGAGAAAAGCTGCAGAAGAGGAAATTGAATCTCTGAACAAGAACCAAACATGGACACTCACAGAACTGCCTCCAGGGAAGAGGACAGTTGGATGCAAGTGGATCTTCAAAACCAAACTCGGAGCAGAAGGGGAAGTACAAAGGCATAAAGCCAGATTGGTTGCCAAAGGATACTCCCAGAAATATGGAGAAGATTATGATGAAACCTTTGCACCTGTAGTGGGACACACTTCAATAAGAATGCTCTTGAGCATAGCTGCAGCAAGAAAGATGCATGTGGAGCATCTGGATGTAAAGACTGCATTTCTTCATGGAGAGATAAAGGAAGAAGTGTACATGGAACAGCCACCAGGATTTGAAAGACACACAGACAAGAATCTTGTGTGCAAGCTGAAAAAAAGCATCTATGGACTGAAACAGGCTGCAAGATGCTGGAATGAGAAACTGCATCAGCTCCTAACCAAGGAAGGGTTTGAGCAAGGCAAAGCAGAACGCTGTCTCTACTCGAGATATAAGGACAACAGATGGACTTGTGTTCTGATTTATGTAGATGATCTGCTTTTATGTTATGAGGCCAAGAAAGACTGTGATGAAATAGTCCAGAACTTAAATCGAGAAGTGGAAGTAAAGCAACTTGGAGACATCCAGTACTATCTTGGAATACAAATAGAACGCAGAGAAGATGGGAGCTATCTTCTCAACCAAGAGCAGAAAATTCAAGAATTTCTCAACTTTATGAATATGAAGGAACTTAAGCCAGCACCAACTCCAATGAAGACAAACTTCTTGGAACAAAGAGGAATCAGTGAGCCTTTCCTCGACAACAAGCAGTACAGGGAAGCAATTGGGAAGCTCCTGTACATCAGTACATTGACACGTCCAGATATCGCAGCAGCTGTTGGCTTACTGTGCAGGAAGGTGGAATCACCAACCAAAAGAGACTGGAATGCAGTCAAAGAACTTACAAAGTACCTGACTGGAACTGCACACCTGAAACTAAAGCTACCAACATGTGACAATCCCAGACTGGTGGGATACATGGATGCCGATTGGGCAGGAGACACTACTGACAGAAAGTCAACAAGTGGACACCTGTTCTACTATGGCGGCGGTGTAATCAGCTGGAGCAGCAGGAAGCAAGAAAGTGTAGCTGTCTCCACAACAGAAGCTGAATATGTATCTGCAGCGGAAGCGTGCAAACAACTGAAATGGATACTGCAACTGATGCAAGACTTTGGGGTAGAAGAACCCAAGCCAGTGCAACTTTATGAAGACAACCAAAGCTGCATCAAGCTTGCACTATCAGAGAAAATCAACTCCAGAACAAAGCACATTGATGTGAAGCATCACCTCGTGAGAAACATGAAAGAAGAGGGGCTTGTTGAGCTGGACTACTGTCCTACGAATGAAATGATTGCAGATGTGCTCACCAAGCCACTCGCCAGAGAGAAGTTTCAAAGTCTACGCAAGAAGATGAACCTTGTGGACTTTGTACACTAGACTTTGAGAAGGGGTGTTGGAGTATGCAATGTCTGGTGTACAAAGTTAACCAGGAAGAGGAAGACCCTGATGGGGGCAGCAAGAAGGCTGTTAGATAGATCAGAGAGTTCAGGACCTTTCTATCTTTTAAGTGTGCCTTTTGTCTGTCCCTAGATTGCTACTCTTAGGGCAATTTCCTCTTTCTTCCCGGATGCTTCCAGTCTGCCTTCTTCTCTTGAGCCAGCTAGATGTAGGAGCTCTATCCTCCGCCTCACCTTTCCTATCCGGAATGTCCTTCCTTAAATAAAACTTTCCTTTCTAAGCTAAACAGCGTCTGCATATCAATGAAATAACTTTGCTATGCTAACAAGCCCAAGGTCACCCAGCTGGTTGCATGTGGGGGAGTGCAGAATCGAACCTGGCACGCCAGATTAGAAGTCCACACTCATAACCACTACACCAAACTGGCTCTCAAACTGGCTCTATGGCAAATCTAGACAGCATCCTAGAAAGCAGAGATATCACCCTGCCAACAAAAGTGTGTTTAGTCAAGGCTATGGTCTTCCCAGTTGCAATGTATGGCTGTGAAAGTTGGACCATAAGGAAGGCCGAGCGTCAAAGAATTGAGGCTTTTGAACTCTGGTGCTGGAGAAGACTCTTGCGAGTCCCTTGGACTGCAAGGCAGACAAACCGGTCAGTTAACAATGCATCTTTTCAAAAAAGAACACAGATCCAAAAAGGACATAGCCATGCTGTTTTTAAAATACTGACTAGGTAACAACTGCATCTTTAGAATGTGTGCGGCTGTTTCATCTCCTGCTTACTCTATAACATTCCTTAAATTACCCTTAATTAAGGTTGCCAGCTGGCCAGGGAAAAATGTCCTGTCCCTTTAATAGAGGTTTAATATGCTAGAATGTGCAGTTGAAGCTGTTCATGGCATGGAGCTAAATAACACCACCTGATATTTGCTGCAGATCAGACTGATATTAAAGGGACAGCTAGTGGGACCAGTTTAAAAGTTGGAAACCTGAATCTATTCCTGGATGTGACCTACTGCAGAACAGATTGTTCAGAGGAGAGTGGTGTAAAAATTACTTTTGGAAGCTCCAGTAGTAGTTTGTTCCTGCTTTCTGTTTGCTGTTTCAAATTTCTGTGGCTGTCTTGCCATGAAGCCGAGTCTTTTGCAAACTCATACCAGTGCTGAAGGCAAAATGGCCCACCTTCACGAGGCTCACTGTAGACTGGACCAGCGACCAGTCACTTTCAGCTCGTCTAACCTACCTCACAGAGTTATTGTGACTATAAAACTGGAGAGGAAAGGAGACTGGTGTACATGGCCTTGAGTTTCTTGGAGGATGAAAATAGACTGAAATAAAATGACAAAGATGGAAGTACAAAATAATCTACCCATGCAAAATGAACATCTTTCCTAATCAAAAATTAACATTCAGTCGACAGGCTAATATAAAGGCCAGAGAATTTGAAAAATGAAAGCAAAGCCTTGTTTTGCTGCAAAAGCTTCATTATCAGTTCCTTGGAATTTCAGGAGCTGATATGCAAGACAGACTCGGCCACTGAAAACAAGGCCCTCCATTACAGAGAAAGTCCCAGAGCATGACAGGAACCGAGGGAAAAAGAACAGTTATTGTGTTCTGCCCTGAGAGCTGTTTTATTGGTGGAAGAAGCCAAGTAGCTCAGGGAAACAGAAGGATGACCTTACTGGTTTAGGACCAATAGCAGTACCCCATGAGTCACATGGCTGGGCTGACCACATTTCCTATTATGACAGAGGAGATTACCATTTTAATTGATTTCCCAGAAGGAACAGGATGGAAGGAAAGGAATTCGAGGACTCATTAATCAAAACATTTGCTCTGTCTGAAAAGGTGTTTTTCCTCTAATAGAAAACAAAGGAATGTTGATTTCTCCTGATATTCAAGGAAGAAAAACATATTAAGAGGCTGATAGCTCACTGACTCTAGCAAGTACACAATGTGGCTTTTTCAGTTTTAAAATGAAGGTTATGTCCTGACATGCACACTCATTCATAGAGAAGTACAAATATTAGCAGCAATATTAGCATAAATCCAGATCCAACTTAAAGAGTATATCAAGCCATAATTTACTTGTGGAGTTTCTCAGACATGACTACACTGATGGATTTCCTGGTTCCCCATGATGTACTGATGGATAAGTTGAAGGACTGCAATCTGGATTTTCAGATAGTTAAGTGGATAGGGAATTGGTTAGAGAACCGCACTCAAAGAGTTGTTGTCCAGGGTGTTTCATCAGACTGGAGAGAGGTGAGTAGCGGGGTACCTCAGGGCTCGGTGCTCGGCCCGGTACTTTTTAACATATTTATTAATGATCTAGATGAGGGGGTGGAGGGACTACTCATCAAGTTTGCAGATGACACCAAATTGGGAGGACTGGCAAATACTCCAGAAGACAGAGACAGAGTTCAACGAGATCTGAACACAATGGAAAAATGGGCAAATGAGAACAAGATGCAATTTAATAAAGATAAGTGTAAAGTTTTGCATCTGGGTGAGAAAAATGAAAAGCATGCCTACTGGATGGGGGATATGCTTCTAGGTAACACTATGTGTGAACAAGACCTTGGGGTGCTTGTGGATTGTAAACTAAACATGAGCAGACAGTGTGATGCAGCGGTAAAAAAGGCGAATGCCATTTTGGGCTGTATCAACTGGGGCATCACATCAAAATCACAAGATGTCATAGTCCCATTGTATACGGCACTGGTCAGACCACACCTGGAGTACTGTGTGCAGTTCTGGAGGCCTCACTTCAAGAAGGACGTAGATAAAATTGAAAGGGTACAGAGGAGAGCGACGAAGATGATCTGGGGCCAAGGGACCAAGCCCTATGAGGATAGGTTGAGGGACTTGGGAATGTTCAGCCTGGAAAAAAGGAGGTTGAGAGGGGACATGATAGCCCTCTTTAAGTATTTGAAAGGTTGTCACTTGGAGGAGGGCAGGATGCTGTTTCTGTTGGCTGCAGAGGAGAGGACACGCAGTAATGGGTTTAAACTTCAAGTACAACGATATAGGCTAGATATCAGGACAAAAAATTTTCACGGTGAGAGTAATTCAGCAGTGGAATAGGCTGTCTAAGGAGGTGGTGAGCTCCCCCTCACTGGCAGTCTTCAAGCAAAGGTTGGATACACACTTTTCTTGGATGCTTTAGGATGCTTAGGGCTAATCCTGTGTTGAGCAGGGGGTTGGACTAGATGGCCTGTATGGCCCCTTCCAGCTCTATGATTCTATGACATGAGGCTTTGCTAAGGGGTCTTTTGAAACCCTTTTCATCCCAGTGCCAGCATGAAAAGAACCAGGAAAGCTGCTCAGAAGTCAACGGCCATCCTTTCAGGACTGGAGACACTCATCCCAGATCCTCTTGAAGTGCTGCAAGCCCTCTGTTTCTCCTATGGTCTATTCTGAGCCCTGAACCATGGCATAAAGGTTTAAAGGTTTGAGATCTGTTGGTCCCCAAAGCCCATGAAATGCTAAAGTAATCAGATAGCCCCAGCTTGGTGTGCAACAAAGCAAACAACAGCATTCATTTAGTACATTTTTATCCTGTCCTTTCTCCAAGAAGCTCATTCGCCCCCTCCACAATTTTATCCTCACAACCACCCTGTAATGTAGGTTTGTCTTATGGAGTGATTGACTGGCCCAGGACAATCCACTGAGCTTTATGGGACAATGGGAATTTAAGCTTGGATCATTCGGGTCCCAGTACTCAATACTCAAAACACTACTCTGCATTGGTGCAGATGCCTCTCTGTCACATTTTTATCCCCCTTTTCTCAAAGAATCATAGAATAAGAGTTGGAAGGCACCTCCTGGGTCATCTAGTCCAACCCCCTGCACAGTGCAGGACACTCACAACCCTATTGCTCATCCTCTGTAACCTGCCACTCCCATGAGCCTTCACAGAATCAGCCTCTCCGTCAGATGGCTATCTAGCCTCTGTTTAAAAATTTCCAAAGATGGGGAACCCACCACCTCCCGAGGAAGCGTGTTCCACTGAGAAACCGCTCTGTCAGGAACTTCTTCCTGATGTTTAGATGGAATTTCTTTTGCATTAATTTCATCGCATTGGTTCTAGTCCGTCCCTCTGGGTACAATGTAGACAATTCTCCTCCTTCACAATAAAACTTCCAGGTGAGTTTGGTTGAGGGACAGTGACTGGGCCAAGACTGCCCAGTGACTTCATGACTGAACGGGGGCTGGAACCCGGGTCTCCTCAGCCCCAGTTCAACACTCTAACTTTATCCCACTTTGATCACCTGAGTGTCAGGAAACCTCAAAATAAAATATGATTCTATTCTATGTACAAAACTGGAGGAATCATAGGCCTCACAGGGCCTTGGGACCGAACATTGGTCTATGACAATGGCCCTTCCTTCTTCCAGGAACAAGTAGCTCTGGGCTCTTCCCATCCACCTTTTTTATACCTTTCTTCCTGCCCCTTGACATCTCATCTCTTTGGGTTTTGCCTTCTCTGTCTCAACAACATTCCCAGGTCTAGCTAAGATTTGCCCTTCTCATAACCCTTTCCCTATGTCTGCCTTGCTGCCCCCCCTTCATGGAATTGACTATTTTCTTTTCTTGCTTGAAATTACAGTATATGCTAAATTGGGTAACATTAACCTCTTCCCCCATGCCTTAGAACAGGGGCAGTCAACCTGTGGTCCTCCAGATGTTCATGGACTACAATTCCCATGAGCCCCTGCCAGCAAACTCTGGCAGAGGTTCATGAGAATTGTAGTCCATGGACATCTGGAGGACCACAGGTTGACTACCCCTGCCTTAGACCATCTTGCTATCCCCTCTCCCCATTTTTTGTGAACATTCAGCCAAATTAAATTATGCAGAACCTGAAAGCTTCCTGCTTTGCAATATTTTGGGTAGTCCTAATAAAAGGTATTATATGTGGACCAATGCAGCTACCTACAAATCTTTGTCTATTTTAAGAAATACCAAATTTAGACATCAAAAAGAAGGGTTCTACCTTTAGAGGAAGATGGGTTTTGCTTATGAGAGGCTGCCTGCCCTTCTGAAATTAAACTCAAGCTTAGTTCATATTGTACTCCAGCTGCCCAGCTTCCAAAAGATCTGTGCAAGGTCAAAAAAAGTTTGGGGATGTTGAACAGACATAGCAGAATGAGGAAAGGTTAAGTAGCCTCTTCTCCCTCCCAGCTTGGTGTAGTGATTAGAAGCCAACTTGGTGTAGTGGTTAGGAGTACGGACTTCTAATCTGGTGAGCTGGGTTTGATTCCAGGCTCCCCCACATGCAGCCAGCCTGGGTGACCTTGGGCTCACCACAGCACTAATAAAGCTGTTCTGACTGAGCAGTAATATCTGGGCTCTCTCAGCCTCACCCACCTCACAGGATGTCTGTTGTGGGAAGAGGAAAGGGAAGGAGATTATAAACCACTTTGAGCTTCCTTTGGGCAGAGAAAAGTGGCATATAAGAACCAACTCGTCTTCTCTTCTTTTTCTTCTTCCCTACCCTCTTTTCTCAAATTACAAAGAAACAAGCATCTGTGGGTCACATGTAGTTTGGCTCATTAATTTACTTAAATGAATTTATTTAACAGAAGTGTTAGCTGATGGCAGCATCCCCCCCCCCCAACAACATTGTCTATGTAGCCAGTCTTTATTTCCTACTAGCTCCTTTATTTGTATTTTATATTTTGTGAAGGCCTATGGCTATATACAAATAAATGTATCACTATTCACTACTAGCTCATTTATTTTCACGTTGAGTTCCCAATGGTTCATTGCTGAACTTAAGAGTTTTAATTTTATTGCAATTGTGTTTAAATTCTGGACATTCACTAGCTAGGTTGACCTGAGGCAGGCTGGAGTGCATTCTCTTTGGGGGGGAACAACAGAAGCAGGGATCTTAGAGAATTCCCCATGCAGACATCAGCAGCACCTTTTTGATAATCAAGAATTTACCACTTGGGTGGTGGTGGGGGGGGGGGAGAATAAAATTGTACAACATAGGACAAACTGGAATGAATACCCAGGTCATTCTTGGTGGTTATCAGAGAGCCCTGGAAATGGAGAAGGGTATAAGATTTGCAGTGAAGAAGCTTTGCATACAACATTGCTGAAATCTTGGGCTCGGAAGAGCACTTACCTTCCTCCCATCTTTTTTTATGAAGGGAACTAAAGTCCTGCATCCTCTCCTCCTCCCAGATGTTGGATCCCAGACTGCCTCCGTAACGTTAATTAAATTATAATATTTATGAGGATTTTACATCTCCTGCCAGATGGAACCGTGACCAAAAGTAAGAGGAGGAGCTTCCCCTCTCCCCACCCAAACTCGCTTGTAGTTTTCCATCCCCCATCCATTGGGGTGGGCCGTCACAGTGGCAGAAAACCCAAGCGCCACCTGAAGATAGGCTTCAGTGAGGAGAGAGAAGGCAGAATACTCCAGCAGTATCAATAGCAGTGTACAAATTATGCAGGCGCGGTATCCATGTCCAAAATGCAGCATAAGCACCAATTAAGGGCCAGTTCACACATAATGAAAGGGCTCCCTGCGGGATACCCCGGTGATGAATCCAACAGCCAGAAAAAAGAGTGAGAAAGAGATGTGATTATTGAACTGCCACCAGGAAACTGTGTCTGTATTTGTGCAGGGAAAGTGGTTAGTAATGCGAATGAGGCCTCTTCCGGGATGCTTACGTGGTAAAGTGTGAGATGAGGTAGGACATCCCATTGCCTTTCCTCTCTTGATTCCCTTCTGGTATCAGTGGCTCAGTGGCTGCAATGATTTCGTTTTTGTATGTTAGGATGAGAGAGACCGACTGGACCTACGTTATTGAGTGACTTTCATGGCAGAGGGGAGAGCTGAGCCTGGGTCTCCCAGATCCTGACTGGACCGTCTGCCCACTACCCCACACTGACAAAATCTGTCCAGGGGATTTCTGCTCAGGCAGGGGTGTTCTGTTGGGTGGCATGAAAACACAGGGACACAGAACTCTCCATTGGACAGAATGAAAGACAGTGAATTATCTAGTACTAATCTCATTATTTCATGTCGCTTGAAAAAGGAAGTCATCTAAACAAAAACATTTCTGCCTTCTAAATACAATGCACTTACAAGCAGGAAGTTATAGGGCATTGTGATGACCTAAGGTTCACTGTCCTGATCACAGCCAGTGCAGATAAACCATCAGAGGTGTTGTCCTAGAAGAAGGTAACGGGTGTGGCTTGGAATTCTCCCGCATTGCTGCAGAGAGATCCAAGGCCAATGGCAGAGGCTCCTCCTTTGCAACATCCCTAGGATCCTGCCGGATTACATGCACATGTCATCTGTGCCACTGCTGCAGCTCCCTCAGGAGAACTGCAGAGAAAATCCTTCTGCTCCCTGCCTTGGACCCCTAGCTGCATGGGGCAGGGTGATGGTGGTGGAGAGCAGATGTTTACAAACAGTTTTCCTAACTGGACCCCATCCAGTGGTTCCTTGAGGAAGAGGGCCTGGCTGTCTTCCACCCCAACACTTGATGAACTCTCTTCCATTGACAGCAAAGCAGTTTGCCTCCAGGCTGGCTGTTTGCCTGGAGAAGAGCACATGATGTCCTCTACTGGCTGAACTGGGGAGATGAGACCAACTCTGGAAAGCATAATGGGAAGGAAACACTGAGCAGGACAATCAGCCAGAAGCCCATTACAGCTTTGCCATGAGGCCAATGAGAAAAATCCATTCCCTTTCAAGCGGGTGGATTTTTGCCCCAAATTTGAGATTTTTAGTTCAGAATGCACTTCAGTGATTAGACAGCACTTGAGCCTCCCCATTGCACCCCATAGTGCAATCTCATAAAATACATGCCCCTATTTCCCATTGGGCTTTTCATTCCTTTTCCTCTCCACCATCCTACCATTAATCCAGGACCGGGGTGGAGGCTGGATGAAGAGGCAACCCTACAGGAACAACATCAAGCAAGTCCTAATTTTGCAATAGTGCAGAGAAGGGCAGACAGGTGGGAAGGTGGGGAAGGTGGGAAATGACCAGGACTGTGAAACAGGGAAGGAGGACGGCTCCCAATACTGCCACTGGCCTGTAAATCTAGTGAAAAAGAAGAGTTGGTTCTTATATGCCACTTTTCTCTACCCAAAGGAGTCTCAAAGCAGCTTACAGTCATCTTCCCTTCTGCAGGTTGTACTTTATATCCTACAGTCCCTCTCCCCCACCCCAGGCACTCAGGAACAAATTCTATAGTATTCACTGGAATTAGGAGAAGACACTCCAAGCCATCTGTTGCAGATAATTGAGTTATGGCTGCTGGTGCAAGTGAAGTACCTCAGCTGGTTCCACCTATAACACTACCTGTGCCCTTTCCTGGTGACATGAGAAAAGTGTGGCTGAGTTGGTTAAACAGGTTGACCTGACCCAGTCCTCACTGTATTCAGGTTTATTCACAGGATGTGTTTTCTACAGGTGATGTTTAGGTTTTCTGTCAAAATAAAAGAATGGAGTGGGAACGGAGACACTGCTGAACTCCACCACAGTTAGAATTCTGGAGCAAATCTGCAATTCCAACCAGAAATGACGAATAATTTATCAGGCATATAATTTACCAGACATCAAGGCCTCAGATCAGTACAAGTATTGTCTGTGCATATGCAGATAGGCCTGTTGTAAAAAACAAAAAAGGCTTTGTAGGCATTGGACCCCTTCCTCTCTGAAAATCCTACCAGCTTCTAACAAATTGGGACGTGGGACTGAGGCTTTGAGAGACCAAACTATATTATGGAGGAAGTGGTGGTGGGTATTCTGGTTTAAAATCCAGGTCTAGTGTACCATTTCCAAAGTAGAATGGAAGGATTCTGCTGCCCACTTTAGGATGATAGTTACACATGGGAGACAAGCTGTTCAGAGACATAATCCTTTTCCTTTACAAACTCATTTGAGTAATTTGAGCGTGATCATTTGGATTCACCCACGTAGTTACAATTGGGACATCTGGAACATCGAATATGGCATACCACATGCTGTGACTGACATGTGAAGGTCGCCTCTGTTTGGAATTGTTTGTTATGGAGAGAGTTGATGATGGTTGTAAAGATGGCCTGTCGCTCTTACATATTTTTTCCTGAGGGAGGAAAAACATGACACCATTTCAGCTGGGCTGCTGGCATGATATTCTGGGTCCACTATAGTATTTGCATGCAGACCCCATTCCTTTTTGACACATGCATGCACATTAACTACAGGTGTATGTTGTTAGGTACTATAACCCTGCCCCCCCCCCCCCGACAGTTCATCTGGAGCTCTCTGCCTACAACTGGGTGGTACCTGTGTCAAAAAGCAAATCTGCAGAACCGTGAGGAGTAACGGCTGCAGGGCCCTCCTCCCTTTGGAACGAGTGCTTATCTGTCTGGGACCATTTCCATTCAAGATGCCAGGAATGACAAACACAAACACCTGCCAGTTCCCATAGCTGTAATAGAAATGTGAAACGGATGAAATTTTTTATTCTATCAAAAATTGAGTCTCATCTGCTGCATTAACAATATTCACTTGCATACAGACATAGAGCTCGGGGAGCTTGGGGGTGCTTCTGCTGGGGAGAAGCTGTCTAGAAAACTGACCGACTAACCAACTGATTGATCAATTGATCAATCAATCGTGTTGACCTGCAGAAAGGATGTGAGGTAGCGCAGAAAGAAACAGCACCTTGAAAAACAAGTGGCAGCTCTGAGCAGTGCCGTGAACTGCTGCCGCTGTCATTTGGTAGCACTAAGTGTGGGTCTGGCACCCAAGGCCAGGGCACTGGGAAGGGCCTTCCACACCAGGACGTGTGTGTGTGTGTCAGTGGTCAGAATGAACGGCACGTTTTCTTGGAAGAACAGGAGGAGAGTAACTGCCTGCTAGCTCAGAGAAGTTAGGGTATGGTTGGCCAACACACAAAACTCACTGAACAGACATGAAGACCAACATGTCAATTACAGCTCCATCTATCAGTCTTTCCCCTCCATGCTCCAGCTGGGCTGACCAATTCATGAGAGAAGGTAGAAAAAAAGACAGGGGAGGGGCATGATAGAGGTTTACAGAATTATGCTGTGGCAGCTAAAGGGGGGAGGGGCTTTTTCTCACTGTTCCCAGTAGTGGAACTTGGAGACACCCAATGAGTTTGGTAGGCAATAGATTCAGACTGGACAAAAGACAACATGTAATGGAACTGTGGAATCCACTGCCAGTGAACGTAGCAATGGCCACAAGGATGGATGGATTTAAAGGTGGGGAAAAGGTTAATTGATGCTTACGAGCCATTTGGTGGCTGTGGTCTGGCAGTCGTCAGTCACAGCAGCAACAGTTCAGAGTGGAAGAAGCTGCTCTGTTCATAAGGGCTTTGTAGGCGGGGAGGCAGATGTGGAACACAGTGCGATTCCCGCTTTCTCCAAAGAGGAGACTGTGCCAGTCCAGCCACCCCCCCCCCACCAAAAAAAGAAAGAAAGAAGAAACCCTGCCACCACCTGCACCCAGAGTCACCAGAGAGGCAGTCCCCAGCCCTGCTTCAGTTCGTGCTATCGATTCTTTCATTTCCGGCTTTATTATCTTTACGCCGCACCAGAGAAAGCTTTAAATAATTCACCAACGTGAACCCGACACAGATGTTCCCGGAGGCAGCTGGATGCGGAGCCCAGCCTGTGTCTGAGCTGCCGAGATAGCGGCTTCCCTGGGGCCAGCAGATGAAGCTGGGGCTGTTCCAGGGGGAGGGGATGATGGATCCCAGCGGGGAAAGAGAGTGGAGAATTTGGGGTTGCAGAGAATCATTTGGTAGCATATTGGGGGTGGATGGGGGGGGATTACTTCGGCATTGCTCTGCAATACTTGATAATCAAGTTTCTATTTCTGTTCCCTTTGCTCTGCCTATGATTCTATGTTGTAGCCCCCCTACATCTTCCTCTAAGTTGTGGGCTCCTCCTGTTCTGCAGTTATCCCTCTCAAAGGCATCCACCTATCATTAGCCGTAGATTCAGAGCCAGCCCACCGCTTAGGTGGATGGAATGTTAGCCCTGGAAAGGAGACTGGCTCCTGTTTCTGCTGGGCATGCAAGGTGGGCATGAAAGCCATCAGATGGGGCAAGAGAGCAAGAAAAGACAGAGCAGGCCATAGTGGGAGGCCCTGGGGAACTGTGTGGTCATGAGGAAATGGCCTAGGCCCAGGATCCCATCTATACTACCAAACCTTTATGTGCTAAAAAGCTAACATCTGTTTCTGCAATGACTAAACAAACTCTGCCCGATCCCGCCATGGACCTAGGGATGAGAACATTAGAAAGGGTAGTATTCTGGCTGCTTGGGGGGTGAGGGGTGATCATGGTATTTTGTGTTGGCAGAGTTTAAAATTGCAAAGTGTAACCAAGCACCGGGCTGCTTAAAAGAATAAAATAGTATTATTAAGAAGACAAGCAACTTTCTATAGAAAGAGAAGAGAGCATCCAAAGTCTAATTGTTCTGTTCTGCAGTCATTCTGTCTGTTTGTTTTGGGAGGCAAGCAGAGAGGAAGTGTGCTCAAAGAAACAGGAAGCCTCCAAAGAGCCAGTTGGAACACTAATTGAAAAACACCAAGAAGCTCCTAAACTAACTATGCTAAATACACATCTCTGATGCTCCCCACAGGACATTTTTCATATGTTTCTGAATCATGCATGCACATCACAGATCTTACAAATTCCAACATTTTGGAGGGTGGCACATGAGGATCAAGGGAGTGGAAATATTAGTCTTCACGGGCGAGAGAGAAAATGTCAGTACAGCTCCTATGCAAATGTGTGCATACATATGAGGCTTGTTTACATGTTTCCTGAATATTGCAAGGAAGGGTCTTGTAGGCAATGCTTGCTGATCCCCAAATGCCTAGAGCGGCTCCAATGCTTGTGGCTTCCCCAGCGTATGACACGCCACTCACTCAGCCTCCCTGCCTCCAAAGCAGGCCTTTTCTGCTCTCAGTGATGTTGTTGTTTCTTGCTCTTGAATTACTCCTTTCTACCCCCATCACTTTAGCCTCAAGTATTTCCTGTGTCAAAATAGATTTATTCCCAGACAAAGCACCATTCGCCTGGTGCTTGCTCTGGCTGTAAATACGGATCAATAATTTAAGGGGGTAAAACTATTAATAGAACGGGGGGGGGGGAACCATGTTCACTGGAGAGAGAGTAAAGTCACAACCAAGGTCACCTTGGAACATAAACAGAAAAGGGGCATGTGATGAGAGGAGAAACTGGGGGTCATCTTGCAGGTATCAAAGTGAGGGCACAGCCTTGTGCAATGAGAAAGGGCTCTGTGAATTTATTAAGGCTACTAGGTATTTCAGAGCCATTCACAGAACTCCCGTTTTCCAGAGAAGGATGCTCAGTTGTCCCTAATAAGTGAGATGCATCTAGGCCTGTTCTAATACTTATCATTACAGTCTGTGTTAATCAGTTCCATAAGCTAATTCTGTGCTATAAGAAGTAGTATTCCCATCTGCCTGTTCAGAATCTACTACCCAACAACTTTGCTGGGTGATCTACAATTTAGTGTTTGGTGGGAGACAGAAAAAGTTCTTTATATCCTCTTCTTCTACTCTATTAACATTTTTTAAACCTCTCTCATCCCTCGCCTCCAATCTTATTTATAAAGTGAAAAGTTCCAAATTCTTTAGCCTTTCATGTTGAGAAGATTCTCAAGCCTATTGTTCTTTCCTCCTCCTTTTCCAGCTGCCATGCTGTTGGCAGCCTCACCAATGGGACAAGGAATGAGAGAATTACGTCCTTAGAAACTTGTCTCAGGTTCCCCAAGATGGAAGCTGCAGAGTAGAATATCCGGTTCCAGGCTAGCTGGCCACTGACCAAGGGGGACAATTGTGGTGCCGAGAAAGAGAGATTTCATAGAGATCCGGCTGATGGAAGAATTAGGAACACTAGGATAGTAGAAAAGGCTCTTGATAAATAAGAGTAGTTTTCAAACTACCTACCCCCCCCCCATAAACTTTCTTCTTCTTTGCCCAGGAATCCTGGGTTGAGTCTTTTTATCCTTTCCCAACTTGAATAAACCCCTCCCTTCTGCACTGTATTTGATTTCCATTTTGATTTTGGGCACTTTAAATTTTCCCTGGGCAACATCCATGACTGATCCGTGGTGACCCTACCTCCCCCACCCCGCGATATCCAGGAGCAGGTATAAGTTGCAAGACTACCCTTGCAAGACTTATTTTTGCCCTCATTTGGGGATTTATTTATTTATTTATTTACTTAGATTTTTATACAACCTTCTCATATGGCTCTAGGCAATTTACATGGGAACATTGTGGTATACATAGAATGTTATACATTAAAAACAGTAACAACAATATATCAATAACAATTCTAACAGTAAATATAAGTTTAACAGGTTACCATAATTAACTCATTGAACAATTTCAATAGAACAACTTTAACAAAGCCCCATGGGAGGTCAGAAATGTTTAGATTATGGAGGGTATGATTTGAGGGGGACCACTGGATGTTTTTATGTTGGATTACCTCAGTCAAATGCCTGGTGGAGGAGCTCCCTTTTGCAGGCCCTGCAGAATTCTGGGAGTTCAGGCAGTGCCCTGATCACTTCAGGGAGCTCGTTCCACCAGGTGGGGGCAAGGACCGAGAAGACTCTGGCCCTTGTTGAGGTCCGACGTGCTTCTTTGGGGCCAGGGATCCACAGCCAGTTGGAGGTGGCAGAGCGTAAGGCTCTTTGAGGGGTATAGGCAGGGAGATGGTCTCTCGGGTACACTAGGTCCATATCGCGTATGGCCTTGAAGGTGATTACGAGAACCTTAAGCCTGATAAGTAATTCAATAGGGAGCCAGTTGAGTTGTTGGAGTATAGGCCGGATGTGGGAATTCCATGGTATATTTGTGAGGATCCTGGCTGCAGCATTCTGAACAATTGTAGTTTCCAGATCAAGGATAAGGGTATGCCTGCATAGAGTGAGTTCCAGAAATCCAGTCTAGAAGTGACCGTCGCATGGATCATTGTGGCTAGGTGTTCTGGTGCCAAGTAAGGCCCTAGTAGCCTGGCTTGGTGTAAGTGGTAGAAGGCCTGCCACACTACTTTCGTGACCTTAGCCTCCACGGAGAGGTAGGCATCGAGGATCACACCCAGGTTTCTGGTGGAGCAGGATACTGCTAGTCACACTTCATCCAGGCTGGGCAAGCATGCTTCCTCGCTTGGCCCCTTCTTACCCATCCACAGGTTTTAAAGTGACTGTGCTCCAGAAGCCCACACTTCTCTTAGCAGAGATTTGACTCTTGGATTTATTTCTCTCTGTGAGGCTGCTGCCACCTCCCCCCCCCCTTTAGGAAAAGAAAGAGAACAAGCAGCCTCATGCTGCACTTGGTTGCCCTGGATTGTTCTGGCTGTAGACTCTCAGGAGTCAAAAGACAAGAAATAAAGCACTCTCCAGCCTTTAATGCCAGTTGGAGCTTCACCTCCCCCCCCCCCCCCGGCCGCTTGTTCAGGAAAAGAAAAATAAACAAGCAGCTTCATGACCACCACTCCCCCCCCTGATCTTCTACAGTCAAGTGCAGAACACTTTCTGCTTCAATTCAGTGGAAAGGAAGGAGGAAGACCTACGTTCAAATCAATCAAATCAACACTTATTGGTTGGTTTGTGGATGGGCATGGTTTCCAATTTATTGAACTTGTGGAACTTTCTCTGCTTGTTTCCTTTCATTTAAATCCTCGTTGCTCCCTCTCTTCCTCTCAAGGAAATCTTTTCCTTGAATAACCTGAGTAAAGCGAATAAAGTGAGACACAGCTTTATTGTCACATTATGTGTTGCTCTAGGAGGGTACTGGAAGCTACACACCTTGGACAGACAAACTGCAAAACATAGCCATCTCCTCCATTACCTCACCACCACCATCCTCAGCACACACACATTTTATCCTGGCTGTGCTGCTACATGGCCCCTGGCTGCCTCCTCTGATTATGCCTGGCTGCAGGCAAGGGCTTCTTTCCAGGTTTGCCTCATAACCCTCCCCACGCACTTCACACAGTTGCCAGTCGTGTTCAGTGATGTACCCAATTCCTTCATGCAAACCCCTTTTAAAGAGACCGGGCACTACTGTTGTTTAATACTGTCAATAAAGGAAAAGGTGACCGACAACTACTGCCTTCTATTTCTGCTCATGGGTGTTCGTTAAACTTCATTTATTTATTTATTTTATTATTATATTTATATACCGCCCTAACCGAGGCTCAGGGCAGTTTACAGGAAACAAGAAAAAGATACAGGTAACATCATATATGATAACAACATGTGATAACAACAATAACATTATAACAACCTTAACATTAACATGATTACAACAATAACATTAGAGAATGATGGAACCACAAAAGAGCCTCAGCTAACTCTTACTGAGACCCAGTGGGTTTGGGCAGATTCATAGCAGTTGTAGTAGGAGGGGGGGGAGTTTGGGGGCCAATTGGAAGCGATGGTTTAGGTCGACCTCAACCAAATGCCTGGCAGAGGAGCTCCCTTTTGCAGGCCCAGCAGAACTGTTCAGTTTCTGTCAGGGCCCTGATGTCCTCTAGGAGTTCGTTCCACCAGGTGGGGGCCAGGATGGAAAAGGCTGTGGCTCTGGTTGAGGTCAAGCGGGCTTCCTTGGGGTCAGGGACCACCAGGAGGTTGGAGGTGGTAGAACGCAAGGCTCTTTGAGGAGTGTCGGCGGAGAGGCAATACCTCAGGTATATTGGGCCCAGACCACCTATGGCCTTAAAGGGGATAATCAAAACCTTAAGCCTGATACACTTACTCATATGGAAGTGTAACATTTTAAAAAATAAAGTCAGGTATTCATGGGACTTGGGAACAGCCAACTAAAGCACTGAGGAAATCAAGGAAAAATGGTTGGAATGACTCATTGGGCAGAGCGTCTTGGAGGGGGCAGCGTAATATGGGCAGAATGGAGAAGTGGCCAAGAGATGTGCAGCTGGAGGGCAAAAAGAAGAAAAGATTTCTGCATTTTAAGACAAATGACATGGATATAGATTAAAAAACTGGGGAAACCTGACTCTGAAATAGCATGGAAAAAGCAGTCACTGGATGCGTGCTGGCCCTTGTTGGTTGGTAAAATGGTGCAGAAATAGAAAATAAAACACGAATTACTGCTGAACTGCAAAAAACTTGGTAAGCAGAAATCAAACAATAATCAAGAAGGAAAGAAATGACAAAACAGGGCAAAAGATAGGTGCAGAAAGGTTCTCAGTCAACTTTTCAATAATCAGTCTGGGCATATTGAGCAAAAGAGATTTATTAAAAATAACATATTTTGTTAAGACTGATCAGCAATACACTTAAAGATCAATATATCCCCTATTGGCCCCACTTACCTGCTATATCAAGCACCCGCATTTTAGAGAGTAACCTTCTCAATTTCCCGGGGCCATTTGCAAATTCCAACCCCCAGACATCCTGTCTTTGAAGCCAGGGCCATGCAGATGAGACTGCTTGTCCACTCCTCCCATCTATCAGCATAAGAACAGCACATAGCTAACACAGAGATCAAAGTGAAATCGTAAACAAATCTGCACACCAAAACAATCCCCAATTCCTACAGAGAACAGAAACAAACTGAAACATGCATACAGTGAAACATGACAAGAAGTAGGTGCCAACATGGTTCCTGATGAAAGGGCCTTAGTCTGCACAAGTCACTGACCCAGACAAGCCAGTTGGGTCTCACGCAGTGCATCCAAAAGCATGTATACTCAGATGTACATCCACTGAATTCAATGGGACTTTCTCTCTAGTAAGTAGACTTAAGACTGCTGCTTCCTTGCAGGTGTACCCTAAGAAACACCCACTATCACAACCTGCAGCTGTGCACTGCAGAGGAAGATGGTTGTGGTGGACAAACTCTGCCCTGGCCAGCTTGTCCATTACAGATCTTCTCTTACAGATCTTAAAGAACCACAATAAGTTCCCATGGACGCCCAAGAGTCGACTGAAATAGGGTACGAAAGCCACTCATAGCAGAGAAGAGAAAAATCAGTGGAAAGAAAACTTGCATTTTGCAAAGGAGATGCATTCCTTGACTCTGCCCACCATAAAGAGCCAGCAAGGCATCGCCAGTGGTGAAAGGAGAATGCCAATGGGGCTAGAGCCAGCTGTTTGCGATAAACACCAGCTTTGGGCAGCAGTGCTGGCACTCAAGCAGTCACTGGCACAAAACACGTTAGCGTAAATAATAAGTTGGCTGTGCTGTGAGCCCAGGGAGTGGGTTATTGATGGCCTGGCAGTGCTGCTCTAATGACAGGCCATACTCCCCTCGCAGCAATCCCTGCAATTATAAATGGGATTGCTCAGTGCATACCCTGCCTGCTCCGCCAGCCCCCTCGCCCGTGTGCAAGCCATGAATGACAGCCTCCCCTGCAAGCACACCCGCCACAGCCACCAGGAAATGGAGCTAATTCATAAATAAATATGATGAGCAGAGAGTGCAAGGCTCTGGCCCGGTCTCACCAGGAGCCTCTCCTCTGTCCAGCCCTGTGGAAGGCAACTTCCCTCTACAGGCTGTTAAGACTGTGCGCCAACTGGCCAGTGGCTTCTTCTTACTGTTGGCTAAGATGCCTGAAGTAGGTGCCAAGGCCACCCCCGGCTCAGGGCTCAGCAACAGTCTGGCTGGAAGGCTGCTGAGTCTGGTGGGCTGGCCCAGAGCAGGTCACATTGGATCTCTCCCTGCTGCCATATCTCAGTATGCTTGCGGAAGGGGATGGTTTTCTTCAGCCAGGGACTCAGAGCACACGGATTGACCAAGCAAGGCCAGGCTCCCAAGGCACTGTTAGAACCAGAACAGAATCCAAACCCACCTGCCAGTTTGCTTTGTGTACCACCTGCTCTCATGCCCAAAGGGTAGCTAGTAGGAAGATGCCCACTGACTCCCATGAGAGAGTAGCTTCGGATGCCAGTAGAAGAGAACAAGCCGTTCTTTTCTAGGGGAATACATATTTGGCCATAAAGGAGAGGCATCAGACAGGAGCATGCCATGTTTGCTGAGGCTGAAACTGAGGAAGAAAGTCAAGTTCCTCTCTGCTAGGAAGGAAGGGAGGGAGGGAGGGAGGGAGGGAGGCTGGCTGGCTGGCTGGCTGGGCGGCTGTGGGAAAGCCAAGAAAAGGATCTGGGAAAGCAGTGAATAAATGCCATGATATTTGGCAACCATTATTTTCCTGAGTGGCATGAAGGATAGGGTCAGCTCTTCCCAGGGTTAGTCAGAGGAACATTGACTGTAACATATACCACGGTGGTAGTTGTGAGCTCCTTTGTCTATTGGGTTTGTGGCACCTGTTAGGAAAAGTTATTCTTGGCTAGTAGAACCAAAACAGTAGTGTTATCATCATAACTCCACCACGAATTAGCACCTTCTGTGCATACAAAGCTCTTCCCATGCATTGAATTGAACACAACCACCTTTTATGCCGGTAAAAAAAGAATAGAGGGGTGACCACCAAAAAAAGGCTATTCTAACAAGCATTGGACCTGCTCATTGCTGAAGCCATGTGGGCCAAGGGAGGGTAGCTGGGTAAGACTGAATGAAAAAACTGGTTGGATCCAAGCCATGATCTCAATCGTCCTTACCCCAACCCTCTATAGAAGATCAGCTGCACTGTTATTGTCATGTTACACGATGTGTTTGTATGTGGTGGTGGTGGTGGTGGGGGAGTAGATTGCCTAACGTAAGTGAAAGGATTTTTGGCAGATACAACATCTGATCCATGAACTTTCTGGTTCACATATTAGTCTCTTAGGCATCTCATTAACAATTTTTTTTTAAAGCAGGGTGCTTCCTTTGAACCTAGAAACATGGGCCTCTCTCTCTCTCTCTCTCTCTCCCCCTTTCACTGGTTGTCCTCCCCACAAACACACAAACACACAGAGAATGCAGCAGGTGCTATTAATAAATCATTGCTGCTCCTCTATAAGTCTTAGATAAAAAAGGTCGAGATATCAGATCCTGTGATCACAGTGCAAAAATCTATCCTTGCCTCTTCGTCTTCCAGCAAAGCAGAGAACCAGCAAGAACCGCAGCTGGTGCAGTAGGAAAGGAAGCACAACCGCATCCGAGGGTCAGGCTCCACTTCTACACACAGAAGTTGCTGTGTGTTTTTGTTTTTGTTGTGAATTCCTCTGAATCCCTTTTTGGGGCAGAAATGTGAGACATAAGTATTAAAACACATGCTGCTGGGTGGAGCAATAGCTGGTCTATGGATGTTAGATAGTCTCCTCTGCTACACCCCACGCTTCCTTTCCGCCTAAACTTCTGTTTGTGCAGGATTGATGGTTTTCAATGGGCCCTTGTGCAAATGGAAGCTTTACAGGAAGAAGAAGCTCACTTTGGAGCTGAGGCTATAAAGAGCACATAGAACTCATTCAAGCTTTGGTCTCTGAAAGATCTATCTCCTTAATCTGACACCATCATGAGAGATAAGATTGATTTATTATTTATTTGTTTGTTTGATTTATTACCACCACTATTGTAGAATCATCTCGCGGTGGGATACTGCATTAAAAAAAAAAGAAACTACCAAGAAGATAAAAGCATTAAAAGCCCCAACATACTCCGACAGCGAGAAATAAAATAATAACCCAATTTCTTCCCTCTCCCCCAGCGCCTCAGGGTGGAACTCCCAGGGTGCCGATTATTCCAGATATCAGTTGTTTTCATGTATGTTCTCAAATATGGAGAGACCCCTAGATCTTCCGCACCCTGGCCTCAACCAAAGACCTGGCGGAAGAGCTCCGTCTTACAGGCCCTGTGGAACTGTGAAAACTCCTGCAGGGCCCTCAGCTCTTCCGAGAGCTTGTTCCACCAGGTCAGGGATCTGGGCAGTATGCATATCTGGAAAGGAAACCTGTCCAAAAGACCACGGTTCCAAAATAGCATCCATTTTCTGGATGGTGACATTCACAGGCCAAATCTCTCAGACAGGAAGACCTTTCTTTGGCAGGGAGACCCTGAAGAGCTAAAGTAGCAAAATACTGAGCAAAATGGTCTGACTCCATATAAGGGAACTTCATGTCTTCATATGCTCACTGTAAACAGACCTTATCAGACTTTTTGCAGCAGCATTGAGCAACGATGCATGAACACTCCTTTGTCTGAGTTGGAGTTTACTTACAAATTACAATCCTCAAATACTCAAATACTCAAAAAATACTCAAAAAAGTTTGCTTTTTACCACTCAGTCAAAATTGTCATAAAACTGAACTATGAGTGTTTTCTGCGTGCCTGTTCTTGCATTGCTTTCCCATGTCTGTCCCTACTCCAATCCCATTCACTGTCCATCTAGCCCGCCCAATGAAAAATTAACTTACAGAATAGGGGATTTCCTTGTTTGTCCTGATTCTGGGGCAGTGGGAGAGGCATGGCTTCTTACTCTCTCTAGCATTCCAGCTGTGCCCGTTTCACCTGCCCGACTCTCAGTACTGAGCACAGTCATGTTACTCGAATATTCTAAACTGGATTGCAAAGTTTGCGGTTTCTTGCAATGCAACTTGTGAGCCATAGTGCAATCTGGTATGCTCTCAGGATGAGATGACGGCTACAGGCTGTACAGGCACTAAGGCAGCCCATGCACCCAAAATGCAGATGACTGTAAATGATGCATGACCTGCCTGAAATAACACTGTAGGGGTTACATTAATTGCACCAGTAAACAATTAAGTGCCAGTAATGACTACTTGGCCAGTCACTCACCTGAGTGCCACCAACTACACAGATACAAAACTTCTCAAAATACCGCTTACCGTAAACGGCAAGTAATTCATCAGTGGGCTCTCCTGCTGCGCTTGACTCAAGAGAAAATGGTGATCATGAGCCAGGCGAGTTCAATTTTCCGAGGTCTTGTTTGCGAAAATCAAATCATCATGAGTTTAGACTAGTGCCATCGTACTGGTCTGTGCCCGGGCCCAACAAATTGCTAGTGCTGTGACAGGGCTGGCGGTGGGAACGCCAGTCGTGGTCCGACATCCATTATCTCCATCTACCAAATTAGCACTGGCTCCCATTGTTAACCTTCTGCCTCCAATTAAAGGGGGGGGGGGAATGTATTTCATTGAGGTGAGAGAGAGTCAGTGGAAGCAGGCTCGACAGGCACATCCAAATCGCCACACTGCCATCCAGTGCTGTTAGCGAGAGGATGAGGAAAGACGACTGCGAAGGGAGAGGCAAACAGGCCCTGTAGGGGCAGCAGAAGGCGCTGGTGGTGAGTGTGTGAGGGAGCCGTGGCACCATTCAGGGAACAGAGACGAGGTAGACAGTTATTCACAAGCGGCTTCCCTTAAAACGGTGCTCGTGTCTGACACACCCTGGCCTGGTCCTACCGTGGGAGGAGGGCTGGGGTATCAGTCCGCAGAACAGCGCTGGAAGCACATTTCTCTTGGTCCCAGAGGTAGCCACGTGGTCGCAAGGGTGGCTGGATGCTTTGTCAGAGGCCTGGAGGGCCCAGACTGGCCCAATGGCTGGCACGTCAATGACTAGCCTCAGTGGACAAGAGCTGGAGAGGAAACGAAGCCTTTCGCTTCTAAACTACAGTCACACTGAGTTAGCCAAGGGGCTTCAGTCCTTTCATTTCAGTCCTCCTTACTCCAGCACTGTAGGAAGTCGGGGACCGTGCTGGATAAAAATCATTCTAGCCTGGGAGCATCCCCCCCCCCTCCCCTGCACGCCACATAGTGCCTTTTGCCTCAAAGTCCCCATCCATTCAGGATTTGGGAAGGCCTTGTGTCACCCCTGCACAGCTGGCAGCTCTCCTCTGGGGCGGGGGGCGGTCACGGTAATAGCTGCCCTGGCATGGGTGAAGCTGTCAGGCATGCCCCGACAAATATGGTGACAGTCGGCTCTAGTTCTGGCTCATTACCAGGAGATTAGTCCCTGTTCCCAAATGGCCCAGCCCAGGGGACAGATATTCTGGGAAGCAGGAAAGGTTAATTTCGGGGAGATTAGTCTTGTGTCTCACTGGGATGTGAAACTGAGGGAAATCTGTTCATCTGGATGAAAGGAACAGCTGCAACACACAGCAGGGAGGCTGCTAAAAATAACCTGGTCGTTACCTGCCATTTCCTGGACAGGCACTGGAGAAGATCTAGTGGCAAGTTGGGAGCAGTCCAGACTCTCTATGAATGGGACTGTGCACTGCTCTTGAGAAGTATCCTTCTGTGCCTCCCTGCCTAATGCTCTCCAGATGAACAAGATGAGTTCCACGGACAAAATGGCTGCTTTGGAGGGTGGATTTAGGGATGCCAGCCTCCAGGTGTGACCTGGGGAATCCCCTGGAAGTATCCCCATCTCCAGACTAAAGAGATCAATTCCCATGGAGAAAATGGCTGCTTTGGAGGTGGACTCCATCGCATCCTACTCCACTGAGGTCCCACCCCAAATCCTGCCCGCTCCCACCCAGCTCCACTCCCCAAAGCCTGCAGGTATTTCCCAACCCAGAGCTGCCAACCTTACTAATGACACCTATGGATGTACAGCCCCAGCTGGCCCACATTGAATATTTCCTCACAAAGCCCATCTTCTAGGCCAAGTCTGAGCCCAGCCATTATAGAGGACCAAAAGGACCACCCCCTTCCCCTGTAGGCAGCATCCTGCCCCTGGTTGCCTTCCATTGGGACATTTGTCGCCATGCAAAACGCCTGCATCTCGCAAGCAGAAAAAGACTGCCTGCACAGCAAATAGCTCGTTTCCTCGTGCAAACCAGCCAGCCAGCTAAGAGAGTGTGTGGCCTGGGGGAGGTACGACAGGTTAACCGTGGCCCACTGTTTGCAGTGCCTGCTATTATTTCCTGGCTGCAGGGAAGAGGGCCTGGTTGGAAGCCACAAAGGGCTTGTTTGGGGATTTGTAGCTGCCTGCACAAGAGTGGTGGCTGAGATTTGTGCACATAAGGGATGCCAGCCTCCAAGGGGGGCCTGGGGATCCCCTGATTTGACAGCTCATCTTTAGACTACAACAATCAGTTCCCCTGGAGAACATGGCTGCTTCACAGGGTGGGCTCTGTGGCATTGTACCCCACTGAGGTCCTCTCCAGGCTCTATCAGGAGATTCCCAGCTTGGATCTGGCAACCCTAGTGCCCGTGTCATTTTCTCCATGAGCCATTGGGCGGCTGCAACATCGTAGCTCTTGCTCCAAGTGAACTGGGTCCTCCTTGGTCATGACTTGGTAGTGATGCACAGTGGCAACCTGCAAGGAGCCAAACTGAAGAAAAGCCACTATAAAAGTTCACCACTCCGACAGCTCCCTCCCCCGTCCTCCGCAACCCAAGCAAACCATTAACCTCCCCCCCACGCATACACATATAACAAATGTTCTTCTTTGCAGCCTCCTGCTGAGAGAGCTCACTGAGTCGTGCCTATCTCCCACCTTCCCCTCTCAAGTGCCTCGGGGATTGCAGAATCAATTACATGGGGCTTGAGATCGGGCGGGCGGGCGGACTGGCTGGCATGTTGAAGGGGGTGGGTGGACGAGCAATTCTGCTGCCGTCTGGGCCGGGCTGGCATCATTAGAGCTGGGTGTAGCGTTGGCTCTCTCAGGGAGATGAGGCTGCAATTGCCTGAATCACAGCTCCCTAAGATGCCTCTTAAGTGGCTCTTCACAAGATTGTGTTGGGATTGCCGAGGGTTTGTGAATGCCAC
This sequence comes from Paroedura picta, assembly GCF_049243985.1. NCBI lineage: Eukaryota > Metazoa > Chordata > Lepidosauria > Squamata > Gekkonidae > Paroedura > Paroedura picta. Next base: position 74,203,923 of record NC_135370.1, on the reverse strand, counting down.
CCAACTTCTTTCCTGCTCATTGGTAGGATGTTGGAGAAAGGCGGGAGGGGAACAATCTCTGGGTCATCAGTGGCTCAGGGGCTTTAACTGCACACCAAGGTTGTTAGGTAGAGTGGGCCTGGATATACCCCAGAGGTGTCAACTCTGCCAACAACTCCAAGGTACTGATTATAACCAGCCTGCTGAGAGAACACCCTCTTCAAGTAACTCCCTTCAATCAGCCTCCCCCTGCTTTGCTATCAGGCCTGCAACTACGGGCTGTGGATGCTACAGCCACACCTTGGATGCTCATCCATTCACCCCCAGCTCCCTAATGGCTGAACGAAATCCAACTTGCTCCTCCAGAGCACAGATGTATATATTTATTTGGACCTCAGCATAGTTTGGAGAAAGGCTGGCTCCTGCAGGACACTCACTGGATACTGGAAGTGCTAATCTGAACTGTATTAAAGGGTTGTGGCATAAGGAAGGTTGAGAACCACTGCTTTAAATGGAAGTTCTCTCGTCTGGTTTTGAATTTTTTTATCGGCTCTACTCTGGCAAAAGCCCTAGAAGAGAGACTCTAACTGCGCCATTCTTGGCACGGTTAAACCCCTCTTAAGTTCACTGAAGCCAATACACTTAGAACAGGTTAACAACAGTGTGTTGGGGTCGAGACCTTCTCCTGATGCTGCCTCCTGGTACTGGAATTCAGATGTTTACTTTCTCTGAACACGGAGCTTCCCTTTAATCAGTATGGCTAGACTTATCCTCCATGAATCTATCTAATCCCCTTATAATGCTGTCTGTGCCTGTGACCATCACTATATCCTCTGGCATCAAATTCCACATTTAATCACCCTTGTAAAGACATCTTTTAGCTTGTCCAACCTGAATCTACTGCAGTGTACTTCACTGGATGCCCTCAAGCTCTAGTGTTTTGGGAGAGGATGAAAAAGGTCTCTCCACTCTCTCTATCCCATGCATAATTTCATACACCTCTATCATGGGTCCTGTTAGTCTTCTCTTTCCTAAACTGAAAAGTCCCAGACTCTTTGGCCTTTCCTCATAGGAAAGATGTTTCAGCTCCTTAATCATCTTGGTTGCCCTTTTCGGTAGCCTCTCCAGCTCTAGCTCTGCAATTTCCTTTCTGAGATACAATGGCCATAGTATTCCAAAATAAGGCCACATCATAAATCTATATAGGAACTCTTTTCATTTTTCTTCATACTTAAAAAAATGATTATTGAGTTTTGTATTGTCTGATTAATGAATGGGAAGTGGAGCTTAGCTTAGGGGAATTCTGCCTCCCTAGAAAAAAATGGGCTTTTTCTCACTCTCCTAATCTTACATAACTCCAAGGACTCTACATTTAGGGCAAGTACATCTCCCTCATTCCCCAGGGGATAAAGGAAGAACTTTAAGAGCAGAGCTTTTGCAGCTGCTGAGGAATAGCAGGACCAGCCTAGGCCTCTGGGATCAGAAAAGATATTGCAATTGTGCAAGATGCAGGCTGGGGGAGACTGAAAAAAATACTTTCAATTACCGAAAAGAGGAATGAGTGTGGGCCAAAACAGGCTGTTTTAGGATCACTGTTTCTGAACAGACTGTGCCCTCCAAAGCCAATCAGTTCCTCTCAGTTCTTCAGCCCTCAACCACATCACGCAACACAGAATGGCCAATGTTTTCCTTATGGCAGAGGTGGGCAATCTCCCTCCCACACCAGTCTTCTTTCCCCCTGGCAAACTGCTTGCTTGCTACAGCTGAAACCGGGAACATGATGCCCATGCTGCTTCAAAAAAGGTCCCATGGGCATGAGATCCTGGCTGAGAACTGCATCCGCTCTGGGCCCAGTAGGCACAATCATTATTTTGGCCTACAAGGTCAGGTGTTGGTCTCCTTGTTCTTAAACCTTCTCAGTGGCCTCTCCTCATTCTGGACACAGTTGCCATCTAGCTACCCATCAGAGGGGGCTGACCCTGCAGTGCCTGCTGGCACTGACCCACCTGCTTCTTCTTGTTAGTGAAACTGGGCCAAGTGTGAGAGACAGAACTGTTTCTCTTCCTCCCCCCTCCTCCCCCCACGTGTTGGCTTTATTAACCGGAAATATTCCCATCAGCATCCATTGATCAACAGCTTTATGGCCCATAATCCTTGCCCCATTGACTTAGAGGAGGCAGAGGAGGAGGAGGAGGAGAATGTGGGGCTCTATCCTCAGGGTTATCACACCGTTCTAGCAGGGAGCCCTCCTCCCTCCGGGCCAGCTGCAGTGAGAAGCCAGTGGGGAGGGGGCTGCTCTCCTAACAGGTGCTCTATCGTGTGGTGAGAGGTGGGGAGAGAGGAGGAGGGGTTTTAAAATGAAAATACACCTGCTCCCTGTCTTTTCTCCTGGTAACACAACATATGATTATTTCTTCCTAAAGGTATGAGGAGTTTGCATGTGCATCTGACTGACCCCCTTGATATGTATTCCATGTGAGCTGGTAACATTCTCAGCTGCTCTGTCCAGAAGACAATCTGTAACCCATGTGCTTTTGTTTGGATCTGGTAGCAACGGGCTGGCGACCTGCTGGGTGGGCCCATCGGGATCAGTGTGAAGGTGGTTTGCGGCACCCAACCTACACCAGGATGGAGGGCAGCACTTCCATTTGTCAGTGCTCAAAGACCCCACGCCATGGTGGCTGGGCCAAGGGCTGTGAGGCTGAGCTTTCCAGCTATCCGATCGCAAGGCCCACTGCAAAGACTGCAGCTGGTGCAATCCCCTCGTCGTGGTGTCTGGCTGATCGCTAAGCGTCTGATTGAAAATCCCCCTCCCCCTCCCCACACAGATAGCTTCTGCTTCGCTCTGAAGTGCTCCGGTGCAACGAGCCCCAGCCGCCTGACACCTGTGCGCTGCGCCACACGGCAGCCTCACTTTGTTCTCATTATCGCAATGAGTGGAGCCGTCACACCGAATTAAGGGCCTTCCTGTGCACAGCTCCAAGTCACTGAGCACTCGGCAGCCACCAGCCACGAGGGCTCTGAGCCTCAGCTAGCGAAAGCGGCTGCCTCTTTTGCCCAGCAGGGAGACTGGCCATGAGGGGGACCAGGAAGCAAGCCCTGAGGAGTGGGCAGCAAGCCGTCTTCACCATCACCACGCCCAGCAGAAAGGAGGGAGATACAGTTGCTGGCTTCAGACCCTGAGCTGCAGGGAAGGGAACATACCCTCCTCCACAAAGTGAACAATGTGAACAATGAACATAATCTTCCTTGTTTTCAATTCTTAGAGGCTTAGGAGCCCTTCTAGAGTTTGAAATCGACCACCCTGGGCATCTCTCCGGGTTGCTTTAGATGTGAGTTATCCTGTCTTGGGGTAAGAGGCTGCTCTTGGCTAATCTTTAGATCACTCCCAGTTCTAAGCATTTATGACCACTGTTTGTTTCTGTAGAAATGTCCCAGGGTATCTTCCCATTCCAGAATCATATCCATCCCCCTGCCAATAGACTGTCTCTTCTTTGTCTTGTGAATTACCTCTGGCAGCTGCTGAAAGGCAAGCTTTCAATTACCTCAAGGTAAACACAGTGGTTAGTTTGTGTCACAACTAAACACAAACATATAAATCTATGCACAAATCCTACGATATTTTCATAAGTACATAGTCTGATTGGCTGAATTATTGCAGAAGTGCATTCCCTGTGTTGTACAATTTCATATGCAGAATGGAGCCCAAGAGAAACTGGTTCTGCCACTTTGCATCAGAGAAAGCTGTCGATGCACAGCAGTCATTGACTGGTGTTTATAATGTTATAAACCCACCACCCCTACAGTTTTGCAGCTCTTTAAAAATAATTTTCCTCTAAAATTATGAACAGAACTATTTACTTATGCTGCATCTTTTTTTTTTTGCGTTAAGCAGACAAGGCTGCCTAAAGTTTGTGGGATTAGCAAGGCAGACAATTGATAGCAGCATTCAAATAACTGGTAAATCCATCTGATGAATGCATTGTAAGGTAAGCGGAAATTGGGTTTATCCCATGGAAGAAAAAATGACAAGAAGTTCTGTTTAAATGTATGCCTGTATGTACTAAATCCCAAAACCAAAACGAAAGGGTATGTGTGGAATGGACAAAGCTAGGCATTTAAAGCCCTGCCACTTAATCCATGTTGTGGTGTCCAGTTGACCTGGAGTGCTAATCAGCAGGAGTCTATGGGGTGGTAGGGCTGGCAGAGCTTAGCACTGCTAATAGCATTTGTAGCTCTGCTACCGGAGATAATTAAACGGCTGTTTTGCAGCAAGCACTGGCTGCCTGCCGGGCCAGATCTTCTCCTTTCACCTTTCCTCTCACCAGTGCTTGTTGCCCCCCCCCCAACAGACAGCACCCTTCCCTCTCTCAAATAGCCTATGATATAGAGTGTTATTAAGGTTGCCAGCCTCCAGATGAGGCCTGGAATTCTCCTGAAACAAAAACCAATCACCAGACGGCAAAGATCAGTTCCCCTGGAGAAAATGGCTGCTTTGGAGGGAGGATTCTATGGCGTCATGCCCTGTATGGCGTCCTTCAGCTCCCCAAACCTTGTCTTCCCCAGGCTTCACTCTCAAAATCTCCAGGTATTTCTGCACCTGGCGTTGGCAGCCCTGTATGCTATGCAGGTCCCTGACAAGAAGGTCCTCCACATTCTGTGTTTGCTTGGCAGCCTTGTTAATCAGGGCTCTGGCCTGTGGTGATCAGCTCTCAAAGCAACCAGGGCTTCTCAATACTAAATTATCTGTGACTCTGAGGGAATCTATAATCAGATCACCAGAAATGTAATATAGCCTCAGCAAGCAACTATAGATCAGGCCATGGAACGGGGGGGGGGGGGGGGAGAATTTTGACTTTCTCCTCCCTTCCCCATCTCATTTCCCTAACTGAAGCTGGTCTTTCTGGTTTGCTTTTAGCCCAAATGGGAAACGTCCAGTGCTTGCTCAGAAAAATATGGATACCTTTTCTAGACAAAGAGCACCTACAAAGCTGCCATATACCAAATCCATCTAGCTCAGTAGTACCATCCAATGTGAATGGCAATGGGTGTCTGTGGTCTCAGGCAGAGAAAATCGTTCACAGCAAGGGTTTCTACCTGAGATCTTTTAGCGGGAGAGGTCAAGGACTGCGCTCAGGATCTCCTGAACAAAAAGCTGGTATCACTGAGCTGCAGTCTCTTCCCAAATAGGGGCAAAATATGCACCACCAAATATTGCTGCACTCTGCAGTGAGCAAAACTGATGCAGGATCTCTCCAAATGCAAGAAGGAGGAGGAAGAGGAGTTATTTCTTATATGCTGCTTTTTCTCTACCCAAAGGAGTCTCAAAGTGGCTTACATTTGCCTTCCCTTTCCTCTCCCCACAACAGACACCCTGTGGGGTGGGTGAGGCTGAGAGAGCCCTGATATCACTGCTTGGTCAGAACAGTTTTATCAGGGGTGTGGCAAGCCCAAGGTCACCCAGCTGGCTGCATGTGGGGGAGCGGGGAATCAAACCTGGCTCACCAGATTAGAAGTTGGCGCTCCTAACCACTACTCCAAGCTGGCTAGTTATTTGAAACTGTGAAGCCATATCTGTGCTGGATCTTAATGACCGACTGGCGGGTGTAGGCAGGCAGTGGTAGTGCGTTCTGTGTGATTATCCCCAATGCAAAAGGAATGCTAGAAAGACATTTCCTCAGAAGGTCAGGAGTCAGGTGCGGTGCTTCACCAGCCTATGATTATGGGGGAAACCACCTGATCCCAGCAGGTAGCCTCAGGCTGAAGAGCAACTACACACAAACAAGGACACAGGGTGGTAGGCAAAAGAACAGAAGCACCAAAGAAAGTGACCTCCTTCTGTGAGAGCAAAACCTGTCCTCAGGAGAAGTGTTACCATTTTATAGGACCCTGCCTGGCATGAATGTTACATCTTGGTCTTTGGCACTGCCTTTCACCAACAGTCCTGCTCACATATGCCTAAGATGTGAACCCATGCCACCCCTCCCATGACAACCAGGGGGCATTTCGGTAATTTACAGCAGTGGTCCCCAACCTTTTTATCACCAGGGACCACTCAACGCCAGGGACCACTCAATGCCTTTTACTGAGGCCCGGTGGGGAGGGGGTAGTTTACTCCTCTACTCTCAACCACTGCCCTAACGCTCTCTGATCGCTATGGTAATGTTTAAACATCCCTTCAAAATAAGATACAGACACGCCACAACAATGAAGTGTGTTGTAAAGGGCTGGGGGGGGGATGAAGTAAAGGTCCGGGGGGGAGGGGAGAAGGCGTCCTTCGGGGCCCACCTCCAATTAGTCGAAGGACCACATGTGGTCCGCGGCCCACAGGTTGGGGATTGCTAATTTACAGAAGACAACCCTGTGCTAAGCATAACTGGAATGCAGACTCACTGTTTTGAAGTCACTGGCGTTACACGACCGGTTGGCAAACTTGCACTCCACCAGCATCTGGTCCATTTGGTGCCCAGCACGTTCATGGAGCTCCCTGAAGTCAAAAGGCAGATTCCTTTCCTCTCTGCTCTCCTTCAGCTTCCTGCTCAGCATCTCCCGCACTTCTGAGTCTGTATGGTTTGGTGCGGCAATATTATCGCTGCTATCCAGGAAGCCCAGGAACTCTCCAGCCCAGTAGAGGTCATGGCCAGAGAGCTGGGAGAAGCGGAGTCGATTGAGATTGCAGATGGTTACAGCTGGGAAGGTCATGTTGCGCAGGCTCTCTTCTTCCAAAGCCGTGGCATGAGGGTACTGAAAGTAGAAGTCCACCCGTTCAGTGTAGACGTGGATGAGGAAGCCAAGAGAACCCAGAAAGGCCACGGTCCACAGCAAGTGGCGGACTGTATAATGTCCGTGCTGGAAAATGTGGCCGATGCCATGGAGTGTGGAAGTTTTGGCAAACTCCTCAAGGCTGAGCACTGGTGGGACAACAGTGGAAGGATCGGCAGCACAGGAAGAATCCTCCACATGCTGGACTGCCACGGGCAGTGTGGAAAAGTGCTGCCAGGAAGGCATCTCCCCAGGCCATGTAGCCTCTGGCATAATTGGGGCGCCCTCTTGAAAACAGGGAATAGCCACAGGCCCCCTCCAGACACGCAGTATGCCCTCAGCAAAATCCAGAGTTTGGAGAGCTGCTCAGTGCTTCAGTGACCCTCTCCATCTATTGCTGGGGATTGCTTACAGCACAGCACGAACAGCTACGGGGCGGGCGGGGAGAGGAGCCTGGCCTCTTGCCTCATCTGGGTCCCTCCTGGGAGTCTCAAGATAGTAAACATTTTCAGGCCGGACAATTAGCACTGCCGCATCCCGGAAGAGCTGCTGCCAGGTGGGGGGAGGCAAGTGCCTTTCAAAGACCACAGGCTGAGTCCGTCTCCGCTCACTAGCTGAGGCTGCTCACTGCTAATTAGCCAGAGGCATCCTAGGCTCCCTTCAGCACTTAGCATGAGCAACTGGAGGGAAGCAAGGCCTTTGAGGAGCCCATCTGGCAAGGAGGAACGGAGGACCGGGGAATGATTCCTTCAGTCTGGAGTTATGTGATTGAAAAGAAATATCACAACTGGAAGGAGAGAGGCCTGGCCTCCAATTCATACGGCAAGAGGAAAGCAGCTGGGCTGCACAGACTTGTAAGGAGGACTACAACTACTCCGCACCACACATCACCATGGGTAGCTTTACAAATATAGCTTCTGCTGCTGTGTTGAAGGTGAGTCTCAAAGCACCCCCAGATGCACTGATCTCTCTAAAACTCAGGCTTCTTATAGGCCTGCCCAAACTGGACCCCCAAGCCAGGGTGCTGCCAGGCACAGGCCACCTGGAATTGCAAACGCCTGCTCTGCCAAGGCAGATATGTAGCTCGGGGAAAGTTTAAACACAGGTGTAAGTAAATGAGGGCAGTTGCAGGCATCAGCTTTCAAGCTTGAGAGTAGGGGAAGTGACTCATCCCTTCAGTTTTGGAGATGAACAAATTCCTTCCATCCCTCTTGGCGACTCCCTTTTTCTTCAGATTGACAGTCACAGACGAGGCAGCTGAGGACAGTGTGAGAAAGACTCTCTATAGCATGGTGGCAGTGAGAGGAGGAGCCTGAGGGTAATCCCATGGAGGATTAGGTGCCTCCAGAAGAAATAAAGTGCTAAGGACATTTAGTTGTCTGGTGATCCAAGATGTATGCAAAGTTAGTCAATATAGCGGAATGGTGGAATATAAACATACTCATCTCACACCATCAGATTAAAAGGGAAGCCAACATCATAGTATAAAAGGAATCTTACTCGGAATGTAAATGTTATAAAGGAAACTAGAATATATGAATATTTGATTTGCTTTACAGTGAACCAAACATACCATAATTGAATGAACAAACAAGCTCTCACTCGATGGGGGAAGGGTAATTGATCTGAACTAGGAGCTGGCAGGGGGTAAAGGAATGTCTCCTAGGAGAGACAGGAAGGAACAGCTAAAAGCTTTTCATAAAGTGTTTAAACCTTATCCAGAACATGCACACTGAGGTAACTGGAGGAAAGACCAAATTGCTTGAACTCTCTCTCAGGCACCCTGGGTGGCTAGGCCATGGGAAGACTGGCGAGGCCCTGAGGGCTGAGGGTCTTAGGATGACGTGACAGCATTTGGCACACTGCTTCCATTGAGAAAGACTTCTTTCAACTGATAATTAAATAAGGTAGCCAACCTTATAGATAAGGGGCTTAGAATTACAGGTGTATGGGTACACATAAAATGAAGAGTGCATTAGTTAACAGTGTCAGACTGGGATCTGAGAGACCCAGGTTCAAAGCCCTATTTCCCATGGAGGCTTGCTGGGGAACCCTGGGCCAGTCACTCTCAGCTAAATCTACCTCACAAGGTTGTTGTGCTGATAACATGGAGGAGAGAATGATGGAAGCTGCTTTCACTGCCCACTGAGAGAAAGAAGGGGCAGTACTGAAGCAAATACCCAAATACACACCTCCTACCATCACGACCACCATGATTCAGTAAGTAATTAGGGCATTTTCAGCCCAAATGTCCTTAGGAAACCATCCCTTAATAGGCACCTAATGTTGCTAGGAGGCTATTGGGTATACAGCTGTGGGGGGCATTCCATTTGGGAAAACTCTGGCTCTGAGGGACACGGTTGCAGTGACCAAAGGAACTAACCCAATCCAAGGACTCAGAATCAGAAAGAGAGAAGCACCGAGTGGGCTATTCTGTGCTTTCTTCAAGCCAGCGTGGTGTAGTGGTTAAGAGCGGCAGACTCTGATCTGCAGAGCTAGACTTGAATCCACACCCCTCCACATGAAGCCAGCTGGGTGACCTTGGGCTGCTGACAGTTCTCCCTGAACTCCCTGAGTCCCAACTCCCTCACAGGGTGTCTGTTGTGGGAAGAGGAAGAGAGGGCCATTGGAAGCAGCTCTGAGATTCCTTTAGACTCGGCAGGGTATAAAAACTAACTCTTCTTCTCTGCCAGGATCAAGGTAAGCTGACTTATGAGGGAATCTAATCTCATATAGGAGGCTTAGTTCTCACTGAGGTGGTAAATCTATGCCGGGGGTTTATCAGTTGAAACACCCAGTAATGGTTCATGTGGCCAAATTATTTTCCATAAAAACAACAGCCCATGGCACAGAGAATACTAAGTCAGGACTTCCCCCTTTGTCAGCTAGTCGTCTATGTGAGGTTTCTGTTTTTGTTCCTTATATGGAAGGGGATTTAATCATACAACCCGTTTGCTACCTGAAAAGGTATAGCCCATGTATATATCTGCCAACTGGTGACAATTTAGCTTAAAAAACTGAATAATTTGCAGATAAACCTGTGAACCATGTCCAAATATTTATGGGGATGAGAAAACTGAGTCTGTGATGTTTGATATGGGATGGCTGCTTTGCACATGGAATTGCCACTGCAACTGGCATGCCACTAACTGCTTGTGGGACTTCATCCTAAATGAGACAGAGGAAGACCTGGGCAAAGGCCAAAGGTATCATTCAGAATGCCAAACATATCTGTCACTGTCTAACCACAGGTGCCAAGAGTCTACACATGCCTCCACTGCCAAAGTGGCCAAAGCTGCATCCCATCTCCTGCTGTTCCTATCCTCGTCCCATTAACGGCTTGCACCTATGCCCATGTCCCCGGAAGGGGTTGGGGAGTGGCTGCTCTCTCCCCTTAACCTCAATGTCAGGGGTGACTGTTTAGCTGCTGCTTCTTATGAAGAACCCTCAAAGCAGAGCATACCCCACCATCCTCTACGCAACCTGATCAAGATACCTTCGCTCTTGGCAAATGCTAAAACTGGATGAATGGGAATGAGACTTCTCCAGCAGACAGAGACTCTGGAAAGCAATGCATGCTGAGCTTCAACAAGATCCACCTCCCCTATCTCCCCCACCTTCAGCAAGGCTTTAAATCCATTAGCTTTGCATAATTAGATTTTTCTCAATTACCAGATTATGATAATTACTGGCTCGTTTGTAACGGCCAGCTCATAATCCGGTATCATTGCACTTGGAGCAGAGCCAGGTGCTGTGTCGGCAGAGTAGCTATTGGCACTGGCAGATGAGGCGGGAGGCTCCACCAGAAGATGCTGCAGGATGAATGTTCACCTTGGCATTGCACCCGACTGATCGACTGAACTGTGTTGTGTTCCCTTTGCAATTAACTGATTGTGGCATATGTGACAGCCCCTTTGTGTGAGATCTCCCCCTTGAGGGAGAGAATGAATCTTCAGACCGGTCAGCCCCCATCCCAGTGCCATAAACACATTCCCAACTGACCTTTGCACTTCCTCACCTTCCTTTGAGCAGAGGCCCCCATCGCGCCCTCAGACTGGGGAATGGCTCCTGCATGGTTGCCATTTCTCTCATCCCTTAGCAAGCGGAGTATTTATGGGAATAAGCTCATCAGCTTCCTTGTTACAAGGACTGTTTCAAGAGTTGACACATTCCAAGAGTTTACATATCCATGCAAATTATAATCCCAAATTTAATTCTATCACACTCCATCATGTGCATCACTGGGGAATTCAGCGCCCTGTCCCCAGGAAAGAAGCAATGCCAACAGGAAGGTAGTAGGGATTTCCACCACATCCGTGTCACCTTCCTTAGCAGTTCCTCAGACACACCATGACCCATTCTGCACACACTGCTTACTGCAGATTTTCAGAGCAGTAAATCTTTAATCTTGACTTCAGATAATGTGCCCTCCTTATGCACCATTCTGTTTCCTCAGGTGTATTTATTCTGCAGCTACAAGTTTAAAAATGCATTTTACTAAATCCAGGTGGAATATCACTTGTGATGTTGGAGAGGGGGGCATCCAAAGGTGTGTGTGTTTTTTTTTAATTACACAATTTCCCTATCGCAGCTGTGCAATAGCATCCAACAAATGCCTTCCATTTAAATCATCAGGGTTCAAGTTTTGGTTCACGTTTTAACTTTAGTTCATTGAATGAAAGGGAACTAAAAGGAACACAGGCAAAGGGGGGAAACCGGATAGTGAAATTGAGAAGAGTTTTTTGTTTAATTGACAAGCAGCTATAAAGCCCAGAGCACCAGAGGATTCTCTGCTGTGCTATCAGCCACTGTGAAAAATGGGAAAGTCACACAATCTCATAATATGGGGATCACGTTGAATGTACGGAATGCATGGTAGAACCCACTGACACTGGCATTGCAAGCTGTGACCATTGGCAATGTGTGTATTTGTGTCTGTGTGTGCAAGTGCACACTGGTGCATAGTCAGCACTCCAATTTGTATGGGGGAGGATCCTCTGGCAGAAGCTCTGAAGAGCTTTCAGCCTTGTGCCGCTACATTGAAAAAAATTGGGGAGTGATATTTTCGCCAATGCCCTATTACAGCTGCATAGTAAAGGTAATTTCTTGCCCTCCCTTCCAAATTTGCATTGTTTTCTCTTTTTGATTCTCTAATTTAATCCTGCACACTGGTCATGATCTTGGCGGTTTTTTAAAGCCTGTCCCGTGCAAATTGCACTCTCCCTCCAAATGGATTGATCCTGATTCTTAAGTTTGGTGGTTCGCAGAAGGTCAATGTAAAGGTAAAGGTATCCCCTGTGCAAGCACCGAGTCATGTCTGACCCTTGGGGTGATGCCCTCTAGCGTTTTCTTGGCAGACTCAATACGGGGTGGTTTGCCAGTGCCTTCCCCAGTCATTACCGTTTACCCCCCAGCAAGCTGGGTACTCATTTTACCGACCTCGGAAGGATGGAAGGCTGAGTCAACCTTGAGCCGGCTGCTGGGATTGAACTCCCAGCCTCATGGGCAAAGCTGTCAGACGGCTGCCTTACCACTCTGCGCCACAAGAGGCTCTAAGGTCAATGTAGCGCAACTGAAATGTTAATATTAGCCTTCCAGGGACTGCCAAAATGCTCCTTCCCCCCAAAAAAACCTTTGTTCACTAAAGCACTAAAGGGGGAAATGTTTTCAAATTTTGAGGCTTCCCATCCCAGTCTCTCTCTCTCTCTCTCCCTCCCCCCATGTCTCATGTCAATTTCATTCCATGAAGGCAATCCCCCTCCCCTTAATTTTGTTTGCAAGCAGCACTGAAATCCTTGGGGTGAGGGCAATGGGGCTACTGGCATTTGCTTCCTCTATGACCCCCATATCAAATCAATATTAGCAAGAAGCTAACTCTTCTGCAGCTCCTTTTAAACTCCCCCTCCATTGTTTTGCAATTTTGAAATGAGGGGGAAATGGGGCTTGTGCAGAATGGGTACAAAGACTTTGATATGGGTGGTGGTGGTAGGGGGGGATCCAAGAGAATCTGTATGGTTTTGAATTACCTTTGGCTTGGAAACAAAACCAGGGAGAAATCAGCACAAAAACACTCTCAGAAAACCCAGGGTAACAATGACCAGAAACTGAACAGTGCTGAAGGGAGGGAAACCATGCAGAATGACCAGGGAAACCCCACAAACATCCATGGTGAAAGGGAGGGGGGAAATCCACACATAATAGGCCCAGTGACTTTGGTGGCCTCATTCTTGCCATAGACCAAGGGGGCTACAATATCTGAGGTGGGCTGTTTATATGTTTACACACTTGCTACATTTGTATGTTGCCTTCCCTTAAACAACAGCAACAATGCTCACAATGATTTACATAGAGAAACACATCTCATAACTCAAATGAACAAAATCACAATGAGGCGCAGTAACTTGCCTAGAGTTTGTCCAGAGTTACATATCTGGATCCCACAGAACCAAACATAACACACCGTATAGTTGAGCACAGAAAAAGAAAAGGGAGGGGAGGGGAGGAAATACAAGGTGAGAGGTGAACAAGCACCAGCATATCTATTCATTTCACTTTGTAATCATACCCTAACTCCAAAAAGCTCAGAGCAGTGTGCAGAAATATGCTTGTGAGAGGATAGCCTGAGAGACAGTGGTGGCCAAAGATCAACCAGCTGAATGTTATGAATGTGACTGAGCAGTAGAGATTTTGAATCCAAACATCCACAGTCAGTGTCCATCACTCAGCTGACGATGCCACACTGACTTCTCCCTCCCTCCCTCCTAGAGAAAGCGTGTAGGTAAAGGACTATGCAGACGTCCTGGGGGCAGAAACTGCTCAAGTGCCTCAGTATATAGATAGCAGATGTTACAAGAAGAGAAAGGTCATCACACTCATGCCTTCCTTCAAGGCTTCTCTGAGGTGTTCGGCTGGCTGCTTTCAGAAGAATACTGGATTCAATAGATCCAGAGTCTGAACTGGCAAGGAAATTGTTTTGTTCTTCTATTCTTAGAGACTTAAGCCTTTGACAGAGTTCTCAATCTCTTCATTCTTTCCTGGCTCCCTTTTTCACATTCCTCCCTTCCTTCAACTACATCTCCCTCTTTTAACCGACACATACCCTTAGGAAAGAAACAGTCTTGGGGAGCAGCAAGGTGCAGCCATCACTGAAAATGGCACATAGTGAAGATTTTTCAGGGTCCAAGGGACAGGCAGAATTACTGTTGTGGATAGCTCCAGTGAAACATCAGAACAATAAGTTCCAGCCAGTGAACGTGGACACACAAGATATTGGGAAAGAAATAGAAACTCATTCAGAATACACACAACAAAATCAGAGTTCAGTAGCACCTTTAAGACCAACAAAGATTTATTCAAGGTGTGAGCTTTCACCTTGAATAAATCTTTGTTGGTCTTAAAGGTGCCACTGGACTCTGATTTTGTTGTGCTACTTCAGACCAATATGGCTACCCACTTGAATCATTCAGAATATGTTAAGGCCTTTATAAAAAAAAACACTGGGCATCCAGTACAACATGCAGCTCAGGCCATTCAATCTCAAAATCCTGCAATAAAGCACAAACAAACCTGAGATACGAATCACCTGAGCAAGTCAAGGATGAAGAAAAAACATTTTGCAAGGCAACTTAGAAAACAGACTGGAAAGAAGGGTTGTGATTGAAGTATGCACAATTACATAGTGAAGAGGGAACAGTTGCTTACCCTTTCACGTAATGCTGGCATCAAAAGGCTACCTGGGGTAATTAGCATGCAGGCAGCACATTTGGAACCAACAAAAGAAAATATTATCCTAGATGATCTGCAAAGCTCCCTGCTTCCAATGGGCTGTCCAGATGTTAAGAGGCAATCTTGGATTTCTTTCTTGCTTCCATCTCCGCTCCACCCAACAAAACACCCATTTTCTCCCTCTTGTAAATGACATAGCAACAGGCATTCTGCTATTACCACTAGCATGCCAAAACGTGACAGATAGATAACCTGTGACAGGCAGGGTCAGCAGGAGACAGCATGTTACACTTGCAGGTGGATCTGGAGACTGAAGGAGAACAAATTCTTCATAACTGTTATGAAAACCAGTGCCTACCTAGACTACTCCTGTGTCCCACTGATGGAGAACCACTGCACTCCCACCTGACATTCAAATTTCATTGCCTGTTATCTCATCCCAGTGCCACCTTAAGACATATTGCTTTCCCCTGCCTGGCTTTTGCTTCACTTTCTCCTTCCTTCTCCCTAGCGTGTCCCACCTTGAATTAGATTGTGAGCCTGCAGGCAGGACGTGTCTTTTATTGTACAGCTCCTCATGGTTTTAGCCACTTTAAAATGAAAAGGGCAAATGTTATTAAGGAATTATTTGGAAAGAGGTTAGAAGTAAACACAGCTAGTTTCATAATGCCTTTAAATAAGCTGATGGATACTGTGAATGCTGTGTACAATTCTGGTTGACCCCATCTCAAGGAGGATGTTGGAGCACATGCACAAAAGGACAACCAAGAGGGCTGAGGCTGTAAAGCAGAGGTCTGCAACCCCAGCAACCAAATGTGACTCAGTACAGAACCAAGTTTTTCGCACCCAAAAGAAAACCAAATCTTTCAGTTAGGTTATACCAGAAGGGGAGGTGGGGTCCTAGAATAGCCAATATGTGAAGGACATGGCAGGCAAACCTTTGATGGATATAAAAAACTTATGATACAAGGTGCAGAGTTGCCAGTAATCCAGAGGCAAAAGGTGGGTAAATTTATACCTATGTGTTAAACAAATCAGAATATTTACTTATCACACTGTGAACTCTTGTTTATGCCACTTCCTAATGAAGAACTCACAAGAAACTGTGTTTGTGCTAGATAAACTTTATGGATTATTACTCAACATGACAATTATCAACAATGGTAAGTTGTATATTGTCAGCTGGGCAAGTGGACTTTCTTATATTGGCTCTTTGTCGATCACTTAGGTTGGCTCTTGAACTGCAAAAAGCTGCTGACCCTGAGACTGGAGCATCTTTCCTAAACTGAAAGGCTATTGGACATTTTAAAGAAAAAAACAATAGAGGAGGAGGAATACAGGCTTGTAAAATTATAAATGATATATTTATGTAGAGGCAAGAAAGTTTTTTCTCCTCTCTCATACTACTAGAACTTACAGTGCAATTCTGGGCAGCTACCTGACTAAGCCCATTGAAATCCACAGATTTAAAACCAACCTAGATGTGTCCTGGGGACCCCACCATCATTTTAAAACCTAACACAGGCAACTAAAAAATTCCACAGCACAGTATCAAAAGGTACTTATTCCCCGTACTATGCCTGTTCAAGTGCAAAAGTTCCATGTATTGTTCTTATGTTATTATGTAAACCGCCCTGAGCCCCCGGGGAGGGCGGTATATAAATAGAATAATTAAATAAATAAATAACATTAAAAAGGGCTGCTCCCCATGGCTGTTTTGGCACGTGAAAACACACACGGGTGTGGGCAGAGGGAGTGTGTCAAGTGTACCTTGGCTGAATCCGCACGGTGCTTTTATTCCAATCCCAGGTAGATTCAGTCCCTGCAGTCTAAACTGAATGTGATTTCTGTTTTGATTTTGGCATATTTAAATTTTCCCTCTGCAACAAGCATGGTTGATCTGGAGTGACCCTACCATTCCTCCGCAATATCCTGCAGTGGATATAACCCTTAATATTTCAAAAATCGGCATGAGAAAGTGTGCAGCTATCTGCTTGTCCCAAACTAACTTGCTGCTGAGCCTCTGACGCTGCAGAAAAGCCCTGATTGGCCAGGGCATCAGTTCCTCATTCCCAGGCTACAAGGTTTCCCTTAAAGGGGAAGCCCTAACTTCTCTCAGCAGAGGCTCCAGAAGCCTTAAATTCTCTCAGCAGAGATCTTGGATTTATTCCCCCTCCTCTGCTGTCGCCAATCTTCCCCCTCTCCTGTTCAAGAAAAGAAAGAGGCTACTGCTGTGCTTGGCTCCTCCCCTCCTTCTGAGCTTCCCTAATCATGTGCAAAACACTTTTCTGTTTCAATGTGTGTGTGTGGGGGGGGGGAGAGAATAGAGGAAGACCCGAGTTCAACTCAATCTGAATTCAGCAGAATCCACAACGGAATAAACAAAATAAGTGCAGAATCAGCCCTTGACTCACTGCCCTATGCAGGCCCCTGCAACACTTTTAAATTGCCTACATAAGGCTTTAAAATGGCAGCGTCTCTGGGGTTTGGGCCTTAGACTGGAGCAACTCTGCATAGGAATGCACTGTTAACCACACAATAGCACTGGTTGGCAGTCACTTCAGAACAGACAAAACAAAGTACTTCACTTAATGCATGAATAACTTAATGGAACTCTGTGTCATACCATGTGGTCACAAGCTTTGATTGAACAAACTCATGAGAAAATAGTAGAGTTGCCAGCCCTGGGTTGGGAAATACCTGGAAGCCTTGTAGGTGGGGCCAAGAGTGGGTGGAGAGATACCTCAGTGGATTATAATGCTATGGAATCCACCCTCCAAACCAGCCATTTTCTCCAGGGGAATTGATGGTTGTCACCTAGAGATAAGATATTAATCTAGGGCAGGGGTAGTCAAACTGCAGTCCTCCAGATGTCCGTGTGGAGGAGTGCAGAATCGAACCTGGCATGCCAGATTAGAAGTCCGCACTCCTAACCTCTACACCAAACTGGCTCTCCCAGTATAGCCAAGTCCATTTTGGAAGTTTGACACTTGCAGATTAGCAGAAGTAATTTTTTTCTGGATTTTTTTTTTGGGGGGGGGGTTGAGAGGCATGCTTTGTGTGCCAACTGGTGGGTGTGAATTTTTTTTATCTGCCTCTATGGACAAACACATATTCGTTGGTCCAGGCAGCTTGCTCCAAAACAAAGAAAAAAAGAAAGAAAAAGAAAAAAAGTCCCATTTGAGTAGAAGGGAGAGGGAGGCGAGCTCAAGGGCAGGTGCTGGAGACAGAGATCATGCTACTTTGCCCATGATGGTTATTCACATGTCCTTGGCGTGTGGCTTGCTGCTTGCTCTCCTCCTGTTAGCGCTAGAAGGTTGGGGGAATCCACTTTTGGATTACCGCTTTAAAATGGAGAATTTAGCTGCCGGTTTGCTGCTGGGATGCTGGATGCAGCCCCCCCCCTACAATCTGCTCCCCCACATCCAGACGGGCAGAGGGCTTACTTCATCTGTAAGTGGCCTTGGTTTGGGTTTTTATCATTCACATGGAGGCTAGCCCATTTACTCTAGATGCAGCAATATTAATAACATAATATGTCTCAACTGCATTAGACTTTCCATAATAGTCTTGCTGCTTCCCACTCAAGGACAACAGAGTAATATCCCATTTTCATATAATGGGTCAGGTGAGGGAAAACAATTTACTGAACTTCATCCCTTTTAAGATAATAAGGGTAAATATGCTGGAGAGAGGAATACCCAGCCTTCAAAAACCCAAACAACATACAAGTAAACGGCTCATGGCATGGAGGGCGTGGGGGTAGCGATACCGAGGACAGGGGGCAGCCTTTTTAACCAGGCTGTACATAAATGTTTGCCATGCAGGGCTTCCTGAGTCTATGATTTATTTCTAAATATCAACATACATTTTGGAGAAAAAAATGCTAAAACGGCATAATGCATATCACCATTTGTCCCCAAGCAATATCAAATGGGTACCTGTGGCGGTCAAAAACTGCACAGCAACAACAAAGACTGTGCTATCTGGAGAAAGAGCCACATTTTCTGAGTAACAGAAGCAGAGCCTTGAGGGAAGACGCCTGGACTGCCTGCAACAAATGGGTGACATGGTGTATTTTTCATGCTAAGCGCTGATAGTTTGGAAAGGCCCCGAAAATCATGATGGCCAACTATATTTATGAACTCATTTATAAAAGCTGCAGCCATGCACCTGGTTAAGGCTGCCAAAAGCCCATTAAACACCAGTGACTTCAACAATGCACAGGACTGTGCAGCTCAGAAAAACTATGCAATATTTAGAACTGAAAAGGATCTCAACATATAGTGGGTAGTCAGCTCAAGAGCTTCACAAGGTAGCCTCAAATGACATGGTTTTTGCATCACAGAATGACAAGCTGAATGCTCTGTTAGTGCTGGTATAATTTGGTAGTTTATGCTATAAAAAATAGCAGAGTTAATGTATAAATGAGGAGACCAGACAAGGCAGGTATATACTGTATATAAAAAAGACAATTTTACTAGCTAAACAGGATAGGGGAAACTGGAAGATAAAACAAGAAAAAAACATAGCTTCCTTAGCTTATACAGGAGCATTACACCTTAGCTGTTACATGGTGAAGATTCAAGATGGATATACCTATCTGCCTAAATCAGATCTCTCCTCAAATGAAGGGAAGGAGGAGAATTCTTCTCTTCCTGCTAAACTCATAGATGTGGTAAACAAGCATGAGGCAATGGTCCCTAAAGAAATCGGCATATCTATACATAGACCACATGACCCACTCTGCTTATCCCCTCTAGCAACAAGTGTAAACAAATAGTTAAACCTGTAATTGATAGTCTGTGGCTGGCTCTTGCTATGAGACAAAGTCTAACAAACCCCTTCTCAAGAATTAGCTGCTGACTTCAAACAATCCTAGTTCATCTCTACGTTTGCACTGCTAATGTTTTCCTTGAGTTGTGTGACTGTCTAGCAGCAGCAGCACGACACAGTGGACTGGACAGAAAGCTCATTCCTACATAAAGAGATCCTCCTTCCCTTCAGTTTACAGGCTGACTACTTTGTTTGAAAGGACAGACAAGATACAGGCGGGGGTAAGGGCAGGAAAGAGAGATGCCAGCGAGACTTGTGGGTAATTCGGGAGCTGCTGTATACATAAAACAGAGGGGAATGGTGGATAGGCACTTGGAGGCTGCCCGAGTGCAGAGGCCAGTAACTGAGGGCTTTGTAAAAGAGGCAGCCCCCGCAATGCATTGATGTGAGCAGCATATCCAGCCCATTCTAAACATGCTTATCCAAGAGCCCCACTGAGTTCAATGGGACTGACTTCCTAGGGAGTGCAGCTAGGATTGTCACCTCTCTTAGAGTGCACCACGGATGCTGAAATATCAAAGGCTTCCTTTTGTTGTCTGGATTTTTTACAGGATTTGTTTGCAGAAGAAAGGACAGACCTGAGCAAGAAACACAAATTCTCCACCCCTCTTGTTCTGTTATGTGCTTTACAGGACTGAGTATTTTTTATTTGCCATCCCCATCCTCAGTCGAAGCAGGCTAGACAGCACAGAGGCAACAAGCATCAACTGAACTCAGAGGGGCCGATGCAGAACATCATTAAGTGCATTGTCAGTAATTAGAGAGAGAACAAAAGTTGCAGGAAAAGAAACATGTACTAATCTATGCTTCTGCCGAAACAAGACGGCGAAAAATGATTTTGAAGTATTAAAGGCAGCCTCATGATTGCTTTTTCTTCCAAAAGCCTTTGCCACATATGGAAATTAGAGATATTTCCATAGGATCAAACAGTGTATTTGCTTATCTGAGCAGTAGGACTAGCTATGTGAATCTCAGGAAGCTGCATTTATTTATTTATTTATTTATTTATTTATTTATTTATTTATTTATTTTAACCACTTGCGTACTCTCTCTCTCTCCCCCCCCTCACACCCCATTTGAGCCCCTAAAAGTGCAGCAAAGTATGATCCCACACAAGCATGGAGGTTTGCTTCAGAAGCTGGTGCAGCTGCTTCACTGTTAGGAAGGATAGCATAACCAGATCTCCCAAACACATTAATTCACAAAAGAAAAACACTCCTAACTAGGGATGCTGAAAAATTCAGTACTCTGAAAAAGGCAGGCCAATATCCCCATATTGTAAGTGCCTAAGGGCGCCCAGTGTGTTTGTACGGAATCATAGAATCAGAAGAGTTGGAAGGGGCCACACAGGCCATCCAACCCCCTGCACAATGCAGGATCAGTTTGTAGAAGAACTTCAAACCAGGGGATCTCCCACATTTTGGCTCAAACCTAAACCAAGTTACATGCCTTTGGTAGTATGTCTGTCTAGGCACAATGCACAGTGCCTAGTGGGACTACACTGTTGGAATGACCAGGGCTGATTCTGCACTGACTTTGTTTATTCAGTTGTGGATCCTGCTGAATTCAGATAAATTTGAACTTGTGTCTTCCTCTATTTCCCCCCCCCCCCATTGAAACAGAAAAGTGTTCTGCATGTGATTAGGGAAGCTCAGAAGGTGGGGGGAAGCAAAGTGCAGCAGGAGCCTCTTTCTTTTCTGGAAGGGGGGGAGAGAAATGGAGACAGCAGAGGAGGAGGAATAAATCCAAGAGGAAAATCTCTGCCAAGAGAAGTTAGGGCTTCTGGAGCTTCTGTTGAGAGAAGTTAGGGCTTCCCCTTTCAGGAAAGCCTTGCAACGAAGAAGCCATAGAACTGACACCCTGGCCAATCAGGGCTTTTCTACAGCATTGGAGGCTCAAGGCAGCAAGTTAGTTTGGGAAAAGCAGAGAGCTGCACCTTTACTCATGTCAATTTTTCAAATATCGAGGGTTATATCCACTCCAGAATATCGCAGGGTAAAGGTGATCACTCCGGATCATCCATGCTTGTTGCAGATTAAATCCCCCAAAATCAAAATGGAAATCACATTCAGTGTAGACAGCAGGGACTGAACCGACCTGGGATTGGAATAAAAGCTCTGTGCAGATTCAGCCCTGGTCACCGGTTAACCTCCCCCAGTTTCACTGAAAGAGCAGGTGGGATATAGATAGATAGATACATATCACTTTCCATAGGGTATGTCAGATATGGTGGAGAAGAAGTGTAGCTGGAACAGTTACTCTCTGAGCAGTTTGGAGAGGGATTTAGACATGGTATTTAGGTAGTCATGACAATCAAGTACCAATGAGAGCCATCTACTGCCTATATTTCAGTCCACTGTGTGTCAGGTCACTTTACCCTTGTACACCTCTTCTGGGCAGTAGGACAAGAAGCATTTAGACAGAAATGTGGGATCTAGTTAAAAAGTGAAGTAACAAGGCAGTGTGAGTCTTGAGAGGATGCCTTCCTGATTGACTCCCATTTCCTAAAACATTACAAGAAAAAACAAATAAACCTTTTAGCATTTGCTGCCACCAGTCAGTTCTTTTTGATGTAGAAATATCTTATGCCCTGCCCTGGGGTAAATGCAACAGCTGCCAAGCTGTAGAGTGGCATTCACCCAGCGCAGCTGAACCCTGGAGGAGGAGAAAAATGATCTCAGTGGTAGGGCCCTGCCAAGCCTGGGTGGAGCCACCTTCCCTCTCCCACCACTGTTGCTGCCCTGCAGCCAGGCCTGGCTTCTGCCCTGCCGCATGGCTGCTTCTCCCTCCTTGGCTTGCAGGGCAGCACCCACCTTGGCTGTCATGGGAGTGGGTGGAGCCAACTGGCCAGGTTGCAGAATCACAGAATCAGAAGAGTTGTTGGACACAGTGAGATGTTGGACACCCAGAGGCCATGGGCTGGGCAGCAACATGCGCTGCAGAGGAGGGACAGATTGCTGCACCCCCCCCCAATCCATGGGCCAAAGGCCAGCCCACTGACATCAGGCCATGTTGGGTGAGTGCTGCTGCTGTTGGCCTGCAGAAGGACCAGGTGAGCCCAAGAAGAAAAAGAGGTGGGGGGGGGGGTTGGCTAACTGTCTCTCCACTGGCATTGCAATCTAGATATGCCATAAATGCTGAGGAGGGGGAAGAACCCAGCCACCAAGGATGTTATGAGTCAGTTTATGGCTGGGCATTTGGAAAGGGAACCCAGCTGCAGAGACTGCAGAACAGAGTAATGTACTGGCAAGCAAAGTTTCACTTGTCAGATTCATGTCTATCACAGCCCTTAAAAACATGGTCAGGGGGGAAATAACAATTCTGCCAGGGCGATGAACGGGCACGCCTGGGCTATGTGAGTGGCCACTGTGTGCCTGGAAAGTGAGTCCCAGCTACCCGCTAGATGGCTGCAGTTAATGTGCTCTCCCACATTCCTAATGACCAGGCATGTGTGTGTGTGTGGGGGGAGGGGGTCCCCTCAAGAGCAGAGGTCTTTCCTGTGGGGGGAGACCATGAGGGGGAACTCTTGGAAGCACAATATTTCCATATACATCTTACACAAAAATCCAATCATCACAATTTTTAAAAGGAATGGCAGCACAGTTCTGAGCTCAATGACACCTTTCAAACCCATTGAAGCCAATGGGTTTGATGCTTAAGTTGGCAGCACCCTAAATCAAGGGAAAGGAATCTCAATATGGCCAGGAAACAAATTTTGTTAGTGTGATTAGGTCAAGCAACTCACTAGTAATCACAACAGGGAGCCCACAGGAACCATTTATATTAAAAAAAGGATTATGAAAGGAAAGCAGAAATACATGACATTTTGAAAGATAAAAAGCAGGAAACAAAACACAAAAAAGTGGGAAAAGAGATAAAAATAGAAAGCTACCAGCATTCCTATATCATTTGATGCCAGACAGAAGTTCAGGTAGGGTTCAGATCTTACTTATAGTAGATCTTTGGCTTTAGTCCATGAAAGCTTTTGCTAGAATAAAATGTGTTAGACTCAAGACTCCTGTTTATTTTTGCCGCAACAGACTGACACAACTACCCTTCTGGAATTATTTTAAAGTTTGCTTCCAACAAAAAAGCAATACCTCCATACTCAACATTTCCGCCACTCACTCTTTCTCCAACCAACTCCCATCTTTGTAAATCTTGCCTTGAATTTCTTGCTTCTTGTAGACTAACCAGCCAAATTTATGTATTTCAAGAGGACACAAATTCCTCAGTTTGGACTGGCTGGTAATAGTGTGCTTTAGTGCAGGGGTAGTCAACCTGTGGTCCTGCAGATGTTCATGGACTATAATTCCCATGAGCCCCTGCCAGCAAACGCTCATGGGAATTGTAGTCCATGAACATCTGCAGGACCACAGGTTGACTACCCCTGCTTTAGTGAACAAAAGAGATAGTGAAGTCAATCACAACAGAACAAATGTGTGCATGTAATTCTAAACCACAGCAGGGAAGGGGAACCGCAGACCACAGCAGGGAAGGGGAACATTTTCATCCATTAGTGGAATACTTAAAGTAAGAAGAAGATTTGCTGCAGCAGAGGACAACCAGACATGTCACTTTAGCCTTTCTCAACTTTTTTACCATTGAGACACCTTAGAAACATTCTTCAGGGTTCGAGAAACCCCAGAAGTGGTGCAATTGTGCACAATATGGTTGGGAAGTGTAGCTCATGTCTTGCTAGGGTGGCAGCTCTGGGTTGGGAAATACCTGGATACTTTGGGGGTAGAACCAGGAGTGGGCAGGATCTGGGTTGGGGCCTCAGTGTAGTTGAATGCTATGGAGTCCACCCTCCAGAGCAGCCATTTTCTCCAGAGAAACAGATCTCTGTCACTGGGAGATGAGCTATAATTCCAGCCAAAACCCAGGTCCCATGTGAGGACTGGCATCCCTTCCTGCCTGCCTGAAATTGTTTTTTTTTATTTCTAAATCACCATTTATAGACTCCAGTTACCTATCCATTCCTATGTTCCATGTTGCCTTTTGGGGAAAAAATAGCAGAAAACCTGCTTGAGAGTTAGTGATATCACCAATTCCTAGTCAGCCAGCACTTCCTCTTTGTACAAACAGAACCATTTCCCCCTTGTTCTGTAAGCCTGTAATTATACTTTCACAGTTTTACTGTTCAAATTACATATATCTATTTGCACCCAAGGTATAGACCAGTTGTATATATTCACACTTGGTGGAGAGCCACAATCACAGTTACCATCAACCAATACTTCTATCAATTTGGCCTCTACCTTAGCAAGACTTGCAGCTTACCCAGTCCACTGGTAGTGGTTGTTTCAAAATGGAAATCACCTGTCATTTACAAGCCACCGCCAGGCAAAGGCCTTCCCCACAAGGGAGAGATGCCACATTGTGCTCAGAAGAGCCATAAGTAGCATGTCAAAATGCCACATGCAGCTCCTTTGGCATTGAGTGAATATCAATAGTATCTGGTTCGTAAACAAATCACTTTCAGCCACATAATCACAGGGCAGTTAGAAGGTTTGCTACAGAGACAAGGCTCAGATTACGTTTCCTATAAGTCGTGTGGATTTTTGACATTGAAATGTAAATTACAAGGAGGTCTATTTTATATGCATGGAGGTAGATCACCTTTCCATTGCTCAAAGCTCCTTTCAGCACAGATTCCCTATCTGTACAACACCAATTTTAGAGCCCCCTCTGGATGCAAGAGATACTTTCATCCTTTTTACAATTTTGGTGGGGGAGGGGGGAATACAATATTAATTAAATTGTTTTTGATCCGCACAATTGTGTGAATTTGCACCTGGGAAGACAAAAATATCCTCTTTGATAGCAAAAATAGTTAGAAGCAAATTCTCTTTGGGACTTTGGATATGAAAGGGTCCAATTTTCCTCGTTAGCCTGGGGGCAGCCTGGCATGTTCTAGAGCTGGCATCACCAGGGATAATGGGGCTGGGGCCTTATGGGTCCGGATCAATACAGCCTTAAAGGGTGTCCTGACAATGCAGAGCTGGGAAGTTCACAGGATATCTTGTGGCAAGCAGAAGCTGGAATCACCAACAAAGTCAGGCTTTGAAGGATGCCTCAACTGATTAGGTTGGAAGGGGCACATTGATCCTGCTTTTATGTATCCATTAAAGAGCCCCAGATTAACCAGCATCTACAGCCACTGACTCTCAGCAACTCTGGGGATAGAGGAAGAATGCCAACAGTGGTTGGGAGAGGAAAGCCAAAAAGCCAGACGTGTTTTGTGTTAAAAAAAAAAAAAAGCTGCGCTCTCAGATGCACATTCACACACTTCGCTCGCCATTTAACAGCGCAGGAGATTAGCCACTGGGACAAGCAGTTGCAGGGAATGGAGGACTTGCCATGATGCAGACTCCAAATCAAGGACAGGTGCCCTACGCAAACAGACATTTCAGCCAGACATGAACAACTGGACTCTTTCCCCCATGAGACTGCCTGTCTTGGAGCTGCCAAAGCAAACAAGCTGTGCAGCATGTCTCTGTCAAAGATAATCCAGCGCCTGCTGGGGTGAGAGACGCCCTGGCACACACAAGGCCCAGTCCCAGGGGGCCACCAAGCTGAGACAGCTGCTTGCTGCCACTGCTCACTTGTTCCTTCAAGTCCCACTCCTTTGGCTCTTTCCTGCCCACAGACAGAATCCCTTCTGGGAGGCCTTTCCCCTGCCTCCTGCTTTGGGGATTCCAGTTCCTCTGACATCAGCATCTGAGTCTGTCCATGCACAGGCACCTCCTGTGTGTAATGGGCATCCTACAAGGAACTCCATGCCAGGAACATATGGAACTGTCTCTAGCCCTTTGAGCTATCAGGTGGTGAAGTGACCTCTTTGGAAGTCACTGTCAGGATAACTTAGAACAAGGGAAATGGGAGGGCTGGA
The DNA here is from genome assembly GCF_049243985.1 of Paroedura picta. Lineage (NCBI taxonomy): Eukaryota > Metazoa > Chordata > Lepidosauria > Squamata > Gekkonidae > Paroedura > Paroedura picta. Next base: position 74,177,726 of record NC_135370.1, on the reverse strand, counting down.
GTCACTAGGAAGACTACTCCGACTTACCATCTTCAGTAAGACACAGTGCAACCCTTCTGGAAAACTGCTTTCTATAACAAAAAGAAATGTGTGGCTGGGGCTTGGTGTGTGGCACACCAAAACCCACACTTTTTCACATGAAATAAAATAAGATCATGTTTATTTGTAGCTGTTCTGAACCTAGCTTGCACCCAAGACAATGTGGTTTGTAGTTCTTGAAAGTGTTGCTGGCAAGTCCTTAAGAGGGGCAGGGAACATTAAGTACAACACACAACAACAGCAAGAAAACCCTCAAAGGGAACAGTAATAAGAAAGTGTGATCAGAGTCAGGTGCCTAGGTGAGGGCAGCAGGTCTGAGGACAGAAAAATATGGGAGGCAAGGCTTTGAACCCATCAAGGATGGGGATGGTGGCTAGATTTCATCTTCTACTGACTAGAAGCCTTCTTCTCATTTTCCATCTAAGGTCTCGTCCACAGATGCTGTACAATAAGGTGGTGGAATGTGGGGCATGTTAAAAAATACTGTTACTTTTATATGCAGGGCGAGTTACATTTTTAAAAAACGCTTCCTCCTCTACATTAAACATTCCCATCGAATAAAAAGCCAGCACATGCAAAGGGCTGGACAAGTACTGGTGTGTTAGCCTTCTATTTGTGGAACGGTGAAGCTATTTAAAAAAAATACATATGACGGTGCATTCCAAAGTAGAATCCTCCAACTGTAGGTTAAAACAGTACAGAAAGGCAGCTAATAAATGTTCAAAATAAAATACAGTCAGTCTTGCCACTTCAGCATTCTACCTCGTCATTCTTCTACCCATCTAGACCCAGCATTAGGACTAGGCTATATAAAGTACTGAACTCAGATCAGAGAAGCTTAAGTGTTGTCCCTTCTGCCACCCGGGATCTCAACTGATTCCTTGGTTTCCCCAATACATCCTCAGAGTCCCACATAATCTTCTAGGCATCAATCCAGTAAAGCTAAGCCACAGGACCACTCTTCTTGGGACATTAGCTGCTCAGCTGCAGTGGCCTGGCATCCAGTAGCAAATACACTCTTGGCCCTGATCTTCCATATGGAAGTCATCTCTGCCAGGCTCCAGTCTTATCATCAGACCACAGAGACATTTGGAACCTCTGAGCAGCAATAGCTAGACAGTTCCCCTCTCTTCTTCAACATGCCTTAGCATCCCTGCTGGAGGTCTAAAACAATGGTTCTCAACCTTGGGGTCCCAACCCCAAGTGGGATTGCCGGGCCCCTTCCGCAGGGTCGCCAGGAGAGGTTGGTGGCAGCGGCAGTGGTGGCTGGAGGCAGTAGCAGGCGGCGGAGGAACCATGGCCCTGGCCGCCTCCATGCTGCCTCCAGATTGTTGTGTGTTTGTGCGCCACCCCCGCCACCACCACTTTTGGAACAACATGATGAGACTAACATAGAGCAACACAGACAAAAAGAGTTGATCAAGTAAGCCTGAGATGAGGTGAAACGAGACAGAAGAGTTATACAGTTTCCAGCCTGATTCTCATTTCTGTCAAGGCATACCCTGCCCTTTTGCTTTCAGAAAGCACCCCAGATACCTCACAAGGACAGCATACTATAAGAATAAGGGAGCTGTGCATAGTAGTAGCACAATACCTGAACAAAGATAGGGGTAGGGGTGGGGAATAAACTATATCGTAGCCAGGAGACAACATCCTGTTAAGGTTTCCAGGTTGGACTCCTTGTGTGCAGAAGTCTTGGCAAGCTAGAAGGGAGTTATAGTTCTATTTATACTCCTCTTTTCTCCTCAGTGGGGGTCTAGAGTAAATTGGAACATTGTTCTCCCCTCCTTTTTATCCTAACAACAATCCTGTAGAGTAAATTAGGCTGAAAGCAACCAGCCCCAAGCCAGCCAGGCCAGCAACCTTCTTTGGGAGACTGGGAATTTGAACCTGGGGCTCCCAGATCCTAGTCCAGTGGTCTAGACACCACCCCATACTGGCTCCATCTGGGATTTAAGAGCACAAACTGGATTAGAAGCTCTTCTTCATGTGACTTCTGTATTCTTTGCTCTAAATGAAAGAACAGAACATTTCCAAGACTACCCACTCGTGCCTTGAACCTGTAGCCCTTAACCTCACCTTTCTTCCACCTGCCAAAATTAATCCATCTCTTCCCAGTTGGCAATCAATTTAAGTACAGAGAGCTACACAAGGGTATTGCTCTGTTGAAATGCAAAACAGAGTTTTCCATGCTTCATGCTAAGGCATGAGGCTCTAATCAGTTTAGCACGGGACAGGAAGCTAGCGAAACTTCAGCCTCAAAGGCCTGCAGCACATCAAATGTGACAGCAAACAAAGAGAAATAAACATGATTGTTGTGGTCCCTTAACATTTTTTTTCTATTATACGCTTTTGTGAAATACAGTTCACTTTGTCAGATGTGAAGGTGAGCAAAGATTCCTTCAACCAATACATTCCTAAGTCCAAATTCCAGTGCAATACACAGGCTTTGGATTCATTTATGGCACTACATTGTTCCCAGATCTCCCCTGGGTCCTGTCAAGCTTCCATGTGCTGGGAGTTCCCTGCTGAAATTTAGATTCTCTGGAGTATGGAGGCTAGATTGGGATCATAATGCACAGCGAGAGGGGGAAGTCCACATCATTTCCCAGATCTGAAGTCTCCCTGATCAATTTCAGGTTTGGAAAAAGGCCCAATGGGAAGGCTTCAGCAGCCGCTCTCCCTGTCTGAACCAGGATGCCATGTACCTGGGAATCTAAGTTTTAACAGAGAACTCCTAGTGCTCATCTGCTTGACAGGATGAGGGGGATGCAGGGCAGACCAGCATGATGGATCCGACCTCTAGCTTGCCACTCCACTGTGGAAATTGTGAAGGCTCCCTGCAGCCTAAAGGAGCCTTCCACCAGAAGGCTGGGGGGGGGGGGATTTTGTTTATCTAATTCATTTGTGCTCACCTTTCTCCCCAGTGGGGACCCAAAGGGGTTTGCATTTTTATCCTTATAAGCTAATTTGCAGAATCCAAAAGTGATTTAGAAGCAGGCATTGCTTCCCATTATGTATACATGTAATTTTTTTCACCTACTTTTACCTCTTGTCAAGTATACAGGTTTCTGAAACAATATTAAAACCTATCAAACCTGTTTCCTTGAGGTAATGAATGTACAACCCATGAGCAACAATCCTTCATTCCAAGCACCTTCAGCTCTTTGAAAAAGAACAATTACCTATTCTTCAGCCTAACACATGTGCTGGATTGCAATTTTAAAGTTATATTCAGACAGGTTTACTGATAAGTAATTTATACCCATACAATCCTTTAAGCAGTCAGATTTGTACAGATATTCATTCTTTTTGTTAGATTAAATTGACTCATCTTTCCAAGTTCATTTTAATTTTTCTGCAGCCTTTTAGGTTCTTGGAGCTGGACAGAGAGACCATGTGCTGAGAAGGCCACATAAAATGGGGATTTGGCAGGTTTTTGAGAGGAAGAGTTTGATTTTAAAAAGAGGAGTATTTCAGAAACCAAATTTGCATCCTTCCTTTTTGTCTTTGATTTTTATGCCTTTGCAGTTATCCAAGAGGATGGGAACAAGCTCTTGAAATGGAAATAGGAGATTCACATGGTTTATTGTAAGAGTCATGGTTTTAGGTTTCTGTGGCAGTGTGAGAACAGTGATGAAATGCAGCACGAGTTCCTGGGATTGGAGGTCTCTGGAGGGAGGCTCCTTGGGGCTTTACTCATGTTCATGTTTATTGTAGACAAATGTTCTCCCTGTTGAGGCTTCCTTGGCTCTCTCTTGCGCTTATGCCTGGCTGCATATTGCTCAGGAGGTATAAGGCTCTAATGCAGCTTGCTGTTGCCTTGCTTTGGAAGCGTAGTTTGCTTCTGGCCCCACAACCCCCTCCTCCTGCAAGTCACGCTTTGGATAGCCAGGCCCACTTACCTCAGTCAGCTGGTTGGTTCAACAGTGAAGGACTTACAGTTCCTAATTAGCCCATCTGTTACCTATGCAAACTCACCTGGCTCAGTTTCATTGAGTGCTTTCATTATTTCAACACTTCTTGGGCTCATCTGGCACTTAGTTTCCTGGAAAGAAAATGGGGCTACTTCCCCTTCGAGACAGGACTGGATTACAGATAAGGCTAAATGGACTACAGAATTGGACCCCGGGCAAATTCCCTATCCCCCCAGGACATAACTTGGAAATTTCTCAGGTCAATGTATTTTTAATGCCTTTTATTTTCTGACCCCCCAAACTGTGTCTCCAATTTCAAAAAGACATAACACCCATACATCTTTGTACAACTCTGATGGAAATAACTAGCTTAATCTTTCAGCCTGAAACAAACATAAATATTTTAAGTCTAAGTATTTTGCATTCCTTCTTCTCTACCCTTTAGAATCATAGAATCATAGAGTTGAAGGGGCCATACAGGCCATCTAGTCCAACCCCCTGCTTAATGCAGGATCAGCCCTAAGCATCCTAAAGCATCCAAGAAAAGTGTGTATCCAGCCTTTGCTTGAAGACTGCCAGTGAGGGGGAGCTCACCACCTCCTTAGGCAGCCTATTCCACTGCTGAACTACTCTGACTGTGAAATTTCCCCCCCTGATATCTAGCCTATATAGTTGTACTTGTAGTTTAAACCCATTACTGCGTGTCCTTTCCTCTGCAGCCAATGGGAACAGCATCCTGCCCTCCTCCAAATGGCAACCTTTCAAATACTTAAAGACGGCTATCATGTCCCCTCTCAACCTCCTTTTCTCCAGGCTGAACACTCCCAAGTCCCTCAACCTATCTTCGTAGGGCTTGGTCCCTTGGCCCCAGATCATCTTCGTCGCTCTCCTCTGTACCCTTTCAATTTTATCTACGTCCTTCTTGAAGTGAGGCCTCCAGAACTGCACACAATACTCTATTCACTTCCTCTCTCTGTTTTGTTAGATCTTAAGCCAGTGGTTCTCAACCTGGGGTCAGGACCCCGTTGGGGGGTTGAATGACCCTTTCACAGGAGTTGTGGCAGGGCAAGCAGCTTGGCGGAGGAGGGCATCCACACAACAGCCGTCTGTCTGGAGCAGCAGAAAACAGCGAGATAGGCATGGTGGGACAAGAGGCAGAGCTGAACTGAAACCCCCCAGAAAAAAACACAATTTATATACAATCATGAACAATGGATCTTTATGCCACTGGTCAGTTTCAGTTAAATTTCTGTGAAGGAACACTTGCATAATTTTATTTTTTGGGGTCACTACAACATGAGGAACTGTATTAAAGGGTCGCAGCATTAGGAAGGTTGAGAACCACTGTCTTAAACTGTAAAACTGTTCATATTTTGTATCTGTAGAAGAAGGTGCGTACTTTAAAAGTTTGCATTGTTCAAAAACCATAAATAGGATAACCATACGGTATAAATACACTATCAAGTCTGTCCTCCCAGCCATGGCATCCCCCCCCCCACACACACACACCTCTCTCCCACTCGTTGACAAAGTGGCAGGGGTGCAGTTACATCATTTGAGGCTCTGGATTCATAGAGCTGATGGTGCTGTATATTTTAAAATACAAAACAATATCTTGATTCTGTGGTGGGAGGGATAGGGGTGAGCTGTGAGCTGGGGCCCTGGATGTCTGTCCCAAAATCTTGTCCCAACAGCACCACAGAGAAGCCATCAGCAGATATTTAAGTAAAATAAAGAGTGACTTGACTACTGAAGGGCAGAGAGCAACAGAAACCCATGTGCTGCCCAGCTTTTAAAACTAAAGGCAAAGCCTCCAGGTTTAGACCTGGCAGTCTTTTAAGCTCCTTTAAGATCTGCTGTTCAGAAAATGCTTCCTGTAAAGCCTCACTTGATAGGAAAGCACAAAAAAACTGTATTCTCAGCCTTGGGATTCTTATAGCTTCTCACAGGGAGCAAATTGTCTATCTCCTTGTGGTTGCCAGTTTCAACGTGGACAACTCTCTTATTTCTAACTGCTGTATATACCCAATACAGGAGCTTGGTGGGGGAGGGCATCCACACAACAGCCTCGTGAGGTAGTACACCTTCCTCCTCCCATCCTTTCCTTGTGCCCCCTCCCCAAAACTAGAGGGGAAATGTGTACACTTGAATACAGTCCAGGCTTCAAGCTCCATTATATTTATATGGTTTATTTACAAGATTTCTGGGGGAAAGCATTTATTTCACAATTCATAACATTGTACATAGGAGGAAAGTAATGGATGTCACACATTTGTACAGGGTCACTAGAAATGATTTTTGTGGCCCACATACAGGACTTTGGGGGAAAATGACAATGGAATTGGACAACCTTAGTTTTTTTTAAATGAATTTAGTGAGATGCAAGTTCATGGCAACTCCTGTAAGCTAAAAATGTGTGAGCATTTCAGCTTTATTGTGAAAGAGGGACCCCCTCCAGGCCGAGGGCTGATTCATACATTGTAAAGTCCACAAGGCTGCCACAAAGACAAAGGCCTAGGAGTCCATGCTGGGCACTCAGGCACATGGAGCCCCAATTTGAACTGTGGGGAGAAGGGGCATTGCATTTCCCTCTGCATTGTTTTCCCATTCAAAAATTTCCCTAGAGAACTGCTACTTGACCTACAAATACTGATATCTACACTGTTTGTTGTGAGGATAAATTGGAGGGACACTTAGAGGAATCCTTAGAGGAATTGGGGGGGGGGGATAACAAAATACCAAATACATAATACCCACCTTATAACCCATGCATTAGAAGTCTTTGGCTATTGAACATGTTGTCCAGGATGCGGGGAAAGAGCTCTCATATTGTGACAGAATTGGAAGTTGTGTTCCCAAACATAGGATCCTACCTGGCAGGTCAAAATTTTCTCTTCAGCAGAAATCAGGAGTAGATTTCTTTGACAAGTTTCACCATGTCTTTCGAGGATCCTGGGGAGGAACAGAACAGCTTAATGTAGTCATGTAGTAATCTCAAACTATCCAGCCCCTGTCCAGTGTGCTTTCCAACAACATCTGCAGGGCCCCTGCTTCCTCCCTCCCAGAAATCTACCAATGCGTTCTGCTCCTGGACCAGTTTGCACTGTTACCATTGTTACAATTATCAGTGTTAATAGTATTAATGTTATGATTATCTATTTGTTATGGACTGTTTCTTGGATCGTTTTTATGTTTTATGTAAACTGCCCTGATTCTCCAGGAAGGGCGGTATATAAATATAATAAATAAATACATACATAAGTGACTTGTGTTTCTTCCAGGAATGACCAGCTAGAAGGCTTTATGTCACCTATCCCATAGAATCATAGAATCACAGAATCATAGAATTGGCAGAATCATAGAATTGGAAGGGGCCATACAGGCCATCTAGTCCAACCCCCTGCTCAACGCAGGATCAGCCGTAAGCATCCTAAAGCATCCAAGAAAAGTGTGTATCCAACCTTTGCTTGAACACTGCCAGTGAGGGGGAGTTCACCACCTCCTTAGGCAGCCTATTCCACTGCTGAACTACTCTGACTGTGAATTTTTTCCCCCTCATATCTAGCCTATATTGTTGTACTTGAAGTTTAAACCCATTACTGCGTGTCCTCTCCTCTGCAGCCAACAGAAACAGCATCCTGCCCTCGTCCAAGTGACAACCTTTCAAATACTTAAAGAGGGCTATCATGTCCCCTCTCAACCTCCTTTTCTCCAGGCTGAACATTCCCAAGTCCCTCAACCTATCTTCATAGGGCTTGGTCCCTTGGCCCCAGATCATCTTCGTCGCTCTCCTCTGTACCCTTTCAATTTTATCTATGTCCTTCTTGAAGTGAGGCCTCCAGAACTGCACACAGTACTCCAGGTGTGGTCTGACCAGTGCCGTATACAATGGGACTATGACATCTTGTGATTTTGATGTGATGCCCCTGTTCATACAGCCCAAAATGACATTCGCCTTTTTTACCGCTGCATCACACTGCCTGCTCATGTTTAGTTTACAATCCACAAGTACTCCAAGGTCTCGTTCACACACAGTGTTACCTAGAAGTGTATCCCCCATCCAGTAGGCATGCTTTTCATTTTTCTGACCCAGATGCAGAACTTTACACTTATCTTTATTAAATTGCATCCTGTTCTCATTTGCCCATTTTTCCATTGTGTTCAGATCTCGTTGAACTCTGTCTCTATCTTCCGGAGTATTTGCCTGTCCTCCCAATTTGGTGTCATCTGCAAACTTGATGAGTAGTCCCTCCACCCCCTCATCTAGATCATTAATAAATACGTTAAAAAATACCGGGCTGAGCCCCGAGCCCCGAGGTACCCCGCTACTCACCTCTCTCCAGTCTGATGACTAACCAATTCCCTATCCACCTGACTATCTGAAAATCCAGATTGCAGTCCTTCAACGTATCCATCAGAACATCATGGGGAACCTTGTCAAAAGCTTTACAAAAATCCAAGTAAATGATATCAACCGAATTTCCACGATCCAGCAAATCTGTTACTTGGTCAAAAAAGGAAACCAAGTTGGTCTGGCAGGACCTGTTGGAGACAAATCCATGCTGACTTCCTTGGATCACCAAATTGTCCTCCAGATGTTTGCAGATCGCTCCCTTTAATATCTGTTCCATTATCTTCCCCACAACAGAGGTCAGACTCACTGGTCTGTAGTTTCCCGGGTCATCCTTCCTCCCTTTTTTGAAGATCGGAATAACATTTGCTCTCTTCCAGTCCTCCGGGACATCTCCAGTCCTTAAAGAGGTCCCGAAGATGATGGACAAGGGTTGTGCAAGTTCTCTGGAAAGTTCTCTTGGCTACTGCCATCTCTAGATGTGCCTAAACTCTTTGACCTGTGGGAAAAAACAGATGTAAAATAGGCACTAAGCCTTTCTGCTTTCTCTGCATCTTCCATTAGAGTTTGTCCATCCGCACCCAACAGTGGGCCTATTGCCTCCTTTACTTTACGTTTGCTCCTCACATAACTGAAAAATCTTTTCTTGTTACAATGGGCTTCCCTGGCCAATCTTAGCTCACTCTCAGCTTTGGCCACCCATCCAGCTAAGAGATCAAGGAACCAATATTCACTGTCCTATTCCATCAACCAGGCTGCCAGAAGCAGACCACTGTGCCATTCATGCTGCCTCAATATAAATATGTGTCATGATCAGCTCCTATATTCAGTTGCTCTCAACTTGACCATCAGTGCAGGCCTAAGCAGAATATTACCGTTCTAAGTCCATGGATTTTGTCTCCTGTCAGTCAACTAAGAGTTACTTTCTTTGTCCTGATGGGCTGGGATTCTGCCTGGTACAAAATATGTATACATTTGGCTGCCTCTGATGCCTCTCTCCCTGGAAGGATGGACCGGGGAGGGGGCTGAATTTTTCTGGATGTTCTTTTTGTCAGTATGGTGGCTTCTATAAACATGTATAGGCTTCATGGGGAGGGAATCACCCTTATGCCACATAACCATCATTTAGGGAAGGCTAAACATTCTTTTGGCCAGCACAGAACAATGTAGAGGCAGTAGTAATCTTGGGGTCTCACATATTCCCTCAGATGCCTGTGAAGGAGGCTGTTCCCAATCAAGTGACAACACGGAGACCTAAATCCATGGAATTTCCCCCCTCGTGGATGCACAGTCATACACACTCCTCTAGAGCATGGAGGAGGTATATAGGAAGGGTGCTAGAGGCTGTGTTATGCACAGAAACCTGCCACATTATCCATGGGTGTGTGCTGAAAGCTTCCAGGCAGGTTCCCCAAATGATTTCCTGCTGGACAGAATCGGAAGCAGAGAGAGGAGGCAACTGGATCACGAAGACTCACGTGATTGCTCTTGCCCACTTGGCTATGGCACTCAAACTAGGAGAAGCAGCTTCCATGCCACTGCTGGTGCATGTGATGGAGGCCCTAGTCTTACGAGAGCAAGGAAGTGTGTGAGGTGTGACATCAAGCAGGGAGCTCCCTCCTCTTATTCTCCCTCTCTTCTCCCCCGCCTCTGGCTGCCACTCCATTAACTCCGCTGGGATCAGTCGATAGCAGCAGTAATTGTTCCCTGCTAAAACGCATTCCTGCTGTTTAGAAAGGCTAATCCAGAAGCTGCAAAGGTCAAGTGCTGACATTTCCCAGCACGGTTCCTGATGCAGAGACAGAGCCACTGAGGGAGGGGAGGGGAGCCCCAGAGGATTCAGCCCAAGGGATAGGTGTTGTATTCATGCAAGGAGTGCTTACCTTCCCCTGCTTGTGAGAAGGTGACACTCCCACAGACTCAGCCAAGAGTACTCTGTGGTCAGTAGGACTCAGCCTAGGGCTCAGACCTGCCCCAAGTCCCTTCCCACCACCTGCTCTGCTGATGAACAAACAGTACAGGAAATGTATTTCTTTAGGATATCTTTAGCCTTACTTTTTTCCATCAAAGGACTCCAAGTAGTGCACAATAATATTTAAAGTCATTAAAAATATAAAACCACTCCAACAAAGCAACTGGAACCGCAAACAACCATCATCATAAATCATTCCCAACTGTAGTGAAAACTCTCTGAGATTTCATCATCTGCCTGTAAAAACCCTTCTAGACCATTCTGCCCTAAAGAGTTTCCAGAAAATTAAGAGAGTGGATACATTTCTGACATATTCAGGAAGGCTATTCCACAACATGGGATCCTGTAGACAAAATGTCCAAGATCAGACTATAGCCATTTGAACAAATCTATAGGAGTCATGACAAAATAAACACTGATTGGGGTGCGGGTGGGGTGGAGAACAGAATTCAAGCTAGGAAGGGTAATCCTTTAAAGACGTGACTTTCAGGCCATAAAGAGCTTTTAAAAACAACAGCCAACATCATGAATTGAACTCAGATGCCAATAAGAAGCCCACGTAGCACACTCAAAACCATGCACTCCAGATCATAAATACACCATCCCCGAAAGCACCTATTGTTGTTCTCAAGATAACTTCAAGGGTAGTCTCCCACAGAGCACATTACAGAAGCCCAGTCTCTAGGTCATTATAGCATGGAATGGTCTAGACAGAATAGTCAGAAAGGAACTAATTTTTCTGCCAAACAAAGCTGGGAAGAAAAAACACTTTCCCTCAACATACCTATTTGCTTTTCTAACCAGAGGGCAGGTTTCAATATCACCCCTAAATTCTAAACCAAATCTAACAGGGGTTACCTTACCTTATCCAAGATGGGCAACACAACAATATCCAATTCATCAGCCTCCTCAATTGGCATTGTTTCCACCTTGTCTGGATTCCATCCAGGGGACCAGCCTGAGTCATTGTGACCCCAGTTGCCTACAGTTTATTGATCTACTGGTGAATACTTAATTCTTGAGCAATTTGGCTGGACATGACAAATAGTTTAGGCCTATTCTAATATGTTTTCAGGCCTGGTTATGGGACTAATTAGCCTTGGTTGCCTTGGTGACTAACTTGTTTTGGAAGATGGACAAAGACAGTACAACTCAGTTGATTCTCCTGGACCTTTCACCATCAGACATGATATCCTTTTAGAGAACCTATCTGGACTGGCATTGGGAAGTATTATTCTGTAGTGGTTCTGGTCTATCCAGAGGTTTCAGAAGGTGGTGCTGGAGGACTGCTGTTCAGCCCCTTGGCCTATAGGTCCCACAAAGTTCTGTCTTGTCCCCTATGATCCCATGAAACTGTTGGGCAAGGTCATCTGAAGATCTGGGCTGAGTTGTCACCAATATGAAGATGATATCTCAATCTGTCACTTCCAGCTGATCCAGGGAGGCTGTAAAAACCCTGATCTGGTGCCTAATGGCAGTTTTGGAATGGATGTGGGCTAATAAACTGAAGCTTAATCCCAACAGGATGGAATAGCTATTGGTGTGCAGAAAGTCTGACCTCCTGGAATTTATGGTGTCACCCATTCTGAAGGGAGTTGCATTTCTCTAAAAAGAACAGGTCCATAAGTGGAGGGTTCTCTTGGATCCTGGATAAGCCGGTGGCAGCAGTGGTTAAACTTTGACGAACCACTGTGATACATATCCTGGTTATATCTAGATTAGATTACTGCAATGCACTCTACACAGGACTTCCCTTTAAAAGTATTTGGAAACTTCAGAACTCTGTGGTCAGTGTTGACTGAAGTGGATTGTAGGGACTACCGCGCTCCAGTCTTGGCTCCCTTGCACTAGCTTCCCAATTTGCAGCACTGGTCTTGAACTTTAAAACCCTCTATGGTTTGGGACCAACATATCAAAAGGACCAACTACCCGACCACTATGATCATCTTTGGAGGCCCTACTGTGGGTGCCCCGAGAGTCTGAGAACAGATGGATGGCAGCCTGTGAGAGGGCCTTCTCAGTCATGGCATCAAATTCTCTCCCTGGGAGAGGCATGACTGGATCCAGAGAGACAGGCTATCAATATAAATATATTCATCTTTCCCCTTGTGGTTGCCATCTTCAGCCAGTGCGTGAAGACTTTTTTGTTTGATTTGGTATTCTCTTGATGATGTCTCCTTCCTAACCAAAGTTTTGTGGTTTGTAAGCATTTTAACTGTTTTATACATATTTAACTGTACTTTCAACTCTTTTAAAAACTGTTTTAATGAGGTGTGTTATTGCATTGGTTTTATAATATATTTTATCTTACATGTTTTTTAAATCAGAGTCCAGTAGCACCTTTAAGACCAACACAGATTTATTCAAGGTATGAGCTTTCGAGTGCAAGCACTCTTCCTCAGACTATGCACTTCCATCATGACAATGGGAATATAAAGTTAATTCTGTTAAATTAGTAAACTGTGTTACACATCCAAATACAGCCATATGATATTTTTTTGCCAAAACAGTTTTTTTTTGGGGGGGGCAGGAATTTTGTTAATAACAACAATAAAAAGTTCTGGCACACTCCTGCAGAATTTCTCCCCCAAGGCAGCTTGCCAGTAACAAACACTATGAATGTTAAATAACGCATTTTTAAAAGCCCTTTTCATCAAGCTTCTATGGGCAGGGCTACTGAATTTATTATGTTTTATATTGCTTTTGATCACTTTGATTTTAACTGAACTGTGTAATCTTTACACTGCCTTTGTGTCTTGCAAAAAGCAGGAAGGAAAAATCAGTGAAAAATATATTTTTTAATTTAATTGAAACCACCATATTGTTCCTTAATTCATGTTCCGGCATTTTTGAGGAGCTGCAGTCAGGGCTGAATTAAGTCATAAACAAAGTGCACTACTACACAGTACTCTCCTCACCTCCCAGGCCCTCGGGTCTGCCTGAGACCAGTACCCTCCTGGGCTTCCACTTGCAGGCGTGTGCTGGGAAAGGCCACGGTACCGGGGAGAAAAGGAAACTGGTCTAGGCGGCAAGGGCTGGCCCCTGGCGACGGCGCGCGGGTGCGGTTGATAAATATGCTCTTTATCTTTGAAACGATGACACTGTATCTGCCGAAAGCGCATACCCTGAAGGAAACTTTGACGGTCTGAAAGGTGCTGCTGGACTCTAAATTTGTTCTGCTTCAGACCAACACGGCTCCCCGCTTGAATCTACCTTTGAAACGGTTCGCGCGTGATCCAGTCCCTGCCTGCAAAGGCCCTCAACCATGCGGTGGCGGCGGCAGCCTACGAAGGAGGGCACGGGGTGGGGAGCGCCTCCTTCCCAGGGTGGAGTCATCATCTCTCCCCAACCCGATCCCTTCGGCAGCCTGCCCCGGCAGCAGCTCCCGTCTCCTCTCGGGCGGCCGAATGAGAGCCCTTCGCCTCGCGACTGCGGCTGAGCGCCTAGAGGGGGCTGGCACGCAGCCGGGTGCCGCCGAGACCTCGCGGGAGGCCGCGCGAAGCCCTTCGTTAAGTGCTCGGGCAACGCGCCCGGCAAGGCGCGACCCCGGCCCCTGCGGGTGGGGGGGGGGGCTTCTCTCCTCTCCGCCTCTGGCCCAAGCGCCCCTTTTCTTCCACACACGAGGCGGCTTCTCGCACGTGGAGGAACACGGGTTTGCAGGCGCCCCGCGTCGTGCTTGAACGGACCTGCCGTTTGGGGTGTGTTGGACGGCGTGCCGGAGATACACGACGAGGCTGGATTTAGTTGCTGACTGCCACTCCTCCATGGATCTATGCAATTCCCCCCTTGAAACTGTGCTTATTCCTGCAGCCATCCCTACATGCTCTGGCAATGAACTGCACTTTTTCAGTCACCCTCTCTACATATTTTAATCACTCCTTCTCCTTTCCTTCTCACAACAACCTGGTAAGGTAGGTTCGGCTGAGAGTGTGCCATGGGCGCGGCAATCTTCTGTAGCGAAGTGGGGACTCAAAGATGCGCGTGACAATTGAACCAGTGCAGATGCTTCGCTGCCATTGCCGAGGGCGGGGGTGTCCCCGTCCGGAGCTAACCTGGGCCGGAATATTCCGATTCCTTTCATTTCTGGCCCTGGAACTCCCGCCATCCTCTCCTGAAGCTGGGGAATAATTCTGCGGTCCCTCGTCTTTTCTGAGGCGTTGTGTCTCCACGGTTGGCCAGGCAGGTCCTTTTGTTGGCAGAGAAGCGTGGGAACAGCCAACCAAGCGATTTGTTTTGAGATGACATTTGGTTTGGATCCGGGGGGGGGGGCACAGTGATGGTGGCTCTCAGCGACTCGGAGCGCGCATCTCCTATGGGTTGCAGCCGCTGCTTAATGGAAGAAGCCCTTGTCAACCTCAAGCTTCTCCCTCAGTCCTGGGGACTCCGTCTCTTCCGGTCGTTCCTCAATGGGGCTCTTTGACCCGGCCCCCAAATTGGCGGCTGCAGCGCACTCAATCAAGTGGCGAGCGCGCAGTTTGCCCTGGCAGAGCCCGACGCCCCCTGCCTGCTGCCATGGCGACGGGCTTCTGCCAGCGCCGAGGTCAGTGCAGGACCATCGATCAGGGAAGGGGGGCGGAGATCATCCCCCGCAAACAAGGTCGGACACTTTCCGACTCATGTTTCCGGCGGCGGCAGGAGCAAACTGCAATGCCCCGGTTCCGTTGGGAGCCAAGGAAAGAAGCCCGACAGTCCCACTCAAGAGAGCGAGCGAGCAGGCGAGCTGTGGGAAGGGGGCAGGAGCCCTTGTAGAGCTCGCAGGCGAGAGGCCTACAGAGCAATCAATAGGCTTCAACTGGAATAACCTCCGCGTAGACTTCCACGGCGACTCAGCGCCAGCAGTCTCCGGGCAGGGATTCCCGGCAGCTCCCCGCCAGGCTCCCAAGGGTTAAAGTCATTTGCATTCCACGCGAGGCGCTCGCCGGGAATTGCACTTTTATCGGCCTGCGGTGGCGGCAGCGCTGAATTGGGCCTGGGAACTCTATTTGTGCACGAGCGCGAGCGCCCCAATTATTCCCGGGGAGATAAACGCAGTGGCTGGTGCCTCATTAACATTCCCCAGCCCCGGCCGCCTTAGACGGAGCTCGCTGGTGCGGCGTATTGATAAAAAAGAAAGCAGCTGGGAGACGCAGCGTCTGCTGCACTCAACGCTGGGCAAACGCGCGCCCAAAGACACGTAGCCACGCACAGTAAGGCATACATTGATCCTGAGTGCTCGTCTGCCATAGCTCTGGCCCTCTCCCACATGCACCTGCCATTCCAAGGAGTCTCCCAAAGGAGTGCACCTTGAGCTAGGTGAGTCTGATCAGGGCTCCAGTCATCAAGTAGCCATTTACCAATTGCAGTCTGACTTCCCTCTTTTCCCACAGCTTCTCTTGCTGTCCCCTGCCTGAAGCAAACTCTCCTGACAGGCTGCAGAGGCCTGTCCCTTTGGAGGAATGGGGCAAAGGTTCTGCCTTGAAACTGCACGTTGGTTGCCTTTGGAAGGACTGGCCTTAGTGTTAGCATAGCAAAGTTATTTCATTGATATGCAGACGCTGTTTAGGTTAGAAAGGAAAGTTTTATTTACGGAAGGACATTCCGGATAGGAAAGGTGAGGCGGAGGATAGAGCTCCTACATCTAGCTGGCTCAAGAGAAGAAGGCAGACTGGAAGCATCCGGGAAGAAAGAGGAAATTGCCCTAAGAGTAGCAATCTAGGGACAGACAAAAGGCACACTTAAAAGATAGAAAGGTCCTGAACTCTCTGATCTATCTAACAGCCTTCTTGCTGCCCCCATCAGGGTCTTCCTCTTCCTGGTTAACTTTGTACACCAGACATTGCATACTCCAACACCCCTTCTCAAAGTCTAGTGTACAAAGTCCACAAGGTTCATCTTCTTGCGTAGACTTTGAAACTTCTCTCTGGCGAGTGGCTTGGTGAGCACATCTGCAATCATTTCATTCGTAGGACAGTAGTCCAGCTCAACAAGCCCCTCTTCTTTCATGTTTCTCACGAGGTGATGCTTCACATCAATGTGCTTTGTTCTGGAGTTGATTTTCTCTGATAGTGCAAGCTTGATGCAGCTTTGGTTGTCTTCATAGAGTTGCACTGGCTTGGGTTCTTCTACCCCAAAGTCTTGCATCAGTTGCAGTATCCACTTCAGTTGTTTGCACGCTTCCGCTGCAGATACATATTCAGCTTCTGTTGTGGAGACAGCTACACTTTCTTGCTTCCTGCTGCTCCAGCTGATTACACCGCCGCCATAGTAGAACAGGTGTCCACTTGTAGACTTTCTGTCAGTAGTGTCTCCTGCCCAATCGGCATCCATGTATCCCACCAGTCTGGGATTGTCACATGTTGGTAGCTTTAGTTTCAGGTGTGCAGTTCCAGTCAGGTACTTTGTAAGTTCTTTGACTGCATTCCAGTCTCTTTTGGTTGGTGATTCCACCTTCCTGCACAGTAAGCCAACAGCTGCTGCGATATCTGGACGTGTCAATGTGCTGATGTACAGGAGCTTCCCAATTGCTTCCCTGTACTGCTTGTTGTCGAGGAAAGGCTCACTGATTCCTCTTTGTTCCAAGAAGTTTGTCTTCATTGGAGTTGGTGCTGGCTTAAGTTCCTTCATATTCATAAAGTTGAGAAATTCTTGAATTTTCTGCTTTTGGTTGAGAAGATAGCTCCCATCTTCTCTGCATTCTATTTGTATTCCAAGATAGTACTGGATGTCTCCAAGTTGCTTTACTTCCACTTCTCGATTTAAGTTCTGGACTATTTCATCACAGTCTTTCTTGGCCTCATAACATAAAAGCAGATCATCTACATAAATCAGAATATAAGTCCATCTGTTGTCCTTATATCTCGAGTAGAGACAGCGTTCTGCTTTGCCTTGCATAAACCCTTCCTTGGTTAGGAGCTGATGCAGTTTCTCATTCCAGCATCTTGCAGCCTGTTTCAGTCCATAGATACTCTTTTTCAGCTTGCACACAAGATTCTTGTCTGTGTGTCTTTCAAATCCTGGTGGCTGTTCCATGTACACTTCTTCCTTTATTTCTCCATGAAGAAATGCAGTCTTTACATCCAGATGCTCCACATGCATCTTTCTTGCTGCAGCTATGCTCAAGAGCATTCTTATTGAAGTGTGTCCCACCACAGGTGCAAAGGTTTCATCATAATCTTCTCCATATTTCTGGGAGTATCCTTTGGCAACCAATCTGGCTTTATGCCTTTGTACTTCCCCTTCTGCTCCGAGTTTGGTTTTGAAGATCCACTTGCATCCAACTGTCCTCTTCCCTGGAGGCAGTTCTGTGAGTGTCCATGTTTGATTCTTGTTCAGAGATTCAATTTCCTCTTCTGCAGCTTTTCTCCATTTAGCTGCTTCCTTGGCAGGCATCCTTTCAATGTCTTTCCACGTGGAAGGCTCAGGTGCTGCTTCTCCCTTTACCAGATAAGTGAATCTTTCTGGTGGTACTCCTTTGTTTGTTCTAGAAGATTGTCTGATAGTTGGCTCTGCAACCCCTTCTGGTTCCTGAGGTTCTGCAGTTGAGTCCTGTTCTCCGTTGTCCTCTATGCTGAGAAACGTTGTTTCTAGTTGCGGGGAAGTTTTCTTCGCATTGCCCATAGGACTGAGGAACACTGTTTCTAGTTGCGAGGATTCACCCCCTTCTGCTGGTGTAGGCTCACTGATGTCCACAGCTTTCACGCCTCTAGGATTCTCATCAATGTACACCGCATTGCAGATCTTCACTCTCTCTGTCTGGGGGTTAAGGATCCTGTAACCTTTACATCCCACTGCATAGCCAACAAAAATGCCTTCTTCAGCACGAAGATCCAGCTTGGCTCGCTTCTCTTTGGGAATGTAGGCATAAGCTTTAGATCCAAACACCCTTAAATGATTCACACTGGGCTTGTGCCCATACCAAAGTTCATAGGGTGTTGCAGTAGCACCTTTGGTAGGTAGTCTATTTTGCAGGTAGGTAGCAGTGTTAATTGCCTCTCCCCAGTACTTCTCAGGTAAGCCTGCTTCTAGGAGCATGCATCTACACATCTCTGTGAGAGAGCGGTTCTTTCTTTCTGCCACACCATTTTGCTCTGGGGTATATGGGACAGTGAAATTATGTTCTATGCCATTTTCTGCCAGATAATTTTTCATTTCATGTCCAATATATTCTCCCCCATTATCAGAAAATAATACTAGTGGCTGATCTGTATTGAACCTGTTCCTGGCCATTGCAAGGTATTCTTTAAATTTTTCCAATACCTGGCCCTTTTCTTTGAGCAGGTAAGTTACAGTATATCTTGAAAAATCATCAATAAAAGTCAGTATATATCGGTTTCCACTGGGGGTCGCTGTCCTCATTGGACCACATATATCACTGTGAATAAGTTCTAGGGGCCTCTTTGCTCTTTGCAAATCACTTTTCCCTTTGAAGCTGGGTCTGGTTGCTTTGGATTTAAGGCAGCATATGCATCGCTCTGGTTCAATGGGGCACCCCTTCATCTGCAAGCCCTTTGTTAGATCCTGGCTTGCTAATTGTTTTATTGCTTGATTATCTCGGTGGCCATATCTGCGATGCCACAGATTCATACAGTCTCTATGTTTGCATTGCTTCACAAGATTAATTTCTGGTTGCTTACAGGTATCCAGCACATACAAAGCACCTTCTCTGCTTCCCGTGGCCACAATCTCATTTGCATCCTTAATTAGGCATTTACCTTTGTCAAAACATACATCTAGTCCTTTATCAGTCATCACCCCCACTGAGAGGAGGTTATTTGCAAGTGTAGGGACATACATGCAATTCTGAATCAGGATTCTTTGGGTCCTCCCAGTAGGTAATCTGCACGATAATTGAACTGTCCCAACTCCTAAGCAGAGCATTGTTGACCCATTGGCTACAATTAATTCCAATTTCTGACTTTCATCCAATTCTATAAAATTTCTTCGGTTATTCGACATATGATTTATGGCTCCAGAGTCAATAAACCAAATATTATTTGCATTATTTTGATAAACATTCTGGGAGACCGAAAGACATTTAAAATCTGTTAACTCTTTGTCTTGTTTCCTGTTTAAGACACTGTCTCTGCTTTGCTTTCCGTTTAGATTGCCTGTTGGGCTCTCTGTGTCTGTGGCAGACCATTTGGTCTTTACAGCCTCTTCCCTTTGTTTTGCCAGTTTGCATTCCCACTGACTGGGGCTGCTCTCTTTGCATTTGAAACCCACTGTCTCCTTTGCATTCACAGAGAGACCTTTTAGGGATTCAACAGGCAGCTTCAAGGAAACTCTGGAATAAATCTTTTGAATCTTATCCCATACTTCTTTGGCTGTTTTCAAATTTAAAACATGTAACAAGTTTTTGTGAGAAAGGGACCCCCGCAACATACCGCATGCCTTTTCATTTTTGTTGTCCCAGGAGATCCTCTCCACAATTTGGGTTTCTGGCGGTCGGGGTTTCTCAATTACCTCATAAATCTCCTCTGCCTTCATTAAGGCCTTTATTCTTGCCTTCCAAAGTAGATAGTTGCTGTCGGTCAGTTTGTAGATTTGCTGGGTGTGATCCTTGCCGCACGTGGCCATCTTGGATCCCCTTTGTTCTCCTCTCGCCTCAGGCTCCGACTGAGCCCCCGCAGGCAATCCTCCTTTGTCTAACTAATTAGCGTCTGCCCTGGGCCCATAACCCTTTTGTTAGCATAGCAAAGTTATTTCATTGATATGCAGACGCTGTTTAGGTTAGAAAGGAAAGTTTTATTTACGGAAGGACATTCCGGATAGGAAAGGTGAGGCGGAGGATAGAGCTCCTACATCTAGCTGGCTCAAGAGAAGAAGGCAGACTGGAAGCATCCGGGAAGAAAGAGGAAATTGCCCTAAGAGTAGCAATCTAGGGACAGACAAAAGGCACACTTAAAAGATAGAAAGGTCCTGAACTCTCTGATCTATCTAACAGCCTTCTTGCTGCCCCCATCAGGGTCTTCCTCTTCCTGGTTAACTTTGTACACCAGACATTGCATACTCCAACACTTAGTAGTTATGACAGTGCTAGGAAGGAAGACCAGCCCAATGTGCTACACAGAGGCCAACCTGGATCTGCATGGGGCCGAGGGCTGACGAAGAGGAGTTCTGGGAGCTGCCAGTGCCAGCCATAGTGCCACTTTCAGCCAGGGGTAGGAAACAGGGAACACTGAAGGGCATGTCTCCTTCTCCTGATAACAGCTCCAGTGCCCAGGCATGTGGTGCTTGCAGGGCCTGTGCTGCACTGAGGCGGGGGCCCCGTTGCCTTCCCCCAGCCTTCAGCTCCAGTTAGCAGCCGCCTCAGCAGCTCCCTGGGGCTGGCTATTGGATTCTGCTTTGCTGAGCAGAGCCTATCGATCCAGCAGTAATTAAACTTACTCCAAACTCCTACTCAAATTCAGCCTTGCGCAGTGGGGTGGGTGTGAGAAAACACCCTCGGCCTGCGGGGAGAGGGAGAGGCATTATACCAGAGCCTGGGAGCAGGCCTAGTGCCACGTGAGGCTTTCATAATACAGGACACAGGCTGTGCAAGTGGGATGGAATCGGAGATGCCTGTTTTGCTGTCTGGGCTACCCCTGAGTGGCACAACTGTGCCAGGTAGGCAGACCTACTTGCATGTTTCCTCTTGCTACTTGACTTTGAGGGGCAAGGGGTGTTTTCATTTCTTTGTGCCTTGGACTGAGGCCCACTTTGCACATTATGCATTCCCTTCACAGAAAGCAATTCTGTGCAAGAAACAGCAAGAATCCCAAAGTTGTGGCAATTGCAGACAAGTTGATTTCACTGCATGTCTGTGTGCTTATTACATTTGCATTCTAGGCTGTGAACGTAGGAGTTATTCCCAATTCTTCCTCACAGCTATCCTGGGAGAGAAGCTGGAACGGGAGGTATTGATTGGCCGAATGTTTTGTGAAGCTCTGAACCAGAGTCTCCCAGTTTAAGGTTATCCCTCCTGTCTAGCATCCACTACTACTCCCATGCTAGGAAGCTGCTGCCGGTTGCACAGCAGGGGAAACCTCATATCTTATTACACCACTTTTTGCACATTTCACATATTTACATCAGGTAGGATATGTGTACTGTGGGTAACAGCTCCATGAGGCAGGCACAAGGAGCACCAGCTAAGGAAACATCTGTGTTTTGCCAAGAAGGTCAGAGTCAGAATTAAGTCTTCTCAAAGGATCGGAAAGGATATTCTTGGAGTGCTCCTGGAGTAGTAATGAACTGGCAATTGGATTTGCTTAGGTGCTTAAGGGATGAGGTTTTTCTAAGATCCATTCTCTGAAATCTCAAGGTTTCTTTTTTTCGGGGGGGGGGGGGAATCTCCGTGTTCCTAAGACCCTATGATGGAGAAGAGCTTTTCCCTTCCTCCTCTTTCTCCATCTGGATGGTGCTGCAGTTTTCTCTAGCTGCATGCCATTCGCATCGCATAAAAAGTAAGAGCCAAAGCAGCACCATGCCCTGAGAACTCCTTTCAGCCTTAGATGGATCATCATAGCTCTGCCCAGGCTGAGATGAGAGAGCCACAACTAGAGCACCAGTGTCCAAGCTGTTGCCTCAGGCTTTTTGCTGAAATCTCTTGCCTGTGGAGCTACACCTAATTGATAGCCTTAGGCATTATTTCTGTCCTTATGCATTGTACCTACCTTTCTAGGTAGGATATCAAGATTCCCATTTTACAAATTGGAAGATTGAGACCAAGGCCTCCATGGAGGTTTCCCAGGTGCATCCCTGGACCCTCCCAAAGAGGGAGAGAAACAGCGAAAAAGTGGGTTCCATTTGGGAGGAAGATACCACTCCAGTTCCCAGCACATGGGGTTGACAGACAGCACCATGGATTGGGGAAGGAGGAATCACTGCTGGATGACAGGAGGAAACGACTCGGATTATCGCCCTGTGAAGATCTGGGCACTCCAAGTGGGTTACTGATGGGACAGGGCTGCACTGATCAATCTGGGCCTGAAACCCTTGACCAGGAGCAAAGGCAGCATGCCTAGCCTGCCAAACACAGCCCACCCGCCATGTATTGTGGCCTGCCAAGTGTCTGACAGCTCCCCCCTCACACACTGATTAATCACATCCCAAACACTACAGGCTTGAGAGGGAGGGAGTATTGTGGAGCCAGCAGTGAATACAAAAACTGATCTATGAGGTAAAGCATGGATCAGATGGTGGCGCATCAGCTGAAGTGCTCCTCCCCCGTGGTTGTACCTGCACTGCCCTGCCGTTCTCTTGTGCAACCTGGCCACTTAGCATGCAGAGGGATGCCTGTCCCAGAGATACCAACCTCACATGGGACAGCACGCACTGTCTCTGTGCTGCAGCCAACACGGCACTCAGCTCCAAGGACACCATCTCCTCCAGACACAAGGGAAGGGCATTGGTCTCTTTACATTCCACAAGGGTAACCCCTCAGACACGGCAGTGACCTCTCTGGGAGATGCGGGGGCGCTCATTCCCCCACCCCCAGCTCAACTTTGCTGCACACCCTCGGCGGGATATGCCTAGGCCATGTTGGGCCAGGAGGCTCTGGAAAGGGCATTTCTCCCCAGTCAATGACTACATGGGAATTGCTTGCTTGTCAGCTCTATCTCTATGGCCCTGCACTCTGGCTCACTCATTCCATTTATATACCGCCCTCCCCTAAGGCTCAGGACGGTTCACGTGGAAAAAACAACAATACATGAAACTCAGTGACTACATAGAATGAAAGGCAATTATGATAATAATAACAATAAACAGTTAAAATAACATTCTAAGAGAGTAAACAATCTATCACACCCATGGTTAGTCAGATCAGGCACATGGGTTCAAGGGAGGGAGGTTCAGGGGCCCAGTAGATGTGGTTTAGCTTCCATCAACCTCAACCAAATACTGTTGGGTCCCTGGGATAAACTTTACTGGAGTAAAGGTGGCCCTGGTTTCGCTTTCAGAATTGTTCACAAGGATTTGAACTCCCTTATTACCCAGAAGCACGTGCTCAAAGGGTAGGAAACTCAAGGACTCTTTTATCACCTTGATTTTGTGTACGAGATGCTGATTATACTGGGTTAAGGAGTAATTCATCTGTGCTGGGATTTTGAGGAAACGCCATGGGAACAATGCGG
The DNA here is from genome assembly GCF_049243985.1 of Paroedura picta. NCBI lineage: Eukaryota > Metazoa > Chordata > Lepidosauria > Squamata > Gekkonidae > Paroedura > Paroedura picta. The sequence goes on along the minus strand of NC_135370.1, from coordinate 74,154,353 downwards.
ATGGCCGGCCAGCTGTGTTCTAGGGGTGATCCTGGAGTGGCCCAGGCATTTGCCAGAAAGAGAAAAGATCAGATATCAAAGGGCGAGCATTTGTACATGTGCAGATGAGAAACAGACTTAAACGTGTTGCTTGTGCTATGTGGGTGTGTAAAAATACAGTATTCAACAGGAAATCCAATTTTTAGCATATTTGATCATTAAAACCTTTGCACATGACACTGCCTTCTACTGCCATGCATCAGTGCTACCAACACAAATCCACCCAGACCATATTCCCATCCTGAGGAGGAACCAAGAGGCCCCTAGTGGCTTGGAGTAGACTGATTATATAGACAAGCCTTTTTATAGGCTGCTGGTGGAAAACCAGTGCTTAGGGCTTTCTTTGACTGGGCAGTGCTGGACAGAAGCTGTAACAGAGAGCCTGACAACCAGAAACCAAGGCCCAGGTATGAGCTAAAGAAGTATGGTAAGTAAGGGAGACCAGGTAATAGGGGGAATAACTAGGGGGAATAACTGGGGGGGGGGGGCTGTGCTATACACAGATTGTTCTCCTGTCCTTACAATGGCACTCCGCATCCAGGAAATGGTTTCACGTGGAGTGGAATAGGTGCGATATAACAGTCCCCATTTGTCCTTCCAGGGGTTCTTGGCCTCTCTGCTGAGCCTGTCTTTCCCCCACAGGCTACAACTTTCTGCAGTGACTCATGACTGACTAGGACCACTTAAGAAAATGTTAAGACCTAAATCAGAATCAAGGGGACAGAGTAGAACAACAGGGACAGAAAGGTAATAAGCATGCTGGGCAAACTCTGTGGTTCATTAGCGAGTTTGGTTCACTTGGCAAGGGACACTCCTCAGTCTCACAGGATGCTGGAAGGCAGAGGAAGAGATTAAAGGAGCCCCTGTGTGGCTCTCCAAAACTCCTTCTGCTGAGAGAAGGCAGAGATCTGGAGCATGCTGCACAAGCTCCCCTGAACTACCGTGCTCCTTTGCTGTGTTCTGTGCTCAAGGTGTCAATTCCTGTCTGTCCCCTCCTATGAGCCGCCCTAACACTAGAATGGGACTGCTAGCCCAGAATTTATTCTCTCCTGCTTCAGAACTGGGAGGATATACACACGTATGCGCAAGCCAAGTTCACATGAACCGATATTTCAGCTTTGAAATTCAAACCTTTTTTCCTTCTGCATGCTTAGGATTAGAAAAGGTGAAATTGCCATTGCTGTCTGGCAAGGCTCCAATGCCTAACAGCAGCACAAGAGGCAGAAATTCAATAATGCAGCATTTCCTGGCACAGAGGAGCGGTGATGAGGAAAGTTTCACCTATTGGATTTCTGCCTACCACACAGTTACCCACCTCCTGCAGCTCTTTAGGCCATTGCAAGACGGTTCAGTCATGCACCAGCAAATCACGTTATGCCATTCGCTTCCCAGCCAGGGGAGGGTACCAGGAGTCAGGCAGTGACTCAGAGCTGGACTAATGGATTCTTGCACATCTAACGTGATTTCTGGAGTGGCATTTCCCCACCCATCCCCTGTGCATGAGGGGAGAAAGCAGCATCTGGACTTCAAGAGGAAGAAAACACAAATGTTTTCTTGGCTTTTGGTTCCTGTTCTGTGCAGAGCCCCTGTCCAGAGCCTTGGTTTCTTCTAGGCCGTGTTCCCCGCCTCTTCTTCCTTCTAAGAGCCCTTCCTGGCAGAGACTGATCCTGCCTCCCCACTCCTGGCACAACTCTCCCCATCCCAGTCTTTGTGGCTCTCTCATCATTATGGCATTCTCCTCCCATGGGATGCTATTCTTAAAAGCTGCTATGAATCTCATGTGAAAATGCACCCTCAGGATTATTGTCCTCATTTTTAATTTATTTTTACCTCAGGCAATGACAACAAATCATGAGATTTTGTTTATGCAACTCTGGCAACTATGTATTGAAACATTAACAATACAAGTCCAACCAGGTCAAATGAACGCAAGCACCAAATTCAGCATGATTTTGTTCAAGAAAAAAAAAAGGGGGGGGAGGCTAACACAGCATGAAGCTTGAAGCTGGAAATCAACAAACCATCTAGCTCTGTAGTCTTCTTCCTTATTGTATTTGTCTTCCACTTTTGCTTTTGAAAATTCAGAGCAGTTTGTATGGATCTGTCCAGCCAGCATTCAGGTCCCCATCCATTTGCTCAAGTTGTGCGAGAGCATTTATCGCTCAAAAGCCATTTGCTGATCCCTGATCTGCAAGTATATCTCTTATTTCTAGATACTTATAAAGCAGTTCTGGACAGTATTTCTGTCAAGTATGACGGAATACATTGGAGTAATTTTGACTTGAGTCCAGGCCTGTACAACTTGTGATCCTCCAAGCCAAATGTAGCTCATCAGCATGTAATGATGGCCTGCTAGGGACATGGTACTCTTTGCATTAGGGGTCCAATGGCCCCAAGGAGGGAGCATCCGTTTGGCCCTGAAGGCCAGGACAACTCTGGGTTATCGCCACTGGATTGTCCATTTGACATTCCAGGACACTATTTTCAAGCTGAAGTGACTTATTCTAACCACTGGATTTTGGAACCCCTCAGGCAAGACACTTTCAGCATACCACACCCCTTCAACCCTGGCAGGGAAAGCTCCACCTCCTTGCACCTATAGGCATGTGATTGATGGCCAGAGCAGCAATTGTTGCTACCATGCTCTTGCTTTCACCTTCTCCTTCTGGACTTCTTTTTATAGAAAACAAGCGACCAGAGAGAGAGGGCGGATCAGCAGCTGGCGGGGACTGTTCCTGCTCCTTGTTGCCTCAAGGAGATGGTGGGCAGATGGGCCGGTAGTAAACGTGGGGGGCAGAGTGCTTTCCCATGAGAGTTTGGGGCTGAATACAGAAAGCTATTTTGTTGTGGTGCCTGGACTCAGTAGAAATGCCTGGCTTGCAAATAAGTGCACTCAGTGCATCAGCCCTTGTCCTTTGTGCCTGAGTTATTGCCGAGGCCTGTACACACAGGAGGAAAAGCTCCTGAGGAGGAAGGCGGGACAGCAGTTGCAAGGAAGGAAAACACAGTGGTTGTTCCTCCTCACTGTAGCAGCCCCATTGGGGGCTCTGTCTGATCATGGGCCTGGCAGGTACCCGACCATGCTGATGCACTGATGCCAAGTCTGGAGTTGAGTTGAACTATCCACACCATCATGCAAAGTTTGGAAACCACATTGATTTATATAGGCAGTTATCTGTTCTTTCCTGGTTTCCAATAAACCTTTATAATCGGCTAGGGGCAGTTGCCATCTTGAGGTTCTTGGAGGAAGGATGGAGGAGAAATCTGTTAAAAACATCAGCATTGAGAATTCCAGGGAGCTACACACCGTGACCGTAAGAACACTTCATGGGAAGCAAGTACTGTTGAATTCAAGGCCAGCATCAGAATTTAGGGGAACCTTGCCAAAAAGACCAATCGAAAAAGGAAGGCATGGAGGGGGTGGGATGCACTAACAGAGGGAACACCGCAGAGTCCCTTGCTTAGATAACTCGTGTTAGCAAACCAAGCTATACGTCAAATGCAGTATTGTTCTTAGAGGGTTATGGATATGTTTGGTATCCAGTTCGTTCAGCTCAGGGCAACAATTAAGTGGCTAGAAGGACAGCAAACAGTACACAAGGCCTTGGGCTGAAACCTTGGTCTGGCTTCCATAGAGGTCTCCTGTTGGCTGCCGCCCTCAACCATTGCTGCTGCTGTTTGTTTCCTGAATGAAGGTAGCCCATTCCAAACCCCAACACAAGTATGTAAAGCTACTACAGTCCTTCCCCATGTCTTTTTTTGCACTTACCATGACTGAATTTCATTACTACTCTCCCACTGTTATAAGATCCCCATGGAACTCCTCACAATCTGCTTTAGATTTAACTACCTTGAATAATTTATTATCTGCAAATTTTGCTGCTCCCTAGTTCAATCTGTTTCCCGAGTCATTAATGAGTATGTTAAAAAGCAGAGGTCCCATTATAGATCCTTGAGGCTCCCTGTGGTTTCTTTCTCTCCACTGTGCAAATTGACCGTTTATGCCTACCTTCTATTCCCTATCATTCTACCACTTGTTAATCCACAAAAAGATGCCTCTGCTTATGCCACGACTACTTAACCTTTTACAGAAGCCTTTTGATGGAGGACTTTACAACCTGTTTTATGAAAGTCTAATTACACAAACCTTTATTCCACTTACTTATTGACATTCTCTTTCAAGTTGCAAGGCAAGATTTCCCTAATCTAGCTCTTCTCTAACATGCTAGGTTTTCTTCCTGGAATCATCAATATATATGAAAGTAGATCCCTGACATCCTCAAGATAGAAGTAACACTGGCTGGGAAGGGCAAGTCTGGAAGGACATTGTCCTTTCCTTTTTAGAGGGGGCCCAATTTGACTCTTGCTGACTCGCTTAAGATCCTAGGAGGTTACACTGAACCCAGCGTCACAGTAGATGTTAACGCAGCTACAAGAATGCTTTTCACCATCTCCATTTAAATATGTCTCCCTGCTTTAACTTGATCAGTCTGACCACACGGATCCATGTGAGAGTGACCTTAGGACTGTTGTAAAGCCTTTTAGATGGGTCTGCCCTTGAAGTCAACGTGTAAACTTCAACTGGAACAGAATGCTGAGGTTCAATTCCTACTGGAAGCTAGGCAAAGTTGGCACATTATACCCAGAGACTCTGCAGACACACCAATGATTACCTATCAACTGAGTAACAATCACTACAGTCAGTTCACGTTATTGCCTACAAAGCCCTCCATGACCTATGACCCTGATAGCTGCAGACCACCTTTCCTGCTGTATCCTACCACAACTTTGCTCATCTGAACAAAGCCTTCAAATGGGCAACATCAAGAGTTGCAGATGCAAGCAAACATTCCCTGCTGTGACACCCATCTTGGGGAATGGCCTGCCTGGAGAGGTTAGGGAGAACATTGTAATGAAGGGAACAAGGCCACAGACTAGAGCAGGGACTCCCAAACAGGGGTCCATTAGAATTCCAGAGGGGTCCATTGCCTTAATGGACTTGGCCACAAGCTAGGGAGCCAGCTGCTTCCATTGCTTTCGTCCCCCCCCCCCACTCTTAAGCATGAGTTCTCATGTGGTTTTCTACACCCAGGAGGGGGTAGAGCCTTTCACAGGCTCCTTCACTGGCAAAAGGTTGAAAAAGGCTGGACTAAAGTAACAAAAAAATCCTACAAGCTAGGCTCCAGCAATATGTGGACCGAGAACTTCCAGAAGTACAGGCAGGATTTTGAAGAGGCAGAGGAACTAGAGATCAAATTGCCAACATACGCTGGATCATGGAGAAAGCTAGGGAGTTCCAGAAGAACATCTACTTCTGCTTCATTGACTATGCTAAAGCCTTTGATTGTGTGGAGCACAACAAATTGTGGCAAGTTCTTAAAGAGATGGGAATACCAGAGCATCTTATTTGTCTCTTGAGAAACTTATATGCAGGTCAAGAAGCAACAGTGAGAACTGAACATGGAATCACTGATTGGTTCAAAATTGAGAAAGGAGTTTGGCAAGGCTGTATACTGTCACCTTGCCTATTTAACTTGTATGCGGAGCACATCATGAGAAAGGCGGGATTTGATTCACAATAGTATCCCTTCTAAGTTCTGTGTGATCTGTTCAGAAGATTTGTCATATTGGGCCGAAAGAGGACAAAAACAGGTCATCTATCCATCTTTGAAATAATGGATATTAATGCTGAGTCTGGTCAATGTATACAGGAATTTTACAATCCTCATTTTCTCTAATCTCACAAGCCAGTAGTGGAATAGCCACTGATGATTCACTTACACAGGATTGCAACTCCAGAGTTTTCCAACTATTGATATGTATATTTGATACAGTGGTTGAAGGGTCAAAATGAGCCAGGGGCAAGCCCAATCCAGCTCCCACTGCAAAGGCCACTCAACTGGCCACAGGGCCAGTAATGTCCGCTGGTTTCCCCAATATGTGCAGCAACAGCAGAGAGGAACTGATACCTAGTGCAGGCTCCAAGTGGTCTCTGGCACCAGCAGAGCCATTGGGCCCTACCTCTGCTTGCTCCTGGCCTCCCAGGGAAGCGGCACACTGGGAACTTTCCCCACAAATAGCCACTCTCCTAGGTAAAGCTATGGAGAACTAAGTCAACTATAGCCAAGTAGGCAGTGCAATGCGAATCCTAGACAGGGACAAAGCAACTGAAGGCTGACATGCAAAGGTCTTCACTACCATGCACATACTCAGGCCCCATTCTTATAGTAGGCAAGAGATACAGAGAGAGGAACTTTCTGCTGATTCATGCCTACTAAGGAAGCCACAGAATAGGCCCTTCATGGGTTAAATAGCAAGACCGAGGCAATGATGTTTATGGAATCCTGCTACATGCAGGAATTGCCTCTACCTTTGGGAGCTGTACTGTGGGGTCAGCCATCTCCATTGCTGCTGCTGGTGGTTCACCAGGGCGCTCTAGGTGCTCAGAATGCAAGAGGCTACCCAGTGGGGATGGAGCACAGCTCTAACCTCCTCTCGGATCCCAGGAAAGGGACTGCTTTGAGGTTAGACAGGTAGCAACCTGAGCAAGGGCCTTCTCAGTCATGGCCCCAAACTGTAGAATTCTCTCCCAAGGGAGAGCCATGTGTTCCCTCTGCCCTTATCCTCCACTAGGGAGCGAAGACTTTTTTTTTGTTCCAGGTGATGTTCCCTTACTGACCTTCCTTGTTTGTTTTAATTGCTGTTTTTACAGGTGTAGCGTTAAAAAAAATATTTTTATTCATTTAATTTACATTTTCATACTGCCCTCCCAAAACCTGCTCAGGACAGTGGAGATTGGTAACAAAATCTGGTTATAACTATCAATACCACATTAAAACAGAACCTATAGCGAATAGCAGCATGTGTTACTGTAGTCTCTCCTTGCACGGTCTCTAGCAAGAAACCTTCCAGACTAGAGTGCTTCTGTGGGAGCATCTGTGGGCGGGCCCATTGGATGTTACAGAATCAGCAGCCCCAACCAAAGGCTTGGCGGAAGAGCTCTGTCTCGCAGGCCCCGTTCCATCAGGACCCGGATCTCCTCCAGGAGTTCGTCCTACCAAGTAAGGGCCAGGGATCACCAAACGGTTGATGTTTGCAGAGCGGAGCACTCTCCAGGGGATGGAGGCAGGGAGGCGATCCCTCAGGAAATTTTTCATGTCTTTTGGGATAGCAAGGCAGGATACAGATGTTTTAGCAATATACTCTGGGGTCCTTGAGGCACTGACAGATTTTGATCCTTGTCATCCGTTGCAGCCCTCTCTATGTTGTTGTGATACGGGATGGGCCTTTGGGCTTCCCTCTGGATCAGCTCTGCTAGTCTCACTTGGGAGATGCAACACAAAGCTGGCCCCTGGCCGAAGACATCATCGTGATGGCAAAGAAAACTGGATTTACCTCTTTAATGTGGCTTGTGAAAGTCATGTCAGGGGGGGGGGGTGGAAGCCCTGATCTGTTTGCAATCCCTGTCTCTGCAACCTTTTATACAAGAGATGGGGGTTAAGGACTTCCTCTGTCCAGAGCTGAAACATGCACAAGCCTCCAAATCCTAACAGCAAATGGGATTTTTTTGTGCATGCTGCAGACCTGATTCTGTCTGATTTCAGAAGTACCTGCTGAACAGAGGCTCCTATCCTCATGGGGTGGTGTTCTAAGTGAACGAAAAGCAAACACATACACAATCCCTGTTCCTCAGAAATGCATGTTGTCTCCAGCAGCTGTTCATCCCGCAACCATTTCTACACAACCGACTGGAGCCTTGAGATCCAAACTTCACCCTGGAACGCAAGAAAAGCTGTGCAAAGCCACAACTGGCCTCTGGCTCCCTCAGACCCACTCTTCTAGGGGCTGGAGCCCTGCTGTTCCTTGACACCCTTTGGAGGCAACGGCTGTCCAATAGTCTAAGTGGGGCACATCTGCTTGGCAGCTCCCTTTGAGCCTGGTTTAGTGCCTTACTGAAGCAGCGTCCCACCCAAAGGAGGGTACGCCTGTGGTGCTACCAATCTTTCTACCACATGGGCTTACACCTTCTGCTCTGGCCCTCCAATGGCTCCAGGCTACCAGCATCCTACTGTGGGGAACCAGGAGGGGTGCTATGCAGCTGGTGGGAATTGTGTTGAATGAGCACCCCAAACACCCAGGGGTGCACAAACATATGCCCTGTTTTTCCTTCGTGGTCTAGGTATTGAGAAAGCTACAGTGCTGATGCTTCCACATCCCTTTCCCACCAATTCCTTCCTCATTTCTGCGGCAGCTTAATGCCCATTGGCCGTCGCTGGCTTCCTTCTTTCAGGGGAGAGTTTGCGGCAGTTCTAGAACGAAGAGAAGATGACTCATTTCAATGCCCTGCAGCCCAGAAGAGAAACCCCTTCCCCTGCTCCATGGGCAGGCCCAGAGGGAGATATCTACAGATGTTAGAGCAGCAGATCCAGGGGGAAAGACAGGATGTGGTTGATGATGTCATCACACGCTCCCTGATCAGGAGGTGCCCTGCCCTTCCTGTGGGCTGCTGGGGGCTACAGCTGGGCCCCTCAGAGAATGATTTGATTCTTGAAGCTCCGGCTGAGCTCCTTGTGGGGAAGGACAATCGAATTCAGGATGACCACTTCAGCGGGGATGGTCACATTACAACCTGGTGTGGAAGAAACAGGAGAAGCATCAGCAAGAAGAAAGAGAGAAAATGCACCTCACAAGAGTTAAAGAGCAGCATACGTTGGCTGCAGTGCCAAAATACTCTCTCACTTGCTGCGGCACCAAGGGCCACACAGTCGTTACAGCTCAACAAAGGAAGCCAGCCTTGCCCCAGCTAGCATCAGCCAAAGAGTGAGCAGCTGCAGGGGAAGGAGGCTGGCTTCTGCCATCCCTGCCAATGAAGAGAAGAGGAACATTCTGGCTCCTGTCACCAGCCACAGGACTTGCGGCTGGGTAATTATACCGCCTCCTCTTCCACACAAAAAGCAGCAAAAGAGCTACCTGGCCTCAGCTGGGTCCAAATGCCTCTTCTCTTCCCCCTGGTTTCTCAGGCTGCAAGCAGGAGCCGGGGTCTTATTTTCCATTGATGATGCCCAGTTCCTGCCACCAACACTGGTACTGAACTTTAACCGCACAAGGCCATTTTGTCTGGAAACCAGGCTTCAAAACTTCACAAAGGCAGGGAGGTCTATCCGGCACAGAGAGGATGGGAGGGGGGCTTATCGGGAACAGAAGGCACTTACCCAGAATGGTGATGGAAGGGGTGAGGCGGCCATCTCGAAAAAGCGTCTCACTGTCTATTTTTGCATAGGGGTCATTAGGGTTGGGGTCACTCGGGGTGCCCTCCACACGAGCCCATCGTCCAATGGTGCTATCCCACCCCACAATGCTGTTAAGCACACAGGTGTGATCCTAGGAGACGGGGGAGAGAGAAACAGATCGATGAAGCCCCCAACACAGAATCAATGACCTTCTGCCCCAGGGAACTGAGGAGGGCAGGGCACGCTCCCCCTAAGCAGAAGAGCCCTCACTCTGCACTGTTGCAAGCCTCCCGAAGGCAATGGACTGAGGTGGAGACAGCACTGCAGGATCACGGTGAAAGGTCGGTGAGGATTTCCACCTACAGGGAGCACCTCAAGTACTTATTGTGGAGTAAGGATTTCAGTAGGACTTTCTTTAGAGGAATTACATTTAGAATTGTGCTAAACCATTTTTTATTTATTTAAGCGTCTCTTTTTTTTCTTCCAAATGTTAGAAATGCCAATGTCCTACCTACCATTCTTAGAAAGTGAGCTGTATTGACACACTGACTTTCTGACATATATAGCCAAAAAAGAGAGAAAGAGAAGAGCTGTTTTCTATACCCCACTTTTCACTACTGGAAATACCTTTCCCTTCTTCTTCCCACATCGGACACCCTGTGAGGGAGGTGAGGCTGAGTGAGCTCTGAAAGAACTGTGACTAGCCCAAGATCACTCAGCTGGCTGCATGTGAAAGAGTGGGGAATCAAGCCCAGTTCTCCAGATTAGAGTCCACTACACCAGGGGGAGTCAACCTGTGGTTGTCCAGATGTTCATGGACTACAATTCCCATGAGCCCCTGCCAGCATTTGCTGGCAGAGGCTCATGGGAATTGTAGTCCATGAACATCTGGACGACCACAGGTTGACTACCCCCGCACTATACCATGCTGTTTCTGGGCTTTACGCATTTGTATATTCAACCCTGAGCTTGAAAGTTTCTAGTTAGTCCTTGAATAAGAACATTAAAAAAAACAACTTTCACAGTACTCTAGTGCCACCTGCTGGGCACGGAACAAGCACTTAGAGCTTTCTAAGAAACAAGCTTCCCTGCTTGGGGGGAAAAGGTTTAGAATTCCTTCTCTCCAATATTATTTTTTCTGCAGAAACTGCATTTTAGAAAAAGAAAACACCTTCTAAAATCTACCTGCCACTACATACAGTTTCAGAGTTGTAGTACTAGCCCTGATTCAGTATATCTTTGGCCACAACATCTCATTCCTCTGTGAACTTTCCAGGGGCAAAACACTGATGACTGATTTCTTAGAGAAGCAACAGCATGAAGGAAAGTTTCTAGCTCTTCAGCAACAAATCAGGAATAAAACTACACTTATTATCCTAAAAATGAATCTTGACCCACAGATTAGAGCACCTCCCTGAGAGAGCCACCTACCTGGAGCGAAGCCCCATGCAGAATAATGGATTCACGTACACGAACTCCAGCCCCAATTGTTACCCCTTTTCCAATGGAAACATTGGGACCCAGCTGCAGAAAAAGCGCATAAGGAAAGTCCTGTTGGATTAGACCAGTGGGCTACATAGTACAGCATTTCACATAGTGGCCAAGCAGTTAATCTGGAGGGCCAGCATGGCCAAGGGCTTGCTCTGAGGTTGCCTCCTGGCACTAGTATGCAGATGCTTACTGTCTCTGAATGTGGAGGCTGCCTTTACACATTACGGACCACTCTCCCATGGATGTGTCTAACCCCCTTCTAAGGTCACCCATGCCTCTAGCCATCTACTACCTCCCTCCGGCAGCAAATTTTATCTTTTCATCACTGACGAAAGTAAACTGGGGCAGACGTTTCACTTTTAAAACACATATATGGCCACAATGAGTCGGGTCATTAACCACACAGTATCCTTTTAGATTTTCTAACCCAAGGAATGCATTCTATCAGGCCTTTATTTAGTGTCATTTGAAATAACTTCCGAGCACCATCTAGGAATTGGATACTCTTGTGTGCCCCTTGCAGCTACCTTATTTATTTATTACATTTTTTTATACCACCTTCCCCTGAGGTTCAGGGCAGTTCACATGGGATGTAAAGAATACATCGAACTAGTTTTTTATGTCAAATCGAAAGACAACAATGGTGCTATTAATAATAACTATAGAGGTTAACAATTTAATGGATAAGATGGAAGAGCACACCTTCTAACTAGCCCCCACATTTTTGTCTGGCTCCCTCTTCTGAAATCAAATGTTAATATTTGCACTTTAGGGCAGCGGTCCCCAACCTTTCTGTGGTCGGGGATCACCTCCGGGGTAGGGGAGAGCTGACGGCCTGGGCACTGAGCGTGCATGTCAACTGCATGCATGCATGTTTTTGCCAGCAGGGGGCAGTAACGCGCCTGCGCATTTGCATTGCCAGCATGCCGGCAGCCGCACCTGCCTCTTCCCCTCCCTCTCGCAGGGAGAAGCTTGCTGGGCCTGGTGAGCTTCTCGCTGTGTGGGGGGAGGGGGGAGGCAGGCGTGGCTGCCGGCGGCCCAGTACTGTGGCCTTCGCGTGACTGTCATGGCGACCCCTGCTTTAGGGGTCACTTTCCATTATATGAATGCTGTACCTATAGCATTATGACCAATGTTTCCTATTGGTGCAACAAGATCTACATCTCATAGAACCAAGTGGAAGATCACTCCCTCTCTGGTTAACTCAAGCATATATTTACTCAGTCAGTGTGAGGGTGGCTGACGTCTCAGTAATTTATTATCTGCTTTAGCCACCTCTCTTATTTCTTTCTCCATCTCAAGATCAAACTCAAAAGTTTGATCAGGCGGACGATATTTTACCCCCATCTAAGGCAGAGGTAGTCAACCTGCGGTCCTCCAGATGTTCATGGACTACAATTCCCATGAGTCCCTGGCAGCAAACGCTGGCAGGGGCTCATGAGAATTGGTAGTCCATGAACATCTGGAGGACCGCAGGTTGATTACCCCTGAGGTATATAAGTATATCCAACCATATCATTTCTGGCAAGGAGTTTGTTCTCGTAATTTTTTAGAAACGTTTTTGACTGTAGGCCTTCTAACATGCAATGCAGGAGAAAGAGTATCAGTGACCTGGCACTCAGGATACTGCTTCCTTCATCTGTTCTGCAGTGTACGGGGGGGGGGGGGCACAGTCCCTATGCTCCTGACTACACCCAAGTTAACAAACCACAACGCTGAGGCGGCTCCAAACCCATGGGTCGGGCTCATTATACCCACTGCACTTACCACAGCAGTTGAATCCACAGAGGCTGTTGGGTGGATATAGACGTTTCCTGTGTTGAAAAGAAGGAGCGACACAATTGGTTCTTCTCCCCACTGCAGGATGGTGAGAGTTCATTTGATCTCTGTGAAAAGCATTCTGCTTTCCTACAACAATACAAGCATCTGGCTACAAGGGCAGGTGTCTCAGCTGTCCCATCTTGGAGCTCTCTCTATGCATATATAATTTCAGGATAATCTTCTCCCTCCCCCTATTTCAGATTCAGAACCAAAATGCTAGGGATTCCTTGGCAACACAGCCTCCCTGCAGGGACAATATGCTGAACCAAAGGCAGCTTTCCCCAAGTACGATGTCTGCAGGTTCTGTTCTCCCAATTCAGAGAAGAAAGGACAATTGAAGAGAGGGAGGAGGAAAGACAGAGGCATTCCAGTGCCTCAAATAACCAGAAAGCAGAATGGTTTCCTAATCTGAAGGACCAGCTTCTCCTGCCCATCTATGGAGACCATTCTCAGAAGCTGGCTCTTGGTCCCTCCTCCTTTGGAGTTGGTAGAGCTCTTTACTAGGAAAAAGAGCTTCATTGTTGTTGTTTCTTATCTGTAAGAAAATCCTCTGCAGCCATTTGTGCCTAACATCCTCATTAACATCTTTTAGAAGCAGGATATCCTTGTCCACCACTTGAAACTGGATTTGGTTTCTGATAATCTAAATGGCTTTTTAAAAAATAATCTTTATATTCAGTGGCTACAGAGTAGTTTTACAATTTGGAAGTTTCCTTGGACATTTATCTTAAGTGAAAATGCAGGCTAGATATTTTCAGATCAATCAATCCAATGAAATCTTGACAAATACTTAAACAAAAGCAATGCAAATAAGGAATAGTGCTTGAGCCACAGAAACGTAAAAGAACAACCATTACAGAATTTGGAGCAACTGACCAGTGGTGCTGAAATTGACAGGCATGACCCAGGATCCCTGAAAATTGAGCTGAGGGATGGATTGTTCTTTTTTATTTTGGTGTGTGTGGGAGGGGAGCCAATACCTCGGATAGTGGGCCCATCTGGATGGTTCTGGGCAAGTCTCTCTGGATGGCACTGGTTGTAGCAGCTCAGGTACAGGCGATTGGCATAGATGGCAGACCTGGCAGAGGAAATGAAGGAGATGTTATTCTTGATACTACTACCAAGTACAGTATGTATGCGATAGAGAGGGAAGGGGATAGAATTCCTTGGCCAAAAGACAGCTAATACTTAAAATAAGCAGTGTCCATTTTGCCTTAAATAGTTCATGGGATATTTCTCTCTCTGCTGACAGAGTTCTCCTAATCCTATCCTACTATTCCCTCCCACTCTGCACGGAGATGCATGAATTCTCTTTTTCCCCATCCAGAATGCTATTCTTGCTAGCCATGCAACTCAACGTCTATATCTACATTCAAAAATAAGATGCGAATGGAAAACAGAGTCCACATATTCTGCTCCTGAGAACCATGTTATTGATTTGCAGTTCTTTTTGGCAAGGTTTGAGAAAAGCTGAAAGACGAACCAGTTGTGCAGAGCACTATAATGAAAGAAAACCCTGGGTTCAGTCTCCCAAATCAACCTGCATTACTGACTGAGAATGGCACCAAAGTGCAGCCCTTTCTTTGCTTTCTGCTGTTTCACTGGTTTTCAACAATACATTGTATAGATTGATATCCCAAATAGATATTAATAAAAAGATACCCCAACTAGGCTAGAGGCTTGTCAAAGTAAAGGACGCCAAGTTTCACAGGATGCAAAACTCTGTGCAAGATACTTGATTCTATGCTTGCATGGCAATCCCCAGGGCATGGTTAGAAGGCAAATAATGCAGAAAGCATGCTAAACAGCTCAAGAGGCTGTGGTCAGGTTAGTTCCTGAATGGCAGAACTCCTGGGAACCTTAAAGACACAATATTTTGGGTTGTGTTTGGAAGATGTGTGTGCCACCTGACCAGACCTGCTTGAAATGATAAATAAAGGTAAAGGTAAAGGTATCCCCTGTGCAAGCACCGAGTCATGTCTGACCCTTGGGGTGACGCCCTCTAGCGTTTTCATGGCAGACTCAATACGGGGTGGTTTGCCAGTGCCTTCCCCAGTCATGACCGTTTACCCCCCAGCAAGCTGGGTACTCATTTTACCGACCTCGGAAGGATGGAAGGCTGAGTCAACCTTGAGCCGGCTGCTGGGATTGAACTCCCAGCCTTATGGGCAAAGCTTTCAGACGGCTGCCTTACCACTCTGCGCCACAAGAGGCTCTTGAAATGATAAATACAAAACCATACACAAACAAAATCAATAACGTCAATTGAACACAATAATATAATAACAGTCCATAAAAGCAAGCCAGAGCATAAAAGCACTAAAAACACAGCAGTCTAAAATGAGGTGCGGATAGACCTCACTTGGAATACTGTGTTCAGTTTTGGGCATCACAGTTCAAGAAGCATGTTGACAATCTGGATTGTGCCCTAAAGAGGGCAACGAAGAGGGTCTGGTGATCAAGCCCTATGAAGAAAGGCTGAAGGAGCTGGGTATGCTTAGCTTGGAGAGGAGATGACTGATAGGTGATATGGCGGCCATCTCTATTTATTTGAAGCACTGTCATATAAAGCGGGGGTGTAAACCCCCGGCAGGCCGCGAAGGCCTTGGTGACGGGCCACCACACCTGCCTCTCCCCCCCCCCCCCCACAGAGAGAAGCTCACCAGGCCATGAGAGAAGCGGCCGCCAAAGCGGCAGCTTCACTCCCGGCCCGGCTAGTTTTCTGCTGGGGGGGGGTGGAAGAGGCAGGCGCGGCCACCGGCATGCCAGCGGGCACAAACGCACATGCGCGGCGCCCAGGCCGTCAGCTCTTCGCCACCCCCGGAGGCAGTCCTCAAGCTTAAAAAGGTTGGGGACCGCTAATATAAAGGATGAAGTGGAGTTGTTTCTTATTGCCCCAGAAGGTCAGAACCGACAAACCAAAATTAAATCAAAAGAGCTTTCAGCTAAACATCAGGGAGACCTTCCTTACAAAGCAGATCCTCAGTTGAACAGGCTTCCTTGGAAGGTGATGAGCTCTCCTTCTTTGGAAATGTCCATCTGACAACAGTGCTGATTTTGTGAATTTAGGGATATCACTAGAGGGAGGGCAGGAAGGGTTAAGCCAATGCTCAGCTATCATGGCCCTCTTAAATGCTGATTGCCACTTTGGGGTCAAGAAAGGAAATTCCCTCCCAGCAAGATAGGCCCAGGGATCCTGGAGGCTTTTTGGTTTCCCTTGGGCCTAGATCAGGGCTCACAGTGGGAGGGAGTTGTGAATCTCCTGTGTTACGCTGGACTTGGACTAATTGACCTGTGAAGTCCCTTCCAGCTCTACATTTCTGAAACACTGATAAATTAGTCTACAGGTCAGGAGCCAAACATGAGGTAGCTAAAGAAAGAAAGAACTTCTTTGTTAATCTTCTACTGGAGTAAAAAAAAAAAAGAGTAAGGCAGACGCCAGGTAAACCTCTACAGGGAAGGCATTCCAAAGGCAAAGAACCACCACAAGAGAAAAATATATAAAAGCAGCGATAGTCTTGCACACAGAATTAAGGATGAGAACCAAAAAAGAAAAATGTAGTCTGTGGTTCATTAAACAAGCCAAACCAGCTTGTGAGGATGTAAACTCCACTGAAGGGACTGCAGCTCCTTAATACGGAGGTTTCCAGAAAGCCTGAAAAACTCTTGCGCAGTAGGGAACAGCCTGCTTCCTGCTGCCCAGCTGTTTCAGGCTATCTTGTGCATTTTAGCCAGTTCCCTTTAGTCACTCAACTGTTTTTCTGTCTTGTTCAGACCCTTCGAGGGACTGCACATGAAAAACAGCTGAGTGTCGGTGAGGCATTCCCAGCTGTTCAGCTGTTCTTGTGGCTTGACTGAGGAACAAAAAACAGAAGTTTAAAGAGAATCAGAGTCCCTTTAAATACCTGCTTTCTGCTCTATCCATGAACCACCACATTCTGCTTCAAAACTTTGTGGCAGTGCATGACAGTGGACCCACCATGAAGTTCAGATCACGAACCATGAACAAGGCAAAAATTCATAGTGAATTTTACTTTGCGGTTTGGTTCGTGTCCATTACTACACAGAATATCCATAGGCTCAGTCTGGATTAAGCCTTGCCCTGTCCTTAGGCCTCAAAGCATTCCAACTTGTGTCAGATAGTTCCTCCCTTCCCCTTACCCAGCAGACTTGATTTGGCTCCAGAATCCTTCTGTTTTGAAAGCAAAGAGACATCCTTGCCCAGCAAGCGCTGTGAATACGTCCTGCTCCAATCTGATGGCCTCAGCTCGCTGCCAGCCATTGGCATTCTCCTCTCTGCGGGGATGGGAGAAAGTAAAAATGAGGGAGGCAGAGCTACTCATTGGAAAAGGGGGGGGGAGGAGGAAATGCATAGCTAATGGGGGGGGGGGGAGAAGGTTGGCTAAATAGAAATTTTAAACAGAATTTTCAAACTGGGAATTGAGAGTAAAAACTACAAAGCTCCCCCCAGTGCTTGGAACCAAAGAGCCCATCCTAAGCCTACATGCTCCAGGTCAGCACAGCAGAGCCCCAGTGGCACATGAGTGGAAAGCATGCAAGGTGAAGTGAACTTACCCAAGGAATGAGTCCCTGGAGTTGGGCAAATGAATGCAGGAGGGGAAGGAGATGTAGAGATGGAAAGAGACAGGAGAGAAAGAGATGGCAAGTGAGTGACCTGCTTCTGCCTGGGAGCAAGAAGGGCACAAAGGCACGGGCCGGGCAAGACACTTACAGAAGCAGCTCCTGCTGGTTCCGCTGGAAGACCACACCAATGTGCCGGAAGATTGCAGGTGTGAACAAGTAGATGCCACAGTTGATGAGCTCACTGACAAAAGTGCTGGGCTTCTCCACATAATGTAGGACCTGGAGAAGAAAGGTGACATCTTGGGAGCTGGCCACATACTGCATGAAGCCTGCTCTGCCCTCTGCCCAGTCCCACACATACCTCATGAGAGTCAGCATTAGCCACGATACAGCCATAGTTCAGAGACTGCTTTCTGTTGGCCTACAGAGAAATCAAAGCATTGTCACAGAAAAAGTATGGCGGGCTGGAAGTGGCAGGAGAACAGGGAGTTAGGTGGTCAATAATGCACTGTTGACTACAAGCCTGTAAGGGCTTCTGTAGCCCATCTGTAGCCCAGGCAGCACTGTCCACCAAGGGTAACAGATATGTGGTCTTCAGTAGGCCGAGATCTTGGGCAGTAAGCTACAACAGAATTCACATACACCACCTGAAATGCTTTTCAACCCCTTACCCATGCATGTGAGAACCAGCACGACAATGAGAGTACTGAACTAGGTTCTAGGAGGCCTATATTCAATTCTTGCCAGTGCCACGGAGGTCTGCTGGGTAATACTGTGCCAGATGCTCTCTCCAACATTAAACTACTTTACATGGCTGTCGCTGTTGCGAGGACAAAATGCAGAAGGTGAGATCAGTGTTGTAACCTGCTTTGGGTTTTCACTGGACAAGCAGGGTATATTTATATTAATAAACAGTATAGAAAACAGAAAAGTAGATTTAAGTGTGCTCACATTTAACTAGCCCCCTTCAAGGATCGCTGCCTTGTTGTGGCAAAGGGGCTTGCGTAGTTCAGTGAAGCTATGAGCTATGCCGTGCAGGGCCACCCAAGACGGACAGGTCATAGCTGAGAGCTCTGACAAAAGGTGATCCACTGGAGAAGGAAATGGCAAACCACTCCAGTATCTTTGCCATGAAAACTCTATGGACAGTTCCAATAGGCATAACGATATGACGCTGGAAGATGAGCCCCTCAGGTCGGAAGGTGTCCAATATGCTACTGGGGATGAGCAGACGGCTAGTACGAGTAGCGCCAGAATGAATGAAGCGGCTGGGCCAAAGCTGAAAGGACGCTCAGTTGTGGAAGTAACTGGTGGCGAAAAGACAGTCCGATGCTGTAAAGATTTTTATTCCATAGGAACCTGGAACGTCAGATCCATGAATCAAGGCAAGCTGGACGTGGTTAAACAAGAAATGAGAAGACTGAACATCGACATTTTAGGAATCAGTGAACTAAAATGGACAGGAATGGGTGAATTTAATTCAGATGACCATCAGGTATACTACTGTGGACAAGAATCTCGCAGAAGAAATGGAGTAGCCTTCATAATCAATAAGAGAGTAGGAAAAGCAGTCTTGGGATACAATCCCCAAAATGACAGAATGATCTCAGTTCGAATCCAAGGCAAACCATTCAACATCACAGTGATCCAGGTCTACGCCCCAACCACTGCTGCTGAAGAGGATGAAGTTGATCAGTTCTATGAAGCCCTACAACACCTTCTAGAAGCAACGCCCAAAAATGATGTGCTTATCATCATGGGGGATTGGAATGCTAAAGTAGGAAGCCAAAAGATAACCGGGATAACAGGCAAGTTTGGCCTTGGAGTACAAAATGAAGCAGGGCACAGGCTGGTAGAATTTTGTCAAGAGAATACAATGGTCATAGCAAACACTCTTTTCCAGCAACCCAAGAGACGACTCTACACATGGACATCACCAGACGGTCAACACAGAAATCAGATTGACTATGTGCTCTGCAGCCAAAGATGGAAAAGTTCTATCCAGTCAATAAAAACAAGACCAGGAGCTGATTGTGGTTCAGATCATGAGCTTCTTGTTGCAAAATTTAGGCTTAAATTGAAGAAAGTAGGGAAAAGCACTAGGCCACTCAGGTATGAACTAAATCATATCCCTGACAAATACACAGTGGAGGTGACAAATAGATTTAAGGAATTAGATCTGATAGACAGAGTGCCTGAAGAACTATGGACGGAGGTTCGCAACATTGTACAAGAGGTAGCAACTAAAACCATCCCAAAGAAAAAGAAATGCAAGAAATCAAAATGGCTGTCTGAGGAAGCTTTACAAATAGCTAAGGAGAGAAGGGAAGTGAAAGGCAAGGGAGAAAGAGAAAGATACACCCAATTGAATGCAGAATTCCAGAGAAAAGCTAGAAGAGATAAGAATGCCTTCTTAAATGAACAGTGCAAACAAATAGAAGAAAACAATAGAATGGGGAGGACCAGAGATCTTTTCAAGAAAATTGGAGATATGAAGAGAACGTTTCATGCAAAGATGGGTATGATAAGGGACCAAAATGGTAGGGACCTCACAGAAGCAGAAGAGATCAAACAAAGGTGGCAAAATTATACAGAAGAACTATACAAGAGCGAGCTTAACATCCCTGATGACCACAATGGGGTAGTTACTGACCTGGAGCCAGACATCCTGGAATGTGAAGTCAAATGGGCCTTAGGAAGTCTGAGCAACAATAAAGCTAGTGGTAGTGACAGCATTCCAGTTGAACTATTCAAAATCTTAAAGGACGATGCAGTAAAAGTGCTACACTCAATATGCCAGCAAATTTGGAAAACTCAACAATGGCCACAGGATTGGAAAAGGTCAGTTTACATTCCAATCCCAAAGAAGGGCAATGCCAAAGAATGTTCAAACTACCGCACCATCGCACTAATTTCTCATGCTAGCAAAGTTATGCTCAAAATCCTACAAGCTAGGCTCCAGCAATACGTGGACCGAGAACTTCCAGAAGTACAGGCAGGATTTCGAAGAGGCAGAGGAACTAGAGATCAAATTGCCAACATACGCTGGATCATGGAGAAAGCTAGGGAGTACCAGAAGAACGTCTACTTCTGCTTCATTGACTATGCTAAAGCCTTTGATTGTGTGGAGCACAACAAATTGTGGCAAGTTCTTAAAGAGATGGGAATACCAGAACATCTTATTTGTCTCTTGAGAAATTTATATGCAGGTCAAGAAGCAACAGTGAGAACTGAACATGGAATCACTGACTGGTTCAAAATTGAGAAAGGAGTTCGGCAAGGCTGTATACTGTCGCCTTGCCTATTTAACTTGTATGCAGAGCACATCATGAGAAATGCGGGATTAGAGGAGTCACAAATTGGGATCAAGATTGCAGGGAGAAATATCAACAACCTCAGATATGCAGATGATACCACTCTAATGGCAGAAAGTGAAGAGGAACTAAAGAGCCTGTTGATGCGGGTGAAGGAGGAGAGTGCCAAAGTTGGCTTGAAACTCAACATCAAGAAAACAAAGATCATGGCATCCGGCCCTCTCAATTCCTGGCAAATAGAAGGGGAAGAAATGGAGATAGTGACAGATTTTATTTTCCTGGGCTCCAAGATCACTGCAGATGGGGACTGCAGCAAAGAAATTAAAAGACGCTTGCTCCTGGGGAGGAAAGCTATGGCAAATCTAGACAGCATCCTAAAAAGCAGAGACATCACCCTGCCAACAAAAGTGCATTTAGTCAAGGCTATGGTCTTCCCAGTTGCAATGTATGGCTGCGAAAGTTGGACCATAAGGAAGGCCGAGCGTCAAAGAATTGAGGCTTTTGAACTCTGGTGCTGGAGAAGACTCTTGCGAGTCCCTTGGACTGCAAGGCGAACAAACCAGTCAGTCCTAGAGGAGATCAGCCCTGACTGCTCTTTAGAAGGCCAGATCCTGAAGATGAAACTCAAATATTTTGGCCACCTCATGAGAAGGAAGGACTCCCTGGAGAAGAGCCTAATGCTGGGAGAGATCGAGGGCAAAAGAAGAAGGGGACGACAGAGAATGAGGTGGATGGATGGAGTCACTGAAGCAGTAGGTGCAAACTTAAATGGACTCCGGGGAATGGTAGAGGACAGGAAGGCCTGGAGGATCATTGTCCATGGGGTCGCGATGGGTCGGACACGACTTCGCACATAACAACAACATTTAACTACTGAATTAACTGATTGTCATACAGAACAGAGGATTTGCAACTGCATTTCAGCTTTCACTTTACAAAATATTTGAGTCTTATTACTACTGTGAACTCTTGAGGTGACATCAGGCAAGCTGCTTTCAGACCTCCATTTGCAAAGGAAGGGTAATACTACTACTTACATTACACAGGATTCCCCCCCTTCCTCCAAGCAGTTTAGGGCATTTTGTATGGCTCTGCCTTCCTTATTTTATTTTCACAACAACTCAGAGAAGCAGGTTAGGCTGGGAAAGAATGGCTTTCCAAGATCACAGTGAGAGTCATGTCCAAGAGTCTCCCAGGTCCTAATAGCATAATCTAACCACTATATCAAAAGGCCTCTTGTGGCACAGAGTGGTAAGGCAGCAGACATGCAGTCTGAACCTCTGCCCACGAGGCTGGGAGTTCGATCCCAGCAGCCGGCTCAAGGTTGACTCAACCTTCCATCCTTCCGAGGTCGGTAAAATGAGTACCCAGCTTGCTGGGGTGGGGGGTGGGGGGTAAAACGGTAATGACTGGGGAAGGCACTGGCAAACCACCCTGTATTGAGTCTGCCATGAAAACGCTGGAGGGCGTCACCCCAAGGGTCAGACATGACCCAGTGCTTGCACAGGGGATACCTTTACCTTTAACCACTATATCTCATTGTTCTAAATATTACACAGCACTTCCTGATGTTTAAAGAGCTTCACATTACAGACTGGACCACAAGCAGAACTCCCCCTTCTAGCCAAGGCTGCCCGTTACCGTGGTGCCTAACATGAGGAAAGCCTCAGGGTTGCCACGCTCCCGGTGGAAAGTCAGCATGTCTTCTAGAGGAAATTCGGAACAGACATCGGCATTCAGCACAAAAAAAGCACCAGGGCTACCCGAAAGGATCTGGTCCCGGAAGTGGTAGATGCCACCTCCAGTGCCCAGTGCTGCGTATTCTTGTAGATACCTACAAAAGAGGACAGAATAGCCTTGTTTACAGCCCATGCCAAGGCTCACAGGTTGACAAATCAAAGCAGCAGCAGCAGCAACAGAATCCTGCGGTGCACAGGATTCAGGACCCGGGTGGCTCGTTTTGAAGCCAGAGCGCTTCCTTGCCCTCCCCTTAGCTACACCAAAGACATTGCTTTGTTTATTATTTATATCCCGTATTTCTCCTGATTGGGACCCAAAGTGGGTTTCCACATCATTCGCTCCTCCTCCACATTTTATGCTCGTAACGTAGGTTAGGCTGGGTGGTGGCAATGGGCTTCCATGGCACAGCCGGGATCCAAACCCAGCCATCCTGCATTCTAGTCCAACAGTCTAATTGCTGTACTGTGCCAGCCCTCAAGCGGCCACTCACCGGATGGGCATTTTGAACTCTTGCTGGGCCGACACCAGGAAGTGATTCAGAGCTTCATTGGGCTGATAGAACCCAATCAGGAGAATCTCCTTCATGTTGGGAACCTACAGAGGACAAGAAGCCATTTGGAATAACACCAGAAGTTGTCCTGGACCCTGCCCCAAAGAGTTTACCTCATTTCCTTTTCTGCTTTATGGAGTCGGAGCTGAAAAGAACATAATGATCCAATGCCTCTCCCTTCCCCCACCTCATTACCTTTGTGCATGCCTCAATGTGATGCTGTATCATCGGCACCCCTGCTACAGGAAACAGGGGTTTGGGGACTTCGAAGGACAAGGGCCGGAAGCGAGTCCCTGCGGGGGCAAAGGTCACACAATCAGAGTGCTGACGGCCAGGACTCAATCCCTCCTCCCTAAGACAGGAGCAACCCACTGGCAAATGCAACCCTTCTGACATGCCTGGATCCTGCTCCACGAGAGCTTTCCCCATTGATAAGGCAATCAGCAGGTGAGGGGTGGGAGCATCCCAGCACACCTCCATTACAGTAGAATCCAGCTCCAGAGGAGAAGCCCATTCCCACAGAATATTGAGTATTTATAAAGACATATTATGGCTCTGAACAGTTTTGGGAGCCAATGTTGATTAGAAACAAAAAAAAAAAACCTGGATACAATTGTAACAAGTAAACAAGAGATCATTATTTGGATTATGTGGACTGCACAGCCACAAGAGAGAATAAGATGCATCACACCAAGGCTCTGCAAGAGCAAAAGGCTTGAGTCCTGGGATGACAAAGACGCTCCCATTCCAGTGAAGCTGGATGTTGGGGGGGGGGGGGCAAGATCCATTCTCCCTCCCATACGCATTTCGCGGAACAGACACCCAGGGGGAGAATTTTTCACCTCATCACTTCTCTCGTTCTCCCCTCTAAAAAGAGGTGTGTCGCAGCCACCCCCACCCCAGTCGACTGCTGACCAAATAAAGGGAAACATAGGATTTTAAAAAGGAGCTAAATGGGACTCCACGGGACGAGTGTGGAGGGCTAATGGCAACCTGAGCCGGTGTGTGTGTGGGGTGTGTGTGTGGGGGGAGGGTTACGCCGGATACACTGCGGGGAGGGTGTGTGGGGAGGCTCTCACCTTTCTGGGGGCCCCCAATGAGGATCACGGCTTTCAGCATGATGCGGCCGGCTTGCAGGGGAGCAAGGGTGGTCTTGAGCGGAGACGTCCGTCGTCCCACGCGCGGCGCATGCAAACCCACCCTCCCGTCCGAGCCCCACTTCCGAGCACGTGAGAACGCCACGTCACGCCAACAGGAGCTCTTCGCCGCAGGGCGGGGCGGCGTAGTCTTGGCGGCGGAGGGCAGGGCGAGTGCCGTGCGCAGGCAAGGCAGCCCCGAATCTTTAGGGAGACGAGAATAAAGTCGCCAAACGGCAGTGCTCGGCTGGCGCTGGAGAAGGGGAGGCCCTTGGAGAAAAGGCGAGACGAAAATGCACGACCAAACCAAAGGGTCACCACGGAGTGTTCAGTTCCATCCACGTTCGATTAGGTGGCACATACACTGGATTTAGTTTCGATTCGTCAGCCGTCAGTTGTGTGAAGTGACTCTAAAGAGAGTGCTTCTAAGCATGTAGAAATGCCGTTCACTGAGGAATGCAGTTGCCCTGTGCTCAGCTGGGTTCGAGGCAGTGGCTTATTATAGAACACAGACTGACTGCTTGAGCAATCCATTGCAGGGCTGTTGTGAGCAGTGAGTGAACTCATATCTCTGTTGGTAGGTGCTGGGGCTCAAGCCTGGTTCATGGAATAACCAAGAGGAAATCCCCCCCTTTTTTTTAAGGATGCAGTTTACACATACTCAGAAGTGGGGACTATTGTTATTCATTCTACATGCCCTGGAGCGGAGTTCTGGAACGTGAGATCTGTTCTGAGGCTAAACCCATATTCAGAATGAGCCTTGTGAGTGCTGCAGGTAGGCTGTGAACCGCCAGAGATGTACAGGAGGGTCGGCAGAAGCATGCATGGTGTTACTTGCCTGTGATAGAGTAGTGTGGTTATATGCCACACTTCTGCTCGCCGTCTTTCATGCCTTTGTCACATGAACAGGATAGTTAGCAGCTGTAGGGCCTAAACAATCCCTGATATGGTCAGTACGAACTATTTTTGGCACAACACCCTTGGTGTGGGGGATGGGGGTCCTCTGACTCCAGAATTGACATTGCACTGTTCGTGCCTTTAGAGGACCAGGAGGCATTCATCTTCAGGAGGGGATTTTTTTGGAAACCGAATGCAAGGTTGTTCTAGATGGACCATCGCAAGGCAGTTCATGTAACTTTTCAATTATGCTCAGTGGAAGGCCAGCTACCCAGGAAAGGGATACCTTGCAAAAAGCTTGATATAGGAAAGGGAATGTTGTGTCTTCCCATTAGACTGGCAAATTTTAACACAGGAGTGGTCTCTACTGAGTCATATAATTGGTCTATGTGGGTCAATATGGTTTACTCAGACTGGCTGCAGGTTTGATTGCAGCAGCCATTCCGCACAGCGTTAATGTTGCTGAAGTGTTACCATTGTGTAACGCTATTTATTTTTCGTTATTCACAACGTCGTACACAATCTGCAACACTCCTGCAACACTCCCGCAAAAATCGCTTTGTTGTAGCTCTTTTCGGGGAATCCACAAAATCCACAATTTCGGGGAATCCACAAAAATCCACAAAAGTGGATTCCCCCTAAAAAACCCGCTAGACTCTTGAGAACAACCTGCAACACATCCGAAAAAGACATGTGCGTTCTCAGTATAGTGATAGCAAGCACGTCCCTCCATAATCTCTTGCACCCGAGCTTCCGGTGTTGCGATCGCCTTTCCCTCCCCTTGAACCGGCAAAAGCAACGAATAAGTGATGCTTCTTTGGCTGAAATCCCTCCACAAGCAATTGTCTGTAAAGTTTCGAAGGACAATACAGCCCCCTGTTCAACACTGCCCGTAATTTCAGCCAGAAATAGCACGAGGGGGGGGGGGGATTTTATTTTTACTTTTTAAAAACTTTTTTTACAAAAAAGGTCTTTCTGATACATTGAATGAAAAAATATGCGCTGCTACTGGTGTTTTCAGGTTTTTAAAAAACAGTTTTTAAAGGGAAGCATGAACACAACAGTTAATTGGCTGTTCTGTTTGATTGACGGCCAGGGGCAGGAGGAAACGTGGAAAAATATCGTCTCCTTTGTTGCGATTTCGGCGAGACCGGAGACTTGTGCATTACGATAACAGCGCTAGTGGAAGAGCCTTTTCTACAATAGAACCAGCTGTGTGCGTTACCGAGACCTGCTGCTTTTGCTTGCAGCACTTTTCAATAACGCTCAGATTTAGCAACAGTGTCCGTTGTGCGGAATGGCCCCAGGTTTGAACTGGGGTCCTTTGGCGTGCAAAGTAGACACTTTACAGCTGACCCACAGTCCCACCTACTTTGTAGGAAGTCATCATGATGAACCAGTGAGAACAGCATCTGATATTACTTTTGACCCATGACCCAAGTGACATTGTTAGACTTAGCACAGTTCTGCAGGGCCTGCAAAATGGAGCTCTTCCACCTGGCATTTTGTTGAGGAAAATTGAATCAACAACATCTACTGGGCCCCCAGAACCTCACACAGACCTGCCCATTAAACATATCAAAGGGCTATGGACTTTGACTAACCTATGGAGCTACAATTGACATATTAATGTTGCAATTATTAGCAAAGTTACAGGAAGTTATTGTTATTACTATTACTGTTGTTGTTACTACTGAACCACATTGTTCCTGTCTTATAATTTCCATGTTCTCTGTAAACTGCCCTGAGCCACAAGGGAGGGTTCAGTATATATAAATATAAGAAATTAAAAAAATAAAATACTCTTGGACCCATTACTGGCTCCAACAGTGACCCCTTTGCAAGGGGCTGAGAGAGAGAGAAGGCACTCTGTGACATCCCTGGGGGCTTTCAGGAAGGGATCTTCCTGATGTGTGGGACCCTGCTGGGCTTCTTTAGTTTCCACCGGGCATGCAAGGCCAAATTGTTTAGGTTGGCCTTTGGAGGGTTATCTACATGTTTGAGATGTGTTTATTAGTTAAATGGTGCTAGCCATCACTAGTTTAACATTTTAATGTTAATATTTTATATGTATTATATTTGTTTTTCTGTTTTTTATGTGGTTTTAATGTTGTAAGTTGCCACAAGGCCCTTTGGGTGAGCAGCAACTAAAAAATATCAGATAAGTAATTCATAATCTTTGGGGATAATTTTCAGTTCTGACAGATAAGCACAGGATCCAGGTTGCCAAGTGACATGACAGATGATCACAACATCAACTAATTATTGGAAACAGAGACTGGCCAGATAGTCAATGTCACTGAGCCTCCATGCAAAATTGGATTTGTTGCTCACTATCACATTTTTTACTTATTCACATAGGACCAGGGATAGCTGATATCCAGTTGAACAGAATCCTCATGCCATGATGTGGAAGACAGTCTGCCCATCACCTTTTCAGCTGGGCCTTCAAGCTGCCAGTATTTTTGCTGAGGACTACACCCACATGGGTAGTAGGAAATGCAATTGGGGTTTTTATGGGGATTTTATTGTGTTTTAACTGTTTATGTTGTAAACCGCCCTGAGACCTATTTGGAGAAGGGCGGTCTAAAAAATTAAATAATAATAATAATAATAACTTTCCATGTCTACCAAGCCAGCAGTGTGCCTCTTGCATAAACATTGTGGGATGCTTAGAAAAAGTAAGTCCACATTTTTAATCTTGCAATTAATATCAGGATGCAGAGTGTGGAAGAGTGAGAGGTCATGAAGCTGTATATATGTGTATGCAAGAATTAAAGAATTAGAATAGGGTACAGAAGCACTGTTCCTCATAAAAGACCTCCCCAGAAACCTCTATTTACTGAGATTAAACTCTCCCCTCCCCTGCGCATACTCAGAGGCTCCCAGGGTTTCGATTTCTGGGAGCCAATAATTAGATTTACCACACAGATGGCCTCTGTATTATCAACTGATTTTATTTAGTTTGTATAGCAATTGAACAGGATTTGTCTGGAAGCTTCTGAGATGCTTCACAGTCTCTGAGGTGCAATGCAAGGGGTACTGGTGTTTAGGGCATGCTGCTACCTATGATGCACTTGTGGCTATGCTGTTAGCCAGCCATGACCCCATCTGCCCAAGGAATGGACTCAACCCTGGGGCAGGATGGGGAATTCTTGCCAGGGAGGGTACGCCTACTGAGGCAGAATTACCATACTTCTGCAGCACCATTGAGGGTCCCATTTGCTTTCTCCAGCTCTGAGGGCTGAACAGAACCATTTTCCAGGGTCAGTCAGAGTCCAGGGTCAGTCAGCAGGATATCCTGGGCCATGTTTGGTGAGAGCAGAGAGGTTTTTTTGGGGGGAGTGGGACCTTACAGATGGGAGGGCAGGGGCTCAGCCTCAGATCACATCAACACGTGCAAAGGACTGGTCCATGCCCAGGCTGTTCTCTACGAAGATCTCATACTTTCCGGCATCTTCTGGTGTCACCTTCTTGATGGTAAGAGTTGTTGAGTCACTTCCAATATTGTAATATATACTGCAGAGATGAGAAAAGTGAACCTTTTAAAATAGGAACGCAAGTGTACCCAAAGTTGGGAATACCTTAGTGTTGCTACTTCAAACTAACCCTCTTCTTTTCATCCTACCTCCCACAGAGCTTGGGAGTGAACTCTGATACGCAGTAGCCCATAGCTTACCATGTTTGTCCCCTCCATGTAAAGAAACTTATGGTCAGTGCAACGGACAAGGAAAGGGCAAGGGGCAGGCCTCAGATCTATGTTAAAGGAAGAAATCTCACATCTTCTGACTACAGCTAGAAACCCCGTGCATATCCCTTCCTGTGCATTTAGTAAAAATTCTCCATAATAGCAACGAGAACTACAAACCTCCTTCCTGAAAAGAAGGACAAATTCTTGCGGTTCTGCATTAGACATAATATTCCAAGCCAGAGCAACAGCTATCTAGACCAGTTGGTTATTACCTGGTGTGGATGTGTAAGCAAGAAAGGGGAGAAGGGAAATTGGCACAATTCCTGTTTCCTTGCTTTCACCTGCTCACAGTGCATTGGCACTCTCCGCTAAATACCCCATTAGCAATAAACCTTGCTCACCGATCATCCTCTTCAATATCCTCCCCATTCTTGGCCCAACCAACATCAGGTGCTGGCTCCCCACTGATGTGGGCTGTCAGGTTGACCGTGCTGCCCTTCTTGGCCTTTGTGTTGTCTGGGCCCTTCTGAATCTTGGCAGGTACTGTGAAGAAGAGGTGATGAAGTTAGAACACAGGTCTTGCTGCTTCGAGGGAACCCCGTAGCCACACCAGGCACCTGCTGTTTTTAGAGACACTAGGAAAGGGAGGAGAAGCAAGTGTGTGCGGTTTGAAGGGTGGGGCTTGTTGCTTTCATTACGGCTCCCTTTTCCCCTCACTACTGAAGCCCTGTTTTGCTTTGTTTTACAAATTGCTGTGCTGTTCCTAGCATAAAGGATGCCATCTTTTAGACAAGGACAAGACAAGGTGAGATTCATGTCCGTTGTAAGGGGAGCACTCCAAGGAAGGTAAGCAAGCATTCTAGAATCTGTTGAATCCTAGACTTCAGCCAGGACCTTAGTGCTGTCTGAGCATACACTCTTTTTGCTACTTTCAGGGATTAATCATCAGGTCTTATTGTGTAACCATGCTGCCTGTTGTCTGTCCATCCAATATAAGGGGACAGGTGCTTTTGACAGTATGATTAGCAGTAGGCTAGCCTCTGCGAGGACAGAGTTGGGATGTCTTAGAAGTTAAAATGTGAGGATACGTTCCTTGAGCCTCTGTTTTTTCCATTCTTCATATATCTCTGTGGGAACTCCCTGAGTTGCAGATCAGTCCAAAGATTCAGATCCAGGGCAAAAGGCAACTCTGTTGTGCAATTCCCTGGGCTGTTGGGTGAATTTGGGGATCAGTGTCAAGAAAGTACCAATGCTATGTGACTTGAAGTGGCCAAATGCTATGAACAAACACAGCAGGGAAGGGGATGGCCCATTTCTGGAGAAATTATTCTCAACATGGAATGTTTGGAATATCCATACAACTAAACCCCTTCCTGGGTGCCAGGGGTCAGTCCCCTACCCTGATAACCAAGGGAGTTGTTCTCTAGATATCATAGCCTGGTGAACAAAGCAACAAGGGATATAACTGAAAAGGTTATTTCTTTAAGTGATGCATAGGGTGCTAGTGTGTCCCCCCTCCCAGGCTATGAATAGGACTGGGCAGGGCTGCAGCTTGAAGGAGCAGAATGGGCAGTATCACTTTCCCCAATGCGGGGTGCCAAATGCAACCACTCCCCAAAAGAGGAGCTTCCCCAGAAGGTCTGGTTGCCCACGGGAAGCCTGTGGCTAAGTTTAGAAAGGAAGTGGGGCTAGGTAAAGAAGGAGAAATGGGCCTCATTACCTTCCACAAGGAGACGGGCTGAGTCGAAGCACTCCCCAAAAGGGTTCTTCACAGAGATGGTGTACTTGCCCAGGTCAGCAAGACAACCGTCACGCACAACCAGTGCGACAATATCAGGGTCTTCAAAGATGTAGCGGTACTTTGGCCCATCCTTGAGCTCCACATTGTCTTTGGACCAGCGGATGAATGGGTCAGGGAAGGCACTGATGCGGCACTCGAGCTTGGCCGCGCTCCCCTCAATCAGCACCACGTCCTTCAGATTCTGCAGCACCCGCGGGGGCCCCTTTTCTTTCAGCTCTTTGCGGGACCTGGGTGCAGAAAGAAAGAAAGAAAGAAAGAAAGAAAGAAAGAAAGAAAGAAAGAAAGAAAGAAAGAAAGAAAGAAAGAAAGAAAGAAAGAAAGAAAGAAAGAAAGAAAGAAGACCCTTTGGGGATCCTGTAGGTTCCCTTCTTTTTCACCTGAATCTCTACTAGACCAGTCCTTTTTGTAAGGTACCCTGGTCCAAACCATGAAAACAGAAAAGGATGGCTGTTATTTGGTAAAACAACCACAAAGGACACCATTATGCAAGCAACCTTCAATACACTTGGAATGAGAATTCCATCAACTGGCCAACAACAACAAAAAAGAGAACTTTATTAATGTGTACGTAATTGTTCATTTTAAAAGGAAATGTTTTGAATATCAATGGATAGAATCTGATTGATAATCTGACTTGTAAAACAACACAAGTCTGTATGCCATCAAAACTCTGGAGTTGTGTGTCATTAACTTCCCAAACTTCTGAAGCAAGGAATGGAATAGAAACAGCCAAAACCAGCTTCTCCTCACCCTCTTGCCAGTTTTTTGTGTGTGGTTTTTTTGGTACTTTATACATTTCTATAGCCCTCCAATGTGTTTTCTGGGTTTTCCTTTATTCCAGAGTCTTCATTGTTACTTCTCTCTCACACCTCTCTAGCTTTCTTCCTCCATCCTGTGGCGTGGCTACAGTCTGCTTGGCCCACCCACATCGTCCAGACATAACTTAAAACTACCCACACCTCCTGATAGTCCTCTGTCTGCTCTTCCTTTGAAGACCCTCCTGACTTGAGAGCCAGTTTGGTGTAGTGGTTAGGAGTGTGGACTTCTAATCTGGCATGCCAGGTTCAAATCTGCACTCCCCCAACATGCAGCCAGCTGGATGACATTGGGCTTGTCAAGGCACTGAGAAAACTGTTCGAGCAGTAATATCAGGGCTCTCTCACCCTCACCCATCTCACAGGGTGTCTGTTGCGGGGAGAGGAATGGGAAGGCGACTGTAAGCCGCTTTGAGACTCCTTCGGGTAGAGAAAAGTGGCATATAAGAACCAACTCTTCTTCTTCTTGCCACACCACCAGAAGGATCCATTCATAACACAATGCTAAAGAAATGGCTTATGGCCGCTCAATAAACTGAATACTGTTACATCCCTAAACAAAGTTACTCCAGCCAAAGCCCCTTGATCTCAATAGGATTAGAATGGAGAAACTCTGCTTTGGATTGTGTCATCTCTTGTTTTAGCTCAGTGCATCGAAGATCCCCTGCACTCAGCATGTGCCTGGGACCCTTTTCCAATACTTTCTGAGGCTGCTCCTACCTGTAACCTATTCCCTTCCTCCCTATATCGAAATGCCAGAGCCCCCATTCATCTCCCCTCCCTGTGCCTCCTGGAAACAGCCCCTCTTGCCTGAGATTTTCCAGTTAATTCCTCCTTCCTTGTTGCTCATTATTGTTTGTTTGCATAGACAGTCTGCCTCCTCCCCAGGAACTTGCTCCAGGCATTGTACAAAGCAGAAGCAATACATTCCATCATGAAAGTCACAGTATCAAGATGATCAGCACCAAAACAAGCCATAAAAACAAAGCTCTTGAAACAGCACAAAACAGATCCAGCAGCCTAGGTGCATCCTACCCGCTTGCCCTGCCCCTCTCACCTGTGTCCACGGTAGGAAGCCTGAATGCGAATGGCGGCATTCTGTACCTGAGGGTCATTAATGTCCAGGGAGCAGCCAGCTGGAGGAGGGGCGGCTGCTTTCTTGGGGGCCATCTGTGGGGAACAGCAGGCTCAGCATCACAGAGAGGAAACTCTGACCCCCCCCCCCCACTGCCAACTCTAGCCCTCCTTCCTGCTTCCATTCTTGTTTGCCTTATACCGAGACGGTGTCATCTCTCCCCCTCTCCTGAATCTCTGAGGGCAAATCAGCCACAGCCACTGAGGCTGATGGGGATGAGGAGATGTCACTATCCCCTTGCTGTGAGAACCCCGGGACAGAGCTTCCAACTGTTCAATTGGAAATCATTATCAGCCACATGGTTGTCACTACGTCGGAGTGAGGGCTTGGAAGGTAGCTTCCTGAGTCACTGGGGAAGCTCACAGGCAGGGGAGTGTCAGGGTGTGTGTATGTGGGCTCGGCTGGGCTGCGGCAGGGGTTATAAGGGCCCTGGCTCTGTCCACGAGGCAGAATCTCTTACCGTCAATAACACCAACGCAGCTCTGCCGTGAGGGAAAAGGCCACAGGCCCCTCATCCCACCCAAATTTATATCACTGGAGGGGAGCTATTGGGCCTGTTCATGCCTCCAGCTGCATTCCTGCCTTGACGTCTCCTTCTTTGGCAAGGGGTGTGTGTGTGCCACCTGCCCAAGCGGGACTCCTGGGCACTCCCTTATATAGCCTGTTGCCAGGTACCTGTGAGAATTGGGGCCGCGCTGATTGCAGCCCAGTGCTGTGTAATCACATTGACTGGCCCAGGGGGCTGAGATGGAGCAGCTGCATCATTCCTGCCCTCTGGCTGAAAGACAAGAGGGAGAGTGGCAGGCTGAGCCCTCCCCACCCCCGTCTGGGTTACTGTCATCCACACATGCTGCCTTAAGAAGATCAAAAGGGATCAGGGGGGAGATGGATTGTCTGCGAGGCAGAAGCTGTGCAGGGAGACTGTAGGGCTGAAGGCTAGCTGAACAATTTGAGTGGTGGAGCTTTGCTCAATTGCAGGAATATTGTCCTGTCAGGAGACAAGCATGCCATTCATGCTCCTGGAGAACAACTCTGCCTCACGCTTAATCATTTCACTGCAGCCAGGTGGGATGAGCTCTCAGGAGAGATCAGGGCCCTGTCGGACCTTGCTCAGTTCTGCAGGGCCTGCAAGACAAAGCTTTTCTGCCGGGCTTAAGGTTGAGGCCAGTTAAACAACACCTACACCAAAATCCTGGGCCTCCCTCCCACACCTCCAGTCTTCCGAACACTTACCATCCTGCTGGCTGAAATTGCTATCTGATGCAGTAATTGTGGCTGATGCTGACAGCGATTTTATCTGTGATTTAAAATTTTTCATTTGATTTTATCACTTGTAAATTTTGTTGATTTTGTTTTACCCAAATTGTGCATGCCGCCCTGAGATAGCATGTCTGAGAGGGGCAGTATATAAATTGCTAAATAAAATAAATAAATAAGAGCCACGCTGGATCACACCAATGAGCTCTTTTGTCCCCCAGAGTTGCCAGCTGGATGCTGCTGGCCAGCTCACCAGCAGGGCATGAGGTCAGCCATCCTTCCTTTCCCCCAGGGTGTGCCATTCAAAACTGTCCTGCCTCTGATCCTGGTACTACCTTACACCTGTTGACAGACCTATTCTGCATCAATTTGTTTAGTCTTCTTTTAAAGTCATCTCAGGGACTAGCCATAATCACCAGACTTTGTGGCTATGAATTCCATATGCATTGCAAGAAGAAGTACTTTCTTTTTTTGCCCTGAATCTACAGGAAATCAATTTCATTGAGTGACCTAGCATTATGAGGGAAGAAGAAAAATTCTCTCTTGTCCAGTGCATACAATAACCCAATAATAGTTTATCCCCTGTGGAAAATCATATCCTTCAACTGCTCTTGTTTTCTGAATAGGTCTCCTAATCATTTTATGTCTCTAAAAATCAGCCATGTTTTGGAATTAAATCATGTGGCAGAAGAAGTGACCCCCCCTTGCTGTTTCTCCAATCTGAATAGGGATCTGATTCTAAGATAAATTAATTTTAAGATAAATCTTCAAGTATTTAAAAGGCTGCCATGTAGAAGATGAAGCAAAGTTGTTCTCTCCTGCCCCAGAGGGAGGACCAGAACCAATGGGATGAAATTAATTCAAAAGAAATTCTGTCTAAACATCTGGAAGAAGTTCCCGACAGTTAGAGCAGTTTCTCAGTGGAACAGGCTTCCTTGGGAGGTGGTGGGTTCTCCATCTTTGGCATTTTTAAACAGAGGCTAGATAGCCATCTGACGGAGAGGCTGATTCTGTGAAGGCTCAAGGGGGTTGCAGGTTACAGTGGATGAGTAATAGGGTTGTGAGTGTCTTGCAAAGTACAGGGGTTGGACTAGATGACCCATGAGGTCCTTTCCAACTCTGTTATTCTGATTCTAAAACACTGGGAATCACTTTCACAGAATGTCCAGGAGCGTGGTAGTAGAATGAGAGGAGGGGGAAAATGTAAAACCTCTTATTGATTCCAGAAACAAAGGATTCTATAGGACAATGGTCTTCCGCTGTTTCAGACCAGAGATCTACCATCAGGCCCATAGCTATGGGGTAGGGACGGGGTACTGACGAGGGCACTGCCCCACCCCTAATGTGCCCTGTCCCTCTAAACATCTTTGGAAAAGGACCCCTCTCCAGTCATACCAAGGGTGGAGTAAAAATCATTAGAAGAGGTGGGCTCTAGGAGCACCTGGCCTCACCCAAGGCAAGGGTGGCGAAAGACCAGACAGCTGCAGGGCAGTTATGTACAGATACAGAATGGGCTGCTCTCTACTGTGCTAAACATTAGTACCTTATGTTTGCTTTGTACAATTTTGTGGTGAGGACATCACAGAAACCAGGCTTCAGTTTGAACAATACACCCCTACAATAGCAATATGATTCCTGTAATAGTAATGCCAGCCATACCAAATATACCCCCATTTCTGATTAGCATTTCACATATAAACATTTCAGTTACCTAATGCAAGGTGATAAGAGCTCAGCATTTTATACAGATCCCCAACAAACGGGCTCCCTCTGCTGCTATCGTCCACTCACTGACTTTGCCCCTACTGAGCTAAACCAATAAGTTCATGGCAGGTTATTCATGCAAGAGAGGCAGAGGCATGGCATCCTTGCCATCTGTACCTGTACACTAGCAGCAGGCCCTTCTTAATAGTAACTTAAGGTAGGTTAATTCAGGACCCTGCAGGTAGGGAATTCAGGACCCTGCAGGAGAGTGAAGACTATGTCACTTGGAGAGCTTTGGAGGAGGAAGAGGAGGTGGAGGAGGAGTTGGTTCTTATATGCCGCTTTTCTCTACCCGAAGGAGGCTCAAAGCGGTTTACAGTCGCCTTCCCTTTCCTCTCCCCACAACAGACACCCTGTGAGGTGGGTGAGGCTGAGAGAGCCCTGATATCACTGCTCGGTCAGTACACTTTTATCAGTTGGCTGTATGTGGGAGAGTGCAGAATCGAACCTGGCTCACCAGATTAGAAGGCTGCACTCCTAACCACTCTTGTGGTACTGCAGAGGCTAGTCCTTACCCGAGACGCATGTTGAAAACGTAGGCTGAACGGACATATGGAGCTTGGTGTATGTGTGTGTAAAATGCTGTCAAATCATAGCCAACTTATGGGGCTGAGAAGTTCCCCAACTTATGGGGAAGAGATGAGCAGAGGTCATTGTCATTGTCTGCCTCAGCATAGCAGCTCTAGACTTCCCTGGTAGAGTCCCATCCCAATACTAATAAGGGCTGACTTTGTTTAGCTTCTGAGATCTGATAAGATCCGGCTAGTCTCGACCTTCCAGGTTAGGTAGAGTGAGGAACTTGGCACGTTTGTGCAATACTTCACCATATGCCTGGCTTGCAATTCAACTTACATTTACCGTGTTTCCTCAGAAGGACTGAGATGGGGACAAATGGTGGTATAATGATGGTCATCTGATTTAAATAGGGTTGCCAACCTCCAGGTGGAACCTGGAGATTTCCCAGAATTACTCCTGCTTTCTAGACCATATACATATGTTCCTTTTTTTTGGGGGGGGGGAGGCTGCTTTGGAGGACAGACTCTATAATGTTATGGCTCAATGAGGTCCACACCCTCCTCAAATACTGCCCTAGCCAGGCTTTACCTCAGATCTCCAGGAATTTCTAACCTGGACTTGGCAACTCAAGATGATTTAGCAAGTTGGGTGTAGTGATTTGTTTATTATTGTTTATGGTTGGACCATAGTTTAGCAGTTGAAAATGAGAGAGAGAGAAGGAAAAAGGCTCCTTCTGTACTCGGAGCTTGAGACGAGTTTAAGTTGATCCCCAACATCTTTTGTTGTTGCCAGCAGGCAATGAAGCTTTGTAATTGCTCAAGCAAAAGATAAAAAAATTAGAAAAAAAGAGAATTCTTTTTAAACTGTAAAATTCACTCTGAGCCCATAACTTATTGGGACATTTGGTTAATATAGCAGAGTTTGTCCAGTTACAGAAGCATGATAAATAAATCTCCCAAGAATTATATTGTAAAAAAGAATAAACTTTCATGTATTCAGGTGGATGCAATTCACATTAAGGTTGCAGTCAAAAGAAAAGAAAGTACTTTGACTGTCACAAATGTCCAGCATTGTTTGTGTGTAAGTATGAGGGTATTGTATCTACTGGAGAGACCTGTGGAGACACGTGTCTCCATGAAAGGCCATATGGGGGGAGGGAGAGGGAAAGAGAGGAAAGTTCAAAGGGCAGCTCCCAGGGAAAGACAAAGTGATTCAAGGAGACCTGTGTATACTTAAGAGTGATGTTGTGCCCCCCCCCCATGTCCAGGCATGCTGAGGTAATACTAATTCAGTTCAGTTCAGGGCTGCAGTGTGGGGGATAGATTAGACCTTTCCTCTGCACTGTTTTTTCACCTAAAACTCACAGGGACCTTTTCAGATGAGATCAGTGTGAGGGAGGAAGCCCCTCCCCCTTGCAAAAAAAGGTCCTGAACCAAATTAAGCCCCCTCTGAAACTTTTGATTGTATTAAAAAATGCTAGGAGTTATGTTTATAGTGTAACCCCTTAGGTCATGAAATTCATTTGGGTCTAGGGTTGCCAGAGCATGGTGGGAAATACTTGGAGATTTTGGGGGTGAAGCTTGGGGAGGGTGGGGTTTGGGAAAAGGAGGCACCCAGTAGGGTACAACGTCATAGACTCCACTGTTCAAAGCTGTCATGTTCTGCAGGGGAACTGGAGAGGCATTATAGGTGCAGGAACTCCCTGGAGCACACATGGTAGCTGGTGACCCTATTTGGGCCAGTCCCTCTCTTGGGCTGACCTACATCATAAGGCTGTTTTGAGAAAAGAACCGAGTAGGGCAGCCACATATGCATGAACCTATGCATGAACTTCTTGGAAGAAGGGTGGGATAAAAATGTAGATAGGCTTATTATAGATTTTCTTGGATAAATAAAAGGATTTGAATTGTAAAACAGGACCAGCTCACTGGTACCATGGATTCTGCCCATTCTGGTATACTAGATAGCTCAGAAGTGAAATCTGAAGGATATACAATAGCCCCAGTGTTTCTAAGGAATTCAAAAAATTGTTAGAATATCCCAGGAAGCATCTGTCTGATGGTGTGAGATGTTGCAACAGGGTAAATTTCTTGGGCTGTTGAGAACTGCTCATTGATGCTGTACATAGTGCACAGAGCCCTAGGATACAGAGACATCAGAATCCAATGCAGAAGCTTTCTGGAATTGTACAAATTCAGACTGCAGGTTTCCATAGCAATAGTAGTCTTGTGGTTGGGAGGAATATGTCTGTTCATAGCCCAACGGTGGGCCAGTGGGTCGTGCTCATTTTTGTTTCTGATATGGTGTTGGGGAAAAACAAATTAAATTGGTTCCCCGAGGGCTTAAGAAGTCACTTTGTCCTGTTAGCTTCCGAGAGATCACACAGAGCCATTGGGGTTATCCACTGCATTTATTTTGACTCTTGGTTGCTTTGCCTGCTCCACGCCAGAAATTAATTAGCATCCCCACCATCCAATCACATTGGGAGCGGGGGATAAAAAGACAGAGACAGGAAATGGTGGTCATCGATTCATACAGCCAAGCCTGCACAGGATCGCAGCATTCATGCACTAAGACTTGGGCTCCTAGGCCTGCTTCCTGCTCACCTCAACAGGTACTATCCTCAGCACCCCCAGGTCTGGCATACAAGACAGACCTTTATTATGGTCATAGACCAGCAACCTGAGGTCTGTGTTTCTCCATCTCCTAAATGTCCCATTTGCTGCTGAATGCAGCAGAAGGAACATCTAAATCTGGTTTTCAGAATGGCTTTCACCATTTTCTGTGAGACTTATGAACTCTGGCTTGCTGTGGACCCTTCATGGCAAAACTGGAAGATCCAGGCCTGTTTCCTCATCCCTGTGGATGAATGATTCCCCTCACTGCAATAGTGAGCAAAGGCACAGAGCTGTCGCCCAAGGCCAGAAAGAGGAAAGGCATCCTGATCCTCCCCTCTCTCCCTCTGTGTTGATATGCTGCTCACTCCCCCCTCCCCACCACAATGGAAGCACAGTTTGTGTCCACTGGTGCCTGAACAAAGGCACCTGTTTGCCTAACCATGGAAGGACAAAAGATGTGAGTTTGGCAAACTTGTGCTGGTTTGAGAAGGGTTCATTGCGAGTGTTTTGCAGGCCACAGGATGGGCTGTGGGCAAAAGAGTACTGAGGGGGTGGAGTGTGCAGGTATGGGTTGGAAAGGGGGAACGAAGGCGGAACTTCAAGGAGACATGCAGGGGGGTAAGACATCTGTGTCTGCATCAGTTTTGAAGGACAAGAAAGGACTATTGTGTGTCTGCAGTCTGCAAGTGACTGAAAAGTACATGCTGCAGGAACAAATCTGCAGAGTGGAAGGTGAAGAAGGATTAAGGAGAAACTGCTGGTATGTGCCTCACACTGCCAGCCTTTGCCAGACACCCAGCAGATTTTGATGGCAGGAAACCCCACGGGCATGCCTACCAATTCTGGTTTTCTCCCTGCCTTGGTGTTTCAGCTTATTGGCTGCTCCTAAGAGTGGGGCTGGGATGGACACCATATGCCCCCTTGCACAGGCTTTAAGGACCCAAAATGCTGAAAAGTGTTCCAAGCCTATATTGTGTGTCCCCTGCACAAATGGGAACTGAATTGTCCCAGTGCCAAGCCTTCATTGCAGGCCCCAAGGTGGATCCTTCTTTTCCTTCTCCCAGCTCAGGTGAATGATTGCCCACTTCTTAGGGCTGCAGATGGCATATTCTGAGTCTGCTGTTAAAGGACTGGTTTCTTCCAGGTACCTGATTTACACAAGGTGTAGATGCAGCACTTTAGGCATCACACACAAGGGAACCCCTGAAGTCCAAGAGGGGTGCTATTTTGGTGAGGTGGCTTTTGCCCCTTGGCCTAGTAATGTCCCTTCTCCAAAGCCCCTCACATTTCCCAGAGTGAGTCACCCCTCTCTGACCCCGGCCCCAAGGTAGAAAATTCTATCAATCTGCCATTTTCTGTCCTCAGGCACTGATTCACCCCTCTAAGGCCGCTTCCTGCCAGGCCTGGTGGGTGGGGTGAAGAACAGCGGCCAGTGCTGACGACTTTTCCTGACCCATGAGGTATATCAACCAGTCCCACCCTGGCTGGGTGGGCGGGTGCTTGGCCCGTCATGCCCGCTGCTGGAATGTTCTGTGGCTCCTCTGGCAGGGCAGATGGCTAGGGCATGTGGCTGCTGGCGCCATGGTAGGAGCGCAGTAAGACCTTGTGCTTGGTGGCCACCTCATTGCGCCGACGCTGGTGCTCCACCAAGAACTCTTTCAGGCGACTGGTGGTGAAAGTGAGGGTCTGGCGCCGCAGCTTCATCAGGTAAGCATCCTGGAGCCAAGGGTTGGCAAAGCAATCCTTGAGAGTGGGGCGGCTCCTGCAAGGATAAGAAGTACCAGTACAGAGACCGTTCTTTCTGCCCTCCTAAGGAATAGACAGCAGGGAGACTGGTGGTCAGATCAATCCCTCTTCAGTGGAAAAGCTGCATGGATCCCCCCTTACGACTGCCACAAAACTCCATTGCATGAAGAGGCACTCCCTTCCCATGACCTGTGATCTGGCTTGACGTGCCTAAATTCTGGATCAGGCTGATTTGAAATTGTCTGCATACAGCAACTCCACGCTGTTAGTGATGCTGCCCATTATGCTTGGATTGGTTAGTGGGAAAAGGAAACCAGGCCGATAAAGAACATGATAGTTGCAGACTATCAAAATGGACACTGGGCAGCACACTGCATGGCTGAGGGAGGCAGTGAGGGGTCAGGGATCGTGGCAACAGCTGTGCCATGGGATTGCCAAGAGTCGGACTCGACTGAATAGCTGACAACAAAAACAACAACAACAACAAAGACTTCCCCTTCTTTTCCTACCACTCACCATGGATAGGCAGAGAGGACCTTGCGTATGAAGAGTGCAGCACTCTGAGAGACATTGGGGTACAGTTTGAAGGCATCGTAGCGCCCTGCCAAAATCTTGCTCTCTGTGTCCGAGCGATCTGCTTCAAGGAATGGTGACCGGCCACTGAGCCTGATAGGAAGGGGAGAGAGCAGAGGGGATGGAATGTCACTCTCAAGGAGGCCAGGATATCACTCATCTACCAAGCCAGCTCTGCAAATTACAGATGAGAAAGAGCACCTCCATAGGAAGTGCCACATTGCATAGTCATTTATTAGAGCAAAGGTGTACCAGCTGAGGGGAGAACTTCCAGGTAATTTCAGGAGCATGGTCTGCTCCTGCTCCTGACCCTTTAGTGGACTAGGCCAGGTGAGGCAGAAAAAGATCTGAAGTTCATTCTTTCTGACTAAGATACATTTCTCCTTCCCTTCTGTGCTCTCCTGCAGTTCAGATTCTCGCACACACCCACTCTAGTCTTCTCAGCCAGTTACGTACATGATGTATGTGAGGACTCCCACACCCCAGACATCAGCTGCTGATCCAATTGGATCTCCTTTCACCATTTCTGGAGCTGTAAAGGAAGGAAAGAACAAACAAAAAAATTACTGTGGGTGGTGCAAAGAGCTGTTTCTGCTTCTTGTGCTACAGAGACTCAGTTGCTGAACCCAACTGAATCCAGCTACGAGGAAAAGATGCCTGTTAACCTCCAGTGGCGTAGCCCAAGAGATGAGCTGAGCTCCTTGAGAGCATAGCAGAGCCATGGACAATAAACAGTCCAGCGGTATGGAGACGCAGAAGTTTGCCCTTGGTTGCAGCACTATGACCGTTTATGCACTAGGAACTTCACTGCCCCAGCTCCTGTGCAGCAGCACAAATCAGGGGTGGACAACGTGCACCAGGCCAAGTGCTCCCCCATGTAGGTGCAGGAAGAGGTGGGACAACCGGCCATGACTAAATCTCCAGCCTGCAGCCCAGCATAAAACCTCCAGTGCATAAACGGGGTATGTGAAAGCAAAAGGGAAGTCGTTTTGTGGTGTGTTTCATATGGACAAGGAATGCTCATACCCCAAGATAAGCTGGGACAGAAGTTGAGCACTCAACATGATCAGGGGAGGGCTTCCCTTCCACTTCCTTCCCCCACAACCAGGCTTGTCAGTCCTCCCACCAACTCCCTCCCATGCAATTCCCTTTCACTAGAGCTCACGTATCATGGCAGATTGACTTCAACTTGAACTCCTTATGGCATCCTCCTGACCAGTCCTATGCCAGCCCCTTCAGTATACTCACCCATGTATTCTAGTGTGCCAACACGGTGCCCTAGCTGGCGCAGCACTAGTGGATTGTAATTCTGGGCGCTGCCAAAGTCAATTATTTTTACAGTGTTTAAGGAGGAGATGATAATGTTGTCAGGCTTGAGATCTAGGTGGATGATGCGCCGCCCATGCAGGTACTCCAATCCCTGGAGGATCTGTGTGATGTAGCCCACCACATCATCCTCAGAGTAACGGAACCTGTGGGCATAGACAGTCGACTGAGACCCCACGTGTCCACCCTCCTGTGCCCACAGAAAGCCTAATGAGTTGGCATTAGCCCCAAACAAGATAACCGGGGAATTTTACCAGATGGTTCACTTACAACAGGGGTAGTCAACCTGTGGTCCTCCAGATGTTCATGGACTACTATTCCCATGAGCCTCTGCCAGCAAACGCTCATGGTAATTGTAGTCCATGAACATCTGGAGGACCACAGGTTGACTACCCCTGACTTACAATCTTTTCTATGTTGCGTAACAGTTTGGCTATACAAATGGGTTGAGACAATATTTTCTTAAAGCTCTTTTGTATATTCAATCCCATCCAAGGCTGGTTGAAGACTTTATGCTGCCCTTCATGAATTAAAGTGTAGGTCTCCCCATCCCCTCACTGCACAGCATGACAATATAACACTAAACCAAGGCTGACCAGGACACCGCTTTGCTATGTTCCTCTTTAATTTCAGTCATTTTACTGCAGTGGTCCATATGACTTAACATAGCTACCTGTAATATAGATTCAAATTATCTATAAGATCCAGCTTGGTGTAGTGGTTAAAAGTAGTGGCCTCCAATCTGGAGAACCAGGTTCATTTCCCCACTTCTCCTCCACATGCAGCCAGCTGGGTAACCTTGAGCCGGCCACAGTTTTCTCAGAGCTCTCTCAGCCCCACATGCTTCACAAGATGCCTGTTGTGGGGAAAGGCTTGGAAAGTGATTGTAAGCCGCTTTGAGACTCCTTCGGGTAGTAAAAAGTGGGGTACAACACCCCAGCTCTTCTTCTATAAATATGTACAGAGAAGGGGGATAAATCCAAAAGTGCAGATAGCCAAGATAGCGACATTCCTGGGAAAGATAATCCTGGTATTTTCATATGTGAGTTGTTGGCTCGGTTTTCCCCCATGGCTGGTCTGGCCCTGACAATATTGGAGGTAGATTGCAAAAAGAACACAGCAGTTTACTTGCAATGGCTACTTTTGGGGATCTCCTTATCAGGAGATCCTCCTGAGGATAACCATGCACCATCTGAGAAGCAGGCCTCCATGAATTTGAAAACGATCTATTTTCTGTTATGTTTCCACAGGGGGCAGGGAGGTTTTCTTTGTGCCTAATTCTTTACCCACACACCCTTTATTCAATTTCATTGCTTTGCCCCCAGCCTGCCCAGCATTCCATCTCACGGAGATCGTTCTAATTTGAATCATAGTCTAAAGATTTTGCAATTCCCCCGCCTACTGTAGTTCT
This sequence comes from Paroedura picta, assembly GCF_049243985.1. Lineage (NCBI taxonomy): Eukaryota > Metazoa > Chordata > Lepidosauria > Squamata > Gekkonidae > Paroedura > Paroedura picta. The sequence goes on along the minus strand of NC_135370.1, from coordinate 74,110,898 downwards.
GTATCATCAGCAAAAATGTAACATTCTTTTGAAGTCGTTAATCATAATATTGAACAGTGCTAAATCTAGGACAGAGATTCAAAGCATTTGGCTGCCAGCATAAAAAATAAATAAAATAAAATAAAATAAAAACAAGGGGCTTTGGAAAGCTCTGAAATAAGAGCCTCTGTTGTAAAATAAGAGTGTTAACAGCATTGAGAGAAAGCACCTGAGGTCTTCTGACACTTGATGGAACTCGGGATGAACTTCCATGATGATTTAATATGATTTATTTATGTAGTGCCATAAATAATGTTTGGGATGCTTCAACAACACAAGCCTACCACAGAAGCAGATATCTGCCTCAATTGAATGGAAGGGCATGGGAATTTTTTTTTATCCCACTCTTCCCCCACCCCATTTTGTCCCCATAACAATCCTGTGAAGTAGGTCAGGCTTAGAGCAAGTGTCTGGCTTCAGGTCACATAGAAAGCAGGATGACTAAGGAAGGGGTGCCTTCCAACCGGAGTGCCCCAGATCTAGGTCCAACTTTCTAACTACTATGCCACAGAGAGAGGAAAAGGAGTGATGGGGAAACATGGGATGAACATGAGCACATCCAGTAACCCCTTCCTAGGAATCCATTCATGTCCTTCCCATGATGGAAGTCATAGTGTGGGAATGTCTTGCACACTCTTTCTCAAGGGACTTGGCAGATCCCTGGGAGTGGGAATCCCCATGTGAAAGATGTTCCTCCTTCAACAGCCACTCTTCTGTCAGCCTGGGCCCTTAGAACATGCTAAAGGTGTCCCTACAAGGTCCCCAGAGGACAGGCTAGTGTTGCTGCCTTCATTTTGAGTCTGATTATGGTCTGGATGATGCCAGCGGGTATGATTAAATATCTGAGTAACACGGAGATGAATAGACTCACTGGCCTCCGTGTCCTTTCCACTCTGCTGTTCTGTGAGCAGCCCAAGTTAACAACTCCCATCACAGATTTCCAGAACAGCTAAAACTGGTGTGAATACACAGAGATCTCAAAGTGCATGGTCAAAGTGATATTGGAGATATCCCTTTTGTCCTGGTCAGTATGCGACTTTGCCTCCCAAACTCCTCTGTTGCCCCATGTTTATTCCTCCCAGGCACCGCTCCCATGCCATGAGCCCCCAAACACACCTGTCCACAAAGTGGTAGAGGATCTCCTTCCCTGTGCAGTGTTCTGTTATGAGCACCAAATACCGGGGGGTGATGTAAGCCTCATGCAAGGCCATGATGCGCTCGTGATGCAGGCCCTTAAGAAGATCATATTCTTGCAGGACACGCTGTTTATCGTCCGCCTCATAGGGCACAATCTTGGCCATGAAGCGTTTCCCTGTGGCATTCTCTTTGCATTCTCGGATCACTCCAAACCGACCCCTGAACATACAAATGGAACACTTTCAGCATCTACCTTGGATAATACTGGCTTTTCCAGTTTAAGCGAAGGCACAATCCCCCAACAAAGCACAAGTGAGGCAAGAGGCAGGGGCATAACATTAGAGGCAGGGCTGATGACTTCCCATGCGGTTTCTCAATGCTTGGGCCTGTAGTTTACAATATCCAATTGGTGTGTGACTGGAGACTTTTTCCAGCACCATGGTAACACAACGTGTGAGGAGAACACGAAACCACTCACACTGCATTTTTGTGACAACCAAAGCAGAGCATTTACACTTTCCCTCCTGAAGACACATACAATGCTCATGCTCCTCCCCGTAGAAGGATGTACCAGTTCTGCTTGGTACATTACAAAGAGAACAGAAAGTGCTTCCTAGTCCTGTCCCACGCTATGATATCCAGAGGTGCTTTTGGCTTCTTGATTTTGAGAACAGCTGGCACTCTTAAAGTGAGCAGGGAGATTGAAGGCTAAGTGGGGACTAAGTGAGGTCATGAGCTACTGACGCAATATGCAATGAGCTACTGATGCAATGTAGAGAAAAGCAGCATATAAGAACCAACTCCTCCTCCTCTTCCTCCTCCAAAGCTCTCCCAGTGACAAAGTCTTCAGTCTCCTGCAGGGTCCTGAATTCCCTATAGTTCCCTACCTTAAGTTACTATCAAGAAGCGGCATATAAGAACCAACTCTTCTTCTTCTGAAGTGGGATTCAAAACTCTGAAGGAAGTCGGGGGTGAGTGAGTGGGGTAGTAATGCTGCTATCACAACACAGATGTCTTCATGAAATTTATGGTCAAAGACAGTCCCTTACAGCACTGCTCATCGAAATCCTCCCAGAGAACTGACGTGTTCCTTACCTTGCTTTCTCATCCAGGAAGGTGTAGGGTTTTTGAGGGATCCCCTGACGCAAGGATGAGTCATCCTTTGCAGCTGAAGGGAGTCTGCCACGGGCACCGGTCCCTGTGTCCCTGCTAGGGGTGGTGTTCCGACTCACAAAGCGTGTAGGGGAAGGCACTTCCTCTGTAATGGGGGTTGTTGGGGGACTGGGGGCACCTTCCGTGCTGGTGGATGCTGCTGGTGGGTTAGAGACAAAAGAAGTGGCCACATAAGGAAGAGCTTTGGGGGAGACGGTCACTGCTGAGTCAGCCATGGGTGTGGGTGATGCAGGAGAGATTGGAGAGAATTTGGAGGGAGAAGAGCCAGGAGTGGCTGCTGGGCCAGGTGAGATCTTGGTGGTGGCTGAGGCACTGCGGGTGCTGAGAGAAGTTGCAGTCCTGGTGGGCTTCAGTGCTGGCTCTGGAGAAGACACTGTGATGGTTGGACATTCAGAAGAGGATACCTCTTTGGAGGACGGTGGCATGGCTGTGGGCTTTTCTTTCTCTGCAGCCAGAGATTTCACTACTATAGGCACTGACCCCTTCTGCTTCTTTGGAGGGGCGGAAGGCAGGGGTTCCATGGTTTTGTGTGTTGGCTGTGGAAGCTGGTCAGCAAGGGTCTGGGTGGATCTGGTGGAAGACACTTTCTCGAGGGCAGTCGTACTCTTCTTGGCAGTGATAGTTGCGTGGACAGCCTTGGGTTCTGCATGTGAGAAAAGAGAATACGACAGCCACAATAAGCACAGCCCTGGGCAAAGAAGCAGTTGCAGATTCACCATGGGTTTGGGGGCAAGCCCTTCTCAGCCACTGAAGAACAGAAATTCAAATGTTGACACAGCCAATTGAAGCAAGACCCTCGTGAAAGAAACTGTGGTGGGATTGTGCCAAAGGATGAGGTTGCAAGCAGGTTCCTGTCTTTTAGTATTGCTGTTGCATTGCTCTTCCATTATCAGGGGGAAAGCAGAGTTACAGCTGGTTCTACAGAGCATTTGATATAGCATTCCAGTTAGGAACAGGCATCTTCTGTCCATGTGGAAAGGCAAAAGGGCTTGGCACACCAGCTGGGTAAAGCCCGTTAAGAAGCTTGCTGGGCTTGGCCTTGGTCCCTTCCCTGCTGTGCCCCCTGCTCCCCACTGCTTTTGCAGACGTGAAGGACAACATTCTGGTCATTCCGCTTCAGACAATACTGCTAGCTTCTCTTACAATCTATGGTAGCGATCCCCAACCTGTGGGCCGCAGACCACATGTGGTCCTTCGACTAACTGGAGGTGGGCCCCAAAGGATGCCTTCTCATGAGTTAAAATTTCCATGAAAATAAAATGTTCCTTATGTTCATTGTTGTGGCGTGTCTGTATCTTATTTTGAAGGGATGTTTAAACATTACCATAGCGATCAGAGAGCGTTAGGGCAGTGGTTGATAGTAGAGGAGTAAACTACCCCCCCCACACCGGGCCTCAGTAAAAGGCGTTGAGTGGTCCCCGGTGATAAAAAGGTTGGGACCACTGATCTATGGGACGTATGAGGTAACTCTTAGTAATGCCTACCTTTTTAAAGTGACAGTAGCATTGCTCTTAATTGCTGTTCATGAATAGAACTAAAATGTACAAATAGGTACTAACCAGCAAAATAAAACTTCCTTGATTTTATAGGCACTCACAAATCCTGGCCTTTTAATTCATCTTATTTCTTCTTAGACATCCCATAATTTGCTCTTTAATTTTTAACTGATCTTTTACTGGCTCTGTTTTACTGTTACAAACCAGAGGAATTTAATATTTTTTCAAAAACTTGCCTATTAAAAAGTGATTTTTTAAAAAGTATGAGTTCCTTTCCCCTCCCCTTGCTGCAACTGACCTTTTAATTAAACATTTCCTGATTTCATTATCTCTATGCAATTGGATAGAAATGATGGGACAAGGGACTGGATTGCAGGTCACTTAAAAGAGGAAGTGCAACCAAGCAAAGGCACGGGGATCACCAACCAATATCACCAAACCAGCCACTCTCCCTGACAGGTGCATGGATAGAATTTGGCCAGGTTACACTGGACAGCTTAATATTATGGACAAATTCAAGGCAAAAAAAAAATCACCACAAATCAGTTTTGAAAATAACAGGTAAGCAACATGGAAGACATTGGGCTGCTGTAACTGTATGTCAGCTGGATTCTTCAGGATAGCTGCATGATCAAATAATGGCAACTCCAGACAAAATGGCCAGTGTGGAAGCACCCCGGGCCACAGAACACCTGAGCTTTGTACTTGGCAAGCACATCCTGCCAAAAAACACTGGGGGGTTGAGACCGAGCTGGGAGTTGAGGGTTAAGAGCACATTCTCACCTGCACTTTCGATGAACACCTTCCCTGATGGGTTGCTATAGGGCCCAAGCCCAGCTTTGTTGGCACAGGCAACACGGAACTTGATGTTGCTCCCCACGGGAAGATCCGTGACGTTGAAGTAGCAGTCAGCAATGCCTGAGCTGACTATTTTCCACTCGTGCTCCCCTGGGAAGGAGCAGAAGGGGGTCAGTGGGATGACCTGGTGCTGTGTTCCAGACATGTCTTTTGAGGCTCAGCAGTAGTGGCAAATAAGAAACTTCTCTTTCCAGGAGGAGTGGATCAAGTCTTGGGTATGCCCACCTGTCTAGGCAGACAAGGACCACTGGCTCCTGTTCTCAAATGTATGCTGACTCCATACATGACTTGGGTAGACAAGGAGGTTGAGATGGGCTGAGAGAACAGGGAGCCATTTTTTACTGTCCTGGCCTCTGGCTGTTTTGGAGTGGTCAAGTAATCAGTGAATAGGGTAGCACGTGACACGTACTGGCTCTACTGCAGGCTCATCAGAGGGGATATTGCACCTAAAGCCAAGGGGCCAATAAGGCATCCTATATGGTCCCTGAAGGAATGTGCAGGTGCATAGATCTGTCCAGGGTGGGGTGCAAGGAACTTGATGGGAGGATAAAGGAATAGCTTCCAAAGAAGAAGGGTTAGGTACATCATCTCATAAAACCCCAAAATGGAGCAAAAGAGAAGTGACAGGAACTTGACTAGGGCATGTATATAATTACTAGAGAGTCTGCAAAGGAAATGGAGATTACTGCTACATCCAACTGATGCATACCATCCATCTTGCGTTCCAAGGTATAGGTGCATGGTGCCTGGCTATCTGCTGGCCTCCACAGAACCAAAACTGTGTTCCTGTACTTCTGGGGGATTTCTGGAGTGCCCGGTCTCCCAGGAAGCCCTGTTCATAGTGGGTGTGAAAAAGACAAAAGAATCAAGGGAACTGATAGCACACAAGACATGGGACAGAAGTCTGGGGGAGTCATAAGACACACTCTTTATACTCTTACGTGCAACAGATATTGTGCAGGAGCTGGTAGCAGTGCCCAGGGCATTGGCTGCATTGCATTCATACAGGCCTGCATCCTTCTTCGAGGCCTTCGAGATGGTGAGCAGCTGGCGGCCATCTTTACATGCTACTATATGGAGAATGCCCTCAGATACAACAGGACACTTATCTGTGTGAGACAGAGGAATATTCAGTCAACACAGCCTTACAGGATGCATCAATTTGATTTACATAATGCTCTCCACAGTCCTCTTCCATTCTGAACTGTGTTACTCCCTTGCTGTGTAGTCTTTGCTCAAACATGTGAGCTTCAAAAGAAGCAGGAGTATTCTTGTGCTGCTTGAACCCAAGATGCCCCAACACCAATACAGCTAAAGTGGTACTTCTGGATCCCAAAAGCATGCAGCTATTTGGTTGGCAAATTATGCCGAGCATACAGAACCTGCACCACAGAGATCCTGGGATAGAGAGGTTCCACCTATTGTTGTCATGGTCCGGTTATCCAAATGACAGCTATCAATTCAGTTCTGGAATTTTAGGACATGTGTTGCTTAGTTTTTTCCTTAGCTCTGCTTTGAACAATATCTCAGTGCAGGTTTTTTTTTACAAGATGCCTGTTTGGCCACTAGGTAGATCTGGTCAAAAATTAACCCCAAGGTATTATGGGACTCTTGGGAGATGAGGCTGATTCTTGCAGCCCAACAAACACACACACACACACACACACGTTCCTCGTGATGCACAGCCTACCTTTCATCCACAGTATACGGGGGGCAGGGCTGGCAGCAGGAAGGCAGCAGAGTTGCACTGCCTCTCCTTCCAGCAATACCTGGTCCTTCAATTTTATGTGGAAAACTGGAGGGAAGTCTGGGATAAGGAAATAAAGGTAAAAGTTGTGAACTGGAGGAATCATAGAATCATAGAATAACAGAGTTGGAAGGGACCTCATGGGTCATCTAGTCCAGTGGTCCCCAACCCCCAGTCCGGTGACCGGTACCGGGCCACGGCTCCTCCTCGTCCTCCTCCTTGGCTGCTGCCTCGGGGGCTGCCCTGCCACTCTGCCACCGGCTCACCTATGGTGCTCTCCGGCAGCCACCATGGCTGGGGCTCCCCCTTGGTGTGGGACTGTGCAGCTGCTGCTGGCAGCGCCCCCCAGCGGGCGGCGGGAAGTCGGGGGTGCCAGCGGGAAAGCAAGTGGAACAGGGGCTCAGACGGCAGTGATGTCCCTCAGCAAAAGACTACCCCCCCCCCGGGCCTCAGTAAAATTGTCAAGCGTTGACCGGTCCCTGGTGATAAAAAGGTTGGGGACCACTGATCTAGTCCAACCCCCTGCACTATGCAGGACACTCATATCCCTATTGCTCATCTACTGTAACCTGCCACCCCTTTGCCTGTGAGGAAGCTGCGGGATACTTCAGAACTAGTAGTAAAAGATTTGGTAGGCATTTATTTTCCCAGGGAGAATGTTCCCTTGAACAGTCAGGTGTATGCGACAGCTATAGCCGGGGGGGGGGGATGTATTGGAGGGGCCACCTGAAGCTCCTGGGGAGCTGGATTGAGCCTTCACCCCTCTCAACAAATGTTTTCCAAGGATGGTCTATGCCCATTTCCTGAGCAGTTATAACTTTCTAGAAAAGCTTCATGGGGGCGAACATTCCCCAGGTGAATCGAATCTCTTTCGCAGTCCCATCCCAGAGGCATACCTGACTCACTGAGCACGTAAGGTTGGCTCACAATGACAACGCCATCTCCTCTCAGCAGGCTGGCAGGAATGTTGGGCTGTGATGCAACCTTGTCTTTCTTGGCTCGGGACATGTTCCAGCGTTCCCAGCGAGAACCACGACGCTGGCTGTCACTGGGAGCTGTGGGGAGGAACAGGGAGAGAGGGCTCATTCTCACCCTAGCTCAAAGATTCGATGAAAGGGCCAGAGATCTGTTTGACACAGGGCTGGCTTTCCCTCGCTGTCTGTACTCAGGGCAAGATCTCACACTTGTACCTGCGTCTCTCAAGGCCAGTGGCCTGCTCTAAAGACACAGTTCTTTCTTCCTTCCTGTTCTCTTTTTCATTGATTAGATTGGATTTGTTAGGTTTCAAGGCAGCTGAACCTCTAGTGTAGATAAAATGTCCTTACCATATGGAATACATTTTCATTTCATGCTACTAGTAAAGTCCATTGTGTTCTGCAATGCAACGGGTGCTACCTCCTGGTTTGGTGTGGGTTTAGTGGCCTGGTGCTTTCGTATGTATCTGGAGTATTGTTGGAAAAAATGTTAAACATTCTAACCCCATAGGAAGTCTAAAACGTCCAGCAACACGGTGCCCGACATGGGGCTCCTGCTCTCACCTACTTTGGTTCTAAGGCTGGACATCGGGAGTGACGAATCCCCACTCATCCGTTCAGCAGCACATTCAGTGTGCTTCCTGCCCCAGTGCTTACCGTTGCCTGTGGATGAGTCAGACTGGAAGGACTCTGTGGAAGGGACATTGGCAGATTGGGCTGCCAGCTGGTTCTGCGGGATGCCCACCTGACGCAGGTTCTCCCCCTCTGAAGTTGCCCGACGCAGCTGAGAGACCAAAGGAATTCTCTTCTCAGGCTGCCTGACGCGGTCACCAACCATGGCAGCGTGCTCTTCATAAGCATGCTGCTGTGAATGGCTGCGTAGGTGTGTGGAGAGGCGCTCCATGGTGGTGCCAATCTTCCTGCGCACGGCCATGACAGGTGACTCACTGGATCCTGGCTCTGACTGCAGGCTGTCTGAGTCCTTTTTGTCCTTGGATGCCAGGCCTCTGGGAAGCCGCTGGCCCTGGACTGTGGCTCCCCCTGCTTCCTCCTCCTTGACCTTCCTTCTCTCGGCGGGGGGAGTGCGTCGGAGTCGCATTGACATCCTGCGAATGAAACCAGTTTCTTTCTCCACCACATGCAGGTCTTGTACTGAATGAGAGCGCTCACCAAGGCATCGTGAAGCTATGGTCTTGGACAGCTCTAGTGGAGCACCTACTGGGCCTGGCCGATACATGCCTTCTTCCCGCACCAGCGGCCCGGCCAGCTGCCGATCCTCCGACCTGGAAAGTAGTTTACGGCCCCTGCTGAGGGAACCTTCCCGGCTTCTCTTGAACTTGGCTTCAAACACCTCTTCAGAATCAATGTCCATGATGTGTTCAGTACTAGAGGAGCGAGCTGGGACCGATGACTCTTGGCTGGACATCTGAGCTGACACCTTGGCATAGACAGCAGTGTGGGATTGCATATCTGCTGAGGAACCCTGTGGCACACTTTCTGGGGTGGCCACAGAAGAGTCTGTTGCCTCGTGACCTGGAAGCATGATGGACTGCATAACCTCAGCATAGGCAGAACGCTTGGGTGCTGAGCTGCCCGGAGGGGGAGAAATGGGTGTGAGCGGTATGGATTCCCTTGGGGGGACTATAGTTTTTCCAGAGGTATCCGGTTTGGAAAATCTGGCCAATGGTTTGTCTTCGGAGCCTCTGGCTGTCGGTCTCCGTAAACTGGGCCTGATGCTAGGCTTTGTTGTCTCTTCCATCTCAGGGGTGGGTGGCTTGGAGGGAACCTCGTGTGGTGTGTGCGGTCTGGACTCATTCAAAGCTGAGAGGGATGGTGTCTCTTTCAATCTCTGGGCCTCCGTGTGTGCTAAGGGGATTTCTAGTGGTGCTCCAGAGCGGCGGTGCAGGATCACAGGCTCCCCGTCACCTTGGCTGAAGGAGCTGCTCTTCTGGAGGAGGCGGCCCTCAGGGGGCAACTGCTGAGGAGCTGCCTCACTGGATGCGGCACGGACCATCTTATGTCCGGGGGACAGCTGTTTCTCCAGCCTGGGAGGCCTTGGCCCCTTTTTCTCAAGGCCGAGTGTCTCTAGCAGTGGTCCTCGTAAGCCACTTAATTTGCCATCCACAGGGCTCCCACGGAGCAAGCGTTGGCGCATGAGCTCCAGACGCTGAGTGTATTCTTCCTCAGGCAAACCACCCTTCCTGCGGTACAATGTGCCAGGGCTGGGGCTCCGACGGGGCAACTCCATGGAGGCTGCCTTGGTCAGTCTTTTACAGGAATGAGACTGAGACTCAGCTTCGTCTGAGGGAAGGCTAAGCAACAGGGCGCTATCTGCAGAACTGCCACGACGCAGCTCCCCCTTGCGTGAAGTCTTGTCCAATGACTCTGGGGAATCCAGACTAGAGCCCTTTTTCAGGGCCTTCCTGGGGTACCCAGGCCTCTTCCTAGTGTCATGGGCCTCCTCATCAGAGCCAGGCTCCTCAGCATCTGTGGAGCGCTTCCGTGACAACACACCCTTTTGCCTCCTGACAGAGGATTCCACCTCTTCCTTTTTCTTGGCATCCACTGCAGCTCCCTGTCCTTCATCCTGCCATTCCATGGATGTACCTTCTTCATCCACTGGAGTACCATCTGTGCCCAGAGGGTCATCGTCTGTGGGGATCTCAGTGAGGGACATGCGAGAACCAGAAAATTCAGGCTGAAGGGGCATGGGGATATAGGGCAATTCTTCTGGGTCATCAGAGTCAGAAGATGAAGACAGCACTGAACTCTCCTTGAGAAGGCGGGGCACCGCAATGGACAAGTGGCTGGACGTATCCTCCAGAAGCTCAGGGATAGGTCGTGGTACCATGTTGCATTTGTAACTAATCTGGGAGCGCTGAGGAGAGAAAGCATAGTTGAGGTGGGGGAGAAACAGGTTGGGGTGAAAGCCCCAATCTCAGCCCCACCTTCCATTACAAGGCTATACCCTCTCATCCTGAGCTGATGTACCCAAGAATGCTGTCCTTTCCTGTTGTAGGGGCTAGGAACCACAGAGAAAGGATAATATAGCAAGAACTTAGTTCAGGAGACTGTGCTTGCTGCGGGGGTGGATTTCAATCACAAGAGAAGGATCTTCCTATTCAAAGCCATAAAGGACCATTGTTTCTTGTTTGCCTTTTTTTTTCTTTGCAGAAAATGGGAAAACAATAGTCTTTCACCCACACCCATGGCAAACTGGGACATGGATAAAAGGATAATACATAATAAAATGTAAGAGGAGTGGTAGTGTGTTAAATATTAGGGTCCAATTTTTTCATTAAGGACTCAGATTCGTTAATTTTATTTAAGAATTGTTTATTGACATGCTTAGCACCAATCCTTCGTTCTTCTGCCCTTCAGACTGGTTTGTCTTCGAATTATACTAAACACTAAACACTACACCAGGCAGATTTTGAGATTACAAAAACTGACTCAATTCACCTGAATACAAGAACATTGCACTCAAATGGGTTAGAGGGCCAAACTCTCCACCCAGCAGATGCCATAGGTCTCTCTCACACCCATGCATCCTTAATTTTGATGGGGCAGATGGCCAGGAGTAGGGCCACTGATTACATACAAAAACTCACATCATCTAACCTCACTGAGCATCCGTGCACATTTTAGATCCTAGTTTAGATCCTGGCTCATCCTAGCTTATACCAGTTTGCAGCTCCCAATTCCACACCCCTTCTTGTGTGCCCTACTTGCCCTCCAAGATGCTTATTGTAACAAAAGCCACCACTGCTACCCCACCCAAACATCTCTGTCACCCAAATCACCTTTCCAGTGAGCAGGCAAATTGCACATTCCACAGTTTGAGGCACCTGCACCATTCATTTAAATGGAACAGGAGAGAAAGACAGGTGCTGATGCATGCAGCAGCAAACTTTTTCCAAAATTCCAAAGCAACAGAAGTGTTGCAAACATGTTATTGGGGCACATGTTTTGTAGAAAGCCTAATCTCATCTTCCCTTTCTTTCCCCATCCCTGCTCATTTAGAAATGTGCAGGTTCTAACCAGCTAATCACCCTGTTATCTGCCCCCACTGCAGCTGCTGCCTGCCAAGGGATTTCCCTTCTCCAGCACCAACTTTACCTGCCACCTCCTACGCGATATGAAGAGCTTGAGATGATCAGTGCTGATGCTCTTGCCCTTTGCCAGTGTCTGAAAGGAAGGAAGACAGAAGCAGATTCAGGTATTCCGAAACAGCCACTTTTGTTCTATGTCCATGTGGCAAGAGGCTGAATTGGAAGGAATCTCCAATTCTCCAATGAGGCCCTCTCATGCCTCAATTTTTCTTCTGCCCAGACAATCAGCACATGAGTCTCACTGATTGAACTCACCTTGAACCAGGGATGTTCTAGGGTCTGCTCTGCATTGGGTCTCCTGTTTAAAACGACAGGAAGAAATCAGGGTGTGGGTGTGGCACTCACTGAACTAGGCTAAGAGGAAGCTACTTGTAGCTGATTCCCCTGTTCCTCAACAGCATACCTGAAGGAAGCTCATTCCCCCACCCAGCCTCTCAGTCCTCTTCACCATAGAAGAATCACTTGGCCTTATTCCTCTTTTTCTCCCAATGCACCTTGTTCTCTAGAGCAGTGGTCCCCAACCTTTTTATCACCGGGGACCACTCAACGCTTGACAATTTTACTGAGGCCCAGTGGGGGGGGGTAGTTTACTCCTCTACTCTCAACCACTGCCCTAACGCTCTCTGATCGCTATGGCAATGTTTAAACATCCCTTCAAAATAAGATTCAGACACGCCACAACAATGAACATAAGGAACATTTTATTTTCATGGACATTTTAACTCATGACAATGACAAATCAATGGGAACCCTGAGCTTGTTTCTCTGCAACGAGATAGTCCCATCTGGGAGTGATGGGAGACAATGACACCCGAAGTGTGTTGTAAAGGGCCGGGGGGGGGGGATGAAGTAAAGGGCCGGAGGGGGGGGGGAAGAAGGCGTCCTTCGCGGCCCACCTCCAATTAGTCGACAGACCACATGTGGTCCACAGCCCACAGGTTGGGGGATCGCTACTCTAGAGTCTATCATATGACCAAGCAAGCCCATTGTCTGGCTTTTTATGATAGCTCAAAGCTGGGACAGAATGGTATTAACATTGATATATGATTGCCTAAAGGGAAGTGGTTATATCTCCTAGGAATTTGTTATCACAAGCAAGGAAGTCAGGAGGAGAGTATATCAGAGCTGGGCTTTTTGTACCCCACTTTTTACTACCCAAACGAGTCTCAAAGCAGCTTACAATCACTTTCCCTCCCTCTCCCACAACAGACACGCTGTGAGGTAGGTGGGACTGAGATCTCTCTGAGACAACGGTGACAGGCCCAGGGTCACTCAGCTGGCTCCATGTGGAGCAGTGGGGACTCAAACCCGGCTCTCCAGATTAGAGGCCATCGCTCTTAACCACTATAATGAGCTGGTTGGGGGAGGATTGTCCACAAGGAGTTGGGGGAACCTCTTTCCATCTGAGGAGATGGAGGACCCGGGACACTACTTGTGATCCAATCAGAGGTGTTTCTTCCCCCTTTCTTCCCCACTAGAGGCCTGGGTTTCACTTTCTGACTCTGCACAGTGTGTGAGAAGAAGCATGAGGATCTTCCTAGAGATGCAGCAGGTGGTCTCTATTCCCCCACCCCTCGGAACCTCATAGGAGCCAGTTACTCACAGATGATCATTCACCAGTACTTTGATAACAAAGCCTTTTGCCTCCCGCGTCAGTCCTGTGAACATGCTCTCTTCAAAAGCTACATTGTAGTTGCGAATATTCATGAGTGTGGTCTTGTCGTTCTCACCCACAAAAGGAGAGATCCCAGTAAGGCTAGGAAGGGAAACACAAAATTCTCAGCAGCATGCCCAGTAGGCACGTTCTCTCAAGTTTCTTTGCCCAGGATGTAGAGTTAACAGCTGGGGGGGGATATCCCTGGAATGGGCAAGATGTGGGGTGGGGAGGGACCTCAGTGGATATAATGCTAAGCCTCCAAGGCAGCCATTTTCTCCAGGGGAACCGATCTCTTTAGTTTGGAAATGGGATATAATTCCAGGGGATCCCCGGGCCCCAGCTGGGGCTGGCATCTCTACCAGCATGCTGGTGTGGAAATTTTGGAAGGGAAGCCTTTTAAGGCTCCTCGAAACGCGTTTCCACCTTGGCATCAGTGGAGTTGGGCTCTGTGGACAGCACTCTGCCAGGTGCATAGTGGTGAAATAAAGAAGACTGTCGTCTTGTTCCCTGTTGAACCTGTTCAACGTTATTTGGAGTGTATTGGAAAACCCTAGCAACGTTTGAGGCTTACCATAGGTATGTGATGACTCCCACTGGCCTGCAACAAGGAGAAGAGGGAGAATTTAAGGGTTTTCATAGGTCATCCCAGGATTCAAATTATATGCATTTATTGGAACTATGCTTGGCAATCATAAGCCATAGGCAGAAGATGCCTCTGGCTAGAAGACTGCGTAAACCCACGTGCTTTTGGGGGGAGAGTCCACAATGCCAAGCCATTCTAGTGCCTGCAGTCTTTGGATTTGCCTGGGGATATTAAGAGCGTGACACAGTAGCATTAGGGTGGCCATCTCTGAGTTGGAAAATACCTGGAGATTTTGAGTCTGAGAAGGGCAGGTTTGGAGAGGGGAGTGGGATATGATGCCATAGAGTCCACCCTCCAAAGTAGCCTGATCTCTGTTGCCTGGAGGTCAGCTGTAATAGTTGGAGATCCGCAGCCGCCAGCTGGAGGTTGGCAACCCCACACAGCATTCTTTCATGCCCCAAACTGGCCTCTCACAAAAATGAGGCATGTGCTCTCCTCTAGCAAATGGCAGATCCTGATCTGCCAGATTTCAAGTAAAGTAGGCCGTTTAATCTGTGCTTCTGAGACTCCTGAATTTTGGTGCACATGCACACGCACACACATGCACAGAGAGAGAGAGAGAGACTGTGTGTAATGTTCTTCATGCAAGCCAACAGTCAGGATCCCAACACACATGCCCTGTCTTTCTACCCTCTGGGACATTTCCTCACATACAGGCTAAGCAGATCCATAATTGAATAGTCATTGTTTCCTGAAATACGTTCAGTACCCAAACTCAGGATTTCCCCTTTTTAGTTTGCTCTTTTCTGATACCTTCATTCAGAGATACTTAAGGTACATGCACAGAAACATATCATGCAGTTTCCTCTGTTTACCAAACATCGGTGACAGCGGAGACAGGGCTCTGGCTGATGATCTCAGGGCTTACAAATTCAGGGGTGCCATACTTGCAGTATTGTGGCTCATCGGGGGTCAGCTCCTGGGCATTGCCAAAGTCGCAGATCCTCACCTGATCACTGCCTGGTTCAGCCAGCAGCAGGTTTTCAGGCTGCAGTGAAGCACAGGGTGCAGAAGCAGTAAGGAAGGTGCTCCAGTCAAACAGCTGTTAGCTTTGCAAAAGTCAACCACAACAGTGAAATGTCTGGACCTGAGCCAAGCTCTTACCGGTGATACGATCAATAGCCAGACAGCCTGTAAATCTGCACCAATAGTCATGTTAGTCTCTGGTAGGTGTTAAAACAGGGATCTGCCAGCCAGGATTAATTTTCATCTGGCTAAATGAGCTTTGACTCACAACAGTTTGTGCTGGAATACAGCGCTCAAAGTGCTAATGGGCTTCTGTTTGGCCCTGGAAAGTACCTTCAGGTAGTGGCCATCTTATGGCAACCCCATAGGGTTTTCAAGGCAAAAGATGGAGGTGGTCACCATGGTCTGCCTCCATGTGGCCACCCTCAACTTCCTTGGTGGACTCCCATCCAAGTAATAGCCAGCCTGACCCTGCTTCGCTTCCAAGAGCTGATGGGACTGGGCTAGCCTGATGATTCTGTTCACCAGAGCATTGCCTACAGTCAACCTGGTATTAAACAGGGCATTCAGATATGTTTGGCAAAGCTACACGTCTTAGGATGGGATCCAGCTTCTATCTGGCAGCTGCAAGAGAAAAGGAAAACTGCCCCTCTGGTTAATCCTCAGGCTTCTTTACACTGATGAATATGTCCCCACCAGTTTTTATGTCCTTCCTCATCCTGATTGATAATGGAGCTATATTAATGCCCCATATCATCTCCTAGGGAGCCTCTGCATTTCCTCATCAGATCACCTTCCATCTCTATTCAATATGCTAAGCAGCCTGAATTTCTGAATACTGTCAAAGATGCTTTAGGTACAGGTTTTCCTGCCTCAGGGCAGGACTGGCTAAGCCTCTGTACGGGCCCCTTCTGAATCCAATTTGCACAACCACAGTCCTACTTTCTCTTGCCTCTGGCAGATTTCACATCCCTTGCATTTATTCTTTCCTTCTACTACCCTCAGAATTGGAGCCAGCATCCTGCCGTGTATCTCCAGGGTCTGCCTGCACATGGAGATGTTCCGTGAACCTCATCACAATACGGTTATGAAGGAGCGATTCTCTATCCTGCCCTCAGGGCTCTCAGTTATCCACTGCAATATATCCTCCACGCCTTCAGTTCTCATAGTGATAAAAGAAGGTTATAGCTTTATCCAGAACTCTTAGAATGTTTTGTCTTTACTAAATTCTTCCTACACATTTTGAGAGCCAGCTTGGTGTTGTGGTTAAGAGCAGCTGCCTCTAATCTGGAGAACCAAACGATTCTTCACTCCTCCACATGGAGCCAGTTTGGTGACCTTGGGCCAGGCATAGTTCTTTCAGGGCTTTCTCAGCCTCACGTACCTCAAAGGGTGTCTGTTGTGGGGAGAAAGGGAAGGCGATTATAATCCGCTTTGAGACTCCTTCAGGTAGTTAAAATTGGGGCCCAAAACCCAGTTCTCCATCTTTCTAGATGTCTGCTGTGAGTTCCCCACTAGGAACTCAGTTCCCAAGTGTAAGGGACCCCGATTCAGACTGGGACCATGATCTTCCCTTTGTATCATTTTTCTGATTTGAAATAGCCCCAGGGGGTGCTTTCTGCCTCACTGGCCCCATCAGTGCAGGCCCCAGTAGAGCAAATAGCACCCACTTGGGCTGTGTCAGGTGAAAGAAATGACTCCATGGGAGGATTAAGCCCATGCTCCCTGCATACCGTGATTTTGATCCAAATAGGGCCCCTGCACATTTGAGAACTGAGTTTTCAGTCGGGAACTGGCATCTGATTGAAAGTCCTTTGGACAGGCTCAGGAAAGATGTGTGGAAAATCTCCTTAGTTTCTCAGACTGCATTGCTTAACAAGTTGTACTATCCTCCCTGTACATTTAAATGATGACACAAACTGGGATGAAAATATTAACTTAAATATTTTATCCTGATGGGGATTGAACTGATTGTGACTGACAGAGAAAGAGATTTGGAGTTTGTGAATATTGCAATGAAAATATCAAGCTAGTGTGTAGCAGTCGCTATAGAGGAAGGGCTTTTTGTTTACAAAAAAGAGGACTAATCCTCCACCACCACAGTATCCCAGCAGCCGCCTGAGTTGCTGTGCTGTGCTATGAGCTCAGCCCACCAGCATTGCTATGGCTGTTGTGTCCTCCTACAATTTTAGCATTATGGCAGGACTGCGGCTGCTGTAGAATGGGGATTCCATCACTGCAGACTCCTGTGAGGGTTCAGAATCAGGAGGATTCCAGTCCCAGGGGAGGATCAAAGTTTTACAGGTAGATTCAAGCCCACGAGCACTTTAAAGACCAATATGCTTTTCAGGGTATAAGCTTTGGGGAGTCACCGTCATCTTTATTGTTACGATCAAAGATCAGCTTAATACGGAGAAGCATGAAATAAAATAGTTTCATTATTATTCAAAACTACTGATCAGTTAAAATTGGACTAAAATACTGATGATATAACAATATGAACCATTCTAAGATCATGTTAGGGCACATTGTCTTGTTAGGTGAGCAATGGCACAGAATCTTGCAATTCTACAAGTAGTATCTTTGTGTCTCTCAGTGAGAAGCATAGATAGATAATAGCTGTTTCTTCTGCCTTGGGCTCTGTCCAATATTGGCATTATGTGTTGGGTTCAGATTTTTTTTTATAGAAGCTGCAGTGCAAAACCGCATGTTCTACAGCAGTGGTCCCCAACCTTTCTGAGGCTGGGGACCGGCAGGGCATCGGGCCGCGCTCGTGTGGACCATGCCCGCGGGCTGCACCAGTGCGGGCCGCGCCCACGCATCGGGCCGCGGCCGCGCATCGGGCCGCGCCCTGTGCATCGGGCTGCGCCCGCACGGGCCACGCATGCACGATGCGCGGCCCGGCCCTGATTCCCTCTCCCAGCCCTCCCGCAGTAAGAAGCTTCCCGGGCCGCAAGCTTGCGGCCTGAGAAGTTTTTTGCGGCACCATGGCCTTTGCGGCCCGGCACCGGGCCGCGGCCCACAGGTTGGGGACCACTGTTCTACAGTTTCTACCAGTCCCTCCTGGCACAGGCATGAGCATCAAGAATAGGGAGTTGGAGCGTATCTTCCTTCCATAAGAGTGTAGGGCTGAATAGAGACATAGGATTGTCATCTCTCTACAGATGTTAATTTGCAACACACAAACACCTTCCGACTGGGATAAAAACACTCAGGTCCCCCATTCCTACTAGTCTAGAATCATAGAATCATCTTGTTGGTCTCTAAGATGCTTCTGGATTCTAAGGGTTCTACTCCGGACCAACACAGCTACTTTCTGAAGCTGTCTTCTTTACAGATTCCAAGGTAGGCTGCATCTAGCAGACAGTTTCTTTTCTTGATAGTTTGTAGTTAAGCACAGTACTGTTTCTTGTGCTGCTCTCACAACATCACAGTGGTCCCAGGCAACAAAGAGGGCAATCTACAATCTGGCTGAGCCAGACAGACAGGGAATGTAGACCAAGCCCAGGACTGACCTCAGGTGGACATGCTGAGATGGGCTCACCTTAATGTCAAGGTGCAGGATGCCATGATGGTGGAGGTAGCTGATGCCCTCCAGGACTTGGCGCATATAGGAGCGTATCTGCCGGGAAAATAATCCAGGGGAAAAGTCATAGAAAGTTATGATCAAAAGACACCCATTAGCTTCACATAAACCGACCAAGGAAAACTGGAGCCCTCCCCCAACTGTCATCAGAGTTAATACCTCCAGGACTTCCTTTGACACCTACAACGCCTGTCACAAAAACTCAATCTAGATTAGGATGGGGTAGAGCCACAGTCTGGGTGGGTTAGTCCCACAGGCACTCACTTCAGATTCGCTCACGGAGGGTTTCCTGGCTATCCGCTCCAGCAGTTCTTCTCCCGTGCAGCTGCACACTCTGTCAAGGAAAAGAATATGCACAAAGAAGCAACAGCCCTTCCCAACTGTGGGCATTAGAGCAGGGGTAGTCAACCTATGGTCCTCTAGATCAGTGGTCCCCAACCTTTTTATCACCGGGGACCACTCAACGCCTTTTATTGAGGCCCGGTGGGGGGGGGTAGTTTACTCCTCTAATCTCAACCACTGCCCTAGCGCTCTCTGATTGCTATGGTAATGTTTAAACATCCCTTCAAAATAAGATACAGACACGCCACAACAATGAAGTGTGTTGTAAAGGGCTGGGGGGGGGTGAAGTAAAGGGCTGGGGGGGGGGAGAAGGCGTCCTTCGGGGCCCACCTCCAATTAGTCAAAGGACCACATGTGGTCTGCGGCCCACAGGTTGGGGATCGCTACTCTAGTTGTCCATGGACTACAATTCCCATAAGCCCCTGTCAGGAAAGGCTGACAGGGGCTCATGGGAATTGTAGTCCATGGACATCTGGAGGACCACAGGTTGACTACTCCTGCATTAGAGGACTGGGATGTGTGCTTGCATTGCTCTTATTTGTATTGTTTCTTTTTTAAAGGGGGGCTAGGTTTACAGCAGATTGACCTTCTGACAATGCGGGGGGAAGGGTTTGGGTATTTATTGTATATATATGTATAAGGAACCCCAAGAAATATATGGGCTGAGGGGCAGGATGCAAACAACTAAATAATTCCACAGACCAAACCCCGAGGTCCCACATTCAGAGGATACAGCTCCGTGACAATGATGATAGCATTCCTCTTCTCAAAAGCATCATGGAAGTAGACAACGCGCTCGTGGTCCAGCTGAGCCAGGATGCCAAGTTCACGGCGTGCTGATTTCTTGGCTTTGGCACGGCAAGGGATGAACTTGGCTGCATAGGCCAAACCAGAGCTCTTCTGAGTGACTCTCCGCACATATGAGAAAGCTCCCCTGGGGGACAGCATAGACCATTGAGTGAGAAGTCATATTCCTTGCTTCTTTGCTCCGTCAGCTGAAATGAAGCCGCCCTTGCCTTGATGTTGGCCCATGTGGCCAAAAGGAGGGGGTGGGTATACGATGGAGAATTCTCCCATGGAGGTGGTAGTGTGATGAGGAAAGTGAGGTGCATTTGTCTGGAGAAAAAGTTCATCCCCAAACACCCTCTTTCTCTCACAAAGAACCTCTTTCCAACCATGAGCTGATGGAGAGGATGCCACTGAAGAGCCTTATCCCAAGGTACCACTTGAGCTGCTGGTAAAGGAGAGTTTCTGCCACAAAGCTGCACAAGTGGTCAGTCAGGCAGCTCTATATCTCATACAAAGATACTGGCCTAATGTGGAATGGCTGCCACAATCACCAGTCAAATCGCCTCATTGGGTGAAGTATCACCCAAAGTATCTGTTTGTTTGTTAATTATTTGATTTATTATCCTCAGGGTGGGTTACAAGTAAAAGATTCCCACTATAAAACAAAATCCCCCAACCCTTAAGAAAAACAACAGTGGCAGTAAATCCAATCCCCCTCCCCACTCCCACTGCCTAAAACTCAACAGACTGCTACCACATCCTGTGCCTGGGGGGAGGGGGGATAAGTGGGGAGGTAGCTTGATATTACAGATCTTAATCTCTCTGGCCTCAATCAAATACCTAGCAGAAGGGAAGACAGGCAAGCCCAGTTCTTGTTGGTGCTCCCCATGCAGGGTGATAGGGAACTCAAAAACACTCATATTTGTACACAAAGAAAGACAGGGAAGGAAGAGGTCACTATCACTGTCTCAATTTGTAAATCCCCCACCCACATCTGTGGTTGCAGATGTCCCATGCTGGGCATCTGACAAATCCAGTGATCAATAAGCTGCGTGTCCCATGATATGGCCCATCACTGAATTGATGTTTTAAATCTCTAATTCCCACACATCTCTTGTAAGAAAATGTACAGCCATTTCTTTGCAGATAATGAGCTAGTTCACTAAAAAAGTCCTAGCCCCAAATAGCCATCATAGATGTTCTTCCCCATGGAGGACTTATCACTCCTACCCATTACCTGCCAATCTCCTCATGTACATCATAATAGTCAGCCAGGCGACGGGTTGTGTGTGATTCTTCTTCTGCTCGTGCAGCAACAGCATCTGGTACAGCTAGAAAGCAACAATGAGCAGGGGTGATAGAAACAAAGAATATTCACAGGACAAGTACAGCACCACCTACCCTTGACAGTACGCCTTAAGAGCTGACTCACAAAAAATGAAATCCTTTATCTGATGTTGGTATGATATAATGAATTCCATGACTACTCAATAAGATCTCAACTATCAGGGATTTTGGGGGGTTAAATGAAAAACCCCATGATATGAGGCTGATACATATCTTAGTGAGCTACTTTGATCTGGGTGTTCTTGAGAGATTTTCAAAAGTAATAGGAATCTACAATAAAAGCCGTATGCTTGGAAGGTAGTATGCAATTCTGGACTGAGCAGGGATAGTACAAATACTGCATACATTAGGCTGGCATACTGGTATTACAAGAGCAGTAAGGATGCACATTTGTTTATTAAATAATTAAAAATGAAAAAATAATTTAAAATGAAATGAAATAATTATTGTCATTATTATTAGAAAAATTAATAGGAAAACTGATGGCATTCATTAATATATGTTATTCTGGTGCCTCACTGTCTGGTTTAGAGAGTTCAAGCAAAGTTTAAAGGAGGAGAGAGTGAGAGATAATGAAACTGACAGGGATTCTTTTTCATAGTTCTGTTATCCAGTATTTCTTACAAGGTGGGTTACACTGAAACCTGCACTACTTTTGACTAGAAATATAACACATACCTGCACGAACGACAAGCTCAGCTTTGCAAGACACTTCTCCAGCCAGGTTGCGTGCGATGCATGTGTAGACCCCGCTATCTTGCTCTGTGGTGTTCAGTACAACCAGCGAGCATTCACTTTCTTCATACACAAAACTCAGGTGGTTGCTTTCAGTTAAGAGTACCTCATCCTGTAGGGGATGTTGCATTAAGACCAATCACTTGCAGGCATGATGTTAAAGGAAAGATCTTTTACTGTGTTTTAGTGTACAGTTGGCCTAGAGACCCCTTCCCAAGGATTTCTAATGCTTTCGCCCAACTTCTTCCCCCTCTTGGACCTCTCCACTTAGTTTCATTACTCACGATACAATCATAACTGTTCTTACTTGTGCACTCCTGGCTTGGACAGCCACTTGGGCCTCATGCTGAGTTCAGTGAGCTTGGAACTATTTTCTCAGAACTATCTGGCAGCAGCACAGGAGGAGGCAAGAGATGATCCTATGCATGTCCTCACCACTGGCCAGATCTAGGCCAAGCAGCCCTGCACAGGGGCCACTCTCAGATGGCCATGGTATAGTATGGCATGATGAGTGAGCCTGTGCTTGTCATTGTTGGATCTTAGCTGAGATCCTCTCCATGGGCTGTTAGGCACCAGGGCCATTTTAATAGCTCACTGCTGTCTTGGATGCAGGAGAGATTATGTTATACAAGCCCTGAAATACTTTCCCCAATTCTATGCCTGGCAGGGAATTGGCATAGTCTGTCAATCAGCATCAAAGCAGAGAATACGCATGACCACTTTCAAGGCTACTCTTAACTAGATCACAGAGGGCAAAGAAAGACTAAGAATGGGATAGGACTGATGGGCATTAGAACCATTGAGAGGAATAAGTAAGATACAAGGGATCCAAAGGATAAAACTGAAGGGCAAAGATAGGGAGGACATAGCAAGAAATTGTACACAGAAGCTTAAGAATGTTCCTCAGCCACAGGTAGTCCCAGATGTGGACCCACACTCACCTTATACCACATGATGTCAGGAAGAGGTTTGGCCTCTACCACCACGGCAAACTGTGGTGTCTCACCCACCCCAACTTCAATATCTTCCATGATTGATTCAAAGCAGGGTGCCTCTATTGAAACAGAGGAAGATCCATTTAGGCCCCAAAACCACCAAGTCAATGATCCCACCTAGCTAACAATAGTTGCTAGTCCTGCTTTCTCTTATGGACTCAGTTTTCTCTCCTAGACTTCTATAAAAGTGTTAGGTGCACCACTCCAAAATGGCAGAAGCTTCTGTAATGACAGACTATGCACTCTTATGATGCATCTGCCTGAAGGAACAGAAAACTTGCTGAAGCTAAGCAGGTCTGGGTCTGGTTGGCAGCTAATATTTACCACTCCAGGTTCCATGATGGAAGGAAGTTGGGATGTTAAATAAATAAATAAATATTGTGGCTTGTGTGAAAAGTCTTAGAAGAATCATAGATCGGGAAGGGACCTCCAGGGTCATCTAGTCCAATCCCCTGCACAATGCAGGACACTCACAACTACCTGCCCGCCCACAGTGACCCCAATTCCATGCCCAAGTGATCCCTCCCTGTAAATAAGGATTTGGAGCAGAGTCTTTAGGGGACACATGTTATTTAGAGCAGAGACTAAACTGAAAGGTGGATGAATGGTGTTGATGAGGTTCTGAGCAACCATACCTGCCAGCTCCAAGCTGATGAAGCAGTGGTCATATCCATGCTGGTTGCTCACCTCGCAGGTCAATTCCCCTACATCCCCCTTGCCAACCCGGAAGAATTGCAATGAATGCTGGTCGTCATCAGGCATGCTCATCTCCCAGCTGGGGTCACCATCTTTTATCACCACACCAGACCTAGGAGAGATGGGGAAGAATGTAGGGGAAAGCTAAAGGTGTTAGTGTAACTTTTGCATAATCATCTGTTGTTTGCTGGTTTGCATTGGCAAGTGCCTCCATGGCTTTATATCTAGTTTTCCCTTTCCATTATTTTGTCCTTTTTAGTTAATGAAAACCATTCTTTAAAATTACCTTCAAGGTTATCATGATCAATGGTTTGCAGTAAAAAGGATCGTACCATGCAATCAAAAGCCTTTTCTGTATCGAAAACCAGAATATATTCTTGCTAACTTTCCTTCACTGATTTAATAATACCAACTAATATTCTAGTATTAAAAGCCATCACATGGTGCTATGAAGAGTGGACACACCACCAACTGCCCCTCCCTACCAAGGCCAGGTACCTCAGCAATAAGAACATAACTAATATCTGTTCAAAAATCTAATTACTAATGTCTAACTGAGAAGTCCTTCACATTTCATAAACACTGGAATTCTTTAGCCAAAATATTTTTGGAAACCAAAATATGAGTAGCATTAGAAACTTTTGCAGACCACCAGACATTAGATGTATACAATATGAACAATTAATAAAATAAATATTTATATATGTTTATAGGATTAACATTGGGGAATATAACTTCCTTAATAGGCCTGGGGAGAAGGAATATAGAGGGCAGCCATGCTGGTCTGCAGTTGAACACTTAGACTGGAGTCCATTAGCA
The DNA here is from genome assembly GCF_049243985.1 of Paroedura picta. Taxonomy (NCBI): domain Eukaryota; kingdom Metazoa; phylum Chordata; class Lepidosauria; order Squamata; family Gekkonidae; genus Paroedura; species Paroedura picta. The sequence goes on along the minus strand of NC_135370.1, from coordinate 74,086,787 downwards.
GATCAACAAGAGTTTTCCTCTTGAAAGTCTTTAAGCTGCTACTGGGCTCAAATCTAATTGGAGGGCATGCTGACAATAGTTTCACTCATCTTTGCTTTTTCGCACTCTGCAATGTCATTATTGAAGACAGCTTCACACATCATTGTATTATTTTTACACCTAAAACTGTTAATGTGAATAAGACAAATGTGTCTGGAACTGTATGTTTCATGCAAGTGCACTCACAAGGAAGCCACGATTTCCCAAAGCCCCCTGCTAAGTGTATACTTGGGGCCAAATGACATGTTCTTATTTTTAAGGGCTGGGTCCAGATTCCCTACACCCAGCTCGGGTTCCTGTAGTTACACAGTGACTGCAGGGAATGGCTTTAAGAAAATAAAGGAGAACTCAAAAGGGGTAGGTCATTTATAAGATAGTTACCTTCATGGACCTTTGATATTAATAGACCGAAGTTATATGGCTTAAAATATAAAATATAAGATATAAAATATAAATTCACTGAGGAAGCAAAATACAAAAGCGAGGTTTTAAACCTAGGAACTCATTCTATTGTTTGAATAAAGTTTTTGCCATCGCCAGCTTGAAAATGTCTTTCTTGTCTACCCACCCTATGAATAAAAGCAAAATATGAACATAGCCAAGAGCTCTCTCTGCAGCTTGTTCTGGGACATCTCTCTCTCTGTCATTCCCTCTGTCCCTTATATGTGCCTTCCTGGGTTTCTTCCTCCCCATCCCCAAGCACAAGTAACAGCTGACATCATGCCAAACCATAACCATCTCTTTAATACCACTTTAGTTTGGCATTCTACCCAACAATTTGCCAGGGAAATAGTGAGCTGGATATAGGAGTTTTACTTGGGGTTGTTGTACCTTCTCCAGATGACAGCAGCCTCTACATGGTTGAGGGTTACAGTGATGCAGACTGGTTGTCCTTCTACGGCATACACCATATCTGGTTTGTCCAGGATCACGGGAGCCTCTTCTAAGTAGGGGCCTGCAAGCACAGCCACCACAGTAATCAAATGACCGGGGAGATGGGATTCCCCAGTTCCCAACTTTCTAGGCTAGAGGTGACCATTAATCTGGGATCCTATGGGAGACTCTTTTCAGAGATTGTTCCTGTCTATTTCCTGATCTGTTGTATTTAGTGAATAGGTCATATCTCTAGAACTAGATTAAACTTTCTGTTCAATGGGCTTTAATAGGCACTCTACCACAATGAGCTCTGCACGAACTCACTTTGGAAGACAGTATGGAAGCTTTAATTAGTAAAACAAGATGTGTCAGCAGGTTAAACACTGGCATAAATGTTACAAACATATCTTGCCTGTATTGAATGTTTTTGGTTTGCATTGGCCCTTGATTGATGTATAGTTGCTTTTGTGGTTTCTGTCATGCATTTTTGCTATTTGTTTACTGGGGATGCTCCTAAGGCCTCTATTTTGTCATAATTATCACTCTGTTGTGATTATGTGCATTTATTTTCTGTGTACACAAACTTGAAATGTGTTTATTAAAACCGCATGGAGAATATGCATTTTTGATAGATAAATAAATAAAATGCAGTCTTAGCCATATTAGGGTATATCTGATGGGGAAGCTTCAAATTTATAGAGCATATAAGCATATATCTTACTTTTTTCATTAGGTTTTTAAAAGGACAGATCTACATTTCAGACCAACTGGTTTAATAGTCAAGCCCTCGCCTTTAAAAATGCTGTCCAGACTACATTTCCCACAGTTCTTCAGAAGACATCAAGCTGAATTTGTAGTACAGACAGGCCCTAGAATACTAACTCAGTTTAAGGAGCCTAGTGGTCCTATTTTAGAACATTTTAGCTTGAGGGGTTGGATGTGAGGATACATTTTGAACCATACTCCTCAGCACAAGTGTGGGCTGTGAAGACAGCACCCAGATTAAAGCTGATATTATATTCTTTGTAGAAATGAGGCTACCTATTGAGTCAGAAATCAGCCATGGGAAATGTGGCATGCTCACATTTTACATAAAATACAGATCTTAGAAAAGGCATGGCAGTGCTACATTTCAACTCTTGCCAGATAGCATTAAAAAAAAACCCAAACCTGTCAATTTCTTGTAAAAATTGGATGACAACTAAAACCCTGTCCTTTCCATCTTGAGTTCTACTTAAGACCACTGTGTATTTTCTAATTTTCCCCTACCGATTCTGTACAAGAATTTTGTTTTGTGTACATATTCATTATTTAGGGTTTGATGCAACAGTTAACATCTGTTGGACTGCTTGGAAAAGAAAACATCCCGCATTCAAACTGATCTGATAAATTATTTTTACTGGCTCTCATGATGGAATTGTCATTATGAATTATTTGTTTTTGAGTGAGGAAACAAGGCTCAAGGTCCATGGCTGCAAAACAGCAGCTGGGCTGAGAAGTGAGGTCTGCTCTGCACCATACATTCACCACGAGGAGTATCTGTTTTTACATGGCATCAGTATTCTTTTTAAAAAGCCATGCACATCTGGTTTGTAAGAGGCTGCCACCTCAGGAACCCGCCTAAAGAGCAGTGTGATGGCTTTGTGTAATCTTTTTGGAGCATGGCAATTAGAATTTTGCTGGGAAAGAGGAGTGTGTGTCAATGTTTCTCATTCAAAATAATGGCTTCTCCATTATCCGGTCGCTAGGCAGCAAAATCTCATGGAATGTGGAACCTCCAGAGCTCCAAGAGAGGGTGGCAAGAGGGAACACATTGCAGTGGGAAAGTAAAACCACACAAACAAATCCAAAACTTGATATCACACAATGTTAATCATAATTTGCAGTGATCAACACTTGTGGCAAGGACAGTTGCTGGCCATCATATCACCAGCCAGGAACGTAGTAAGCCGTGTTGTGGAGACCAGGGTTGGATGAAAGCAGGTACAGCAGTTAGCAGCCTCAAGAGATAGGGTTTTGTTGTTGTTGTTGTTGTTGTTGTTGTTTTAAAAGGTTTTACAGAACTGACAGGGAAAGGCTGATACTGCATATTCAGCTGGGGGCAGCTGATGAGTTAAAAACATTCCATTCAGTAACTGATAAATCTGGCCTGCCAGGATCTTGACTAAGAGTGCCGTTTCCATGCATTCAGCAGCAGATCCCCAGCAAAGTGTTGGCAGAGTTTAAATATACAGTGATATAGCTTCAGCTGCTTAACGAATAAATAGCTTAATTGAGAATTAGAAGAAGAAGAAGAAGAGTTGGTTCTTATATGCCGCTTTTCCCTACCCGAAGGAGGCTCAAAGCGGCTTACAGTCGCCTTCCCATTCCTCTCCCCACAACAGACACCCTGTGGGGTGGGTGAGGCTGAGAGAGCACTGATATCACTGCCCGGTCAGAACAGTTTTATCAGTGCCGTGGCGAGCCCAAGGTCACCCAGCTGGTTGCATGTGGGGGAGCGCAGAATCGAACCTGGCATGCCAGATTACAAGTCCGCACTCCTAACCACTACACCAAACTGGCTCTCTAAAATTAAAACGACTTTGTCAAGTGAGAGCAGAAAGAGTGTAATGTATGCAGACAGAAGAGTACTAACAGAGACACTATGCAAAACAGGGCTTGAAAAACCTACCAATGCACATTAAGAATGACTATCATTTATGGACCAATCTGTGGGCTTCATTAGGGGTCAATCAGGGCTCTTGATGAGCCATCCAAAATATATTGGAGTGTATTCCCTTGTTTCTTATTCAGTATTATTGGAGTTTATTGCTGTTACTACTAATAAAAAGAGCTGTTTTCAAAGAACTACTGCAGGGATTCCCAACCAGGGGTCTGTGGACCCCTAGGGGTCCACGGGAGTTTGGAAGGGAGTTTGTGGCAGCCAGGAAGTGACTTGGTATGTGGGGGCGGGGGTCTGAGCTGTCTTCTCAGCTCCTACTCTTCTTTCTGGCCTACATGAGGCAGAGTAGTAAGGCAAGGGGAAGGAGCAAAAGGAGGCTAAGGGTGTGGGTAGTGATGTCACTTCTAGGGGTGTGGCAGGGATGTGGCCAGCTGACCACATCTGGGGCTCCTCAAAGTCTGAAAAATTATTTCAGGGGCTCCTCTGCAGTCAAAAGGTTGAAAAAAGCTGAACTACTGCATCTATATTCAGTGAATCTACAGACATAACAGAGAGAGTCCTAGAAATCTAACTCAGTGGTCCCCAAACTGTTTATCACTGGGGACCGGTCAACGCTTGACAATTTTACTGAGGCCCGGGCCGGGGTAGTTTTTTGCCAAGGGACGTTGCTGCCGCCTGAGTCCCGGGGCTCCTGACTTCCTGCTGCCCTCTAGGAGGCACTGTCAGCAGCAGCTGTGCAGTGCCACGCCGAGGGGGAGCCCCAGCCATGGCAGCCACCGGAGAGCACCAAAGGTGAGCTGGCCGCAGAGTGGCAGGGCAGCCACTGAGGCAGCAGCCGGGGAGGAGGACGAGGAGGAGCCGCGGACCAGTACTGAATGATCTATGGACTGGTACCGGTCTCCGGACTGGGGGTTGGGGACCACTGATCTAACTGACCAAATTTGTTCTTCTTTATCTGAAGTGAAACAAAGATGAAGTGTGCTCAAATGAGCAGAAAGTCTCCAATTAAGGCCACCAGGACACAGGAGGAAGGTACTTGAAAAAACAACAACAGAAAGTTCCTGATCTAAATATGCTAACTACACATCCCCTCCAATGCTCCCTGTAGGATCTTCTTCAGATATAGTTTGTTGAATCATGCACACTTCAGATCTTGAGTATTCCAACACTGGTGTTCAAATAAGCAGTGGGAGAAAGTAGGGGTGGGGGAAGGTGCCATAGACAGTATCAAAATCCTTGAGTGTTGGTGACATCGCTTGCAGGTTTCAGCTGGATATGACGCCAACATACTGCTGGTGTCGTTTTCCATGCTGATCCCCAAGACCCCTCGGGATTACAGCCATGTACTTGACAGCTCCAATTCAGGCCACAGCAAGTGCTATTAGAAACAAGCCCCATTTTTCGGTTCCTTAGGCTCCAAATGCTTATTGTATGGCCTGTAGCATTCAAAATAAACAATTCCTATTTTGAACCATTGTTTAACTTGCACTTACCTCACTCCATGTGAAGGCCTGGGCCTTTCAGGCAAGCTGCTGAGCAGATAAACATTGTCATCCCTATGAAGACTTGTAAGAGCTAGCCTAGGAAGAGGATCCCCAGAATGGGGTAAATGTTTCCAAAAGACCCTCCAGGACATCACAGTCCCATAGGCTTCTGTCCTTTGACATGTAGAAGGAAAATTGACAGAAAGGCAGGAGGCACTGGAGGATTTAGATGCCATAAGCAAGTTTACATTATAATGGAGAAGTAGTGTGGCTTCAAAGATGCTGGAGACAGCAAGCAGTTCCCCTGAGAATGAAAGCATTCCTGGCTGTTTGCCATGGGATCCGGACAACTGATGACATATAGTAGGTTGGACTTTTTAAATCTTTTGTACAACTAAAGTAAACTCTGCAGACTTGTTATAAAAATAGTGTAGAAAGGCGCAAAAGGTTAAAAATACAACATTTTCTTCCCTCATTATGCCTCGGATACAAATCAACCACTGTGGAGGGTACTTTGCCCCACTTAAACACACAGAAGCAGCATAATGCATAGCTTGTCCTTAGGCTTCCTTACCTTTGTTCCCATCTACTTTAATGTCATTTCTTTCTCATACCATCAGATACCACTCATGAGACCAGACTACAACACAGCAATAAACTGTCCTTGGGCCTGACCATTCTTCCCACCCACCACAGTAATTGCTTGTGGAGTCATTTGCCCTTAGTTGTAATTAGCAGGGAAGAGGGGGCTGCTTCTCTTCTCTTTCCCTCCTCCCAGTCATGTCCACATTTCCCCTTTGTCAACTGTGATCCCATCTTACCACGGTCAAGGAGCTGCACAGGGTCACTAGGAGGAGAGGGCTTGCTGTTGGCTTTGGCTGTTGTCGTGAGGACGCGGAACAAGTACCGAATACCTTTGGTCAGAGCCAGAACGGTATAGCTGGTGTCACGCACGCCTGTAGCAAAGACAGTCCAGTGGCTGGTGCCCAGAATCTGTTGCTGGAGAGTATAAGTGACCGAGGCAGGATCTGTAGGGAAGAAGAGGTGTGTGCCAATACTAAGCCAAGGAGGGTCTGGGCAGCCTACTCACAGTTAGGACTGTCACCATACTTGACTCCCTGTCCTTCCCCTCTCCAAATCAACACTTGCGTGGTGGGAAGTCGGATCAGCCCACAAGCCACTGGGGAATCTCAGCCTGTAGGGTCAGTTAACAAAGCTTTGTGTTCTGCCCTGATGCTATGTGACCTCTTTGCTTACAATTTAGTTAACAATCCCTTTATTGGATGGCATTTTCTCAGAAGAAATGATAACCACAGCTATGATTGCATGCTGTGGATCTATGAGGAAAGTGCACAATATGATATTGGGAACAAAACATATTCTTTAATCTGGCGAAGAAATAAAAATGTTTCTAGCCTTCCTGGCAGTGGCAATCTAGTCAGGAGTGTGGAGCTCTGCCTCCTGCAATCTGTGAAGCCAGAAAGGCAGTGGAATGAGATTTCTGGTGGTCAAGCATGAGTCGTGAGTGACCTGCATAGCCTCTTCCAATGATGAGCTGAATGAGAAAAAAAGATGCACAGCACTGCAGAATTAGTTGTATATTTTAAAGGAAATTGTGTGGTTTTATGTTAGTCAGAATGATTTATACAGGCTACAGGATTCTATTTTGCTGGGTGAGAATTTTAATTTTCTTTTAAGTGAAGAAGACAGCCCTGACAATTATTAGCCAGTGGTAATATGAATACATTTTCCAATTATGTTATGCAAATGTGTAATGACCGTATCTGCCAGCAGTATATAGACTTAGTGGTTTAAACAAAATGCCAATGGCAGCTATTGGTTTATTTGCAAATGAAGCACCACATTGTGCACACACCAGCCCACCCCACATGCCCGGTGTCTTCTCTCTCTCTCTCTCTCTCTCTCTCTCTCTCCCCCTTGTGCATGCATATGCACACAAACACACAGATGGGCCCTCCAGGCCCTGCTTACCAATAGCAGAGTCCAGCCACTTGGGCTTGTTCCATTGCAGCGTGACAGCTCGGCCAGTGACATTAGCTATGGTGGGTGGCCCATCTGGGGGAGTGGGTACCACATCTGCAAAAGCCAGACAGAAAAGCAGAACATTAGTGGTGATCAAGCTGGGGCAAAAGCTCCCAGCATCCTCTTCACCAGCAGAATCTGAGGCTTGAATATTAGTGATGGCTTAAGTCATTCTGCTGAGTAGGTTTCTGGAGTTAATGGAACCAAAGGTAGTCATGTGCTCTCCAACTACTGAAAGAAATTAAGGTCAGCAAATTGTTTGGGGGTGGAGCCGGGAGTGGGAGAGATTTTGGGCAGGAAGGGACCTCAATGGAGTAAAATGCTAGGGAGCTCACCCCCCAAAGCAGCCATTTTCTTTAGGGGAACTGGTCTATATCACCTGGAGATGTGCTGTAATTTCAGGGCATCTCCAATTCCCACCTAGGGACTGGCATTCCAAGGTCCAGTTATAACTAGATGCAAAGGGAAATAATAAAGGGATATATCCCCTGTCCCTGTTCCCATGCATAGCTATAGGGTAGCAATGTACATCCTTCCATTCCCAAAAAATTAAAAGTTGGAGGCAACCTGTGAAGCTGATGGAAATAGGTTCAGGATGGATAAAATAAGTATTTTTTAACCCAATAACTATGTTGTATAGTTATGGCTATGATCAGAGACATCTATAAAAGTAGATTAGATTCATGGAGAACAGGTCCATCAATGGCTACTAGCCATGAGGACTAAAGGAAACCTCACTGTTCAAAGGCAGTAAATCGCTGTTATCTTCTAGCGCCTGTAAAAAGCAGGGAAAGGCCTTCGTTTCAGTGCTCCATTTGTTGGACTTCCAGGATTGGCCATTATATCAACCAGGATGCTGATGGATTACCGATGTGATCTTGTTGTTGTTGTTGTTGTTAGGTGCAAAGTCGTGTCCGACCCATTGTGACCCCATGGACAATGATCCTCCAGGCCTTCCTGTCCTCTACCATTCCCTGGAGTCCATTTAACTTCGCACCAACTGCTTCAGTGACTCCATCCAGCCACCTCATTCTCGGTCGTCACCTTCTGAGAAGGTGGATACCCAGGCAGAGCTTGCTGACACTAAATAGTTCTCCACTCTCACAAGTCCTTACCTGTGACATAGAGGTGTGCATAGCAGGTGGCCTTGCCCACTTTGTTGGCAATGACGCTTTTATAAACCCCAGCATGGACATGGCTGACAGAAATGAAGACCAAGCGGTGTATATCCTTGTCTACAAGGGACAGAGGAGGATGGGGAGTGGAAGGCAGGGAGGGAGGAACAGAGCATGGCGTTACAATCTAATCTTTGAGGAAAAGCCAACAGGAGCAGGCATGCTGCTAAGGGACTAATAATAGGTGCAGAAGGGGAATCTTACAGATGCTGTCATAAGATCATGCATTCTCACAGATGGCTGTGGGTGGGCATGACTGTTGGGCAGTGGTTCCAAGTTGCACTCCCACCTACAGACATCCCACCTTTCTCTTAGAAGCGACCTACCAGGAAGGTAGATGGAGAAGTTCCCACAATAGTTTTGGAGTGCCATCAAGGGGATCCCAGAGGAAAACAAATTTATGTGATCCTTTGGACACAACCCCCTGGCCAAGTTCTCCTGCTCATGCTTCACTGAAACACATGGGAACTGCACGAGAGCCCAGTTCATTTTCTCTTTAGTGGAACTTGCAGAGGAACATTTCTGGTGGAATGTTCCCAAATTAATTAATGAAAGGTGGTATCATTTGGATAGTACACTCCAAACTTCAAATTTTAGAGTGCCTTTTCTTAATTGGGCACTGTGTAAGAATGGCTGAGTAGGTGGCCCAAGCACCAGCTGGCGCATTCATCTGCCTCATGTGTGTGGGAAACCCAAAGATTGAAGCATACACTGCATCATTCTGCGGTCATCTGTGCTCTCAATGCGCCGGCCATTGTGGAACCAAGTGATGGAAGGGTAGGGTAGCCCAGCCACTTGGCACTCTAGAACAGCCTCCTTGGATTCTATGACGTCCAGGTCATGCAGTGGCCGCATGAAATCAGGCATGGTGAAACGCTCCACTTCACTCTCTCCCTGTTCTGGCTCCTCCGGAATAGATGGCATCTTCTCCAGCTTGGAGCTGCCAGGAGAAAGAGACAGAAGAAGGATCTAAATTGCAGCATGCAGCCCAACCACAGATCTGTCATGTTCACAGGGTTTCCCATTGAATCATAGAATCATAGAGTTGGAAGGGACCTCATGGGTCATCTAGTCCAACGCCCCTGCACTATGCAGGAAACACAATCCTATCGCTCAACCGCTGTAACCTGCTACCCCCCTTGAACCTTCACAGAATCAGCCTCTCCATAAGATAGCTATCCAGCCTCTGCTTTAAAATTTCCAAAGATGGAGGACCCACCCACTGCTTACATAAGGTGCTCAAAACCACAGATACAATAAGACACCCCTATCCTCTGGGCACAGGAAAACCCAATGCCCTAAGTAAACCATGATTGTGCTTCACAGGAAGCCATAAGCAAAGTTCTAACTAAAATACACAGTGGAAAAGGAAGAAAACAAATTTCCTGCCAATGCACCCCAGGATCAAAGAGGCAAAAGAATTTTGGAAGTCTTTCCATGGTTAAACATGGGAAATTAAACCTTTCCAATGGGACTATAAAAGCATGAAACAGACTTGGATTATAATTATAAAGTCATTGCAGGAAGACTATTCTAAGTCAGAGTCATTCCATAGGGGCACTGGGCTAGAGAGAGTATATCTCCAACACTTTGGAAGCAAGTTGAGTAACATAGAATACAGAACTCAGTCAGGCAAAGTCAGCCATGAAATACATTTTCCACAGCTTTGCAAAGAAACAGATTTAATAATCTATGACAGGAAACCTGTCACCCCTGAACTACAGCCTATTTAAGTAGAAGGGAGGTATCAGGAAGGAATTTTCTTCAAGGTCAGATCGACCCAGGGAGTCTGAAGGTTTTTTGCCTTCCCCTGGGGATAGAGCAGGGGTCACTCGGGGAGTGGGGGTTGGACTAGATTACTCTTGGGATCCCGTCCAGTGCTATCTTTCTGTGTTCCTATTCTGTAGCTACAGCTGCTGCTCCTGGTTGCATTAAATTTGGGAATATTGCTTAGAAGCCACAACACTGCAATCACTGTCCCTAAATACAACAAATAACAATATTTGTCTTTAATGAAAACTGTGTTGTTGTTCAATCAAACAATTGTCAGGATAATACGTTATGTTGTCCCGGACAGCCAAATAACTGTGTTTACACATCCGGGATATATGTAATTCTCTTTAATAAGTAATTAACTTCCCTGGTCTTTCTTTGATGTTACATGTAATCAGTTAAATTGGCCTTAATATGAAATGTCTTTGTTTTGTTTTGCTAATGGGCCTCATTTGAAATGTGCTAATTATAGTAGCTCATCACCAGACCATTTGTGTTCCAAAGAGCATTTCCAAAACTTGGATCTGGATGACTCAACAGAGTACCCAGAGGAAGCAGAGCTGGTTCCAAAAGGGGCGCAAGTTATGAACATGATGGTTCTCGAAGGCCCCTGTGGTACTGTGTGTGTGTCACTTACACAAGGCTCGTGAGTTGGGCAAGTAGCCAAGATGTAGTAGAGCCTGCATTGCAGGGAACAACCCACGGGTCCGAGGACAGTGAGAGCAGCAGCCGGGCCTGGTTCTCATGACTCCCGGATACAGGCGTGTCCTTCCCAACCGAATCGCTGTCTCTCACCCTCATGAAGAGGGAGGGAGGGAGGGGGAAACGGCCACTGCTTATTCACATGGGTCAGTAGACCGGCATGTTGGAAACACCTAAGGATGTCTGCTGCTTAAGGCAGAGTTGAGGAGAAAGAGGTAACTGGGAAAGAGGTTACTAAGGGCAACCCTCCCTCAAACATATTGATCTTCTAAAGCAAATAGTTTCAGGTGGTCCAGATCTTTAATAGACTTCAGAATATGCTATGCCAAAGGAAGTCATGAACTGAATTAGGAGGCCATAGATCCCCCGGCAAAGCCAAAGCAACTCTGCCCTGAAGAGACCCCATGTGCACATGACACATCCAGCAATATCTTGCCATTTGATGAGGCTTTTCAGCAATTGGCACAGTCAGCCCTCCCTCCCCCCTCCTTCCACTCACATCTGGGAGCTAGCCGCAGGACGTGGCTCCTCCACATACAGCTCTGCGGTGCACTCAGCCCGGCCGTGCTTGTTGTTGGCACTCACCCCGTATTGACCCTCATCCTCAGAGCTCACGTGTAGGAGGACCAATGAGTGCAGCCCCCCGTCTTGCTGCAAACGCACAGTCTCCCCCTCTTGCACAGGCTGGCCTGCATCAGACAGACAACAATAAGAGCCTGACGCAGAAGGAAAGCAAGCACAAAGGCATGTTGTGTGAAAGGGCCTGGAAGGGAGGTCTCTGGCCTTTGGGGAGGGAGAGAGGGGGGAGGGACCACCAGGAGAGGAAATGCCCATACCCACTGCCCACAACCCAGGAGGGAACAGTGGGCACCTGGGCTCTGTGCTGCCTTCTCTCTTTCGATTTCCAAGACTGGCTAGAGCAATAGCATGGTATCCATTGTCTTTACCAAATTACCCAAGCCTTTTGCACTTCCAAATTTCATTAGAAGAAAATCAGGGCAATTACCAAAGCGAGTCCAGACAACGGTTGGTGGGGGCTCCCCACTGATCTTGCAGTCAAACCGTGCAGTCCGTCCCTCCACCACAGCCGCCGTTTCCAGTTTGCGGGTGAAGAGGGGCTGGCGTGAAGGCCATACAGTCAGCTTGGCACTGCAGGTCAGCTCATCTGTAAGTCACAGTGAATGGTCTATACAAGGCTATGGACACTCTTCCCTCACCCCCCCCCACTCCCGTGGCATTGACACGAGGCTCAGGGGGGAAGTATCTGACGGTTGGTTACGTGAATCTGCCCTAGCTGCATGGTCACAATATGCCTCCCGGGCCCTAGGACCCCTAATTCTGCCCTTAACAGCAACTGGGCACACAGAACTGAAGCAGGCAAGGCCTTCTCATCACTATATCTCCATACCCGGAAAACAAAGTTCTGACAGGCTTATTTGTCTCCATGTAAGTTTTTCACTATCTCATCACACATTATGCACATGTTAGGCCTGAATCCCCACCCTGTTTCAGATAGAACACAGTCACACAATTGTTGAGGACTGTCTTCACTTCCTGTATGTGCAGTGCTTCATTGGGATCAGGAATGGGGTCATGTGGAGAAGGGGCTTTAGCCTATACCCGTGCACCATTTTCCCAGTCAGAAAAGAGTCCCAATCGGATGCTATGGGGCCTTCTGGGGAAGCAAGGTGTGTCCCAGGTTTCTCCAAAGACTGTTTCAGGTCAGGGAAATTGCATGAAGAGGGAGATTTAAGACTCTTCTCCCTCCATGGATACCATGGTCCAAAGATGAACTGGGCCTGAACACACAGAGACACAGGCTCCTGGAACTGACAACTCAGCCTGGTGGAAGCTGTGCCTGTGGTTAGAAGAGCCTTTTTGGGTATCCCACTTTTTACTAGCCAAAGGAGATTCAAAGCAGCTTACAATCAGCTTTCCTTCCCCTCTCCACAACTTCCCTGTAAAGGTGAACTTGAGAGAGCCCCGAGAGAACTGTTTCTGGCCCAAGGTCATCCAGCCAGCTGCATGTGGAAGAGGAGTGAGGAACTAAGCCCGGTTCCAGATTAGAGGCCGCCACTCTTAACTACTACACTGAGGTGTCTCAGCCATGAGGCTTGCTGGATGAAGCTGGGCCAGTCACTCCCATATAAGAGTGCTGTGAAGAAAAAACTGAAGAAAGAAGAATTGCTTGAAGGTTTTGAAAGAACCACAAGATAAAAACTAGATTTTAAAAAAATGTACACACCTGCTATGACTGCAGCAGCTGGCATTAGATTAGCTTCTTTCTCTCCACTCCCCATGTACCATATGGATACAATACTAAACTAGATAAATGAGTGGAATGAGCCTCTTGTGGCGCAGAGTGGTAAGGCAGCTGTCTGAAAGCTTTGCCCATGAGGCTGGGAGTTCGATCCCAGCAGCCGGCTCAAGGTTGACTCAGCCTTCCATCCTTCCGAGGTCGGTAAAATGAGTACCCAGCTTGCTGGGGGGTAAACGGTAATGACTGGGGAAGGCACTGGCAAACCACCCTGTATTGAGTCTGCCATGAAAACGCTGGAGGGCGTCACCCCAAGGGTCAGACATGACTCGGTGCTTGCACAGGGGATACCTTTACCTTTACCTTTAAATGAGTGGATGTCCCATCTTTAAAGCATAAGTAGCCATGGGGAGGACTATAGTAGGTTTTTTCTTCAGCTCAGTTCCCCCACTTTAAGTGGCTGCTTGTCCAAAGTGTACATCTCTATATGGGTACCTTTTGTATCATCTGCAACCGGATAGCAGTGCTGGGGCCAGAACTGAGGACAGAAAAGTGGCATGCAAGACTCCCCCCCCCCCCATTCTACGGCCTCAGTCTAGTTCCCAGCGATTGCCCTTGCCACTTTTAAAGACGTCAAATCATACCATTTGTCCTCACCACAGAGGGCTGTAGTGAGGATAACCAAGACTAGGGGGCTTTTCGCACCGGGATCTTTGTTGCAAATTGGTCACTGAACGAAAAATCGCCATTTAAAATAGTGGAATTCGTCGTTATGCATACCTGCCTTTGTAGTGGAATCCAGTTGCGTTTTGTAGCGTTTCCTGCAGCTTCCGGTCTCGGCAGAAAAGGAAGCGCTATTGCCAAGCTCGTCCCGCCCCTGGCCGTCAAGCAGCCAATGGGCAGCCGTTAGCATGCTCCCAAACAGCCCCTTTCCCTTTAAGAAAGGTTTTTTTTAAAAAAAAAACAGACCCATTGTAACGAATCTGTGTAGATTCGTTGCAACGGAGAGACCCATCCAGCTGCCTAATGTGAGCTGTCGTTTGATCGTTGCCACGCTGCCTCGAGTGATAAAAAAAAAATCCCCCCCCCCTCTCACGGGCCCGATTTTCGGCTGAATTAATGTGTAAAAAATAAAGGGACTTTATTTCAGCAAACGGGCTTTTATGTGGTTTGTGCTTAGTGACTAAAGGTGAAGGACTGAAGCCAGGGAAGCCTCTAAACAGAAAGAGGCTCGCTGGTGCGTTTATCCCCGCTCGCTCGGAGAAAAAAAAATGGCGATCGCTTCGCCGGAAGTTTGGAGGACAGGCTCAGGAGGAGGGACTTTGAAGAAACCGCAACAATGTAAACGCACAGGTCTTTATCGCTAGTGTTGCAGATTGTTTGCAAGAGTGTAGCGCTTTCCGGAGGGTGAATCCACTTTTTGGGATTCCCCTGAAAGCGCTACAACGAAGCGCTTTTTGCTGATCGGTTTCAGGAGTGTTGCAGATTGTCTACGACGTCGTGCATTATGGCAAATCAATAGCGTTTCCAATTAGCAACCATTGTGCGATTTTGAAGCCGTGCAAAAAGCCCCTAGGTATGTGAAGAGCAACAAACCGCAAAGCACTATACTAATGCTAAGTATTATTCGTGGAGACCACGGCTTGAAAGGGTATGTATATACAGAGCATACAGCAGGCAGGAGTACAGACCCAGTTCTATGGGAAATGACGCTTTTACAATCTATTTCCATCTAATTCTAAGCCGTAACCTCCTAGTATTTCTAATCATCCAGGAAGATGTATTTAACAGCTCCCTTGCACAGGGGCCCAGTCCTTGCCCTCTCGGAGCCCATCTATTTTCTGCCTCCTAATTGATTTACTGCCTAGGACAAGGAGATCATTTCCTGGGCAGAAAAGGAAAGGAAGCTGATGTCATCCAGATCAGACCAGAGCCATGCAGAATGAGAAGGGAAGCAGGGCAAGTAATTTTCCAAATACTTTTGCTGGAAAAAATGAAGCTACGTCAAGAGCAGCCAGAGGTGGGGGTCCAAAATAAAAGTGTTATGTGGAAGCTGTCATTTTTATTTCCCAAGACAAGCTGGTGCACTTGGAAGCAAAAATGATTCATTTCATACTCACAATAGCTTCTTATCAAAAATCTAAACTTTGGACAATACAATGAATGCTATATTTCATGTCTATTGTCTCTTCCCTCCCACCTTATGTCTTCCCAGATTACCTAATTTCTCTTCCTCACTACTTTTTCTTGTTTGTCTGTCTCTATAATGGAAACAAAGTATTGTTTGGTGTCAAGAGATACAGAATCAAGGTGAACTTTCTTAGCCCACCCGTAATGTGTACTGGGGTATTCTGGCACCAACTTTCAAAGGGACTTGCCAGTTGAGAGTCAGAACAGGGGTCAGGTGAAATGTCAGTAGAGAGATCTCCATCATCTTCCCACAGCCAGCTGTTCCGCTGCTAGCCCCATCAGCCCCCTCACCTAAGCTTGCAAAAGCTTTTATTTGCACCTAACCCTCTGCTCTTATTCATGCATTATCCCCCTGTATTCTATGGCAAACACAGAGCTGCATTTTTACAATTAAATGGATAAATAGCCTGCATTCACCAGCTATGGTGTTTTAAGCCAGATGCCACTCCTGCTGCCCCATTGGGACAAAAGAGGTGGTTGCCAGTGGTGAAACTGAGAAGAAGAAAGAAGAAGAAGACAAGTGAAGATACTATGTCCATAAGTACTCAACACACACTGAAATTCTTTGGTATTCCATTTGAAATTCTATGGTAGCCAGTCACAGATTCCAAAAGTGTCTGAGGATTCTCCACTGAGATGTCTGAAGAATCTGAAATAGGACTGGGATTGGGAACAAATCCGACTGAACACCATGGGATTTCCTTTTGAGGGGACCTGCATCAATTGTCTATTGAGGTTACAATTCTGATGCCTTGCTAAACATGGGTGGTATGGAGTGGAGGGACTAGTTGTCTTTGGTGTGTTTGACATAGTATGACAATGAAATACTGGGTGAAATAATATATGCCCTGAACTGGATGATCCAGACTAGCCTGATCTTGTTAGACCTTGGAAGCAAATTATGATTGCAATGCATAGCCTTGTTTTAGGCAAACCGCCCTGAGCGTTTCGGGAGGAGGAGGGTATAGAAATACAATAAATAAATTAGTAGGTAGCTCTGCTTAGTATTTGGATGGAAGCCCTCCAAGGAAAAGCAGGTTCATGACATGGGGGCAAGGAGTGGCCATCTGCCTCTGAACATTTCTTGCCTTGAAAGCCCTACAGGGTCACCAGAAGTCTGCTGTGCCTTGGCAGCACTTTCCACCCCCACCACAACATTTGGGTTCAAGGCAGGGTATACAATTTGCTCTATGCTTTGACAAATGCAGCACTAATTCTTTGCATTGAACTGTGTGCCCACGTGACTTGGTGAACCTGTGGGTGGGCACTTTGTTCACTTTTGGGACGCTGATTTCGTGAGCATGCAGGTGCATGGGCATCCAGCTGTGTGCGACCCAACCTCCCCCCATGGACCTGTACTTTTTCACATGCCAAGGGGTACTGAGCTACATGGAGATTATTCTTGGATGTGTGAGCCTACGTTATCAGAGTTACTGTACTAAATATGCTTATTAGTTTATTCCCTCCATGTGGGTTCATAAAACAACTCACAGGTCATTGATGAAATCTCAGGGTGGATGGATAATAATGGGTACCAGGGGCTTAGCTGTATTGCGTTTGCTCCTGTAAAATCCTCCAGGTACAGCGTTTCAGGTCTTCTCCCATTGAAGCAGTGGCTCTCACATTTTGAAATGAGACCTATTTCTGAACATACTGCAGATTTTGGTACCCAGTTCTAAACTATCGGTACTTTTCATGATATACTTGCTAAGGAATTCCAGGCTACTTCCTGTCTCTCCAACATAAAATGCAAGATTGTCACAGCTGTTAACATAAAATGATTTTTGATTTTTGATGAGCAACACGAAAACTCTTAGACCCACCTATGTCACAAGGGGCCTGTTGTGAGAAGGGAAAGGCAACTGTAAGCTGCTTTGGAACTTCTTTAGGTAGAGAGAAGCAGGGTATAATAACTTCCTCCCCCCCCCTTTTTGTGGTACAACTGGCTCTATTCCATGGCTATTCTATGTATTATTAAGAAGCAAACCAAATTTGCTATCAAGCTTCCTGTCTCAGCTCCCTATTCTTCCCTCTGACCTCATGACCCACACGTGAGAGACCCATTTTGGGTTCCTGACCCAGTTTTAGAACCATCACTTGAGAGCCATTAATTCATCTTGACTGATGAACAGGTATTTCTAAGTCCTATCCAACGGATTTAATTTTTTTCTCATGCACAGAATTTCACTCACATCTTGCACACTCATGGCTTCATTCCCCACAGTGTTTGTGTGCCCTTCTTAACTGTGCATCATGGAGAAGCCCCAGTCACAGAAATACAGGATGGGAGAAAACCGCTCTGACTAATGTGAGCTGCTAAAGGCACAGACCATCCTGCAAGGTCATGCTGTGGCTACTCTAGTCTCTGCCTTCCCTTGCATGCACTACCTGCAGTGGTTACCTTCATCTCTCATTTTGCATCTGATTTGCCAGGTTTTTGCATTGTTCCAATAACCTTTCAAGCCTGCTTGACCTGAGGCAACAGCAGCTCAAAGGATTTACGTTTGTGATGAGGGCACACGTATTTCTGTGATGCAGTGCGAAGGATGTTACTGTATGTAACTGCATGGACGTGTTCTAGGTGACAGGAAAGCATTCATCGTGAACGGAAAGATTCCAGATTATTTGAGTGAGTCTTGCTAGATTCCAGAGCCTATGGCAACAGGCTATTCATACTGTCTGCTTCCTACCTTATTACAAAGATTTACGAAGAGTCACAAACTAACCAGGGAAAAGGTTAGGCCTAATCTTCTATACCGTGGAACTCCAGTATGCAGTACTGGTTGCCAGACAGTTGAAGTGGTTCCTCCAGATTTCTGCTTTGAGCAGAATGAAGGCACTAATCCAAAATGTAAGTTACCTTGACTCTGAATTGTGAATCTTTAATAGCAGTTGGATATGTAAGAATTAGCAGATGAAGTCTGGCACGGAGATAAAACATTGTCACCTGTTAATATGTGCACATCACACTAGTGCTAAATGGACAGCTGCAGTGACTGCTTGCAAACTTGGTAACCCTTGTTCCAAACAGTACAGACTTCTTCCACTGGGCTATTTTGGTCTCTGTCAGGGCAGCACATACTCCTCCCTTACCTTTGGCTGTGCTTAGCTTGCACGTGTAGACACCACTATCATCCTCATGCACAGAGGTAAGCAGCAGCTTGCACTTGCGCCCGTCGAAATGCATCTTGCACTGGAGCAAGGCAGGCTGGAGCAGGCGCCCCCGCCACAACCAGTCCACGTCCACATCTGGTGGGCCGGAGACCAGGCACTCGAAGATAGCAGCATCCCCAGCCCCCACCACCACGTCCTGCAGGGGGGCCAGCACGGCCAGGGACTGGGTCTCAGGGTGCACTGGGGATGAGGAGGAAAGGAGGAGGAAACAGAAGAAGAGAGAAGAGAGAGAGAGAAAAAAGAAAGAAAGATGCATCTCTGACCAATGGAACAAAACAAGAACAGGATGTAGGGCATAGGTAGGGAACACATGCAGAGGGCACTGGTGGCTAAATCAGGTTGCCATGCTGGTCAGTATCGTGCTGACTGCTGATGACAGCGAGGATGAAGGCTGAAGGGATGTCTATTCTGCAGTGGGATGGCCACAATGGAGATGGAAACATAGGACCTTGGAACCCTCCCTGGGTCAGTCGGAGGCTCAGCTAGCCCACTTCCAGCAAGAGATGTGTAGCTCTCTGGCAAAACTGATGTCACCTCCATCAGAACAGACCTTGGAGGTTAGAAAAGGCAGGGGATAGGAAGCAGATGTAACTAGCAGTTCCTGTTTATGCTACATCTCAAATGCCCAAAGTCATATAATAGGCTAAACAGGGCAAAAAAAAAAAAGAGTTGTAAAATTCATCCTTTAGTTCTAGAATCAACACCAGGATGCAAGATTATAGAACAAATAACACATTACACAAGACATCCATGAGTGGCTCTCCTAGCATTTTTTAAAGTCTAAAGGAGGTCAGCTTGTACCCAAACAACAGCACTGAGGGAGTTTTTTTATACCTCCCCCATTTCTCTGACAGAAATCCCTCTTCTTCAATTGCTGTTAGCTGTCAAGGGGAGAGAGCTGCAATATGCCTTCACAGTGGGGATATCTTAATTTCCCATCAGTATTTTTCCTCCAGCCAAAAGGAATCTAGCCAGTAGAATAACAGAATCATAGAGTTGGAAGGGATCTCCAGAGTCATCTAGTCCAATAGTCCAACTTTCTGCAGAATAACTTGTAAACCCCACACATTTCAAACTTAGCTAATTAGGGCCACTCATAACAAATACTTCTATGTGCACTCTTCCCTTCAGATCTCAAGAAAATATTCAAGTTGTTTTTCCTATCCTGCAAGAGCAGAGGATGGAAAGAACAGCTGCCGAAGGGAGCTACAAGTGAAATAGTGCCCCCACCCCTAGCTGGCCAATCAATAACCACGGCAACAGGAAACGAGTGACATGGGAAAGGAAGGCAGCCGTATTTGGAAGCAAATTAAACTTGAATGAAAAAAATGATGGGTGGTGGG
The DNA here is from genome assembly GCF_049243985.1 of Paroedura picta. Classification (NCBI taxonomy): domain Eukaryota; kingdom Metazoa; phylum Chordata; class Lepidosauria; order Squamata; family Gekkonidae; genus Paroedura; species Paroedura picta. The sequence goes on along the minus strand of NC_135370.1, from coordinate 74,067,069 downwards.
GAACACAAGAGCAGGATATGGAGTGGAGAGGGCCATGGGAAAGGGGGAGACAGATCTGTGCTAGGAACAAACCACACAGCACTTTTACCAAACAAACAGACTTTATTTCATCTACAAAATAGGGATTTGCTGTTGCCCAGCTCCTACAAGACCCTCCTGGGGGGCACAATGCTGGCAGGAGGCTGCATTCCTGGCCTTTTCCATTAGAAGTGCTGCACAGTCCAGTAGGCCCAAGTCTCGTGGGCTCCCTGTGTTTCCCTGAGCCACCCTCTCTCCCATCCAGCACGAGGGCAAAGGTCCCTTCGCAGTCAGTGGTGCTGTGTTCTTCTGCTCAGAGAGCCTTCTTGACCTGACCTGTTGCTTCTGAAACTACCTCAACTGAGTGTGGGGCCATAGTGAATAGGAGCCTGGAGAGAGGGTGGCAGAGTTAGCGCTCTCCCCTAGGCCCCTAGAAACAGGGGTGTGCAGATGGGGCAGGGAGACATGGACACACGGAGAAAACAGAGAGCACCACACACTGGCAACAGTTCAGGCCAGACAGAAAGGGATGCTGGCACATGGATGGCACACTGTGGGCACCTGGAGGTGGAATGCCTTCTAACAGAGGCACGGTGCACCACACAGCAATGATATGCCCTACAGCAGCCCCCCTGGAGACCCTTCTCAGTAGAGGCTGCCTACCCAAGCTTTAAGGAGATGCCACAAATGGGTTTGTCTCGCACAGTTAAAGGGAGCCCACAGCTCTCGTCCCGCCCACGGCATCCCCTCCCGCCCCCGCTGGAATCAGGCCCTGCGGGTCCAGCTGAGTCTCGGTGCTGGCCGTCCAGTGGGTGGGGGGGCAGGAGCCAAGCCTTGCCAGCCCGGTTGTTTCAGTCGCGCTGGAAGCAGAGGCAACTGCCCAGGGTGCCTGGCTAGAGTGGCCCAGGGGCCTGCAGCACCTTAGCTCACTCTCCCTGTACAGACAAAAACACAGTCAGCAAGCAAAGGGTTAGTGTAGCTTGGTGGACATAGAAGCAGAGCACAGACAAATGCACACATGCCCAGACTACACAAAGGGGGTGCGCAGCAACAACACATGGGGGTAGCTATTGCCTAGCACACACACACACACACACACACACACACACACACTTTGCCCCTTGCTCTAAGGCCAACCAACTCCAGACTAATACCAGACAGAGTCCATCAAAGGATATGTCAAGCACCTCTCCGAATCTAAGGGTCCAGCCAGATGGCATGGTGAGTTCTGGGTCTGGAGGTCCCAGCTTTTATTGTACAGAATGATCAGACACATAGGAGCTTAGTTTGGATCAGGATCATGCTGCAAGGTAAGCCTTCTTACATTGCTTTCCCAGTGTTAAAAGACCTCAGTGAACCACTGTTTGTTCCTGCATCAGTACTCATGCATTTCCCCAGTGGGGCAAACACTGACTTCCGAGAGCCATCTGTGATCAGCAAAATGTTGTGAGGGAACGGCTTAATACCCCTCATGCCATGGTCCTGATGGACGTCTGCCTTCCCATCCCCATGCACTTGACAGCTCCCAGCATATCAAGGGGGGAGGGCTTATCTGGCTCTCATCAGGGTTGGCCTTAAATAAGCACTTGGCAGAACTCAGAGGTCACTGACAGCACCTCCCATTAAGCTCCTGAAGGACAGCTATGATTATCTCTCTTTCCCCCTCAGAGGAAACAGTATTATTCATTTCATTATTATTTAGAAGTGTTATATTTTGCTTTCTTGTCTATAAAACACACTGGAGGGGGGCTTCAATACACAGAAAATACAATATTACCCAAGAACATCAGTCAACAGCACAGAAATTAAAAGAAACAATAATACTCACAGACAAAAGAAATCCTATCTAAAGGTCTTCCAGAAGATTTTTTTAAAGAGTTTTTTTAAGAAATTGAAATCTTCTAAAAAGTAGACAGGAGGCCTTTAATCCGCAGCTTAGGGGTACCTGCCTAGAGGCCTTCCCTGCCAACAAACTAACCACAGGCCCTCCTAGTCAGCACAAGGAGGCGACACGTGTGCCTGGCCAGACAGAAAGGGCTTGTAACTAAATGGCAACAAGCAGTTGTGTTTCTGGAAAGGACCATCCAGATCTGAGGTGAGCCACTGCCACATACTTCCAGTCACCGATGTGATGGTGTGTACAGATCAGGCTTTTCCTACTCAGCTCTCACTCACAGGCCCTAGCAACATATTTTGGGATTATACAGTTGCCACCAACCAGGGGTGGGCAAACTGTGGCCTTCCAGATGTCCATGGACTACAATTCCCATGAGCCCCTGCCAGCATTCGCAGCCCCCCTCCCCACCCACCACATGACATGGAGCATATGCGTTTACTCTCTTGCCTGAGGATGGTCATGGTGCTTGGCAAAAGGGGTGGGGAGACACTGTGAGGCATCGAGTTCCTCTTGGGAATGAGCTACAAGTATGGACCCACGTCACTGGGATCAATGTCCTGGGCAGCACTGAACAGAATTGCAACTGGGGAAAGGGTCATGGTTGCACTTGTGCAGGGATCAGAACCCATGGTAGCCATATGCACCCACACTGGGGATCCCTATAAACTCTCTGGGCCTTTTCGCACGGGGATCTTTGTTGCAAATTGTTTGCGGAATGAAAAATCGCCATTTAAAATAGTGGAATTCGTCGTTATGCATACCTGCCTTTGTAGTGGAATCAGTTGCGTTTTTTAGCGTTTCCCACAGGCTTCCGGTCTCGGCCGAAATCGCTAGAAAGGAAGCGCTATTGCCAAGCTTGTCCCGCCCCTGGCCATCAAGCAGCCAATGGGCAGCCGTTAGCATGCTCCCAAACAGCCCCTTTCCCTTTAAGAAAGGTTTAAAAAAAAAAACAGACCCATAGCAACGAATCTGTGTAGATTCGTTGCAACGGAGAGACCCATCCAGCTGCCTAATGTGAGCTGTCGTTTGATTGTATGATCGTTGGCACGCTGCCTCGAGTGATAAAAAAAAAATCCCCCCCCCCTCACGGGCCCGATTTTCGGCTGAATTAATGTGTAAAAAATAAAGGGACTTTATTTCAGCAAACGGGCTTTTATGTGGTTTGTGCTTAGTGACTAAAGGTGAAGGACTGAAGCCAGGGAAGCCTCTAAACAGAAAGAGGCTCGCTGGTGCGTTTATCCTCGCTCGCTCGGAGAAAAAAAAATGGCGATCGCTTCGCCGGAAGTTTGGAGGACAGGCTCAGGAGGAGGGACTTTGAAGAACCAGCAACAATGGTAACGCACAGGTCTTTAGCGCTATTGTTGCAGATTGGTTGCAGGAGTGTATCGCTATCCGGAGGGTGAATCCACTTTTCTGGATTCCCCTGAAAGCGCTACAACGAAGCGCTTTTTGCGGGTCGGTTTCAGGATTGTTGCAGATTGTCTACGACGTCGTGGGTTATGGCAAATTAGTAGCGTTTCCAATTAGCAACCATTGTGCTATTTTGAAGCCGTGCGAAATGGCCCTCTCTTTTACACAGATGCTTTCCTCCAAATCCTCCATCTCATGGCTGCCAGGTCTTCCACTATGGGGAGAAACCTCCCAGCAGCAGCCCCCAATTCCCACCAGTGTTGGGTAAGGCAAGGGGGTGGCAGGAATTATGCCAAAAACGGCCATTATTCTGATGGCACCTTCCCATGCCCCTGACTCCTCACCTCCTTCTGGGTCCCCACTGGCAGCCCTACCACAGCTGCTGCTCTTGTGCTAACCTAGACCCGAACTGTTGAAAGCTCACGGCAGGTGATTCTCAGTTGCAAAGCAGCCTTTGGTGGACCTTGGCCTGGTCAGGAGGAAAAGGCAGTAGTGGCAACACCCAGAAAGACTCTTCATAAGGAGATGTCAGCAAACAAAGTCTGCTAGCTAAGCCCTATAATTTATTTCTTTCCCTTGTTTTTTATAAGACCGTTAAAAGCAGCCTCAGATGTTGAGGATGTGAGCAAGCAGCAGTGGGAGGTTTTCCTCCAGCTGTCTGCCTGCCATGCTCCTGGTAGCTGCTTTTCTACCTTCAGAGAGATCCTTTCCTCCCCCAAGGGCAGAGACCATTTTAATGGGCAGGCAGCTGGAGGGAATGGCGTTAGTAGGCTCTCTTTCCTGCTTTTCTGTCACTCCCAATCTCAGCATCCAAGACTGTTTTTCAGCAAACATATTAACAATCAAGAGAAGAGACACTAAACTGGGTGTCCCATCTAGCTTCACCCTCATTCCCAGTGGAATCTCTGCTCCGTAAGACAGACCGAGGGATCTGTCAGATAGTTCTCAGCACCTCAGCCAACCTCTCCTTCCCAGCATAATCCAGGGGGACTGTGCCAAGTGATGGTCTAGGGCAGTGGTCCCCAACCTTTATTAGGCCCGCACGGGCCACGCCCACGCTCCAGGCCGCGCCCGCGAGCCGCGCCCGCACATCAGGCCGCGCCCGGCCGCGCCCGCGAGCCACGCCCACGGATCGGGCCGCGCGGGTGCGGCCTGCACGGGCACAGCCCGGCCCTGATTCCCTCTTTCCGCCCTCCCGCAGTAAGTAGCTTCCCGGGCCGCAAGCTTGCGGCCTGGGAAGTTTTTTACTGCGGGGGGGGGGGGGGCGGGGAGAGGGAGCTGCGGCCCGGCGCCATGGCCTTTGCGGCCCGGCGCCGGGCCACGGCCCGCAGGTTGGGGACCACTGGTCTAGGGCATTTTGATGCCTGAGGCAGAAAAGGCAAATAGAATAACAGATCTGCTACCTGAGGTGGACTACTTCCCCCTGGATACCAGGAAGGCTCCATACCAACTAAAATGGTACAAACAGAGACAGAACTGCAAACACAGAACTCCTGGTACCAATCTTGCACTATCCCAAACTTACAAGGAGCTTTTAGGCTGGCCACTGTCCCTCAACCTGAGCCCTTAAACGCAAGATGGGGCTCATGTAAATGTGGCCAAGATAATGAATAAGTGTGTTTTGAATATTCAAAATATTATATAGCTAAGCACTCTTGATCCTTCTAGCCTGCAAGTTCATCATCTCCTCTGCCCCTGAATGGAGCTTTAGCCAAAGTGACTCACAGAGGTTCCTTTGCTCATCCCCCTCAAGAAGCTGAGATCCAGATGGAGCCCTGAGCTAAGTCCCATAATTCAGTTCCTACGGCTGATCATGGAGAAGAGGCATAGAACTGCCCAGGCAAAGTGCTGCCATGTGTTCCAGAGGCAGAAAGCAGGATAACAATACACACAGGGAGAAGAAGCCATGGAAATGCAAGCAACTAATGTGCAAAAGGACAACAATTTGGAAAAGGGGAAGATGAGGGCAAAAAGGAAGCATGCACTCATGGGGAACTGATGGGAGGCAAGTGAGAAAGGAAGAAGTAAGCATGCGAGCATGATAGTCTGAGATCCCACAGTGGGCAAGCAATAACCCCCATGCTGTATCATAAACAAAGGTACCTTGCACATCAAGCTTGGCCTCACACTGCTTGGTGCCATACTCATTGATGGCCTTGCAGGCATAGTAGCCAGCATCAGGGCACTCCACCATTCGGATATGTAGGCAAAAAGAGCCACCCTCCTCCTCCACAGCAGAAATGCGCCGCCCAAACTTGATCGGGTGTCGGTTTTTCAGCCTAGAGGACAAAAGAGAAGGACCAAGAGGTTGTAGATCTTGTACCCTCATCTCCACTCAATATCCTATTTTTCTTATGCCCTTCTACTGCAGGCTGTCTCTTCTCACCTTCCTATTTCCATATCAGCCTGCTGAAGAAACAACACATTCCATCTGTATGGCTGGTCCTTCCCTTGGCCCCCCGCAGAGCCTGTTGCTGCTGCATAAGCATCCAATTCTACAATACATTCAAGGTATTCTTGCACACAATACTGAAGAGCCCAGTTCTCCACACTGCAACTCTTCCCTGTCCCATCTGAACTAGCCCATCTCTGATCTTATAAAACATCTTCCACAGCAGTCTTTCTCAATCTTTTTACCACTGAGAAACCCCTGAAACATTTTTCAGGTTTCGAGAAACCACAGAAGTGGTGTGATGGGGCAGGATATGGTTGAGAAGCATAGCTTCATGAAACCCTGGTTGAGAAAGCCTGCTCTAGAGGATAAAGGCCCGGAGATCTTCCATTGCACAGCATACCTATAACTAACCATTTCCTATTTGAATCTGGTGCCTGCTAGAAGGGAAATGTCAATGATGCAAATCAGCCCATACATTTTACTAGTGAGCAATTTTACTATATTCCTGGTCTATACACAAATACAAAAACCCTTAATGGCATATAAAGACAGTGTCTAAATAGAAATAATTAGTATTAACTACATAATCCAGGATAAAACAAATTAATTAAGTAAAATAAGTAATAAGCAATAAATATGGTCACTGTCAACTATGGCAACCTGAAAGCAAAACAGAACCAACTGTCCTCCCTATTTACAGATGCTTCTCTGCCCAATTATTTGATGCTGATTTTAGTTACCAGGGCCAACTGGGTTGATGGCTAGTTACAAGCCTGGAAAAGAACTCTAAATCCCAACCCTGTCAGGACGATGTGGCTATTCTTGAAGGCATGCCCGCCCCCAGAACCTACTCACCAGTGCACAATGGGCTTGGGCTCCCCCTGCACCTGAATGCGCAAGGCCACATCTTGTCCCTCCTGTACTGTCTGGTCACTCAGTGCCACCTGCAGGAGAAAGCATCAGGATCATGCCAATAGATGAAGAGAGCTGGAATCAGGATTTATATAGGACAGGCTGCCAGTGGAGCAGATTCCATTAGGGCAGCACAAACAGCTTTACCAGAGCAAAGGAAGTGGCCTTATAATAAATCCACAAATTAGTCTGTCAAGGTCACAGTATTCTTGACTGGCAGCAACTGCCCACGATCTCAAGAATGTTCTTGAACATCATCTAATTCCAGATCCTTTAACAGGGGATGTTGAAGACTGAGTTTAGGCCCTTCTTCATGTAAAGCAGATCTTATTATAAACATCTTATTCAGAAGTTTGGAAGCCGTAGCTGGATGGCTTGAGTAGAGTCACTTGAAAGGCAGCCCCTCCAAAACAGGGGTCCTATGGCTGGGAAGGAAGGGACCAGATCTGGAAAGGTGCCTTCTGAATCTGACCAGGGTGCAACTTAAGATCTTACCTGTGGCCAGGGATTTGGGGGTGATCTTGGATACTTCCTTATCAATGGAGTAACCCAGCAGGAATTTTTCAACCTATGCTACTAGCACCCTATCTGTCTTATGAGCACCTAGACATGGTGATCCATGCAACGGTCACCTCTGGGCTTGACTTCTATAACTCACTCTATATGGGCCTTCCCTTATCCTTGACCTAGAAATTGCAACTGGTGCAGAATGCAGCTGCTAGGGTCCTCACAGGAACATCTTGGAGGCCCCACATCCAGCCTGTGCAGAGGCAGCTGGTTACCAGTTGTGTTTTGGATCAAGTTCAAGGTTCTAGTACTGACCATTAAAGGCCATCTGTGGTGAGGGACCACCTATTGTCTTATGCCCCCAGCAGGGCGCTTCATTTTGAAGGTGCAAAACTATTGGTGATTCCCAGTCTGGCCTCGACAATGGCCAGGGCTTTCTTGGTTCTGGCACCGACCTGGTGGAATGAGCTAGCATTCAAAGGAGGGCTAGCATTGTGAATACTGATTCAGTAATTCCAAAACTGTATGCATCCCCACATTACCCCCTCTAGTTTAACTGTGCCCCTCACCTCAAAGGATGGTGCAGCCTTGAAGTTGATGCCCACATGTGCAGGGGATGGACCAATCTCAGAACGGGGTTGGACTCTCATGACACGGTGATGCCGAGGAGTGCCAGCCTCAGGGAACTCCTCCAAGGGGCTCAGATACTCTTCATCCGATGTGACGGGACTGCTGAGTTCATGGGGAGGTGCCAGTCGACTGTGAGTCTCTGGGGGAGCTAGACAGACAGGAGAAGGGAGTGATGAGGAGTTTTATATGCACAGAGCACAGTCAGGGCTCTAACCCCTGGAGGAAAGGATACCAGTAGAATATCCACTTAACAGGGGATGTTTCCACCTAGGTCATTTGTACTCCAATTTTTACTACCTAAAAGGAATCTCAAAGTGGTTTACAATCACCTACTCACCCTCTCCCCACAACAGACGCTATCACCGGCCCGAGGTCAGCCAGCTGGCTACATGTGGAAGAGTGAGAAATCAAACCCAGTTCTCCACATTACAAGACACCCCTCTTAACCACTACACCAAGCTGGCTTTAAACGATTGCATGATATATTGAAATATTGATATATAGAAATATATTGCTACCTAGGTTAGTGCACTATTTTCTGACAAAGCTTCTATTTATTCTATTGTGGGGGGGGGGGTTAAGAGGACATGGAGAAGAGAGGTACTCCAAATAATGACAAAAGACCACTGGAATATTCTGGTACCTTGCAAAAGGCTAAATGAAAAAAAAATGACCAGAAGTCCTAAGGGTGATAAAAAGCCATTTAATTAAAGATGACTGGCTATTTACAGAGCAATTAAAAGACATATACAAAGAATCAAACTTTAACCCCTGTCTCCTTTGAATATCCTCATGGCCGTAGACAGGCACTGGGATAGGCTGAAATTCTTCAAAACTCCCTGTAATTGACTATCAAAGGTTAAGTTTTAACCAAGTCTGAATACCTTGTGAGGAGGATTCAAACAGGATTCTGCAGGTGAGAGGGCCAGTTAAGAGTGGTTGTTAAGAACAGCTGAGACTGAAGTGAGAGCAGTGAAAGAGAGGAGAGTTGAGTGAGAGGATCAAGGAGACTGCTCAATTAAGGAAGTGGGACACAGGACAGCCCTTTCCTGAGGGAATGGCTCCTTGTAGAAGGGGGTCATCCCTATCAAGTGGTTAAGAAGGCAAATTGGAACTTGTGTGAATGTTCCTGCCTTCACAAAGGCAGAGAAGCTTATGCTTGTTGGTTTAAACAACCAACAACCTCCCCTGAGCCTTCGGGGAGGGTGGTATAGAAATCTAAAATAAATAAATAAATAAATAAACAAACAGTAACTGTCAAGAGATCTCACTCCACAGTTTTAAAGATTTCTCTTTCCTTGATTGTAACAAGCTGTTATTTATACAAAGTTATCTCATTCCTGTTACCTGTTCATCTTTTAAGTACTAAACCTGATACCTACCTGATCATTTTCCCTCAAAAGTGAAATAAAGCAGTTTATTAGTTTTGAATTACCATCAGCCTCTTGTCTGCCAACCTCAGACAAAGACAAAAGAAGGATTTTAGTTGGTCCTTCAGTGTCCTAGGCTGGGTCAGCATATATTTAAACAAATGGGTGGGATAGACAGCAAAGAAAATGGGCTGCTCAGCCAAAAAATACATTAAAAGGAAGTGGAGAACTATTATGCTCTCCAACCAGAATATCTAGCGACTAAGAGCTAATTCACTTTTGAAGGTTCTGCTGGACTGGAATCTAGCTGTTCACATTTTAAATTTAGGAACATTATGGAATGTTTTGTCCCATAAGTCAGTTCCATGCTCAGTCCCATAACTCAGTCCCATAACTCAGTTCCACTCAGGGACACAAGACCACTGGCAACTCTTCTCACATGATCTCTCTCATTTCATAGAAACATAGAGTTGGAAGGGACCTCCTGGGTCATCTAGTCCAACCCCCTGCATCATGCAGGACACCCACAACCCTATTGCTGACACTGTAACCTGCCACCCCCTTGAATCTTCATAGAATCAACCTCTCTGTCAAATGGCTATCCAGCCTCTGTTTAAAAATTTCTACAAACCCACCACCTCCCGAGGAAGCCTGTTCCACTGAGAAACCACTCTGTCAGGAACTTCTTCCCGATGTTTAGATGGAATTTCTTTTGAATTAATTTCATCCCATTGGATTTGGCCCGTTCCTCCAGGGCAAGAGAGCACAATTCTGCTCCATCCTCTATATGGCTGTCTTTTAAATACTTGAAGATGGCTATCAGATCCCCTCTCAGTCGTCTCCTCTCCAGGCTAAACAGACCAAGCTCCCCCAACCTTTCTTCATATGTCTTGGTCTCCAAACCCCTCACCATCTTTGTTGCCCTCCTCTGGACAGGCTCCAGTTTGTCTAAATCCCTCTTCAACTGTGGTACCCAAAACTGAACACAATACTCCAAGTGAGGCCGAGCCAGAGCAGAGTAAAGTGGTACCATCACCTCCCATAAACTGGACACGATACTGCGTTTGATACAGCCCAAAACCCATTTGCCTTTTTAGCCACTGAGTCACATTGCTGACTCATGTTCAATATATGGTCTACTAAGACTCCTAGATCCTTTATGCAGATACTACTGCCAAGACAAGTCTCCCCCATTTTATATTGATGTATGTGGTTTTTCATACCAAAATGCAGAACTTTACATTTGTCCCTATTGAATTTCATTTTATTCCGTTTAGACCAGTTCTCGAGCCTATCAAGATCATCCTGTATTCTGATTCTGTCTTCGGTTGTGTTTGCTACCCCTCCCAGTTTAGTAACATCTGCAAATTTAATAAGCATCCTCTCTAATCCCTCATCCAAATCATTTATAAATATATTGAACAACACAGAATGATGAACCATTAACCATTAACAAGTACCCTTTGGGTATAATCAGTCAACCAGTTATCAATCCACCTGACATAATTAGTATCCATACCACATTTTACCACCTTGTCAACAAGAATATCATGTGGAACCTTATCAAAACCTTTACTAAAATCCAGATAAACTATGTCCACAGCATTCCCCTGATCCAACAAGGTAGTCCTTTCTCGAAAAAAGAGATAAGGTTGGTCTGACATGACTTGTTCTTGTGAAACCCGTACTGAGTCGTAGAAATCACAGCTCTCTGTTCTAGCTGCTCAAGGACATTTGAATGTTATTGGTTCAGCATGCAATGTAAGGAGGGGAAGCAATGTTGCCCCTGTAACAAAGATTGGACCTAAAGTTGCATGGTTAGTGGCAATGGTTAGACTGATAAGCTTCATTTCCCACTGTCCCTTACAATGGATGCCAATTCCCAGGTTCCTATCCTCAGTTATAACCAACATCCCATCAGTTCTGTTCCACTATGCCTTATTTTGCTATTAGGACACTGTACCTATGCTAGAATGAACAGGATTGCATTAGAGAGACCATTGCTACATTTGCTGAGTCTAAAGGCTGATTTAGAAAAAAACTACATAATAAATATCACAAGGTATAACCCTTGTAATACTATGTCATTTCAGAATGCTTGAAGGCTCCCCTGTAAAAAGCCTCCTTTGCTTGTAAGAATACCAGCATGTCAGAAAGAAATCTCAGATTCTTTCTCAATGATTTGCTAGTTTCCCACAAGCAGGGATAGGTTTTCCCCATAAAAATAGCAAACCATTCAAATATCAAATAACAAACTCTATCCCCAAGTTTCTGAAGAGGTATAGTCATGCTTCAGTATACCATGTGACAATTACGAACATGATGTTTGTTTTTATATGAGGCCGCAGTCTTCACAGAAGAACTTTATCAGTTCAGCTTTTCGTAGGAAAGCTTTTGTCTAAAATTACCCCTTTGTTACTATTGCCAGAGTCACCAGACAGAACACTGGTTTCTAAAGTTTCCATTTGACATGATAACTTTGCCAATTTTCCTGCAGGTAAGCAGGGAAATTATTTTAAATAGTTCCTTGTGCATAGAATCATAGAATCATAGAATAATAGAGTTGGAAGGGACCTCATGGGCCATCCAGTCCAACCCCCTGCACCATGCTGGACACTCACATCCCAATCGCTCATCTACTGTAACCTGCCACCCCTTTGCCTTCACAGAATCAGCCTCTCCATCAGATGGCTATCTAGCCTCTGTTTAAAAAATTTCAAAGATGGGGAACCCACCACCTCCCGAGGAAGCCTGTTCCACTGAGAAACCGCTCTAACTGTCAGGAACTTATTCCCGATGTTGAGATGGAATTTCTTTTGAATTAATTTCATCCCATTTGTTCTGGTCTGTCCCTCTGGGGCAAGAGAGAACAATTCTGCCATCCTCCATATGGCACCCTTTTTAATCCCTGAAGATGGTTATCAGATCCACTCTGTCGTCTCCTCTCTAGGCTAAACAGACCAAGCTCCCCCAGCCTTTCTTCATATGTCTTGGTCTCCAAACCGCTCACCATCTTTGTTGCCCTCCTCTGGACACATTCCATTTTGTCAACATCCCTCTTCAACTGGGGTGCCCAAAACTGAACACAGTACTCCAAGTGAGGCCGAACCAGAGCAGAGTAAAGTGGTACCATCACCTCCTGTGATCTGGACACGATACTCCGTTTGATACAGCCCAAAATCCCATTTGCCTTTTTAGCCATCGAGTCACACTGCTGACTCATGTCCAATGTATGGTCTACTAAGACTCCTAGATCCTTTCCGCACATGCTACTGCCAAGATAAGCCTACCCCATCTACACGAATATAAGATGGGGGAGATTTGTCTTGGCAGTAGCATAGGAGCATAGTAGCATAGGAGTCTTAGACTGATGCGATAATGTCACCATGTGTTAACACTGCCATTTCAGGTAACATCTCTATCGTCTAAATCAATAATGTCTGAACGACTGATTTGACCAAATATCAGCTGTACAAATGATATAATTTGCATAACTGGTGTAATTTGCATAATGTATTGGTTATGGCGATGTGAGGACTCTGGAACTGTGAAATTTGATTTGCAATAAAGGAAGACTCTTGTCTCAATCTGACCTCCTCTTGTACCAAAGGGCAATCTGGGGAACCAGCAGAAGCACACATCCTGTTCTTTCCTTCCAGCCATACCAACCGAGGGAAAAAAGAAGGCAGGGCAGAGTAGGAGAGCTCCAGGCTTGGATGTGGCCTCCACTCTCTCTTCATACTGGCAGTGGCATTCCTGGCCTCCTTTCCCTGAGAGGGCCAAGGTGACATTAGTAGCTAGAACAAGGACAAGCTGCCAAGTATGCAGGGGGGGGGGTCAGATCTAGTCCTGGCTGTAGGACTGGCAGATACAGTCAGTGACACGGGACTGTCTGGGAGAGAGAGGCAGGGATAGCTTGTTTAAAGGTACCTATTTCTCTAATGTCCAATACTGGCCTTCAAACCGGCAGGGGTCAATCAACATCAGTCATTAACAAGAAAGGGAGGAGGCATATTAAGGCTATGTCAACTATAATACCCACTTTGCACACACAAAAAGGGAAGGGGGGTGTTCTCAGTCCCTTGCACAGAAATAGCCCCAGAAGCAGATGATCCTCACCCCAAAATTCATTTTTCAAGCCTCCACATCATACTCAAGGATTAGATGTGTGGGTTGAATGGGGGAAAGGTGGTCTCCTCTCCCCTCCCCCAAATGAATCTTCATAAACGAAGTTATCTAAGAGCCAGCCTCAGGGAGGCCGAGGCTACTCTTTGTCCCTGGAGAGGCAGGCAGCCCAGATGCTGCCATTTCAGGAAAAAAAATATTGTTTCAGGAGCCTATCCACCAAGGAGATTCTCACCTCAGACTGGCTTTCAAAAGCAGAGCCCCTTGCTTTCTACTTATAAGGAAGACACGGGCAAAGAGCAAAAGGAGAGTTCCTCGTGGGGTTGGGTGCCTCTAATCTTTGCAACCAGCCAGACGGGCAAGAAAATGGTTAAGCAATGAAGGAAGGCTGCCCCCTCCCCTTCGCCCTGTGTTGGCAAGACTGTTCCCCATCTCCATGCCCAGACAGCAGCGAGAGAGAGAGAGAGAGAGAGGGAGAGGGAGAGAGGGAGGGAGTGCCCTCGCTGCCCCTCTCCTTGGGTATTCCCACGACCCCCAGAACGCAGCGGGCAGGACGCGAAGCGAAGTTTTGTAACCCGTGCAGCGACGTGAACTCCCTACATCCTCTCCCCCTGCCCACTTCAAGCGAAATACCAGATTCAGAGGCGGCGTCCAACGAGCAGAGGACAAGCAGGTCCCGCTAGCGAGATGAAGGGGAGAGCCGCCAGGGCCGCCTGCCCGGCCGGAGCCCCTACCCGTCCAGCCGCGGCAGAAGGAGGCGCCCGCCCCGCGCTCTAAGCGGCCCAGCCCCTCCGGGACTCACATGTCAGAGCAACCCATCCGTCGTGATCTCATTTGCATCCTTTTAGAGGATTTACTACGGCGTGCCCAGAAACAACGGCAAAGGGGAGTGAGTGCCTGCGGCGGGACGGAAGCACTGATTAAGGAGGAAGGTACCTTTGTGGCCGCCGGGCTGGTGGTGCTGGAGCCCGCAAAGCAGGCCCTCTCTGCCTCACTCAAGCCTGCTGGCTGCTTGTCAGGCGCCCTAGCCTAAACCGAGCCTTGTAGGGTAAAGGCAGCCTCCGATTTCTCTCAGCAGGATTAGAAGCTGGGCTGGCAGGGAAAACCGCCTCACACCCAGGCCTGAAACTGCTGGGCTCTGGCCCTGCAAACCATCTGGCGGCCAAAGCAATTGTGGGCAGGATCCCTCTTACCACCTGACAAGTTGGTACTAAGGCAGCTGTGCTCATCCTGCACTTACCTGGTCGCACGGTCAAGATGGCACTACAGCAGGCCTCGCCCACTTCATTGGTGGCACAAACAGTGTAGAGGCCGGTGTCAGCCACACGGGCACTCCTGACCAGCAGGGTGTGGCGTTCGCCCTCTGCTTTGATAGGGCGGGCAGTGCTGCTCCCAAAGGGGATCCCGTCCTTCCGCCATGATACTGTGGAGAAGGGGATGAGTAAGTGATTAGAGCAGGTGGGGACATCCCACTAACTTGTGTGCAGAGGCAAGCACAAGCACCCAAGCTATATGCCCCCATTGCTGCCACTGGGAGCTGGAGTGGTGTCACTGCCAAAACCAATCAGGATGAAATTACATAAATGCTGCCTTTTCCAGATCCCCTGAAACGAGCAACCTCCATATTTTCATCATATCTATGGCCAAGTGAAGCTTTTCTCTAAATCCTTTCCCAAACCTAATGCAAAGAAGGGAACTTGCTTTGCCCACATCCCCACAGGCAACCACAGCCAGGCCATTTTGGGGGGGGGGGGGGTTGATCTACGGCTATGCTCACCACACCCATTCATCCATCAGGGAACATCACCGGGGGGGGGGGGGTGAGATGGATGGCTGCCACTAGAATTTTAGACAGTTCCTGATACCCCCCTGCTTTCCCAGGCATTTTTGTTGGGTTGCCAATAGGACCATAGGCCGAGTTCAAAAGCAATAACTTTTGTAGATGCAAAATGGGCCACACAGAAAACAAAACAAATGTTCACAGAGTTGGTAGACTCATTATGGGAAGGAAATTTGACCTGCAGTAATGGAGACATTTTTGATCTTATTTGCTTTGGCAGTGCCCAAGTAAGATTACTTCAGTGCATGGTATCTAGAGCTGTCTAGGAAAAGTATTTTGAAATTTCTATGGGATCAGAAATCAGCAGCCAGGTTATTAACAGGAATCTGTACAGCCAAACACATATCACCACTACTAAAACATCTGTTCTGTATCTGGAGACAATACAAGTACTTTTGTTTTATCTTTAAAGTCCTGAACAACCTTGGCCAGGGTCTCCTAAGGACCACCTGCATCTCTATAAATCTTTGCTCAGCTGTTCTGGAAAGCCCTTTTTTAGACTGCCCCAATTTCCTAGGCAAGATTAAGGGCTCCTAGGAACAGAGCCTTCTCCATGGTGGTACTCAGATTATGGAATACCCCCCATTATGGAATACTCCCATTACATCCTATTGTTTTAACTTGTCCAGCTTTGATTTTAATGTTTTTTTGAACATTTGAAGCTGCTTTTTTGAATCCGCCCAGGTCAGTATTGTCTGTTCAAGTTGGCAGTGGTTCTTCATGGGTCCAGGCTGAGCCCTCTCACATCACCTACTATTTTAGAGTTCAAGTTTTATTCAAGGTATGAGATTTTGTGTGCATACACACTTCCTCAGATATAATGACATGGAATGGAACTAATCAAGATGGAAATGCACACGAACGCTCACACCTTGAATAAAACTTTGCTGGTCTTAAAGGGGCCACTGGCCATTGTTTCAGACCAACACGGCTACCCACTTGACTCTATCACCTCCTATTTGATACTCTTAACTGAAGGTTCTGAACCAGGGACCTTCTGCATGTAAAGGAAACACACTACCACTAAGCCATGCCGATTCTTATGCTATATAAGCTGTTTCAATATTGTTGCTGTTGTTTACTGCAGTGGACAATATTTTGAATAATTAATTGCAAGCTGCTTTGATAGCCAACATTGGTATATAAGTTGAATATAAATATTAGAGATGAATAGTGTTAAAGACACAAAGCTCGAGATATGTTTTCCTGTGCATGTCTCCCACCCATCATGTACCCTGTGTCTGGTGCCCTGTACACTTGCCTTCTGGAGAAGGGTTGCCTGTGACAATACATCTGAGCAACACTTCCGTTCCAGCTGTGACCATTACATCTTGGATGGGGATTTCAAAGATGGGTGCCTCCAGTGGGTCCTCCCCTGCTGAGATGTAGGAATCATCAGAAGATTCTGCAGAGAGGAAGAAAGAACAGCTGCCAAAAGAACTGTATGGAAGGCCGGGGGCCTAAAACCACTGCAGGAAGACAGTGTTTAAAACATAATGCCTCTTCAGTTTCATAGTGAGGCAGATGAGAATTGGAATGTGGATTCATACTTTCAGGAGGGTTGCTCCAGAGAGTTCTTTCATATGCAGGTGGTCACAGCCTGTTCAGTGGTATCTCTATCTACAAGGTACAACAGATTGTTAATCCAGTGTTTCTCAGCTGATTCCCAGGGGCCAGACCAAGTTCTCTGTCCAGAGCTCCCAGTGCCCTTTAAAAAACTCAGATACCAGGCATAAAGACTGGGAATGCTGCATGAGCAGGGGATGTTTACATATTTCCCACATTCCATTTTTCAGATCTAAAACAGCCTGGGTAGCTGCTACTTGCCCTGTTGGGGAACCTTATAAATACAGACAGACGTGTTTACTCCACTGAGGTGAAAAGTGGCTTCACACAGTTGAAAGACTCTCCATTAACTGGTGGAAGGTCCCAGAACTTGCTCATTGCCTCTGCATGGCAAGGCAGCCATCTCTGAGTAGCAACCATGCTCAACCATGTAGAAAGTTAGCCAGGAGAATGTCTCTCATTCCAGTTTTTAAAAAGTTTATTCTAATCTGAAACAGAGATGAAGGAACAAGGGAGACTTGAAGAAGGGAAATACATGTTTCTAACATACAGTTCTTCCAGTTTCCTACACTTCCCTTGACAGGTGGGGCAGGCTTCCATAGGTTTCTAAAAGACTGAGAAATGTCCCTTCTCTGCAGCCAGTGGAAAGGAGAGGATTGGTCTTGGCCAGCCAGGAAGCATAGCGATGTTCTCTGCAAGCATTCTTTTACAAAATATCTGTAGCAAAGGAAACTAGACCCATGATCAGGTAGGTATTGTAATAAGTAATTTACGTGCAAAGAGATGTCAGAATGGGAGGTCGGGATGGGGCATTAATGATCAATATGGAAATCAACAGAACAGCTATATTTAGGTGTCAAAGCTTTGGGGCTGATCCAACATGCCTGTAGTAAAAGAAATTGGATTTTTTGGCCAATTGGCTTCTCACAAAATGGCCTTTCTGACAACCACAGCAGAGATGGCAATGTTTTTCTGTTATAGCAGCTACCAGGAGTATGTATTTTTTTAAAAAAACCCTGTTGCCATGCATTACAGATGGATCTGCCTGTCAGCTCCAGCAAAATGGGAACAATCATGCTATCCTACCTTACAAGGTTGTTAAAATTCTTCAAGAATGTGTTAAGTAATTGGAAAAATAGTCTGTATTAATCCAAATAACAGATCTCATTGCTCTTGACTCAGCAGATATTTATGCACAGAAGTTATTTTTTTAAAACTCAAGTAAGCCATTTGGAGAACCTGTGAGCCAACTGTGAACCAACTAATTGTTGAACATGCCACATTGTTACGTTTTCCAGTTAGTTGTAGCCTGAGTTATATCTATGAAACTGTCACACTGTTTTTGGAGATACTGTTTATGGATCTGTGTCATATGTAGTTTGATGTGTGAATGCTTTCCCCCCTCTCTTTCATAGAGACTCCTGCTGTTAAGGTTATGAATTCCTGCAGCTGAACCCTTATATTTCTCCATCTTCCAGTAATCACAGGTCTGTGTGGGTCTCCATTCAGTCTACCAGACTGAGCTATTCTGTTTACTAGTTGAATGGGCTTTGTGAAGATTTCACATCCACAGTAGTCTGCCAAGCACTTCCTATAAATTCTTCAGCATTAAGTCAACCCTGATTAAATCAATCAATTGTCAATCAGGATCAAGTCAATCAGATATTTTCTTTTGGCAAAGATGAAAAATCTATATATTTACTTATCTGAAATATAGGCAAAGTGTGTTCAATTGGCAAAAATACTACTAAAATTTAGGAAACGGTTAGTATGTGAGGTGAAAGATAGAAAGTATGTATGTGTATAAATGTAAAAGCCTATATGAATGAAAGATTAATGAATTATTTTGTGCCCTTGGGCATTAATGAGTAAAGATACAAATCTTAGCAATTCCAAAGGATTCTGGCACACCAGCAATACGTACTCTCTGTCATCACAGGAAAAAACCACAAGGTGAATTACTTAAAGCAGCCTAATATGAAATTAATGTGAAGCCAATATGTACAAACATCTTTTATGTACAAGAAAGCTGCAAAAAAGCTGTGACTTCCTACTTACCATGTGAAACACACACATGTGCAGTCATTATATGTAACAATCTTCACATGAGTTTCTTGCTGATTTTTACACTTAAAATGTTTTCTAGGAAACATTTGTCATAAGTACCCCAACAGAGATACTCTGGTGAATGCTTGAAAGCATGAGAGTAGATTAAGAAAAGTTAATCTGTATCCTTGGAAATTGGCAAACAGTTGAATAATAAAAAATTCTCAGATATTGACATCCAAACTTTCCGTGTGTCTTAAATTGGCTTTGGCACGAGTCACAGGACAGTTTTCATTAAGAGATTCAGAAATGGTTATTCATATGACAGAGACTGACTGATGAGTGAGTTGACCAAATTTATTCTGGAACAATTCACACATTCCCCTTGCCTACACAGATCTTAATGCTGGCTTTAGCAGATGCAGCAGGTGAGCACAGGAAAGGGGCCAGGCATGTCAGAGGGCTCATTATCTGGGACACTGCTTGTGACTTAAGGGATGCACCTAAGAGTTCCAAAGTGTCCTAATTTCTGCAATTCTGATTCAGTAACCAGCTAGAACATACAGAAGAAGGCTTCCTAGCATCAAGGGAACCCTGTATGCCTAGCATAAGCCTTTTTATCCTTACTCAGGCCACTGCCAACAACACTCCATTTATCCTTCCACAATCTCTGCTCCACTAATTGTGATTGGGATAATACAGCCCCACTTTAGCCCAGCCTAGCTCCCTCTCCCTGTGTTTCCAATGTCCAATACCAAGTACAGGTGACCTTCCAGGAAGGATCTGGCTGAGATTATTTTGTATGTCACATACTGATGACAGAACAGCCAGAGGAGATAAGGACCCACCTGGCCCATGCCAAGCTCCCCCTTAATGAATGCATCGAACATAAGGTGACCAGATTGTCCCACTTTTGAAGGGACATCTGGGGGCACCTGGCAAATTGTACTTATGTTGCAAGTAAAAAATATATATTACAATAATATTTTTGCATTCTATGTGTTTTATGAAACTTTTTGTTGCTCCATATAGGCCAAATTTTTAATTAAGAACCCCTCGGTCAATGGTGTCCCGCTTTACCAATGTTAAAATCTGGTCACCTTAATCGAACACTAACTGAGCATGGTACTTCAGACTGAATCTCAGGGATATGGCCTAGAATGGAGAAAAGGCACTAGGAATCTCTGGTTTTGGGGGAGAATGTGAGGGAACAAAGCAGTGTGTTTCCCCCTGGCTTTCCCATATTTTCCCCTAGCAGCATTTGCTCTCATTTCATACCTGGTTCAGGTGACAATCTGTGGGATCGGCGGCCTTTTCCTCTGCTCCGTGCACTCTTCCCTTCTGGAAGTTGCAATGCATTGTCTTTTTTCTCTGACACTTTTCCAGTCTTTCTCTCTGACTCTCTGCTTGTGCCATGGTTTCCTGCCCTGCTTTTATCTGTGCCTGATTCTGCTCCAGTCTTGATCCAGGGCTGAGATTGTCCATCCTGGCTTGTTTCCCACTTTCGGACATGGGAGGCCTCACCTGGACCCTTTGATTCATGGCTCCCTTTTGACATGTCCACAGAGCCCTCATCTGTGCCATCACTACCATCAAGAGGCCTAGTCCGTGCTAGGTCCTTCCGTCCCAATGGGGCAGCACAGGACAGTGGGCATTGTTCCACTTTCTGTCGCAGATCCTGTCCATTCATCTCAGTTTCCTTACTGCTTCTGTTCAGTTCTCTAGCTGGCTCACCTGTTGCCCCACTTCTTACCAGAGGCTTCTGTATCCCTCTAGGCTCATCTCTGGGTCCCACTAACCCCACACTGGACATTACCAGTTGCTGCACACCATGTGCATTCTCTGCAGGCGGCAAAGCCTTGAGTGGTTTCAGCTTTCGCGGTGGAGGAACTCGGGGGGCAGGAGGCTCAGTGGTGGTACGTGGAGATGGTGACTGAAACAGTTCCTGCGATCTTCGGAGTTGCTGCTGTGACACGGTGCGCTTGATGCGGCCAAGTTCCTCAGTGAATTTGTGCTCAAGGGCATGCACGTGGCTGGGGAAGCGACCACGCTCATCCAGGGAAGCTGCCTTTTGATGGAAGGCACGGCGCCGGCAGGCCACACCTCCCCATTCTGAGTGGGTGTCCTCTTGCAAGTCATCCTGAGAGCCAGTTGACATGAAGGGACTGGCGTCACCAAAGCCACCATGATCAAATGAGCGTGTCTTCCGTAGTGGTAGCCATGTGTGACCGGCAAAAGGGTTCTCATTCTGCTCCAGGCTTTTCCTACGCTCCTCAAAGAATTTGAGCTTGTCAAAGATCTTGGAACCTGACCGTGGCAGCTTGGGAGATGGGCGGAGGACGGACACGCGGCTGGAGGCTTCACTCAGTGGTGTCTGGGGCCGTGATTCTCCCGTGCCAGTCTGAGAGTAGCCAGATGACTTAGGACGCTTCAGCTTTTCATCAAACTCTTCTGATGCTGAGTCTTGGAACTCAGGAGGCATTAGCAGCTTCCTACGAGGAGCCACTGGTGGTGTGGGGCCACGGCTGGCTCCAGGTGGTTGGACTGGGCATTGCCCTGCTCGGGGGGACACCGGCCGCTGGAGAGGAGGTTTCTGTGCAGGTGGATGGAGGGCGTTTGTGCTGGTTTTGCTGCTGCTGTTGGTATCATCCCTCCGGTACCCACCTTGGGGAAGACTACTGCAGTTGGAAAACAAGGCATGGCAAGGTTTGCTAAGGTAGGTGAGCCTGAAAATTTAGGGATGGTGAGCTGTAAAGTGACAGGGCAATACACTATGGGCATGAGGACTGTTACTCTCAAGGGCTCTAAGAGTTAGCTGCTTGTGTGCAAGGAGATTCTTTACTTTTTTCAGGAGGATGTGAGACAACAACTGGTGAATTCATTATACACCAAACCCTCTGACCGGTGCAAAAGATCTGGAATCAAACTATGCATAATCACCCCCAAAACAGGACCTGTGAAACCCTGGCTCAGATTGGAACTGTGGCAGAGGTTTGCGTCATTTTCCTGATATGAAATGGCCCTGCAGAGCTGCTGCAACTTGCCCTTTTAGGGTAAACATATATTTCCAGATGAGGCTATAATGACCACAATCTGACTCACACATTACAAAGCACACTGCTTGAGTGTGGGCCTCTATGCCCTGAATAACAATCAATCGTGAACTTCAGGCTACCTCAACTCCTGCGTGGATTTGGATTGCAACTGTGGTGTACACGGAGAATGCCATGGGGAAAGGCAGGATATAAATGCTTTAATAAATACATCAAATAATAGAGCTTCAATCTTCCCCCATCCCCTGGTGCAACTTTCCTGACCTGTAATAGTCTTGGGAGTGTAAAACATGGGTTTCTCCTACAGGCCAAACATCGACTGGGTCTAACCTGTGGGAATTGGCTATGTTAACCCTACCAGGACAAAAAGGAGCTCTGAATAGTTATTTCAGGTCAGGCCTCCTGTTCCCACCCAGTGCTGTGATTCTGAGACTGGCTAGATGGGATCACTGAGCTGCTCTGCCTGAGGCCTTGGGGGGGGGGGGGATGGCCACAGGATCCCAGTGTCTGTCTGGTCTGTTGTATGGGATGTGCTGGGCTGCCACAATAGCCCAAAGAAAGAAATGGTTGGGGAGGAAGACCTATCAGGCTGGAGTAGGGTTCCCAACCTCCGAGTGGCACCTGGCCTTCTGTTGCTATTACAATTGCTTTCCAGACAATTAAGCTCAGTTCCCCTGAGGAAAATGGAGGCAGACTCTATTACATTGTTCCCTGCTGAGGCCCCTCCCCTCGCCAAGCCCCACCCTCCACAGGCTTCACCCCCCCAATCTCCACATATTTCCCAACCCAGAGCTGGCAATCCTAGGCCAGAAGGCTGTATTAGATGGGGGGGGGGGCAGACATGGCAGAATCCCTACAGTAGCCAGAAGTGCAGCAGAACAGGGAGGGGAGGAGAGCAGGCAGATATAGCCTGAACACAGCCCCTTCCTCCTGGTGCAAGACACACTCTACATACAAATTGGCATGCACACTCATTCCAATACCAGCTCTTTTCTTTACCCCGCCCCCAACTGGGTGCACGTATTCAGCTGCACACATGCCAACACCCACACAGACAATCGTGTATGAGTATGCTTAGTCACATACCATAGCCTTTCCTTCATTTTTTAGCAACAGGCAGCATGGAGACAAGCGTGAGGATGGGAGGGGGAAGCAATCGCAGGAAAGAATGGAGGGGGGGGGGAGGTAGAGGAGAGAGTCCGCAAGGCTCCCCCAGGGACCTCTGCACCAACCCTCCTCCAGGTTCTTATTGTCCCTGTGGCCCAGCACGGGGTTGCTTGGCTGTCATTTTCAGAATATGATGTATTGCAGCTTTCTTTCACTTCCAAGAAAAAGAAAAAAGAAAGCCTACTAGGATCAAGTTTGTTGTTAGGATGGGAGGGGGGAGGATTAGAATCTCTGGACGGTGCCTGCTAATGGCTCTGAAGTTGGAGGGGAGGCTTGGGAGCGAAAACTTTGGCTCTCTATCTGGGACCCAAATGGTTGCCACCCTGCCTCTTATATTTCTGCAATGAAAGAGAATCAGTGCTAGGATTACATCTTAGCTATAGCAAAGCCACATGACCTAGAACAAAACCCATCATCACAAGAGCAAGCAGAAAGGCCATCGATTTGCCATGTCTGTCAGATTCTGAATCACCCCAGCAATCAGTCTCCACCCAATGTTTGCAAAAAGGGGTCTTCCTTGGTACATCAAAGGTTCAAAGGTCCACCTGTCTGTCCCAACTACTTCCCGCCTGGCCCCTGTACGACGAATCTTGAGTATCCCTAATTCTGGTATACAGATCCTCCCAGAAAAAGGCCTGTCAGGTGGTGTCCATTGCTATTACGGTCTTCTTCTTTAATCCAGTAGGCATTTGACCCAGTAGCCTGCGAGAGCTAGCTAAACGAGAGATGGACATGGACAAATGAAGCTGCCTAACCCTGAATCAGACCATCCATTCATCAGAGTCAGCATTGTCTATTCAGACTGGCAGTGGTTCTCCAGGGCATGAGGTAGAGGTCTTTCAGTCCCTAGTCCTTTTTAAAGTCATTGCTTTTGTAACATCAACGTCCCATACTCCCAGGCATTTGTTTCCCTGAAAATGAAGGGCTAAGAAAATACCCGTTTTCTTTTACTTGAATGGGCTTTTGGGGGCCTGAGATGTTCAGAGGTGGTTTGCTGTTACCTGCCTCTACATACCACCTTTGGTATTGTTTGGTAGCCTCCCATCCAAATGCTGATCACAGCCAACCTTCCAAAATCTGATGAGATCAGGCTAACTGATGGATGATTGATTTATTATGCAAAATCCCTATGGGTTTCTCCGTGCAAGCTTCATCAGAGGGAACCAGAACATTTATCTAGTGCTGGAACTGTCCACAGCAATTCAGTTCTTTCACAGTAGAGAAAGAAAGCAGACCACATGAGTTCAGACTAGAATAAAGAGCTAGTGTTCTTAATGCATCGGTAACAAATACCCCAGGGCCCATAAACAGTTTATTGAGTGAGGGGGAAAGATCACAAGCAACACAATGCCCGGGGATTGGGTTGCATAGCCCTGAATGTACCACGAACTCCTCAGGGTCAAAGGGGAAAAGGAAATCATAGAATGAGGGATGCCAAGGTGAGTGTGTTTCCTATGCTGACAGACTCGGGGGGGCGGTGGAGGGGGACACGACATACCTACCTATGCCGACAGATTATTACCTACAGCATCATCAATGCAACAATCAGGAAAAGGAATGCAGGAGGCTGTGAAGGAGATAGTAGGGAAAGATAGCTGCCCCAGGGGGAGCAGAAGGAGAGGCAATGACACATGGCTTCAGGGGTCTGCAAGCACAGTGGGGGCTTTGGATGGAGAGGGCTATGATGCCAGGGTTTGGGGGTTAGGATGGAGGGGCTTAGGAGGGATTTACTGGTGCACTGGAATCAATGGTGTAGAGGCTGAGGGTTTAGTGCGGTATTATGACTGAGGGTAAAGAAGGAAAGGATGGTCCCAGCACAATGGCCCTGCACCCCACTCCACGGCCCCACAGCTACTTACACGTGCAGGGAGAGGGCACGGCCCCGGTACAAGCTGAAGGCACTGCCGTAGGGGTCGCTCCCCAGAGACAGGCTGTCCTCGGACCCCGGGGCCACGCCAATCAGCTCCGCCCGTGATGCCCGCACCAGCGGCTCCACCCCCAGGTGCCGGGCTGCGGCAGGTGCTTGCCTTGGAATGCTGGGGTGCAGGTAGGGTCCCCTCACCGTGGGGCCAGCATCTGGATCCTTCTCCAACACTGTAGTCTGGCTCCCTGACCAACTGGAGTGCTCATCTGTCTGAGACAGGCCTGGCACCGAGGTCGGAGTTGTCTTCATGGAGGCATCCACCAGCGTGTCCGACTCCCCTGGTGAAAACACAAGCAGGGACGGATTGAAGGGACTGATTGGACCCTGCTGCTTTCCCATGTCCCAGGCCAGGGCTGTGCACTAGGACTAAGAGATGTGAGAAACAGGGATGATAGTATAATGTTGATCCGTAGGATTAGGAGAGCTATATGAAGCATTCCAGCTCATGGAAAGACAGTTATCAGAACAGCCTGTAATAGTCCACACATTTATATATATAGCTTAATTCTTGAGGTTGTAAAATACCCACTTCTTGGAGCATGCAGTGCAACTGAGTAGACCATGTCTAAATGTAAGGCGCTAAGAATAAGAATTTTGCTCTCCATTGGGGATTCATCAGCTGGAAAGTTCAAGGGAAAGGAACAAAGAAGACCTCAGCCATCAATATGAGGCAACTAGACCAAATGCAAGAATAGTTCTATATGGCACAAGGTCAGGGATCTGAAGCAGAAATAGGGAAGATCCATAATTTCTTCTTAATAACCATTTAGATATATATCATGGTTCTGCTTGTCTTCCCAATGACCCTGTAAGATAGGTCACTGTGAGACAGCAACATGTGCTACGGGAGATCCCCGAATGACAGGGCATTCTGAAGGGCAATCGTGCCCATCAGTGGACTTGGAAGGGTGCAACTCTGCGTAGGACGACACTGTAGGTCTGCCAGTGGATTCTTTAGCATTTAAAAAACAAGCGGTGATTAGCTTTGTTTGGACCAGGGTCAGAACATGGGAAGAATTCCCCCAGCCCAGCATGCTAGTTCCTCTACAGAGCTCCCTACTATCACCATCCGCACCACCTGAGTTACTATAAAACCTCTGCATCTTACCTTCTTTCACTACCATGGCTAAGAATTTTGTAGGTTGAATGTTTGCCAGGGAAACAGAATGGGGTTTGTGACAAGTTAAATCTCACCTGCCTAGCACAAGAATCTTGCTCTATATCAGTGGTTCTCAACCTTCCTAATGCCACAACCCTTTAATACAGTTCCTCATGTTGTGGTGACTCCCAACTATAAAATTATGCAAGTGTTCTTTCACAGAAGACCCATTGTTCATGATTGTATATAAATTGATTTTTTTTCCTGCGGTTTCTCAATTAAGATCTGCCTCTTGTCCCACCATGTGGATCTCGCTCTTTCCCCCTGCTCCAGGCAGACAAACGCTCTATCTCAATGTACCCCGCAAGGCTGTTGTGTGGATGGTGCCCCCCCCCCCCGTCCAAGCTTCTTGCCCTGCTGTGACCCCTGTAAAAGGGTCGTTCAACCCCCAAATGGGTGCTGATCCCCAGGCTGAGAACCACTGCTCTATATCACTTACCTCCTCCATTGGCTAGTTGTTGTTGTTTTTTAATTTTACAGAGAGCATTAGGAGATTGCATCATGGATGTATTACTATTCCCAGGGATTTTACACATGATCCCCCCCCCCCGATTTCCACACACATTTTTGTATCTTTGGTTTTCACTTCTTCTTTTGTCCCCCCCCCCTTATATTTTCTGAAAGTTGATTCTGAGTTGCCTTTTCCCTTGTGCATAATATGTATGTCAGAGTTCTGTGTCCTGCCCACTCACATCCACCTCCAGCCCACTTTTTGATGATTGGATTTGATTATCAATATCAAACCATTTCCTCCCCCCCTCCCCCCAAAGATGAGTTTTTAAATAGTTTTTTAAGGCACTAAAATATCGATACATCTATATACTGCAGTAATAATAGGTCAAACATATGCTCTGAATTCCCAACTTTCATTTATATAAAAATGTACTCTTCTAGCCCTTTCCTCTGTGGAGATAGGGAGGAAAATGTTTATCTCCACAATTAAAGAGCTAGAGGCTTGTTTTACATGGAAGTTGATATATAAATATTTTAGTGTCCTTTAAAAAATGCAGACATGATATTGATACATTGATATAAGCATATGCAAAACAATAAAAGGGGGGATTGCTGTGACACCGCTAATGACAACAGCACTCTCCCTTGAAAATTCTGATTATTTAATGCACATGCAGGGAAAAAAATCAGCTAACTTTATAACTGTGAGAATACAGACGGAGGGGAGACATACAGAAGAACCCTGCCCCAACCGATTTCAGTGCTCAGGAATAGGCTGCCAGCAAAATCAGGAGTAAGTTTATAGAGAATAGTTTGCTCCAGACTATCTTCCAAATCTATCGCTGAGCAGGAAGTAGAAAGTGGAATAAAGCACACTCAGCAGTAGGTGCTAAACAAAATGGCATTTTGCCTAGCTTGGAAACTGGAGCAGATGGTACAAGGTTAATCAAAAAGTATGGAAAACCCTTCCAATCAGGCACATTTGGGGGAGAGAATTCTACAACTGTGGGGCACTCACCAAGACTCGCTCAGACTTGATGCAGCGACAGACAACCAAGATGATGCTTCCCCCAACACAGTCCAAGCTATTTGGGGGCTATTTGGGGGCTTTATAGACTTGGGCTGAGTTTATGACTTAACTCGTCAGGAGTGCTGAAAAGGTATGGTAGAACGTCATACTTGAAACAAAATGTAACAGCCCGAGAGCATCAGCTTCTACTTTATTTAAAACAAACAAGTTAATAGCCCTTCTGCCCAAGATATGCTTGCAAGTGTGTGGGGGCAGCTATTTGTCTCTTTCCATCTGTAGTGGGACAAAAACAAATCATGCAATTCAGTAAAAATTGCAGAAATGTGAAAATGAGAGAAAATGGGTTATGCAAATGACCAAGTTTGATTCATTTAGTCAGGTTCACCATTTCTCACTGCAGAATTTGGAATATACAGGTGCAGAATTTGTATTTATTAATTTTAGCAGGGACCATTTATAGGTTTAAAAAATATCATTTTTAATTGTCCCTGGAATTCAAAAAGGACTTTAGGGATAATCTGTTTTTCTGCAAGTGGTATTGAAATGGGAGCTGCATGCAGGGACTTAATATGTGCTATATCCCCATGAAAAATCTACCCCCCAAAACAAGATCCTGCCACATGCCTCCCTGAAAATAATTTCTCTTCAGTGAAGGCCCCCTTTCTATGTATATATTTGCTTTTGTTCCTTTGTTTTTAGCGTGAGACACATGCAACAAATGGTTAATTAACAGCTCCATTGGAAGCAAGGGAACAAGTACTGCTTTTTACACTGCAGACCAAAATTACTGTTCCTTATTAATTTTATATTAAGTCCAAATAGCATGATTACAAAGTAACAATACTATTGTCCAAAAAATGAGCCCCAACATAGACTGACTAAAAAGTGCAGAACAGTACTTAAGTCACACACCCTCCTCAGCAAAGAGAGTCAATGATTTACAGTTAATTGATGTTCCCATTGCAGCAGTGAACAGGAGGTAATTCATTAAGCTGGAAGGAGGAGACAAGATTTCAGATGGACAGAAGCTCTGAGGATGCCTGGAGAAAATGTCATCGAAGGGGCCATATGAGCAGGGCTGATTCTGCACTTACTTTGTTTATTCCTTTGTGGATCCTGCTGAATTCAGATTGATTTGAACTCAGATCTTCCTCTATTCCCCGCCATTGATACAGAAAACTGTTTTGCATGTGATTAGGGAAGCTCAGAAGGGGGGGGAGAGCCAAGTGCAGCAGGAGCCTCTTTCTTTTCTTGAATGGGAGGGGGGAGGATTGGAGACAGCAGAGGAGGGGAAAATAACAAGAGGCAAATCTCTGCCAAGAGACGTTCGGGCTTCTGGAACCTCCGCTGAGAGAAGCTCCCTTTAAGGGAAGCCTTGCAGCCTGGGAATGAGGAAGCCTTTGAACTAATGCCCTGGCCAGTCAGGGCTTTTCTATAGCGTTGGAGGCTCGAGGCAGCAAGTTAGTTCTGGAAAAGCAAAGAGCAGCACCTTTACTCGTGCCGATTTTTCAAACATCGAGGGCTATATCTGCTCCAAGATATCACAGGGAAAGGTATGGTCACTCCAGATCAATCATGCTTGTTGCAGATGAAATATTTAAATCGGCCAAAAGCATAATGAAAATTGCATTCAGTTTAGATGGCAGGAATTGAATCGACCTGGGATTGGAATAAAAGCTCCATGCAGATTCAGCCCAGGACCAGGCAAATACAAACTTTCCCACACACACGGCAGGCATCCAGACCTTGCTGAAAACATTCCCATAAATGTCACAGCAAAGCAGGTTTAGGAAAAACCAGAGCAAAGTCAGGAAAACTCCAAGAGGTGCATAAGTACACCACAATGGTGTAAGGAAGAAGGAAATAAGCCACTTCCCAACAGCATCAGGCCTTAGGCAAATAACTCATGTGATAAGGCCTTGGTCATGTCACAATGAGATGGAGTTTTGGGAACTGGCTTTTCAACAGATCTGGGTAGAGATGGATTATTCTGTGAGATTCTCATCACTGTTCAGTCAGAGTAACACAAAGCCCAGTCCCTCAAACTGTGGTCTCTGTTAAAATCCTAACTGCTGATTTGGAGGTGTGATCTGCAACACACTTACTCCATTTGCTTTGTCTCTCTAAGGAAGGCATTTTAAGGCCATTAGGATGACAGTGCACTTAAGGGAGCCGAGGTGGGGAGGCTGGTTAAGGACTGTAGCCTTTCAGTTTTGTTCTCATAGAACCTCAATGACCTTTATGCTTTGCTGAGCCCTTCTCTGATAGCAATGTTCTGTGGCAATTAATAGGTGCTGGCTTTCACAAGGAGATTCTGTGAAGCCGGCTGTGTCTCGGGGGAGCACTCATTCTCATGCTCCAGTGGTGGTGGATGGCAATTGGAATCCAGGGTGCCTGAACTAGATGGGGGTGGGGGTGGAAGCTCCCAGGACAGCCCTCCAAGAGAACTGGGCACCCTCACCCAGGAGAGACAGAAGCAACGTGAGGTAGTGCTGCAAGCACAGGCTGCCTTTCTCACAGGAACCCAAGGGAGAAGGCAGCTGCAAGGAAATGTGAGACCATTATGAAGCAGGAGGACCAGGACATCAGGGAAATGCTTGGGAAACTTTGTCAGAACTCCTCCTCCCCCCCCCCGTAGAGATGCCAACCCCCAGGTGGGACTCCCCCCATTACACCTCATTTCCAGAGTACAGAGATCTGAAGAAATTGAATGCATGGGTGGAGTCTGTGGCTTGCTGTGGTCCCTGTCCCCCCCCCCCCCCCAAATCTCTGGGCATTTGTCATCCAGGTGCTGACAACGCTACCCTCCCTC
The DNA here is from genome assembly GCF_049243985.1 of Paroedura picta. Taxonomy (NCBI): domain Eukaryota; kingdom Metazoa; phylum Chordata; class Lepidosauria; order Squamata; family Gekkonidae; genus Paroedura; species Paroedura picta. The sequence goes on along the minus strand of NC_135370.1, from coordinate 74,036,755 downwards.
AGCCACGGTGGGGGGGGGGGCTGAAAACCCTGCTTCTCTTCCAGGCTTCGGCTCACCTGTAGGGGAGCTATAGGTTGTCTCATCCTGAAGCTGGCTGCGTTGGGTCACCTGTGTGCTGCTGGCATCTTCCTCTCCCGTCTCCGAGTCTGAAGGGAGAAAGAGAAGGTTGAAGAGGGGTTCCTTGCTGAACACATCACAGCCCAGATCGTCAGCCTTGGGTTTTTAACTTTAATAAATATTAGTACTAAAATTGTATTTTACCCTGCATAGGCTCATTTCCATTATTTTGACCTTTTTGGGTTCTCAGCTTTGATTTGGGTCAGGATATTTTCTCCTTTGTGTTTTGCGCAGTTTGTCTCAAACCTGCATGGAACATTTCTCCCCAAAACATTCTATCCAAAGCAGGTTCAGAAGACTGTAGACAGCGCAGTACAGATTTCATAATACCTCACCTTCAGCAAGCACCATTTATATTATGATTATTATGATTATTATGATTATTATGATTATTTTATATTTATATACCACCACTCTCCAAAGTCTCGCGGCGGCTTACAGAAATTCATAAAAACAATAAAATCCCATAAAAACCCATTAAAACATAATCAAAACACAATACCACGATGGTGGATAATAACCCCCTCCCTCCCCTCCCCCCGCCCAGCAAGGTCTATTACTCTCTATCTGGGAGCGAGGGACCAGCAGAACAGCATGCCCTTGGCTCAAGGCAGATGGCACAGCAAGAGACTATTTCCTCTTCCCAACAACCAGGGAGATTTTTGCCAGCTGCTTTTTCCAGAAATGGATATATAGTTATAGGATCCCAGCCATATAACAATATACCTACCATTGATTTTTAAAAGGTGGGTGGTGTAAAGAGAAAAAGGCTGGAAATATGACAGGAAACGTTCTCCTGAAGAAGTTCTATTGTCTTTGTGAATGCAGAGAAAGCAGGATGGAGAATTAATTGTTCCTGGTATGGAAACAAGTGCAGCCAGGAAATTCTCAGGTGACAAACGAGGCGGGTGATGGAAAAGGATGACTAGGAAGTGCTCAGCATGTTATGAAACTCAGCCTTTCAAAGACAGAGGTCCTTCCTGTGGTTGGGTCAGAAAGGTCTATGTGCAGAAGCGAACTCACCCTGCCTGGACAGTGTTTAGCTTACAGCTGCGCACACAGCCAGGAACCTGGGTGTGATCTTCGACATCTCCCTTATTATGGAGGTGCAGATCACGAGAGTAGCACAGTTGCCATTTCCCCAAGTTTGTCAAGACAAACTACTAACACCCTATTTGGTCCAGAGCACTTAGCCACAGCGATCCATGCAATGGTCACCTCTAAATTGGACTTCTGTCACTTGCTCTATGCTGGCCTACCCTCATCCCTGACATGGGCACTGCAACTGGTCCAGAATGTGGCAGCCCAGGTCCCCATAGGAACTTCTTGGAGGGCCCATGCCCTCACCATGCTTTGTGAGCTACACTGGCTCTTATTTGAATTCTAGATCAGGTTTTTGGTACTCACCTTTAATGCCATTCATGGTCTGGGCCTGACATACCTGAGGGACAACCTTTCTGCCTATGTCCCCTGAAGAGCTCTTCACTCTGCAAACACCAGTTGGTTGTCCCTAGCCCCAAGGTAGTATGTCTGGCCTCAACCAGGGCTAGGACTTTTTAAATCCTGGTCCCCACTTGGTGGAATGAGCTCCCTGAGAAGATCCGGGCCCTGACAGAGTTGGCCCAGTTCTGCACGGCCTGCAAGACAGAAGTCTTCCACCAATCTTTTGGTTGAGGCCAGTGATCCTGTAACATTGAATGGATCCCCCTGATAAACGCTCCCCACAGAAACATTCAAAATTGGAAAAGATCTATTGATAGTGAGCAGGCTCATAATAACAATGAATGCTGCTATTGGCTATAGATGCTGTTTTAAATGTTTTTATTATGTTATTCATTGTATGATGCACACTGCCCTGAGCCGACAGAGAGGGCAGTGTATAAACTGAAATAAATAAATAAACAAACAAATAAATAGAAGGCTAGTTAAAAAGATATTCAAAGTGAGTTGCAAGCTCCCTTGCCAGCGGCCAGATGCATCGGGAGGTGCTTCATGCCTCCCGACGCGTCAGGCCGCCGGCAAAGGAGCGACTGTGAGCCTGCGCGCGGCTCACAGTCGCTCCAGCGGGGAATTGGAGGGACCAATTGGCAGGCGCTTTGCGCCTGCCAAATGGTCCCTCCAATAGTTTGTCTGGAGGAAGGGGCCAATCGGCACCCTTCCTCATCCTGGACACATCCCGCCTCCCAAGGCCTTACCATTTTATTTAGTCTGCAGTGCCCGCGGTGCCGCGGGCTGTGTTAAGATATGATTTGAAACATTTCTATGCAGCTTTTCTACCAAAATATGGGCCCCCAAACAGTGGACATCAGATAGTAAAACATTTCAGGATTTAAAACATTTAAAATAAAGTGTATATATGATAATTCAGTTGAAAAACACATAAACAAACAAAGCACAGAAAACCAAGGAGGAGGCAATAACAGTCATTGGGGGCATGTCGAATGAAACAAAAAATCGTGCTTGCAGAAATCATTGATAGAGGGAGACAGGGTGGAAGTTCCCAAATTCTGGTGCCATGACTGAGAAGGCCCTTTCTGGGGCTGCCCTTCCTCTAGCCTCAGATGGGGAGGCACCTGAAGCAGGGCCTCTAAAGATGACCCGAGTGGACTGGCAGGTTCATATGAGAGAGAGTGCATCCCTACAATTTCTTCCAGAAGACACACACACAACTTGAGGAACAATTTTTGAGCAGTTGGCTAGAAAAGAAAAATTTAAGCAGTCCCTCCTTCACTGAAACTCACAAGTTAGGAAAAACCTGTACATAACTGAGCTCAATGGTCAGCAATAGAGGCATCTAAAGAAATGGTAAGTATTGCCAGATTAAAAGTGTTCCTATCGTAAACTTGTATGGGAAGCTGTTGGAAAGGGGAAATTGTCATACCATATGGCCGCATGTAGAAGATCATACACAGAAACCTCACTCGGTCCCAAAGGGCTGCACGCCTAGCACTGCTCGTAGAGAATGACTACAGGTGGAAGTTATGGCACATCAGAGGGCAGCAATAGAGTTGCCAGCTCCAGGTTCGAAGATGTCTGGAGATGTTGGGGGTGCAGCCTGAGAAGGGCGGGGTTTGGAGCGGAGAGGGACTTCAGAGGGCTATAATGCCACAGAGTCTGCCTTCCACAGCAGCCATTTCCCCCCAGGTGGAGATCAGTTGTAACATTGGAAGATCTCCAGTCACCACCTGGAGGCTGGCAACCCTAAGCAACAGGGCTATGACACTGGGGAATATGGAGGTCAGATGATGAACAGACAGAGCCAGGGAAGAAAAGCATAAGCCAGCATTATTCCTACCGTAACTTTGTTTTCTGCAGGAGCGGAAAACTTCGCTTCCATAGGGGCAGCAAGAGAGAGAGAGACACGTCAACAAAGTGTTACTGCCCAAACTAATCTACACCCATGAATATCCCCAAATTGGAACGCACCTGTCCAATAAGGCTCAGAGAGCTTTGAGATATTGTACATTCACATGTGAAAGGAGGTGAGGATATGCAAACACACACACACACACACACGCACACACATGATAAGGTAAGACCCAGGGAGAAAAGATGCAGCAATACAGCCATTGTGCGGGCCAGAGGGGGAGATGTAGTGAATCGACTCATTCAGAGAAAAAGAAACTAGTGAAGCCAATGAGCCCCAGAGCCAAAGGCTGATGGACAGTGACGAGACAATTTCCCAATAATCAGTTAATTTTTTTTTGAGATCTTCACTCAAGATTACCACCATTCCCCCCCCCTCTTCCGTACCAGTTGCCTCTGATGCCTTCCTCACAGGATGCAGAGGCCTCTCCCTAAGCACCGTCACACACAATGTGGCTGAATCACCAGCAGTATCATTTTAGCTCTAAAAAACCCGGTGGGAGCAGGACATACGGATCTGGGCTAAGGCACGGAGTAAAAGGGAAGGGGGGGGGGTAACCCCACCCCCAGGATCTTTTATTCAGCTGTAAGAAACTGAACAGCAGACAGATTAGTTCAGAAAGTTGTGTGACTTGTCTATAGGAAAGTTCAAGAAGGACATACAGAGATTTGGAAATACTTGGAATTATGGAAAGAAAATTGGAATCTTCACCACCACAGTGTGAAGATGTTAAGCTTTTAACATAATATTACTTCTGCAACTTGGTTTCTTATACTATGTACTCAATTCTACTTTAATAGTTAAATTGCACATCTTACCGGGAACTTCTCTGTGATGGAAGGATGGCTAATCGATGAAAAGTTTTTCTGTTTACATAGTAACTGAGTTTTAAAGCTATTTAATCATGGTTTTAACCTGACGCTAATACTTTAATGTTTGTGTTATATAATTGCTTGGGACTTTTTCATTTGACTTTTCTATATTAACCGTGTGCTCATGTTGACCCAGTTACAGAAACTGTTAAACTGTGCACATGGATCAACTATTTTCTTGTCCCCATCTCTCACTTTAGTTTTGACTAATAAAAACAATCAATTAAAAAAAAACTTCCTTGAATATAGCTGTCATTGCCAACCCTATCTAAAGGGAAACTAACAATGCAGACTTATACAGATTTAAACTCTTCTAAAATAATTGGCTTCAGTACATCACTTTGAAGTGTGCTGCTTCAGATTTCACTAAAAACGTCTACAGATCTGCCTCTTTGTTTTCTCCCTCTTCTTCCCAGGCACAGCATATTTCAAGAAAATATGCACTGTTGATATCATAGTACACAGATTATCTTCCATTTCGACTTCCTTCAGTACAGTTACCATAGTCTACAGAAGATGGATTTTCTTTCACTTAAGAGCTGGCAGCAGGTCACCTTTGAAGGAACACAGTTTCTCCCATAATTGCATCACCATAGGACAAACGGCACCAGCAAAACATTAGCACATAAAGGAACATGAAGCTCAGCCTCTTTAAGAATACAATCGTCCTTTTTCACGTTCTACACTTTAAGTTCTAAATTTTGTAAACTAACCATGCACATACACACAACTCTCCTATAGCATGGATGTACGGGAGCCCAGTGCTATGGGTCACACCATTGGCATGCCTCTAACCACAGTGGAACCCATCCTTCACTGGTCTGTTGTACCCCAACTGTATTATCTTTGTTTCAGGGGATGGCATGAGATAAGAAGGGGCAGAAGTAATACAACGCACCATGCGTGAAACGCCCAAAACGCCGTGAGTGGCCACTCTTCTGCAAGGAAAAAGAAAAGAGGGTTACCTCAGGATGGGTAGCTTGAGATGGAGGCAAATACTGGGAGAAGGGGGCCTACAGTGTACAGTAGCCAACCTCCATGGGAATTGCTGTCCTAGCAGAAGGGCAGCATCAAAGAAAGGTTCATCCAAAAATGAAGAGCTGGTTCTGCTTCTCAAGTCCCATCAGGGCAGGTGCCACAACAATACCCTAGATTAGAACATTCCTCCAGCAGGACAGCGGCCAGAATTGGATACCAAGTACAGGAAAACCCCAAGGGGGAGATCTGGAGCACTTGTCACTCTTCCAGAATGTAGTGCTATTCACTGCCCCAGGTGAGCCAGATTGGTTCCCTTTGATGTGAGCAGATTCCAAGATAGATTTCAATCACGTACACACACTTTGGAAAAATAGTGGTCTGCTCATTAAGTCCTGAACTGCTGTTATCTAGGAGGATAACTCCAACCAAGATTTGGGCATGCACCCAGACATGGGCATGCATTTGACAGCTCCCCCGTAGACAAATTGATTGCCCTGTCACCACAAACACACGATACGTCTCTCCCATGAGGATGTGGTAGTTCTGTACTTGCACTGTCCTACAGAACCATACTCAAACCAAATATATGCGTCCATGAAACAGCCACAACCTGCCAGACTGCCACTCATAAGGGGACTCCATACCCTTCCTCTATAGGCGAACCTCATGTAATGCGGCTCCTAGCAGGAACTAAACCATGCAAACTCCCTGGTTACTGGCACATTAATTCAGTCATACCCAGCCTTCTTACATAGTTGACTCCCCAGGAGATGGATCAGTCATGCCTTCTGGAGAAGAAAGCCAGCTCAGTTCAGGATCTGGTAGTATACAGCTTAATTTATGTGCTTGTACTCATATGTGCAAGGCTTCCGTGCGCGCGCACACAAACAGAAGCTAAAGCAAAAAGCCACCCACTTCTCACCCCCAGCTTTCCTGCTGTCCCCTTGCTCAGAAAATCTGTTTCAACAGCCAGATTTCTACAGTGTCAAATATAAGGCTGGTTGCATGGTGAAACACACATGTGCACACACATGCACACACATACACCCCATACCCCAGTAATTCCAGGTGAGTGACAAGTAGGCGACAGGGTGAGGCAGAGTACTGGCATAACACCCGACCCAGTACCTGGTTCTCTTTTGCACTCGATGCCTTTGCTGTGAAGGAAATCCCATGGACTGACGGGGCCCTGAAGAAGCAAATGCATGTGATCTGCTCCAGGTGGATTTGTATTCTGACCAAGCCTGCTTGCCCTGTGACGCTGGCTCTGGCTGGCAGCCCACGTGCCAGCCCAGGATGATATATGAACAGATTAGATATGCTGTCGATGGATAATTCCCCCATTAAGAAATGAAAATGCAATCGAGGGCCATTAACGGGTACCTGGCTGGCATCCCTCTGAGCCATGCTGCTGGCAGTGGGCAAGCACCGGCTCCAGGAGTACAAAGCTGCTTTTCCACTCAGAGAAGAGCACTCAGGGAAAGGCAAACAAAGAAATGGGATAGAGCAGGAGTGACCCAAAGCCTCTGAAGGCCGCCCCATCAGAAATATGACCCAGGACGACCAGGGGTAGGGGTTGGGAATAAAGCATAGTTGGAGAGTGAAGTCCAGAACATAGATGTGGGTTTGACCTTTTAGGGCAGCAGTGCCATAACTGAAGGGCTGGAGGTAGCTTTGAGGCAGATTCCTGCCTACCCAGCAGTCAGAGAGTAGGAGCTCAGTTATTTACAAGACCTCTGCCCTGTGCTCTCCAGAGTCTGCCTGAGATGGCCTTGTTTGGGGCCTTCCCAGGATTCATTGCTACCAGTCAGGCCCCATCTTTCTCTGCCAGGTTCCATGGGTGCTCTGTCTTTCTTACAGGCAGAAGGGCAGAGAAGTACAGCCCTCCACTAAGGATGTTGAAGCCAGGCCCTTCATTGCGTGCCTGGTTGCTACTCACACTGTGCACCTTCACATAGCACAAGGACAAGAAAAACCCTGCCTTCTGTCTCTCACAATAGTCCACCAAATGTTTCTGGGAAGCCCACAAGAAAGCTGGAAGGGCTCCCCAGTGTATCCTCAGCCACTGGTCCCCCTCCTTCCTAATCCATATAGACAGCTTCCAGGTAGGGCCAGCAGCCCTGTCTAGGGATTCAGTTTAATCCCACCCTTCTTCCAAGCAGCTCACATGGCACATATGTTTATCTCCTCATTAGCTCTGGTGGCATTTCTGGCTCCTGTCCCCATTTCATCCTCACAACAACCCTGTAAGGTAGGAGCAATGGTGACTGGCCTAAAGTCACCCAGTGTTGAGTGTCATGGCCAAATGGGGATTTGAACCCCAGTTTCCCTGACCCTTGTTGCACACTCTAAGCACCACCACATTACACTCTGTTGGAAGAAGGTAAGTCATGCTGGGCCGAAAAGCACTGGGGTGATGCAGTGGGAGGACGTGTCCTACGAAGTCTGCTTTTCTGCTATTATCCCCCCATCAGTTGCCACGGGGAGCCTCTCTCTCTGGTTGGAGGCTCCTGAGTGACGTCCACGCCACGAGGAGCAACGCTCCTGCCAGGGACTGACGTGTAGTGCCAGATGACGCAGAGGGGCTCAGCTTCCGTGACCACCGGGCACTGAGCCTGGGGGATAATGGCAGGGCCCCCTCCATCTCCTTGGGTCGACCTGGGGAAGGGCTTGTTCTCCACAGCTAGCCATGATGGGCATTGGAAACCCCCTCCATACCCCCCTTCTCTACTGCTACCTGAGCCCCTGGCAGCGGTGCCAGCTGCCTGCTGAGGAGAGGACACAGGACCGCCGTCTTCCACCTCTCTCACGCACACCTTGAATGGGTGACACTCCCCCCCCCCCACCAGCGGTCCATAGTGGGGCACGCCGTCTCTCCAAATGCCCCAGGGAAACCCAGCAGGGGGCAGCCGGAGGGCTTTTGCCCCTGGTGCCCTGTGTCCTCCCCCTTTGGGGCTTTCGCTCCCTTCCCCCGCACCCCTCCCCACGCCTGGATCGGTTACCTGGAGACGCTTCTTCACCCAGATCTTCTTCATGTCCCCCCCAACTCACGCTGGGCGGCGGGCGCCCCTCCCGCGGCTGTCAGCGCGATGCGGCGGCAGGGCTGGGCCCGGAGCACAAGGGCGGCGGGGGCGGCGGCAGGAGCATCCTCGGAGCCAGCGCCGGCCTCGCGCGCCTCTTCTCCTCCGCCTGAACCCGCTTGTGGAGCCGCCCGCCCGAGACAATGACAGCGCAGGCGGGGAGGAAGGAGGGGCCGCGCAGAGGGAGGGGTTGGAAGGAGGAGCCGGGGGGGAAGGGGCAAGAGGGGCCCGGATAAGTGCCCCCCCCGCAACTCTGACGGGGCACCGTCGAGGTATGGGAGGGGGGGGGGTGTCGCCTTCTAGTTAGCACCTAGGCAGGAATGGGCAGGCACGCCCACGGCTGCAAGCCACAGCCTCCAGGACAGGACGCGGGTCTTGGCAAGGGGGCACTGGCACTCCCCTGGTATTGCCCAGTACTTTCCTGCTACTACAACCGTCTCTCTCTGGAACAGACCCAGAGGTTGGAACTATTGTTCTCCATTACCCTTGGCGGCTAAACAGAGCCTCCATGTTCAGAGGCAGTATATCCCAGGGACAAGGAAGGCAGGAGGGGCAGTTGCCTTGCTTGTGAGTTCCCCAGAGGCTGGAGACTGGATGCTGGACTGTCCCTCTGGCCCAGCCCGGCCATTGTTATGCTCTCTTGCCTGCAGCTGGAAGGCTGAGCCCACAAGGGCACTGTAAGTGTTTAAAATCCGTGGGTACAGCAGTATCCACGTGACTCATCACCTGGACCACCAGGCACCCTAGCACCAACCATCCCTTGCCACTTCCCCAATACAGAATGCCAGGAGTGCCCTGGGATAGCTGAAGAACAACACAGGAATAGCAAAGCCCCAACCTAAAGGATTTGCAGCTTGTGTGGGACAGATGGAACAGAGCCATGTGTGGTAGGTATGGCAGAGTTTTATCAAGAATACGAGGGTTAGGAGGGGATTATATGATAGGTAATGTGTAGCTGCAAGACGTGGGCACAGTGCTTCTACACCCCAGCCTGCCCGCCCACAGTAGTCACGTATCACATTTTTTAACCTCGTGATACATCCTATGGATCTTGCTTTCTACAGCCTCCAAAACATTCATTCCAAAGATCCAAAAACACAAGCCACACACAACTGGGTTCTAGGCACCTGTGCACAAAAGGCTTGGGAGACGCAGCCCGATCACACCCTGCCCAGCCATCTCTTCCCAGCTACAGATTGTGCCTTTTTGCCAGCACAACCACAAAGAAGGCCAATTCAGGGCATTACAATGTGCATAAGCAGCAACGGGAGCATTTTTCATTGCTGTGCTGACTCAAGTCGTTGCCATGCTGACTCAGACTACTCTTGCTGGCTCCTCTAGGTCAGCATTCAGACTCTCACAAACAGCGGCTCATTCCGCAGAAGAAGCCTCCCGGCCGTGTGAAATGACAATGCACACCCACCTTATGTCCTGCCCCTGAATGAGGAGCGTGCATCTCTGGTTATTATGGCCATGAACAGAATTCCCGACACCTCATAAGCCTTGTTACTAGTCTGGCCTCACCTTTCAAAATCCCCAGATGTCGGCTTCTCCTCATCGACTATCCAGACATTGCCACAAGCCTTCTTGAACTGGCTCTACTCCCCCCCCCCCCCATCTGTTTCTATACTACTTTCATGTGCTCAAGGAGTCAGTTTTCCCAGATTGGGAGGGGCATCTGCCCTGCACAGCACCTTCTCTTGTAACTGATGGCATTCAAGCAAGCTGGGACTTTGTGCCTCCCATTCAGTGCTGAGGATGTATAATGACAGCTTGTAGAATCCTAACGGGAGACATTTCCCAAATGTTTTCTTCTGTGATTCCTTGTGGCCCACCAGCTTCAGTGGGAGAGCAGGTCTAACCCTTCAGTCCCATTCAGTTATCACACAGTGCTGCCAAAAGGCCTGAAGAAAAATGTCTTGTCCCTTTAATAGGGGCTTAGGGTGAGGAGATGGGCAGCTGAAGCTTTTCATCTTCTTCTGGCTGTTGTTTCTTTGATTTACATACCGCCCTCCCATAGGGTTCAGGGCGGTGTACAATATAACATAGTATTAAAACCTTAAGCCCATTAATAAGCCCAGATATGAAAATCTCTTATGGTAGTAAATAACACCCCCACAGAAGTGACCTCCTTTTAAGCCTCCATTGGAGGGGCAAGGCTTTTTCTTTCTCCAGGATGCTGGCAAACCTATCATCACACAGTTCATTTTCACATCTTGAGAGTTAGCTGAAGGGCCAGTCTCTAAGTAATTCTGCTCATCTTTAAATGGTTAATTGGAAGCCCATACCACCCCAGTTCAGGCCAACCCCATCTCATCAGACTTTGGAAGCTAAGCAGAGTCGACCCTGGCTAGTATTTGGATAGGAGGTCTCCAAGGGTCATGATGTGAAGGCATGCACTGGCAAACCACCTCTGAGTGTCTCTTGCCTGGCTGCCAGACAACCCTAGGATCTCTGCTGGATAGATTACACACAGGCCATATGATAAATATATAAATAGCCCCAATTCAGATCAGGGCCATACATGTACAGTCTCATGAATCTAAGTCAGGCTTTCTTAACCTGGGTTTCATGAAACCCTGGGGTTTCTTGACAGCCCTGGAAGGGTTTCCTGAATGGGTGGGAGTTTCTTCTTAGGTACATTTTAAAAATTTGGTAAACATTTATTGAATGATATAACCATATATGGTCATATGGACATCTTCCCCCCCCCCTCAACATGGCCAATGATGGGCCTGGAGGGGGTGGGAAGGGGAGGGGCCCCAGGCGGGCATGTACACAGCTATGCTTCCCAACCATAATTTGCATGATCACACCACTTTTAGGGTTTCTCAAAACCTGAAGAATGTTTCAGAGACTTCTCAATGGTAAAAAAGTGGTGAGAGGCTGGTCTAAGTCTCCCTTTGCAGTTATCATTTTAAAGGGGGAAAGAAGGGCAGTTTAAAAATTCATCTTCTTCCCTTTCAAGTGCTAGTAAAAACATGGGGAGGCCTGATTTGTATTATTAAAGCCTTTCAGGAATTGAATGGTTATTCCCCACCTCTCCATCCTCTATGTTTATAATCAAAATCAAGTCATGTGTACTTGCAACTGGCTTTTCACAGACAAGCAGAGATGTGTTATCTTCATTCCATCTATCTGAGTCTTATCAGGTATGTGACTGTGGAATTGTAGCATTTCCCTAGAATAAGAAGCTATATATCCAGAAACCATCCAACTACCACACCACTGCCCAGATGTTATACAGTCCTCAAGTAGAATAAGACCAGAGATCTATTAATGCTGTTTCAAATGTGTTTGGAGTAGTATCCTTCAGGAAACTCACCAGGAACGGTTTGGACAAGCTACGACACCACCTATTAATGGTGAGTATACTAATTATCAGTAAGTGATCTGCAAAAATTGGCCCAGAGTTTTGGGGACCCTAAGGTATGTAAGAAAAAAACTTTAAAAAATATCTCTAGGAGTGGACATGAACCAGAAAATGCAGATTGGTTTGTGGTTTGTAGCATGTCCAGTTCACAAATAACAGACCATCATGAACTTTTAGGCATCAAATAAATTGGGTCAGTTTGTGAGGTTCATGAGCCAGTAGATTGGCCACCTGGTATGCTAGACACACAAAACTCACAGAGCATCTTCAGATGATTCTCCTTTACCTGCCCTCTAAGTTTGGTGAGGAGTTGGTTTACAGGATCCAAGTTATGGTCCCTCAAAGAAGGTGCCCCCAGGAAAGTCATTACTGAGGAAATTACATGTGCAGGTTCAGGTTCAGGAGGTTCTCAGCGTTCCTTTGTGTTCCCATTTTCTTGCACAAAACTTGCAATCTCCCCTCACTCAACTTGGATTTCTAGTGACATTGCTTTAAGATCGATCAGCTTGCATTGCCACAGTGATTCTGTTGGGCATTCTGTACACTGAACATGTTATACTGGGCTTAAAAAATGTCCCTCCTTCTTCAGTTTGTAGTGCAGGGATTTGGTGGCCTGATATTCTTCTTATTTTATTGCATTGCTGCAGTTACAGGAGTCTATGGAAGAAGTCAGGGACAAGCCCAGTGACACCAAACTCATAGACCAATTATGCATGGGGCGAGTAGTCTGGGGTGGCAGCAGCAGGGCAGCAGAGCTAATCCCCAATTATGCATGATGCTGCCACCATCCGGGCCCTGGCCGGGTGTAGCGCCTCAGATGGCCCCAGTATAAAGAGGATGAGGTTAGAAAGCCTCTACATGGTGACAAGTAATAGATTTGTCTATTCCTTCCTAAGCACTCTCTTCAAAGCAAATTCCTGCACTAAAGCAGAAATCAACTCTGTAGGATCTGGTGGTAGCAGAAATCAACTCTGTAGGGATCTGGTGGTAAGCAAGAAAACTCCATGGAAAATTCCAGAGGAAGAGATTTGGGCAGAATTTACAGGATCTTGTTTAAAAGACAGTGGTCACCATAGGTTAAGAGGTTCATTCAAGACCAACATGACTTGCTATGTTCATTCTCTTACTTCCTGTGATGGCTTCAGGTAGGTCAAGTTCACACATCTCCTCTTCCTCTTGATAACCCACTGCAGAAGCTGGACAGTTACCAGTGCAGCTTTGAGCCAAGCACATCCCAGGGGATGAAGAAGGCAGCTAAGGAGGAAGTTATCCATCGAGGTGAGTCTGGGGAGACCCAGCACAACGGCTTTTGCTTAGACCAGGTACTTCTTGGCTCAAGCAAAGATACTACAGAATCTGCATCCAGCCCTGGTTCCATGGAGCCAGCTTCACAATCTCAGCGGGAACTTCTGTGCATTGCTGGAGGCTCCTACAGCTGTATCTTTGTTTGAGAAGAAATTGAATGTAAGTCAGACGTCCAAATGCAGATGTGAAAGTTGTGCTGCCTGAAATAGAATTTGGGTGCACATTCCCCATTCTGGATTGGCATTAAAATCTATATCTAGTTAGCTATTTCACTGAAAAGCAATTCATTGTGGACAGACTGATTCTACACCATCCTGTAGTAGATGTACTATTTCAATATGTGCATCTAATATATGCCTGTAATTCTTTATTCAACAAATTAGAGGCAAGTAGGAGGTTACTTCCAAGCATGGATCTTCTTTGTTGCATTTGCACTTGCTTTTTGTTTGTTTGTTTAAGATCTTCAGTCTGTGCCCACATTTCTGTTTTCTTCTATTTTTTGTGCATTTTGCACTTGCCTTTTTATGCACCCCCTTTATTACACAAGAAATACAATATTCTTTTGATTTTAAATAAATAGGGAAAGAAAAAGTGCAGGGCAGTGAGAAGAAAGGAGAATTTCCTGTAGCTATCTACGCATCAAAGGGATAACACCAGAGCAGTGGAAGTAGGGATGCCAGCCTCCAAGTGGAACCATGGGATTTCCTGGAATTGTAGCTCATCTCCAGACTACAGAGATCAGTTCCCATGGAGAAAATGGATGCTTTGGAGGCTGCACTGAACCTCAGTGAATACCCTCTCCTCCCCAGGCTCCATCCCCCAGTCAGTCAGAACAGACAGACTACTTAGGCAAAATAGACAGAATGAAAATCAGCGAAAGCAGTGTGTAATCTTTCTGTAAATTTTTGTTTAACTAAACCAAATCACCAAGCCAATACAGCTGTTTTAAAGTTTCTTTGTCAGTATTTCTCCCAAACAGCTACTGATGAGCAGACCCTCCTGAGTCCCACTAGTAAGTGGCCCATTACAAATGGACAGACTACAAGGGCTTTCACCTGGACGGATCAACCACTCCGAGGCAACTGAACCAGCCATTCCATAGGAAGATTTCTGGCTAGTCAATGTTCTGGAAAGGCTCACCAGACATCCCAGTGAGAAGAGGAAGTAGGGACTGTCGTTGGTAAACTGTAAACATTGGTACACCACCAGGTGTTCATTTTCCCCAACATGACCCACCTGGGATCATGACCTGCCTTACAAAAAGAGAATCACTGCTATGATGTCATTGGACAGGATTACAAAGATGCCCTATGGCACACTTCCCATGCTAGGATTTCCCCAGATAATGTCATTAGGCTTTAGTTTGACTGATGCCTATTGTCACAATGTGCCCAAGCCCAACCCAGGATCTTGGAGACATATTGGCTGACATCATCAACCTTATTATTGCCTAGGAAGCAAGAGGGGCAACAGGAGGAACTGCAATTTGACTCCTTCTTTGGCATCTTGTTGCCTGCTCAGAAAACTAACACTGAGACTTGACCAAGGCAGGCTGCGTCACGGCACACCTGCTTCTCCCTGCAATTCCATTACCTTCAGGGGACAGAAGGCTGGCGCTTTCTCTGCTGCAGCAAGAGCCAGCACAGTGTCATGGGGGAGTCATGTTAAGCCATGTGCCTCCCATTTGGCAAGTTACTTGCAATCTCTCTCATTACACTTTATTGATGTAATATCTACTACATGTGTACCATATTTGACCCTAAATAGAATTCACTTGTCAGATATGTGTCACTAGCTCCTAAGAATCACTAGCCATGTTCTGGTACCAGATCAGATAGTATAGCTAGCAGCAGAGCCACCAAGAGAAGGGAGATTCAAGAAACAAAATTCCAGGAACGCTGGTCATTATGAGGACCCAAAATGTGTGATTTTTTTCTCATGCAATGTTTAGGTTGGGTCTCGGTGGTGGAAAAGAACCTTTGTGTAAGGGATCCATGGCAGCTCTCAGAACCCATGTATGCAAAGTTCTTATGATTCTGAAAATTAAAGCATTTGGTGTTGTGTCCTTGAGGGGAAGAACCCTCCTACTTGCCAGTTAGACATCTTTTCCCTACCTGGAGGTTGCACACCGTGCTGTCAGCCTTGACCAAGGCATCCGTTGAACCCATTAATTCCATTCCATTGCATTTTCTTCAACTGAAAACACTGTTTCTGGTTGCTGTCACCTCGGCCCGAAGGATTTTGGAATTAGGGGCTTTGTCGACTAAAAAGGACCTATGTACCTTTCATAAGGAGAAGGTGGTTTTGAGAACTGACCCATCCTTCAGGCCAAAGGTGAATATATCCTTTCACAATGCTTTCAGATTTCTCCCCCAAACTGTAAAATGCCAGTGTCTCCTATGGGGGCTCTGTAGCTGGCATGTATATGCGAGACGATTTGAATGTCTTTCAAACAGAAATGTATTAATAATGAGTCACATGTATGCCAGCCACAGAATTCGCCATAAGAGAAACTGGCTCATGTCACGTGTTCTCTCTCTCATGAATCCGTTGCTTTAATGTAGAAGGAACATACCAGTTTTTGTCTGACACCAGAAGAGATGGGGTAGTCCGAAGGCCTAGCTGGCTTTACAGCTTCTAACAATGGATAAAGTTGAATGCCAAGCCACATCACAGTGGAAGTGTGAAAAACAAGGAGATTTCAACAGATGAGACCAGACACAGCTTGCTGCCCTGCTGCTTTTACAAGAACAAGAGTGTGGATTGTACCAGCTAAGGTCACTAACGCTACTGTTTTTTCCCCCTGGCAGTACTCCCAAGCCTTTAAGAGCTCATTTGGGGAGAAAGTTTAGCAGTGCATTTCTTACCATCACCTTTTTGTCTCCATGCTGGGAAAAGCAATCTATCATACCACTGTCAAAGGCACAGGTGTCCTACCAGAAATATGAATGGATCTTGACACCACCACTGCTTCCTTTTGGTCAGACACAAATGTGTCCCCAGAGGCAGTCTTTGGCTTTGCAATAATAACCAGAAATTAGCTACCAGCCTCTTTTTCAGGTCCCGTGCCATTTAAAAAACAGGATCAAGAACTGAAAGTTTTACCAAGAAATGAGAAAGGTCTGACTTAAAAATTTCTGTTTAACAGGTAACTTTCATCTTGTAACATTTTTACGGCATCACTAGAGGCAAAGCGTGTTGCATCCAGGGAAACAACAGGTGCTAGGATGCTCACCTGCACTGTGACCTTCCTAGAGGCTGGCTACATGACAAAAGCTCCTGCCCACCCCTGGACTCTTGAGGCCTGGCCTCCAAACCTCAAGGAGTCACTGAAGCAGTCGGTGCGAGCTTAAATGGATTCCGGGGAATGGTAGAGGACAGGAAGGCCTGGAGGATCATTGTCCATGGGGTTGCGGTGGGTCAGACACGACTTCGCAACTAACAACAACAATTAATAGCAGCAGTTTCCAACATGGTGAGCTGGATTTGATTCCCTGCGTGAATGTATACATGTATACATTCCCAGTACCAGGGTACCCTTGGCATCTGGAATTTTCTCCCCAACAATTGCTAAAGAACCTGCTTTGGGAACTGTGGTTGGAACATGTTGACTAGGGCACACAGGATAACTATATTAGTCTGTTGTATCAGAGACAACAAAGAATCCTTTAAAAATCCTTTGGTATTCAGTATGGCCAAAGCTTTCATAGGCATTATTCAGTTTTTCTGCATATAATAATTCATGTTATCTCTAAAGACAAACTGGAGGGTGTTCAGAGGAGGGCTACAAAGATGGTGAGGGGTTTAGAGACCAAGTCGTATGAGAAAAAGTTGAGGAAGTTTGGTCTGTTTAGCCTGGAGAGAAGATGGCTAAGTGGTGATATGATAACCATCTTTGAATACTTGAAGGGCTGTCATATTGAAGATGGAGCAGAGTTGTTTTCTGTTGCCCCAGAGTGTCAGACCAGAACCAATGGGTTGAAATTAATTCAAAATAATTTTTGCCCAAGCATCCAGAAAAAGTTCCTGACAGTTAGAGCAGTTTCTCAATGGAACATGCTTTTTTGAGAGGTGGTGGGTTCTCCTTCTTTGGAAGTTTTTAAGCAGAGGCTAGATAGTCATCTGACATAAATGCTGATTTTATGAACTTAGGCAGATTCTATGGATGGGCAGGAAGGGATGTGTCAGTTCTTTTCTCTTGTGGCCCTTCCTTGAATACCCAGGGAATTGCTGATCACCACTGTGGGATGGTAAGTGGATTTCCTCCAGGCCAGGCTGCATTATAAAGATTTTTGATGGGGGGAATCACTGGGGCACACAATTGGGGGCACTGTGGATGGGCAGATACTTGTGAGTTCCTGCATTGTACAGGGGATTGGACTAGATGACCCTGGAATTGCTTTCCAACTCTATGATTCTATTATTCTAAGATGAGAGACATCACCAGAAAGATGCAAACCATGTTCACAAGTTACAGTGAACAGAAGAAGAAGAAGTTGATTCTTATATGCTGCTTTGTCTCTACTCGAAGGAGTCTCAAAGCGGCTTACAATAGCATTCCCCTTCCTCTCCCCACCACAGACACCCAGGGAGGTAGGTGAAGCTGAGATAGCCCTGCTATTACTGCTTGTTCAGAACAGCTTTATCAATGCTGTGGTGAGCTCAAGGTCACCCAGCTGGCTGCATGTGGGGGAGAAGCACTACACCACTACACCAAGCTGGCTCTCTTCATGTGTAATGTACACTTGATTCTTCTTTATATGGGTATTCAGTAATTCTTATCTTGCATTCAGCACAGGAACAGCTCAATACGTGTGGTTTAAACCCCACATTTGCCTGTATCTTTCATAAAGCGAAAGCACATTGGCTCTTCTTTAGAAACAGATGTATACACATAAATGCAAGATGGGCATGTGTTCACTGTATTGTCTCCAGGCCTGCTCATGCCAGCGCTGCTGTAATTCATTAGAAAATGTTTCCCTTTACTTTAAATGTGAGGCCAAATGCTCTTGCTGTACTGCTCTGCGGGACTGCTGATTATTGCCTGCCATATGCAGACAGCCTCTGCCTCTAAAGCAATAATCACAGAGCTAGTTTAATAAAGGCTGGAGCTATCCAGCATTTAAAAAAAAATTGTTTGGGGACCCATTTTTGCAAAGCTTTTCCTGGAGTGTATCACTTCTGGTGCAGAAATTAGTCTAACAAGCGCCAAGTCAGTTGGGCAGGAGCAGCCCTGACCTTTGTATACCAGATGCTGTCAGCTGTCAGCTGTAAGCTCTCTTGAAGACGTAATTAGTAGAAAGGCAAGATATAAATCTTTGTATTGAACAATGAATTAACAAGAATAACAACAACAACAATCAGCACCACTACCATTTTTTCCTCCAGTCTAGGTTAGAATACATAAAACTACCTGTTCAGGGGGAAACATGAAACCTAATGTAACATTTTCCTTCTATGCTGTTCTTCTATTGGTAGATTTTTTTTCATTATGGGGAAAGGGTGTGTTTGTTTCTGTTGAGTGTGTAAACCAGCCCTTAATGCTGAGAAAAGCATTTTCGGTGCTGAATGTCCTTTAGTCGGCATGGTGTAGTCATTGAGAGTGGCAGCCTCTAATCTGGAGAACCAGGGTTGAGTCCCCACTCCTCCTCTTCCACATGAAGCCAGCTGAGTGACCTTGGGCCAATCACAGTTCCCTCAAAGCTTCCTCAACCTCACCTACCTCACAGAGTATCCATTGTGGGGAGAGGAAGGGGAGGCGATTGAAAGCCACTTTAAGACTCCTTTGGGTAGAAAAAGCGGTGTATAAAAATTAACTCTTCTTTCTTTACCAGGCGTGTGATACTAGCCTCTGCAGCTGAAGACAGCCTGGCTGCTTGAGGGAACTATGCATCCACAATCCGATGGCTGTTAAAGTGAGTAAAGCCTGGAGGAGTTTAGTTGCCATGAGGTTGCCAACCTCCAGAACCTACTTGGAAGTTCCACAGAATTATAGCTGATCACCCATGCAACACAGAACAGTCCTCTTCCTGAAGCCCACTTACCCCAGGTTTCACCTCCACAATCTCCATATTTGGCAACCCTTTAAATGACTTTGGATTTCAAACGTTTGTATCCTTCAGTGGAACCAAGCAGAGGAGATGGAGCACATGCTGACATACTCTGGGGAAAAGAAGCTAGCAGCAAAAGCTTTTGTTTGTTCCTATAGCAGCTGGTGCTGGCAGAAACGGTAGGCCGAGCCTGTGCTTGTATTCTACTGCCAGTTGAAGGAGTTGCACAGGGGAGTGGGTGTGAATAGAATTTCCACAGCTGCTGCAGACAGGTTGTTCTGCTTTCAGCAACCCTAGCTTCCTTAGCCCATATAATGCCTGCTGTTGGGGGTGGGGTTGGGGTTTCTTGCGTAGCAACATCACACAGTTTAGCCATACATACATCTGAAGTGAAAATGACAGTGATAAGTCTCACTCAAAAATGTTCCTGTTTTAGTCAAAATTTTCTGACAACCAGTGCAATATTCTGTGGTCCACACACAACAGTTCATACAACTGCATCAGAGTCCTGCCTGCCTTCTCCAAACACTCAGGAGACAGTCCTAGTGGGGGCAGTATGACCCCCTCACGCGCTGTTTATCCGTCAGGGAAGCCTCTTTCCTATCCTATCCAAACATGCCATTTGTATCTTCATGAGGGACACACAAACAGGGTGAAATTGCAAATAGGATAGAGGTCATAAATATGCATGATGTTTTGAGAACCTAAAATTGTTACTGGACTTACACACGAGGCAACTAAAACAGTGCGGAATTCAGCCTGAAAGTAAATTGGTGGAGACACTTTAAAGAATGAAACACCTGTGCATCTAATTCTGAACATGGTTTATTCCTATGGATAAAAAATCTGCAAGGTGTCCGTACCCATAGATAGCAAACAATTTTTCTACATTTGCAGCAAAAATTAGAGAACACCAAAAAAGGCAAAGAAGTCTTAAAAACAAACAGACTGCTGGAGTAATGCCTTCACAACCTACAATAAAAGAGAGCTCTTGCAATGCTACGTCATAAAGCAGCCTTTCTTAACCAGGGTTTGAGAAACCCTAGGGTTTCCTGACAGCCCTGAAAGGACTTCACAAATGTGTGGGAGTTAATTAATTTTTTGCATTTTATTTAATTTGCTATACATTTATTAGGTGATACGAGCACATATGTTAATATTGACCTCCCCTTCCTCCCCAAATGGCCAATGATGGGCCTGGAGGGGGTAAAAAGGGGACAGGCCCTAGGTGGGAGTGTACACAACTATGCTTCCCAACTATATTCTGCACGATTGCACCGCTTCTAGGGTTTCTTGAAGCCTGAAGAATGTTCTAGGGGTTTCTCAGCAGTAAAAAAAGGTGAGAAAGGCTGCCATAAGGTCTCAGTTGCCATTTTAAGGTTGCAGTGAGAAGCTGGCCAGTGATAGGGAGAAAAAAGCACCAGTTTTGGAAGAAAAAGGTGGCCAGTGGATTAGGGATGCCACACTCCAGTTCGTGGCTGGAGATGTCCTGGGATTACAACTGATCTTCTGGTGGCAGAGATCAGGACTCCAGGAGAAAATGGATACTTTGGAAGGTGGACTGTCTGTGTGGCATTATAGCCCTCTGAAGTCCCTCCCCAAACTCCACCCTCCTCAGGCTCTACCCCCCAAATCTCCAGATATTCCCCCACCTGGGCCTGGCAACCCTACCAAGAAACAGCAGCAGCAGTGGGGGTGGAGAGAAGGAAGGGAAGCAATGGTGGGGTGGCGGGGAGAGAGAGAGGCAGCCACAATAAATGGTTGATGATAGAGGAGAGAAGAAGACAGGACTGGTGTGAGGGGAAAGTGTAGATAACAGGAAATGGAGGGCCAAAGGAGGGTAGGACAGGGTTGCCAACTGCCTGGAGGGGAAAAAATCCCTTCACTTTAATAGAGATGTAATAGGATACTGTTGATCAGATAAAGTTATTTACTTCCATGCTTCAACTGCCCATTTTCATACATTTAGCCACTATTAAAGTTATGTGGAATCAAATGAAAATCATGCATGATGTGGAGAACATATACATTCTTACAGGTCTTGTTTCATTATTTAACAGAACTTGGCCTGAATTAGATATGGCTCATTAAATCTGCTTATAATTTTATGTAACCACTTCAGTCAGCCGTTTGTCTTTCCGCGGTCTTAATGCAGAGTCCTTGGGGAATTTATTCAGTTAACATAAACCAGCTCTGATAACTGTTGAAATAATCTCTCATAAATAGGTGCTTGTTCACCCTCATAAATCCCAGGAAGCAACCACTAATTGGTTGCTTGCCTTAACCTTCACAGTTTTACTTTATTGTCACTTGCATACTAAGTATAACATCATTCTTCAGTCGGCTGAGAAACAGGCAATTCAGCAAGATAAAAGAACTTTCACACACACTCCCACCCTTTCTCTACAAGATCATAGCAACATGAGACAGGAATTTCAGCTAGAGTGTTTTCCCTGCATACGCTTTAGGGAGAAACTTAGAAACGGATTCAGTCTTACAGTATTCACTCAAATGCAAGATTAGGCTTTTATCATGCCATCAAAAGAAAAAAGAAGAGGTTATCTGAAATTTACATTCAGGTTACTGTATGTCCAATTTTAAAAAAATATACAATTAACATTTTAGGGGAGACGACTGAAGATGGTGCCATAAAAAAGCTGGACTTCTGTTCAGCTCTTAAGCCATGCCGAGGGTCAGGAGCTTCTGCACCTGGCTGACCTGAGCAGATACGCAAATCTGCTCACCGGTCGCCCCAGGAACCGGGAACGGCATCCTGAGGGTCCTACAGATCCGTGGGGAGATAGGAGGACCGAACTCCCCGGATTAATAGCGGCCTGTGCTCAAGGTCACGATGGCGTCTTTGTCACAAACAACTTTACAAGCTTGAAACGACCAGCTGACCTTACATTCTTCCCAGACCATCATTTACCAGATCGACAGGAGCAGAAGCTGACAGAAGCTGGAATCTGCAACAGTAAGAATTGAAAGCTTTCTGGCTTTTCTCTCTCTTCTCCCACAAGCTCTTCCCTCCCCCCCCCCCTCAACCAATTCACAAGCGAATTCCTTCTTTCGCCGAGTGAAAGACTCCCAGCTAATTATACCCATTAACCAAACAAAGAGAGTGCTTTGAAGATTTATTGGTGAAAGTTCAGCGGGGGAATTTGACTTGATACGGAGATCGACAAACTGATAATTTGGGATCGCTCGTGCTCCCGCGAGACCTCACGAGACTTTCTGTTTATAGTTTGTGACTGCCTAGAACTATGGAAGAATTAACTAAGGCACAGCTTTTCCATTTGTTATGCAAAGGAAACTCAAAGATACTGAAAGCAGTCAATAAGCTGGAAAAGGAAATCCGTGGGACTAAGGGGGAGCTTTTGGATGGAGCCCATGGTCCGGAGAGACCAGCTGATGACGTAGCTCAGCTAACAATAAATCAAGTGAAACTTCAATGTCTGGAAGTTAATCAACTGGAGGGAGAGAGTGCCAGAGATGTAAAAACCCAAAGTACCTTTGAAGAACCTGGGAAAACAGATTCAAGGAAGGAAAGTACCGAAAACCTGGAAGTCTATTCAGAGCAGGAAATGATTTGGATCAGCAAAATAAAAAGAGTCTATTCAAAAGCGACAGCAACTAGGAAGCTATCAGGAGATATTCCTGTGCGACCAGAGGAAGAGATCCAGATTGACAAAGGATTCAGAGCCTCCTCAAAGGCGACTACAAGCAAGAATCAAGTAAGAGATTTCTTTGGCCCTGACAGAAGGACAATCAGAAACACTCTACTATGGAAAAAAACACAATTTTAGAACAGGTCCAATATATGAAGGGAACTGACTTTATATCATCTAAGACAATAATAGAATATATCCTTATAATAGATTATACCCTCCTATGTATCAACAACTACTTTGTTAAGAAAGATGGTAATAACTCCTAGATCAGGATTAATATGCGATGGGAATTGAATATGTATGTCAATATGTATGCTAAAAGAGGATGACAAACCATATTTCATAGGCATTAACAAGACGGCAGTAGTAATTCTTGGGTCAGGGCCAATTTATGAAGGAGACTGACCTAATATCATTTAAGATAATAACAGAATGTATTCTTATAACAGATCATACTCTCATATGTATTAACAATCACTTGGCTAAGAAAAATGGTAAAAACTTCTAGATTAGGAATAATATGTGATGGGAACTAAATATCTATGTTAAAAGAGATGGCAAACCATATCAGCTGGTCGCTTTTTCTTCACAATTTCTCTGTAAATGCTTTATATAATAATAAACAATAAAATTATTAAAAAAAACATTTTAGAGAAGGACATTTTACATTCAGGCTGGGTTGACTTCCTTTTGAGTAAATACAGTGGCTGCAATTTAGGTAGAGAAGAGTCATGTTTCATCAGACTGGAGAGAGGTGAGTAGCGGGGTACCTCAGGGCTCGGGGCTCGGCCCGGTACTTTTTAACATATTTATTAATGATCTAGATGAGGGGGTGGAGGGACTACTCATCAAGTTTGCAGATGACACCAAATTGGGAGGACTGGCAAATACTCCGGAAGATAGAGACAGAGTTCAACGAGATCTGAACACAATGGAAAAATGGGCAAATGAGAACAAGATGCAATTTAATAAAGATAAGTGTAAAGTTCTGCATCTGGGTCAGAAAAATGAAAAGCATGCCTACTGGATGGGGGATACGCTTCTAGGTAGCACTGTGTGTGAACGAGACCTTGGGGTACTTGTGGATTGTAAACTAAACATGAGCAGGCAGTGTGATGCAGCGGTAAAAAAGGCAAATGCCATTTTGGGCTGTATCAACAGAGGCATCACATCAAAATCACAAGATGTCATAGTCCCATTGTATACGGCGCTGGTCAGACCACACCTGGAGTACTGTGTGCAGTTCTGGAGGCCTCACTTCAAGAAGGACATCGATAAAATTGAAAGGGTACAGAGGAGAGCGACGAAGATTATCTGGGGCCAAGGGACCAAGCCCTATGAAGATAGGTTGAGGGACTTGGGAATGTTCAGCCTGGAGAAAAGGAGGTTGAGAGGGGACATGATAGCCCTCTTTAAGTATTTGAAAGGTTGTCACTTGGAGGAGGGCAGGATGCTGTTTCTGCTGGCTGCAGAGGAGAGGACACGCAGTAATGGGTTTAAACTTCAAGTACAACGATATAGGCTAGATATCAGGAAAAAGTTTTTCACAGTCAGAGTAGTTCAGCAGTGGAATAGGCTGCCTAAGGAGGTGGTGAGCGCCCCCTCACTGGAAGTCTTCAAGCAAAGGTTGGATACACACTATTCTTGGATGCTTTAGGATGCTTAGGGCTAATCCTGCGTTGAGCAGGGGGTTGGACTAGATGGCCTGTATGGCCCCTTCCAACTCTATGATTCTATGATTCTATGTATTCTCTCTCATTTTAATAGCTTTTACATGTACCTGTGTGATGTGTGTATCTTTGAAACTGTTTCACTTTATTTTCTTATCATTAGACTACTTTTAAATAAGGTTTTTAACTAGGGTAATTGAGTGGTTATTTGTTGGGAAAGCGAGTTCCTCACATTGAGTCTGGAATATATAAATTCAAGCCCTGAAATTGGTAAATGTTAGAGGGAACATCCACTTACCACTGCCAAATAGTAATTCACACATTGCTTTAATTCAACCAAAAATGTTTTTGTTTCCATGTGGTTGATTTTTTTTGGCAATAGCCCCTTACAGTGAGTTTTTAAGAGTAGCACAAAAGGGACAGGATATTTTCCTCCAGGCCTATTGGCACCCCAAGGGATTTCCATACTAATTTTACCCCAGGAAGAACTCCAGGTATAAAAATGGGGGATGGTGGTAAAATACTCCGGGATTTACCTATTTTTGTCTTCTTTTAAGAAATCCGTGGTACCACATTCAGAGTTCCCCCAGACTGTGCTGTTAGTCCCTACTCTGGCTAGAGTTACTTCAGCATTCTCTTTAGTTTTTATTGTGGGGAGAGATATTTGGGGGAATCCACTCTTTTTGCCCTCACTCTCTAAGCGCCAAATTAGACATCTGCTTTTTAAAAAACAGTTGTATCTAGGTTCTGTGCATTTAGTTTGGGTTTCCCATAGCCTCATGGCAGAGGTGGGAAATGGCCAGGAAAAAATAAATCGTAGACTGGGCTCAGAACATTACCAGAGGGGGAAGAACGTTTCTTTCTGTTGTGATGTGCAAGACCTACTGTGCACATAGATGAAAAAGTGACTGGAAAATCCTGCAAGGGCATTAAAGGGACAACTATCTAGAATTGCAAGGTTAGGGACTTCCCCCTATTTTAAATGGTTCCCGTTCTTGCCTCTGATTGGCTCATTCAGGTTTTTCCCTGTTCTTCTGAGAACAGTTAGTTTGTTCTTTTCCTTGCACCAGCCTGAGCAGACAGGCTTCTTGGTCTCCTCTTTCCTATGGTTTATTCTCTTATTCAATAAATCTATTTTGTTCTTAATCAGCCTTTGCTCAGCTTCTATAATATTTAGACTCTGCCAACACTTCCTTACTCCCTTCGCCATTTCCATGTCTAAACAGTTCTGCAGGGTAAGTTGTCCCTGTTTTTGCTGATTCATGTGTATGGAATTCTCAATGTGGAGCACAAAAATGGAGAAATCACTTCTCATTCTGGTGCTGTTAACAGTGCAGAAAATGTCTGAATGGGGTAGGATAACTTCTCCATAAGAGGGCAATCTGAGCCCCAATGCACCCCACTGGTTAAAAAGTGAACATCTAGTTTGGCCATAACTTGCATTCATCTAGTGTAGGATATTTTTTGCCTCTTTGCTAGTGGTGTACATGGAAAATTCTGTCACAGGTGCTACATGTGTGGTCCTAAAAATCCCATTTTTTACCCTTGCCTATTTACATTCAAACTGATTTAACAAAATTGTAGTCAAGGCAACAGGAAACCAGAAGACAGCAGGAGCTGACTGATGCTGAACAAGTTAGCTGTCAGTGGCTAAAAGCCATTCAGTGGACTTATTTTTGAATACACTGAATTTAATAAGCTTGCCCCCAGGAAACCGATCATAGGATTACAGCCACAATGATTTCGCCAGCATCAGCAGCCCAGTAAGGAAAGGAAAACAGTGATGGGGGTGACATGCAAAGCTGCTTTGCAGCAAGTCAGATCCTTAACCCTTCATGATTGTGTACTTTGATTGGCAGCACCTCTGGAGCACAGAAATGTCTTTCCAAACACCTGCTGCCTGACATCCTTTAGCTAGAGATGCCGGGGACTAAACCTGGGACTTGCACACAAAACACTTGCAGCACTACCATTGATCCATGGCTCCTGGCAATGGCAGTCTTGGTACTATAGTACCAATGCTAATGTTTATGCTGCAGACAGCTCCAGACAGTACCCCCTTCCTGCCACCACCATTACTGTGATTTCTGTTGTGCTGCTTCCTTCTTACCCCTCCTTGTTCATCAAGTCCCTGGTTGGCATAATTTATGATCTACTAAGACAAATACAACTAAATTGCTAAAACTGTTCTGACCGGGCAGTGATATCAGTGCTCTCTCAGCCTCATCCACCCCACAGGGTGTCTGTTGTGGGGAGAGGAATGGGAAGGGAACTGTAAGCCGATTTGAGCCTCCTTCAGGTAGGGAAAAGCGGCATACAAGAACCAACTCTTCTTCTTCTTCTTCTTCTTCTTCTTCTTCTTCTTCTTCTTCTTCTAAATATCCTGGTTTTGTTAACCTGCTAGCACCTAAAAGAGCCTCTTTTGGCACAGAGTGGTAAAGCAGCAGACATGTTGTGTGAACCTCTGCCCATGAGGCTGGGAATTCAATTCCAGCAGCTGGCTCAAGGTTGACTCAGCCTTCCATCCTTCCGAGGTCGGTAAAATGAGTACCCAGCTTGCTGGGGGGTAAACAGTAATGACTGGGGAAGGCACTGGCAAACCACCCCGCATTGAGTCTGCCATGAAAACGCTGGAGGGCGTCACCCCAAGGGTCAGACATGACCCAGTGCTTGCACAGGGGATACCTTTATCTTTACCTAGCACCTAAAAAAAGAATGGGGTGTCAATACAGCATCTGTCAAGACATGGTATGGTGGGATGAATTTGCCTTGGAGGGCTACTTCCTTAGGTGGGACAGAAATCTCTCAAGGCCTATTTCTCCAGCAAAGGATTCCCTGCATCATCCTACCTTCACTTTATCTCTAGTCCCTTACTCCACCCCCACTATACTTTTAAGTGCCTGACCACCCACTTTCCCTATCCTTCCCCATCTAATGATGGCAGAACCTTTAGTGTGTCTTTGATTTGTATAATACTTTGCAGTCTGATGATTTGACTGCATGTCAAAAATCTGCACCAAAATGAGAATTCTGCAGCCAGCAATTACAATTTAAACAATCAAATTAGTTAATTATGTTTATTATTATTTTTTACAAATAAGCCATTTTAATTATTATGCATGGTTTATTCTTAGCAAAAATAAATAAACCTGAGATTTTTAAGGAGCCAAATTCTGTTCTCAGTATGACAGTCTGGTTTTCCTTCCTATACTTCCATAGAATTACAGCATATATGCAGCTTTGCTGTCCACATGTTCTGCAGTAGAAAGAGAAGAATGGCTTTTCCACCAGCTCAACTTAATACCGATTTTCGTGGCAGTGAATACACATTACAATCGATCTGGGTATGGCTCTTGCACATGTCTGCCTTCTCTCTGCACTTTCACCATTGCTCAGTGAGTTTATTTCTTCTACATCTGCCTTGTATGATCAGGATTTTCAAGGAAGGGTGCTGTTGTCATTGGATGACATCACAGCACACACACACTGTTTTTTGGGTGCATGTTTATATTAATTTATTCATATAATGGGTGCATTTTTTAAGGTACTACAATATTGATATCTCAGTATACTGCTGGAATGATAGGGGGTTTCCATAGCCTAAGAGCAGAAAGGAAATCTTGAGACATTGAGCCTGAGGGGCCATTTATATAAAATACTTGAGGATACTGAAACGCAACAAGCTCAAAAATCATACCACTGAAGTAAATTGAAATTTTGAAAAAAGGAATGTGGGGGGAAATTGTATAGCCGGAACCCGTTTTGGTTCAAGATTTATGTTTATAATTTCTACAATTAAGATACAAAGAGAATATCTATGAAGAATTAGGTTCAAATAAAAACAAGAAAATATTGAGAAAGCCAGTGGGTTGAATCTTTCTTACTTTGCAATGGTAGGTCAAGCAGGTTCTCCAAATTCCCAGTTTTCATTTTTTTTTTAAGTCTCTATCTCTTTCCCTCATGGTGACATGACTTTTCCCTTTTGTCTCCAAAAAGGAACTGACTAGACTCTTTTTTCAAAATGAGACCTGGGAAGTAGTTTCATTTTTTAAAAAAATTCTAAAGGCATTATAAAATTGCTATATTGATATACTGCTATAATGACTGATGTTGCAATATTGTAATGCCTTTTGAAATAAATAACGAAATTGCTTAGGATGAGAGGGTTTGTCAGTGATGACAGTCATCAAAAGTGAGCTAGGGTGGATGGGAGTGAGCAGGACATAGAAAACCAAATAAAATGTTACACATGAGGGAAAGGGCAACTCAAAACTGGCTTCCCTGGAAAAAAATTGGGATAAAAGTGGTTTCAAAAGAAACTGAAAAGACTCTGGGTGGAAAAAACAAACCCCCAAAAGTAAAAACAAAAGGCACAAATGTTTGTGTGGAAATCAGGAAAAACTGAAGCAGTAAGGGGTCAGAGCTGATGGGGAAAAAATGCAGAAAAGCCCAAAATACTGACTGGCCAACTTGTTTTTGCATTTCATATGACAAATTTTACAAGAAATAGTTTGAAGCACTTTGTTTAATTTTACTGTTAGTAGGCTTCCAGTAACCTTATCTCATTTCTGTAATCGTTGGAGACTGCCATGTTTCTGAAACAGAATTTAGAGCAAGCTCCTGTCCTCTGGGTTTCACAGTGGGTAGGTTCTGTCCTGGTTTTCTAGAGCGCCAAAATATAGGCAAATACAACAGGATCTTCTTTACCCAGTAACTCACTAAGTCTGCCTTTTTCGACCTTTTGCCCATGGAGGAGCCCCTGAAATATTTTTCCGGTTTCAAGAAGCACCTGAACTGGGCTGGAATTATGGCCGAATCCATTAAGGCAGGATATAGGGGAAAGGCCGGGGAGCCCAGGATATATTTCAGGAAGCCCTGGTTGGGAATCCCTGCACTATGGAGTGGGTAGTGCCAGTGGAAATCTCATTCTTGAGTGCTGTCTGTACCTGTTAACTAGCACATGGACATTGTTCAAGTGACCCAGGTTGCTGCTTGGGGACACCAAACCAACTAGAACACCAACAGAGGAGGACACTGGTGTGGTGTGCCTGTTCTTAACTCCTATAGTGGTATAGCTGGGGGTCCAATAGGATACAGAGTCCCTTTCTTTGTGCACCACTTTGCATCTTACCCCAGAGGCACAAGAGGAGGTGCATGCTTTCTCTCAAGTCCACTTAGGACCCATCCAACATGGGGTGCAGAGGAAACACCTCTGCAGCTGGCCTCAGATTGAAAGGCACATGACTCCTTTTGTACCAGCCAGGATCCATCCAAAGTGGTGCAGAGGAAATGCCTCCAACCCAACTTGGCATTTTCTCTGCACTGTACCTTGGATCGATCTGCTGAAGCCTGTCAGGGTGGGTAGCAAAGAGGGCATCTTGGGAAGTTCAATAGCTTGAGCTGATCCTGTGCTCCACCATTTCAAGGAACTGAAGATATTAGAAATGGAGGCCAGGAGTTGAGGGAGGGAAAGAGTAGTCAGCCATTTCCTGTGGCAAGATGCTGCAAAGCTCAGAGAAAAGCCAAGATGCCTGAAGATTCAGTGCAATGTTCCAGTGTAAGGATGATATTTGCTCCCCTTGTGAGCCTGGCACTTGCCCTCGACTTGCATGTAACACAAGCTCTGGCTGCCCTGCTAAAATCTGAGGGGCTGGCACATTCTATAGCAAAAATAACCACCAAGCCCCAAGCAAGAGGCTGACTGACTGGACAGCTGCACCGGACGGAGCCGTCACACGGAAATGGAGCCTGGCAAAGCCTCTGGTACATGCTGCCACCCCCGGCATGCACAGGCCCCCAGTTCAGAGGGCAGCATTTCCCAATGAAGGCCTGTGCTCCCACACCGGACAGTGCCACAACAGTATTTGATGGATGGCCACAACAAGGCTGCAATGCATCTCCTCGAGTGCTTTCTGGGGCCATTTTGCCTACCGCTCAAGTTGGATCCCAGCCCACTTGCCTGCTTAACACTCCTGATAGGAAAAAGGAAGGGGCTTCCCCATGACATGAATACGGGGGCATGGGGAGAGTGTTGGTCTGTTTTTAACTGAATAATATACAAAACCAATACTTGGTATTCAATCTTGCCTTTGGAGTACCACCTTCCCATCAAAGCCCTAACTATTCCAGTGAGAGTTTCACTGGCTAAGGAGGCTTTTAAAATCAAGCTCTGACTGCATAATTCTGGCAGCCATATACATCGACTGATATTCCTTCGGATAGTGATAAAGAGGTATAAAAATCAAATCTTCTTCTTCTGTCAGTACTTTCTTTGTTTAATGAACATGTGCCAATAATCCAAGGTTGAGATTTTTCAGTGGCTGTCCCTTGCCTTTGCAATGGCCTACCCTCCTGGCTCTCCAGTGTGTTGGAATAGGCAAAGAAGAAAAGAAGAAGGCCTTGAAGGGGGCAGCAAGAAGACAATCTGGAGAGTGAGGTCAGCACCTTCTCCTGTTAAGTCTCATTCTTTGTCTGTCTCCAGAATCAAATCAGAGACCAGGAGCACCTTTAAGACCAACAAAGATTTATCCAAGGCGTGAGCTTTCAAGTGCAAGCACTCTTAGGGGCAATTTCCTCCTCCTTGGACGTTCTACAGTCAGTCACTCTCTCTCTCAGCTATACTTACATAGATTCAAGTGGGTAGCCGTGTTGGTCTGAAGTAGCACAACAAAATCAGAATCCAGTAGGGCTTTTAAGACCAACAAAGATTTATTCAAGGCATGAGCTTTCAAGTCTAAAGCTCACACCTTGAATAAATCTTTATTAGTCTTAAAGATGCTACTGGATTCTGATTTTGTTGAGCTAGACATACAGTTAGGAGCCTGTCTCTGTCCACACACTGCACTATCATTACAAGTTTTTAAATTTATCTCGTTTCTGTACTCTGGTCTATGTCCACACAATTAAATAATAAGACACACATCAGGCATAGTAATTCCTGCATTTATCCATTCTTTAATGAAGTTGTGTCAATTATTTTGCCAAAACAGTGAAGCTGCAAAATACTATTGATTCCAGAAAACCTTTGCGGCAGACTGATCCTGGGCAAAGGGAGAACACTTTGGGCACAAGGTATTCCCTAACTTATTTTAAAAAATAATTTTTATAAGGACTGTTTTAACATTTGTTCCCTCAGATTGTTTTTATATTGTTCTCAGTCTTGGCTTGTGAGATGATCAGGAAACATTAGAAATGAATAAACAGTGTTTCAAGCCAGGTGCTTAACCATTCTGTCCCAAATAGATTGCTTCCTGATATGTCTTTATGAACAAACTGGGACAGAGAATTTGAGGTAGATATCTCCTAGAAACCAGGATGTAAACTGCACGGAGCTTTTATTCCAACCCCAGGTCGATTCAGTCCCTGCCCTCTACATAGAATGTGATTTCCGCTTTGATTTGGGATGATTTAAATTTTCCTTCTGCAGCAAGAAGGATTGATCCGGAGTGACGCTACCTTTATCGTGCGATGTCTTATAGTGCTTTTAATGCTCAATATATTTTAAAATCGCATTGTTTTGAATCTGGGCTCTCCTCTGGTAGAGAACCCATGATTGGCTACAGGTGATCATGTGACAAACTTGCTTTAAAGGAGAAGCCCCTAATTTCTCTCAACTTCTGTCAGTCCTGGATTTTTTTGTGTGCCTTCTTTGTTCCCCCCCCCCTTCAAGAAAAGAAAGGATTTTTTCCTCCCTCCTCTGACTTCTTGGGTTCTCTCCCCCCTTCAAGAAAACAAAGAAAGAGTCTCCATTTGCTGCCCCCCCTCTTCTGAGCCTCCCTAACCACGTGCAGAACACTTTCCTGTTTCAATGGGGAGGGGGGGAGAGGAAGACTCAAGTTCAAAGTGATCTGAATTCAACAGGATTGACAATGGAATAAACGAAGTAAGTGCAGACTCTGCCCTGGTCTCTGGGAAAAGGGGGCAAATACTTCAGCAAGTGTAGAACATGTGACATCCCATGAAAAGACTATGGATCCTCAAGCAAATTTCTGACCTGTCCCACATGGGAATGTTAGATCATTTTATCAGACTGTGCTATTAGTCTGCACTGTTGAGACAGAATTAATATTAAAAAGTATATCATAATGGAAATGCTAGATCAAAATCAAGCATTGTGTATTTCTAACCTAACCTTTTCAAAGACAGGATGTTGACATTTTTTCACTTGTAACATCTTTATCTGTCAACATTGTGGAGAATGTAGTTGAGCATTTCTCATCAAAGCCATCAGATTTATCACAAATTTATAATGCTGTCAGGACCATTTTATCAATCCTGTGGCATTGAAAGCAAGAAGACTGGAGGTGCCATTGGCATTTCCCCTTGAAACCACAGGCCTTTAAGAGCTCAGGGAGCCCCGTAGGCTCTTTATTTTATATCACCTATCTACCGTGTGATTGGTTGCTGCCATTTTGTGTACTTACGGAAGCTTCCAGGAAGGCAGGCAGCATGGTATAGCCTGATCTTGTGAGATCTTGGTACTTTGATGGGAGGCCCAGTGTCACACGTACCCTATTTGGTGCCCAGAGCAAGTGAGTGGGCGGGGCTTGGTGATGCGGAGATGAGCTTCCACAGAGAAATGCCTGCCTGTAACTGCTCCGACAGAGGGCAGTGGCAGACGGACTGGCCATGAGTCCCTTGGGTCATCCCCGCTGTCAGGAAGATGGGACTGGTGGCTGTTGGAGGGATGATTCACACCAGAGGGAAGGCTGCAGGGGTTCGGGTCAGGTGACTATTGGGCACAGCACTGTTGTGAGCAGCCACCACACCCAGCCTCAGGGCCAGGGAACTGTCCACCCAATGGAGTATGGGCCAGTTGGAGCCTTTAGCTCCCACCACCTGCAGGGGCTTGATGGGGCCCAGTGCACCCAAACAAGTATAGTGCATAAGTATAGTGCATGAGCCCTAGCCTCCATACCCTAAAAAGGCCCCGGAAACCAGCTGGGTAACCTTGGGCTTGCTACAGCACTGATAAAGCTGTTCTGACCGGGCAGTGATATCAGGGCTCTCTCAGCCTCACCCACCTCACAGGGTGTCTGTTGTGGGGAGAGGAAAGGGAAGGCGACTGTAAGCCGCTTTGAGACGCCTTCGGGTAGAGAAAAGCGGCATATAAGAACCAACTTGTCATCTTCTTCATATACACAAGTGCTGTCAAGTCACAACTGTCTAATGGCAACCCCAGCAAGAGGCTTTCCAGACAAGTGAGAAGCAGAGTTAGTTTGCCATTGCTTTCCTCTGCAGGGTCTTCCCTGGTTAGCTTCTGAGATTAAACTGGGCTGTCCAGTGCTGCTTTCCCTTCCCTTCTATCAATTTCTTTATTATTGTAAGTGATGACTTGACAGGTCTGCAACATTAGGGATGACATTTTACCTTTGTCCAGATCACAATTCAGTTATCAGGATCATCATGAGATACTAGAACATTAAATGCAGAATGTGATTGTGCTGTGATTTATTTGCATGGCACTGCACTGATCAAATCACTTGCAGCCATCTAACTTGCAATGGACTTATGCTGGACAGTCTTGAAATGTCACCAGAATTTGGTATAGTTGTGGATGACACAGTTCCATTGTTCAGGCCAGAAATTGTTATGTGGAGAGATGTGGGTTACTTCCTATGTGAGTGACTTTCAGACATCTTGACTTACTACATCTTAAAGTATTTACACAGTTGATTCAGTGTTTAATGTTTCCTTCAATGATAGAATGACTGGATGGGTGTGAGAACTTCCTGAAAATGCCATTTCTGAATCCTAATTAATAACTATTGCCTGCTTCACTAGAATAACATAAAAAGACCCAGCTGGATCAGACCAGTGGTCCATTTATTCCATCATCCTGGCCCTTGCAGCAGCCAACCAATTGCCCTGGAGGGCAAATACGACATAGGGGTTGATGCCCTTATTGCTGTTGCCTCCCAGCAATGGCATTCAGAGGTTTGCCATCTCTGGATATGAAGCCTCCCTTCAGACATAATGGCTAGTATCTATTTACTGATCAATCATCAGAAAGGCCAAAGCTGAGATCAATCATCAGAAAGGCCAAAGCTGAGAGTGAGCTAAGATTGGCCAGGGAAGCCCATTGTAACAAGAAAAGATTTTTCAGTTATGTGAGGAGCAAACGTAAAGTAAAGGAGGCAATAGGCCCGCTGTTGGGTGCGGATGGACAAACTAACGAAAGATGCAGAGAAAGCAGAAAGGCTTAGTGCCTATTTTACATCTGTTTTTTCCCACAGGTCAAAGTGTTTAGGCACATCTAGAGATGGCTGTAGCCAAAGGATAGTGTCTGGGTGGCAGGTTAACATGGATAGAGAGGTGGTCGAGAGGCATTTAGCTGCACTGGATGAGTTCAAATCCCCTGGTCCAGATGAAATGCACCCGAGAGTACTCAAAGAACTTTCCAGAGAACTTGCACAGCCCTTGTCCATCATCTTCGGAACGTCTTTAAGGACAGGAGATGTCCCGGAGGACTGGAAAAGAGCAAACGTTATTCCGATCTTCAAAAAAGGGAGGAAGGATGACCCGGGAAACTACAGACCAGTGAGTCTGACCTCTGTTGTGGGGAAGATAATGGAGCAGATATTAAAGGGAGCGATCTGCAAACATCTGGAGGACAATTTGGTGATCCAAGGAAGTCAGCATGGATTTGTCTCCAACAGGTCCTGCCAGACCAACCTAGTTTCCTTTTTTGACCAAGTAACAGGTTTGCTGGATCGGGGAAATTTGGTTGATGTCATTTACTTGGATTTTAGTAAAGCTTTTGACAAGGTTCCCCATGATGTTCTGATGGATAAGTTGAAGGACTGCAATCTGGATTTTCAGATCGTTAGGTGGATAGGGAATTGGTTAGAGAACCGCACTCAAAGAGTTGTTGTCAATGGTGTTTCATCAGACTGGAGAGAGGTGAGTAGCGGGGTACCTCAGGGTTCGGTGCTTGGCCCGGTACTTTTTAACATATTTATTAATGATCTAGATGAGGGGATGGAGGGACTACTCATCAAGTTTGCCGATGACACCAAATTGGGAGGACTGGCAAATACTCCGGAAGATAGAGACAGAGTTCAACGAGATCTGAACACAATGGAAAAATGGGCAAATGAGAACAAGATGCAATTTAATAAAGATAAGTGTAAAGTTCTGCATCTGGGTCAGAAAAATGAAAAGCATGCCTACTGGATGGGGGATACGCTTCTAGGTAGCACTGTGTGTGAACGAGACCTTGGGGTACTTGTGGATTGTAAACTAAACATGAGCAGGCAGTGTGATGCAGTGGTAAAAAAGGCAAATGCCATTTTGGGCTGTATCAACAGAGGCATCACATCAAAATCACAAGATGTCATAGTCCCATTGTATACGGCACTGGTCAGACCACACCTGGAGTACTGTGTGCAGTTCTGGAGGCCTCACTTCAAGAAGGACGTAGATAAAATTGAAAGGGTACAGAGGAGAGCGACGAAGATGATCTGGGGCCAAGGGACCAAGCCCTATGAAGATAGGTTGAGGGACTTGGGAATGTTCAGCCTGGAGAAAAGGAGGTTGAGAAGGGGACATGATAGCCCTCTTTAAGTATTTGAAAGGTTGTCACTTGGAGGAGGGCAGGATGCTGTTTCTGCTGGCTGTAGAGGAAAGGACACAGAGTAATGGGTTTAAACTTCAAGTACAACGATATAGGCTAGATATCAGGAAAAAGTTTTTCTCAGTCAGAGTCGTTCAGCAGTGGAATAGGCTGCCTAAGGAGGTGGTGAGCGCCCCCTCACTGGCAGTCTTCAAACAAAGGTTGGATACACACTTTTCTTGGATGCTTTAGGATGCTTAGGGCTAATCCTGCGTTGAGCAGGGGGTTAGACTAGATGGCCTGTATGGCCCCTTCCAACTCTATGATTCTATGATTCTATGACCTCTCCTACATGGATATGTCTAACCAACTTTTAAAGCAATCTGTACCTGTGGCAATCACTTCCTTCCCTTCTCTGACTTGTACCTAATTCCCAACAATTTAATTGAGTGAAATTGTATTATGGGAGAGGGAGGAAAATCTCCAAACTAGCCTCTTTTCCCACCCCAAACATATAAACATTATCCCTTAACTGTCCTTTTCTCTATACTGAAAAGTCTCAGAGTTTTTAACCCTTTCTCATAGGAAAGTTGTTCCAACTCCCTAATCATCTTGGTACATTTTCCAGCTCTGCAATGTCCTTTCTGAGATACAGCAGCCAGAACTACACACAGTATTCCAAATGAAGCCGCACCATAGCTTTATAAAAAGGCATTATAATAATGACCATTTTATTATCAATCTGTTTCTTAATTCCCGCTATGAAATGTAACTTCTTAACAGGTTGACACTTCCATGGAGCTATCCACTACAACCCCAAGATCTTTCCCCCTCTCAGCCTCAGCAAGTTCAGACCCTACTAGCATAGGCATGTTATGGTTAGTGTAG
The DNA here is from genome assembly GCF_049243985.1 of Paroedura picta. Classification (NCBI taxonomy): domain Eukaryota; kingdom Metazoa; phylum Chordata; class Lepidosauria; order Squamata; family Gekkonidae; genus Paroedura; species Paroedura picta. Next base: position 73,999,830 of record NC_135370.1, on the reverse strand, counting down.
TCAGACCTTAGTTGTTTGCTTCCCAAGTAAAAGAACAGCTTGTTTCTTTTCAGATCCAAACAAACTGTATTTTAGTATTCAACACTCACGACACAAACAGTAGAAAATTGCAAAGCTAGTTACAGGAAAACTGTATTTGTTCTTTTTCTGTGTTAATTGAGACTTAAATTCTTCTGAAGACTTTCCTTCCAGTGTTGGGGGAAGGGAGGGCGGACTCTCCTCTCGTGAAGACTTTAGTGTAGCAGCTCCTTCCTGGACTTTGCCTTGGGACTGGCTCTTGTCAGTCAGTCTGCTGGGACCTAGCTCTCTCCATAGCTATGCAGCCCTCCCTGGTCTAGAGGTCTCTCAGCTCTTGAGTATCTCCCCCCTCCCCTCCTAGGGAATTTTCTGTTTATTTTAACTCTGACCCTGTTTCCTGAAGTCCTTCTGAATGTTTCTTCTGCTTTTTGTTGTGTTAGCTAGATGGTATATTGAAAGGGGATTGAAAAGTCTAACTTTTCATTGGCTTATAAAAATCAGAGTCCAGTAGCACCTTTAAGACCAACAAAGATTTATTCCGGGCATGAGCTTTCGAGTGTACGAAGAGTGCTTGCACTCAAAAGCTCACGCCTTTAATAAATCTTTGTTGGTCTTAAAGGTGCTACTAGACTCTGATTTTATTATGCTACTTCAGACCAACATGGCTACCCTTTTGAATCTTTTCACTGGCTTCTATCAATATTTGCTAAAGAATTGCTATATTCTCCCTGCTGTCTGATTGGTCTCTCTCTAACCAGGCTAAGAGACCAATAAAACAGCACTGTTTTGCCTCCGTATTCTCTAGTTGCAAACCCTGAATTTACATGATTATTCAATCTTCACACATACACTGACCTTTCCATGCTCTGTGTGAGCAGGTTTGCTAGGGCAAGGAGCCATAGAGCACCTGTGCGGCAGCTGAACCTAAGCCCAAGCCTCCTCGCCACTGGAGCAGTTTGCAGGTCCCATCTGCCCCAGCTTACCACCTTGCGCTAAGCTGCCAGGGATGCTAGGGCAAGAGGCAGGTGGTGAGGGAGGATGGGTTTCCTGCAGAGCCCTGCAGCCCAGCTAGCAAGCTTGCCTGCTCTTCTCTGCAGGGGCCCTTCTGCCCACCCACCCTTCCACTAGTTTTGAATAATTCTGTGTTATCTGCCTATTTGTTCAGTATACCACTCCCCCTTCCCCCAGTTCCAGATCATGTTAGAACAAATTAAATAGCACCGACCCAATGTGACACTCCACTTATTACTTCGCTCCATTGCAAGAACTGTTTATTTATTCTTCTTCTTTGTTTCCTGACATTTAACGAACATCCTCCTCCTCTCCTCCATTTTCTCCTAACAACAGGTAGGCTAAGCTGAGAGTGTGTGAGTAGCCTAAGGTCACCGGGACAGCTCCCATGGGCATTGAAACCTGAGTCTCCCGATTATAGTCCAGCACTCTAATCTCTACACTACACTGGCTGTCATGGGGAGAGGTTCTTCCTCCCACGTTTTTCAGCTTACTTGACTCTGCGCTGCCTTTCATGTACAGAGCACTCCCCCCCCCCTTGTTCTTCTTTTCTTGTCTTGTCTGTAGACTTTCTGTCCAAGGACAGCAGTGTCCCATTCATTTTCACCATTCCACCAGGTTTCTAAATGACCATTATATCTACATTGCCATTTGGCACCAAGCATTCTAGATCCTCTATCTTGACTTGGAGACTTCTAGCATTGGCACAGAAGCACTTCGGCCTCATTTCCCTTTCTTAAGCATTCCTTCCTCCCTCGATCCCATGGTTTCTTCACAAGGCCCTCCTTTACTGCTCTACCTTCCCAAGGATTTACTACACATCCTTTTGGAATTAGTCATTCTGAACAAGAGGTTCTCCAGCTTCTGCCAGCACGTCCCTAGAAGTTAGTCCTTCCCAGAATATGATAGTGAATGGTAGCCATGAAACCCCATGGGTGGGTTATCTGGGCTCATTTCAAACCATTTCTTGACCTGGATTTAGAACTGAATCTGGAATCAAATTGAAATGAGCCTAGGCTGATTCTGCACTTACGTTGTTTTTTTTTGTGTGTGGATCCTGCTGAATCCAGATCGCTTTGAACTCGGGTCTTCCTCTCCCCCCCCCTTGAAACAGAAAAGTGTTCTGCCCTTGATTGGGAAAACTCAGAAGTGGGGGGAGCTAAGCCCAGACAGAGCCTATTTCTTTCTTTCTTTTCTTGAATGGGGGTGGGGGGCTTGAAGACAACAGAGGAGAAAAAAAAAAACACAAGGCAAATCTCTATCCACAGAAGTAAGGGCTTCTGCAGTTTCTACAGAAAGAAAATTAGGGCTTCCTCTTTAAGAAAAGCTAACAGCCTTAGCTGGCTTTGCAGGTTTGGCCAGTCAGAGCTTCTGTATCACGGAGTCAGCTGGCCAATCAGAACTGCTATACCACGGAGTCAGCTTGCCAATCAGAACTGCTCTACCATGGAGGGAGTGCTTTCTCATGCTTTCTGAACCACAATATTCCAATATTGAGGATTAAAAGGACCCCAGGGCCTAGTCTGCACACAATAGATAATGCACTTTCAATGCACTTTAGAAGTAGATTTTCCTGTTCTGCACAGGAAAATCCAGCTGCCAAAGCACATTGAAAGTGCATTATCTATTGTGTGCAGACTAGGCCCTGGATATGGCGAAGAAATGGTAGGGTGACTCCGGATCAATCCTCCTTGGTGCAGAGGGAAAATTAAAATCGCCCAAAATCAAAACAGAAATTGCATTCTGTATAGAGGGCAGGGACTGAATCGACCTGGGATTGGAATAAAAGCTCCGTGCAGTTTACACCCTAGATAATATAAGGTCTTGACAAGCTTCTAAGAGATGTATTAGCTCATCTCTTTAAAAATCTAGATCCTTCTCCCTCCAGCAGAGGCTCCACATTCAATGGCTTGTAAGTCCCCTCCAGAGAATGACAGGTGAGCCTGCTTCTCCCATACAGGAGAATGAGTTGGGACATGAGTTGGATTTCTTTAAGCAGCAGCTGGACAGATCCTTATCCTGGATCCTTCAGGCTGATCCTACACTGAGCAGGGGATTGGCCCCTGCAAACTCTTTGATTCTAATGTTTCAATAGCAGTGTGGACTATACCATCAGATTGCAGATAATAACTGGAGGTCCAAATACTCCTTTGCATTAAAAAAAACTACACTGTGCAAACAGAAAACAAGTAGGGCAGGGAATTGCATTTGTTGTTTTTAACATAGAAGAACATTTAAAACAGCGATCCTCCATGACTGTCCACTTGCAGTAAAAAGTGGTACAGTCCCTCCTACTATTTCAGCATTATACCATCTAATTTTCCTGCATATGTAAACCAGGGCATTGTCTCTCCATTCTTGTTCCTGTCAGTCTGACCTGTAGGAAGGCATACTCTGCCCATAAAGTATGAACTTAAACAGCTCCTTGCCCAGCTATGATGCTTGGATCTCTGCTTGGATGCTTGGATCTCTTGGATCTCTTCCAGGGCACTAAAACAGATGCCCCAATTTACTTCTCACCTCTCAGTCCTGCTATAATTTTGCCCTGATCCAATAAGAGAAAAGGAGGCTGGTGAAGGTGCAAGGAGAAGAACAAGAGAAGTCATCCTGAACCTGCATCCTCTTTTTGTGCCTTGGAACATTTAACAGAAGCACTGCTCCCAAATGAGAACAGGGCAGCTTTAATAATGCACAGCCAACCCCTTCTTCTTTTCCATCCATTATTCCAGCTCCTACCCCTTAAAAATCCTTTTAAAACTGTCAAACAGAAAATACGAATTAGTTGATATGCATAAACCTGCCAATGTGCTTGTGTAAGTTTCTGTGTGCTTAAGGATAGCTTCTGATTCTTTGTGTACAGCCTATGAACATCTGTGAGGTTTATTATGCTGCCTATTGTCCACAGCTTGAAAGCTGCCTGACTTCCTGCTGTGCCTTTTGAAACAGGCAAATGTCCTGATTAAAATGTTGTACTTCTGACATTCTTCCCCTGTGCAGCCACTGGTTCGTTGAAATGTGCAAGATCTGCAATGTGCATAAAGGGTATCCTGCAGGGCAGTGGTCCCCAACCTTTATTAGGCTGGGGATCGGCAGGGCATTGGGCCGCGCCCGCAGGGACCACGCAGGCCACGCCCACGCTTCCGGCCGCGCCCGCGAGCCGCGCCCGCCCGCGCCCGCGGGCCACACCCGTGGATCGGGCCGCACCCGCGGGCCGCGCGGGCACGGCCCGGCCCTGATTCCCTCTCCCCGCCCTCCCGCAGTAAGTAGCTTCCCGGGCTGCAAGCGTGCGGCCTGGGAAGTTTTTTACTGCGGGGGGGGGAGGGGCGGGGAAGGGGAGCCGCAGCCCGGCGCCATGGCCTTTGCGGCCCGCAGGTTGGGGACCACTGCTGCAGGGGGCATCAGAAGAGATGTCTATTTAGCATAGATAAGATAGGAACTTCCTGATGATTTTCAAATGTTCTTCTCCCATGTCCTGGCTCAACAAGAGACTTCCTGCTCATCTGAGCACTCTTTCCCCTGCTTGCCTTCAGAAAAGAAGGATTGCAGAAAACAGCTTGCTAGATAGTAAGGTCTCAATCTTTCTCTGTCTACAACTAGTTGTTCCTCTTCATAAATAAAACTGTTTTATTCTTTAAGCAGCCTGGTGCTTCTCTGTCTCTGCATATCCAAGTCTGCCAACATGGTAACCCTAAGATCCTGGCCCTTTTGTTTGCTCACAGTACAAGAGTCACTCTCACAGATGCAGAGTGTGTACTTTCCACACCTGTACAGCTAGGTAGGAAATCAATATATATATATATATATATATATATATATATATATATATATATATATATATATATATATATATATATATATATACACACACACACACACACACACACACAAATTTATTCGAGCAGGCCAGCCTCTTCCTGTGGCTGTTATTCAATGCAGCAGTCCTGTAGTTAGTACCTGCAAAGGTGGGGCTGAGCGCAGGACAAGGTGTTCCTGCCAGGCTAAATCCCCCAGGATGGCACTGCAGCATGACTATGAAAAGGCTGTGCACCAAGGCAGAATGTTACAGGAACAAAAAGAGCCAGGTGAGTCCTTGGAAAAAGAAATGGTACTGCAGGGAGTGGAGTGAAGGGCAGCAGAACTGCTGAGGGAAGTGGCAGAGGGAGCACCGGTGAAGAAAAAGGTGAGCAGGAGAAGGACATAGCCATGGCAAGGTCACAACAATCTGACTGACAAGATCTTGCCCCATTGAGGCAAGATCTCACTGTGTACTTGACACAGTATTGGTCTTTGTAAACAGCGGTTTAGCATGCAATTTGAAGCATCCTTTCCAGATAGCTTAGGATACTACTGTTAGTATAAGGGAGATGAATGGGAGCCTAGAGGCAGGAAGTCCGCAGTTCAATTGTCACATCAACCCACAGGATTATGAGGCGGCTGTAATTAAGCCACTCTTTCTCAGTCAGTGTCAAGCTCCATCTGCAGTTTGAAGACGATCAATCTTTTATTTATTGACTTTTAAATTTCCATATAACTGTTACCAGGAAGATTATACAGCCACACTGGTAGGTATTCTTTTTTTCTGTATAATTGTTACCACCATCCTGGATTCTGTGGTGAAATGACATCTCACATCCAAGGGATAAATTTTACAGCTTTCAAGAACAAGTTTAATTTCTACTATTTTATCTTTCAATGGTTAACTCAGTATTTCCTAATCATATATCTTTGGGGTATTCAAAACCATGAGGGACATCTGGGGTTTTAGGAAACCACTTCCTGGCACTTGCAGTGAATTCTGGGAGCCAGTGATTAAGAGTTGTTTCATAGAGCTCATACTGACCTGAGGATACAATTTCAGATTCCTCCCCCAGGCTCCTACTCTTGTAATGTGAACAGGATTCAAACAAGAATGCAATTATCAGGCAAACAAAATTAGAGGCAAAAAGCAAACAAAAATACTCCATCAATAAGAATAAATATATGCATTGAACTTCTAGAAAGAGTAGACACCATAACAGCAAGAAAGGTACAGGAGAAACATGCTCTTCAAAAAGTGCTCATCAGTCACCAATAAAAATTGGCACTTCCCATCTCCATTTACCATTAATGTATTTATATAAATAAAGTAGCCTCATAATATAATCAAAATTCTATGCATATAATACTGGCCTTCAGCTTGCAGGTATGGGAGAGCTTTGTCTAGATACCAGTGGTATCTTTGTCCAGATACTGCGAGCTGAAGACTGGTATTACATGCATAGAATTTTGATTACAACTTGGAGTTGGTTGAAATATTGAAAACTTCTAGGATAAGTTTCAGAATCATAGAAGGAAACAACCACTGATTAAAGGTCTACTTTGAAAACGGAACAAAATCTAGAGTTCGTTCTGGTTGTTTCATTTATCATTAAAATAGAGATTATATAAATATATTGTTATCTGATTTTGATAGCCTGGGACATGTTCTCTCTTTTTCTATGCCAATGACATGGCAATTGTTGTAAGGCACAAATAAACTGAAATTCCTGGCAACCTCGCAGTCTTCAGGTCAGGTGCATTTTAAAATCTGGAGTTCTTTTTTTAATCCTGATAGTAAAATCTCAATTCTTTGGAGCTCTACATAGGGATTCCAGTGGGGCAGCTACCAGTTTTGATGTTACCTCTGGAGTTCCTCAGAGCACAGGTTCCAGGTTTTCCTACTGGAATGCCTAGGATTTAAATTCACATTTGCTTCAGTTCATTTATGTGCAGCGTCAAATTCTTGGAGTAATGAATTTGTTACTTCTGGGTCTTTGCTGTTGAGGAAATTTTGTTGCAGCCTCCTGCTCTGATAACTCCAGCCTGGAATATATTCCTTCCGATAGCCTTGAGGAATATGCCTTTTGGCCACAGATATAACAGCTCCAATGAATTGGCAGTTATTATTATGCGTTTGAGGGATCCATTCAAGAAACCTATCCGGATCTTTACTGAAACCTTTCCAGTTCACTCAGTTCCATCATGGGCTTGGTATTTGGATTCCTAGCTTTTGGATCACAGATTGATGCTGGTTGTATGGGAAAGCCAAAAGATTATGTCTGGATATAGGAAAGGGCTGACTTCTCCAGTCAGATAAAACAAATATTAAATTAGGGTCAGACTCTCTATTCCATGCTGCTGATCTGAAGAATCCCTCTGCTTTTGGTGTCAAAAATGAGATGCAAGTCATATTCTTCAGCCCAGTCGACAAGTGAGATACTGTTTACCTGGGTGTAGTGTCCCTGATACGTTGTTCCACATACTTCTGGTATGTCCTGAGTTTGAAGTATATTGTCGCCCATTAGCTAATTATCTGAAGAAACTGAAATTCAGCTATGTTAATGAGAAACATTGGATTAAAACGATACTAAATGTGAGGGACTCAGCAACTATTATAAAAATAGCAAAGTTTTTGCTGGCAATTTTAAGTGAAAACCTTTTTACAAATGGATTTTACATCTGTAACTATTTGAAATTTTCAGTTTATGCTTTGCAATTTTATGCCAATAAAGGTACTCTGAATCTGAACAGAAGGATGAGGATGGGTTGATAGGACATGTGCTGACCATGAAACTGTAGGACCAAGTGGGGGGCGACGCGGCTGGGGGGGCACACCGCCTTCTCCCGGCTGCTGGAGCGGCCGAGAGAAGGCCAAAGATCGCCACCGCTGGGGGGGGGGGGCGCGGATCTAGCGCCCGCTGTATTAACACTACAGCGGGCTTTATTTCTAGTCAAATAATAAAATTAAAGTCCAAGGCAGAACATTATACTAGTTGGGGGATATTTAAAAGCCAGGCCTAGGTCAGGATCCTTCCCAATGCTTTCCTATACTCTGGTTTAATCCCCTGACCTGATCTTGGAAACTAAGCAGGGTTGGCCACCAAAGAAATCCAGGCTCAGAACTCACTATGCCGAGGCAGACAATGGCAAACCACCTTTGAACAGTTCTTGCCCTTGAAAAACGTACGGGGTCATCATAAGTCATCTGTGACATGGCAGCACTTTCCACCACCAAGCTGGTTTAATAGCTTTCGGGTTCTTAATGAAGGTGCTTGGAGCAACACAAAAGAAATGTCAGTCAGAAAAGAGGACAGCTACAGTGCTAGGGAGAGGGATAATAGAGGCACACACACGCACCAGGCATGAATAGAATTTGCAAAATGTTTCCTTCTCCATATGCTTTCTAGAAAGAATTTAGCTTTAATGGAGAAGCAAGGCTGTGGTAAATATCAGGTTTGTGTATTTCTGTGATAAAAAGGCAGGGTGGAATTATTTCCCCATTTCAGACCAATGAATTTCTCCGATTTTTGCTGGATTAAGGTCCATTGATCTGAATTTGCCTGAACAAGTGTCATCAATAATAATACATACTCCTACTCTGAGCAGGTGGTTTGCACTGCAACCTTAGTGGAGAAGCGTCAGATTGGAATAACCTTATAGGATTGCATTATTAAACTGCCTCCCTGGAAAATGTTGGGTTTGTATTCTTATAACCTGATCCTAAACATATTTATTAGTAAGAATATCCCGTCTGAGATGTGCCATAGCTTTCTTTATTCTTTCATTTGCTAGGAGATATTTGGAGTGCATAATAAATGTTTGGTACTTCTTGTTAAAAACAATTTTGAGTTTTCTTTTACCTTCACAATGTGTTGTTGTCTATATTTGTTTGTTTGGGTATCAGTTCTCATGAAGACTTAAAATAATCAAAATGCATCAGATTTTTTGTAAGTTTTGGGAAGTAACACACACATACACACACAGCAAAATATAACAATATATGTTTCAGCCCATGTTGATAAAGTACCTAGTCTACAGATACTGATAATATTAGTCAAATTCAATTCTACTAATATTCACATTTATGAGACAAAGTAGAATTCTCTTTAACATTCTTGTGGAGCTTGATTCTGTTTCAATAGTGCCTTTTCATAAGATTATAGTTCCCAGACCTGGATAGCCTAGGCTAGCCCAATCTTGTCAGATCTTGGAAGCTAAGCAGGTTCAAGCACAGGTTAGTATTTGAATGGGAGACCACCAAGGAAGGCCTAGGTCACTACACAGAGGCAGGCAATGGCATGGGCCTGAATGTGCTTCCTTCCCCGTGTGGCTTGAATTATTTCTCTGAAAAAGGGGTAGTTGGGGAGAGGCTTCTGCTGTTTGAATTTGAGATGAGAGGACTGGAAATCCTCTCTGAAGGAACCTCAGCATTTTATGGCTTATTGGCTCCTCCTTGCCACTGGGCCCTTGGGAGTCTATGATAAAGTAATCAGTGATGGTTTTTCCTGACAATGTGCTTGTCTCTGTGTGTGGAAAGAAGCAGGGCTGGTAAGGTGGTATTAGTACAACATTCAAGACATTGCAGTACATTCATCCATCCCTTTCCTGACTGGCTAATACAGTTATACTGTTGGCATACAGCACAGTGTTGAGGGAGGGTTTGGGTGGAGACTGCATAGATGTGTCAGTCAGAATGGCTGGTTTAACTAGTTTCTCCCTAGCTATTTTTTTACTCGGCTGTGTGGAGTCCCTGGGGTTGAAACTATCAATCGTTATCTTCATAGATTCAGTCCATTTTAACCGCCCGCTCCAGAGGAGTGGGAGGAATAAAGCATTAAGGGGAAGTGGGGAGGAGTTAGGGCAGGCCCTGTCTGGGATAAAAACTCGGAAGGGCGAATCAGGAGCCGCAAAGCGGCTCCTGATTCGCCCCTCTGAGTGGCAATCCAGGGCCAAGTGGCCAATGGGGAGTCGCGCTTTGCGACTCCTGATTCACCCTTCCGAGTTTTTATCCCAGACAGGGCCCGCCCTAACTCCTCCCCACTTGCCTTTACTGCTTTATTCCTCCCGCTCCTCCGGAGCGGGCGGTTTAAAGATTAGTCTGGTCCATAAGATAAAATTCAGCTGAAGTCACACGTTCAGAAGGACTACATTTTAACAATGAGTAAAAGATCATGACAATTCTACAATATATAAGAAGGCTTAAGTCACCCGTAACTGGAGGATTCTAAAAACAAAACTTTGCAGTGAGCGCTGAGACCTGTGGATTTCCATCTCTAAGTGGCACTGTTGTGGAAATAACAACCACTTAGGACCCTCGGCTGACCCTGTCCACCTACCACAAGTTTGCAGCCTTCCACCGAAACCGGCTCAGGGAGCTCAGTGATCCAATATGCTCAGCCTAGCCTTTCTCACAGCGCTGGACAGGAAGATGAAATATCACTAGGTGTACTATCACTAGGAAGATGTAATATCACTATCATTTGGTTGAAATGTGGGGTGTAAATAATTAAATATAAAATATAATTTGCAGTCAGCAGGGGTGCCAGCCTCCAGGTGAAGGCTGGAGATCTCTGGGCATTACAATTGGTCTCTAGATCAGGGGTAGTCAGCCTGTGGTCCTCCAGATGTCCATGGACTACAATTCCCATGAGCCCCTGCCAGCATTTGCTGGCAGGGGCTCATGGGAACTGTAGTCCATGGACATCTGGAGGACCACAGGTTGACTACCCCTGCTCTAGATGACAGAGATCAGATCCCCTGGAGAAAATGCCTGCTTTGGTAGTTGATCTCTATGGCGTTATACTCTGCTGAAGTACTTCCCCTCCCCAAAGCACATCCTCCTCAGTCTGCCCCCACCCCACCCCTCTCAAATATCTAGGCAGTCCCTGACCCAGAGCTGGCAACCTTAGCAGGCAGTTCCTGACTACACTGTGCTCTCTCTGTACAACTTTTGTATTTAACTGTGTGGGGAAATGAGGTGAGAGGCCTGGTCAAGCCCCAGCAGCTACTTACAAGGCCTCACGTGGCAACACCCTCGAAGCCCGTAGCAGCAAAAAGCCAAAGCGTGCTGTCAGGCCGTCAGGACTATTCCTTGATTTTTCTGTGGCATGAGTTTGCCAAGGAAGCAGCTGCTGCTTCTGACCCGTAAAGAGAAACATGAATCTGAAGCAGGTTTTTTTGTCTGCCAAAGCAGAGATGACCATGAGTGTGAAGCTTGGCATTCTGTATGCATGCCAGACAAGTTAGCAAACTAGGGCGCATTAACAAAAACTCAGCATGAAGACAGCAGCATTGAATGTAGGGTAATTTTTTTCATGCCTGAAAGCAGAGAATGCAAACCTCGGCAATTCAAGCCCCCAGGGGTAGCTGGAGAGCCTGCCTGAATCTCTGGCCTCCAGAGCTCTCTGTCTCCCGCTGGCTAATCCCCACAACAGGGACTACTTTGTTGTTTGCACACTGCCCTTCAATTGGCAAATCTTAAATACGAAAACAGTGGAGGAAAATAGGCTGTTCCTCCCCCCTCAAAAAAAGCCCCTAGATGTGCCTACCCACTTCATGTGCCTACCTTATTCTCACATAATAGTTAAGCACCCACCTGTTTGTAGCAGCTAGTTATCTCACCTCACAGAGGTTACTGTGCTAACCAGCAGGTAACTAATTCTGAGTAGATTTGCTGGTGCCAAACAGCAGCAGCCTCATGGGAAGAGTCACATATTGATCCTTGTGATGGTGAAAAAGGTTAAAAGGGTCTGTACCCTTCTTCGCTATGCACATTATGGAACATATAACATGGGAACACCACAAAGAGGCCGTTGTGCTCCAAGGCTCAAACAGAGTGGGGTGGGGGATGGGGGGACGGGTGCCTGTCAGGATCACTGTTTAGATGTCCAGGGTTATGGTAGGACATTATGGAGGGTTAAGAGAATCATTCTGTTACCACAGGAAAGGGTCTGTCTCAGCCAGGTAAATGACTATGAGATTGCCCTGTATTTATGAAGCCTTAGTATCTGAAGAACCATAACCTTCAGCTGTCACAGGAGAGAGAGCGAGAGAGAGAGAGAGGCTGGGATGGCTCTGGGCCCAATACTCAACTGCTGAGATCAAAATCAGTCTTGCCAGGAACTGGACCATGCATGCAAAGTATGTCCTTCCCTTGCAAAGCTATGTCTCCTCCCCATTTGTTCAAGGCACCATCCTATTTTCCTTAGCCACATGGAGTTGTACATGATTTGAATCCAGACCCCTGAGCAGCTGTAGAAAAAACCTTGTGCCTACATCATCAAGAAGCCTCATGTAACTCAGGACACAGGCTAGCCTCCTGACTGGCTGGTAGCTGTATATATTCTCTCTGGAAACAAACACTACATCTTAGATGCTCCTTAGCTGCTTTTGATTCTTCACATTGAGGCAGAACCTTTGCTTCTGCTCTGATGCCTCCCAAGCAGTCCCCAAGAGGCACACCCTGACCTTATCCAAGACATTTGGTCCTCATGGTGGGTGAGGGGAAAGTGTCAGGGCAGTGGTAAAATCATACCTGTCTCAAACAACGTAGCCACTAGAGAGAGCATATTCACGTAAGTTATGAACCTTGGCAGTTCTGCCAAGGGGAGGGGGTCCAGCAGGGACCACTCAGTCTCTTCACCGGCCCTAAGGTGAGTGTTGAGACTGAACCCACACATACCCTTCTCCTGCTACTGGTATGCATGCGTGAAAAGGGCAATTAAATGTGCTTCTGCCAGGTTTCTGGATGGATTGATGGCCACGCAGGTCGATATCGGTTCCCACTTCCTGCACTGTGCAATGCAGATGTTAATTCAGTCTGAGAATGGGCTGAGTGGCTGCTAGGCTTAACAGCAGATTTGCAAGCCTCCCCCCACTCCCAACCACCATGAATTAGAAACCGGTTAGAATTAGTTTTCTATAGCAAAGAGTTTTCCGGCTCAGTATTCGTATTTGTGTCAATCCATGACATGACCTCTGTTTCCTTGGGAAAACAGAGGCCAGAGCCATTCCCAGACCACAACTGCCATCTGGTTCCATGCTAGGAATACAGTCCTTAAAACCCCCATGCACCTGGGCTGGTAGTGCAGGGTATACCCAAGGCTGCTGGGAAGGTTTGCCACCCAGAACCCTTCTTGGTACACCAGAAAGGAGGGCTGCCAAGCCAAGACTTCTACCTTAAAGATGGGGAATTTCCCAGATGTGGCTTTTTTTGGCCACTGAAATTGATGGGGGAGCAGTGCCTTAAAAATGACAGAATTAGTCCACACACCAACCTTCACCCTAAATATGAGGGCCAAGTTCCCTGTGCAGCTGCAGTTCAACCGATAAGCTCTTTGGACAGAAACTTGTTGAGGGCACATGGACAGCACAGGGCAAGAGAGCAGGGAACCCTTCCACTGTTCCCCTGAATGAAAAACAACCCGGAGGGATTTAAGTCCCAGTAAGGAAAATGAGTACCCAGCTTGCTGTGGGGGGTAAACGGTAATGACTGGGGAAGGCACTGGCAAACCACCCAGTATTGAGTCTGCCATGAAAACGCTGGAGAGCGTCACCCCAAGGGTCAGACATGACCCGGTGCTTGCACAGGGGATACCTTTACCTTTAGAGCCTCTTCTGGTGCAGAGTGGTAAGGCAGCAGACATGCAGTCTGAAAGCTCTGCCCATGAGGCTGGGAATTCAATTCCAGCAGTCGGCTCGAGGTCAACTCATCCTTCCATCCTTCCGAGGTTGGTAAAATGAGTACCCAGCTTGCTGCTGGGGGGTAAACGGTAATGACTGGGGAAGGCACTGGCAAACCACCCCGTATTGAGACTGCCATGAAAACGCTGGAGGGCGTCACCCCAAGGGTCAGACATGACCCAGTGCTTGCACAGGGGATACCTTCACCTTTTTTAAAGGAAAACAAACAAACCATGAAGGCTTCTCCTATCTTTTCCCCTGCCAAAATTTAAAGTAGTAGGGCCCATCATCCAATGGAGAAATTATGCCAGGAGAAAGTTCCCTTCCTCCAGAACCCCAGCTCTGATCCATAGGACCTTTCCTGTGGCTGCTAGCTAAGGGCCAAATTCCCCCTCTGGAGCACCTGTCACCAATCTCCAGCATCACTTGTGGTTTGGCCCAGAGCAGAGATCACAAGATTTGGGACACAGAGAAATGGGAGGTCTTGGCTCCATCCCCTCAGATGATTCTGACGTATGGGCTGACTCTCTGCACTGTGTCTCCACTGCCACCCCATCAGTGGGCCCACTTGAACCAAGACCCGCTGCTGCCGCCGCTTACTCTGGTCTGGTGAGATTAACAGTGACTACGGCAGAGAGGCCCTTGGTTTTCTGCAGCTTCCACCACACCCCAGTCCAGAGATAACAAGGCTTGTTCTAAACCTCTGGTCACATTAAGTCCCTGCACATGATGGACAGGTGAACGATTCCAGTGGCGTACCATTAAATGACCTATGGGGCAGGGTGTAGGAGGGGTGTGAAATGTTTTAATGTCCTGAAAGGACTCAGCTTTCAAATGTTCAGAATTGCTCTGCTCACACAGGGTGCAAGAGGGGGCGGAGGGGGCGGAGGAGATATTCCTGTCCCCAAGGTGCCATGGGCTGTGTTGGTGCTAAGACATACCCGTTGGGTGACCATCTCTTCCATACACTACTCCATACTTCAGTCTCTTGCTCCCAGTTTCTAGCAATCTACGGACATCCAGGAGGTGCAGTATCAACAGGGCCGAAAAATTCCAGATAGTGAGATGCTGGGGTCTTTGTCCTCTTGTAAGACTGGCACCCTAAATCCTGGACAGGCACGAGCTGCTGATGGCTGATCAAGGACTGATAACGGGGCTGCCAAGAACCATCAGAGACACTACCCAGGCATCATATGACAACCAATCAGATTACTGGCTGGGGCTCCATGGGCCATGAAGATGAGCAGGACTCCCAGCAGCCCTGGGTGGCACTCTGCATATGATCAGAAGCACTTCGTAACCAGCCACAGATGAGGGTACAACTGCAAATAAAGACCTGATATCGGCACATTTTGCAATGTCTCCGTTCCAAGCATGATACCTACTCATTCTGCGGAAGCAAAATTAACATTTCATGGGTGGCATGCTTATATGAAAATACCCCTCTTTCACCAGCACTGTGACGTAGAGCTGCCCTATGTGCAAATGATGAGCTATAATCAGAAAACCTCTAAAAGGAGAGGAGCCAAGGCATAAGCCTGCCTGAAAACCCAGCCACCTGTCCCCTGGAAGCTCTGCCTCCTTAACTGCAGGCTCATGGGTGAGGGAAATGCACCCTGGGCATGGTTAGAGGCATCCCACCATGATTTTACAGTTTGAAAAAGAGGCACCTATTCACAGAACAATCAGATCTGAGGGCCTGGAGCCATACTTGGGAAGAACCACAATTCCTGGTCCCTTTTGGGAAACTCGGGTGTTGGCTGCTGTTGCTAAGGCTGCTCTTCCAAGACCAAGTAGATTCTCAGGGCATGCCCACACTGCACACAGCCGGCCCCGGGCCACCCCCCCCCCCGTGTCCATACCTTCCATGTCCGTGACAGTCACTGTGGCAGAGGTCACAGCTTCGCCATGTTCATTCTTGGCCACACAAGAGTAGACCCCACCATCGGTCACTTTGCTGTTGTGAATCCAGAAGCTGCCATACTCCTCTTCCTCTTTCCCCTCCTCCTCCTTCTGCTCCGCATGGGCAACAGGCATCTTCTCCTTGTACCAGCTCAGGTGTGGCCAGGGGTTTCCGGCTACCACCACCCTCAGCAGAATGGAGTGGCCGAGGCGGGCAGCCGAGTCCTTCAGCTCTTGCAGGAAGACGGGGGCGGCAGGGTCCCCCTGCCCAGCTGCCACTTTGGCCCTCTTGGGGGGGATGGCAGGGCTTGGGGGGGCTCTCCTCAGGCCCCGCCCTGTGCCCCCTGCCTCTTCTGTGGCCTGGCTGAGGTTGTTCAGTCCCGGGGATTTCTTCATGCTTGGGTCCTGGTCACTCAGCAGCCCTTACGGAGTCTGCGGCTGCCGTTCTTCTGCCCCGCAGCAGCCCCTTGCCTGGGGCTCTGCCCTCCCAGCAGCAGCAGGGCCCAGCCAGCCGGCCAGCAGCCGTTCCCCTTGCTTGATGTTCCCCCTCTCTGCAAGTGACCCCCGGTTGCTGGGTACCTGCCAGGGGGCATTGACGCTGCTCCAGGTGCCTGCCCACCCAGCCAGACAAAGTCCCAGAAGGTCATTTCTCTACCAGGCAAGGGGTTATTTTTAGGCTGGTCTCAGGTTGCAAACAGCCCATCCCAGCCCTTCCAGGGGGCCAGGCTGTTTGCGGATGCCTCGGCCCTCTGGGTGCCTTCGGCTCCCCCAGCCTGTCGCTCCTGAAAGCCTTCCGAGCTGTTGGTTGGACCAGCACCCCTTGTCCCACGCAGCTTCCCACTTTCCCAAAGCCTGGCATTGCTGAGCCCCCAGCTTTCAGGCAGGGCTCCCCTCCCCTCCCTCCCTCCCTCCCCACTCACACACACACACACTGAGCAGCTGCCGCCTGATTGTCACATTCCTAGAGCAGAGCGTATGACTGGGGTGGCTTAGCAGGCCCGCAAAGACAGACGTGGGCGGGTGGTGCTTTCCATATTAATGTTGGGAACTCTAGCCCCCCTCCCCGGTTCCTGCAGAAGAGACCTCAGGGACACCTGCTGGAATGCCTGCTGGGAGAAGGAGGTGCTCCCCACAGTAGCTTAGAGAGCACCGGGAAATTTAGGATGCAGCTCAGGCTTGTATGCCCCCAGCACAGCCAGTGCTCTCTGCAGTGGGAAACAGAAGGGGCTGCAGGTCAAGTCTTAGCAAAGCCCAGGGAGTTGGGGGTGGAGGGACTGCTTCTGAGGCTGGCTCTTCCCCTGAGGAATGGGATGTTTGTCCAAAATGCTGATCCTGCAGGGAGAGCATAACCACCACAGAGGGCTTCTGGGTAGAGTGGCCGAGAGAGTCAAAATGTATTTGAAAAATACGTTTGGTATACAGTTACCTTGGGAACCGTGTGGTAAACTGTATTATGATTCTATTTTAGGATTATAAGATTGGTATTGAAATGTAGCAGAGGTCTTTATGTATATTATTATACTCATATTGAAACCAGGTCTGCTTCTTTTTGCTTTTAAGTGAGTGATGTATTGGAATTGAGAAGCTTGACTTAAGAGTGTTTCATCAACTTGTAAATGGTGCAAGTCACAGACCACAGACAGCTGAATAAGGTTGCACTTATTTTCATTGAAGGATGGCATACATATGTATATTTCATCTCATTTTACAGTTCTGTTGCTGAGGAAATTGACAGGAAAACATGTTTTATAACGGTTCACATTATGACATAACTTCATGAAAATAGAAGGGGTTATTTGATTCTACGACTGGTAGCCCAGCTGTCAGTGATTTTGATGTGGAACATCTTCTGGCGTGGTCCCTATAACAGAAATGATAATGGACCATTATCATCCATTATCCCGCCCTAGGGAGCGCACCAGGGGATGGCTCGTGGCGGTGGCAGTGGCGCCAGAGCAGCAAGGCCTAGCACTGAGGGGCACACATTGCTCTGCTGCCAGTCTTCTGAGGCCGCTCCCGTCCTCCGAGGAGAATGAGTGACCTCAGAAGACATTCCCCAATAGCCATGGCGCCCGAGCAACAAGCGTGCCTCAGTGCTGGGGCCTGCTGCTCAGGTGCCGCAGCTGCCAGTCTTCCAAAGCTGCTCCCACTGTCCGGAGAGCAGGAGTAGCCTCGGAAGACTGGCAGAGGCAGTAGCGGCAAGTGAGCCTCTGGGCAGGACCCAGCTGCAGAGGCCGGGCCAGCCACGCGCACAGGAGCCACGCAGGTAAGTAGGGGGAGGGTGTGTAGGGGGACAGAGTCTGGGTATCCGGGAGGCAGGAGTGGGCAGGGGACAAGGATTCTCACCCCTTACGTAGATGTTCCACATAAGGAGCAAGAATCCTTGTTGGTAGATCCCCCCCCCCCCATTGTCCATGCTGCTCGCGATTTACTAGCAAGAACAACCAGCCGAAAGTCCAGACAAGATGAAGAACTATGAAGCTGGCTGTTATGGCAAAAGTTTATTTCATTTTGAACATGCAGAACGAGATCCCATATACCTCATTTTCGGATATGACCGTCTTTTTCAATGGCTATTAATAAACAAAAACAAAAAATTAAGAAGAGTTGGTTCTTATATGCCAGTTTTCTCTACCCGAAGGAGTCTCAAAGTGGCTTACAGTCGCCTTCCCTTTCCCCTCCCCACAACAGAGACCCTGTGAGGTGGGTGAGGCTGAGAGAGCCCCGATATTACTGCTCGGTCAGAACAGCTTTATCAGTGCTGTGGCCAGCCCAAGGTCACCCAGCTTGCTACATGTGGGGGAGTGGGGAATCAAACCCATCTCACCAGATTAGAAGTCCGCACTCCTAACCACTACCCCAAGGTTACCAATAGTAACCTTTGAGGCAAAGTGATAATCATAAGTAAGTATTAAGAGAAATTGATGTATGGTAATTGCAGCAGCTATATGAAAATCATGGAATTTATTACTATTTGTTTTTTGTAGGTCACATTGTTATATCACCAACAGAAGTGTCAGGATTACCTAACAGTCATGAGACTAGGAGCTAATATATTAAATAATAATTATTAACATTTGTAATAAGAAAAATATAAGGTAATATTGTTAATTTTACTTTTTGTTTATTAATAGCCATTGAAAAACATGATCATATCCAAAAACGAGGCATACCGGATCTCATTCTGGCATGTTGAAAATTGAATAAACTTTTGCCACAGCAGCCATCTTGGTATTTCTTCATCTTGGCCCGCGATTGACTGACAGGTTGCTGTCTCCCTTCCCACCTGGGGGCAGGCAGCCCTACTTCTGGGGGGCCTCTGTTGGTCCTGGGTTTGTGAGGATGACGGTGGGCATCACTCACTCATATCAGGGGACCAGACAAAAAATGCCCTGTTGAAAGTGTGGAAATGGGCAATTGAATCTTTCCGAGGCTTGAAGGCAACTCACATCACCTAGTAAATAGTAGGCCACAAAGACTCTATTAAAGGCAAAGGACATTTTCCTCCAAGCCAGATGGCAGCTCTTGCTCACACAGCACTGCGGTGCTTCCAGGCACCTTCCTGGTTTCCCCTGCATTTTGTGAAACATCCCCCAATCGACTCTGGGGAGGGATCGCTGCACACACGTTGCACATCTGGTCTGCCCCAGGATTCTCAGCAGGGACAAGGAAGAGAGGAAGGCAGAGATGGACCGTCTGGAAAGGAACGGGAGAAGGGGCCTGCCAGCGGATGCTGCCAGTTCTGGGAATGCAGTGGGAGAAAAGGGAAACGGCAGGCCCAGAGGCACCATGGAAAAGATTGTGGGGAGGCCCAGGCTGAGCTAGGACTGACCTCACGCTTTGGGGAGGTCAGCTAATCCTGGGAAGGCCAGGGAAGGGTGAGTGCTGACCCAGTCTGAGGAATATAGTAACAAATGACATTGGGAAGAATTTTCAAAAGATTAAAAAATAATCCGCTGTTCTGGCTCCACGCTTTGCAACAGCAGCCTCTAATGAAGTGGATGCGCCAGCAGCAGCCCACAATGCTACTGCAGCCACACTAAGGGAAAGTTTGAACTATGCTACCCCCTGCTGGACAAACAGACTCATTGAGCCCACCGACTGCTATAGATTGCTAGTTTTTTCAATAATTCTAAATGAGACCTTTGTAGTTCAAAGAGAGAGAGAAAAAAAGATTTTGTCTCTCTGTGAAGTATTTGGAGAAAGTCGATCACTGTTCATTAGGGGCTTATCTGTATGGGGGTTTTCTAACCCAGCCACCCTGGAAAATTTAATGAACTGTGTTATAGATTAGGAAGTTCCCGGTCCAAACTTCTCTTTAGTTACTGGATTCAGGGCCAGTTTATCCATGTAGCACATGTAGAACATGCTATGGGCCCCACACTTCCAGGGGCCCCATGTGGTGCCTCCCCCCCCCCCCCAGAGCCCGGCTGTAGCCTCTCTCCTCCCCCTTTTTCGCTCTTTAAGGACACTCCACCCGTGTGGAGTGGACCCGTGTTGGGGGCCCCTCTGCTCTCAGTCTGGCCGCTTCCACCAGAACTGTACTCTCCAAGGGCCCTGCAAATCCATAAACTGGCTCTAGTGCTGGATGCCCTGCAGATCCTTAAACCACTCCTGACTGGACTCATTGCTTCCTTCCTCCCCACCACAACATGTGAGAAATAATTCTCCCTACTTTATGGGACTGTCGTTAGTGATGCCGAAGAGGTCTCCTTCTATAGCTGCCATTTCCTGCAGAGACACTGATCTCTGCAGTCTACAGATCAGTTATCATTCCAAGTGTTCGTTTATTTATCACATGGCATGTGTGGAGTTGTACATCCTACTATTGTCTGGCAGCCAGACAAGGGACATTTGGAGGCAGTTTGCCATTGCCTGCCTATGCATCATGTCCCTTACGTTTCTCAGAGGTCTCCCATCCATATACAAACCTGGCTATCCAGGTCAGGGCTAGAATCCCAAGTGAGCCCCAGATTCTCCCTGGAGGTTGGCAACCATAATGCTTTAACCACCAGTTAGCACTTTCTAAAAAAACTGTATATTGTTACCACTAGACCAAGGATATTACAGACTCAATTACTTCAGACCCTTCTACCAGTGAACTATACACAGAATGTGGAAAGTGACTGACCTACAAGCCAGATACTTCTCTGTCGTTCAGGTCTCTCGGAACCATATAAAATAGAGCTGTGCTCCTGAAAATGCAGCACACCCTTGTCATCAACCTGCAGTGAGTCCAACAGCCTTTTATTATAAAGAGCAGCTGATGTTCCACATGAGACTCCTCCAGCAAATGGGTTATAGATAGCAGAAATCATAAGATCTCATAAGGGACATGTGATGTACTATTGCAGGACAGGGACAGCTAAAATAGACATTTAGCCTCTGTTGGGCCACATTATGCACATATTATACACATATATTATATGTGGGACATGAAATGAAGAGTTATCTGGCTGAACAGAGTATAGAGTACCGTCTTACTGTCCCATACACTCCAGAGCAGAATGGTGTGGCAGAGAGGAAGAACTGCTCTCTCACTGAGGATGAGACAAGAAGCAACACTTAACAGGAGAGAAAGGTCCTGACCTCACTATCCTATCCAACAGTCTTCTTGCTGCCCCCTTCAGGCTCTTCTCCTCCTCTTCTCTTTGTACACCAGACATTGCCTATTCCAACTTTATACAGATTGACACATGCAGCCATAGAAACCTGTTCGCATACACACACAGAGGGGGAAAGGTACACGTGTACGCACACATGCATACAAGTGTGCACGCACACACAGAGCATTTTCCAGACATTTGTGTATACAAGGCAACTGCAAGGCACATGTATTAGGAGAGCATGCTATCCACAGTCCTCCTAATATATATTTCCCCCATTGCTGTCTGAAAGAGGCAACAGCACAGATAATGAAGTAGAAGAAGAAGAGCAGGTTTTTCGTACCCTGCCTTTTCCTACCCACAGGAGTCTCAAAGTGGCTTACAATCACCTACTTTTCCTCTCCTCACTACAGTCACTCTGTGTGGTAGGTGAGGCCAAGAGAGCTCTGAGAGAACTGTGACTGGCACAAGATCACCCAGTTGGTTGCATGTGGAGGAGGAGTGGGGAATCAAACTCAGCTCTCCAGATTAGAGGCCGCTGCTCTAAAACATTGCACGAAGTTGGCTCTCAGCACCATGCGTGCAGCCTGTGTCCATGCTACAACACCCCCACCCCTCCCGTCCCTCAGATACTTCAGAGCTCTGGTTCAGGTGTCCCACATCCTCTTTCAGACAACATGGTAACCATACCTGTCAAGAGGCCCTCCACTTACTTGGCAGGCTCGGAGTACATGCCACATCACAGCCCCAAAGGGTTACCACAAAGGTATGCTGATGCAGCATTCTCGGGTGCACGTATTTTGATGATGTGCATACATTTAACATCATCAGACATCTTGGGTGGTGAAGAATTTAACACCAAACAATATAAAAATCTGAAACTGTTAATAATGTCAGATTCAAGAATAGACCAACCCAGCAGTCAGAAAATTGGTGGGATGGAGCTAAATCAACAATCAAAAATCTATTTTTCAAGGTGGAGGGGGGAAATACAAGTAACAATAAGACTAGTCAACACAATTAAGCAAATGTGTGAGTAAATAAAACTGACCATGTTACCACCTGAAGCTAAGAAGACCAAGCACCAGGCAAGCAGGAAGGAGGTTCCACAGGTGAGGCACCACTACAGAAAGGGTTGGCCGGGGGGGGGGGTATAACCACATCATAAGTAACAGTAATATAAGTTAAAATAATTAATAACATTTTAAACCATTTAAAGCCACATCCATAATTAGCAGCAGTTCAGTTACAATTGTTATTTCTAGCGCAGTCCCTTTTGATGGGTCTATTCCAGATTAAGGTATTTTTGTGGTGGTGTTTTTTTTTTGTAGGGGGGGCAACGTTTGGTGGAAGAGCTCTGTTTTACAGGCCCTGTGGAACTGTACCAACTCCATCTGGGACCAGATCTACTCCAGGAGCTCGTTCCACCAAGAGGGGGCCAGGACTGAAAATGCCCTGGCCCTGGTTGAAGGCAGATGAAGTTCCTTGGGGCCAGGGCCCACCAACTGGCTTGTATTTGCAGAGTGGAGTGCTCTTTGGGAGACACAAGCAGAGAGGCAGTCTCTTGGCTACACCAGGCCCAGAGTCTGAATGGCCTTAAAGGTGAATACCAATAGAATAATAGAATCATAGAGTTGGAAGGGGCCATACAGGCCATCTAGTCCAACTCCCTGCTCTACGCAGGATCCACCCAAAGCATCCAAGAAAAGTGTGTATCCAACCTTTGCTTGAAGACTGCCAGTAATGTAATTAATCCTAATCCAGAATTCAACTAGGAACCAGTACAGCTGCCAAAGCACAGGCTAAATATGGGTCTTCTGTGTGTTTGGGGGTCTATAGTGGTCTTCAGTTGGTCTGAGAACTGGGGCAATGAAAAGATCTTATAATCCAAAATGTATTGTATTGGAAGGACTTATAAATCTGTTCACTATTTCCAAAAAATATACCCAAGTCCTTATAACCTGTATTTTCTATACCCACATAAATTGCCCCAAATGAATAGTTTTCTGACTTTCCCTTGGTATTATTTATCATTTGGCAGGTGTGTTGTGTAGCCAGGAGATCTGAGGATTGTCTTGCAGCCAGGCAAGGGATGTTCACAGATTGTTTGCCATTGCCTGCCTCCACATCACAACCCCATAGTGTTCCTTGGAGGAACTACCATCCAACTCCTGTTTAGCTTCCGAGATCTGACAGGATCAGGTTTGCCTGGGCCATCAAGGTCAGAGCTTTCTCTTGGCGATGTTCTTTGTCATTATCATTGAATACTGGCAAGTTCATTCAAGAAAATTAAAGACGTGGACAAGTGTGCAAGGTCATGGGCAAACACAGAATTCTTCTTTGGTCACAAATGATGTTTTAATGATTACCCAGTCCTTGACTTGATTCAATGAGTAGCCGTGTTGGTCTGAAGTAGCACAATAAAATCAGAGTCCAGTAGCACCTTTAAGACCAACAAAGATTTATTCAAGGCGTGAGCTTTCGAGTGCAAGGACTCTTCGTCAGACTAGTCAATTTAGTCTGAGGAAGAGTGCTTGCACTCGAAAGCTCACGCCTTGAATAAATCTTTGTTGGTCTTAAAGGTGCTACTGGACTCTGATGGTCTTGACTTGATTGTTAGGGAGAGTGAATTCAAAGTTACTCAGTGATAGTATCAGGGATACCTGGGTTCAAATCCCCACTTGAGTCATGAAGATCACTGTGAGATGTTGAAGTACGCAGTTACTGATCGTCTAACCTACTTCACAGGATCATTGTTAAATGTGGGGAGGGGAGTTAGGGTTGCCAACAGACCCAGAGAAGAATGTCAGGTCCCTTTTATAGATGCTTAATATATGGAGATGTTGATTTTGGAGATTTTCCTGATATGGAGGTAAATAACGTTCTGTTAAGGCTCTGGCAAAGGGCCGTGACTCCCTCCGGCTCACGTTAGTAATCAGCCTTATGCATCCTGCCCTGAGATCTTTGAGAGAAAAATGGGCTAAAGATCTAATAGATAAAGCAGAAGTTTTATTGCAATAATTGACAGAGAGAACTAGAAATTGACATAAAAGCACCTGTCAAATGTATTCATAGGAGGCATTTATGAGTACTCCTGTGAGTTGACAACATCCAGTAGATGGACAATTGCCTGACCAAAGGAAAATCACTCTTTTTTTTTTTTAAAGAAAATTGTTGCTAATTAAATGTTATCTTCCCGACTCTGAAATAATCCCATCAATGAAACTAGATCACAAAGACACATGCAGGCTGGTCAAGGAAATGAGTTTAGACTTTGAAGACTCCTTTGGCTTACAACTCTTTTGTTTCTCTTGTGACCCACCAAGTAGAAGTTAGCCCATTCATCATATCCGGAGTCTTTCTGGGTGCCTGAGCACTCCCCTGATTTTGCAGTCCCAGACAGGCAGCAAAAGTAGGGCTTGCTGAGACCTTGCTGAGCTGTGCTTAGCTTGGTGGGTCACAAGTTCAGCAGTTCTGTCATCCTGTGTTATTTTCTCACCCTTTCACCAACCAAATAACACCAAAGTAACTGGAGGCTGTCTTGGAATGACAGTAAGAATGTGCTAAGGGAAATGAACTCCATTTATACCCTGAATCAAGCATCTCAGAGCAGCATGCAGGTATGGAGGCCCTTTGAGCTTCTAAGTAGGAGATAGGTGATAATGTGCATCTTCTATTAGCAGAGGAACATGCACGTGCTAATATACTGAAGAGTGCTGGCAAATGGGTATGCTGTAGGCAGCAGGGGCAGTAACTCATGCCATCTCCAGATTCACCATGTAGAACTTCATGCTATGCAGGTACATTGGCATTTCCTTTCAAATGCCTGAAAATAATCAAATTATACTTATTGCTTCTGCACTCTCAGGGTTTGGCCCCAGCTGAGATAGTTGATCTCCTACCTAGTAGTGATCCAGACCTTCAGTTTCCAGTTCGGGCTCAGCAACATTTGACTGCTCTAGAACTGACCAGAGACACTCCCATTTCCGATCCCCAGTCCAGCAGTGGCTCTAATCACAGGCACAGCAGCAAGCAAAGGTGTTATTGGGGGGGGGGGGGCAGTTGTGTGTGGCCAGGTAGCAGTCTTACCCAGCATTTTGGAATGTGGATTCCTTTGACCAAGAGCTTTTATCAGCCGGAGACATTCCCTTCAGATAGCCCCAGAAGGAGTTTCCTACTCGTTTGCTGTTGGCTGTCTAGGGTTGCCAGCAGACTTGACCTGCTGCTGTGCCTTTCTTTCAAAAGCAACTGGATCTGCAGAAGGGAGCAGGTAATGGTCATGGAAATGAACATTTTTACTGGTGGGAGCCTGCAGATGCTACAGTTAAAACACAGGAGCAGGGACCAGAATTAGTGACTCTACACTTGCTAGACATCCACTATGGAGTACTGGATATCTGTAGCTTTCTTCTTCCCTTCCCCATAACCGCATTGGCATATTATTCAGAAAACATTGCTGTGTTGAATTTGCATGGCCTCAGAGCTCCCACGGTTGTAGCAGGCTGATTTTATCCACTTAAATATTTATTTGACTGCTGTGCAGGGGTATTCCAAGAGACAGCACAGTCTGTCCTTTTAAAGCTTGGCTTTGTCCTTGATTTACATTCACCAAAGAAGCTACAGGCTGTTGCGTTAGGTGGGCTTGGTAGGCTGGGGGCTCCTTCCAGAGTTTCTGCCAGCAGGTAGACCTTAAAAGGCCAGAAAAGCCCAAATAAAGCATTAATGTTATATGGTTACTATTCCAGTGGTGGCAACTCTCAATATTTCATCCAAATAAAAATGAATTGCAGTACCAGTTTGTGCTAGGTGAGTGCTTATGAGAGCACAGTTTCTGTGTTTTTAAGGAATGCCCTTCTGTTGTGGATGATGCATCCAATGAGCACTCCAAAGAAGGACTTGTCTTTCAGGCCGTTTCCACAGTTGTCAGTTTTCTCTGGGTCTCCTTCCTATTGGCCTCTGGAAGTCAACTTTGCGTTTGCGCCTGACCATCCGCACATGGAGCTTCCATACAGCAATAGCAAGGACTGGCTTTCTTTTCATGCTCTTCACATTAACCTCGGAGCCACATGCTCCTGTGTTCTTTTTTTCCTATTTACTTTCTTTGCACACAAGGAATAACGCAAGTTTGATTTAATGTATTTGTGATATCTTTGTATTTGAGGAAGTGTGAATAAAACTTTGTTGGTCTTTAAGGTGCCACAGGACTCTGTACTTCAAAGCTGAAATGATGGGGGAGGGGGAGCCTGTTCAGGAAGAAGGTGAAAAGGAGGGGGTGGAGAAACAACGTTCATGCGCCTTAGTGTGACCAGAAATACCACACACACACACAAAAAGGCATCAGGGCGCAGGGGAACAAAACATGAGGTGGAGAAGCAGGGAGGCGGGATTGCAGGTCCACAAAAGCATGTTGAAGGCGTGGAAAGAAGAGAGAAGCCATTATGAATGCTGACGACATGCACTGGATTACCATGAATTACCATCTCCCCTACTGGGGAGGCAACTCGCGTTTTTAAAAAAGCTGTGCGATGGCAGCATTTCCTCTGGATCTGTGCCTGAGGACCCTGATTTTTTTGTGAAATCAAGGAAATTTCACACAGCTTAAAGGGTGCTAACTTGAAATTTGAGGTCACTGCCGGTACACCCTCAGTGGGGATCATTCCCAGGGGGACTGTTCTCAGCATGGCAGTGTTTAGAATGTCTCCATGAGAACTCATTTTCACTCCTTATCATGCAGTTTATTCAAGGCAGAGAGGCCTCTGTGGAACCGACAGTGGCAGGATGGGCAGAGTAAGATCTATTCCTGTATTGTGGATGCATCCTGAATGTGAGGATGTTTTCTCCCAGGCCATTGATGGAGGGGGGCCTGTTTATGGAAAGCCCCCTCCCCCCACCATTACGGAGGCTCGCATCTTGTGGCACTTAGAGATGGGCTAGCTGGAGGCCAGAAGACTCTCTGTGCCCAGACTTTTGTTGAGGGCCAAACCACAAAAGCTGTTGTTCCTGGGTTGCTGCCTGGGTCTGCATTATTCATGTGAACCGGCAAATTCCCAGGAGTGCAGGGCCTGGTCCAGACTGAGAGGATCGCTTGCGAGGAGAAGGGGCTCCAGACTCCTTCGTGCCACTTTCATACACTTCTCCACTGAACATTAATTTCCAAGGCTCATGGGTCTTTCAGGACAGAAGAACCCCAGCACACAGGTGGTTATTTCTTTTCCACCTTTGCCTTGCAGGCAACCTCTGCTTGATGGAGCAAATTAAGGGGAAAGGGAAGATTTGCCAGATCTCTTTGTAGACCATCATGTGATGCCATGACATCACTTCTAGATATGGAGGTGATGCTGTGGCATAGCTCAGTGTTGATTTCTGGACTCCTTGGCCCTCGGTTCTCCTAGGGGGCACCAGCTGAGAGCCCTAACTGGCGAGGTACCCAGTGGGGCAAACAGCACTCTTCTGGGATCATTCCAGGTCAGGAAAACAGCACAAGGGAGGTAGAAGCACACAAGCACTCTCTCACACCGTGCTGTGGTTCTTTAAATACAAGGGCTGGTTCTGCGCTTACTTTGGTTTTTCTGCTGTTGATCCTGCTGAATTTAGATTGATTTGAACCCGGGTCTTCCTCCTTTCTACCCCCCTGAACTGAAACAGAAAGGGTTCTGCGCTTGATTGGGGAAGGTGAAGTCCAGCCGACATTACAGTGCTTTATATCTTGTCTTTTGACTGCCGAGCCAGCCAAGCGCAGCATGAGGCTGCTTGCTTCTTTCTTTTCCTGAAGGGGGGGAGGGGAGGGGAGGGGAGGGGAGGGGAGGGGAGCCAGCAGCAGCCTCACAGAGAACGAGACAAATCTCTGCTCAGAAGCGTGGGTTTCTGGAGCGCAGTCACTTTAAAACAGATCCCAAAAGGAGGGCAAAATTAAGTCTTGGGAGAGAAGTCTTGCAACCGGGAAACAAGAAGTCCTTGAACTGACACCCAGCCAATCAGGGACAGACTGCTTCTCTACGTCAGCATTGCAGGCACTGGGGGGGGGGGGGAGTTAATCCGGCAACACTCAGATCTACACTTATACTGGGAGCTTTCAAAAGCGGGTTTGTCTAATATAGCAACTTATACCCGTGCCTAGACATCACAGGGAAGGTTGGGTCACTGCAGATCAATCATGCATGTTGCAGAGGGAAAATTTAAAGTGCCCAAAATCAAAATGGAAATGGAATACAGTGTATAGGGGAGGGGTTTATTCAGGCCAGGTGAGGATAAAAAGCAACAGATCCATATTATGGGAAAGGAGGTTTCACTTAAATATTAGTAAGCATTTCTGATAGTGAGGGTTGTATATAGATGGAATATGCTGCCTTGAAGGGTGGTGGAGTCTCCTTTGTGGGAAGTTTCTTGGGGGGGGGGGATTGGATAAGCACCTGTTCACAGAATGTGATTTTTTTTTTGTCCCTGGGGGGGGGAGAGGGGGCTGGGCTGGATCCCCCTTTGCGATATCTTCTAGTTATGTGTGATTCTGATCTAAAAAGGGCCCAGAGTCCAAAAGATTTCTCAGTGGGAAACTGACAGATGCATGTCAGTCTTCTTGGCAGACTTGACCCTGACCAAAGGGACTTTGTGGATGACGGCAATGATTGGTGACTATATTGTGTAGGGTTTTCTGATCACTGTGCATTATCCAGTGAATTCACATGAGTTAAAGAGTGTGGCTGTAGGACTATGAGGGAGAGGAGAGACAAGAGGGACAAAGTTTCAGGGGTTTTCATCACCCTGGATACTTCTGGAGCTGGACAAAGCATGTGATTTCCTTTCACAAGCTTGGGTGGTACCTGGAAGGTCTGACCAAGAGGGAATCTTTATCTGGCAGCCCTTAGCAGTCCTAGGCAGGATGGTTTTTAAAACAAACACATAAAACTTAATGACTAGCCAGGGCTATGTCTCCTAAGTTCAATAAACTACATATTAGTTCTAAACTAAGGGTCAGAGCTCTATTTGGACTGTTCTTATACCAAAGAGCAATGCAGGAAAAGTCACAAAGGGTAGATGCTGGAAAACCAGAAACTCCTGTTGCTGCTGCCGCCACTCCAGGGAGGACCAGCCCATTGATGTTTATTGCTTCTGGGGGGAAACAGGACATGAGAAAGTATAGGCTGAAAGTGGGGGGTGGGGAAACAGACAACCATTTCTGTGCTCCATTGTTTATTAATCACTTGGCAGAGCCAGGTATGTGTTGGGTGGGAGGGTCAGGGGCAGAGCAGCCTCTCTCTCCATCTCCTCATTCTCTCACACCCATAACCTATTCCTCTCTCTTTCCCCCCCTCTCCGTCACCTGCCAGTTCCTTCTCTTATTGTGTCCAACTCCCTTCAACAGCCCCTTGTGGCACCCCATGCAGGACAGATATGCGATCTGGGATGAGAATAGGGAGAAGACAGGGGAGCCTCAAATGGGTGCATCAGGTCCTTGGAGTCATCTTCCTCCTCCTCCTCCTCCTCCTCCTCTTCTTCCTCGGTGACCCTCACAGGCCATATGCCAGACTACCAGCTTAACTTTGCAGCAGGAGTAGAGATTTGAACCTTTTTGAGGCCATGCCCCAACCACAAGGCACTTAATAAAAACCCACTTCCTCCTTTGGGGCTCTATCCCTTATTTTGCCACTGCACTTGCAGGAAGCCCTACTTAGGTGGAAGGGTCAACCTCCCCCCTCCCCCCCCCAATGGCAAGGCAAGGAGACTTACTCAGCTGGAGGGATGGACCTTCGCTGAAGCTACAGGCGTATGTCCTGCCAACCCCCAGGCAAGGAGTCCCGCTCCACTGGGGGAGGGGTGCTCTGTGGCTTTGGTCCCGGAGGTAAGGCTGGGCAGTTGGCTCATCCTCATTCCCTGGGCTACACCCTCTTTCCCTCCCTCCCCTTCTCCTGTCCCTCCATGGCCTGCAGACCAAACATTACTGTTCACTGCAGCACCAAGGAGGGATCAGGGGTCTATGTCTGTGCTGAGGTTCAGGGTGCAGCTACATAAGGGCAGGTTTACATGGGCAAGTGCATGAATGATGCAGGTATGGATGGGTGAGAGTTCTATGTGCAGGTGGTGGCCAGAGCTTCTGACCCTACAGTGGCGGGAGGCCTCCCCCCAATGCACACACATGGATGAATACAGACATAGAGCTGGGCCTCTCTGTCAGCCCTCCCCCTCCCCTCCCTCCAGCGTCTGGGGCAGGAAAAGCAGAAGGGAAGCAGAAGGAGAGAGGCTCTGGAGGGCTGGGTGGAGAGAGAGCCTCAGACACTCTGTTGCGTGTGTGGGGCTCTCCCCACTAGTGCCCTCCCAAAATGGGAATGCAGGAGAGTGCGTGAGAGCCAGCAGCCCTGGGTCTGTGCACATGGGAGGGAGAGGGTTGAGATGGGCCGGCTGCCTTTTGGAGGATGTCTTGATCTACAGCATTTCATGTTGCTGCTGCATGGCTTCACTCACCACCTGGATAGCAAGAGAGAGAACAGGAGAGAGGTGAAGGAGAAGAGTGATAGATGGTCCTATGCCTGCATTTATACCAATGGGGCCCTATCCTCACTTCCACTCCGGCCCAGTTCTTATCACCCCCATACTATGATTCCCTCGTGTAGAGAAAGAAATCAATCCCAACCACCAAGAAAAGAGAAAGCTGGCCAAGAGTTAGTATGTCCTGGGCTAGCCCCTATCTTTCTGCCTGACAAACCAGCTGTTATCTACTCCTAGCAGCAAAAAGAAAAACCAAACATGAAGTGTCCAGAATTAATACGTTCCCCCCTTTATTTTCCAGGCAAATGTCCCATTCCTTAGTGGCCCTAGGCAGGCCTGCTTACCTCCCCATCACGTGTCTCAATGGTTTTGATAGTCACAGTTTTCTTGGTATGGACCTCAGAGCTCCGCTGCTCTGGACTGGTCTCTGTAGGCCAGAAAGAGGCATTTGTGAGTAATTGCGAGTAATGCATGTCAAAGAAGACAGGGGCTGAAGTCTCCAGAAACAGAGCAGAAGAGCATGGCTATGGGTCTTCATTCTAGGTAAGGTCAACTTTCATCCCTGCAAGCCCCTGCTCTTCCACATGAGAGCACAGTCAAGTGACAGTAGCGGCAATGCAGGCTCACATATGTGTGCTTGCATACTGGTGAGCAATCGTGGATTCTCACAAAGGCACACACAGGAATGCAGCAATCCATGTGGAAAAGTATATTCTGAAGGTCAAGATACATCTTGCAATCCTTCTGGGAATTTTAGGCTCATCTACATGTGACATGGGGGGAAGGATTATCCATAAGTTCCTCCTATAAAGATCATGCATGCATAACCCAGTTCCAATTGTAGCATGAGAGAAAGCAGGGGGTTAAAGCCCCCTCTTCTAAATTTTCTGGATTGGAGCTGCTATTTGCCCCATTGGGAAAAACTGGGCATATAGGGCAGGGGTGGTCAACCTGTGGTCCTCCAGATGTTCATGGACTACAATTCCTGGCTACAATTCCTGACTACAAATGCTGGCAGGGGCTCATGGGAATTGTAGTCCATGGACATCTGGAGGACCACAGGTTGACTATCCCTAATAGAGGATCCCACTGAGCTCTCTCCGGTCAGGAATGTGGTGCAGGGAGGAAGAATTAACCATAATCCTTGTGCCATGGCCCTAGTTTGAATCAAGGCCCTCCCATACCTGATTCTTGCAGGAGGGAAAATGCTGGGGATTCCCTTACATGAAATACCTGTATTCGGTTGCATACTTTTGCATGTAATACGTAATCCTTCCCTTATAAGAGATACCTAACATAAATGGGGATTAGTTGATCCACTGCTTTTATCCAGTCTCAAATGTAATAATAGATTACTCACACACTGAGAGGCCGGGGTTTGTATCACTTACCTCGGAAGTTGATGGCAGAAAAGGTTTGGATGGGCAGTGAAATTCTACAGGGGAAGGAGAGAAGGAGAATCAGTGCAATCCCTGGCTTCCCTTTGGGTTTTTTGACTAACTGCCCTGACACATTCATCCAAGGAAGATACTAGTCCTTTGTCCTCTTTCTGTCTCCAAACCTGAATGGTGCTTCTTTTGCGTAATTACTGTGACCCTTTAGTCATTTTTATAGCTATGCCCTCTTGCATTGTTCAGCATCTTCATAAAAAGCAGACCTGGGTAGGCCAAAATATGCTGCAACCCCCTTTTCCCTTTCCAAACGGTCATTTTACCTCAAAAGTTGGTCTAGCCTCTTTGTCTCCTTAGTGACAACTAACTCTACCAGACGTTACCCCAGAGAGGTCAACCGCCCTGACACCATTTCCCAGTTACCAAGCATAAGGATTCGCTTTAGGCCTCCCGGCAGGATACTAGGCTGCCCTGGACAGCTAATCCAAACATCCTCAAAGCAAGATTTCTGAAGAACAAAGCTGTCAGGCATGCAATTACATTGTGCAGACCAGGCCTTCCTAGACATACAGGCCCACTCCTTACCTGCTCTCCTCGCCTTCCAGAAGCTTGCGGTAGGTGGCAATCTCCACGTCAAGAGCCATCTTGACATTAAGCAAGTCCTGGTACTCGCGCAGGTGCCGTGCCATCTCATCCTTCAAGTGTCGGATCTCTTCTTCAAGCCTCTGGATGGTATCTTGATAATTGCCAGCCTCACCAGCAAAGCGCTCCTCCATCTCCCTCATCTGCCTCATCAAAGAGTCATTCTAGAAACAAAGAGGAAGAAAGCAGGCACTTCAGAGCTTGTGAAGGAGGACAAAAGGCACATACGGATTACTTGATGACTTCTCTCATGATTGCCACTTGATGAAAATGGAAACTGTAGAATGAGGGCCACAGACATTTCGGATTAGGCAGCACACAAACAGAATGAGGCAAAATTTGGGGAGGGGGAATGGGCACTGAGCAAGGAGAAGGAAACCAAGATTTTCCCCAAGGCCAGGGGGAAAATAACTTTGTAGCTATTGCAAGAGAGTAAGGAAGGGGTGCTTCTACTTTCACTATGTGGAACATAAGGAAATGCAAGTCTAAGCATGGGGCATGATGCTTAGGAAATGTGTGCTATGCCTCTGACCTATAGGACTTTCCTAAGAAAGACAAAATGCCATCTCAGGCAGCCATTGTGCATCTATTTTACATAATGTCTTATATTTTGCTAGTATTTTTTACTTCTTAGGAGCTGCTTCACTAGTTAGCCACAGGAAAATCTCTGAGTACTGAGACAGTCTCATGCCTGCTGTTATTTTGAACTGGACCCCTTCTCCTGCCCCAGTGTCTCTCACCGTGCCCTTGAGTGCATCAATCTCACAGGTGTATGACTGGATCTGGTGCCGGTATTCCATCATCTCCTGCTTGGCTTGGCGAAGTTGATCGTTGTTTTTATTGGCAGCCTGGGTTAGGTCAGATACCTGCATGCAAAGAAGGGGTAAGCAAGGCTGATAAACACCAGGGGACACATTTATGCCACATCATGAATGAAGCTCTCCAGAAGCCTCTGCCCCCGACCTTTCAGCCAATGCATATCTTGTCCTTTGCTCCATACCTTGGACTTGTACCAATCCTCAGCCTCGGAGATATTCTTTGCAGCAATGGTCTCGTACTGAGCTCGGATATCGCGCAGTGCTGCGGTCAGGTCGGGCTTCGACACATCCATCTCCACTTGGATTTGCTGCTCCTGTAACTGTGATTGCAACTCCCGGATTTCCTGCAGATCCAAGGCCAGCACAAGGTTAGTTCTGGTGCGTTACCAATGGGACTGGAATCTTGCAGATCAGTCACTGGCACCCCTGCCGCCCCTGTTCCCCACCACCACCTGCCCCCATTTTATCATAGGATTGCCCTTACAGCCTCAACCCTAGTCCTTATTCACAACCACTGTTCCTTCAATGCCCAGCTCCTACCCATCCCTACTTAGCAGCTGCTCCTCCCCTTCTGGCAGCCATCTTTCTGAGAAGTACTGAGCCTGAAGAGAAAACCTTGAAGTCATCAAGATATGTGCTTACCTCTTCGTGTACCTTTTTGAGGAATGCAATCTCCTCCTGCAAAGACTCAATGCGCCTCTCCAAGTCAATACGGGCCAGAGTGGCTGCATCAACATCCTGTGATAGCAAAGGAATCAGGACATGAGCTCAGGGGTGGCAGATTCCAAAAGAGTGGCCAGTATTGCTACAGGAGCACAACTTTGTTGGGGCAGAACAAATTAACTAACTGGAACTATTTTTAAACTGCATGCTTCTGCGAAGACACTGGTCTTGCTCTCTGATCTCTAAGTGACCTGATCTGGGAGTATGGCCAATTAAACCATGTAGGAAGGTCTAAAACCCCAGGAAATGAGTGGGTAGCCCAGGCAAGGACAGCCAGATTCACATGATCTTTGGACAAACGGTTGGTCCGCCATGCCTGTGTTGAAAAAACAGCCGCTGTGCTCTGTCCCAAGTTTGCCATCATCCATTTAAGCCACTTTGAGAAGTATTCAAAGGGCTTATACTAAGAATGAGCACTCTATTTTCCATTTTGCCAAAGGTACCCAGAGTGCAGGATGGCTGAAAGTATCAGCTCAAAGAGAAAACAGGAACCCAGCTGTCACCTGCCCAAGGATCATACAGGGATTTTAGTTTTTAAAAGGGAGATATATGAGGAATGCAATACCAAAAATCCAAACAAGTCTATCCAACAAATATATTTTTATCCTGCCATTTCTCCAAGGAAGTCAGGACACCTCATAGAGTTGTACCTCCCTCTTCACAATAACTCTATGAGGTAGGCCAGATGGACTAATTAGTCCACCACCACATTGTGTCCGTCGTGACTGAGTGCAGATTTGAACCTGGGTCTCCCAAATCCTGCTGTTAGAAATCGCTTTCAGCCTCCAGGTCCAAAGACTTTCCATCCTTTTGGAACAGTACCCCCCCCCCCCACACACACACACAAATGCAGCAAAAGGAACATTTGCAAGATCTGGACTTACAGCTCTGAAGGCAGCTAAATTGTTCTCTGCTTCTTCCTTAAGATGGATCTCCTCCTGTAGCCTGGGAGAGCAGAAAGAATAGCTTTCAGTCAGCAGTTCCCAGAGAAGACACTCTGAGGCCTAAAGCAGTGCAGCATTTCATACTCCCCAGGGGGTCCATCGAAGCCTTTGACCTGTGACTCCATCCAACTCACAGGAGTAATAGATGCATAATTATCCTGCATTCCAGGAGGTGGAGTAGGTTCTGGCTCAGGGCCAGGCTGGGAGCAGACAGGAGCATATCCTCCCTTTGCCTGTTATAGTCAAAGCCTCAAGCACAAAGGCATGAGCTCACCCATGGATAATGCTTATTCTTCCTTCCTTTTAGGGTAGCAGAGCTTTGCTGCATGCACTTGGGCTGCAGCCTGAGCCAGAGATCTGCTAAGAAGAAGCCTGGGGAAGGGCTGGGGAAGAGAGGACCCTCCGTCTGGACTGCTGGGGCTGAGGAATAGCCCAGTATACAGGGAAATAGTGATAATACAATACTAGGTATAAGGATACAGGGACAGGTGGCGTGCCACTGAGGTGCTGGAATGCCCTACATGGTATCCCAAGCATTTGATATGGGAGAAGTTTGAGATTACCGGGTGGATTTAGATAATAAGAGACAGGTTGTGAAGAACACATGTGGGAGTTCTGAAATCCTCTGTCATGGACAGCACTGAACTGTCTGTAGACTTCTCTCCTTCTGAGTATGGAATGCCATAACCTGCCCTCATCATTCTACCAGTTTCCAGCAGTAAGGCTTCAGCCCTTCAACGTTTAGCCCCACAATGACTTCTTGGATCAACTTCAGCTCTGGAGCACCAGGGCTCACAATGGCAGGCTTCCTTCCATAAATTCTGTCAATCCCAGCCCCATATCTGCCTTCCTTCTTAGGGGCAAATGCAAGAAGACAGCAAGGGGCAGCGCCTGTGGTGGATTTAGATGGCTCTTTATTTGTCTTGCAAACTCTTCTTTCCTCCAAATGGAACTAATTTATTGCAATCCCACCCAGAGTAGGTGGTTGTTCTCTGGGAGCCTGGCCAATTAACCATATAGGAAGGTCTAAAACCCCAGGAAATGAGTGGAAAGCCCAGGCAAGGACAGTCAAATTCACATGATCTTTGGACAATGGTTAGTCCCCTGTGCCTATGTTAGAATCATAGAATCATGGAGTTGGAAGGGACTTCCTGGGTCATCTAGTCCAACCCCCTGCACTCTGCAGGACACTCACATCCCAATTGCTCATCTACTGTAACCTGCCACCCCCTTGAGCCTTCACAGAATCAGCTTCTGTTGATGGTGTTGAAAGAGATGAGTTCTAAGCCCCTGAGCAAAAGGATCTAGCTTGCTGTTTTTCTACAGAGAGTTAGTTAACACACTGCAAAGCACTCTGGCAACATCTGGACCTGACACGATTACGATTAGGCGAAAGATTTATGCAATCTGAAGAGAAACCAGAGTATGACACAATAGGGTGACAGGCGGCAGAAGCAGCTGGAAAAGAAGTGGGCCCTCTCCCTTACTTGCTGGTCTACTGTAGTGGCATTTGGAAGATTTAGTGCAAGATCCAGCATGCTTTGCTGGCTACTGGTGACATCAGAAGTGGTGCATACTGAGGGAATCTCCCTCTGAATATGAGAATCTAACCCTGCAGCTAGTCCAGGGCAGACTGAATGAGTCTCTGTCAGGATGTTTCTTCCATTAACCCTCTGAAATGACAGAACTTCCTGTCAATGCACTTAGCTGTCTTTGTTCAGCATCCTTTGCTTTTGGCTAGCCCCAGTTGTGCCTTGTCCATCATAAGAGCTAAATCTGGAGGAGAAAAGTGAGAGCTTCTAATTCCTCCCGGGCTAGCCACTGCCACAAGCCAGGGAATAAGCCTGTCCAGTTATTCCCTTCATCCTTCCTGAAGGAAGATGACAAGATCCCTCCCGCACAAAGGCCTGCTTTTCTAATTGGCTATTTAATCCTTCTACTGCTCCAGTGTCATGATATTAGCCAAATCTGTTGTTACCAGGAAGCCTGTGGGAGAGGAAGGGCTGCCTCAAGGAAAGCCATTTCGATACTAGTCTCACTTTGTCACAGCCTCTGATGATCTAGTGCAGTTTGCAGCCTGATTCAGCAGGTCTCTGGTTTGCTTTATCCTCCTCTCCCATTTCTCTTCTCCAAAATGGGGAGTATGAGGCTTGAGAATAGAGTTGCCAAACTCCAGAGGTTGCCTGGAGATGCTTTGTTCCCCTTGAGAAAATGGCTGCTTTTGGAAGGTGGTATGTACCCAGCTGAGATCCCCCTCCTCCCCAGACCCTGCTGTCCCTGGGTTCCACCCTGAAATCTCCAGGACTTCCCTGACCTGGAGTTGGCAGCCTGACGTGAGAGATATTTGGGCAATTGTAATCATCTATTTAATCTGGAACCCCAGTTGGTAGGATAATAATTTAGAGCTGCCATCTTGAGTGTGTGTATTTAAAAGGTTCCTCACAGGCAAACATTCACCAGTTGTGAGTTGTGACCTTCCCCATCACTTCATCTCTGTGCCAGAAAAATAAAAGTGTTCTGCTTGCTGAATTTGATTGGAAGAAAAAGATGATGATCTGCAGTGCACCTGAACAACCAACTCTTGATAATGGGGCATCTTGCAGACTGTTCTGCCCCAGAGAAAGATGAAAGCCAGGGACAAAAGGACTTCCTGATTACCATAGGCCCTGGCTTCTCAAGTACTGGGACAGAAGCTAAGGTGGCCAATTCTGAATTGGGGCATTCCTGAATGAAGGTGGGTCCAGGGGAAAGTGGGATTTGGGAAGATTTACCTCAATCGGGTAAAATACCCTAGGGTCCACCTTCCAAAGCAGCCATTTTCTTCAGAGGAACTGGAGATCAACCCTAGGCAGCACTCACAAAACAAACCTTACCACCAAGAAATAAATATGTGTTTAGAAAGCTAATGGTGTATTGAATGGATTAAAATCCTCACGACTGTACCAGTTCCAACTCTTGTGGTGAGAAGAAAGATCCAATGAATATCTCACGAATGTTCTATGCTTGTGTATGTGGTTGTAGCATCCATTTTGGAGCAGGTTATTTTGTAAATGCTTTATAGCGTAGCCTATTGCTGCAGTTCTGTGTGTGGGAAAGGAAACAATGTTTTTTTTCTACCTCAGGTAATCACTACACCAACCTTTTGAGGCAGGTCACCATCCATTGCCATTTTACAAGCTTGAGAACAGAGACTGATCAATACAGTGGAAGTAAGTTGTGGGGTTATTGGCTGAGCTGGGATATGTGGACAGATTGCAGCAGGCAGGAAGAGGCCATAAAGCTAACTCTGGGATTCAGAGAAGTTTAACAGCAAGGAGCTCAGTATCTTAAGCTTATCAAAAAAAAAGGTCAAGAGGTGATTTGATAAAAGTGAAAGCAGCTATTTGGAGGATGAGTGTAAGAAGGGCTTTAGGGGCTTTTGTTTTGTCCAAAAGACAGCATGCACCAATTGCTGGGTTTTCAAGCTAAATACCTTCCCATGAGAAAATATATCCTGGGGTCTGATAAAGAAGAATTGCTAGGATATACTGTTTATGTGCCTTTTTAATAGTCTGTAATCTTCAAATCAAGATAGGGTATTGGACAAAGACACGGTTTAGTTAACTTTTTGGACTAAAATATAAAGGGATCTCTTTTTGTCTCAGTAGTACTCTGTATCCTTAAATCGTATGACTCCCTGAACCAATGTAAAATCTGGAAATTCTTCCAACACAGATTCAAGAACTGTTTTCCCCCTTAGAATGAAATAGGTCTATTTAAACACTAACATGTTTCTTTAAATTGAATGTCTGTTTTGGAACCACCATCTGGACTTTCTAAGTATAAAGATAGAAAAGAAGATCTCAGGCAGGGGGAAGACAGAACCATAATTCAACTCACTCTAAACTCCTATAGATTTCTGTCCCAGGAATAAGTAGCGTGTCGAGGAGATGCTTACTCTGCTATGCCAAATGACAAAAAGCCTGTCATTCTAGAACATAACTCCGGGACATTAGGATTCATCTTTACACCAAGTGGTAAGTGTTGCAGTGATTGAGAAGAAGAGTTGGTTTTTGTACCCCATTGTTTACTTCCCAAAGGAGTGTCAAAACAGCTTGCAATCGCCTTCCCTTCCCCTCTCCAAAATAGACACCCTGTGAGGTTAGTGAGGCTGAGAGAGCTCTGACAGGACTGCTTGGGCAGAACAGCTCTATCAGGGCTGTGAGAAGCCCAAGGTCACCCAGGGGGCGTCATGTGGGCAAGCGGGGAATCAAACCTGGCTCCCCATATTATATGCTGCTCCTAAACACTACACCATGCTGCTGTAAAGGTAGCTGGTATCCTGATTAAAGACAGTCAAGGCAGAGAAATGTTGGCAGCTTGGAAATAAATGCTGTACCAGGGTGACATAAGGTAGGGCATCTGTGTTTCTTTTTTGAAAGCCACAGCTGAGAGACGATGCCTGACTTGAGGTGATTCTGCCTTGCACCCCCCTGTCCTGCTTACTGCTCCCTCTCTGGTCAGAGCAG
The DNA here is from genome assembly GCF_049243985.1 of Paroedura picta. Taxonomy (NCBI): domain Eukaryota; kingdom Metazoa; phylum Chordata; class Lepidosauria; order Squamata; family Gekkonidae; genus Paroedura; species Paroedura picta. Next base: position 73,960,307 of record NC_135370.1, on the reverse strand, counting down.
GAAAGCTGTATGGGTCTAGGAAAGAACCCCAAATATAGAGAAGCATATGAAGGTAGGGATCAGCACTGAAGTTTGTAGCAGAAGAACAAGGGCGCATTCTCACCTTTGCTTCAGTTTCTGGAGGTCATCCAGGAGATTGTCCCTCTCCACATCCACACGTGCCCGCTGGCTGGTCAGCAGCTCCACCTGGCGCCGCAGCTCCCTCAGCTCCTCTTCATAGATTTCAGCCACACGGGTAGGTTCTTTGCCCTTGAGCCGGTTCACCTCGGCCACCATGAGTGCATTCTGCTGCTCCAAGTAACGCACCTTCTCAATGTAGCTGGCGAAGCGGTCGTTGAGTTCTTGCAGCTCGACCTTCTCATTGGTGCGGGTCTGCAGGAACTCCTGGTTCATGGCATCGGCCAGAGAAAAATCAAGGAGCTCCCCAGCACCTTGGTAGGCTGAACGTAGCGGGGCTGAGTAGCTGGCTCGGAAGCTGGATAAGCTGGGTGGAGCAGCGCCGCGGGACACCTGGTAGACCCGAGAAGTGACGGAGCTGGCTGAGGAGCCCTTGCTGCCAAAGGAGGCCCGCGGGAAGGAAGGTGAAACCGCCCCACCACCAAAGGTACGGCGGTACGAGGAGAGCCGCTGGCTGGAGGAATAAGACTGGCTCATGGTGATGGCTGGAGGGGACAGAGGCAGAACAACAACGGCTGCTCTGTGTGAGCAAGGCAGAGTCAGGAAGGGGACTTGAGCTCTGGCTATTTGTATCCCTTTGCCCTGACATCATCCAACTGGCTCCTCCCCACTTCCCCCAACCCTTCACTTTCCAGCCGGGAACAGCTGTGGATGCCTCTTTAAGTGAGTGGAATGCACCCTGGAGCTGTGACAGGGCAATGGCAGGGAGCAAGTCATGGGATGCCGTAGTTCCCTTCGGCTTAGCAAAAAGTAGGCCTCAGCTGAGGATAGGCCCAGACTACAGCCTTAGGGGCAATGAAAAGAAGCAAAGGAGGAGTGCAGTGGGTAGGAAAACATGCTGGGTTAAGAAAGTAAAAGGCAGGAAGAAGTGAGTGAGCGGAGGAATAGAAGTGATTCAACACACAGCGGAAATCGAGAGTGAACTAGTCGTGATTTGTAAATGGCCTCTCTGTGTTTTAGAAACAGAGGAAAAGAAGTTAAGGGCAAATTAGAACATTTGCATTCCATTATAGCAAAAACAGAAATATATATATATTTATGTTTGGGCAGGGAAACAAATTCTCATGGACGGGAATGAAGTCACATTATGGAATGCTTGATAGTCACAAGTTGAAATCTCTTAGTTCAGCTGAAGAATAATCAATACAGTGCTAGAAATATGCCAGATATGGGTACCACTGGTCTTTCTAGGGGCTAGACCATAGAAGAGAAGAGACAACTCCCAGCGTGTTGTGAAGCTGGGGGTTTACACCTATTTTAGCTGTGCAGTTGGAAAGCAAAAAGGATTCTACTGTCTGCGACAACAGCTAAAAAATCAGTTCCTGGTAAACAAGGGAACACATATTCCCTGAATGCTGGGCCCACTGCAAAGCCAATTCAGCCTTTCTAAAGCAAAAAATGGTTTATATCCAAAGACCAAAAACAAGCCAATATCCTTGGAAAATGGGTTGGGGAGGGGGTACTTTGGCTATTACTGTCTTTCCTTCCTAATCTGGGGGCTGAGTCAGTGACCCATCAGTCTGCAGTGAGTCACCCTGCTTATTCATGTGCCCAGAATGGAGCCAGCCTGTGATGTCAGATGCTATACTCCCTGAATCTCCTCCTCCACTGCTTCTCCCAAGTGGCAGCCAGTAAACATAAATAGCCTCACTGCTATGCAGCTATTCAGAGCCAGGGACCCTCAAGCAACGAAAAGGCTGGTAACCCTTGCTGTTTCTGCAGACTAGCAGCTCCAGAGTTTCAGCATTTCTGTCTCCTGAAGGCAGTTGGGTGTGACTGGGATACACAGCCATGAAACCATCTGTGCTGTCTGCATAGTTCACTCTAGCCCAATATTGCTGGACTGAGAAAGCATATTCTAGACTGATGGAGCCTGCAATAAGGAACATACGTTATGTTATACGGGAGATTAATGTTCTGAGCAAGGAACACGGCATGTGATACAATAGCCTTAATTTGCTACTCTTTGATAATTTTAGTACTGAAAATGCTGGAAGCAAAATTTTGAGACATGCAGGACAAAAAACTTCTTTCAGATGAATGCTAGTCCTGATACAAAACATTCTGTTCCTTTTCTGAGTCCTTTATTAATATAGCATTCTTTCACTGAAATTCATGGGACAGAAGAAGAGTTGAGGCCATTCCGCACGACTTCAATGTAGCAGAAGGCTTGCAAATTGTAAACGCTTCTAATTTGCAGTTCCACAAAACGTCGCACATAATCTGCCACACTCCTGAAACATTCCCGCAAAAAGCGATTTGTTGTAGCGCTTAAAGGGAAATTGGGAAAAGTGGATTCACCCTCCGAAAAGCACTACACTCTTGCAAACAATCTGCAACACTAGCGAAAAAGACCTGTGTGTTCCCATTGTTGCGGTTCCAACAAAGTCCCTCCCCCTGGCTCTCTCCTCCGAACTTCCGGCGAAGCGATAGCCATTTTTTTTTTTCTCGGAGCGAGCCAAAAGCAATGAACCAGTAAGGCTTCATTCACCCAGCAAGGCTTCTCTGGCTACAGTCCCTCCACAGAAGTGCTTTAAAGCTCCCCTAAGTCCCCAAGCACAACACATCCCCGTTTGCCAGTTCTCTTTATTTTCGGCCGAAAATTGCGCCCGTGCAGTGGGGGGATTTTTTTTTCACTCGGGGGAGCGTGATAATGATGACTTGCCAGCTCACACGCCAGCTAGGTGGGTCTCTACGTTAGGAGGAATCAAGGCATATTCGTTGCAACGTGTGTTTTTCTTTTTTTTTTAAACCCTGTTCTTAAAGGGAAAGGGGCTTTTCGGGAGCATGATAACAACTGTCCATTGGCTGTTTGTTTGATTGACGGCCAGGGGTGGGACAAAGCACAGAAAAAATCTCTTCCTTTCTAGCGATTTTTGCGAGACCGGAAACCTGTGGGAAACAATTGAAACGCTACTGGATTCCACTACAAAGGCAGGTATGCATAACGGCGAGATTGCATTTTTAAAAATAGCGTTTCCGCTTTCTGGAACCAATTGGCAACATTGGTCCTTGTGTGGAATGGCCCTTGGTTTTCATACAATTTTTCACTACTCAAAGGAATCTCAAAGTAGCTTACAATCCTCTCCCCTTCCCTTCTTCTCCCCACAACAGACAACCTGTGAGGTAGGTGGGGTTGAGAGAGCTCTGACAAGACTGTGACTAGCCCAAGGTCACCCAGCTGGCTGTTTGTGGAGAAGTAGGAAATCAAACCCAGTTCTCCATGATTAAAAGCTATGGCTTTTAATCACTACACCAAGCTTTAATATGTGTAACTGAAGCTGGATCATGGCCTATGTTTGTAATTTGCTAAAGTGATTAGCATAAAAGAAATCTGAAACAAAGTTATCAGGCCTTTGATTCACATACTAACTTGGACTTCCATGGCCAATCTGCGACCCCAAATTACTGGTACCAACAGTATAATAAGCTCTCTTTGATGATCAAGACTCCAATTTAAGGTCAGCATTTCCTCTTTTTCTGCCACCTACCTTTCCTCAGCTCCCTGTAATGCTCAGTGAACACTGCATGTCTTGGACCATGAGATATCCTATCCAACAGTAGTATTAGAGATTCACTACTGAATTCCTTAATAGCAATGACCTTGATCCAGTGCTAAAGAGAAAGCCAAGAAGAATAATCATAGCAAAATGAACCAGAAGTTTGTATGCAACAGGTAAAATAACTGGGGTCAGACTAAAAACAATTATTTCTGCGGACCCAAGCATATAAAAAAGAAAGTGCAATTCTAAGAATGCTTTCTTTAAAGTAAGTCTTGTTGATCTCAGTAGGTCTAACTCACTAGTAAGTACATTTAGGATTGTAGCCCGAGATGCCAGCATATGCATCCTCTGTCTTCACAATAAATGTTTTACAAAGAGTCCATGCAGCACTCTGATTTTATAGGCCTCTCAGTATCCCTCTAGAATTCTGAACCATGACCTCTAGCACTGGGATGGCTCTTATATCCTTGTTGGGTGATGGGTGATGACCCTTCTTGACTTGAATTACATTGGACCCTTTTATTGCCTTTTCAGACCCAGGTCAAATTCCAGCACATGTCAGGGACATCACAGCACATTCTAGTATCTGGCACAGCAGGAAAGGTCATCTGAAAACCCTAAAGTATCTAAAGTGAGATGCCTGGGACTGAGAAAGGAAGCATCAAGAGCATTGTGGCATGAATATGGTGGGCAGAGGAAGACAGACCACAACTTCAGGAAATATGGTATAATCAAGGCCAAGCAGAAGATAGATCGTGGTAAACTAGTACTGGTGATTGGTGTAATCCTGCAAGGCCCTTGTTATATTCATAAGTAATGCATAATTCGTTTTAACAAAGCTATTCAGAGATCCTGTGAATGCAAATAGATTGGTGAATCTATGGTATTAATAACTAATACCATATTAATAATGGTATTAATGGTATTAATAACTAAGGTAACAGAGGCACTGAGATGCTAATCATTGTGACAGAATTGGGATCCAAATCTGGGGTCATTTTGTCCATCCATGCTGAGAAGCTAATATCCCTTTGGGGGCAGTATGTCAGGGAACTTTTTAAAAAATGTATGTTCCATACACCTACCCTTCTGTCCCAGACTCCAGGCTTAGTCTTATGTCAAGAAATGAGGTAGTCATCTGGCCTTAGAAGAAGAAGGAAACCTTGAAAGCAAGGTCAGGGACGCTATGGAGAACAGAGAACTCCATTCCCTTTCTCAGGATCTTAGCTGTGCACATGCCTACTTGCTTTCCCTTCGCACCATGTTTACAGTACATTGTGTCAAGGTCAGACATGAGAAGAATAAGCATAAAGAGAAGCTGGAACAGTTAAAGGAGATGGAGAAGGCTGATCAATCGAATGCAGTGGTTTCAAACTTCCTTCACCATTAAGCAAGCTTGCCAACCTCCAGGCAGAGCCTGGCTTTCTCTCAAAATCTTACCTATTCTTCAGAGTTCCCTGGAGAATTAAAGGGTAAACTATGGCAGGGTCCCTGACCCTTCTGAGCTTCTGGGCACCTTTGGAATTCTGACACAGGGTGGTGAATTCAATCACAAAATGGTGACTGCAGGAAACAGAACCAACCCTAACGTCTCAGTAAGTAAGATTATATGAACTCTAATAGTAGCTCTTCAACATTTCAGGCGGGAGCTTTGTGTAACAGGAAGCCTTTTAAAATGAACATATTATTCAGAAATATTTTCTTAAATTCACACAGCTGGCCTTCAGTAATTCAGTGAAGATTCCTATGCTAGGGTGGCAGCTACAGCCAAAGCAATGCTTATTATTATTATTATTATTATTATTATTATTATTATTATTATTATTATTATTATTATTATTATTATTAAATTTATATCCCACCCCCCAGAGGCTCGAGGCGGGTCACATAAAACAATCCCCTAAAACAATAAAATCACAATAAAACATAATACAATTAATTACAAAAGTTAAGACAAGAATGGCGGCAAGATTCAATATAACTAACTCAATTCCACAACCCACTAAGAAGGGAAAGGGAGGGGGATGCTTCCTTACAAAATCTCCAGATGGTCAATGGTCAACCTAAAGTCCTAATGGGCAAAAGTCCCCTGTCACCTTATTTCCTTTCTAAAATCTCTTGTCAGGTGCCAGGAAAGTTGACGGTGGGTATCATGTTGGTGCTCTCTGGCATTACATCTTTGCTAAGCTCCCTCCCCTCCTCAAATCACTATCCCCAGACTCCACCCCCCAAATTTCCAGGAATTTCTGAACTCATAGTTGGCAAGCCTGCATGCTGAGCTGTTTGCTAAGGAACTCTTTCAGGCTATAGGAGATTTGATCTATTCCAGGGCATCCACTGAAGTTAAAGTAGACAAGATACTGGGAGATCAGCAATTCCCAGAACCTTTAAAAGCTGGATTTAAATCCTTTAAAAGCTAGATTTAAATTATGCCTTAATTTGGATTGGGATCAGACAAGGGGAGATGGGGAGATCCTTCCACCCACGCATGGTTTTCACTATTGAAATTTCCACCCTCCAAACTCTTATCAAGCTAACAGGAGCACAAGGATAGATTCAAGTTGGTAGCCATGTCGGTCTAAAGTGGCACAACAAAAAATCAGAGTCCAGTGGCACTTTTAAGACCAACAAAGATTTATTCAAGGCATGAGCTTTCGAGTTCAAGCACTCTCCCTCAGACTATGAACTGACCATCATGACAGTGGGAATATATATGGTCAGTTCATAGTCTGAGGAAGAGTGCTTGAACTCGAAAGCTCACACCTTTAATAAATCTTTGTTGGTCTTAAAGGTGCCACTGGACTCTGATTTTGTTTTGTTGAGGAGCACAGGGAGTTTAGCTTAAATAGGTGAAATGATGCAGAGGTTGAAGGTTTGAGATCCTTCTCAACTCCTTGTTTGTATTGTTTGAATTGTTATTCAGTGTGTTTGAAACTGAGGTCCAGCCTATACACGACAACATCCTGGTATGAAACACGGAGGTGCCACTACCATTTTAAAGCCTAAAATGAGTGAATTATTAATTCCACAAGAGCCAAATAGGGCCAACAGCACAGTGCAATGAAATGTCCTTGTTTCCTCCTCACCCCTTTGCAAGTCACCTGAACTATGGCCCTTCTCAGTCAACATCCTAGCTACAGCAAGATATAATTTACTGGACCATTTCTGCATGGAGGCATAAAATGTGCTCCACATCCTGCTTGCAAATGTGTGACAGTTTATCATGCATTTGCACATTTCCTGATGGGAGACACCTCCCATATTATCCCTCTGTCTTGTCGTGGCTTTTTGCCTCCTGACAAGGTGGCGGAGAAGCCGGAAGCATGGACAACCCGAAGTTTTCTCTCAGCTTCTCAGGTTGTCAATCAACACAAGCCACCAATCCCTTCACAGTGGTGGTTTTAAGGACTCAAACTTCCATTCCCCCGCCCCCTGAGTCCTGAAATTTGTTTTTTTCTTAATACTCCTCCGCATTGCCACAGGGACACACCACAACCGTAAAACAGCTTTTTTTTAAAGAACATACACTTTTTTTTTAAAGAACATACACTTCCACATTGCTACAAGATTATTCCACAATAATAAAACATTTCTTTCTATCTATTTTCAGAATTCTCTCTTTCTGTTTGGGTAGATTTGTGATAGGCTGGCTATGATAATTGTACCCCAATGGTTGTGTGTTTACAATAAAGATTTAAAACACAGAGCATGGATGCTAAGCTAAGGGCTGCTTCATCACAAGCACAACACCCACTTTCCCCATTCATACCCCACCACCAGAAAACACAAAAGGAATGTGCTTTAGATTGGATTGCTGCCCGTTCCCAATATTACTGATGAGAATATTTTATTTGAACTGGGAGCACATCACTCTACGGTCCCATAGCAATGCGGACTGCACCATTTTTTTTAGAATTTGTGATCAAGAAATGGAGAGGGGAGGATGGGTACAAGGGCAGGCAAAATGCTACCAAGACTGTTGTGTGTTTCTGCTTTCAGACAGGCTTGCCCCAATTTGTGCTAGATTTGCAGCACAACAAGAAAGGGGGAAGCGGAGTCTACTGCTTTCCCTCATCGCGTGGCAATAAGGATGATAACTCGAACCACCCATTGGAGAGCTACATGTTGCTGCTGTCATGTGGAAGCAGCATTAAAACCCGAGAACAATGAGAGGCCGGGCAGGGGCAAATTCCTCATGCAGAAATGGTCCTGGTGTTGTAGGGTTGTTTCCTCCCAGCATCGTTGGCTGGAACTCTGTCCAACAAACACAATAAATAGAAGTGAAGAGGCAAGAGACAAACCTGTAATAATTAAAGTGCCAAAGCTTGAACAATGCTTTTGTACAGCATGCTAGTGCAGCCTCTTGTTTCTTCTACCACTTGCATGGAGGAAGAGCAAGCCAGGATGAAGGAGTTGTGCCAAGCACTTAACATTCCCCTGTCCTCCCAGCTGTAACACATGAGGCAATGGCCCTGCTCAATGATTCCTGAATTTCCCCTCCTCCACCTCCCCACTGGAGCACCTCCAAGCAGAGGGTAAAGTTTGGTTCATCTCACAGCTGCAGTCTGCGCCTTCTTGCCTGACTGTAAAAGGGAAGGTATTTCCAGATGGGGATTGTATCATCCCAGCAGGGGAGGTATGGATGGAGAAAACAATTACTGCAAACCTCCACCCTTTCCCACTCAGCCATCATACCTGTCTTCTCTACAACCTCCCTCTGGTCTTCCTGACCTCCTTATGTTCTATATTCTCTCCTCCCCTCCTCCAATGCATCCCCATTTCTAGCTTCCAAAACACAAGGTCCCTAATATGGAATTGTGGAGATAGAAGACTGGGAAGAATACTGACACTGTTTTAAAGGCATCTTAGCAGAGAATTAAAAGGCTTTTCAGAGGAGTGCCAGCTAGGGGACAGGTTAAATTCGTAAGAGCTGAAGCAGATAAGATTTAATGTTTGCTGTTTAATAAATAAATCCTTATATAGTTGCAAGTTATCTTGTTATCTTCTACTCCACATTTTTATGACTCAAACCCACAGAAACAAGGAGATGCCGCTCAGCAAACAGATATTATTGATGGGTGATAATTGGTGTGTGGTGGCAGTTTCCACAGTGATTTATTCATGACTGTATCGGTTGGTGATTGAGCACCATAATCATAACTTTCTGTGCTGCTGCATGCCATTCTGCATAGATAAACTTTTGGACAATCAGCTCTCAATGAAAAAAAAATTGACATCCTCTGTAAACATTCAAGCAAAGAAAGGCACTTGAAGCTAGAGATCAAAGAAAAGGAGTTGTTTAACTATAAGCACAGCATTTTACCAAGAATATGACTGACATGGCTTATTGGAATGAATTACATTGCCTGATATGGACTTCAGCAGAGTCTTTTATTTGAAAACAAATTGCTGTTCTTCCATTTGTGGGTTGATATGTTTTTTTTTTAACATGGCTGTTAGTTTGGCATAACTCTTCTGTTGCTTTTCTAAAGCCGGTTCCACTTTTTCTGACCCTTTTCCTTTTCTTTGTACTTTGATTATTACTCTGCTGAACACTCTGATTGTAAACCTAAGTCTGTAGGTGGCCAGGGCACCCTTTAGGAAGGATGGTGGCTGCATTCTCTATCTTCATGCAGACTGCTCCTTTGCAGCATCTATATGTATGGTTCCTATGTGGTATTTTTAAATGATTGGAAAAATGTTCATGAATGTATTGAAACACTCAAAGAAGCCCTTTGTGGGGGGAAATACAACAGGCACTAGAAAACTGTGGCTGTTACAATCAAGGGCTGCCCAGAGTCCATTGCCACTCTGCCCCCACCCCCACCCCACCCTGCAGGCCATCCTGTGTCTCTGCCATCACTGCTCACTGCTAGACTATGAAACTCCGCTCCCCATGGGAAAATGGCTGATTTGGAGGGTGGACTCTGAGGCACTGTACCCTTTGAGGCCCCACTTCTAAATCACAAGAAAGAGTCTGAACCCTAGGGTGGTTGACCATTAGGCTGAAGGGGAAAGCTCTCCCCCCTCATGCATACCCCTTCAAAAGGAATGCATGTACATACCTTCAGTCACTCCTACATCTCTCTTGGAAGAGCAGCAGCCATGTCTGCGCCTCAATGCAACACGGATAGAGAAACGTGTTCCTCGCCTCAGTCAGTTGCTGTTAGAGGCTTCCTTCATAGCAGGCCTGAAGGGAAGGGGGAGCGTGGAACCTCAATTGGTCCTAAGTGGGGCAGATTCCATTCGGTCCAATTTTGCCAGCAGTTTCTGGGCAGATCCCTTGGACTGCAGGACATACTGCTTAACTGGTGAGCCATCCTTGATCACAGGTTTCCTTTTATGTGGTATGATAGCTAATGTAGTATGGTGGTTCAGAGACTGAAGGGTGAATAAGAAAGTCCCTGGCCAGAAGTTGGAGCCTGTCGTGAACTTAGAAGACTTTTGAAAAATGGGAGTGGTTATATTATAGACTTACCATAGAGCATTGTTAATCACAACTACTGATACACATTGTATATTTGAAAGCAGTGTATATATGTCAAATATTAGAAAATAAGAGTGAGAACCACTGTGGATTCTTGAAGGGCAATGTGGTTCACCTCCACACATTATCTTTGCTTTCACTCTTCCTCCTTTTAATGGTCGCTGCAGTTCCTCCCCTTTCTTTGCTTCCTCCAGCCTCTATTTCCTTCCTTTTTCCTCAGTTTTCTTTCCTGCCTCCCAGTACTCTAGCTTCACCACCCATCCATCTTAGCTTTACTGCCTGCTGACTCTCCCTTCCCTACCTATACTTTCTGATTTGAAACTGTGGAAACCATTTTGGATTATCCAGCATCCATAGTTCTTTAAGCAATCAAAAGTGGTTGCCAAGTTCTCATGAGGTAATCTTGTGGGAGTGCCACATTTAAAAAAAAATTACACTATTCTTTTATTGATTTCTTTTTTTTAATAAGATTTTTTTCTGAAGATTTAGGAATTCCCCCAGGCTTGCAGAAATACCTCAATTGTCTGTCCCTGGCCCCACTACTATATGGATCCCCCTCCCCATTATATTCTATGGCCAGGTTCAGAATTAAATATATAGATATTGCTTTTCTACAACTTAATCTTGAATATGTCCAAGAACAGCCTTCAACCCTACCTATCAATCTTATTCCCTTCTTCCCACTAGAAATGGCACATCAGCAATCGGCTGTATGAAACCATCCTGGAGGCTGGCTCAGGTATAAAATAAAGCAAAATCACAGGAGGCAGAGGCAGAACTGAGCCAGCTGGGCTGGGAAAAAGAACCAAAGAGAGAGCTGCAGGGGGTGAAGAGTTGCCTTTCCTAATTGCCTAATTACCTTTCCTAATTGTTACTGGGGAACATTCACTGAGGTTGCTTTGTGAGAGGGTAGAGTATGAAGGTGAGTGGGTGCTTATAGCCTGCTGGAGAATGGTGTTTTTGTCTGGCCTGTTGATAATTGAAGATAGAAATCCAGTGCTTTGCAGAAAGTGCCACATATACAATTATGTACCCACTGAATAGAAATCGTGGGGCCTGTGCTTGCTGCGTGGAGCTTGTGGCGCTCAGGGAACAGGTGTGTTGCCTTGAAGCTTGGGCTGCCAACCTGGAGAAGTTGAGGCAGAGAGAGATGTTTGGAGAAGAGACCTTCAAGGTCTTACCAGAGCAGTTCCACTCCTGTGCTGACAGCTTTTCTGCTGCTGTGGAGCATAAAAGTCTCAAGGTCAGAGGGTGTAATGTCTGAGGAGGAGGAATGTGATCCCTTAGAAGAGACCCCTTCCTTGGGTGACAGACTGAGGATACCTCTTTGGGGCTGGGGGGAAGTAGGCTTCTAGTAGTGGGTGATTCAATCATAACAAATCTAGAGAGTGGTGTCTATGATGCGTGTTTTGACTGCATGGTGATTTGCCCGACTGGTACAAAGGTTTTGGACGTCATGTGCTGTCTAGATAGCCTGGGAAGGAGTCAGCAGTCATGAGAGAAAATCAGCATGGCATCTGAAAAGTGAAATCCACACCAAAGACTCCTCCTGAGTATAGGAGATATTGAGTAAGTTTACCAGTCATGGGGTAGCAGGATGGGTTCTCTTGTGGATTAAAAGCTGGTTAAATGGCAGGAAGCAAACAGTTGAAGTAAAGGGATAGTTTTTACAATGGAGGGAAGCAAGCAGTGGAGTTCCCCACGAGGATTGGTGTTGGGGACAGTTCAATTTAATATATTCATAAATGATCTGGAACTCAGGGTGAGTAGTATAGTGGCCAAGTTTGCAGAAGACACAAAATTATTCAGGATGGTGAAAACCAAGAATGGCAGTGAAGAACTCCAAGAGGACCTCCATAAACTGGGTGATTAGATGACAATGTGGCAAATGAAGTTTATTATTGGTAAGGGTAAGGTGATGCACACTGGGACAACAAGTATAGGCTAATGGGGTCTGAACTTGCTGAGAGTGAGAGGGGGAAAGCTCTTGGGGTCCTAGTGTATAGCTCAATAATAGCGTCAACCCAATGTGCTGCAGCTATGAAAACAGCAAACTCTTATGTTAGGATTAGGGTTATGCGCGGCGGCGTCTGAATCGGCCATTCCAGGCCAATGCAGCCAGCGCCACGGCATGGTGGGGGGGAGGGGAGGGGAGGCACGGGCGCCGGTGCATAACTCGATACACACATGCAGGCATGGAGCTCCCCTCCCGCATGGCACAGCACTGGCTGCGTTGGCCTGGAATGGCCAATCTGGACGCCGCCATGCACAACCCTAGTTGGGATTATAAGGAAGGGATTGAGAATAAAACAGCCACTATTGTAATGCCCCTGTATAGATCTATGATACAGTCTCATTAGGAATACTGTGTACAGCTCTGGTCTCCATATCTCCAAAAAGGACATTGAAGAACTGAAAAAGGGGGCTGGTGCACCTTCCCTATGAGGAAGGGCTGAAGTATCTGTGACTTTTTGTTTTAGAAAAAATGACTAAGGGGGAACATGAAGTTTATAAAATTATGCATGGGGTGGAAAGAGTCAATAAAGCGTTTTCTTCATCTCTCAAAGTACTAGAACTTGAAGGCTGATGGGCAGTAGGTTCAGGATGGACAAAAGTACACAGAGAGTGATTATAATGTAGAATTCACTGCCAGAGGATGTAGTGATGGCCACAGGAATAAACAGCTTTAATAGGGGATTAGATACATTCCTGTAGGATAATTGTATGAATGGCTGCTAGCTGTGGTGACTGAGGAGAAGCTCCACATTCCAAGGCACTAAGCCTCTGAATCCCAGAGCCAGGACGCAACAGCAGGGGAAGGCCTCGGCCTCTGTGCTCTGTTGGCCATTGTGTGAGACATGATGCTGGGCTAGGTGGACTCTTGTCTGATCCACTCTTCATATGTTCTTATTTCACCCTCGCGACCCTCATTCTAGCCATTCTAAATGGCTTGACTTTAAATGCTGGGGGGGGGGGATGTGTTTCCAGTGCCCACTGAGCAAAAGAGAAGGTGCACTGAGTGCAAAGAAAGGGCAGAAGCTTAAGGAGCTAGGAGCCAGTACAGCCACGGTGCCTTTCTGTTCCCTTGCTGACCTTTGGAAAATTGAGAACTGAAGATATGGAAAAGGGAAAGGTGAATTGAAATGAGAGCTGGCAGCAGCCACACCCCATTCAGGCAGCGGGTTTTACTGCCAGATGGACAGAGTGCAGACAGACTGCTTTCAGTATGGGGCTGATTTATGGAGAGACTAAACTAAGAACTAAATGTGTCCTTTCTGGAGATGGTCTGGTGTGGGGGACAAAATGACAGGTGGCCAATGCTGACTGGGTGTAGAACATTGGACTTTATCAGCCACCATCCATGATGTTCTTTGAAGCCATCACCTCCTTTCTCTCGAATCCCATCTCTGTCCCTGCCTCCATGTGGATTGAAGATTCATGGGGGAACTGCAAAGGAGATCTGTTGGAAGAGCCACAACTTGCCCATAGAGGAGAGAGAAATTCTTTAAGAAATTTGAAACCATTTTATTTGCATGTACAAAATACCCAGCAGAAATATCTCATCGTCTCTGTGGATAAAATCAGACATGCCTATGTGTGCCATGCTTGAGCCCTGGGGAATGAGAGTAGGATATAAGGTAGCTGGGCCAGGCTGAGAGTGTGTGAGTGACCCAGTGATCTTTCATGGCGTAGGGGGGTTGGAATCTGGGTCTCCCAGGGTATAGTCCAAAATGCTAACCAGTCTACCACACTGGCTTTCGGGGGGGGGGGGGCTGCTGTTGAACAGTAGAAAGCAGCCAGTCATGAGGTAGTCATGCAAATCACTTGTTAGCAATTAGACTTGTGGCTGCTGGTGAGTGGGGCCCCAATGAGCCTCTCTCCATGTCCCCAATCCACAGATGGAACCTCATTACGAATCAGATATCAACTACCTTTAATAGCATAAAATTCAATGAAAAAAGATAGGCGCAACTCAGATGAACATAGGTAGTGTGCAGATAGTGTGCAAACATGATGTGCAGTCAAGCATTTTTGCAAATACAGAAAACTGAGTTTTAACATAGAACAAAGTACATTTGCAGTTTTAGACAATAGAGCATGATCCTTCTCATGGAAGAGAGCTTTAAGGATTTGCCATTCATTCCTGCAGTGCAGCCCCAATTTGGCTATATAGTCCTGAATTGGGATGTGTTGACTCAGAAAGGCTGCAGAGACCAGGATGATGTGGGGGAGGGTGTCGGGGACACCACAAACATGAAGGCAAAGGCTCTTCGGTGCTGAAATATGGCAAAACCTACCGTGGGTCACAAATGAGGGGAAGACATTTAGTCTTGTTAGAAGTAGTGCCTTCCTTGCCTGAAAGGAGTAGAGACTCAAAAAGCCAAAATAGCCCTGGAAAGTCTCCTTTAACTGGCATGGCTCAAAGAAGGGCAATATGGTTGTGATTGCATAGCAACCTCCATTTAAGGCATTTGTTTCTTAAAGCTACAGGTAATGCTGCTATTAGTGGGGGCGGATTTTAATCCCCCTATGTTTGTGCTTTTTAAAGATTTCATATTTTTCTGCAAACCAGGGACTTTTCTCGGGTTTATTGAAAGACCTGGAATGTTTTTCCATGCCCCCAATCCACAGATGGAGCCACGTTGAGAATCAGATATATTTCCAAACAGGGGATCTGTAAAAACTCATGGCGGGCATCTCATTTTCTTCTGTACTCCATATTCTTTTTTATTCTGGCTGGAAGCCCACATATCCTTACTTTTCCCCACTTCCTTCTATTCTACCCAACCACCAACCAAAATACCTTTTATTTGTCCCCTAGTTTCAACTATATTTATTGTCTCATTTGTACCCTACCTTTCTCCATAATGGAGACCCAAAACATCTACCATTATTTTCATCTTCACAATAAACCTATGAGGTAGGTTAGGCTGAAAATATGGCTTTAGTTCCCAGATCTAAATATCTACAGGTTTGGCCACATTAAGAATTTGATATATTGCTGCTGCTGCTGATGATGATGATGATGATGACAATGACATTTGCAACAGTTGAATTGTCCCTTGGCAAGTTTCACTAATACTCTTCTGCAAAGGGAGAGGTTCCTGGTGGCATGCAGCATGCCCATTTCACCTGTTGATGGCAGAGGGTAAAGATAGCAATATTATATGGCCAGTCCATTCTATTGAGCTTCTTTTGTATTATCGGGACATGCCAGGGGTCATTCATTCATCTAATAGAATATGGGGATACCATAGCAGTTCCTAGCAGCCCCTATTATCCTCTGCCACCGATGCTGCTGTTGCCGTGTTCTGAGTTACACATCTTGCTTGCTTAAATGTGCATCGAAATAAGTGCCTGTAATATATGAATCAGCCTTTAGAATGTTATCTGGAAAGGTTTTGTGCTACCATCTTGTTCTGGAGGGCTGCAGCTTTCTTTGTTGCACTTTTCAGCATGTTCTATTGTTGTTATTGATGCTGTTGTTGTTATTAATTTTATTTACCTGGATCTGTAAGGGACTACGTTTTCATATGGATCTCATAGCAAGGGAGACTGTACGGGACGCATTCTGCAGCAGCTGCTGCTTGGGTGCAATCTGGCCCCAAACCATCTCATATTTAGACAATGAGTGTAAGGAAATAGTGTTGCAGAGAAACTTCCAACTTAGGGAAATCTTTCTTGTAGTTTCATGTCTGTAAAAGGAGCGGGAGCTGGTGGCTGAACAGGAGACAAGCATGAAGGCAGCGGAGATATATCCCGTCTTACTGATCTCTTCTATACAGCAAAAGAAGTAGCATCAACAGGGAACATGGCAGTGGATGCAGTCAGGGGAACCTAAACTCTTTTGAAGTCTAGACTTTTTGAAGCCAATTGGAGAAGAAAAGGGTCAGATTCTTCAGAATCTACATAAGCTAGGATTCTCAGCAATTATATCTTATTACCCATTTTGTTGTACTGTCATTGAGCTTATATTGGGATCTCTCCAGAGTACTGATCATTAGGAGCTGATCATTCTGAACAATTTGATGTTATCTATCAACCTGGTGTCATTGCTGCTCACCTCTGAATCCAGATAATTAGCGATCATGTTCAGCAGCTCTGCTCTCAGTTAGGGCGCCCCCTATTCACCCCCCCCCCATTGTGTTGTTTTATTCTCCGCTTTCTGACTTTTATTTATTATTATTTATTTGATTTAGGTTGACTTCATACATGTACTTTGTCATGGTACAGCAGTTTCTGGTTCAACAGAGTGGGTGGTACTCAACATATAAATCCAAATGTGTGGGAGTCACCGGGACCATGTAGGGTGAGCCACAAAACTAACTTACTGTGTTAAGGGTTGCTACCTGCAGGGTCAGACTGAGAGGAAAAACAGCCCTGTAAAAGGAACCTATCCCTGTCTGGCCCCCCAATCCTCCTCCTCTGAAGAGTAGGCTGGCACCCACCCTGCAGAAGCTGGAGGCTGCCAGCAGCTCCTGCTTAACTTGAAAATGATAAGGGTCACTGGCTCAGAGTGATGGTGGCTCCTAACCACCTCATATGGGACTCAAGTTGCTAGGTTTCAGGAGAGGCAATTCCTGGCCCACCTTGTGTAGAATGGGGAATGCTCTCACCTGGGACTTGGGGACAGCCCCCCAACACTGACCCACCAGGATTTTCCCCTGTGCCCTTAACACCCAATCCAACTCTACAAGTAAACCAGACTTTTCAGGGTGTCTTTATCCCATTCCAACCAAGTTTGAACTAACAGGGAGGCATGTAATTACTTTACTCTTCTTGGATCAGATTTGCTGTGCTATGTAGCTTTTATTTCTGCAGTAAAGCTCTCTGGGGTTGTTTCATTATATTTTAGACTTCAAGCACTCTGTACTTTAAAGAACATTAAATGAAGTTAATCTGGGTTTCTCTGTAGCTCTGATATCAATAAATCTTAAATATTTCTGACAGATCCCAACAGCATAGTTATTGCTACCAGGGAAACGGGAGCAAGTTTGTGCCAGGAATCAGAGAGATGCAGTTTGCTGTATTGAGGGGCTAGGATCATAGTTTTGGTAGGCAGCTGTGTCTGGAGTACATGAAGAAAATATGCATGCCTCTTAGGTATATAGAGGTGCATGGGGGGGATCACCCTTAAGCTCCAGGAGTAAAATGGTAAGTGAGCAGTGCACTGTGTTTTCAGATAGAGCAATAAGAGGGACACACACAAAGTAAAAGGGCAGCAGGATGAAACAAAATCACACAGGGTTTATGCCTTTCTTTCCCACTCAGATTATACTGGGACAAGGAATTACTGACATTCTTCCATTCAAAGCCAGTGGACAGGGGAAGGAGTAGCCAAGGAGGAGAGAGTTTAGACTGTGAAAAAAATAAGGTTAGTATATGGCAGTATGGCTATGTTTGGGGAGACAGTTGGTAGCTAGAACTGCCAGATATCCTTTATTCATAAGTAAAAATTTAGAACCATTACCTTCCCACTGATCTGTCTTATTTTCCCACACTTAAAGAAGGCCTTTTATTTTATTTCAAACATGGTAGCTTCCCTTTGAATCTTTAGATTGACAATCACTGTGTGGGTCTGGACCAGCAACAGATGGAACACAGCCTTGGACGCTGGAGGGTGGTGGTGGTGGAAGATCTTTTTTGGCATACCGTATGTCTTTGCCTGCTCTCAGAATAGCTGCTGGTGTGACCGCCCAGGCCTTTTTGTGTGGGTGCATAAGGAGGGGATGCAGCAGCTGCTGCCAATCATCCCAGAGTGATAAAAGAGATTCCCGGAAATAGAAATTCCCATTGAAGTTTTGATATGTGAGAAACCAGAGCCTATCGAGCCATTAAATAGGCATTGATAGACAGTAAAATCTTCTTTTTTTCTGGGAGCTTATCTTCAATGGTTACCCCTGGACCCACCCACCCCGTTCCAAATTCATGAGTTGTACAGAAATGGTAGATAACAAGTTACCACTACCTGTGGTTCCTAGCTTTCATACAACACAAGGAACTAAATGGATTTAAGTACTAGGGCAAGGGTTCTGAATTGAGGTCATAGAAACAAATACCAAGTTCTTCTACCTGATCGCCATATTAAAACATTTTGAAACTAATTCTCTTGAGTTATATTGAGTTAGGTAAATTAATGACTGTTAGCTGCAACAGCTCATTCAGAAGAAATATATCTCTGGGAAGCATTGTGGCAAGGCAATAGAAGAAGATGGTCACTCCCTTATGAATAAATGTATTTAATTATGATATGTATATGCTGTCCTTCCCAGATTCACTGTAGTTTATACCAAGATACAATAAAAGCATATAAACTTAGCAATCCAAAACAACACAAATCTTTGAAAAGCACCCTCTCCCCAAAAGCAACCAAGAAATAACAATGCAAAATGGCTCCTTTATGCTCTCCCTGTCATCTGGCTAGTCGCTGCTGGGAACAGAATGCTGGAGCAGAGGGGGCTTGGGGTGATGCCTCAAGGCCATTCTTGTGGTCTGGATAGTAGGTGTTTTACTATGCAGAGGAGACTTGATCTCTTCCTGAAGACATGGCCATGAATAATTCTGGATTGTTGACTTCCATGTTGGGACATTCCCTACATGCTAGAAGACAGCAGGCAACATGAAGTCCCTGAAGCGGGCATTTCTGATCAGAAGGGTGCCATCAAGTAGGCAGAGGAGCTGATTATGACATTGATCAAATAGTGAAGTGAAACTAGTGGTTAAAAAGACCTGTTGTTCTTTGAACAGAACAGCAGTTCACTGGGGCATGTTCACTGGGGCTATAGGATTCTATGCTAGCATTAGGGCCAGAAACATAGGGCCAAGGAGTTATGTCCCATGAAAGCCAGTACAAAGATAATGAGGGAAATCTGTTGCCCCAAGAGGCTTGCTGCCTTTCTTTTGAATGCCCCATACTACAGAGAACTGGGGGTGACTGTTCTGTATGTGAACACTGTATTGAGGAAAGAAAATCAGAGCTTAGAAAGAGATAGTCAGAGGTTCCACAGAGGGAAGCTCTTTTCTTAGATTATGCTGAAATCAGTATTTCAATTTCTTGTGTCCCTAGAATGATGCCACAAACACTGGCAGTATAAAGCTCAAATTGCAGCATTTCCTGTACGCCCAATCCCCCCTCCCTCCTTACTCTTCTAATAACTACTCCATCAGGAGCATTTTTTTTTTGTAATGACATCTTTTCCAGGCTACTTCTGTTCACAATTGACCACATCATTTCATCGTGCATTACATCTGAATGTAAACGCTTAGTGATAATGTAAACTCACCTTCCAGCTGGGACCCCAATCAAATTTAAAATGAGACTCCACCACAGGGGGTGATGTACAACCACATTGCAGGCATACCCAAAATTACGGGAGAAAGGCTTTGAAATTACCCCAAGGAAAGATTATGTTGCAATGACAAAGAGAAAGAGTTATGTATGTCTCTCCCCTGGCTCAACACTGACTAGTTTGAAGTCAAGAATGGCAGCTCCCTCTGCCTCCATCTTTCTGGAAAGGGGGAGGAACCACTTGATGGTTGCTTAGGCTATGACAGCAAGCATTCCAGCTAGATCTATTCCTGTCTCTGTTTGGTGTTTGCCCTGGTTGTCTGCAGTTGTCATGGAGATCTGGCAGCTGGGCTGCTGGCTTAAGTGGCAGCAAGGGGTGTCCCGGGGAGGGAGAGGTGGGGGTGGAGGGGCAGGCTGTCTCTAGCATTTGAAGTGAGAATCCACAGTTCCCGTCTTGAAATGGCTTGGATTACAGGGTGGGTCTGCTACTCTGAATTCTTCATTGGGCTGTTAAAACACTGGGGCACTGGATCTTGAAGATGGAAAAGGACAGATGAGCTAGTTCAAATTCAAAACACTTCTAGCTGGGCATGGACAGGCCAGTTGCCTGGGCTCCTTGGACTGCTGATCCTCCCCATGATAGCTTGCTATCTTTAGCTAATAAGAGGACCAGGAAGCAGATTCCTTGTTAGTGAGGAACAATAGAAACCCTCCTTTGGGGTAATACTCCAGCCCTCACCAGGTATAGGTTATTCTACCTCCTTAGAATCAAATAGCAGAGCCTGAATTAATCTAGCATGGAGAAATTTCTGTAGAGCACACATCTTCAAGAAAACAATGTTCAATAACTATTTACAAAGCTGTTTCAACAACTCTGAGTTGGAAGCTTAGGAAGGTTCATTAACTTTACCTCCATATAACAGACAGTAGTAAGGAGAGAGAGGAGGAAGGAAAAAGTGACAGCCGACTCCATGAATAACAGTGAAGGGGAGGAACAGTACGGAGCATCAAGCCCCCTCCCTCTTGATACCACAGAGCAGCCTTCCTCAACTTTTTTACCATTGAGAAACCACTGAAACGTTCAGGCTTCAAGAACCCTCAGATGTGGTGCGATTTTACAGAATATGGTTGGGAAGCATAGCTGCATAAGCACCAACACAGGACTTCTCCCTTTCCCACCCTCCTTCAGGCCCTTCATTGGTTGTTGGGGGAGGGGGGTCAGCATGACCATATATGGTCATATCACCCAATAAATGTATAGCAAATTAAATATATATATATGTTAGAAATTAATTAACTCCCACCCATTCTGGAAACCCTTCTAGGGCTGTCAAGAAACCCCAGAGTTTCACTAAACCCTGGTTGAAAAAGCCTACCCAAGAGCTTTCTCTCATTCAAATTAGGTTCCAGAGATTTTCCAACGTTCCTGTCCTCCACAAAACACCTTGTGAGTCTTTCCCACTGCCTTTTGGATAAATGCACTTCCTTTGCTCAGAAAAGCGCTACCGAATCCTTGTGAAATGCTCCTATAGTGCCTGTCATTGCTTGGCGTGTATAAGGCACAGCCAGGGGACAGGTGATCCCCAGATGGTAGAGCACTCTCTTGTCATTCTGTTGCCACCTGTCCTGAACTGTGCTTGAATGGAAATCTGATATCCACACTGAATTCCCCCCCCCCCTCCAACAGTCATGATAGATTTTAAAGTGTATCGGCTGGTAAAGCCCATTCCACCTGTTGTTGGCTTGGTCTGTGAGATGGCTTGGGATGGGGAAGAGTTTCATGGTATGAGAAACATACTAGGTGAAATGCTTCTCTCTGTGTTCAAATGGCAGCTGGCTTGTCAGTCACAGGTTAGAGTCTCCTCTGATTCTGAGCCATGTCTGACCAAGGACATACTGAGATGATCAGTCATTGTGTACTGAACAGGTTCAAATGTTTGACATGAAAGAAGTTCAACCAGTGATCAATCAAATTATTTGGTCCTAGGATTTTAGCACTTTCAGAGATAAAAGGACTGCTGATTTCATCTGGTATGCATTGAACAAAAATAGTTTCCTGTTTGTGACCATCCATTTATATTACTTTGTTTTCTTATATTTCTAAATATAGGTCATATTTCTCCATTATTGATTGATTGGTTGTATCTCTATACTGCCCTCCCATTAGGCTCTGGGTAGTTTACATAAAACATAGGGGTATACATTGTAACCATAGCAATAATAACATAACAGTAACAATAACAGTAAGAAGCAGTATTGAACAACAATATGACAATTAACAATACAATAGAACTTTTTCAACAGAGCCCATAGGGGGTCAGATGGGTTCAGGATGTCTGTAGTGTCTGGGGGGCCAGCTGAATGGTGCTAAGTCTTGTCAGCCTCAGCCAAATGCCTGGCAGAGGAGCTCCCTTTTACAGGCCCTGCGGAACTGCAGGAGTTCAGGATGGCCCTGATCTCTTCAGGGAGCTCATTCCACCAGGCGGGGGCCAGGACAGAGAAGACCCCTGGTTGAGACCTGACATGCTGCTTTGGGGCCAGGGATCCTCAGCCAGTTGGCAGAGTGTAATGCTCTTTGGGGGATATAGGTATAAAGGCAGTCTCTCAGATACACTGGGCCCAGACCAGGTATGGCCTTGAAGGTGATTACCATAACCTTAAGCTGATCCGGCATTCAACTGGGAGCTAGTGAAGTTGTTGAAGGACAGGCTAGATGTGGGACCTCCATGGTGTGTTATCTTGGTCATGGCATTCTGGACCAGTTGCAGTTTCTGGATCAAGGTTAAGGGAAGGCCTGAGTAGAGCAAGTTACAGAAGTCCAGTCTCGACGTAACCGTTGCATGGATCACTGTGGCTAGATGTTCTGGGGCTTAGAGTGCTAGTAGCTTGACCTAGCACAGATAGTAGAAGACCTTGCTGTTCTGTCCAGCCAGGCAGCCTTTGGCTAGAGTGCTGGAAAGTAAAAGATGTTCTCCCCTGATACTTGCTACTCTCGTGACCTGTGCCTCCATGGAAAGGGAGGCATCAAGAACCACACCCAGGGCCATTCCGCACCGGGATCCATGTAGCAAATTGTTTGCTGAACGAAAAATCGCCATTTTAAATAGTGGAATTAGGCGGAACGCATACCTGCCTTTGTAGTGGCATCCAGTTGCGTTTCTATCGTTTCCCACAGGGTTCCGGTCTCTGCAAAAATCGCTAGCCAGGAAGCGCTATTGCTAAGCTGTGTCCCGCCCCTGGCCGTCAAGCAGCCAATGGGCGGCTGTTATCATTCTCCCAAACAGCCCCTTTCCCTTTAAGGAAGGTTTAAAAAAAAAAAAACACCCGTTACAACGAATATGCATTGATTCGTTGCAACGGAGAGACCCATCCAGCTAGCAGGTGGTGTTTGAGCTGCCGTTTCATCGTTGCCACGCTCCCCCCGAGTGGAAAAAAAAATACCCCCCCCTTCACGGGCGCGATTTTCGGCTGAAAACAGTGTGAAAAATAAAGTGAAAATAAACCAGCAAACGGGCCTCTGCGATGCTTGTGCTTGGTGACTTTAAACAGAGGGGCTGCAGCCAGGGAAGCCTCGCTGGGTAAACAAAGGCTCGCTGGTGCGTTGATCTCCGCTCGCTCGGAGAAAAAAAATGCCGATCGCTTCGCTGGAAGATCAGAGCAGAGAGCCAGGGGGAGGGACTTTGCAGAAACTGCAACAATGGTAACGGACAGAACTTTCCCGCTAGTGTTGTAGATTGGTTGCAGGAGTGTAGTGCTTTCCGGAGGGTGAATCCACTTTTTGGGATTTCCCTGAAAGTGCTACAATGAAGCGCTTTTTGTAGATCGGTTTCAGGAGTGTTGCAGATTGTCAACGACGTTGTGCATAATGGCAAAACTGTAGCGATTTCAATTAGTAACCATTGTGCTATTTTGGACGAATGCGGAATGGTCCCCAGATTTCTGGTGGAGTGAGCTACTCATAGTTACATTCCATCCAGGTTGGGTAAACACACTTCCTCGCTTGGACCCTTCCTGCCCAGCCACAGAACCACCGTCTTTGAAGGGTTGAGCTTCAGATGACTCTGCTTGCGCCACCTCGTCACCGCTTCCAGGCATCTGGCTAAGGATTCAGGGGGAGAATTAGAGTAGTCATCCAGCAGGAGGAAGAGCTGGATGTCATTTGCCTATTGGTGACATCCCAGCCCAAACTTCCGTAGCAGCTGACCGAGGGCTCATGAAGGTGAAAAATAAGATAGGAGAGAGGACTGCTCCCTGTGAGACTCCACCTGTGAGTTGGTGGTGTCTAGATACTCTCTCTCCTATAGCTGCCCTATGCCCATGACCCCAGAAAAGATCAGCCATTTGAGGTCTGTCCCCCGTATCCCGGCGTCGGCAAGGCAGTGAGCTAAGAGCTCATGGCTGACTTTGTCAAACGCTGCTGAAAGATTTAATAGTACAAGAACTGCTGACCTGCCTCGGTCTAATACTTCTTGTTTATAAACATTATTCAGTTTTTGCCTTGATAGTTGCAGCAAGCAGTCTCTGTACTTCAATGCATAGAGTTCTGGCCGTTTACTGAGATCCTACCTGGGGGAAGAGGGGTGTGTCCCACATTGTGCGAGGCACCTGCTGCAGCCATGATCCATAACCATAGCATGTAAATAATTGCAATGGTGCATTCTGCTTCATAGGGCTCTGATCCTGCAGTGCTATAAACATCATAGCTGTTTTGCCAGTAGTAGCAAAGGATAGGAGTGGAGTGGAGTGAAGAATTTGAACAGAGGCACGAGGTTCTTTATGTAAAAGTTTCCCTATTCTTTCCCAGTCTCTGATCTTAGTGAATCCTTTTCCGGGTACCAAGGACATTGCCTATAAATAGTTTTAAGTAATTCTCGAATGTCTCGGTCAGAAATGGAGCTGCCATTTTCTGACACAGAAACCTTAATTCTCTAAGATGCTCCCTCTGAGGTTGTGTTAGAGTTGAACCCATACTCACCAATGAGAAGTCGTGAAGACAACAAAGTGCACTGTGGGGCCTATGCCAGCAGATGGTCCCTGGCTTGGGCGTGGCTTTTCCTTGCCTCCAGATATCTGCATGTGTGTCTGAAATCTCTTCCTCTTCACAACAGTGGAGTCTCCGGTCTTCATCTAGGGCTATAGCTATGCTTCCTCTCTCTCCCACTTGCAGGGAGGGGGTCATGCCTGCATGGCATCTCACTTATAGTGCAGCAATATAGTGTCTCCATATCTGCAACATCTCACACCCCATTTCTGCATTACACACATCAGCTGAAGTGATCTTATTTCCTTGCCTGGAATGTACCTTGCAAAAGGGAACAGGGATGCCGGGTGAGGCTCAAATCCAGGGTTCATACTGCTCACTCCATGGAGTTTCTTCCAGTCCAGATTGCTATGTATCCCTCCCCTGTGTTCTGCATATGGGGTATGATGTCAGGGTGTGAGTAACTCTCTGCATGTGTTGGCTGACTATTTCAATCTACTGGTTGTGTGGCATTATTGGCACATTACTCCATGACTGGTAGCTTGCAGTGCAGTTACTGTGGATAGATTTCCTATTTGTCAAGCAAGTATAGGTTATTTTCTTAGTGGTACTGGAAGTCATCAGGGTTGAGTGACCCAAGAAATTATGGTTAGCTAGAATTTCTTGGGTCACCCAACTCTGATGACTTCCAGATGAAAATGATATACCAGAGAAGTATCAACATTACTTTGGTAAGGGCAAGTCAGGGTTCACTAATTTATTTGAATTCTTTGATGGAGTCAATAAAAGTATAGGAAAATATTATCCAGTCAATATTATGTTTTATTTTGTTGTTTCAAAAACTGTCAGTACAAGGCAGATGGTAAGAAGCTACTGATAAATGTTTATGTGCACAGTAATGCATTCTGGGGGAGCCCTCTTCATACAGGAGAGTTTTCTTGAAATCATGGCTTTTGGTTTTTGATTTTGCTTGGAACCGATGCAGCTATTGACAATTTCCAGCTGTAAAATATGGAATCGAGCTGATAAAAAGAATAATTATTCAACTGGAGGAATATTGCTTGTGAAAAGACTGTGCTTATGGAGTTTCCCAGCCATTAATAATATTAGCCAATTTGGAAACATAATTACTTTTCACCTAATGCATCATCTAAAATTAATCTCTCATTTTGTCAATGTAATGACTACCGTTTTCCTTCTGCTCTCAGCCTTTTAAAAGGACCCATGTGTTCCATTTAGTATTAGAGAGACATTTGATCAATTACTTGTTTTTATATCTTAAAATGAAGGCAGCTATTTTCTTTTCCCCCATAAGACCAGACATGCAACATAATTGCTACCCAGAACTACTGTCTATTAAAACCTGCTTGGCATTCTACACAAGGTGCTGACCAGAGGCTTTAACGTCTGAAATGGCTCCCCCCCCCAACACATACATACAACACATACACCACTTTTCCTGACTTCCAGCCTGGTGAAGAATTCTGGAGAATTCAAAAGCTTCCATAGTGTTTGGGGTTATTATGTGGCTTCTGTTCTTAGATCTATGGATAGGCTGAGAAGATGTCCTGGGTTGCAGGGAACCTAAAGAGCCAGTTTGCTGTAGTGGCTAACTGTGGTGGCCTCTAATCTAGAGAACCAGGCATGACTCCCTACTCCTCCACACACAGGCAGCTGGGCCAGTCGCTGTCCTCTCAGGGCTCCCTCACTCTCACCTACCTCACAGGGTGTCTGTTCTGGGGAGAGGAAGGGTAGGCAATTGTAAGCCTCTGTGATATTCCTTCAGGCAGTAAAAAGCAGAGTACAAAAAAAAGCTCTTATTTTTCAGAACAGAGGCCAGAAGCAAGAAAACTGATAGGAGCTGCAAAGCAGGCAGTGTACAGAGAAGAATCTGAAGGAAGGTTAGATGGAGGGTGAGATCTGAGGAAAAGGAATATGAGAAGTGAAACTGATCAAAGAAGAGTTTTCTAGTATTTAAGCCCAGATGGCTTCATGCTATCAGAAGGGAGTTCTATTAAAATCTGCTTAGCTAAAGGAACAAAGCTAGGTGGTGTCTTCAAAAGCAAGAATTTGTGGAAACAAAGAGTGGTGGAAATATAAAGACAAGAGCCCATGTGAAAGTGATGTATGGCTGGTAGGAAGAAAATGGGCAGGCTACTTCTGGGAACCAGCTGTTGGGTAAGGGCTGACAGAGAGGAGGCCTGGGAACCATCATAGGCTAGGAAGCCATGAGGGCACTGAGTATTAAATCTGTGTGTTTAGAGACCAGCACCCAGGGAGTTCATTTCAGCTCTTTATTGTGGACCCCAGCATGATGGTACAAGAGTCAAAACTGAACCAAAGAAACCCACAATCAACCCCAACTCATATTCATAAGCCCCACAACAGATATTCCAGCCAGTGCATGCTATTGGTCAGTTTCACTTAAAACTGGATCTGGCAGAAGGGCTCTAGCAGCACAATGGTCAGTTACAGTGCAGCCTTAGAATCCTGCCTGGGACCTCAAGCTTGGTTCTTGGCAGAACTACAGACACAACACAAAGTTGCTAGATGATTAGTCTATATCAGCCTTTCTCAACCTTTTACCATTGAGAAACCCCTGAAACATTCTTCAGGCTTCTAGAGACCCCAGAAGTGATGTCACCAGGCCACACATTCCTGTCAGGCTCCCGGAAGTCATGTGTCACCAGAAGTGACAACACCCAGACACTCCCACTGGATATGACATCACCATACCCCCTCCCATAGCACAGGAAATGACAGCACAGGAATATTTTCAGATGATTTGTGAACAGAACCATACCTGCACTCTGGGCTGGCTACCAGTTGGTTCTTCTTCACCAAAGAGAGCCTGCAGAAACAGGGCTGCGGCAGGCCTATACCACTTGGTCACCCCACCCAACGCCAGAAACGGTTCACTGGCCTACTCCGCTGGGCCAGGAACAGGGCTGGGGCAAGCATTTGCTGTTCTAGCATACACACACACACACAGTTAAGCTAAAATAAGATTACTTACCTCTCTGGACTCCAGTCATTGCCACATGTGATGAGCCTCAGCCAGCAAGGATTTCTATGGCCAGGGCCCCTCCCCTTCCCACCCCCTTCAGATCCATGTTGGGAGGGATGGGTGGGTTAACATGACCATATATGGTAATATCACCCAAGAATTTGTAAATAAATAATAATTGTCCCACCTAATTAGCAAAACCCTTACAGGGCTGTTACAAAACCCCAGAGTTTAACAAAATCCTGGTTGAGAAAGTGTCATGAACCCCAATTCATGCCCCATCTACAAGTCTCAGTCTCCCGGTCTCCCCCTGCCTGGTTGTCATAAAGCCATATATTGCCTGCCAGTTCCTGGCCTCCTCTGAATACCAAAGCTGCCCACAGCGGGGACTCCTTATCTCCCTCCATTTCCCTCTGACCTTGCCAGCCTCAGTGGAAACAGAAGTAACAGTTTAGATCAAGGCCAAGCCAAATGGCTCATCTGATAACTTTTATCTTTCTTTGTATGTTCCTTTTCCCGCCATCCCGATCCTTCACCCCCCCCCCCTCCTTTATCTGGTCTCTCCTATAAGTATCTCTTGGGATTATTGACCCCTTTGTCTCTGCCAAAACATTTGCTCATCGAACCTTTGCAAGTAGAATCCTTTGTATATCTCTATTCAATAAAGACTTTCCTTTGGATTTACAACTCTGCTGTGATATCGGGAGTCTTTTATCATGGACTTTACTTGGTGACTTCAGCCTGGTCAGAAGAATTCTGCTGTGACTTAGCTACCTGAGGGAACATCAAAGGGACAGACACCTGGGAACATCATGGGATTTCTTGGCAAGCTATTGCAGTGGGAATGTCACAACCCCTTCCAGGCACAACAGGACTATTTGGCATAAATGTCATAGAAATCTTTATTTAGAGAAGACATGTGGAATGTCACAGAAGAATGCTGGAGAGAAGTGAAAGAGAAAGGACATCAAGCAATAAACTCTATAACCTCTGCATGGCCTGATGAATGAGTTGCTAGTTAAGGAGAAAGGTGGCTGTGACCTAGAGGTCTAAAGATAGCCTTTTCAAAGGCAACGCAGATGAAGGAACACTTGTTTGGTTTGGCCTGGCTCAATCTCTAAAATCTGTACATCCTAGCCATTCCATAAAATTGTGTGGAAATTATTTATTTACTTTATTTAAATTGTAATCAGACCTAGGGGGTTATCAGTTTAGTGGTGCACATCTATTGTGCTTAATGCTATATATTCAACCTTCCACGCTTCAGAGGTGCTCATGGAGGACAAAGGCCAAGGCGAGTGGGGAAGGCTGAGTGGCAGGCGGATGGACCAGCAAAGGGTGGGGGAGAAGAGGAGCGGAAAGGACAGGGGGTTGGCAGCTTGGGCGGCAAGATGGCCACAGTCACATTGGTTACTGAGGACAAATGGAGAAAAAAATTGGCAGTTGAACTACTGCAGGGGTGGGAATCTGCCTCCCTCACCCTGCTGTATTTTTTTGTGTGCTGTGCTGTGTCGTGCATTGCATGCATATGCATCGCCACATGTAGGTTTCAAATTTAAAAAAAAATTGCGCTCAGGGTAACTTTGGAGGCACACTAATCTCTGATTGGTTGCCTCCATAGATTGACAGGCTGAGGAGCAATGACTAAAAGAGCGCATTCTCAGTGCCTCCCCCTCTCCTCACTGCCAGTTATTGTGTTCAGAAGTAGTTGGCTGTTGATTTGTTCTTCCCATATAATTTGTCATAACATGTATACTTTCCTTATGGTTGGGATTTTTGGACTAAGCTTGGCCCATGTAATCCCTTGAGGAAAAAAAGAGTTGCAGAGCTGCAAAGCAAGCTCCAGAACTTTTGCAGTTACTTGTTACCTTTGTGGATTAGGCACAGATCCCAGCTGATCTGCCTGCAGGACTACATGCTAACATGCCTGCACATGGAGAGCTGAGATTACTAAAAAAAAGAGGAGCCTTCCTCCTTCCAAGACAAAACTCCTTCACTTCCTGAGTAACAGGAAGTAGGCTGTAGCTCAGTTTAAGCAAAGGAATTCCCTAGCCATATGGAGTGGAAAATTCCCAGTAGCGGTCTTCCTGTGTCACTAGTGAGCACACAGATACAGCTTGGCATGGCCTTTTTCAACCTCTTGACTATGGCGGAGGCCCGAAAATAATGTTTAGGCTTCAAGGAGCCCTGGAAGTGATGTCAGCTGGCCACGCCTCCCTGGCACACACCCTGGAAGTGACATATCATTGGAAACTAAATCACCACCCCACATTAACAGGCAGGCTTGAGGAGAACTGGGGGGGGGGGGGAGAAGCAGGAGGCAGTATAAGGAGGGAATTGGCATGCAGAGTCTGCCCCCTCCCAGGCACAGAAACCACAAGAGAACACTCACACTCAGGAAGGGAAGCAATGGAAGCAGCCAGTTCCCTAGCTCATGGCTGAGTCCATGAAGGCAGGAGGGGAAAGGCCGTAGACCCCCTCTGGAGCTCCTGCATACTTCTGGGGGTACTTGGATCCTGATTGGGGATCCCTGGTTTAGCAGCTTAACACAACCTTTCAAGGTTGACTTCACCAAATTACTTGCTGACAGCAATTCCAACACTAATTATGCCAGTATAGTTATCTGAAATCAAAATGCAGTTGATTTGGGGGAGTGGGGAGGATTCATGGAAGTTATTAGCTGGAGTGCCTATTGTTGCTGCAGCAGCTCCCCCAAGTGGGAAAGGAAAGTGGGAACCAAACTTAGTCAGCAGCATGAGTGGGGGGGAAACAGACTAGCCAGAGCAGGATCATTTATACTGCACTCCTGTGGCTGGCAATTTCCTTGATCCTTCCCACACAGAGGCTTTTTGGCCTAACTGCATATTATATTTTCCTTGAGCCCTGTCTGGTTCCAGACAATCAGACATGCACTGCATGTTCTGTGTGAAAACTTAATTTCTAGACATGAAAAAGACTTGATTTAGATCAGGGTTGCAAAGGGAGGGGAAAGGGATCTCAGCCTTCCACAACTCGGGTGCCTGAACTTAAAGGGTCCTAGAGAGCCAACATTTTATTTTGATGGAAGTTGTACTGATATCTGCATGGGTGCTGCAGGTAACCTTCCCCAGCAGGGCAAATCGCAGTTCCCAGCACTGCTTCAAGTGAGGAAAATGGGGGTGGGGGGCACCCCCGTTCCTTGCATGCCACCATTCCAATCCAAATCAATTCAGCACACACCTCGGAACTGAGTTCTAAGCACAAGGCTCCCAGACTTTCCCTATTGACTAGATACAGGGATAGAACCCCAGAAAAAAATATATTGTGTAGCTAGACCCTCAAGATCTCCAAAATATCTAAGAAAGCCAGAAGG
The DNA here is from genome assembly GCF_049243985.1 of Paroedura picta. Lineage (NCBI taxonomy): Eukaryota > Metazoa > Chordata > Lepidosauria > Squamata > Gekkonidae > Paroedura > Paroedura picta. The sequence continues at coordinate 73,929,511 of NC_135370.1, read as the reverse complement.
GGCATCACATATATCAATTTCAAAGAATGCTTCTTTTCACTTAGATAACCATTTGATCTGTCAGATAAGAAAACATGAATAGAGAAAGAGGCTTCCTGCATGGTCTCTGAAATACCATTATTATGTTAAAAGGGGACATAAATCAAAGGGAATGCAAAGTTTATTTATTATATTTATATACCGCCCTCCCCGGAGGCTCAGGACAGTTTACATGGAACATAAGAACAGTACATGAAACTGTTGTTATCCGCCTTCCTCCTGGGACTCAAGGCAGATTATATAACAATATCCCCCCATAAAAACCTAAATCCCTTAAAACTAGATTTTGAAACATCACAATAGTAGAGATGATTCTTGCACAGACAGGTTTAAATTTACACTATCACTCCACAATCCACAAAAGGAAAACAAATGAGATGGTGTGTTCACTGGAAAATAGAAATAATAAATATTTTGAAGTGACCCTTGTCACTTCAGTTTGTGGTGTGTTTTCAATTTAGCATTTTAGAGTGTCCCACACAGCAGCCTATGTAGTCCTGTCTTCTTGCTTAAGAAACACAACCCCATCATTCTATGTGCACAGAATCACATCTTTACAGTTACTAACCTGGAATAGCTACCATAGTCTTTTCCATGGACTGGTATGCAGTCACTAAAATAGGTTAGAGAAAATGCCATAAATCCGTAATAAACATAGCTTGAAGTAGTACATAAATGTTTACCACTGTTTAACCATTGTGTCACAATGAGAGATTAAAGGAGTTCCAATGGGAACAATAATCTATATTACTTTTATCTGAGCATGCATCCCAACCTAGTTTACAATACATGTTCTGTGTAAAGATGCTCAGGTTTCTACCCTTCCTCCCATTTTATTCTCATAGTAACAACCCTGCCACATAGGCTAAGGATTAGAGGCCCATGATTTCACACAGAGCTTTATGCCTTTGTAGGAATTTAGACCCATGTCTCACTGAACTAAATGCAATATTTTCCCTTGCTGTGTTCTCCTGGCTCTCCAGATCAAGATACATGGGAATACAAACGAGAAAAATTTGTGGGAGTGATGTGCTTACATAAATGAGTCTTGGAATGCTTTTCAATCAAAGGAATATCGCTTAGAGTGCAGCACAACCTGTATTGAATTTTCTGCTTTATTTCTCACATGAACAATATCAATAAAATGCAGAACACTTGTGAAAACAGCTTATTTTGATAAATCAATTTTTAAATACATTTAAACGCTTGCTACTTATGTGAACTTCTGATGACTGTGAAAAGTGAAAGTACCGAAGGAAGCATTAATAATAATCATCAGACCATTTCCGCACAGCTTATTTTTTAACAGGCAATGGAATATTTTTATTAACCACTATCATATTATAGCAGCATATGTTATGGATTCTATGACTGCCCAGATTGCTTTTTAAAAATCTCTAGCCCTAAGGGGAAAGGCACAGCTCTGCAACAAAAGGGGTTAGGTGCTTTAAAAAATATATCTATCTATCTATCTATCTATCTATCTATCTATCTATCTATCTATCTATCTATCTATCTATCTATCTATCTATCTATCTATCTATCTATCCGCCCTCTCCTAAGGCTCAGGACGATTCACAAAGATCGTAGGCAGAACAATACATGAAACTCAGTTATTATAATGAATGAATGGTAACAGTAATAATAACAATGAACAGGGAAAAATATTTAGACAGCCTGTTTCACGTATTATATTTCTGTAACCAGACTCATTCTAATTTTTAGGTGGGAGGGGATGAAAAAGTCCTGGTGTGTGGCGGTGTGGCTGCTGTTGACGGGGGCAAAACTTGCCATCTAGAAGCGTCGCCGCTCGAAGAGAGCCGCTCTTTCGTGATAACGAAGACCGCTTGAGCCTCCATCTCTGCTTGCCCCTTCTATCTTCCCCCTCAGGCTTTCCCCTGCCCCACCGCCGCGGCAACCGCCCTCTGTCCTCCTAAGAGCCGCCTGCAGAGGGCTCCGGCTCCGGCTCCGGCTCCGGCCCCGGCCCGCTTATCAAGTCCCCAGCAGGCCAAGCGCTGCGGGGCGGAGCCGGACCTGGTTTGAGCAGGGCAGGTGGGGCTCCGGAGCGGCGCTTCTTGGCGGGAGGCGCGGAGGCAGTGAGCCATGCAGGTACTGCGCACGAGGGCGGCGCTCGGAAGCCGGGAGAGGGGGGGCTGGCGGACATCCCCCGGGAAGCGACCTTCCTCTCGGTTGGCCGTCTCCCACTGTGAGCGCCCCCCCCCCGCGCTCCGTAACATGCCCCCTCCCTCCCTCCCTTGCTTCCTTCCTAGGCAGGGTCGAGGCAGGCGGCGCTGGCGGCGGCGCAAGAGCTGCTGAAGTTTGTGAATCGGGGCCCCTCCCCCTATCATGGTAAGCGAGAGGAGAGAGCGGCGCCCTCCGGACTGCGGTTTGGGTCGAATAGAGGAGCGCTCACGGCTGCCTCCATTTGTGACCTGCGGACGTTTTCGCTTGTGGGGTCTTGTGTGCTCTCCCTTCTGAAATGTAAAACTTAGGTTGGCTCGACCATCCCCTCGCCCTCGGAAACTGCTGGCTTCTGCATTCCAAACTGCACTATCGACTCTCACACCAGTAGAGCTTGTCAGGGCAAAGTCTCTGTCCTCGGAAGTTAGAATCCCCTTCGCCATCACGTGTTTGTCCCAGAGATTGCCGATGGTGTTGCTTTCTTGTATTTTCTGCACCCTGGTTCTTTTTGTCCCCTACCTTTAGCCATCGTTTAAGACCTTCCTTTGCAATAATAGCAGAAAACTCAGATGTCAGCTGACATAGGATTATGGGCTTTCCTGGAACAGAGGAGAGGGTGATTCCTTGTATGCATGTTATGCAACTTGTTTAGTACTTACTTTCACTTTTCCTCCTTGGAGAATCCTCTTTATTACCAGCAGTGAAAGAGCATCTGTAGGCCCTCTAGTCTACAGTGCATGATCTGAGGGGAGGGAGGTGTCTTTGCAGATTTTTGTGCTTCTTCAAACAAACGGTATGTTCCTAGGCATATTATAATATGCAAAGAAAAATTCTGCTCCGTGGAGAAGGGGCAGTAGAGGTAGCAGCAGGGCAAACAGGTAGATTGATTCCTGTTTGCTGTCAGCAAATTAGGAAGGGTTGACTGGTTTCTGCCAGCTATTCAATTGACTCCAGGGGAGAGTTAGAAAGGGTGGGGGAGCAACTGTGTTGCTTTTGCATGTGTTCCCTTTCTCTGGCCTTATGCACACAAGTTCTTTTGGGGAGCCTCACCTTGGAGCAGCAGCATCGCCGCCCCCACCCCCACCCCCACCCAGGCTTGTGAGACAAGCAGTGCAACAGAGGTGGGGACCATAAAATGACAATTACCATGGAACAGCTCTATCATTAGTGTACCCCCCCCCAATAGATTGTCAGGAAATATTCTGACTTCAAAATTCCCAGGTATTTGTAGACTAATAGTCTTTGCAGGAAAAATCTTCCTAAGGCAGTGTGTCTTCCTTCCCTGACTCAGCATTAACCCTGCTGTTCAGTCTAAAGTCCCTTATTCACTTGGAACAGCAGTGGTTAATCAAGCACTTCCCTTCCTCTGATATGAGGAAACAGACCCATTATATTCTTAGCAGTAGCTCCGGGGTGAGGTAGCAACTTCTTTATCCCTATCTTCAAAGAGTTCTATGTGTCACACCCATGTGAATTTTGGAACTGGAGGAAATTCCTCCCTAATCAATGACTGTCGCTGGATGAAGCTATACGTCCTTGGTTCACTTTCATTCTTGGCTATTTGGGCAAAAAGGAGCATGCTGACTTCTGTTGGTATATTAATCTATGTTTTGACTTACTGGTTGCTCCTGGAGGACTCTGAAAGCTTCTTCTACTTTCTTTTTAATGAGCCATCATGATTTTCTGGAACTTGAATGCAGGCAATATGCAGCTCATTTTGCCTGTTTAGCCAGGTAAGGGTGGGTGAGACATCCTCTCCATATTTCCTTGGGATCCCATGTATAAGAAGGAAGCATAGTCTTGAAAAGAAAATGGGTTTGATCAGGGCACTAAATCTGCCACTAGTTGAATCATCTGCCTTTATTTCAACTTGGGACCAAACAAGCTTTTCTTGTTTTTTCCTCTGTGTGCCCACACCTGCCTGTGCATCTTGGTGCCTGTTCACTGAAGGCGTTTTGACAGGAGTGGTTGACAGATTGCCTTGTCACAAAGACAAAAGGCAACAGGCAATCTTAATATTTTTACTATCCTGACCAAAATCCCATTTTCCGTATCCGTATTGGAAGGGGCCATACAGGCCATCTAGTCCAACCCCCTGCTCAACTCAGGATTAGCCCTAAGCATCCTAAAGCATCCAAGAGAAGTGTGTATCCAATCTTTGCTTGAAGACTGCCAGTGAGGGGGAGCTCACCACCTCCTTAGGCAGCCTATTCCACTGCTGAACTATGACTGTGAAAAAGTCCCTTTCCAGAACGTTTCCTTCTTATATTTAGTGATGATTGCAGGGAGGTACGCAGAAGTTGTGTACCCATCTATATGTATCTTGATTTGCTCACGGGAAGTACTATTTCAGGTCTTGAGGGTTTTTGGATATATTTTGGTGTGCTTAAAATAAAATGTGGATTCCTTACATCTGCCCTATAATATCTGTTTGTCTAGTGTAGTGATATTCAGTTGCTTGAAACCACATGTGGCTCTTTGACGTGTCATCTGTGGTTCTATTGTTCTGATATGTGGCACCTGCCCCATGTCCCAGAAAAGTGGGTAAGGCCATTGCATGGTGGGTCTTGTGGTTTGCTGGTAGTCCCCACCTTAAAGCCCTTCCAGCAAGCTCCTACACTTCTCTGTGGCCTCTACACTCTCATCCCAGTACCTGGGCAACTTCTGGGAAGAGCATAACTGAATGCATAGAAGAAGCAGGAAAACCTTTGTGGCAGCTGCCTCTGGCCACAGTGGGAATGAAGAAGAAATTGAAGAAGAGGTGGTTTTTGTACCCCACATTTCACTACCTGAAGGAGTCTCAAAGTGGCTTCCTATCACCTACCCTTCCTCTGCCTGCAACAGACAATCAGGTAGGTGGTGCTGAGAGAGCTCTGAGACAACTGAGACACACTACCTTTTAGTTGAGAGCGTAATTCTGTGCAAGCCAAAAGTACACTGATCAAGTGTATTTTACCTCACACTTCCAGGATCAGAGTGGTATGTATGTGTGTGTGTTGTTCCTGTTTTATTCTCACAACTCTGAGGTAGTTGGGACTGAGTGTGTATGACTGTCAAGTCACTGAGCAGGTTTCATGATAGAGTGGGGAATCTGTACCTGGTCTTCCAGATCCTAGTCCAGCATTCTACTCCCTGTGCCATACTGCTTGTCAGTGATAATTCTCTGTTTAGTACCTTGACCCGCAACTCTGAGACAAGTAGAGCAACCCTCTCTGTGATCAAACCAAAATGTCAGAAAATTGAATTTGATATTACGCAAATATGTAGTGATCTAGGGCACTGGTCCCCAACCTTTTTATCACCGGGGACCGGTCAACACTTGACAATTTTACTGAGGCCCAGGAGGGGATGGTCTTTTGCCGAGGGACGTCGCCACCGCCACCTGAGCCCCTGCTCCACTTGCTTTCACACTGGCGCCCCTGACTTCCTGCCGCCCACTGGGGATGCTGCCAGCAGCAGCTGCGCAGTACCACGCCGAGGGGGAGTCCCAGCCATGGCAGCCGCTGGAGAGCACCAAAAGTGAGCTGGTGACAGAGTGGCAGGGCAGTTCCTGAGTCAGCAGCCAGGGAGGAGGATGAGGGGGAGCTGCGGCCCGGTACCAACTGAACCACAGACCGGTACCGGTCTCCAGACCGGTACTGGTCCCTGGACTGGGGGTTGGGGACCACTGATCTAGGGTATAAATTTGGTTCTTTGTTAGTGTACTTACATCTTTTGTGTGACCTTAATTCCTTTGCATCTGCCTTGCTTTTCTCCATCTCAGATGGCCTGGTCACTTTCTTTAATAAAATCTCCCCATCCCCTGGTCTGGACATTGACCTTGCAGTATTTGAAGTGGGTTTAGCTGCCTCTTAGTACTCCGGTCCTGGGGAGGTAACAACAAATCCTGGAAACTTCTGTGAGGGCCTGGTAACAAGAATGGAATTCTAAAGGGCTTGGGTCAGATATGGTGCTTATTGTTCCTGGAGTAACAAGACAAAAAGGATGCTTTTTAAAAAGCATTTGTGGGGTGGAGCCTTTATGATCGGGGACATGGGCTCTAGCCCACAAAAACCTATGTTTCCACAAATGTGGCTGTTTAGATTGCCATAAAGACCTTCCTCAAGTTTGCACCAGTAGAATTTGTAACCCAGTCATGGTGAGACAGCCCAGAAGAAGTTTGATAACCAGGTGAGTGCAGGTGAAACTACATCAAGTGATTGTTCATGCCTGCTCAATCCTACATTAAATTCCTCACAAGGGTTTCTTTTTGGGTGATCCACATTGTGAACAGTTTGCCTTTTTTGGACCAGATTGCAGCAACTTGGTCTGACACTCAAGTAGATGTGGGGTTCAGTAGGAGTGGATTCTGTCATGTACGGCCCCTTCCACACAGCTGCCTTTGCTTCCATCCCACAGTGGTTGCTGAGTGTCGGAATCGCCTGCTTCAGGCTGGATTTCAGGAATTAAAGGAAACTGAACACTGGGATATCCAGCCTGACAGAAAGGTGGGTGAAAGGAATGGATACTTGATCATGGAGCTTCCTACATAAGGCAGCTGACTTGGAGTGGTTGTGTTTCTGCTTGGGGTAGTGATGGTTGGGCTAGGCAGAATTGGGGTCTAGACTGACCTCTGCCAGAAGAGCCGCTAGGGGTGGGGGTGGTAAAACACTGATGTGTTCTCTGCCCCTTTCTCCAATAGTACTTTGTGACCAGGAACTTCTCCACATTGATTGCCTTTGCTGTGGGAGGCCAGTACCAGCCAGGCAATGGCTTCAGCTTGATTGGTGCCCACACAGACAGCCCATGCCTGAAAGTAAGTAGTCATCCTATGGTGCACAGCACTGTCTAGACTTTCCCATTGGTCCCGTTAGCTCCTTTCCTTTCTCTGTCACTCTTTTCTGTTTCCTCATCATTCCACTTTCTGTGGACTTGCTCATCTTCCATCAAACCAGCCTCATTGCAGGTGATCCCCTCTGCTTTCAGCACTGTAGCACTGGAATAAGTTTGGCAATAATCAAGAGGATTCCCATCTGTGAATGCTGGTGACATTTTTCCTTTCAGTCCCCTTCCTCCCACTCTGTGACCATAACTGTGGCTCCACTACTGCGGAGCTGCATTACACCTCCTTTAGAAGTCAAGGAGCTATCTACTTACATGGCTATGCTTGCCTGTCATCTAGGTGAAGCGCCGCTCAAAGCGTGGGCAGGAGGGCACAATCCAGGTGGGTGTGGAGACCTATGGAGGTGGAATCTGGAGCACCTGGTTTGATCGGGATCTCACTGTTGCTGGAAGAGTCATTGTCAAAGTAAGTTTTGCTTGATATACTGGTCTTTTAGGCGTATCATCTCTGATGAATTTCCTGAGGGCTAGCCACAAACACACAGGATCTCTTCCCAATTGCCACAATACAATTTCCTTCTTATCTCATTGCATCAGGGTTCCCGGTAGGAGATTCAAAAAAGTGAATAAGGTTAGAAGGGCAAGGATCTGGATTGGTGTATAACCACCGAAGCCTGGATTGATAATTAAAGTAAACAGACAAAGATGGGTGGCTTTTGAAAGCACACACAACTTGATGTAAATATTAACATAGATTGCCTTTGCTGTGGAAGGCTAGTACCAGCCAGGTGTTGTTACACAATTCATGCCCTAGGAAACCTCTCTTAGGCCGGTTTATAACATCTCAACACAGTACTCTGCTGCAACTAAGTTACATACCAGGCTCATCAAAAGCCTACTGTAATACTCAGTACACTTATGTAGGGAAACTTGAAAGAGCTGACATCGTCTCAGGCCTTTACTTCACCCTCCTGTTAGATTAACCCTCCACTAATTTCATTAAACAACTTTTCCTTGTCCAATGTTAATTTCCCCCCGGTTCTGGTGGACTGATGTGTCTCTGTGGCACATTTCTGTGTCCTACCTATCACAACATTTTTAGAAAAAAACAACTGAAAAGGATCTTAAGGTCATCCAGCTCAACATCTACTATTGTGGCCCATTCTTTGTTTGGCAATGTAGCTTTGAGCTATTACAGACCAGTGTTGGCTTGCCAGGCCTAAGAAGAAGCCGTGTTCCTATGCTGTGAAGAGTTATGAGGAATTATGATGCCATTTATGTCATTACATGCTCTCAAACTGAGAGATTTTTTTAATAATAATAAGAAGAGTTGGTTCTTATATGCCACTTTTCCCTACCCGAAGGAGGCTCAAAGCGGCTTACAGTCGCCTTCCCATTCCTCTCCCCACAACAGACACCCTGTGGGGTGGGTGAGGCTGAGAGAGCCCTGATATCACTGCCCGGTCAGAACAGTTTTATCAGTGCCGTGGCGAGCCCAAATTCACCCAGCTGGTTGCATGTGGGGGAGCGGGGAATCAAACCCTGCTCACCAGATCAGAAATCCACACTCCTAACCACTACACCAAGCAGGCTCTCAGTTTTTTAGTTGATTTGCTTGTTTAAGGTTTAAATTCTAACATGAACAGATATGTTTGGAGCATACTTAAGTCAGCTTTAGTGTTTTGCATGTGGAACATCATTTATTTGGATTCAGAGGGTTGCAGAATAGTTTAACTGAATACCTTTCACAGGAGGTAGAGATAATAAAAGTGTTATTAAAAATCAGGACATCGTTTAATGAATTACTTTATCAGTGCTTTCACTCCTAAGAAACATGAGTGTGCCCAAATGTGCTCATAGAACTTGTTGCCTAGCTATGTTTAAATAAGACTGTAATGGTAAAGGGTAAAGGTATCCCCTGTGCAAGCACCGGGTCATGTTTGACCCTTGGGGTGACGCCCTCTAGCGTTTTCATGGCAGACTCAATATGGGGTGGTTTGCCAGTGCCTTCCCCAGTCATTACCATTTACCCCCCAGCAAGCTGGGTACTCATTTTACCGACCTCGGAAGGATGGAAGGTTGAGTCAACCTTGAGCTGGCTGCTGGGATCGAACTCTCAGCCTCATGGGCAGACTGCAGACTGCATTTCTGCTGCCTTACCACTATGCGCCACAAGAGGCTCTTAAATAAAACTATAGAATGGTTCAAAGAGGCCTGATGTATTTATGGTGCAAGAATCAGAACTTGAGAATTGTCTGAATGGAAATGAAGTCAAAAGTCAGTAAAGGGAGAATGCTTGAAGGTACCAGGCAGTTTGGAGTTATTCTTGACCTGTATTTTCCACTGCTTTAGACAGCTGAAAACACTTGCGAAATAACAAGTATAAGGGGGTGTTGCAAGGAATTCATGGGACAGAGAGGAAGAAAGGCATAGTTAATGTTCAGTTATTAGGAAAGGCTCTTTGCAAGTGCTGAAGAGGCTCTATTTCTGTAGGGCTAGTGGACTGTGATGCCTTGTATGCCAGGCAAAGGCCTGGGAGACCTGGGTTAAAATCTCTACTCGGTCACAAAACCTACTGGATGGCTTTGGGCCACTTGAGGTGGCTAACAATGTACTGAGTAGCTATTTATTACACTGAGCTCAGCAGTGAAACTGATTTGTTGCTGATGTGTTCATTGGCAAATTAAGGATGTGTGAAGAAATGCCAAGAGTACAAGTTTCCATTACAAGTATGGCTGTAAGAGGGATGGAAAAATTGCTCCATTGGCAATACTCTTGTCTCCCCTCCCTGTACCCCAAGTAATACAGAATGCAATGGTTTTGTTTTGGCTTGACCTAAAAACAGTGCTTTAATCTCAAAGTTCTAAAGTATGTTAAATCTGCTTGTTGCTTTTGTAGATTTATTTTTTAAGGCTGCTGTAACTACAACATGTATCTAAAACTAGAGCACAACATTTTGACCTACTCAGCCAAGCATACTTTGAGTGGAAGTGAGGCTCATAATGTTATTTGCCTAAATTGGAACATCAGTCCATCAAGGCCAGTATGGTATATTCTGGCAATGGCTCTTCAGGTGCAAGGGAGAGGTCTCTTCCAGCTCCCTGATCTTTTTAACTGGAGATGCTAGGGGTCTTAGCCCTTTCATAGCAGGTTCTCTGTTACCATGCCTTGGCCCCTCGTGGTGGGACAGACATAACTGTCTCAGCCAAGTGGCTAAAACTGTAAGGAGGTTCAGACAATTTCAGTCCTCCGCTTCATCTTTCTACTTTAGCCTTGTTCACATGTTACGGTAAGCACATGTACAGCCTATATGTCAGTGTGTATACCTGTTTGTAAGAAAGAGCCAGTGTCTGTCCCTGTTCATTTATATCCCACCTTGCTTCGAGGCTCAAGGCAGCTTTCTGTTCACAACTAAAGCATTATAATTGAAACCCACAAAATAAAAAACCTTTCCCTTGAAGGTGTCCATGGTTTATACCCCATTAAAAGCCTGTGGCTCTGTGTCATTATTCTCCTAGAAACTGTCTATTCTCGTTATCTGGTTTCCCAGTCACAGCTGAGCAACGGCAAGGAATGGGCTGCTGCTCATTAGCGAGAGACAGTTTGCTTTGAGGCAGGGGAGGTTTGATGAAATCTATCTCCTGCAGAATAAGTTCCAGCTTCTCAGTCTGCCTAGCCTCGGTTGTTTGTGTGAGGGGGATGGTGGGTGAATAAGTTAGGTTGGTGGCTGCTTCTCTTACAGGCAGAATGACTCATCCCATAGAAAGGAGCTTGTTTGATGCCTGTTTTCTGTGTAGAGCACCTAGTGAAACATGCAGGTTCTGATGAGTCCCTATCCATTTTATAAATTTCAGAACCTGGAAACGGGGTGTCTGGAGCAGCAGCTGGTGAAAGTGGAGCACCCCATACTCCGTATTCCACATTTGGCCATCCATCTCCAACGTAACGTGAACGAGAGCTTTGGACCGAACACTGAGAACCACCTGTGAGTTTAAACCTTACCTATCCTGTCCTGCCTCAGCCTCTGTCACCTGCTGGGGAGAAATCAGGCACCAGCTCTTCTGGCAGGAACCAGCCAGCGTTTCAGACCAGCCCCCACTAATGGAGCTCCATCTGCCTGGGGTGGGGTGGGGTGGGGGATATTTGCTTCTAGAGCTCTTGGCGCAGAGTGGTAAAGCAGCAGGCATGCAGTCTGAAAGCTCTGCCCATGAGGCTGGGAGTTCAACCCCAGCAGCCAGCTCAAGGTTGACTCAACCTTCCATCCTTCCGAGGTCGGTAAAATGAGTACCCAGCTTGCTGGGGGGTAAATGGTAATGACTGGGGAAGGCACTAGCAAACCACCCCGTATTGAGTCTGCCAAGAAAATGCTAGAGGGCATCACCCCAAGGGTCAGACATGACCCAGTGCTTGCACAGGGGAGACCTTTACCTTTACAGCTCTTCCTTCTTCTGAGTTCATCTGGGAAGGCCTCGTAGTAGGCTCTGCCACTCAGATAAGGGCATATTCCATTCAGGCACCCCAACTACAGAATTCGCTGCTCAATATTCTTTCAAACCTTCTGTTATTTACACTGGCATTCAGAGGCTGAGGACCTGCAGAATGAAGGGTAGAGGAGCTCTTGTCACACTTGCACTCTCACACCTTTTCAAGTGCTGAAACAATTGTAGGGGGAGGGGGGTTGTGGCAGTATTGTGGCGGGCAGGAGACAAGCGGGCCTCATGTCATTTTAAAATCTCTGTAATGGGGACAGTATCCACAAGTTGGACCTGTGAATGCCAGCATTTCTACTAGGACAACTATTTTAGCCCTGTGTCATTTTGTTCTTTTAGTAGCCCAGCCTTTTTTTCTTGTAAACAATTGATTTTGTTTTTGGCTGTTATTTTTAGAGGCCAGTTAGTATACTTTAAAATTTTCTTAAGTTCTTTTTCTGTCAAGGATTTGGAAGAAAACACACCACTTTCCCCTTTAGCCAAATCAGAGTTATCCAAGGGAAAGGAGCTTTCTGTATTACAAAAATGAGGACAGTGTGGTTTTAAAAAGCTTCCCAGATTCTTCCTCTGGTTACTGAGAGTCATAGTCACAATGGGTAGAAGCTCACGGGCATTGGAATATTGCATTCCTTGGGAAAATACGCTAAGTGAGGTTTTACCACTAGCTCTTTTGGAAACCCACTAGACTTTTGAACCATGACTGATCCTCAGACCTCAGTGCCCTCCTGCATCCAGGCACCTCCATGGGGAGCTAGTCTGGTTTATTGAATCAACTGACAAGACTGTTTTTCACAGGGTCCCAATTTTGGCCACTGAAGTCCGGGAAGCACTCGAGAAAGAGGTATCCAATACAGGTACTGTTTGTACCCCGGCTGTCCAGGTAAGATGAAAGAGGGAGAGGGTCAGTTTTATCAGCTGGAGTGCTGAGGCAGTGCATTGGGCCTAAATTATGGATAAAACTTTGCTGCTTCAGGGAGACAACACAACTGTCACCATTTTATTTCTAGCATAATTGGCATCATCCGGCTCTGCTGTCCCTTCTCTGCTCCCAGCTAGAAGTGAAGCCTGAGCAGGTGGTTGAGATAGAGCTTTGCCTGGCGGATACACAGCCTGCAGTGAGTGCCAGCCCACTTTTGTTGTTGGTTTGTTGGGACCCTCTCTTAAAAATCAGGTTGATGTATGGATGAAATGTTGTCCTTGCATTATACAACTCTCTATAGAAGGTAACCTCTAAGAGAGAACCAAAGAGAGAGAGAGAGAGAGAGAGATGCTAATGCCAAGTGTGTTTCTGAAATGTAATACTTGTTTTGGTCTTCAAAAGCCTCCTACCAGGAAGAGAACACTGATCCCTTTATAATCCTTCCTACTTGTGATTCCTATTCCAGACGCTTGGTGGCGCCTTCAATGAGTTCATATTCTCCCCTCGCCTGGACAACCTCCATAGCTGTTACTGTGCCCTGCAGGTGGGTATCAAGGGTGAGGTTAGAGTCGAAGTTTGGCACTGTTCCCAATAGTCTGTCCATCTGCCATACGTCAGGAAAGTTCCTGTTCATACCCAGAAGCTGAGATGGGAGGATAATCTCATGTTGCCATTTTCACATGTTTAATCCTGTACTTGGTTAACAGTTATATAATTCACTGTGGGACAGTAATGGTCCTTCAGATGCTTTTTGTGAAGAGGAGAATTTGATAGGGGCTGCAGTTTCCAAGTGCGGGACTGGGAGAAGAGGCATCTTATTAAATTTTCCTTTCTGTTTTAAAGGCTCCATTTGGATTTTGTCTATGTCAAACTGTGGAGCCTATGAAGTTCAGCTGTTCCCTTCCAATTGCTTTTACCCTCAGGAGAGCTGTGAGGAAACTAAGATTCCATGACTTTGCATACTTTTTCAGATCTTCTGGGGGTGCATGACTAGCAACCATAGGATCTTGTTCCCGCCTTCTTTTCAGTGATGCATGCTTTGGAATGCTTTTTGCAGGAGGTGGAGTAATTGTTGACAACTTGGCATACCTTCCTCACTTGCAGCTTTGAGACCTTTCTCCCATACATTTGAAGCTGTTCCATAACTTCTTGGGTGGCCTGAACAGTAGCCAGCATTTTAGGTGTGCCAAAACAGAGCTCACCTTCAGGGTGGCCACTCTTGCCCAGGTTTCTTGTGCCTCTCTTAGATGTACTAGTTGCCTGATCTCCGTGGCTCTGGCCTACCTCTCCTCCTGGCATTTCTAGCAATGGTTTAGTAGATGAAAGAGGGACAGATGTAAATACCTCATCATGACATCGGCAGGGCTTCCTGTCTAAATCTGGTTGTATGCTAACATGTCTGCTCACAGTCTAGCAAATTCATAGGCCAGCAGAAAGTGCTGCTCATTCTCATCTCATCAGACTTAGCATTCTCCCTTCTGCCTCCTCCCTTATCTATTTGTACAGGCATTGATTGAATCCAGTGAGGGGCCTGGAGCACTTGCCAAAGAGCCTAACGTGCGCCTGGTTGCATTATATGACAATGAAGAGGTTAGTATGAAATGTTGATGGATAGGCAAAAAACAACGACAAAAGGCCCTCCAAGCCAGGCCGTTGGCCACTACGTAAAACTTAAATGAACCTCTGGTCTGATTTGGCAGGCTTCTTCCTTATGTTAGAGATTATGCTGTTTTGTGCTGGTTGACTCTTATTGAGAAAGGCTAACACTGACATGTTAGGGGCTTTAATGGGACATATACCCTGTCTGAAGCTGAGAAGAGGATGTGGACAAAATTGAGAGGGTTCAGAGAAGACCAGTGAGGATGTTCTGGGGCCTGGGGACTAAGCCCTATGAGGAAAGGCTGAGGGACTTGGGAATGTTCAGCCTGGAGAAGAGGAGGTTGAGATGGGACATGATTGCTCTCTAAGTATTTGAAAGGTGATTTGAAGGAGGGCAGGGAGCAGTTCCTGTTGGCAGCAGAGGATAAGGCCCACAGTAATGGCTTTTGATATAGATGTAGAATGGAAATCAGTGGGGGGAAATCATGAAAAGGTACTATGAAAAAAAAATTCAGAGTAGTTCAGCAGTGGAATCTCCCCCTCACTGGCAAGTTGATGGACAGATACATACCATGGATGCTTTAGGCTCATCCTACATTAAGTAGGGGGCTGGACTAGATGGCCTTGATGGTCATCCCAAATCTATGATTCTGTTCTAAAAGGAAACAGCTTCAGGGTAATCTCCAAAGTAAGATAGGAGCTGAATCTTAGATGACTGAAATGAGAACTTCTCAATTCCTTTCCTGAATATGCCTCCCTGGCAGGTGGGTTCGGAGAGTGCTCAAGGTGCCATGTCTCTGCTTACTGAACTTGTACTTCGAAGGATCTCGGCTTCACCACAGAATCTGACTGCATTTGAGGAAGCTGTGCCCAAGTCCTGCATGATCAGTGCAGACATGGCCCATGCTGTGCACCCCAATTATGCGTGAGTACATTGCTGTGCTCAGGAGGAAGAACTGCACTAGAGCTGTTTGTTTTCTGTTTTGTAAATGTCTTGTTAAATATGGAATATTGTTCCATGTTTAACATTGTTCCATGCATTTTTGTTCTTGCTGCACAGGTTTAGAAGTGAAAATCAGTTGCTTGAAGTCTGTTGCTTTCACATAAAACAAATATTCTATATTTAAGGCCTTTAGAACTTTTAAATAAATTACTTTGTAAGTTTTTCTTGATAATCTAAAACAAAATTCCAGATGGGAGGCTAAAAATTTAGTTAAAGAAAATGGTAATCACACTGCAAGTCTTCTACCAGCATTTTTTTCAGACTTAGAATTTAGTTAAACTACAGTTAAAATATTCAGAATAAACCAGGTTAATATGACCCTCCTCTTATGACTGAATAAATTTAAATTTTAAGTTTTCCTTAGCTTATTGAGTTGGATTGGAGCAGAGGGCATTGCTGTTCCTTAACTGATACAAATGCACACACAGACAAGCAAAAAGCCCCAGTACTTGCTGGGGGGGGGGCTCTTTTTCCTCTACCTGCAGCTTCTCTCCCCCCCCTCCCCAGTTGTTGAAGCCACAAAAAGCCTTCCACAGTTTCCACTCATTTCCATCACCTCTGCTGCCAGTGAGCCCGGCACAGTTTTGGCTTCCTGTTTCCATCACCAATCCTGCTTCATCACTTACCCATCCCCGTCCCTTCCCCTGCCAGTGAGTCCTGTGCAGCTCTTGCTCTCCCCAACAAGCATGACACAATGAAAGTATTTGGGAGCAATTTAAATCCTCCAATCTATTTATTTCAGATTTTATTTTTTCAGACTGAAATCTTTGATAGATTTTAAGGATTCAGATAGCCATGTCTATTGTGTAAAATAAACTTGTTCTTAGACATTATTACGTATCTTAGGCTCATTCGTTCATTATAAGTCACATGAGTAGAGACTCCTTGATGGCACTGAGCTGTTTCTGGGCCTTGTCTAGTATAAAGCTCCCCACCCCGGGCAAAAGAGGTGAGGCCGAGCAGGTAGCACACTCAACCTTTGCAGGTAGACAGTCTGTTCCAAGCCGGATGGGTGATTGAGACTGTATATGACAGAAATCAGGAAGTGGATGTGCTTTTTTTGGCTGAAAGATTTGGTTTTTACTTGTTCCAGAGTACACACTTAACCTTGACTACTCCCACGTGCAAGCTGTGCCCTCAGCTTAGATGGAACTCCCAGCATCGCTGTCCAGATGGTCCCTTTCTCCCCTTCCTCATACCATCACTGGCATATGGCATTAATAGAACTCACTCTCATCAGTGAATGCTCCTCTGTTCCAGCAGCAGACCAACACCCCCCGCATGGAATCTTAAGTTCCAGCATACTGAAATTGCTGCTTGTTCACTACCTCCTGTTTTTCAAATGGTTTCCATGCTACCTCCTTCGCTGGTTCCCATCTCAGGTATAAGCTTCAAAGAACAGAGGTACTCAGTAGGGCATGATATGATGCTTTTCCCCCTTCCCTTCAGGGACAAGCATGAAAGGAACCACCGACCAGAGTTCCATAAGGTAAGCAACTGGGACTATGTAACTATAACACAATGATGAAAATAAAGGTAGACTTTTCAGAAATGTCATTCAGTTGTCCCACTGAGTGCAGGCTAAACCTGGCAGACCTCAAATGTATGTAATGGTGTGCAAACTGTGACAGAGGTGATTTCGCTCATTCTGAGCCAGTTGTGTGCATCATAAAGTAGACTGAAGCAGGAGTGATGTTATGTGAAAAGAGATTTATGTGAGAACTTGGTCCAAGAAATGCATTATGAATAGTTCTCATTGAGAGACTGCTTGGCACCAGCAGCTACAGTGTGGGAGATGAATATTTACTTAGGTTTGGCCTAGATATAAGAATGTGGAAGGTAACATTTTAATTAATGGGGGCAGTATCTTCTCCTAAATATGAACAAGGGTAGTGGTGAGGAAGCCTTACATTAAGCTAAGGGGCAGGGGTGGGAAATATGCCTCTCTTTCCTAGAAAAGCAGAGATATCCTTCCCATGTATTTGTGTATTTTAGTGTACCTGTGAACGCTTTAAATTGGTGCAGGGCAGCAGTGTTGCTGTAAAACTTAGGGGGTTCAGTGGCAAGTGTTGGTCCAGCGCTGCATGTGAAGACCACAGGGATTATGCATCTCTCTGGGGAACCATATGCCTATAGTATTGCTATATTATTTGGGGGCAGGATTGGTGTATAACCACCGAAGCCTGGATTGATAATTAAACAGACAAAGATGGCTTGCTTATGAAAACACACACAACTAGGGGTAAATATTAACATTGATTGCCTTTGCTGTGGAAGGCCAGTACCAGCCAGGTGTTAAGTGTTACACAATTCATGCTTTTAGGAAACCCTCTCTTAGGCCGGTTTATAACATCTCAATACTCTGCTGCAATTAAGTTACACACCAGGCTCATCAAAAGCCTACTGGCCTACTGTAATACTCAATACACTTACATAGGGAACCTTCAAAGAGCTGACATCATCTCAGGCCTTTACTTCCCCCTCCTGTTAGACTAACCCTCCACTAATTTCATTCAACAGCTTTTCCTTGTCTGAAGTTAATCCCCCCCCCCCCCGGTTCTGGTGGACTGATGTGTTTCTGTGGCACATGTCTGTATCCTACCTATCACAACATTTTTAGAACAAAACTACTGAAAAGGATCTTAAGGTCATCCAGCTCAACATCTACTATTGTGGCCTATTCTTTGTTTGGCAATGTAGCTTTGAGCTATTACAGACCAGTGTTGGCTTGCCAGGCCTAAGAAGAAGCCGTGTTCCTATGCTGTGAAGAGTTATGAGGAATTATGATGCCATTTATGTCATTACATGCTCTCAAACTGAGAGATTTTTAGTTGATTTGTTTGTTTAAGGTTTAAATTCTAACATGAACATAAACCTTTAATGTTGTGCTTTTCTGTGCAGGGCCCCACAATCAAAGTGAACAATAGCCAGCGGTATGCATCCACTGCAGTCACAGAGGCACTGATCCATGAGATTGCCAGTCGTGTGGATGTGCCCCTGCAAGTAAGGAATGATTCTTCACTTGAAACTGCCCCGGACCGTTTCTGCCCTTGCAACCCATGTCAGGATTATGCACCAGTCTTCATGAGCATTGTCCTCAGAATATCTACCTATGACTACTATGAAGGGTGTCACAACAGCTAACCCTGCTGCTGGGACTAGCCAATGCCAAGAGTCTTGTGCTCAGTACTTCTGCTTCAGAAAATACTCAGCAGAACTGTGCTTGGCCTTACCCTCTGTATGTGGTCTAATGAGTAAAACATTTCCCTCTGGGCAGTACTCTCTCATCAGCTAACATCCCGTTCCTCTTCTCTGTTGCAGGAATACATGGTTCGGAATGATTCTCCCTGTGGTACAACCATTGGGCCCATCCTGGCCTCCAGGCTTGGCTTGCGTGTTGTGGATATGGGCTGCCCACAGCTAGCCATGCACTCCATTCGTGAGATGTGCTGCACCTCGGGTGTCTTGCAGTCCATCACTCTTTTCAAGGTTTGCAGTAGCTCTTGTGGAGGTCCAGCATCATCTTGGGAAGGGCAAGACATGGGAGCTTTTGCCCGTCAGTTGCTGGAGCTTTGTTTTCATATTAGGAGGGGGGCCAAAGACAAGGTAGTAGGGGACACTGAAATATATGTCAAGAGGTGGTCTGTGGGAAAGCTGGCGGGCAAGAAGTACTGGGATAGGGGATTCAGGGTTGCTAATCTTGAGAAGAGTTTGGTGAAAGGGAGTAAGCTTCCTCCTCTGTCTGGGACATAAGTTTGCTCTGTGTGTCCCCCCCCCCCTTCACTGGGTTGAGGTCTGGGCCCTGATGCCTCCCACTCTCGAGCTCTGTATGTTACCATGGCAACTATGGTGGCCTTGAGTCAGTGATTGGTTCCTATGGCAACGTGGTGCCTCATGATTCTCAAGCTGCCATGGTGATGCTATCGTGTGTATGCTGACAGCTGCCCTGCTTCTCCCCTGAGGGCTGATCTCCCTATCTTTTCCAACCCTGACTTCTCCCTTTCTCTCTTCTAGGGCTTCTTTGAGCTGTTCCCCACACTGGATCACAGATTGCTGAACAACTGAATGACATCTCAAACGCAGAACGAGGCAGACAGCCCCTTCTTCTGTACTGGATAGCAATTAAAACACATTAATATCTTAAACTAGTGGGCTCAGTGGTGTGCAGGACTTGCTGACTGACAGTTCTTGCTTCCTTTGCAGCCATGTTCTTTAATAAATCCTTAAGGATGTCTTCAGCAACCAGCCCTATATTTCTGTGCTATGGAATACGCACTTGTGATCCCAAGCCAAAGAGCCTGTTGCTAGAATAGCCTGTCCCTCCTCTTTTGCAGTTGTTAAAATTTAGTAGAGCCTGAATAGCAATCAGAACAGCTAAAGTGGGCACTGGATGAAAGTCAGTGTTGATAAATGCCAAATGATGCATACTTAAATTTCCCATCCCACCCACACACACTTTGCTGGCATCCTATTGGGCTCTGAATTAATCACCATCCAGTGTGTAATAGTTCTCTCAAAATGTCAATGCACAATGTTGCTATCAAATAGGCAGTATGTAGGGTTTACCTACGCACTATCCTGTCATGCAGATTAGTTGCATATTAATGAGAATTAAGCATCGCATTCTTTGCTCAAATCATGCTAGTAAACAAAAGTGACTCTTTGTTATATATTTATAGGGCTGCAAAATGCAAAGATGGAAGGAGTTCTATTGAATCCATCTGTAGCTTCCATTCTCTATCCTGGACCAGTTAGATCACAGCCTCCCCCCATATAAATTGGAGCTGAAAGCAGTAGCCCACTTTACTGTACTTCCTCTTGTGTTTTTGCCTCTGGAGCAGCATACTGCTTCTGAACATGGATGTTCCATTTAACTACCATAGTTAGTTGATGTGGATGGATGTCTGAGAATTTAGACACCTTTTAAAACTGTTGGAGTGATAGTGACAATGAATTCTGGTTGTATTTAAATACTATTAATGGTTTTAATTCACTGATACTTAGTTTCTTAATCTGTTGATAATTTTACAAGATTCAAGGTGCTCGTTATGACCTTTAAAGCCCTTCACAGCCTGTGAACCATAAATTTGACAGATTGCTCACAAAGTTTCCCTTTGAGTTTTTCATATAGCTCTCACAGACAGCCTTGCATTATCTCTTTCTGGACAGCTTTGGGTTTGAGAAAGTTCCTTGTGTAGGACGTTTCTTGTGTTTGGGTTTGAGAAACTTCCTTGTGTAGTCCAATAGGTTGTAAAATGTTTTCAGGTTTTGTTCTTCGAACTATAGATGAGTAGGAAAGAAATTGAAAAAGCCAGCAATTGTTTCCTCATTTCTCTTAGACAGGCAATGGGTTTTGTGTGATTGTTATACTATAGGTGCATAAAATCACATGTTTGAAAGAGTATATTGGGAAGAACCTCTCTTTCTGCGTTGTGGTAAGATGAGAAAGTATCAGATGAAATTACTATGTAAGCTCTTTTCTTCCACTCCTAAATCATTTATAAAACACACTGCTGTGGAATGTGATTTCCAAGGAGCAAATGCATGAAAGCTAAGTAATGAGCACTAATCATAGTAGCCTGTTCCTGAAAGGCCTCCAAGCTAGTTGAACCTGTGGCTGCTTTTGGACTTTTGAGAACAGGCAGGGGGACCACCACAAAATGGCTATCATGTGAGGCCAGGCCAGTCAAAAAAGACTGAGTTCTGAGCCAAGCACCTTCAAGGATTTCTGTCCAAATGGGGATTTGCTTTCTTGAGCTCTTCTGAAGCACCTTCTGCTCCAATGAAGTGGAGAAAACTTACGACCAGCTCCTTGCTTTGTAAAAGAAGGAAGAGGGCATTCAGGGAGCCTTGAATGTAGTGTAATTCCTTGAAGGATAAAAGCTAGAAGGTGGTGTGTGTTTAGTAGCATTTGTAAGTGGCCATATGCTTTGCCGCTTCTCTAGCAGAAGCAGTTCAGCACATTTGATAATGTCTTGGGCCTTCCCCTCTGGTCTTTGGGGAAGTATCAAGAAGGGGCAGCCTAGCCATCAACTGTGGAGTCTGATTGGATCAGATATGTTATGTACAGTGTCCTGTTTCCCACAGCTGCTCCAGATATCCCACAGGCAGGGCAGAGATGCCAAAACCACCCCTGTATGCCCCCTAGCAGCTGATCCTCAGGAAGATACTGCCTCTGAACATGAAGCTTCCATTTAGATATTACAAGTAGGGGACCTACAAGGACTTGTGTGGGGTATCTCATTTTCCCCTGCATCCCACTCACCCACTATTCCTTCCCTGGCAGCCTTCATAGCCTCTTGCTGTTTCCTGATTCATTTTTTCCCACCTACCAGCCAACCTATCTTTATCTGCCCCCATCTTCAGTTTTCCCTCCTTTTTCTAGCAGCCTCTGGCTGATATGCAGGGCAGTTGACATGGTAGCCTGGACCAGTTGATGCCTCTGGACCAGTAGAGTGAAATGTTGCCCCAATCAAAAAAAAAAAAAAAAACCAGCAGAGGAAGGATGATCCAGGGAACTATAGGCTAGACAATTAAACCTCTGTCCCAGTGAAAATCTTAGCGCAAATTTTAAAAGGGCTGATTTGTAAACACTTCGAGGATAACTTGGTGATATAGATATAGCATGATAGGCTGTGTCAGACTAGTTTCATTTCCTTTTTTTATCCTGTGACTGATTTGCTAGATCATGGGGATGTCATGGAATATTGTACATCTGGAATTTAGTAAGGCATTGTATAATATTCCTCATTATGTTTTGATGAGATAGCTGGAGGGCTGTGGATTAGATTTTAGGATAGTTAGGTGGATAAGGGATTAGTTGGATAATTGCATTCGAAGAATGGAAAGTCATATTTACTGGGGTGCTTTGGGGCTTGGTTTTGAACCCAATTGTTTTTAAATGTTTTTATCAACAATCTAGATAAGGGCATGAAGGGACTACTCATTAAATTAAGTGGCATAGTACAAGATAGGGATAAAATACAATAAAACAATGGGGAGATATGAACAAGATGAAGTTTAATAGAGATAAATGTAAGAATTTTGCATCTGAGTAGTCCAAATGTTATGCACACATAACAGATGGAGAATACTCTTCTGGTTGTGAAAGGGATCTTGAGGGTTTGGTGTACTGCAAATTGAGTGTGAGCCTTTTTATAGCAAAGTTATGGAAACTTTAGAGCAGGTACAGAGGAGAACAATGAGAATGAGTAAGGATGTGAAAACAAAGCCTTACGAAGAAAGTCTGAACTGGAATGTTCACGGAGAAGAGGAGGTGCTTTTTGAGCAATCTAAGAGCTGTCATTCAGAGAATGGTAGGGTGTTGTTTTAGTTGTTAGTGGAGGACAAGACTGGTAATAAGGGGCTTAAATTGCAGGTGGGGAGATATCAGAGTGATATTAGGAAAAACTTGTTAAGGGCAGTTCAGTGGTGGAATTGGTTGCCCATTGATGTGGGTTTTCTCTCCTTAGAGGTGTTTAAACAAAGATTGGATGATTTTTCAGGGATCCTTTTGGTCATCCTACATGGTGCGGGGGGGGGGGGAGTGGACTAGATAGTCTTTTAACCCCTTCCAAATTTTTAATTCTACTACTATTAGTATTTATTATTTCTCTAAATGCCCCATAACCTCTCCCTTTTCACTGCTTCCTTTTCTCCTCCCCATCCACCAGCTAATCAGCTTCCTGCCTGTCTTCCCTTAGCAGCTTCTGCCTGGACAAACTATGACCCAGTTGTGTGGAGGGGAACTGCAAGGACGTTCAAGTACTACCATGTCCCCACCTTCACTTGCATCCCACCCGTTAACCACCCTAACTTGTATCTGTCCCCTTTTGTCTGATTATATTAGTTTACTTCATTTAATTCACCATTGTCCCTAATGGGGACCTAAAATCACTTACATCATTCTTCTCCATTTTATACTTGCAATAATAAAAATGAAGTAGGTAGGGGCATCCAGTGAGCTTCCACTGCAGAGTAGTGGCTTGAAGTTGGATCTCCCACATCTGAAATACTAACTTCCACTACCCTGGCTTTTGTGGGGTAGCTGCTGTTAAATACAAACAAGCAGCTGGGCTGGGCAAGTCAGGTGCTACCATGTTGCCTGGTGGTTGCTCCCAGGGCTGGCCCTAATGAGGCAGAATAGCCCTTCCTTTCACTGGGTTTGAAGTCTGACAGTATTGCTAATGAGGGCATTTCTTTCTTAAAGCTACAAATGCTTCATTTGTGGTGGGATTAACCCCCAATGCATTTTTTAAGATTTCAGATTTTTCTGCAAACCTGGAACATTTTTCAGATGTGTAGAAAGATCTGCTTTGACTGTTCGTAGCTTCATTTGCTGCATCTAAGTACCCACAGATTTAATCATGTTGAGAATTTGTTGTTGTTCGGTACGAAGTCATGTCCGACCCATCGCGACCCCATGGACAATGATCCTCCAGGCCTTCCTGTCCTCTACCATTCCCCGGAGTCCATTTACTGCTTCAGTGACTCCATCCAGCCACCTCATTCTCTGTTGTCCCCTTCTTCTTTTGCCCTCGATCGCTCCCAGCATTAGGCTCTTCTCCAGGGAGTCCTTCCTTCTCATGAGGTGGCCAAAGTATTTGAGTTTCATCTTCAGGATCTGGCCTTCTAAAGAGCAGTCAGGGCTGATCTCCTCTAGGGCTGACTGATTTGTTTGCCTTGCAGTCCAAGGGACTTGCAAAAGTCTTCTGCAGCACCAGAGTTCAAAAGCCTGAATTCTTTGACGCTCAGCCTTCCTTATGGTCCAACTTTCGCAGCCATATATTGCAACGGGGAATACCATAGCCTTGACTAAATGTACTTTTGTTGGCAGGGTGATGCCTCTGCTTTTTAGGATGCTGTCTAGATTTGCCATAGCTTTCCTCCCCAGGAGCAAGCGTCTTTTAATTTCTTTGCTGCAGTCCCCATCTGCAATGATCTTGGAGCCCAGGAAAATAAAATCTGTCACTATCTCCATTTCTTCCCCATCTATTTGCCAGGAATTGAGAGGGCCAGATGCCATTATCTTCATTTTCTTGATGTTGAGTTTCAAGCCAACTTTTGCACTCTCCTCCTTCACCCGCATTAAGAGGCTCTTTAGTTCCTCTTCACTTTCTGCCATTAGAGTGGTATCATCTGCATATTGTATATGGCACTGGTCAGACCACACCTGGAGTACTGTGTGCAGTTCTGGAGGCCTCACTTCAAGAAGGACGTGGATAAAATTGAAAGGGTACAGAGGAGAGCGATGAGGATGATCTGGGGCCAAGGGACCAAGCCCTATGAAGATAGGTTGAGGGACTTGGGAATGTTCAGCCTGGAGAAAAGGAGGTTGAGGGGGGACATGATAGCCCTCTTTAAATATTTGAAAGGTCATTTGGAGGAGGGCAGGATGCTGTTCCCATTGGCTGCAGATTCCATGTTCAGTTCTCACTGTTGCGTCTTGACCTTCATAAAAGTTTCTCAAGAGACAAATAAGATGCTCTGGTATTCCTATCTCTTTAAGAACTTGCCACAATGTGTTGTGCTCCACACAATCAAAGGCTTTAGCAATGAAGCAGAAATAGATGTTCTTCTGGAACTCCCTAGCTTTCTCCATGATCCACCATATGTTGGCAATTTGATCTCTAGTTCCTCTGCCTCTTCGAAATCCTGCCTGTACTTCTGGAAGTTCTCGGTCCACATATTGCTGGAGCCTAGCTTGTAAAATTTTGAGCATAACTTTGCTAGCATGAGAAATTAGTGCAATGGTGCGGTAGTTTGAACATTCTTTGGCATTGGAATGTAAACTGACCTTTTACAATCCTGTGGCCATTGTTGAGTTTTCCAAATTTGCTGACATATTGAGTGTAGCACTTTTACTGAGTCTTTTAAGATTTTGAATAGTTCAACTGAAATGCTGTCACCACCACTAGCTTTATTGTTGCTCAGACTTCCTAAGGCCCATTTGACTTCACATTCCTGTGAAGAACATTCCACATTCTTGTATAGTTCTTCTGTATAATTTTGCCACCTTTTAAAAATCTCTTCTGCTTCTGTGAGGTCTCTTCCATTTTGGTCCCTTATCATACCCATCTTTGCATGAAACGTTCTCTTCATATCTCCAGTTTTCTTGAAAAGATCTCTGGTCCTCCCCATTCTATTGTTTTCTTCTATTTGTTTGCACTGTTCATTTAAGAAGGCATTCTTATCTCTTCTAGCTTTTCTCTGGAATTCTGCATTCAATTGGGTGTATCTTTCTTGCATTTCTTTTTCTTTGGGATGGTTTTAGTTGTTACCTCTTGTACAATGTTGCGAACCTCCATCCATAGTTCTTCAGGCACTCTGTCTATCAGATCTGATTCCTTAAATCTATTTGTCATCTCTACTGTATATTTGTCAGGGATATGATTTAGTTCATACCTGAGTCGCCTAGTGTATTTCCCTACTTTCTTCAATTTAAGCCTAAATTTTGCAACAAGAAGCTGATGATCTGAACAGCAATCAGTTCCTGGTCTTGTTTTTACTGACTGTATAGAACTTCTCCATCTTTGGCTGCAGAGCACATAGTCAATCTGATTTCTTTGTTGACCGTTTGGTGATGTCCATGTGTAGAGTCATCTCTTGGGTTGTTGGAAAAGAGTATTTGTTATGACCATTGTATTCTCTTGACAAAATTCTACCAGCCTGTGCCCTGCTTCATTTTGTACTCCAAGGCCAAACTTGCCTGTTATCCCGGTTATCTTTTGGTTTCCTACTTTAGCATTCCAATCCCCCATGATGATAAGCACATCAGTTTTTGGTGTAGCTTCTAGAAGGTGTTGTAGGGCTTCATAGAACTGGTCAACTTAATTCTCTTCAGCAGCAGTGGTTGGGGCATAGACCTGGGTGTAAACTGCACGGAGCTTTTATTCCAACCCCAGATCGATTCAGTCCCTGCCCTCTACACAGAATTCGATTTCAGTTTGGATTTTGGGCGATTTTAATTTTCCTTCTGCAGCAAGAAGGATTGATCCGGAGTGACTCTACCTTTATTGTGCCATATAGGAGACTGCTGAAAATCCTGAATAAAGAAAGCTCCGTGGTAGAGAACCTCTGATAGGCTACACCTGGTCATGTGACACGTTTGCCTTAAAGGAGAAGCCCCTAACTTCTCTCAACTTGTGTCAGTCCTGGATTTTTCCTCCCTCCTCTGCCTTTTTCGATCCTCTCCCCCTCCCATCCAAGAAAAGAAAGAGGCTCCCTGCTTGGCTTCTCCCCCCCTTCAAGAAAAGAAAGAGGCTTCAAGAAAAGAAAGAGCCCCACCACCACCACCTTCTGAGCCTCCCTAACCACGTGCAGAAGACTTTCCTGTTTCAATGGGGAGGAGGGGGGAGAGGAAGACCCGAGTTCAAAGCGATCTGAATTCAACAGGATTGACAATGGAATAAAGAAAGTAAGTGCAGACTCTGCCCTGGATTACTGTGATGTTGTATGGTTTGCCTTGGATTCGAACTGAGATCATTCTGTCATTTTGGGGATTGTATCCCAAGACTGTTTTTCCTACTCTCTTATTGATCATGAAGGCTACTCCATTTCTTCTGCGAGATTCTTGTCCACAGTAGTATACCTGATGGTCATCGGAATTAAATTCACCCATTCCTGTCCATTTTAGTTCACTGATTCCTAAAATGTCGATGTTCAGTCTTGTCATCTCTTGTTTGACCGTGTCCAGCTAGCCTTGAGAATTAAGCATTGACAAATTGGGACTGGCAAGAAATTTGCTAGAGTGGTCATTCCAGATTGCCCACATGAGAAATAGGGTATATAGATTATGTTGATATGGATACAGATATTGGGCTAACCTATGGACTTGTCTGACCCCTTTCTAAGCCCATCTAAACTAGTGATCATCCCTAATTATGTTGGCAGAAGTGTAGGAAAATCAGAATTACTCACAGTGCATGTGTGTCCTGACACAAGTATCTGGAAGACTATTGGTTTTGCTGCTGATCCTAACTAGCAGTCCTTATAGGTTCAGGTAGCCATGTTGGTCTGAAGCAGCAGAACAAAGTTCAGCATAAAGTTAATTTACTGTAAGGACAAGTAGAACAAAGTTTGAGTCCAGTGGCACTTATAAGACCAATACAGTTTTATTCAAGGTATGTCTTCATGTACAAGCACACTTCATGTACAGTCTGTATTTGAAGAAGTATGCTTACACAGGAAAGTTTATACCTTGTATAAAACATTGTCCTTATAGTTAATTTGTTATTTGTGCAGCCTAATAGCTGTGTGCTATAGCTTGCACTATGTCTTCTCTGGATATTTCTGGCTTTCTGCTTATGATTGTGTTAGTCATTCATTTGCAGCCTATGAATAAGGGAGCAAACAAAAATGAAGGATGTAGCACAATATGACTTTTCCAGAGAGCAAGGATTGCAATATAGGTGTTATTCAGTGATGGAAATATGCTACAGCAATCGGAAGATCATGCTTCTGTATGATGTCTTCCTTTGACATCACGTGTTTTCCTGATTGTGGGTGGAGGTGAAGAAGTGGTATTTGGATAGTGCACTTGGTGGGTTCCCTGAATTATGCCGCTTGAGTCTTGGCACTAAAGACCACAAGGCACTCTTGTTAACCTCACTACCCTCAGATGCAGAAGACAGGTTGTGGGTGGTGGCTAAGATGGGTACCATTCCAGAGAATATGTGCTTGTCTGTGGCAGCAAAAATACATGGAACTTTGAAGCCCCTTAAAGACCAAACACAGAGGTGTCCTCTGTGACTTGCGAACTGCGTCATCCAGAGGAGCGGGGGATTTCTAACGTAGCAAAGCTATTTTGGGTTGCCGCGTTCTCCAGAAGGATCGTGGTGGAGGTTTCTGTGGCACTCAGCCAAAGCCCAGCCTGGTTAAGCGCTTACCTGCGGGAGGGGCCATTCGGAACGACTGGGGCTAGCTGTCAGGCGTCATCATCGAGGGGCGTGCCCACCGGGCTCTGTGTTGCTCGCGCAGCTGGCTGAAGGCGCGGAAACCCTCGACCGGAGGATGAGGCCGGGTCCAGCGAGAGGCGTGGCCCAGCGCCTAATGTAGCCTACGGAGGGGAGGCTTGTCGAAGTAGGGCGTGGCCATGGCCTGTTGCGATTGGCTGGCCGTACAGAGGCGTGCCCTTCCTCCTTGCCGCGATAGGCACAGCCGTGTGTGTTTTGCATGCCGATTGAGAGCGGCTCGTGTCGGGAGGAGGCGCGTGTCTCCGGGTCGGTCTGGAGGGGGCGCTGATTGCCGGGCGAGGGATGGTGCAGCGGCCGTGGAGGCGGCGGCTGCCGGGGCTGTGAGCGGGGGCATCGGCCGGCATGGGGCGGTGGCGGAGGCTGCTCCGGGCGTTTGGCTGCTTCCTCCTGCTGTGGCTGCTGCTCCTCGGGCCCGCGGCTGCCGGGGAGCGCCCGTTGCCGGTCTTGCACGGTGAGGAAGGATGCGCGGGGGTGGGCGGGCGGGCGGACGGGCGGGCGGGAGTGCCCGAGAGTTCAGATGCTCCGGCCGCGGATGGAAGAGGGAGCGGGGAGGCTCGGCCAGGGATGCTGGCAGCGGCAGTGGGCGGGGTGAGTGGCTGTGCAGCTGCCCGGCAACTGGCTCCTCGTTCTCCCTCCCTCTTGCGGAGAGCGGGGACAGCTCCTTCGCCTCCATATGGCAGGACGCGCTCTTCCCGGGCCAGCCCGCCTCGGGCATGCGGGCTGCCCCTCGCCCCCTGGACCTCCTGCTCCTCGCCCCCATCAAGCCATTGATCCCCCGCTCTGGGCGCTCGCCAAGTATTTACGGGGAGGAGAGCAGCCGAGTTTGGAGTCCTTAAAGCAAGGGGGGGGGGGCGGCAGGACCTGCCCCCTTTCTATAGACCACCCGGCCGCGCGGCAAGGGGGGGGGCAAAAGAGAGCGTCCCCACCGGCGCCCCCTGCAGCCGTGCCTTTGACGCTACAGGCGGGGACACATCTCCTCGCGACCCACGGCGGGCCTGTGACGGTGGGTGGGGCCTCCCTTTCCCGCCCGCTCCTCCTGCTGGAGAGGGATGATGCTCGAGTGTCCGCTCCGCAGGCTCCTGTGGCATGAATTGGCCCCCGCCGCCTAGTGCAGAGCCCGCCCCCGCTAAAGGGATGTTGTCACCATTTTGCGTGGCAGCCTGTCATGTGCGCGTCACCGGCTCGGCTGGCTCTCCATCCCTGCCGCCCCGGCTTCTTCCTTCGCCTGCCGAGCCGAGCTTTTCTCCCGCCCGCCCGCCGGTCGTGTTTTCCTTCTCCGTTCAATCACTGACGTCATTCTCGCCGGGCCTTTCTCTTCATCCCCCTCCAGCCTGACCAGCTGCCTGTTGCAGACAGGAGCCCGACCCGTTTTCGGAGGGCTTTGGGGAGTTTTGACAGCCTGGAAGGAGGGAGGGGTGACAGAGGTTCTGTAGCGGTGCTCTTCTTCTCCCCCTTTCCCGCCCCAATACCAGTGGGTGGGTGCACTGGCGCCTTCTGTGGACACCTGCTTATTGGTTTCTGCTTCCTTATAGCTGTTCCTCATTTGCAAAATTAATCCCTGCGTAAGAGACCTAAAAGTACAGAAGCTGCTCAATGCCCCTTTTTGTCTCCTGGCCCTCAGAGTCCAGCAAATTTGCATGGCAGCCTCCTGTGCTGTAGTCAGTTCGGCTCTTTAGTACTGAACTGGAACTGAAACATTTGGTGATGTGTCTGTAATAGCAACCCTTCTAGAACTGCCCAGGAGAGCTTAGTGACTGCCTTGGAACATGGGTAGCCCTATTCTAAGACATGCTTCTCATGGGCAGAAATTTGGTAAAGCAAGATTTTCACTGCCCTTTGCAGACAGAGGCTGGTAGTGGATGAAGCTGCCAACTGCACCTTCTGTATCCAAGGAAGAGGTGATGCCCTGTCGTCTTGCCACTTTTACTTGGAATGATTACTTGGCTCATAATGTTTTAAGAGCTGAGGAAGGTGTCGTTTTTCTGAGCTATTTCCAGCTATATTGGGGGGGGGGGCATGGAGGCTGCTGTGGAGGAAGTCTGGTGAGGAGTGCTGCATCCCGAATGCTTTCCTCCCTCTGGGGTTCTGCATCGTGGCAGCTTTGGGGAAGACAGCAGTTACTGTGGAGGTGAGCCTGAGCAAAGTGAGCAAAGCTTTGCCTCAGCAATAGGGCCTCTTGCAGAAGGTGGACCATGACAGCAATGTGAAAATGTTAGCAATGGTTATGACTGGTATGCATGAAACAGGAAGACCAGACAATAACTTTGAAAGGTTTGCATGTATTTCACAAAGCTTGCTAGGTCTCACAGTAAGGTTGGTCTCTTCTTTTATATGATTCTATCAGACAAAGCCCCGAATCTGATATTGGAGTGGATGCTTTGCTGGGTTTTGGTATTTCAAAGCTGACCTCTTCCTTTCCCCAGGAGTGTCGCCTGGGAGGGAATATCTTTGGCAAGATGCTGAAATCTAAAAACAAATCTCCTACTCTAAGCCAGAGACAGGATCAGGGCAATGAATTGGAAGAGGGGCAGGAGATTTCTCTTTTTAAAGTATAAATGACTGTTTAGAGGCTATCAAAAGATTTAAAACCAGAAACAATTCACTTTACAGTTGTCTATTCAATTAAAGTTTAATTCAACCTCTTGTAATGAGTTTTTAAGTATGAGTGGAAGAACTTTTGGTACACAGAATTAATGTTTGTTAGTGTAAAGATGGTGCATCAATAGTTTTCCTTGCTGCTAAAAAATTCCATCTGAATGTTCATATTGCCATGGATTCAGATGGACAAAGTGTATATTAACTTTAATTATGCAATCTGATTATGTGCTAAATAATTTATGCAGTTTTTAAAGATTTAGCGAAAGCCAAATGGTAACTTATGTGATACATGTAGCCATTTGGCAGGAAAACAAAGCCACCTTACCAAGCGGTGATCAGAGGCTAACCAAACTTCTTCACCTGCTTAGAAATCCATAGATACAAGCCGAGATGACCCATCAGCCGAAGATGAATAAACAGAAATAAATTTCCAAGCTGGCGATGGCAAAAGCTTTATTCAGAATGAGTTCCTAGGTATAAAACCTCATTTTTGTATTTTACTTCCTCAGTAAAATTATTTCTTAATTGGTTTTTTGGGAGGGATACAAACAAAGTCTTCAACCCACTACCTTATATTTTATATACCTTATACTTTATATTAAGCTATATAACTTGGGTCTATTAATATCAAAGGTCCATGAAGGTAACTATCTTATAAATGGGGTCATTTATAAGATGTTACCTTTATGAATCATTGATACTAATAGACCCAAATTATATGACTTAAAATATAAAATATAAGAATTAGGTAGTGGGTTGAAGACTATGTTTGTATCTCTGAAAAAAACCAATTAAGGAATAAGTTTACTGGGGAAGTAACATACGAAAACGAGGTTTTATACCTAGGAACTCATTCTGAATAAAGCTTTTGCCATCGCCAGCTTCAAAATTTCTTTCTTTTTAGAAATCCATAGAAGCTGAGATGTGACAGGCCACAAGCAGCTTGCCAAGTGCAGAGCAGCAAGATGCAAGTTGGTAAATGGTTGTTTAATTCACCCAGGATAACAATATACTCTTGTCTGTGTGACTCACATTTCATTCAGACTTGGCAGAAATGGTAATTGAAGGCAGTGCTGCTTAGGTTAGCTTCATTATACTCCTAATACCAAAATACTTGAGAACAAGGTTATACACAGGTGTGCTATGATGCTGAATTTGGGGAGGGGGGGACAAAAAAAGAATGGGGCCAAAATGTGGAGCTGGAAGCATCTATAATCTTGGAGATTTTAGCAACTGCATTCTGTTTGGTTATTTTTTTTGTAATAGCCATGAGTACTGGAGACATTATGGACTGGTTCTCTTTTTAGTTAGAAATGGTGAGTCTTTGAGAAACCAAGTTGCTGTGTGGGAAAACCAAAAGCCTGCCTTCCTCAGTGGCTTTAGTGCTAAATATGCAAATACCTGTGCTTATGAAGCTCATGTTGGAACCTGAGAAGATGGATATTGTCTCTCTAGAGCTGTTTTCCACCCTCCTGACCTCAATGCAGCACTACCTATGAGCTTTAAAAGTCATTTTTGCCTAAACCCAATTTGATTAGTACTGAAAAGTCGGACTGATACATTTGATTAATGTAACTGAACAGAAACGTTTGGAAATTCAGTTTTGAAGAACTGATTTAAATTGCATCTCATGGCTGTTTTGTTTCATTATATCCTTTTTATCATAGTGAAAAACATTCTGGGGTATTTTACATATTGAATAGTAGTGGCCGTGGACCTTCCTCTGCTCAAGACAATGAGATTGTAGTTTGGGATATATTCCTAGTCTTTTCCTTTTATAGAGTTAGTTTCTGTTCTATTCAAGAGTGTCAAAGAGACTGAGTGAGTTTTCTCCTATTTGTACCATTGTGGGAATTGAGCCCTGTGCTCTTGGCAATTGGGGTGGTGGTGAAGGGCCATTAACAGCTAGGTCAAGCATTTGTAAATACTGCATTCCTCATGGCCTTCCTTGCACAGTTTGATTTCAAGCCAAATCCTATTCTGTGCATCTTATGCTGCGCTGTTAATGGTACTCTGTATGGAAGACTCCTTAATGTAGCATTAAAAAAGGTTTAATTAAATGCAGTCAAAAATATCTCTGCAAGCTTGGAGTGTGGATATACTGGTGGATTTGTTCTAAGTTTTGGAGTATACTCCTGGCCAGCTTTTGATTTTTGTCATTGTTTTCTGGTGTCTTTGACTCAATTTCTAGCAGAAAAAAAATTATATTTGTTTTTTTCTTATATTGGGGAAGTGGAGAAAACTGGAGAGGGAATCTAACAATTGAATACCAGATGGTTCTCTGCAAGCCTTCTTCAGACAGTTGTGTTCACTGAATTTTACAAATGAGGCAGCAGTTCATGGCATGGGAGTATTCAAATAAAAAAATGTCTTCAGCAAAGGCTCTAAGCAGTCTGGGGGTGGACTGCAGGACTTAAACCACCTTGGAGGGTGAATCCTTTCTTCACTCCAGTCTAGGGGTCATCCCCTGGCCCTGCAAATTTACAACAGAGCCTCTAGTTGCAGGAGGAGGAGAAACAATGTATATTCATGTCTCATAAAGCCCTTACTAAAAAGAAAGTAGGATAATCTCTGGTGAATGGTCTTAAGAGGAAGGGCAACAGTGCTAATGAAATAATTTCCAAATGGGGAGGAGATGCTACTCTTGCATCTTTGGACCTCAGAAAGGTCATGCTATGGTTTCTGCCCACCAACCCCACCTGATCTGATATTTTAGGTGGTTCTTTCTGAAGCTAATCACCCACTTCTTCTCCCCCCTCCCCCCGGCACATTTGAGAAATAGTTGGCTAGGCTGGTCAAATTAATCAAAGGTGCTTATCCTGAAAGAAACAGTATTGACACAAGAGCCGCTGGAGGAAAGTCTGCTCCAGTTTTTTGCAGTTGGATGTGCAATCCATATTGTATGATGGGGGTGAAGCCTCATGTGGCCCTGTGTGAAGACAGGATTATTTCTTGTGGATCTCTGGAGTGCAATAAGAACAAGCTATTCCCACTCCCATTTGCTTGAGCTGTATGAGAGCCCTGGCCAAGTTTCTGTGATCGCAGTAGGAATTTGTGATTGGATTGCCCAGCTAAATTAGCAACGAAAGGTGTGCCTGGACATGGTAAAAGGACTATGTCTCAGATACATGGCATTTTGGAAGCTGCTTGAGAGCAGAGGCTGGTGAGACAAATTCTTTCAATTCTTGACTGTCTTCTATCTGTAGTCTCAGTTGACATGAGATTATAGTTTACTAGCTGTTTCAAAGAATGCGTTACTTAGGAGGAGGTAAATGGGAAAGAAAGTGCTAACAGATCTTATCCCCAAAGCAGTTAGACCCTTCTCATCCTACCTGGCCTGTAGTAGCAGCTTTGCAAGATGGGCAGCTAGATGATCTCTCTCTCTGCAGTTACAGACCCCCCTCCCATTTGGAAGAATGTGTGGTGCTTCCTTCATTACAGATGCTGTGGGGAATGTGATTGGAGGTGTTCTCAGTAGCTGTCACTGCTCCCCACTCTCTTAAGTAGCACTGGGATCTGTCACCATTCAGGTTGAAGGGCAAGAGGTAGCCAGTATAGAAAGCATTTTGGGGTTCTCTAGTGATTATTATTATTATTATTATTATTATTATTATTATTATTATTATTATTGAATTTATTACCCACCACTCCCTTGTGGCTCGTGGCGGGTTACAACAGTATAAAACCCCATAAAATACATTAAAAACCAATTAACATATCAATAGTTAATAACTACCTGGCAAGAGCGGCTAATCAACTACCCATTCCCCCCCTAGCAAGTGGAGAGGGGATACTGGTGGTACCCGTCTATAATCCCAATCCTCAGGTCCCGGGGGGGCATAGATGTAAAGCCTGGTCTCAACCGTAAACCTGGCGGAAGAGCTCCGTCTTGCAGGCCCTGCGGAACGATGGAAGGTCCCGCAGGGCCCGCAGCTCTCCCGGGAGTTCATTCCACCAGGCAGGGGCCAGGACCGAGAAGGCCCTGGCCCTGGTCGAGGCCAGGCGTGCTTCCCTAGGGCCGGGGATGACCAATAGATTTTCTCCCGCAGAACGTAAAACTCTACGGGGGGCATAGGGCGATAAGCGGTCCCTCAGGTATGTGGGTCCCAACACGTAAAGCCTTGAAGGTTAAAACCAAAACCTTGAACCGGATCCGGGCAGCAATTGGCAACCAGTGCAGCTGCCTCAGCACTGGCTGGATATGGGCCCTCCAAGGTGTGCCAGTTAGGACCCTAGCAGCTGCATTCTGCACTAGCTGAAGTTTCCGGATCAAGGACAAGGGAAGGCCCGTGTAGAACGAGTTACAGAAATCTATTCTGGAGGTGACCGTTGCATGGATCACCATGGCCAGGTGTTCGGGGGACAGGTAGGGCGCTAGTAGTCGGGCCTGGCGAAGTTGGAAGAATGCCGGGCCCGCTACTCTTTTGATCTGTGCCTCCAAAGTTAGGGAGGCATCAATGATCACGCCCAAATTCCTGGCCTGGGACGCGATGGTAAGATGCGCCCCTCCCAGGGTGGGCAAGCGCACTTCCTGATCCCGCCCCCTACGTCCCAGCTACAGGACCTCTGTCTTGGAGGGGTTGAGTTTCAGGCAACTCTGCTCGAACCATTCTGTCACCGCTTCCAAACATCTGGCAAATGGTTCCGGGGGAAAGTCCGGGCGGCCGTCCATGAGGAGATAGAGCTGGGTGTCATCAGCGTACTGGTGGCAACCCAGTCCAAAACTCCGCACCAGCTGGGCCAGAGGGCGCATAAAGACGTTAAATAATGTGGGGGAGAGGACCGCGCCCTGTAGGACTCCACA
This sequence comes from Paroedura picta, assembly GCF_049243985.1. Lineage (NCBI taxonomy): Eukaryota > Metazoa > Chordata > Lepidosauria > Squamata > Gekkonidae > Paroedura > Paroedura picta. Next base: position 73,894,083 of record NC_135370.1, on the reverse strand, counting down.
TGGAAGTCTGTAGGAGCGCAAGAGCTCATCCCCCACTGCTACCCTCTGGGTCTGGTCCTGGAGAAAGGAGCATATCCAGCGTAAAGCTGTGCCCCGTATCCCCGTTTCGGCGAGGCGGTGGACCAACAATTCGTGGTCCACGGTGTCAAAAGCGGCCGACAGGTCCAGAAGAACCAGCACTGCCGACCCGCCTCTATCCAGCTGGCGACGGAGATCATCCAGCAGGGCGACCAGCACCTTCTCCACCCCGTGGCCAGGTCAGAAGCCAGACTGATATGGATCGAGTGCCGAAGTTTCTTCCAAGAATCTGCATCTGCAGAATGTTTGACTGAAAACTGCCTTGGACCAGGTGTGCTGATGAAGCCAGAGCCCTCCTTGATATGCCTGGCTGTAGACTCCCTCTCTGGGGGCTTCTGACTCATGCTGGCAAAGACGTCAGTAGTAGTTCAACGTTGAGTGTGTTGCTGTGGTCTGTTCTGACTCACTGACTTGGCAGCTGTGCTCTTCCTTATACAAGTGCCTGATGGGAGGCAAGGACGATTCTTTCCATGTCCTGGCTCCTTCTAGTTTTCATTCCAAAGGCCTAGGAATTAAAAGTAGAGGCAGTTTGCATGTATAAACTAACACACTAAGCCCACAAGTATGCTGATGTCATCTCTGGAAATAATTGTTCCGAAGTCCTCCTTCCTTTGTCAACAGTCTCTTTTCTCTTGAAATAGTTCCTTCATCATCAACAGTAGGAGATCTTTCTCAGATTCTGGGGCACCCTGCAGTAGGCTGGCCACTTGTGCAATGAGCTAGGTTTAAAAAGACCTAAGCTAAGAGTGAACTAACTATACTTAACATACCTTATATAGACACAAGACAATTTTTTAGGACAGCTGACCAAGAGAAGCATGTCTGTTCAATTTTAATTGAATGCATTAATTCATTCATACACAAGGGAATGGATTATATGATTTCTTTTTCTTTCCCTTGACGAAGGTTGAACTTTCTAGCAATTAATGCCATCATACTTGGCAAAAAGGGTTATTTCATCAGTTCAGTTACCAGGGCCCCCATAAGCCCTTTGGGCTTCCCTTCTCACATTTTCTAGTCTGTAGCCTCCTCCAATTGTGCAGGGCCACCCAGGGGGCAATATGGTCACCACTGAGAATGGCTGTGTTTATGCTATGAGGGCCTTCGGGAAAGTGGTGGATGGATGCTCTTAGGAAAGACTATTAACCGCAAGCTACCTGGTTGGTAGGAGTGTAGACTTGGAAGTTAATGGCACTGCAATATCTACATTCTTATTGTATGGACTAGGTGGTGCCTAGCATGGGGCCATTTGGGCATCTTGCCAGACCCTTAGCATATGGTTGCACCAAGCAATTAAGTTCACCATTTCCAAACTGTGACCTTCTACACTTCACATCCTGCAACGCATGTGCTAAATACTATTGCAGCTTGTGGATTATGATCAGCTAGAGTGCTCTAGGATGTGAAAGGAGAGCCAAAGTGGCTGGGCTCTTTCTTGCTAGAGCCACAGTGACAGCAGATGGGTTTATGCAGCTGTTCTCGTGGACTTTCTACTTGGAAGGTTGTCAGTATGACATCCAGCTGTCTCCGTCAACATTTTTTGGAAAGAGTTGGAATGTCAGGAGGGACCAAATGAGGTTGTAATTTGGGTAGGGAAGTTAAAATGTGCAGTTTTTTCATTAATTTGCCTCACCTGACCAAGCAATGTTTCAGCATCTCTGGACTGATTTGCTCTGTTTTGCAGAATGTATTTATTGTTTTGCCAAAGTGAATGCCATAAAGTTTGAAGGGTAAATACGACTGCAGACAGGTGGCAGATGCAGACCAGGAAGCTGCAACTCATGGAAGCTAGGTGGTTACACATCTGCTGTGTGCCCTTGTGTCTTCAGAGGGACGAGTTTCCTGTTCATTTTTGGGAGACAGCAGTAAACATTTGGCAGCTGTCTGCTGCATCCAATATTAATCAAGCATTAGGGAGCTTTCTCTTTTGCCCCTTCCTTTCACTTTTTTTGAAGTCATTACTAACAGGTGTTGGTAAATAGTTCAGCAATGGAGGGGAGGAGAACACTGCCAGATAAAAAAAAGAAATAGAGTTGAACAGAAATTGCCCTCCTGCCCAGCTGTGCCTTTGCAAACATGCTTCTCTGCTTGCATATATGTTTATATGCTGCCTTCCCCAAAGCAAGCATGTATGGAACAGAGGCAAACAGAGGCTATCATCATATTATGGTCACATTATGGGAAGACTCTCTGAAAATGCTAGGAAAAGTTGAAGCCAGCAGGAAAAGAGGAAGAGCCAATGTGGAATGGGTTGACTCAATTAAGGAAGCCATGGCTTTCAGTTTGCAAGTCCTGAGCAAGGCTGTTAATGATGGGATGCTTTGGAGGACATTAATTAGGGTTCCCAAGTTTCTCATGGCTGTTGGCATGGGATAGAGGTGCACATTTCGGGAGTGGGGAAGAGCACCAAAAATTAATACAATGTACTGACATCACCTGGAAGTGACATTTGTCATGGCAAGGAGGATACGCTCTGGCTTTTGGGCAGAAACTCTATGGCAGAATCAGCTTCTTATGGAATTCTGTCCCCAAATCAGAGCATTGCTCACTGATGTGCCTGTCATTTCTGGGTGTTGTCAGTAGGTCACATTTACTGTTTCTTTCCTACCCATGCCTGATAATTACCCATGGAGAGAGAGCCAAAAAATGGAGGAACGGAGGCTGCAACCCAAGGGATCCCCAGGCCCCAACTGGGGACTGTCAATCCTCACATTAATTCATAAGTTGGACGCAATTTATGACATTGAATACACCATAAAAGCAAATGAGAACTTTGTATTATCTTGTCTGGGAAAACCAATTGGTATTTCCTAGTGTTTTTCTCCTTCTACACATCCCAAATACTTGAAAGGATTTTGTTGTTGTTGTTTAAAAGGCCAGCAGTGGAATTCATAATCTTTTAAATAAAAATACTAGGAATTATATAGGTGAAATTTATGAGACTGTTTGCCTTGTGTACAAGGCAAACAGTCTCATAAATTGCAAGCAGGAATGCAATGGGCGGTAAGACCCAGGGAACACCGGGAGGCACAAATCTCTCTCTGTGTCTCTCTCCCTCTCACTGCATGTATCTCAGTGTACCTCGTAGCAGGAGGCATAGCAGGTAATTAGGGCTGGTTTGTAGGAGGGAATGAGGCCTGGTGTGCAGTTTGTGGCAGCTCCCTCCAGCAGGGGCGGCTCTCTCTGTGTCTCTGTCAGCAGCTTGGGGCAGCTCTCTCTGCCTCCCTTGCAGCAGGAGTGATAGGAGGGAATGAGGGCTCGTGTTCGGTCTGGCAGGGCTCTGTGTCTCTCTGTGTGTCTGTGGCATGTCTGATAGTAACGTGGCTAGCCTCCAGGGAGGGAGGGCAGGAGCTGTAGGGGCAGGGACAATCAAGGTGCAGCGAGCATTGCTGGCTGCACCCAGATTGGCCCTATTCCAACTTGGACAGCCAGATACGTTCCACTCCCCAGGCTGTTTCACAATTATATAGAGGAACCATGGATAAGGATTAGATGAATAATCAAACTCTGCCTCCCCCCCCCCCTTCACACACAGACTCCAAGCTAATACTGCAGAGAGACTTTTCTCAGGATCAGCTGATTGGTGGGCATTTAAATGGATCTCAGTATCGTTAAATGCCTGGGAGCCAAAAATATCTGGCTAGTCACTGTCCTGTCAGAGCTGTCTCAACCCCACCGACCTCAAGGATGTTTGTTGTGGGGAGAGGAAAATAATTGTAAACCGCTTTGAGGAGTAAAAAACAACTCTTCTAAGATAACCTAGTTTACGGTGTTGTAATTCCCTTTAGTTTTAGCTATGCAACTGCCACCATCAGTCTATGGTTGTTAGTCAGTTTTTAAAACATATAGCATCATTTTCTGAACTATATCTGCCACAAACAGAGACCCTTAGCTTCCCCGGGATGGTGATGGTTTCTCTTGCCTGGGCCAGGAGTTTCCCATGCCTGTCCATTTTGGCCCTGGAACTCCCTCAATCATCCTGAAACTGGTGGCCAATTTTGTTTCTTCTCACTTTATTCTCTCATGAGTTATGCCTATCAGCCTGTTGTAGTGGTTAAAGTGTCGAATTGGATCTGGAAAACTCAAGTTCAAATCCACAGTTTGCCATGGAAGGCAGGTAGGTGACCTTGGGACAGTCATGCACTCTCAGGATAGCCTATCTCACAGGTCTGTTGTGAGAATAAAAGGGAGGAGAAGAGAATGATGTGAGCAGCTTTGGGTTCCCACTCCACTGGGAAGAAAAGTGGGATATAATAAAATAAATAAATGAATGAATAAAAAGCAGGCCAATTCTTTTATTATGATAAAGTCCTGGTAACAGCAAGCCAAGTGATTTGTGATATTTGGTTTGCATTAGGGTCGTTTGGGGGTGGGATCAGGTGGAATCTTTGTTCAGAAGCCCTGAGTAGCTCCTGGCAGTGGTGCTTGCCATTCCCAGGCCCCCCGCTATCGAGCCATCATCTAAAAGAAATAGCTTGAATGCTTCTGTCTGGAGGTCTGGCAAATGTGTTTCCTTCAGTTATTTCTGTACGTGGGGAAACAGCATTTCATAAACACATAAGTTATAAATTTTTAAAGGTTGTGTTTACATTATGTTCGAATTTGCTTTTAAAACATGTTATTTAAAAATATTTTTAAAGTGCATATACAACAGCAGAATTGTAAACAAATTTTTAATATCCAATTTAAGCTTTAAAAAATCAATTCTCTGGAAATTACCCAGCTTGCTCTACTCAGCCATATCCCACAAAAGGGAATTCCCTTTTCCTTGTAAGTAGTCTGCTCAGAATATAAAAATCAAGATTACTAATTTATGTATCAGTTTTTGAGCCTGCTTAGTTTGCATACTCCAAGTTATTTTCTCTGAACCACAATTGCTGATTTGGTGAACAGTGATTGTTGTAACTGACTTACACTTAAAAAAAATGGGAATATAATTGATGAACCCATATCCAGTTTCCTGACTCTGACAAGGAATTCAGGGTGTACACATTGTTACTAGTTTTTATCCTTCCTAGATCCCTGTGATAAATGACTGATGATAAGTGACTGAAAGTTACCCAGTAAGCTTCATGGCCTGAATAGGGATTCCAACTCAAGTTTCCCTGATCCATTTCCAGTACTTCAACTTCTACGTCAGTCTGGCTTCCTCTGAACTGGTAAGCCAGTTCCAATTAGAGCTAGGAGAGCTCAACTAGCTTTAGATCTTACAAAATTTGTTCTCTCCTCTTTTTTCCAAGCCCCGGCTCTGGCAACAACGGTTGCTGATCTGTTTCAGCACCCTGGTCAGCTCTAGCAGCTGTCTGGTGTCTTTAATAGACAATGAACCAGGGGATCTGCATGAGTGTCAAATGGATTTTGCTATGCTGATGCTGATGTTCCAAGCCCCAGGAGCTGCGTGGTGTAGATTAGGGTTGTGCTAGGCCCAGAGGAAAGTAAGCTGGTGCTTCCTTGGGAAGGAGTTGTCATCTAAAAACAGTCCTGGAACTGTGGTTCAGCCTAACCTGGCTCAACTACATTCCTGCTTTGGGGGTGAAGCAAAGGAGATACCGTGTCAGGCAAAATGGTCTGATAAACTTCTGTTCAACAAGCATGCTGGGGCATCGCTGGTGAACTGATTGGAGACTGAGAGCGTCACACCAAATAGTCTGTGGCCTGCACCCATATTTAGTGTTCTGTAGAGTGGTAAGGCAGCAACATGCTGTGTGAAGCTCTGACCATGAGGCTGGGAGTTCGATCCCAGCAGCCAGCTCAAGGTTGAGTCAGCCTTCCATCCTTCCGAGGACAGTAAAATGAGTACCCAGCTTGCGGGGGGGTAAACGGTAATGACTGGGGAAGGCACTGGCAAACCACCCCAAGGGTCAGACATGACCTAGTGCGTGCACAGGGGATACCTTTACTTTTACCTTTAATCTGCATGCATGAACCCAATATACCTGTCATTGGGGTCTGTTTTACATGTTCTTGTCATGATGTTGAAAAGAGCCACATCCCTTCACCCACCCATCATGCTAGGGCCCGCTGTATTTTGGCCACAGCGGGCTTAATATCTAGTTTTGGTAATATATCAGTACACACACAAGTAATTGCATTTCTTGTTGCTGTTCCCCAGTGTTTGCCTTCATGTTCAGATTTGTCTTTGCTCTTGCCATAATATCTCTGGTGGACATTAGGTGCCCTATATAAAATAGGCCTTGACATCTGATAGGAAGCCTTAATTGGTACAGGATGTTTCCCATTCCATTAAAGTTGGCTTATTCCAAGCACATCTGCTCTTTAACATCTTCCCTGGCTACCTGTAGTTGTCAAGGCTTAATTCAAGTTTCTGAAGGTGTCCCACATAATGCCCTGTATGGCTTGTCCCAGCACACCAAAGTTACCTTCTTCTTTACAATGCCTTATGTCTGTGTCTAGAGAATAAACACAAATACAGCAGCATTTTTTTGTCCCATGCAAAACCTCTTTCTGGGTTGGCTTAAATTTGGGGTTATAGCAGGTTCAGTGTAGAATTTCGTCAAACAATTAGAACTGGGTGAACTGGAAAGAAGGGTGCCCTGCTGTGTCCCTTGGGGTTGTTAAGGGTCAGTGTCCATGAGGAATTAATGTATATTGCCTCTACTGGATATAGGGGTTGGTTCTTTACCATGTTATACATCTCTCTGCTGCCCCTCACCACTTGAAATTATGTTTCCTAGTCATCACCTCCCATATTGCATTGAGGTGACTTTAGAGTAAACCTCTTGGTTCAGTGAAATGTCTTAATAGGCATTAGTTCTGTTGTTAGATGCTCCAGGGCAGTTGTTGTAGTGCATGAAATATGCCCTTTCTAAATCATCATTGTCCTTTCTCACCATCTGGAAACAACTGTGCACAAGGCACTTATGTGCTACATTTTAGCATCTCCTGAATAACTGTTGGTAAGTTCTGAGGCAGAGCAGAGTTGGTATTAAAGCCCATGACATGCGGGCAGAGCCACCTCTGTTCCTACAGCCACCAAATAGCAGTTTGGATGAAGATTCTTCTGGCTTCAGCAGTCTGCTTGTGTCCTTTCAGCCTTGTATTCTTAAACTATGAGCTTGACTGCCAGTGCACCAGCTTGTAAGATTGCCCCATCAAGCATTTAACTATGCACTTAAATCCAATTGATTTTGGTGGGATATAAATGCACTTAATGTTCTCTTGATTGCTGCCATTATCCATCAACTGCCAAGCCAACTTGTACTGCATCTGATCTCTGTCCATATAATTGGGAAATGGTTGTTGGGAGGTTTTATTTTTTATTTTGTTTTACAAATCTGTTTGATGAATCAGATTTACAAATGCTTGAATCCTGGCTTAAAAGTGGTGTAAGTCTGATGAAACTCAGTTTGTTTGCCTTATAATAGTGCTTCAATTTGTGCCTCCCTATAGGTATCTGGTACCTCATTTTATATTTCAGTATCTCGTTAATGGCTGCTGATAGATGCAGTGCCAGTTCTTCCTTTTAAGAAAATCTATAAAACCAAGACCTATCTGGACTTGGAGATACCGTTTTCAGTGATTTAATTATTTCAATTACCTCTTCCATTCTGCTATTCTTATCTCTCCAGGAGCAGCTTTTAAAGGGAATAAGGCTTTCTGCAAAATGGTTTTGCTTTTACATATGACTGGGGGGGGGGTCAGTTGCCAGGTCATCCAGAGTTTCTGGTGATAGTTTTATACTCATAGCTGTGAGAAAGAAAAGTTGGCCAATTTTTCATTTTTATTTTCCATTTCACAGTATAATCACTTTGTATACTTTTCTTAACCACTTGCATTTGGAAGTGAACAACTTTCTGTCTTTGAAAGGTACTAATTGCTATGATGTGGCAATAGAGGCACATACCCTGAATCAATCTGGACAACCCTGGCATCAAAGATCATTCTAGATGTATATTTTACCTGGGATATTGCAGTCTGATGAGGTTTTTTGCCAGTTATATAAAATTACAGTGCATACTCTCCTAGGAAATGTGGAGCCTCACTTTTCCCCTCTCAATGTACATGTCAGTTCCTTCTGCCTACTTTGTCCATTGACCTTAACTATTTTAGCAACATCCGGTACCCTAATTAAGACTTTCATAATTAAAATAAATATATATTCCTTTTTTTTGTAGCAACTGAGATTTCACAAAGGTATTTATACTGATAATCTTCATCCAAGTAGTTCAATGTTAAAGTTAGTAAGTAAAACATGAATCTATAGCCATTCCACCACGGTCTCATGACATTTATCCAAGACATTTGTACACAAGGACATTTCTACTATAAGTGAAAGACATTGGCATTGTCAGTCAAATGTTTTTGAATTTAGAGGCATATATCCTAATGCTCTAATCAGCAGAGTTTAAAGTCCTTTACAAGCCTAAGGGGCCGTCGTTTGGCAGAAAAGAGCCACAATTTGGAGGGAAGTTCCAAGGCTGGAGGGGGGGAATAGGCATCTCAATCCTGTCTTGCTGAAAGCATTGTCTCAATCCAGATGGATGTTCATCTTCTGCCGTAGGGATAGCATTCAGCTTGGTTGAACCTGTTATGCTGTGTTGAAGAAGAAACTTCTATCCTGAATTTCCTATCTCTCCGTCAGAGGATCTCTGACCTGTCCTTGTCTCTTTTTCAGGCTGCCTGTTTGACAGGAGACTGTGCTCTCAGCAGGAAGTCTGCGTGCAAGGTAAATGAACTGAGGTGGGAGTACAGGTTGGTTCATGAGACTGCTGTGGAGGTTCAAAGCATCTTCTGGGAGTTTTGTAAGCTGCCTTTCCTCAGTTTGTTGGAGTATATTTTGGATAGAGGAAGGGGAGGAAGGGGAACCCTGCATGCAGCAACATTCGATCTGAAAGCCCTTATGCCCACAAGAGCAACCCAGAGCTTACCTCCTGCGGAACTAACAATCCTGTGGATACTGAAAATAATGTTGCAATATTATAGTTTTCTTCCACTTTGGATCAGGAAGAAAGCCTGATACCTTGATTATCCCTGCAGGACAAAAATGCTTCCCCTTTGTATCTGACAAAGGGAGCTTTGACTCTCAAAAACTCATAACCCAAAAGTTTCTTAAAGCCTAAAGAATGTTTTGAGGGTTTCTCAATGGTAAAAAAGTTGAGGAAGGCTGGTATAGATGCATTACACTGCATTGAAGTTCCTTCTCGGCTGCATGTCAACCCGCTTATTACCAACTTGACCCTGTGGCCATGTTGTACTTGCAGATGGTTTGTTTGGTCAGTGCCAGGAAAGTTCACTACAAGACCGGCCCTACTTCCAAGTCACAGCACCCGTGCTGCAACGTCTACAGGACGTGCTCCGGCAACTTATGGCACAAGGTGAGTGAACACCTGTCTGGCAAGAAGCAATGGGCATGAGCAGGGGAAATGAGGCAGTGGTGCACAAAGCCAGAAAGAATAGTCAGAGGTGAACCTTCTTGCCTTCCTGTTTCCTTGGAAGCATTGCGTGGGAAGGTCCATTAAGAGCTGGCTTCAGAGTTTGGCTCTCTTGCCTCCTTCTAGCCACAGTCTGACTTTTCGTCTTTATGACAGGTTTATCATGGCAAGATGACATCACTCAGTATGTGATCTCCCAGGAAATGGAACGCATCCCCACAGTTTATCTTCCCCCTTCGCGGGATCTGGTGTCTGAGGACAGGTCAGGTGAACTATTTGGGAAACATGTAAGGGTAATCTTAATTTTTAGCCAGTATCTGCAGGCAAGAATTGGGGAGGGTACCCAGTGGAGAGTAAGTGGATTCTAGGTGATAGCCATTGCTTTGTCATTCAGAATGGCAGGTTTAAAGAGGGACACCAACACAATTTGAGAAGCCTTTCGGGCCTGTGTCCTGAGCTGAGGAAGATCTGCTGATATTTAGGCAGAGGGAAACTGTTGGAACTGAGAGGGCTGTGATAGACAGAAGTCATCATGTGAACCTGGGAATCAATGTGGGGGGAAAAGCAGGGGAAGAGTCTTTCAGAGGTTTAAAATGATGCAGTATAAACAGAAATTTCCATAATGTTGTTCCTATTTTGCAAGCTATAGTACTGTGGCCATTGGCATAAGTATGCTAACTATACTGGCGGGAAACTTTGCCTACAGAGACCCAGTGTGGTGTCGTGGTTAAGAGTGGAAGCCTCTAATCTGGAGAACCGAGTTTGATTCCCCACACTTCCTCCACATGCAGCCAGCTGGGTGATCTTGGGCCACCCACAGTTCTCTCAGAGCTCTCTCAGCCTCACCTACCTCACAGGGTGACTGTTGTGGGGAGAGGATTGGAAGGTGGTTGTAAGTCGCTTTGAGACTCCTCTGGGTAGTGAAAAGTAGGGTATAAAAAACGATCCTTCAGAGTGTGAGTTTAGAGGTGCTGGCTGTGATGATTCTAGTAAGCAAGATAAATTCTGAAAGGGTAGCTATGCTCGTCTGCTGGAGCCAAAAGAACACAGCGTTTTGGAGCACTAAAGACTAATGAATTTATGGCCGCATGAGCTTTCATGGACCAGAGCCCATGTTGTCAGATGCATGAAGTGTGTTCTGTTGGCAAAGAAATAAGATATCTATGCACACAAATCTACTACAGGAAAGGAGCAGTACGATTACTACAAAGACAAACTAAAGGGAGGCCCAGGATCCCAGAACTTGGATTACATCACATCGCACAAAGATAGTCAAAAAGAATAAATACCCCAATCAGAATGTGTGTAGATCATTCCCCCTGAAATGGTCTCCAATTTTCAAAAGCTTATCCTCAAAATACATTTTAGTCTTGAAAGTGCTGTGAGACTCTGTTGCTGTAGAATTCATTATGTTTCTTGGAGGGCTGGAAAAAACATTCTTTATGGCATCTTAAGTGTCCTGCCTTTGACTGAGTATTCTCTTCCTAGGTTCCCACCAGTCCACCTGGTTCCCAGGAGGTCTTCTTTACCAGTTGAAGCTGCCTCTGCCCAGGCTGCTTATCAGCCCCCGCTCCCACCAGCACTCCTGCAGCGATATCTGGAGATGCTGCTTCCCTCTCACCCGGAGCTAAGCTATAAGGAGGCTTTCCTTTCCTCCTACCCCCACTACCAGGTGTGTCTTCATCAAAGCTGCAGCTGTAGTACCTTCAGCTGTGGTACCTTCAGCCAACAGATGGAATTGCTGATAGAAAGCTTTGGCTGTAAAATAAGGATCTTTGGGTTATCTTGTATTCTTAAATAGTTTCACTAAATATAAGGATTTGTTCTACGATATGTGAAGTTGTCTTCATCCTGACTCATAACACTGATGGGTTTACCAGGCCAAGTCCTGTCTACTCATCCTTTTGAAGCAGGAAATGCCAGGGATTAAACCCAGGGCACTGACATAGGCTGCTGCTGCTCTACTGTTTAACCCGAAAAGAAAGCCTGCCTAGAAATATAACTCTAATGATCAATAGCATATAGTGCATATATAACTTCATAAGACCTCTTTATCGATACATCGCATTCTCCCACTTAAATGTTTTAAACATGTAGCGTACACTTTCCCTTTAAAGTTGAAATGTGAAACTTTATTCTAAATTCATTTGAAATGTAATTTTAATGTTGGATGCGATACTCTGTGCCTTTCCCTTTAAAGTCAAAAGGGAGCCTTGGCCAGTCACCTCTCTCCTCAAGGCACTTAAGAGCTTTTCCCCTCCTTGTTCCTATTTCAGTTTGGCTACTCCAACGACCCCTTCCAGGACAATGCCAATCCTCGGAGCCCTGAGGCCCCCATCCTCTTGGACCGAGCTACTGCCTCAAAGAGCCTGTTTGGAGTCAGCAGTGCCCCTTCGTATAGGGGGCAGCAGGGGCTGGATGCAGCCCAGGTTTTCCAAGATTTGGGAGCACTTTACTTGACACAGAAGCAGATGGGTAAATCCAGCACTAGGGAGCGGCACATGCAAGATTCCATGACAGAAGGCTCCCTTCAGGACTATGGCAGAAATGGAGGGGGACCCTGGACACAAGTGGCAGAACCTGGTAAGGCCTTTCTTCCCTGTGTGGCAACAAAAGACCCATGTACACACATCCTGAGCACTTTAATAGCTTAGTACTTGAGTGCTGAAGGCCTGTTGAAAAGCATCAATAAAATGTTAATCTCTTTCTCCAACCCAGCTGTGCAGAGACTCTCAGCAGTGCTCAACAGCTATGGGATTCGACTACAGGACCTTAGCCCCCAGCAGCTCAGCTCCCTCATTGGTCTGTTGCAGCGCCTCCAAAGTCCAGGTAAGAATGGTGAGATGTATGAGAAGAAACAAGAAAATCTGTGGGCCCTTGGGACAGCTATGGAACAGCCTCTGGGGCATAACAGAACAGGCTGTATTATGGTGCTACTTGACTGCACCGTATCCCTCAAGCCAGGGCTAATTCTGAGCGAGAGCTTAGCCTAGAATGTGTCTTTCAGTGTCAGACCTTAGGTCTGAGCTTGTGCGGCAGACTTTTCCTCTCTTGTTTGAACCCAAAGTCCATCCTAGTGCACATATGAGAATAATAGGGAGAGTTTCCAAGTAGACAGTGTATCTTCCAGGCAGGCTTGAGCTCCATGATCTTTCTTCTTATATATGATTATTTACTTAAACTTTTTATATCGCTCGTTCTGAATAAGGTATTTACAAAGGCAGCTTACAGCATTCATGAAAGCACACAGAACTTAAAACCTAGCAGTGCTGAAATCAGCAGGCGTGGTAATACAGCAGGTCAGAAATATAAAAGCGAATCATTAGGCAATGTAACCATCAATTAACCATCCCAAAAGAAAACGATACTTCAGTTATACTTCCAGTCATTTATAAAGATCCAATAAGAATGAAGGGGAAAGAAACAAATCAACAATAAACTCGGGGAAAACAAAATTATTTTTGTCAGGGTCTGCGTGATAGATTTGGTACTGGGCAAAACGCCTCCTTGAGGAGTGAATCACATAGTGCCACAGCAGATAAGGCCCTGGTACTCAGCGATCTTGATTCTGAAGGGGGGGGGTGCAGCACAAGGCTTGAGGATGGTCTCAATTGAGGGGCAAGCTCATATGGGAGGAGGCGTTCTTTTGGTTTTATAAGTAGTAATAATCATCATTTTTAAATGAAGCTCTTCCCATCTCAAATTCTTCCCCCAGAAGGTGGGCTTGGACAAGAGACCCCAGAGTCTAAGCGGGTAAGTGCAGCTTCTCCTAGTTGCTGGGTCAGTCTCTTAAGCACTCTCGTAAAATATATTCCTTCTCCTGTTAACAAGTGGTTATCTGAATATGGGGTTAATGAATGAATATATTCCGCTGAGGTGTAAATTTTGCCAAGATTAAGTTTGCTGGTTACAACTCATAGTGTCTTTCCTGATAAACAATTTCTAAATAGGCAGCCTGTGGCAGGGAGAAGGTGTGTGGTCCATCACATGGCAAGACTGATGGCAGAGATGGCCATGCCGGAGATGGCGATGGAAGGCCTTCTGTTTCAGATTCAGGGGATCTGCAGAGCTGCTTACAGCAGAGAGTTGAATCATGGTGGTAACTGCAGGGGGTTTGCATTTCTCCAGGATAGAGTAGTAGGCTAAGCATTAGCTCAGGAACACCTTGCTTTGAATTTCTTCTCGGCCACAAAGTCACTACCTCCTCTCTTTCACCTTCAGTCACAATATACAATATAAGAATAATAATAACCTGCTTAACAAGGCTCTTGTAAGGCTTACAATGAAATATTATATGGGGAGTATTATTTTAACAGTGAAAAGTTGGGTTTTTAAAGCCTGTTTTTAAAACATCTCTATCATTCTCCTCAGGTGACAGAAGCTGAAATGCACCATGGGAATGAACCGGGACTGCCACCCTCTCAAGAGAGCTATGTTAGTTCTGGCCCCACTGAGGGGCAGATATTGGCTCAGGTTGAGGTACTCGGCCCAACCAAGGCCAAAGCATGGACGACAATGGCTTCCCCGGAACCACCTGAACCCCTGCGCCCTGGTGAGGAGGACAAAACTGGTCCTGAGGGGCAGATGGTTGTAAAGAAGAGCCATTCAACATTAGGGCGACCTGGCAGGGCTGAAGAACGGCCAGAGACAGCATTGGCTGCTGAGGAATATGGCTACATTGTCACCGACCAAAAGTGAGAGGGGGTGGGACATGGAAAAGAGGGAGGGGATGAGAAAAAGACAGACAGGATCAATGTGTGTGGGAGGGAGTAGTGTTTTCCAACATGTAACAGGTGAAAAAAGACAGGTGGTATTGAATAATATCATCCCAAATTGATCTAATTAGTATTACCTGTGCAGTGATATAGTGCCAATAATTGGTGCTTTAGATGCAAAGGAAAATATCAAGTACTACAGCTATACAATTGTATACCGTTGGAGGGATTGGGAAAAATCACAGAAAAAAAATGTGAGTTGTGCTTTATGAAATGGGGGAGAATGATAAAATGTGGATGCCATCGGAAGGCTGTGAAGGGCCGGGTTTAAGATGCCCAGGCTAAGGGGAGTAGGGAACGTTTTTCCATTTTTGTTGACAGCCCTAACATTTCTTACTCTGGCTCCTGGGCATGCCTGGCAAAGGGATGGGGGAAACACTGTTATCCACTTGCGTTCTACCACTTATTGTGTCTCTTATGCATGCTGTTCTCCTGGCTCCGTACTTCCTCCTCCACCACCTGCAGACCCCTGGGTCTTGCTGCTGGCATCCGGCTTTTGGAAATCTTGGCTGAACATGTGCACTTGTCAACTGCCAGTTTCATCAACATCAGGTGAGGATGGGGAACTTAGCTGAGCAGCCCTGAGGTGATCTGGGAAGGTTTTTGGTACCTTGAGTGAGAAGAAAATCCTGGAAGATGCTTGCGTGAGGGGTCTTTGTCACTTCCCTATTCCTGAGAATGATTATTCTCTTCACTAATGAAGGCGTGTTTGAGTAACTCTGAGGTTGACAAATCCCAGGTGCCTGGTTGCTCCAGTACCTAAACATTTCACAGTGGTATCTAATATTTTTAAGCCATGAATTTATTGGATCCTCTGTCAGCAATTTTCAGTAGAATTACAAAGCTTATATGCCATTTTGCTTCGGTATATTTTGTTGTATGACATAAAAATTTATGCATACTAAGTTCTCGTTATTCCTTAATTATATGTAAACTTTACACCAATCAGTGATGGTGGATGAATTAACATCTCAACCAGTCATTTTCTGTGTATTGATGGGAAGTGCCATCAAGCCTCCGCTGGCCTATGGCGACCCTGTGCTCTTTTTAGTGCCAGAGGCATTCAGAAGTGGTTTGCCATTGCCTGCCTCCATGTCACATACTGGCTCCAATATTCATTCAAGTGGTTTTTCTTAAAAGTGACAATAGAATCATGAGAAATTGGGGGGGGGGATTAGGCCAGGGTTAGAGGGTTTTTCTTTCTTTTTTTTGTGCTGATGACCACCAGGTTTATTGCCTGTGTTTACACATAGTACAACACCTCTGTCACAATACAAATTAAAAGAAACTGTGGAAAGGTTAGGATAATGCTTTTGGTGGCAATACTTAGAAAATATGGCAATTTAAATACAAAACATTGAAGTTTGGCTCCTAATTTTTTTTTTCTGGTCTGTCTGCTCGAGTAAAAAAAAAAAGTCAAGGCATGGTCTAGCCTTGGTAGCTCTTAATTCAGCTTTGTTATCCTGGATTCTTATTTACATTGGCAGGTACCCAGGCCATTCTCCTTCCTCTCTTTCAGGTTATAGTGTGTGTGTGTGTGGGGGGGGGGGGTTAAATTTGGAACTTACCTCTATGAATGCAAGATAATATTGTGGTAAGGCTTCTGACCGTGAGATAAAATACAGCTGGTCTTAGCTGAAAATGAACTTTGAGTTTCTGGCTATTAACTTGAAGCAAGTTAACATGGTATCTTCAGTGAACCTTCTGTTAAAAATCAAAGACCTTTTAATGGCTTATCGTCATCACTGGCAGCCAGTGACAGAGAAGGGTGCTGGATGGGTAAATAGTACCCTTGTAACCTCAGACATCTCTCCTTGCAGTGTTGTGGGCCCAGCCCTCACCTTCCGCATCCGTCAAAACCATCAAAACTTATCACTGGGTGATGTGGCCAACAGGGCTGGTAAGTTGACTGATGGCTGCAGAATTTGAGAAGCCTTCTTGTGGCAGAGTCATTTCTCCAGCCTGGCTGTAGCCAGCGGCTAGTAGCTGGTTTCAGGGAAATTGATGTGGGAGGCCCTACAACATTACAGTTGTCTTCTAAATCAGTGAAACTTCTGTTACTCTCCATATCCTGGTCCCCCAGTTGGTCTCCAGGAACTGACTTCCTCACCACTTTTGCATTGGTATGAATTACTTTTTGTCTATCGTAATGCTATTGTTTGCAGGCAGACTAGCTGCAAGGTAATGCTTCTTTCTTAGAAGACATGGAAAGGTTGGGGCAGGCTGGCATGCCTTCATTTGCAACTTCCTGCCTTCAGGGCTCCCAGGAACCCTCATGGCCATCCTCCAACAAGGATTCCCTGTCCCTCCACACTCACACCTTCAGAAAAACACACAGGTATGCTACTACTGTCCTTCAGTGGCATCTTCCCATTACCCATGGTGTAATTACCTTCCCCATGGTGACCTGGGGCACAACATTCTGAGGAACCTATTTTTCAGAGTTTGGCTTGAAGCCATACTGATGGGTGCGAGGAATGGCCTGGTTTACATAGTGCAAGAGGCCCAAAGTACAAGAAGCCCCAAATTGGTTGGTGTGCTATATCTGAAGAGTAGCATCTGTAACAGGTAGATGAGAATTTCCAGGGTGGCCCTTCTTGTTCAGACAGTGCTCTGTGTAGTCACTGGTAAGTGCACAGGCTGCCTCCCTGGTTGCTGTCCATCAAGCAGCCTGGAAATGTTGTGTGCATTGCCTCATGGATCATGATTTCAGGGCCCTATTGAGCCACATCATGCTTTAAGAAGAATTGTGAGGATGCTGAACATTTGGCAGTGGCCTTTGGGGTTTTTTCCAATCAAAGTAAGAGAATCAAGCACATTGTATGACTCTATTTGGAGCCAGTAGGCTTCACTGTCTTGGGAGGGAGAGGGCTAAAGCTCCCATTCCCCTAGCAGCCATGTCTCCTGTCCCCAAGGGCAGATCTTCTGTAACAGTCCTTTTTTTGCTCTTGTTTCTAATCTAGCACTGGTAAAGCCACAGCTGGAATCTCAAGTGGGTGTGAAGATCCTACAGACAGGTGTGGGGCAGGTAAGCCAACTAGGACTGGGCTTGTAGTTTTTGGGCATTGGTGGGTATTGGGGAAAACGGGAATGGAGCACTGTGAATCCTCTACCATCTGGAAAGCATGAGGCACCTGAAACTCAACCCCTCCAAGACGGAGGTTCTGTGGTTGGGCCATAGGGGGGCAGATCAGGAAGCGCGCTTACCCTTTCTTGCTAGGACGTCTCAGGCCAGGAATTTAGGGGTGACCATGGATGCCTCACTAACACTCAAGGCATGGGTTAAACAGGTAGTTAGCCGGGCATGTTTCTATCTTCACCAGGCTCGACTATTAGCGCCCTATCTGTCCTCCGAACACCTGGCCACAGTGATCCATGCGATGGTCACCTCTAGACTAGATTTCTGTAACTCGCTCTACACTGGCCTGCCTCTGGGCTTGATCTGGAAACTGCAACTTGTCCAAAATGCGGCTGCTAGAGTCCTCACAGCTACACCGTGGAGGGCTCACATCCAGCCAGTTCTGAGGCAGCTGCACTGGTTACTGGTTGCCTTCTGGATCAGGTTCAAGGTTTTGGTTTTGACCTTCAAGGCCATCCGTGGTCTAGGCCCAGCATATATGAGGGGCTGCCTTTCGCCCTATTTCCCCCGCAGGGCTTTACGCTCTGCGGGGGCTAACTTATTGGTCGTTCCCTGCCCCAAGGAAGCCCGCCTGGCCTCGACCAGGGCCAGGACCCTCTCAGTCCTGGCCCCAACCTGGTGGAATGAGCTCCCGGAAGAGCTGAGGGCCCTGCGTGAATTTCCAGCATTCCGCAGGGCCTGTAAGACGGAGCTCTTCCACCAGGCTTATAGCTGAGGCCGGGTGGTAAGAAGATCAGCCCCCTCCTCACAAACTGGCGGTAGAGAGTGTCACCCCTCCTCCTGTAGTTGAGGATGCGGAGACTAAATGAGTAAGATTAAGCCATCGTTGTTGACACTATTGTAAATTTATTGGAACTTATTGTTATTTTATGGTTTTTAGGGAATGGGGTTATGTAAGCCGCCTCGAGCCTTCGGGGGGAGGCGGGGTATAAATACAATAATAGTAATAGTAATAGTAATAGTAATAGTAATAATAATAAATAAATAAAAAGGGGAGGCACTGGCAACAGCACAGGCACCTGAAGACCAGGAGTGGACCCCATAGCGACTTGTCCTACTTCCAATATGTCATGCTGTGATAGGGAGGTGATGGTGCTAGCTGTGTATAAACTAGAGAGTGAAACTGCTGGACTTAGCAAGACAAAGGAGCCAAGTATGGGGAACTGAGAGGAGCAGCAGAAGCTTTGGTGTAGCTTTATGCAACACGGTTGATGGGGGGAGCAAAGGACGTTTGCTCTGGGGAGAATGGGAGGTGGCAACT
This sequence comes from Paroedura picta, assembly GCF_049243985.1. Classification (NCBI taxonomy): domain Eukaryota; kingdom Metazoa; phylum Chordata; class Lepidosauria; order Squamata; family Gekkonidae; genus Paroedura; species Paroedura picta. The sequence continues at coordinate 73,875,438 of NC_135370.1, read as the reverse complement.
GGTTGGGAGGAGCCCTGACTGACACACTCTCTTGCATGCCACAAGATACTCTTCCTTTCCCTCCCTTAAAGCTCCCTTGTTCTGTCTTCCCACAGCGAAATGATGCTGCAACATACCCACATCCTGTGCATTTTGGTGACACCTTCCGCTCCGTGCTGCTCACCTTTGTGGCGCTGGCCTGTGTGGCAGGCATCGTCATTGCAGCCACCGTGGTCTTCTGTTTGCGCCAGCATGCCAGGCAACGTGAGAAAGAGCGGCTGGCTGGGCTGGGGCCTGAAGGAGCAGCTGACAGCACCTTTGAGTACCAGGTACTGAGGTGGGAGTAGGGGCAGGCAGTCACAGGCAGTTGCTGGGCGTTCTCAGCCTTGATGAAATCCATAGGGAGTCAGGGCCAAAACTGGGCAGCTGAGAATTACAAGAGGAACGCAGCATCAGCAACAAAGCTTTGCAGGGAGGAGGGACAATACTGTGTTGCTGACCCAAATTATCCTATTTATCAAGTGATTTTTTTTCTTCCTCCTTATGCTTTGTGGTAAATGGCCTCTTCTCTGGCAGTGGAGGTGATTCATTCCCAGACTGGGTGAAGGCAGTTGCTGCATAGGTGCAAAGCCGTTTGGCACACTCCTCAGCCTCAGGTGGCCCAAGTCAGTTTCTGTACCCATGAGAACCTTAAAGTGAGGCTGGATTCCTCCATGAACAGGAGTGTACCTACCTATTTTGTGCTGGGGGCAAGCAGGTGGGCATGGCTTGGTGATGCAAGGGGGCTCCACAGTGAACACCTGCCTGCAAACGGCCCCCATCCCCAGCACCTTCCCCACCAAGGGCCTCATCAAAGGGGCCAGCTGCCTTGGGCTATGTCCCTTGACTCATTCCTGCCATCAGGAAACGTGGGACCGGAAACTGGTGGCTGTCAGGGAGGTGGTGGCCCACATCAACACCTCTGCCAGAGGGAAGGCGTCACTGGACATGGGCCAATCATGGCGCACAGCTCCCACCACCCAGGAGGGCTTGACGGAGCCCAGTGTGCCCCCATCAAGTAAGTCACCCAGGGCATGAGCCCTGGTCACCATAATATCTGGAATTGAAGGACTGGATACAGACCCCATAACCCCTCACTCTCAAACTCTGCTGGCTTGAATCAACTAATTCTTAGCATCTCTGAGGCCAGAGGGTCAGCCATCATGACTTTTTTTTTACTGCTGTTGGGATGAGCTTGGCCCTTTTGCTTCTGTTAAGTCTTCTTTCATCCTTTCAGAGCTGTTATGCCTAAGACTATTGCACGATAATATGTAGCTCTTTCTGCCCCACAGGAGCTATGCCGGCAGCACATGGCTGCTAAGTCGTTGTTTGGCCGGGCTGAAACGCCTCCTGCCCCTGCTCCAGCTGAGAACTCCCGTGTGAGCAGTGTCTCTTCGCAGTTCAGTGATGCACCCCAGGCCAGCCCCAGCTCCCATAGCAGCACACCATCCTGGTGCGAGGAGCCTGTGCAATCCAACATGGACATCTCAACGGGCCACATGATTCTGGTGAGACACAGATTCTTTCTGATCATGCTTCTGTGGATGGAGGGTGGGGGAGGCTTTTGAAGCTTGGGAAGCCACAGGTGGGAAGCTTGGGAAGCCACCATCTCATGCAGAGAAGTGGCAACTAGTGGCTGAAGTGGTAGAAGCTCTATTGGGCCTCATGCTCAACTAAACATGCCCCTCTAATCTCAAGTAGCAGCAGTGACCACACGCCATCGCTCCCTTGGATGCCTGCAGTCTTTCTGTCACATATGTATGCTCTCCAATGCACTGCTGTATTCAGAAGATGATAGCTGTACTGTGCCCCCCCCCAGGCATACATGGAGGACCACCTGCGCAACCGTGACCGGTTAGCCAAAGAGTGGCAAGCACTATGTGCATATCAGGCTGAACCTAATTCCTGTGATGTCGCCCAGCATGAAGCAAACATCAAGAAAAACCGTAACCCAGAATACGTGCCCTGTGAGTAGATAACAAGGGAGGGGGAAATGGAGACTGTACATTGCATTGGGATGAACTTGTGGGATCAGCCACACAGTGTTTTGCCTCTGAGTGAAGGTTCGTGGCTTGTTCCTCCAACCCCTGCCTACCCACACACAAGGATTTCGCCATCAAGAAGGTGAGGCCAGAGATGCCGTGCTCTTCCTGCCTCCCCCTGCCCCTCCGTCTGTTCCAGTGAAGCTTGCTACATTGGCTCCTTGTCCTTTGTGCTGTTTCCCAGATGACCACGCACGCATCAAGCTGAAAGCAGAGAGCAACCCGTCCAGGAGCGACTTCATCAATGCCAGCCCCATTGTGAGTGACAGGCAACCAGATTCGCACCCCTGACACCCTGTTGCACTCCCACTGCCCCACTTCAAGAGGCAACTTTTTCTGTGCCTTCCTCCTCACCCCAGCATCCACCGCTCATTTGTAAGTGATGTTCCTCAAGCCCCTCAGCTTTCTCCACAGTCTTAGGTGTCTCAGGCCCACCGTAAGGGAAACAGGCAATCCCACAGTCCCTGGTTGTAGGCTCATCAAATCTGTTTGACAAGCCTGCTGTGCCCCCCCCCCCCACCTTGTGTCCCAAAATATGTGGGAAAAGCTAGGGCCCTCCAAATGTTGTCTGTCACCTCAGTTCCAGAAACAGGTACACTTTCTCACTCCATGGTGAGAAGTCTTTCGCTTCCTCATATTAGAATGGGATGACTTCTGCTCCCATAACCTACACTTTTGGCCTTTTCTAACTAGCTTTGTACTCTCTCCTCTTGTTCTTGGTGGTAGTTTTATGCCCCTCCATCTCTTCTTCAGTCGAACATGAAAGTTTTATCTGCATACAATCAATTCACGTTAGTAAGGGACAGACTAGATGTCACAGTAGCCACAGGTTGGACCTGCTTTAAAGCAGTTTTGAAGAGCTGCAGGGTTGGGCCTGCAGCACAGCAGACTGAGTTGCTCTTGTACTCTCCCCTTGCCACAGGAGGAGGGGGGGGATGCACATGGGATGCAAGAGCACATCAGCTTGGGACACACGGAATGTGCTTCAATTTGATAGTATTATTTTTTTTCTTTCCCACTGCCTCATAATTACAGCCATTCCCATACAAGTGAGGGTGCATTGCTTGCCTGCTTGTGGGTTGTTGCACTTAAGGAATGGATAAATCAAGAGACTGGATTATTTCAGGTGAATTGGGGTATTGCCAGGGCCCACTCCACATGTGTAGGATAATGCACTTTCAGTGTCCTTTTGCAGCTGGATTTTCCTGTACATAGCAGGAAAATCTACTTCTGAAGTGTATTGAAAGTGAATTAACTAATGTGTGTGGAGGTCTTCTTAGTTGCAGAAACTGTTGGCACAAGATCTCAAACCAGAAAGTGCATTCCACTGTGGCCAAAGTTAGGACAGGCTCCAAACACCTAACAGTCCCTGAGTAGGTGTCACTCTGCCTGAGGGTCCTGCCTTTCACGTCTGCTCTGTTTTACACCCTGTTCTGCCCTACCGGCTTCAAAGACATATACAACCAATGCTTTTCCCATCACAGATTGACCATGACCCACGGATGCCAGCGTACATTGCAACACAGGGGCCGCTCTCCCACACCATTGCTGACTTCTGGCAGGTGAGGCACCTCTAGGTTATGGTGGACCAAGCAAGAAAGGGTGTGCGGAGGTGGGGGGGGGGGAAATGTGGTCCATACCCCCTTGTGGGGCGACAAGAATAAAAGTGCACCCAGACATAGCCCGGCCCCCAAGGCGGACATAGCCAGTCAGTCCAGGCTTTGCTTACACATGCAAGAGATCGAGGTGCTAGGAGGATAGAAAGGATTCACTTTAAACTTTTTAATGCTGTCTTACATGAAGACAATGAATGAAAGCAAAGAATGGAATGAAGAAAAGGCCTGCTTTAGCTCCTTCATCTGTGGAATGAAAATGAATGGGAAAAGTGCCTCATCCCCTGCATATTAAGGATGGGTGCCCGGGCAGTGGAGGAAGTGGTGGCCTCGTTCCTGAGGAAAATTAACACCAAAAAGTGAATGAAAAAACAAGGGAAATAAAAACGGGTTTACACACATACACACCTGTGTGCATGCCCTGTTTTTCCCCTGGTCTGTAAAATCCCCCTTGGGAATTCTTAGTGTAGGAGATCATAAAAACATGATTCCTTACCTAGGATCTTCAGTGCTGGGTCGTTTTACCACTTTGTTCTGCTGCATGGTCATTGCCAGGTCTCTAAACCATTAATATTTGGCGATCTGGGATGGGCTGGATGCCCCTACCGAAAAACAGCAGATACTGTGCTGTAGATAAATGATGCAATTCAGAGCTTTACCAATAATGGCTTGTTTTTGTGGCGTGTTTCTGCCTTTTGCATAATTCATCTGGTTTCTGATAGCAATGACGAGGGAAAGAGGGACAAGCTGTGCGGAGCGCTGAATAATACCCACTGGAAATCCTGCATTGCAAGAATTTGTTAGACTCAGCCCAAGACGATTTCTTTAGACACAAGGGATTAAATCATGTGCTGTCCTTTGGTCATAAGTTTGAAGTTGAATCTGCAGGATGCGCAGTGCTGTACTTTAGGCTATGGGAATAGGGGTACGTGCAGCTCTGGCTTTTGGTTTTGGACCAGTGTGGTTCACATCCTGCCTGTCCTGAGGTTCGAATGGGGCCCAGTCTGACTGGAGAGGCTTACAGCCTTCCTACAGGCTGAGGTGTCTTGTTCTCTGCCACGCAATGATGCCCCCTTGTGTGCCCTCTTAGCAGCTGGCAATGAGCCACCAGATTCTGCCTCCCTCCACCTTGGAGCTGTGGGTAATGCCTCCTGCTTGTGTGTAGATGGTGTGGGAGAATGGCTGCACTGTGATCGTAATGCTGAGCCCCCTTGTGGAGGACGGGATCAAGCAATGTGACCGCTACTGGCCTGACGAAGGCTCCTCACTCTACCATATATATGAGGTGAGCTTGACCTGCTGCGTTGGCTACTTTCTCATTATAGAGCCCCTGAGCTCACTAGGTAGTGACTCCTTGATGTGTTGCCCATGGGTGCCACGGTGCTAGCTGATGTGATCTTTGCTGTCCCACCTCCTGACTCTTACCATTCTCCTCCCGTATTTCTTTTGATGTTCTCTTCTTCCCTCTTCTCTCTTTTGATGTGGTCAGACTCCCTCCTTTTCTCCTTTGTCACCTCTTCCTTTCTGATTTCAACCTTCTAATTGTTTATGGCTTCAAGGGGTGGCTTATGCCAAATCGAAAGAGCTACTTGGTCTCCAGTGAGACTGGCAGCTCTTGATTTAGCTGTAGTTTATCAAAAGGCCAGTTATCCTCCTGTAGGCCGTCTCTCTCTGTGGGTGATGGTGATGCTTGATGACTCTTCTGCAGCACCCATGTTCTTTCCTGAGCCTGAGTGGCAACCCCCCCCCATCTGCCTCTGAGGCTTTTAAGCCCATTCTGAAAGTACAAGACAGCAGCTTCCTACTGCTGCCCGCCAGTGTTGAGTAGTAGCCATCTCTGAGCTAAGAAACCAGAATCAGCTTTTCCACGGAGGAAAAAGTGATTGGTGCCTTCCAAGGTAATCTTGCGAGGGCTGCATAACAAGCACACTCTTAAATGCTGCTATAATGTGAGTCCCAAATGTTGTGAAGCCCCCCTGCCCCTGGACAGCTGGCTCTGGGGAAGGAATAAAACAGGCCAGCCATGGGTGCCATCACTCCTATGGCGAAGAGAGTTCCACCTTCTACTAGCTGCTAGGAACAGTTGAATGTCATAGCGGAACAACATGCGGTGGAAGCTGGTAACTGGATCGCTATCTGTGAGGAATGGGTGTAAGGATGGGGAGAAGAGCAGGGGGTTGAATTCGCAGGGGGTTGGACTAGATGGCCAACCTCTTCCAACTCTATGATTCTATGATAAGATCATGTATGCTGCCTTGAAGTGCTTGGTGGGGTAACAATGTGCAGGGACTTGTCATATGAAAGATAGGAGATAACAAAAAAACAAACAAACCATCCCTTGGGGGTCCCTATACAGGTGAACTTGGTATCGGAACACATCTGGTGTGAGGATTTCCTGGTGCGCAGCTTCTACCTGAAGAATGTGCAATCCCAGGAGACGAGAACCCTGACCCAGTTTCACTTCCTGAGCTGGCCAGCTGAAGGGATTCCCACCACCACACGACCTCTCCTTGACTTCCGCAGGTGAGGAATATCGCTCCCACTTGCATGATGTGTTGATGATGGGACCTCGTAAGTGATATCTGATGTAGAACTGGGTAGGTAGATGGGTGGGGAGGTTTGTGGCCACAATTTGTATGTCTGGCTTCCAGAGGGGGTGCTGTGCCAGGCTTCAAAACTCTCTCTACAACAAAACATGGAGATCCCAGCTGCTATGTTATGGATCCTCCTGCTGGGGAGGAACAAGGGGGATGACCTGGGGGGAAATGCTGTCTTATTTTTATGACCTGCTGGAATAGGCAGCTGGGTCATCATTTTGCGGAACCATTTGAAATGGTTTGCTGCACTATTTGGGTTGCCAAACACCAGGCAGCCACTGGAGATATTCTGCTATTACAGTTCATCTCCAGATGACCAAGACTGGTCCCCCCAGAGAAAATGGCAGCTTCAGAGAATAGATTATATGGCATTATCTCCTGCTAAGATCCTTTCCCTCCCCAAATCCCACCCTGCCCAAAATCTCCAGGTATTTTTCAAGCCAGATTTGGCAACCCAAGGCAGAATTGCTGGCGACATTCGTGGAGAGAAACCAGGCCTCTTTTCTGTTCTGTCTCAGAATGGCAGGGCCTGTTTTAGGCTTGGGGGATCTATGCAATAGTAATTGGGGTGTATCACAATGAACCAGACATTTTCTTCCCATGTGCTCCCTTTCTCTCTACTTAACTTTGCAAGGAAAACTTATTCAGATTTTTCTTTACTGTCTCAATGGCTGTAATGCAGCCATCAAGGCCCCTTTAGCAGCTGTTCATACTTCCCCAGCAGTTCTCCACAGCACTCCAGTCTCTGAGGCTTCATTCAAAGCACATGGCATTGAAGCTGATGCGACGTTTTCTTTTAAGTGTCAGCAGGTGTAGTAATGGTTTCCTCCCCACTTTGTGGGAAGGAATTCTTTGACAAACAGGGCAGTAGCCCTGCTAGAAGTCCTTGTAATGGTTGTGTAATGAGGTAGAGTGCCCTGAGGAATTTACCCCATGAATTTTAGCTCAGGCTAAAGAGTTGGGATTGCTGAAGATCTGAGAGGGGCACCGTGACAATTTCAGCATCATACTAAATGGACTGGGGTGTGGGCTAATAGACTGCAAAAGGGTAACCCCCCCCCCCAAATAGTACTGATAGCAATATGTAATGTTGCTTTTATCTGGTTTACATTATCTGAGTAGCAGAACTGGGCACAGCTTAGGGGAACTGCATTTGTGTGTATGCGTAAGAGGAGGTCATATAAGATAGGCATGAAAATCCAGGGTACCTCTCACCAGTCTCTGTCCAAGGAATCCTGCCAATGCCTGGTGTAGTTGCTAAGAACCGAGCCCTCCAATCTGGACAACCAAGTTTGAATGCACAATCCTGCCCATGCAGCCAGTTGGATGACCTTGGGGCAGCCATTTCTCTCGGAGCTCTCTCAGCCTCAAGGTCAGCGGAAGGGAAGTCTATTGTAAGCAGCTTTGAAATCCCCTTAGGTAGGAAAAAGTAGGGGACAAAAAAAACAGCTCTCTCTCAGTGCCTTTGGAGAAAGGTCAGAGTTAACAAGGATGAGTCCAGGTTATAGTCAGGAATCCAACCTTGATAGCAAGACACACTAAATAAGGTGATGAAGCAGGACTCTGAATTCTGCCCCCCCCCCCCACACACACAAGGTGTTGTTTAGGCTGGGTGGAGAGAGGCAGTTTTCTCTAGTGTTGCCAAATTTGAGCTGGAAAATGCCTGGAAATTTGGGAGTGGAGGCAGGGGTGGGTGGTATTTGTGGAAGAGAGGGGCCTAAGTGGGGTATAATAAGTGGGGTATAATAAGTTCCAGGGGGAACCGATCTTTGGGGTCTGGAGATCAATCGTAATGCTGGTAGGACGCATCTGGAGGTTGGCCAACCTGTTTTTTCCCATTGTTTCAGATCACATGTAATTTCCAAATATTTTTACTTTTGATTTTCAAATACAAACCCTTCAGGTTTTCTTGAAGTGCATATATTTTTAGCACTCATTTTCCGAGTGGGGTAGGTGACCAGCTATCCTACCAGGTTCACTCGACATTAACAGGAAAGTAAATGTTTTTTATGCAAATGAAGTCAATTATACAAATTTTTGCCATTGTGCCTCATTTTTCTGACAACAGCCAGGGATCAAACTATGCAGTGGTTTCAATGCAGTCTTGGTTGGTCTTGGTTGGTGTTTTAGTGTTTTGCTGAAGTCAGGTCTGGTTCAGTGGATAAACAGCATTAAATGGAACAGAAAAGACTGTCAAGGAGCTTGCAAAATTGAGGCTGTTTTGTTTGCCACTGGTTAGAGGGGCTGTCGCCTTCATGCAACCTGCTTTCAGAATTACTCTAACCTGTTTTCTCCCTTCTGTCATGTCCCTCCCATGTGCTCCAGCCACCTTCTTCCTCTGCTCTGCATTCACCCATGTGTGCCAGCCAGGCAAGGGGGACTCCTACTGGCTTTGAAGCATGTTAGTAGAAGCTGGCACTGGGTATGCACTTGGGGCCCTGTCATGCCAAGAAGTCTTACAGGAGGCATCTTCAACACGTGTGAAAATATTTTTTGTTGCTATTGATGGCTGTTGTGCATCTCAAGGACTCTTTTTAGGGCTGGGGGCTTGGAAGATGGTAGGAAGGAGAGAACCTTCATGGTTATCCTTGGAGTACGAGGGTTCAAATTGTTGTCTGACCTGCCCTCACAAACTGGGAGGTGTGGCAGGTGGGAAAACCAGAGTACCTGTCTGTGAACTCTGCAAGCTGAAATCTGATAGGCTCTCCGTTTGGCTGCCCCTCCCTTCTCCCTGCTCTTTCAATGCTGCTTTCTGTGTGAGACTCTGTTGGAGAGCAGTATGCTGTGGAGCTCCCTGGCTCTTTCCTCTCTGCCTGCATTACGCCATGCACTCTCTCTCCTTTGCCACCATTCCGCCTCCCTCCCTCCTCCCTTCTTACTTTCCTTCCTTTTCTCTCTTTCTTTCACAGCTGCCAGTGTCATTTTTGTGATTTGCAGCTAGTAATCCTGGCCCAGTTGCATAGTCACAAAAGTGATCATTGGCTGCTGTGCTGGCTGCATGGAACAGGACAGGGCCCAGGCTGCTGTGCCCCACCTGCTGCCCACCTCTCATCCCCTTGTCCAATGGGGCAAAAAAACAGACATGCACTGAATTTGCCCCCTCCCCCCATCTCTTCCATGTATACTTTAAATGGAGAGGAAGGATGCCCTGCATGGTGGTGGTGGGTGTTCTATGCCAGCAAGAGATACACTGGTGTTATGGGATTTGTTTCTTGTGTGAAAAGCCCCCATGCATAAAGGCACTTGCACGTGGCAAGTGGTGTCTGATCTGGTGTATGTGTGGGGGGGGGGGAGGGGTCCTTGCTGACTGCTTGCCAAGCAAATTGCTGCTTAGAACAGGCAGTGCAAGGAGTGCTCTGTCCCTTTTACTATAATACTGTATTATTATATCCCAAAATATTTTAACTTCCAGCTACCAATAATATGGGGTAGGTGAAAACTTGCAAATTGCCCAGGAGAGGGCAGTAACATAAGGGTTTTGAAGCCCATTCGCCACACTGAGGTTTTCAATACTAAAATATAGTGAACCACCTGAATGACACACTGTTTTTAAGTAAAACGGTTCTCATGTTTTACCATCATACAGCGAAATCCTTGAACATTTCAGTAGTGCTTTCCTGTGTATTAAGGTGCCTTTGATATGTTTATTATCATGTTGCATTTAATTTGGTGCAGCATGGTGGATAAATTCTCTTGGGAAGGACATTCCTGCATTTCTGGGCCATTGATAAACAGCCTCCCATCAGCTAAGTCCCTGTGAGAGGCTTTCTTCTGGGGGACTTTCAAACTTCTGCATGCTTACAGCTTCAGAGTGCAGCAAACACCTTGAAACTGGAAGTCCTTTTGCTTCTCCTTGGCACAAAACTCTGCAGGCTTGCTGAGGGGCCTGTCTTCGAACCTGCCCCAATGTCATTTGGCTGTGCAGGGATGGGGGAAGATGCTTCATCCAAGTGATTGCCACATGCCTCTCAGGAGTTCAGTGAGACTCTAAATGTGCCTGCTATCTGACCCTCATCTCTCCTTGTCCCAGCAGGAAGGTGAACAAATGCTACCGGGGTCGCTCATGCCCAATCATTGTACATTGCAGGTAATGCACCAGCGGGGGGGGGGGGCGGGAGGCGGGAATAATGAGGGACTCAATCTCATAAGGCTCGGGTTGTGGTGTTGCCATGGAAACACCATCTTGCTGAGGTACAGAGAACAGCACCTGGAAATGTGCTGCCTGGGGGCTGGGGAGGGGAAAGGAATTTACTCAGCTGAAGCATCCAGTAGTTGCTTTGCTCATAAACTATTGACTGACAATTAAAAGTGAAGGTTGAAAGACATGATAGGAGGATCTGCAGGCTTTTAGTTTCACATCTGCCCTTTTTGTATATGCAGGAGGGGGGGGATCTTTTTAAAAGCCGTATCTAGGAACACTACAGCCACTTTCTCAAGGCCACTCTGTTTCTCAAAGCACTTTTCTGCCCTGGCAACCTCCAACACTAGAAAGGAGTTGAGTTGGAAAGAAAAAGGCAAGGAATGGCAAAGTGTGTGCCTGTTTGTATAAATCAGTCAGCTTGTGAATACAGTCATATACTTGGGGGGGGGGGTCAGTAGATACTTGCTGTTCTAGGATCTGCCCTTTTCCATACTGGCAAAGGGATATTTTGTGCCCTGACATGATTAACCTTCTCCAGTGTGAAGTCTCCTTGTCTCTTACAGTGATGGTGCCGGGAGGACTGGGACTTACATCCTCATTGACATGGTTCTGAACCGAATGGCCAAAGGTGAGGGGGAGGGAGGGAAATAATCCTGCCTGGGATGTTCGTGGTTGACAGATGGAGCCATTGGTCTGCCCCACTAAGGAAGGGCCGTAGGTTGCATAGGCAGCAGCCCTTCTGATTATGCTTCGAAGCCACCGACTTCCTCATCTGCCTTCTCTCACTTCATTTCTTTGTTTCTCCACCCTCCATTCCATAATCTGCTGAGTGGGCTTGTTTTTCTCTCCTTGCCACAACATTTAAATTTTTCTCCTTGCTGCGATGTTAGGTGTGAAGGAGATCGATATTGCAGCCACCCTAGAGCATGTGCGTGACCAGCGGCCTGGCATGGTCCAGACAAAGGTATTGGATTGAGCCCTGTGCGCCCTTCCTGACAAAAACGGAAACATCGGCTGCAAAGTTATGCTGTGCAAAAACATGGATTACATGGGGGGACCAACAAATATTTAGTGCCCAGGTGGGGGAAGAAAAGCAGCAGAAGCAAGGCAAGAGCTGTTCCCCCAACTGCTCTGGCTTGTTCCAAAGGGTAGTTCTGCACCTGAATTTGTGAGGCCTTGCACCTGGACATTGAGGGGCCTGGGTTGGGTTCCAGGCTTATGAGTGGCATCAGCCAAGAGCGCCCTCCTGGCTTTTAAAACTCCAACCACATTGCTGCAGAGGGAGATAATGGTGTCGTGGTTAAGAGCCAGGGCCTCTAATCTGGAGCACTAGCTTTGATTCCCCACTCCTCCACTTACAGCTAGCTGGGTGACCTTGGTCCAGTCACAGGCCCCTCAGAGCTCTCTCAGTTCCACCTACCTCACATGGTGTCTGTTGTGGGAAGAGGAAGGGCAGGCAATTGTAAGCCACTCGGAGACTCCTTCAGGCAGGAATAAGCAGGGTACAAAAAACCTTAGCTCTTCTTCAACCTGAGGTGGGGGCCAAATGTGTAAAGCAGGGGAGATGGGGACTTGCTGTTGTTCTCTGTGTATATAAACCCTTCTAAGTACTTGCCTCCTTGCCCCCAGGACCAGTTTGAGTTTGCGCTGACAGCTGTCGCAGAGGAGGTGAACGCCATCCTGAAGGCGCTGCCACAATGACATCCAACCTAGCTTTGTGACCCCCATCACCACGACCCTGCGCCACTGCTGTGCTTTGTCATTGCCTGGGGTGTTCTCTTTTCATCTAGTCCATCTCCGTGTTGTTGGCCATGGCAGCATCTTAAGCCCCCTGTGGGGATGCTGGCCCTCTTGACTTCCTTCCTTTCTCCCTGTGGATGACCCTATTCCACCCGGGCTTTTCTGGAGCTAGCTCTTGGCTGCTGTGCCCCTTGGACTCTGCTCCTGAGAGGCCCAAACACTCCATGTGGCATGACCTGCCAAGAGCCACTATCCTGTCTGCCACAAGGCATCCCTAGCATAAAGTATAATCCGTGGTACTTAGTGCGCCTCTGTTCACGGCCAGTGGGTGCAGGCTGCATTCTGCCAGTGTGGGCAGATGGTGGCAGCAGATGGCCTGTGGCAGGGTGACTCCTGTTGTAGAATGTATAAAGGGGGGCTTATGGATGGATCCCGCCAGGCTTATTCCCCTTTCTTTCTCTACATCATGTGGTCCTCTAGGCAGTTCACAGGGGCTTCTGAGCATGTGCCACAGCCAGGCGGTGGTGGTGGTGGTGGTGGGTGGGATGTTTCTTCTACCAAAACCACTATCCAGCGCCTACCTCCCCCTTGTTTTCTTCGGCTTGGAGCCAAGCGCCAGCAGTTTTCTCCCTTACTAAAAGGGTGGAATGGGGCACCATAGGGGAAGGGGCCCATAGCTGCTCCCCGTTGTGTTGTTCTTCTCCCTCCCCTTATGTTACTTACATCCAGAGACATTTCTAGAAAATCTAATTTTGTATTTGATGTGAATAAAGTTTGTGTCGCATTTGTGCAGCTGCAGCCCAGCCTACTCACGTTGTTTGTGTAACTGGGAAGGGCCAAGGTCTTCATGGCTGTACGGCCCGTGGCCACATGGCACTCACTAACACCTTTTCTGGTGCCCACCAAGTATTTTGGGGAGGTAGGCGGGGCTAGTTAGGGCTTTTGCCCAGCAAGGCTTCTGATTAGTGGAGATTTAATTGGCTGTGTGGATTTTAAATATTTCTTTGGCAGCAACTGCAACCAGAGCACCAAGGACCCGTGTGGTTTTACTCATGAAGTCTTGGGAGCCATTTTGCTGCAGGGCCCATCATTAGGATGCCCATAGACTCAGAAAAGTTGGGAACTCCTGATCTAGCATATTGGATGTGGAAAACCTGGTAGCTCACTGGCAGGCAGGCTCAGGCTAGCCTTGGTGTAACCACAGGGTTCCTCAGAAGAACAGCATAATTCCCCTACTGCTACCAGTGACTTCCTTGGAGAAAGTGATGCAAAGAGAATTCAACAAAAGGGAGATTGCCCTGGACCTTCAGTCTTCCTGTACTTTCCAGTTAAAAATGACTCATCTCTTCAGATAAGGCCAGTATTTGAACACTGTTAAGATTTTCACCCACAGGCAGAAGAGTCCCTTTCCAGGCCATGGACGGGGGCAAAGCAGTCATCTGGGCAGTTGAGCCCAGTTTAGAGTTGCTGCCTGCTGGACTTTCAACACAGAGCAAAACAAATGAAATCTTTTGGTTTCTTTGTGGGTGGAGCTATATTTTTAACTAGCTATATGTAAGCACTATGAAGGAAAATAACCTCTGGAAATGCCCACCTCCAAGAATGTGCATGACTGATTCAGAAGTGATTTCTCCAACTGAGATACTTGTCAGGATGCACATGGGAAAGGGAAACATGAGACATTAGTTTCCTTAAGCAGTTTGCTACAGCAATGGTGTGTGTGCTTTTTAACAGAAACTCTTCCCTCCTACTCAGAAACCAAAAACCAGCATTAATTGTGAAGAAGTTTATTGACAACATCTTCCATCCTACACTGGGCAAGCACTCCAGTTACAAAAGAGATCAGTCCCCCTCCCTTTTCTACCCACCCCAGAATTATAAACTTGTAGAGCAGGCTTGTATATTAACTGAAACCTGTTACTTTCAGGTAAGGGTTCTCCTCCAAAGGGAGAAAGGCTAGGTCTGCAACTACCTTTATTTGGAGAGACTAAGGCCATTCTTTCTCTCATTTTGCATCCCCTACTTAGAAAAATTCCCTGCTGCATGGAGGGAGAAGCCTGATTTATAGCCCTTGGCCTTAGGAGCATAAGGCCTGCATCCAGAAAGGAAGCCTCATGGTGATGGGACAGAAGCCCATCTTTCCTTCATCTGTCTCATAACACCCCAGCCCCACACCTATGGAAGCATGAACAGTCCAGCACTGCACACCCTGAATCCCTCCCAGAGCCAAAGAGGACACTGGAGATTGACAAGCATGCAGACTTGCTTGGCCGGGGCTTCTCTTCCATGCCCACTCCCCCCCATAAATGTTTCATGCTTGTGCAGCCTTCTAGCCAGTCCTTGTTCTTCAATCATGCCCCGGGCTCCTCTGTTGGAGGGGGAAGTGGGCAGTGGAAAAGCTGGCCTAGAGGATGCCCTGAGCAGTGTTAAATCAGGATCTGGAGCAGCAGCACAGACATGAGGCTGTGCTTAGCCTGCCACTCATGAGCTGCTTGGCTGCTAAACGCCACAGCAGGCAGAACTAATGGGGAGGAAGTCACACACTTGGAGCCTGCCAGTCCCCAGGGCAGGGCTCAGGGAGGGAACAGAAAGCGAAGTCCAGGCTTGAGTAGCCTTCTGTGAGCACGAATGCTAGACAGGCAATCCCCACAGCTCTTCCAGTCTCAGAACACACCTGGGGAAACAAGGAAATGGGACAGGAGAAAGGGAGGGGGAGGGGAAGAAAACAACAACACAGATACCATGTGAATCAGACAGCAGTGAAAAGTGAGTGACAGCAAGCAGTGCCTGGGCTGTGGTCCATTCCCCAGCATACTGGGGCCACTAAGCAGGAGTCACCCACCTCCAGTTGCCACTTGCAGTACTGAAAAGGGGAGGGGGGTGTTACCACTAAGGCCCAAGTGCAACAGACCCAGGCTTCAAAATCACCAGGCGTGAAGTAGCCACAGTTTGTAAAGTAGTGCCTGAGAGCATGCAAAGTCAGGGGTAAACACGGGTAGAGCCAGTGCCGGGAAGTCATGCTGGTGGTGGGCAGTCTTTCCTCTCAGGCCACCATAACAGCAGGATTTAAGGCTACACCTCTCCTCTCATGCCAAAACCCTGTCTTGCAAACCACTCCAAAGCTAAACAGGCCCTCCTACACATTGGCTTTTTTACTGAAGGGCACCTTAAAACCAAAGAAGCAGGCATGGGGCACATATATAGGGAAGAGTTGTGCTTGCAGAGAATGAAGGCTCAAGTAAAGCACAGCCATGAGGCACGCTTGCCCTCTCTCCCCAAGTTATGCCTTCCAAGGATCTCACAGGAGCTTCCATTTCTTCGGGGCACTGCTCAAGCTGGCTTTGGTAGCTGAACCACTGATTGGCCTTCAAACAGAACTTGTTATTTATACACATGGGGAGTTAAGCAGTGGATTGCTAAATTAGGGGGTAGAGGCACATTTCTCACAGTGACCCTTTTTCAGCCTGCCCGCTGAGCAATGGAAACTGTTCCTAAGAAATGGTAGTATGAACTGTGACTCTTCCCCCTTCCCCTTCAAAAAAGTATCCTATATAGGCGTTTCTTTGAGCAGAAAGACTGCAGGGCAACACAGGAGCCAAAAGAAGGCTGTGTATATTCTACACCCCCTTGGACCCGGATTCAAATTCTGAAAACACAAACCCTGAGGCTACTAAGTGTATCTACATGTATTCTATGTAGATTTTTCCTAGCACTGCAATGCAATTTCTCCCCCAAATTATCTGCACATTTTGAGAGCAAGGAAGAAGTAGCAGAGGAGAATGCAAGTGAGTTTGCAGCTACCTGGTGGGAGGGGGTTCCCTTAACAGGCAATTGCATCTACAAGGCAGCCCCAGGAATTCACAGAATACACACAGCGCTGAAGAGCATTGCCACTCCAACCAATCAGGGAAAATGAATGATTGAGGGTTACCTGCAGGGAGGCAGCATGGAGGGGCGTCAGACAGAATATGCCTGTCCATCGGGGTCTGTGGCATGGAAAGCACGGAGGGGAGGGATGGGCAGGTGAGCAGACAAGTGGCGGCGGCAGCAGCAGCAGCAGAGAGAGAGAAAGAGAGGGCACCAACAAGTTACATTCCTACATCAAGCATCTACCGAAGCCTTACCCAGGGCCTGCCACCAGGGGGGGACAACAAGGGGAAAGGAAGTGAGGAGAAACACAAAACCCACTAAGCCCTTTGGGGGGGGGGTGCAAGAGGGAGAATAGCAGATGGGAAGCTACAGCATCATGTGGAAATTGCAGCATAAATGAATGAAGAGACACCAACAAGCAGAATTGAGGGCAGGCGGTAACTGACCAATGCCTGCAGAGGAAGATAACATCCATATGGCAAGCCATAGAGAAAAAAGCAGATGAGAAAAGCAACACAGAATCCTAGCTTCCTTTTTTTCATTTGAAACCAACATCTGGGAGATTGGGCCGAAGACACTGAAAGCTCATCTCCCCCTGCCCCTTCATCTGGGAACAGGAAAAGCTTCTCAAGCAACATTGGATTGGGGCACTTTATGGTTAATAATGCCAAATGATGCTGGTTAGGATGAAAAACTCTCTGCTTTGGCACCTCACTTTTTTGCCCAGGATATTCAAATGTTAAGGCTTACTTTGTGAATCTTAATGCCTCAGGAGTCCTTTAAGGAAGAGGCCTGTCTTTGGATTGAGTGTCCTTTGGATTGAGTGTCCATGGTCCAATGGGCTGGATGGGTGGTCTGCGCTACATGCCTGATTGCACCCCCCAACCCCGCCTCAACTGCTCTTGTTGCAATTGCTGAGGCATAAAATCTCTGTACTGAGCCTAAGGGGAAGGGAGGTCAAGTTAACTGGAGAAAAGGCACCCATTTCAGGTCTGCACCAGTATAAAGCAGGAAGGCCTAGCACCCTGGATGGCCACCAACCTCACAAAAGTCATGCAAGCCTTTTTTTGAGGCAGAATCCAAGTAGAGGGCCAACTCTGCCAGCGGGTGCAAAATCCTGGGCAGAAGCAGCACTTCCTCTTCCTATAATGCCCAAGGCTCAGACTGGACAGCAAGCAAACAAGCATTGGCAGCTAATACCAAGCCCTCATGGCAAACAAGCAATACAGAGGAAAGAAAGAGCCATGCAGCCAAGTCGTGTAATAAAACAGCAAGGTAGACCACACAGCAGTCTGAACTTGCACAAGTCTCTGCAGTGCAAGAGCTGCCTGGTCAATGCCTCTCCATGGCAATTACACACACACGCACACACCATTACATTCTCTGCTCCTGCCCTTTACTCAGCAGCACCATCTCCTGGCGGACCTCTGGGAACCCCTGTGATTGGTCGATCACATCAGTCCTCCAAGAACCTGCTCCTCCATTGCCTGGTGCACTCAGGGTCCTGAGTGCAATGAAGGCCCTACCTCCAGCTGGCTCACAGAAGACGACAGCGTGCATTCTTCTTCTTCTTGGGGGAAGAGTCTTTCCCTTTGCCCTTCCCATGACTGCTTCCTCCCACAGCCCCTGAGCTTTTGGATGACCCTCCTCCCACTTGTCTCTCTGTGGCAGGACTCCCTTGGGATAACTGGGCTTTGTTTTGGGACCTTTTCTTGGGGCTGTTCGCACCTGCTCTGTGCTGGCCCTTGGCCTCCATCTCAGACAGGCTGTAGGCCATGGCCAGCTGTAGGTCCTCATCATCCTCCTCACTGTCCGTGTACAAGATCACAGGGGATGAACTGCGAGGCGGGCACTTGGGCGGCGGGGGCGGAACTGGTGTCTGCGGAGGAGGAGATGAAGACTTGCGGTTTTGGAGAGCTTGCTGCTGCTCCCGCCGGCTCAGCTCCAAGCCTAGCGCCAGGTCATCTGGAACCCCTGCAAGACATTTATTATTTATTATTATATTATTTATTTGATTTATTTACCACCACTCCCGGACTAGCTGGCTCGTGGCAATTTATAATGTGTATATAATAAAATCCATTAATTACAGTAGAACCATATAAGTAAACTCAGTAAAGGCAACACCAACCATTTACCCCCCCCCCAATATTATCCCCACCCTAGCAAACCCTACCAACCCCATGCCAAGAATCTATAGATGTCTAAGACATCTCTCTAGGGGACCCCAAGGTCTTCCTTGCTCTGGCCTCACCCAAATGACTGGTGGAAGAGCTCCATCTTGCAGAGAAACAATCAGTCATTTGGGGGGCCCTGACCTTAGCAGCCTCTTACCCGACTGTTTCAACCCCACAAATTGTCCCCTGTGACTCCGACCTCAGTCAGAACTCCCTAGACAATCTCCCTTCTCCAATATGCTCTGTGCTTCACTGGAGTACTGGGTGCCCTGAAATGTAGCCACAGAAAGAATCCCCTCCAAAAAGCTTCCATGCCTACATTCCCCCTCCAAAAATGCCACCATGTCACAGGCTGCTCCTGTAAGTCTCTGCCCTTCCTCAGTCCCCAATAAGGTTGCCAACTTGAGATTAGGAAATTCCTGGGGTGGTACCTAGGGAGCAGTTATGGCAGCAGTAGCAAGGGAGGGCAGAGTTTGGGGAGGAGAGGGAATTCAGCCTTCTGGAGATGTCATTTTCCCCAAAGGACCTGATCTCTGTATTCTGAAGATCAGGAGCCACCCTAGAAGGTGGCAACCTAAGTCCCCAGCTGTGTATACTAAAGACCTATGTTTTACAGACATCATCTACAAGTTTCCTACTGAAAATTCAGGTTTCAAGGGCCCAGGGTCCCACTTCAGGCTGGAGCCATTTTCCCAATTGGAATACTTGAGAATTAAGTTTCCAGGGTATGTTATACATCTGACTCAGTTCTTATGGCAGATATATGTAAAACATAACAGTGTCCTTCTTTTAAATCTAGACCGTTCTGCCAAAAGCCTGAAACTCCCCATCTTCTGCCAGGCCCCATTTTGAAAGAGGCCACGAATCACTGTGCTGATCACTTCAAACCCAAACATTTATCTGCAGACATCTACCAGTTTAAAATTGGGTGGAAAGGTCATATTGGCACACCTTTCTCTCACCCTAAATCTAGATTAAATGACACTCTCAGGACAAATCTTGTATTGACAAGGGCATTTTACCCTCTTTCCTGGGAGACAGGAGACATTATGAAGAAGACATCAGGCACCCAGGAAAACTCAGATTTCAGATATCAGGTTGGAGGAAGCAATGTGTTGATGAATATACAGAATACTCTGCCCATAAAGCTGGGGCACCTCTCCCCATCTAGCAACTCACCATTTATATGAACAGATTTCAGCTCCCCATTTTCTTCCACTTCCACCCTCTCCTGCCCATTTTCAACGATCCTGTTGACAATATAAGGAGCAAGAGAAGTGTTTTGGAAATAATGCAGGAATCATAGAACCTGTCTCCTCAGGAGTAGAATGGAGGAGAGCACTAATTTATCAGCCAGCTGGCCCCAAATCCTCTCCCCCACAGGGTAGCCTTGTCAGCCAGTCTGGAAGATGGGTATTTTTTAAACAGGAGACCACAACAGGATCTATGGTTCAACTAACAAGACAAGCAAGCCTCTAGCTCTGACACACAACAGTGAAATGAGCTCAAATAGCAGCCACCTTGCGGTCAAGTATGGGGCCTGGAAACAAGAAGGTACTAGGAAGAAGAGAATGACCTGGGTAGAAGCTGACAGTTTTGATCCTCCCCTCAGCAATGTAAAGGCTTTGGCTCCTCAATGTCCAAACACACAAGTAACGAAAACCAAAATGGAATAAAGTTAAATTTTCACAGGCAACAAAATAGACAATCAACTGCATAGAAAGGACTAGTATTCCAGTTCCAATGACCAAGGAACGTGATCCTCTTCACCTTTCTAGCAGCAATTCAACATCCAAAGTTTTCAGCTGCCCATGTGGCATAAGGAATTTATTTATCCTACAGCGTGTGTGTAATGTAGCCAGGAGATCTTAAGAATGTCTGCCAGGCAGGCAAGAGATATTTGGAGGTGGTTTGCCACTGCCTGCCCCCATGTCACAGCCCTGGTATTCTTTGGAGGCGGCCCTTCCAAGCTCTAGCCAAGGTTCACCCTGGGCTATCCAGGTCAGGTGGCAAATGATTGTAACAAGAGGTTCCCTTTTTGCTCTTATTTTGCCCCTTTTGATACTATCTTAGTTATGGCCAGTGGCCTGAATAAATAAAGCATATAACTGCTGCTACTACAAGAAGTAGCAGCAAGAGAAGACACAGTTTAGGACAAGGAGGAAACCATGTGTGGAACTTCCTGCCATGTAAACTCCACTCTATTCCTTGCTATTGCTCGTTGCTGTCTTGTGGTTCACAAACTTTCTGCCAGGCCTGACTGGAGGAAAATGGAGGACCTGGGAAGAACTTCCTACCTTGCCAGCCATGACCTGAGTAGACAATGTCCCTGGCAGTAGGACCTCACTGAGCCACACTGCCTTTGTGGGGGGGGGGGGCGCACTCTTGCTGCCTCATCCTTGCTAAAGCGACTTGCAAAGAAGGAAGTTCAGAAAGAGCTGCTCCTTGGCCCTTAGGTTTCCATGTCTGGATGGCTTTAGGAGAGGGTCAGAGAAACCTCCTGTTCTTTCCTCTTCTAATGCCAGTGCTACATCACTATCCCACTCCCTAGATTACCTGCATTAAGAGCAAGCTGTCTATAAAGAACTGCATGCAAGGCTCTCAGCATTCTCCAGTGAAAGAGATCACTGATTCTAAGCTGGGGCAGAAGGCAACAGAGGACATGTTTTCACCCTTAATTAAAAGAGTATGAGAAATACTGCTGTGCTGTCCTAAGCCACACCAAAAAGGGACGGGAAAGCATTCATGGGAACACTGAATCAATGGGGAGCAGCAAGGCAGAAAGAATGCTGTAACTGTGCGGAGGAAACAAGGCCATGGAACCAACAGAGAAGGAACAAATGGACAGGGATAATAATAAGCACCATGAAACCTGGTCCACTACCGCTTCTGAAGACAGACAATAGCTCACTGCCAAAACCAGTCTTGAGAGCATGGAGGCCACCAAGGTCAACCTCTGGTAGCTCCTGCTAAAGGGTCTTTGGTATCATAGCTTGGGAAGATCTCCTTAAGGGACTAGAAAGCCACAGCTAGTTCGAACACTCAGATGTCAGGCTAGAAGATGGACCACTGGTGTGAGTCAGTTTGATTCTGAAGCAGCTTTTAGATCTCTCTTTGCTGTGTACTATGCAGGAAGAGCAGAAATCCACTAGTGGGGGGAAATTAGCTATATATTCCAGTGATGTAGGAGAACAGATGTAAGCAGGAGAAGGAGAGCTTAGTGTTGGAGAAGTAATCCAAAAATCTATACTACAAGACCACATATAGGTAGACAGCAGATAAGAAAGAGTGTATCAAACTTACCTTTTGGTAGTGATGCGCTTGCCATTGATGAACTTTGTGGATGTAGAAATGGAACGGAAGCCCATTCCCATATTGATCCCCGGTCCAAGACCAGAGGGAAAGAATTCTGCAACATACAGCACCAAAATGACTTGTAGGAGAGGACATAGGGGATGTTGGGCCAGTATTTAAAAAAATCTACTGATAAGGATTCTCACCCCTTATGTGGAACACATCCACATAAGGGGTGAGAATCCTTGTCCCCTGCCCTCACCCTCTTACCTATTGCAGGCCCTGTGGAACTGTTTAGGTTCTGTGAAGATACAGTGACTCAAACTGCACATAAATTTCCCAGTGAGGCCACACCATAAATCTATATGGTTAATTATAATGTTGGTTGCTGTATTTTCAGTCCCTTTCCTCATGATCCCCACTTAGAGTTTGACTTTTTCACTCCTACAGGACACTGGATTGACATTTTCATTGAACTATACTATGTCCCCAGGGTCTCATCATGTCCGTGAGTACTTCCGTTTCACTGAGCGCGCCAGAAGATGTGTTCCACATCAACAAGGCCAAAAAGCAACAAAGGAAATGAGATACTTTACAACAATTATTTATTTGAGTCTGTGGGTAGAATTTTGTTAAATCTGTGACTAGGACCTGTTGCTAAGAAAGAATGAAACCTCAGACAAAAAGTATGAGTCACAGCCAATGGAACTCAGAACTAAGTACAGAAGGTGAAGGCCGCCATGAGTGAAGGAAGGGGAGGACATTTTTCCAGCACTCTTCCATTTTTACCTGGTGTTGCTGCAAAGGATGAGAAGAATGATCCAGTTCCAGGATGTCGGGGTCCGCTTCCATGCATGTCTGAGAATGGGGACATTTCATCTGGAAATTCATCAAGAAGTTTTAAATACCTAGGGCTCCAAGGCAGAGGTGCCTCCTATGAGTGTGCATGCTTGCCCTTCCCCACCTTCCCTGTTCCTCATTTATCAATCCAGAGCAATGCTTTATGGATGCTCAGGGCAAAACTGGGCTAGTGGAAAGTGTGTAGGCAGTGAATACCACCAGGGATCCCCAATGATCTGTGCTACATTTCTCAGTCTGTCTACATGACAGAACTGCCTTCCTGAGCCTCCAGTCTCCCCAGTTCAGACCCATTGGCAGCCCTGGAACTCATTTGCCTCATAATGGTTCCAGCTCCATCATACAGAGGTGATGTGGTGGCACGAGACAAGTGGCTTCTGAAGCAATGTCCTTTCCTACAACTAATCTATCTGCTGGAGGAGTTCTGGAGTCCGCATCTGATCCAATAGAAGGGACTTAACACCTGTGGATTTTAGCCTTCACCTCCGTGATTTAGTTCTGTCACCCCATCCTCCCTGAAATGATTGTATATGATTGGCTTCAGCATGCAATAGGATTCAGCAGGCTCAAATAATGACCTGGGGATATAGGATAGGATGCTGTTATATTAATCAAGCCAAACAGGCTCACTTGTGCCTGGATGGAGAACTGCCCAAAACTCCCATGTAAGACCCACTCCAAGCTTCCTAATGATGAGAATACATGGAAAATAAATGAGGAATGCCACCTGATCTAGCAAGCCCAAACTTGGATAGTAGCATGTTGTTCATGGAACTTTCTGTAAGATGTGTGTGCACACGCACATGCGCGCATATACTGGAGATAATAACAAACTCCGGCATTCTACTGCCATTTTCACATATGGCCCTACTCCGGTTACAAGTGGGGGGAAAGTTGTTAGTCTGAACAGCCATTATGTTCTTAGTTCCTGTTAATGCAGTACCTTTTTATTGTGTCTCTCAAATATGCTGCCTTTGGAGGTTTCAACAACTATCTTCAGGGTTATGGGTCAAGAGACAGGAAATATAGCCTTCTCTCCTTTTATGGATTACCTCCTCGCATTACAACCCAGCTTCACATTTAAAGCTCGCACGTACCAGCAAGGAAGTCAGCAAAAGGGTCCTGTCCCCCGAAGAAGTCCCGGAAGACATCACGAGCACTGCGGAAAGTGAAGGTGTATTCAGGCATCCCTGGGCTAGCCCTGGACCCACTGGGTCCACCTGGAGAAGAGGCAGAGACCAGATGTTCACACAGGGCATTTTTAATAGAATAAGATGCAGCCTGTTTACCAAAGCTGAGTCTGTGAGCTTTCAGGTAACAAAATATTTTACCTCAGAACCTGCCAGCTGTGCTGGCAGGTTCTGCTGTTTTGGCAGGCCTTAGCAGATAGTTTATCAAACACTTGGCAGGCTATGATTAATTATTAGTAGGCCAGAAACTGCACAAATGAGCCTGTCAAACCCATTTTATACTAACAATACCAGTGAGACCTGTAGCAAAACCCCATTCTCTTGGCTGTGATAGGGTTCCAGTTATTCTAATAGAGACTTCTTGGTTTGTGTCACCATTCCTCTGCCTTGGCTTTGTGCTGGGAACTGGCTGAGGGTTCAGCTGTGTTCTACCTCCTCAGCAGCTCCCCAACCCTGGCAAGTTTCTTCTGAGAATGGCTCTGTGAATCATCTGGGGATGCTAATGCAAAAGCAGCTGATCATGAAGCCTGTACAATTCACGGTCGCACAAAACCTGCACAAGACTGCTGCTTCTGTTGATCCCGACAGCATTTGCCTTACCACACTGTAGTTCAAATCATGGCCAAGCAACTTACCAGCACCCATGAGTCCTTCTTTGCCATAACGGTCATAGACTTCACGCTTGTTCTCTGAAATCAGAAAGCCCACGGTTAGGCAGCTGCCCAGGCAATAAATATATGAGGCTTTAGACTCAGCATTGCCATGAAGCAACATTCATGTGGTGCACAGGGATTAGAGAATGCTACTGAAATTAACTAGTTTCATGTGTGTCTTACCTGCCACCATTCCCAGTTACTAATGGATATGACTTGTGTTAATCTTAAATAGTATTGACAGAACATGCTCAAAAAATTCACTTTCACTTCCAAATCAATACATCAACCCAAAAATGGAGGCAAGTATTATTATCCCCATCTGTACTATAAACTGAAAGAATATAGTTTCCCACCAAGGAAGCCTAGCTTTACTTAGGCAGCCTGTTCCAGTACTCAGTCACCCTCGGAAGTTTAAGGGAATATTTTAAACTTCATCTCCAACTTCAGGTTGTTATAATAATTTTAAAAAAGAGATCCTTCCTTCAACATCAGCAGCTCCTAAACCACCCCAGTAAACCAGTCCACCAAGAAACAAGTCCTGGGCTACTTCCACACAAAGCTTTTGCTCCAGGGTGGCATCCAAACAGTAGCAGGGGTTTTGGAGCCTCCACAGAACACTATACCCTAATAGTCCACTTGCCAGGTTGTCCCTTGATTTGATTCAGCCTTTCCCAAACCCGGTGGGAAGGTGGGCATTTTTGTGGGTCACACATCCACAGGCACCGTTGCTTCTTGCCTCAGTCCCATGCTAACCCACAGCCACCATTTCATTTCGCCTGCACTATCAGAGGGCTTTTCTCTAGAGCACCCTAGCAATTGTGATTTTGTAAAGGTAGCAGGGAAGAGGGAATGGCAGCCCTGGGAGAAGGAGGCACAGAAAGTGAGGGAATCATTGCCACATGGATGTTCCATTGGCAACCAGAGCTATGTGAGGAATCATCGTATGGAAGCAGCACAAGGTCTGTTTGGCAGATTCAGATATCTCTTTAATCTGCAGAAATGGCTTCACATCCAGGGCCAAGACCCAAAGGAATCAAAATAATCACAAAAGACAGGTAGGTGGAATAAAACAGCCAAGCACTTACTGTCTGACAGCACTTCATAGGCCTCAGCAATCTCCTTGAACTTCTGCTCGGCAAATTCTTTGTTATCTGGATTTTTATCCGGGTGCCACTTCAGAGCTTTTTTCCTGTACCTGTTGTCAAAGCCCCCAAAGACAACCACCATTAGAGTGCAGTGTTGCCTTGCCCAGATCCAGAGCCATAGGGAATGTTGCCACCTCTGCACCCACTCCCTTCCTCCACCTCACTGCATCTAGGTGCATTTCTGAAGAGATGACGTGCTTCCCTGCTCTTCAGCACTTTGCCTCCACAGTGCCAGTGGGCCGAGCATATCTTTGGCAGTAGGGCTTAACACACATAGAAAACAGAGTAAATCCCGTCCCTTAGTAAATCCCGTCCCTTCCTTGCTGAAGATGCAGAATTATTGCAGGTCAGGGCCACCCACAGCAAATACTTGTCATTTCTCTTGCATGCATTTTCCTTTGGACTCCCTCTAGTAGCCACAGGACAATCTGCTTTTGTGAGAAGAGAAAGTTGAGCTTTACTTGGGCCTGAGTAATGGAGATACTCCTTCCCTTTCTTAGGACCTTGGACTCTCTATTCCCACTGGGTCATTAGACAAAGCCCCTACTTCTGTTGACAGCCCTGCACTACTTTCTGCCCTCCACTAGGGAGCACTTTACTCCCATAGTAGCACAATTTAACCAATCCACAGCTGTTTAAATACACAGTTGAATAAATTTCTAAACACAGGATCTATACAAGACTTGGCCCTCAGGCTCTAACATGACAAATACAGTCTGGACATTTACTTTAATACTTGCCTTAGAAGAAGCTGAATAATGAAATTTCATCAACAGCTCAATCTTGAGATGGATAGGCACACATGAAGCTGCCTTATATTGCATCAGATCCTTGGACCATTAAGAGCAGAATTGTTTACTTAGGCTGGCAGCAACTCTCCAGGTCTCAGCCAAAGGTCTTCCACATCACCTCCTGATCCTTTTAACCTATTAGGGAGGCTCCCGTGCTACTATTGTTTCACAAAATATACAGAATTGCTCAGGAGAGTGTTTTCATACAGGCAACATTATTGTGGTTCAGCTCAGGAGATAAATTTTGTTAAGAGTCAAAGTCCTCCCCACGCTGACTGTCCTGCTGCCTTTAACTGATGTCTTTGCATATATAGTTCTGTTTCCCCCCCCCCCATTCTACAATCCCAATCCAACTGAATTATTATTTTATTATTTACCTTTGCTGTTAGATCAAATGTTATCATATTTAGCGGTCTGTTTACTGACTGATTGAAACGTTTTTTATTACAGTTGTAACCCATGAGAGCCTCTTGTGGCGCAGAGTGGTAAGGCAGCCGTCTGAAAGCTTTGCCCATGAGGCTGGGAGTTCAATCCCAGCAGCCGGCTCAAGGTTGACTCAGCCTTCCATCCTTCCGAGGTCGGTAAAATGAGTACCAAGCTTGCTGGGGGGTAAACGGTCATGACTGGGGAAGGCACTGGCAAACCACCCCGTATTGAGTCTGCCATGAAAACGCTAGAGGGCGTCACCCCAAGGGTCAGACATGACTTGGTGCTTGCACAGGGGATACCTTTACCTTTAACCCATGTTAGGTCCCAGTGACAAAGTATGACTATAAATGGCAATATATTATAGTTATTGTTATGAATATGGCACAATCTATGCTCACTAGAGCACTTATGCTGCAGAACAGGATGGAACAACTCTCACAGGCCATGTAAGCTCCCCCGCTCATATCTCCTCCAAAGTTAAGAGGCCCTTGAGAAAAAAGCTACTCTTCAGAGCATACACTGGGGGAAATCAGAATTTTCCTAAAAATCAGACGGTTTTACTTTTTAGAAGTCTTGCCAAATAATAATTTTCTCTTTTAAAATATTTTAAAAATCCTGAAATTTCAACATTGACACTAGCCATATATAAACTGATTTGCACTCAACAGCATCTCCCTCAGTGGGAAAATTCTGGGAGGGGCTGAAAGAGACAGTGGTACATCCACTATTGAAGAAACCACCTGCAGGAATCTACCAATACCACCTCATCTCGCATCTAGTGTTTAAAGGGAAAGTGAAGACTAAATATCAGCATTCCTGGACAACACTTCAGTCCTAGATCTGTCACCAGCTGGACCAGGGTGGGTGAGCTCTGCTCATACTATTCAACCTCCAGCAGCATTTGACGTAATCGACCTTGCCTCGCCAACGCCACGATATGGGTGACAGCCCTCCAGTGGGTGATCTCCTTTCTCCAGGGTCACAGACAGAGGGTAGTGATTGGAGAGAGGCAATCTGCAGAGAGTTGTCCTCTTTCCAATCTTATTCAACATCTTCAAGCACCCTCTAGCCCAGCTGGTGCAGAGGTTCAGACTTGGGTGCCATCAATATGCAGATGACACCCAGCTCTATCTCCTGATGGATGGCTGCCCGGATTCACCCTGGAAGCAGTGATGGGATGGCTCAAGCAGAGTCCTCTGAAGCTGAACCGTTCAATGGTGGAGGTCCAATGGCTGGGAAGGAAGGGTCCAAGTGAGGAAGTGTGATTACCCGATCTGGTTGGGGTGCAACTGTCAGTGGCTCGTGTCACAGGAACCTGTGGATGATCCTGGACACCTCCCCCTCTATAGAAGTGTGGGCCAAAAGAGTAGAACATCTGGCATTTTCCCACCAGTGCCAAGTCGAACTACTAGCACCCTACTTGGCCCCAGATAACCTAGCCACAGTGATCCATGTGACAGTCACCTCTACACTGGATTTCTGCAACTTGCTCTACACAGGCCTACCTTTATCCCTGATCCAGAAGCTAAAACTGGTTCAGAATACAGCACTCTGGAAGGCCCGCATCCAGCCAGTGCTCTCACAGCTGCACTGGTTACCAGTTGAATGCCAGATCAAGCTTAAAGTCTCGGTTATCATCTTTAAGGCCAAACATGGTCTGGGCTCAGTGTACCTGAAGGACTACCTGTCTGTCTATGCCCCTCAAAGAGCTCTACGCTCAGCCAACTCCAACTGGCTAATGATCCTGGTCCCAAGGAAGCATGTTTGGCCTCAACCAGGGCCAGATCATTCTCTGTCCTGGCCCCCACCTGGTAGAATGCGCTCCCAGAGAAGATCCGGGCCCTGTCTGAGCTAGCACAGTTCTGCAGGGCCTGCAAATAGAGCTCTTCCACCAAGCCTTCAGTTGAGGTCAATGAATTGACAACATCTACTGGTTCCTCACGGCAGACTCAATACGGGGTGGTTTGCCAGTGCCTTCCCCAGTCATTACCGTTTACCCCCCCAGCAGCAAGCTGGGTACTCATTTTACCAACCTCGGAAGGATGGAAGGCTGAGTCAACCTTGAGCCGGCTGCTGGGATTGAACTCCCAGCCTCATGGGCAGAGCTTTCAGACAACATTTCTGCTGCCTTACCACTTTGCGCCGCAAGAGGCTCCTCAAATGAGATCTTTGTCCTGACATATGTCCAAAAGAATCAATTTCAGTTTTTAACTATTAATTCTTTTTAAGAATTTGATACAGATCCTTTAGAGTAAATGTTTTAAATAGATAAAATTGGACAGTTCTTCATACCATAAAGCAGGGGTAGTCAACCTGTGGTTCTCCAGATCAGTGGTCCCCAACCTTTTTCCGGCTGGGGATTGGCGGGGCAACTGCCCCGCCCGCGCAGCGCGCATGCGCAGCCAAGCCACGCATGCGCGATGTGGCCCTGATTCCCTCTCCCCCCCCCTCCAGCAGTAAGAAGCTTTCCGGGCCGCAAGCTTGCGGCCCGGGGAAGTTTTTTACTATGGGGGGGCAGGGAGAGGGAACCGCGGCCCGGCACCCTGGCCTTCGCGGCTCGGCATCGGGCCGCGGACCGCAGGTTGGGGACCACTGCTCCAGATGTTCATGGACTACAATTCCCATGAGCCCCTGCCAGCAAACGCTGGCAGGGGCTCATGGAAATTGTAGTTCATGGACATCTGGAAGACCACAGGTTGACTACCCCTGCCATAAAGAAAGCACAGTATTCTTAAAGGTTTAGAGGAGTTCCCACAAGTATCTGAACCATATAAGTTGTGATATTTGGCATTACACTGCAGAGAACCACACCGTTGTAATCCAGGGGTTGTATAGGTAGGAAATGAAGATGTGTGATTTTTATTAGTACAATAAATATTAACGGACTTAGCTTACGTGTTAAATGAAGGATAGTTAAACATTTGATTGAGAAGTAGAAAATGGATGTATTTTTCCTTCAAGAAACTCCTATTTAAAAAGGCAATCAGAAATATTTTTCCTACGAATATTGGTAAAACATTGGTGGCATGTAATAATTTTATGGCAGGGATGGCAATTACTCTGAGAAACCCTAATATTGTGGTTAAGGAGAGGGAAAGAACCCAAATGATAGATATTAAAGTTAAAATGCCAGATGGCAGGTAACTTCTATACTTTTATGAATGTGACTGTACCTCATCAAAAGACTAAATTTTTAGATGAGTGCTGGAAAAACTAAGTAACTTTTCAGAATGGGAGACTGTATTAGGAGGAGACTTCAATGGTGTTCCAGGTGCAAAACTCAATGGGTCATCTAATAACCAAACTATAGGATCTTTGCCTAAAACCTTTCCATGTACAATAGGGGTATGCACATTTTCCCTCATTCTCCTCTGCCATTTTAGGTGTATTAAACATTCCCCCCCCCTACCACCACCACATTTCCCTGTAAAATCCAGGATTCCAACTCTAGTGCAGGATTTGGATCCAGGGTTTTTCAGAAATCCCAATTTTTTCCAGGTCCAATAGATCCAATGAAAAAAAAATGGGAGGGGAGAATTTCATACCAGAATCCATGCTTGCAGGGAACAGTCTGCTCCCCTTGGGCACAGCTAGTCCTGAGCTGACTTCACTTGCAGCTCAAGTTTAAACTGGACTACAAGAGGAGTGAGCCCCAGCTGAGGCAGCACAGAGTTCTAAGCTCCCACCACCGCAGGCAATCTTGGGCTGCCCTCTCTACCAGCTTGGCTTAAACCAAATTGCAAGAAGGGCCAGCACCAGCCAAGGCTTATCCTGAGCTGACTTCTCTTGCAGTCCGGTTTAAGAAAAGCTGGTAGGAGATGTCTTCTGCCAATACTTCAAAGTTCAGTGACTGCAGAAGCATAACAAACAGCTGATTTCAGATTTACTGGTAATTCACAAATATATTTGGGATTTTCTCAGGATTTCCCCCCAGCTTTCCCAAGAACACTAGATACATTTGGGATGCTAAAATATACTTTAAAAATACCAGTAGGGTATTTTCAAACATATTTTCAGCTCAGGTAGATCTGAATGCACACCATTAATATGCAATTGTGACAGACAGGCAGCACTTTAAAAGTAAGGTTCCCTGAAGTGACAGAGAATCAGTAAGTGAAGAGTTAAATTCTTCACTGAAGCAGAGAGCTTGAGTGACAAGCTGTTCCAAGGGCTCTGATTGGCCAGGAACAGCTGTGAGAGAAAAACGATATTGGAGCTGTGTTGCTGAGGGAAGAGTGTAGTTGAGACGGAAACCTACATGGAGAGAAGATCTATTTGCCTTAGCTGAGAAACAATTATTCTAGGCAGAATTTAGTCAGAGAAAACAAACGACTAAAAAACTGAAAGCAGATCTACACAGTCGGAGAACTGGGATTGATACCTGAGAGAAAGATTTGGGTAGTAGTTGTGAGACTCCAGAATAAGCCAAAGGAAAAAGGAGAAATCATCTAGAGCAGCGGTCCCCAACTCCCGGTTCAGAGACTGGTACTGGTTCATCGATCAGTCGGTACCGGGCCGCGGCTCCTCCTCGTTCTCCTTCCCGGCTGCTGCCTGGGGGATCCTCTGCCACTCTGCCGCTGGCTCACCCTTGGTGCTCTCCAGCAGCCGCCATGGCTGGGGGTCCCCCTCGGCGTGGCATTGCGCAGCTGCTGCTGGCAGCACCCCCCCCCAGCAGGTGGTGGGAAGTCAGGGGCACTGGTGGGAAAGCAAGTGGGGCAGGGGTTCAGGCAGCGGCGACATCCCTCGACAAAAGACTACCCCCCCCCCGGGTCTCAGTAAAATTGTCAAACGTTGATCGGTCCTCAGTGATAAAAAGGTTGGGGACCACTGATCTAGAGAGAGAAGAAGGCTCCCTGTCCAGTTAAAAAGGGGGAATTAGTTGAGGATTTCCTTGGACTGGTGTGAAAAGAAATTTGCTTCAGACACCTCAATAGTTAGTGGGAAACGGATGTTTCTAAGGAAAGAAGTTTGGGATAACAGGAGAAGGTACCAAATTTCAATGAATCTTGCCAGTCTATATGGCTGTTATTGGTCACAACATGGAAAATGCTCTGTGGTTTTGTGGTTTTATGGAATGTTGGACAAAAAAGCAATTGTTGAATATGATTTATATTCTTAGTATAATTTTTACTACTGCTTTACTGTTTTTGCTTTCATGAAAATGATCATATGTATTAGTTTGTATGAAAATAATGGTAAATTGAAAAATAATAAGAAAAGTATAGGTAATAGTGGAACCTTAGACACAAATTGCAAGAATGCAACTTACGCTTTTTTGATGTCATCCGGAGACGAATTGCGGGGTACCCCCAGTGCTTCATAGTAATCCACCATGGTGTCAACCTATGTTGTGTTAGGAAGCTGGAGAAAAGATAAAGGCACCTCTGACTGTACTTTGGTAGTATTCATGTGAGCAGCATCCTAATGACAGCCTTTCCATCCATCCCACAAAATGCATCAAAATCCAAGCAGTGTGGCTTATCACACCACCAAAGGGTGGCCAGCTCTGGGTTGGGAAATACCTGAAGACTTTGGGGGAATGGCGGGATTTGGGGCAGGGAGGGACCTCAGTAGAGCATAATGCTATGGAATTTACCCTCCAAATCAACCATTTTCTCTAGAGGAACTGATCTCTGTCACCTGGAGATAAACTATAATTCCAGGAAATACACCAGTACAAAGAAAGGTTCCCTGTTAAACAATCTTCTCTTTGTAACCCACATCCCTTTGTAACCCACATGCTCCCTCTTTACTCCCCCCTCTACTACTCTAGTTCCTATGAATTTTTTTAATCCAGAATATTTGTTTAAAAAGAAGCTGCAGTCCAAAATATGTTAATAAACTCATCAAGCTCCTTATTTGCATGTTAATATGCTCACTACATTTGGATTTTCTGGATTTTACAACTGACAGTTTGGCACTGCCTATTCTGTGCCTTAAGCAAGATCCATTCTTCTTAAAAGAAGTTCTCCCTTATGGTCAGGATCATCCCTAGGGATCTGAATGTACTTCCACACTTAGGCCTGATTCTGGCATGTAATTATTCACGATGGGAAGGAGGAGGCAACTTCTGAGGCACTTCCACAGGAGGCTCTTCTGTCTATTGCTTTGTCATGGGAAAAGAGACCTTATTTTGGCCAGAAGGCTTGAGTTGCCACAGAAGGGCCCCAAAGTAATGAGTAAGGAATACATTGTGAGAATGCATGTAACACTCATGCCAGAATACCACCAGGATTTTATCAGCATACACCAACGTTTGCAATGTTTTAAACTGAAGCTGCTTTTTTTGCAGTTCTAGTGTTTTGCCATGAGAAGAAATGGTTCCTTTAAGGAACAGGATGATGTATATTAGCTTTCACTTTTTGATTTCTCTTCCATGTTAACAAAGGTGCTTCACGTCTTCTAATAGGAATGCTATTTGTTTTGTTGCTGTTGTTTGATTTATTTCCCGCCACTCCCTGACAGGCTCGTGGCGGGTAACAACAGTCTTAAAACCCCATTAAAAGACTCAAAACTCCCAATATGGCAGAAAAGAAATTTCTCACTCTCACTCCTACTACCGAGGCGATGGAAAATGGAGGAGGAGTGATATACACTTTAAACCCCAGGGGGGCAGTAGGTCTACCTCACCAACCCCATCCTCAACCATTGACCTGGTGGAAGAGCTCCGTTTTGTAGTACCGTGTTCCAAACCACCTTGTTTTAATTGTATTTTTACCACTCAGCCTCTGGACATCTTTAATTTTACATCATCAATTTAAATAAAGAAACACGCATGAAGAAGTGCAGCTCCCCCCCCCCCCGATCTCTCAAGAAGCATCTACAACTGGGTCTCAAATCAGGGTTGTACTTGCTGTTGTCATTACCCCACTTCACACAATACCCCACCTTTGGCCTCACCATGACCAAGAGTGATACATTAGAGGTTAAAAGAATTTCTTAACATACCCTCCAAAAATCAACATGATTAGAAAGTCTGGGAGACCAAGGTTCAAATCCCCACACTCTGCCTTGAATGCTCACTGAGTGGCCTTAAGCCAGTCTCACACTCTCAGGTACATTCCGCACGACTTCAATGTTGCAAAAGGCTTCCAAATTGTAAACGCTACTAATTTGCAGTTATGCACGACGTCGCACACAATCTGCCACACTCCTGAAACCGATCTGCAAAAAGTGATTCGTTGTAATGCTTAAAGGGGAATCCAGAGGCCCATTCCGCACCAGGACCAATGTTGCCAATTGGTTCCTGCAAGCGGAAACACTATTTTTAAAAGTGCTATTCGGCGTTATGCATACCTGCCTTCAATCTTACCCATCTCATAGAGCTGTTGTGGAGATAAAATGGAAGAGGGGAGAATGATAATATAAGATGCTCTGAGTATTCTTTGTGGGTAAAGAGTGAGCTATAAACATAAATAGCCCCCAAATGGGACTGAGCTATTGCCAGAGTAAATGAGGCAGATCCCAGTCTCATGTTTCTTCCCAGGTGTCAATAATATGATTGTATAACCATAACGCAGTAACAGCTGTCCAGAAGATGGAGGAGATAGATGGCTTTATGAAGGTCTGAAAAACTATATGAAGTCACAGCTCTGTTCTATCACCACAGAAGAAGCTTGACTTCACCCATCACAGCTGACAGATTAATCCAGCTTTGATGTACAATTGCAGTGGTGCAATCATGTGGTTATACTAAGGGAAGGGAAGTGGCACTAGATTACACAGTGGATAAGCATTTCTACCCAGATTATGGGTGGGAAGACATCTAGCTTTATAAGAGGGTAAGAGAAGGGTTATTGCCAAACATCTCTATGTATAACACGGGGAAAGAGTAACATACAACTCAGGGCTTTTGAATTGCCCCTTCTCTGGTGTTCAGAACTACAAGCAACTGACCCAAGTGTACAGTAAGGGGGCTCGTTCCATCTTGCACATGTTATTAATTGGGCCTCTCTGCCTATTTAGAATGTTCCAGCAAGAACATCCTGATTGGATTGTTATCACTCCTGAGGCTGGCGGGCCAAAAAAAGATATAATTGAGCTAAGAATCTGGAATAAAACTAGTTTGGATTCTGATAGACTAAAGACATAGACTACAATATGCTGAAACTGCAAAGGGAGAGAACATTTGTACTATTGCCTTTGACTCTGGGACTGTAAAACTGTGTCAACCAGTTAGATAGTTAACCTAGATTTTCTTGTTTTCCTTGCTGTATGATTTTAGAACAGTATGTTGCCTAAAGATAAACTATTATTATATATTAAAGGAATTCTATATGAATATTACAAGGTTTTTTTTGGGGGGGGGGGGAGGATGCACACTAGCTCTTGAAACTCCTTGACATACAGGCCTGCTAAACCTGAAAAAGGGTTCTGGTCTGAGCTGCCACAGCAACTGTTATTTGGACACTGAGGGTCAACTCACAAGTGCAATCAGAGTGAACTGTGTGGATACAGTTTACGAGAGCAAATTATTTACCTTGATTACTCCATAGCCACATGATGCTTTCTGTGGCTGAAATAATACCCAACAATGAGGGATGCGGCTTCCCAACAAATAGCTTATCACATGACATGCATCTGCATAGTACTATTTCAAAGCAGTTAGCTGCTGATCTTATGATGGGTTTGGCTCGAGAGCCTCAAAATCAGCAGTCCACTGGGAACCTATCCTAAAAAGCACCTGAGCTGGCTGTGCTCCATTTTACCACAAGGATGCTGGCCCAGGCCTTCCTTTTAAGTATTTTTATGCATTAAGCAGCTTAGCAGCCATTAAGTTTTTAAGTGATTAGAAGCTTCCAAGAACAAGAATAGCTGTGGTAACAACACTAGGCAGGAAACCACGGACAAAGGTTATCGATCCCCAGCTAGGCTTGCAATCCCTTTTGCCACTTTCAGTTTACTTGCTGACTTGCAGTCCCAGTTGAGACACCTCAGCATCAAAAGCTACCTAATTCTACCCTACCATTCAGAGCCCTTTGCCTTTGGATACCTAACAAACCAGACCCCTTACAGCAGGGGTAGTCAACCTGTGGTCCTCCAGATGTTCATGGACTACAATTCCCATGAGCCCCTGCCAGCAAATGCTGGCAGGGGCTCATGGGAATTGTAGTCCATGGATATCTGGAGGACCACAGGTTGACAACCCCAGCCTTACTGGACAAGCAACCAAACTGCTGAGAAGATCTCATTGCCTTTTTTTTTTAATGCACTAACTGTTTTGATATTTTCATATAGCCACCTCAAGTCCCTGGCCTTTGTTTCCAAGAAACTCTGCCCCTCGCCCTGGGTGTCTTCTTATCCTGCTTACTCATTTTTTTGCGTATCTGTCTCCTGCACAACACCAGTTGGCGTTGGGTAGGAACAGGAGGCACAGGGAGATGTCCCACACACTGGGAGTCCCATCCCAAATTGTAGGTTGCTCTAACACTGAATATCCCCCTCTTCTCCACTGCTAGCTGCTAGTCAGATTCTCTCCCACTAGGTTTTGGGTCATTTCCCTTACCTGGTTGTTGTTGCTGCCTTAATGGGAACCTGGAGGTAGAGGTTTCTTCCACAGCAGGGAGAGATTTTCCTCCTCTGGAAACAAAGCAGAAAAATTCCCCATTCATACAACTGTCCCCATTTCCATACCTTCTTGTATAAGGAGGCTGAGAAAGAAAAGTATAACTTTAGCCAGGACTTGATCCCACAGCCTGTTCCCCAAAACCCAAGTTCAACTCCTGCAATGTGACACACAGAGAGCCTCTATGCATGTATACTAGGAGAGCAATCCTAAACAGGTCTCCTCAGTGCCTGCCACAAATCTGTTCACCATGTGTCTTCTCCATTACTAAACAAAAAGCCCAATTGTGTGACACCTTTAAAGGCTAACAAATGCACTGTGACATAAACCTTTGAGAACCAGAATATGGTTCCTTGAAACACTACATTCCCTTCCGGAATGGTTCACCAATCGCTCAGCCGGCTAGGCCAACCAGGTCCGGTGCCAGAGGCCTGGTCTAAGTAGATGGGTGCCATCCAGACACGATCAAGCTCCAGGCCAGCATCAGGACTTTTGCGAACTGTGGCGCGGCTTCCTCCCCTTGCTAAAAGGCACGCTCCAAACTCACACCAAGTCAGCCTACTCGCTGCGAGTAGTCTAAAATAAAGGAGGGAGAGAGAGAGACTGGCGCGATCCCTTCCTACCCTGCCGGTTATTTTAATGTGCTTTGAAGTTCGCCGAGCGCGCCCTTGTTGGCTCAGCGGGAGCGGGCCTTTCCCACGCTCGCCCGGGGGTTGTGTTGCCTGCCGGAGGAAAAGGCACGTTGGTGGCAAGCGTGCCGGGGCCGCCACCGCCTCCTCCTCCTCCCTCCCTCCCTCCCTTTGTTGTGCCTTGGGTTGCCGGGCCGTCACTCCCCGCCCCCCCCCCTCCCGGGCCTGGGGACTGATCGCGTTTCAGCTTCTCGACTGTTCCAACAGCGCCTTTCCCTGGGCGAGCCAGGCCAGAGGCTTCGCGCCCCGTCCCCTCCCGGCCAAGACAAGCTGCGCCCGCCTAGTCCCAGTTTCGGGTTGCAAACGCCCCTCGCCGGCTGCACTTGGCTCAAGCCCCTGGATCCCTCCCCGGGGAAGCAGTCCCCGCTCGGCTGCCGCCCCTGCCTCCGCGCCCGCCGAGCGGCTCCCGAGCTGGAACTCGCTACGGCCACACGAGCACGTCTTGTCCTCCGCCCCCCTCAGTCCGGACTGCTGAGCACCCGCGGGCCCGAGCCGCTCGCAAACGCCCAGCGAAATTCTCACGACAAAGGCGCTCTGCGCTGGGAGAGACGGAACCGAGCGGGTTTCGGCGGCGCGCTTTGGAGGCACGGTAGGCCGGTGGCCACGGGGCGGCCGCAAGCGCAACTTGGGCCGGCTTCTAGCGGCTTCTCCGATGCGCCGGAGAATCTCGGCGGGAATCCCCTTTGCTTTCTCCCGCTGGGGGAGGGAGCGGCGGCAGGGAGCAGCGCTGCATTTCAGGAGCGCTTCGCATTGCCAGCGGGGGAGCGACTCTCTCCTCTCTCCTTCCCTCCCTCCCTCCCGTTAACTACTGAAAGGCCAAACTCCTGGCTTTGGTGTGCCGCAGCGAAGGACCCCAGGAGATGCTCTGGAGAAGGCAGCAAGCAGGGGTCCGCCCCACCCATCCCGCAAGCCGCAGGGCCCGCCGCGGCGACGCCCTACCTCACCACCGGAGGAGGCTCCGTCCGGACTGCGCCGTAGCCATCGGGGACAGCCCGCTCGCCCCGGCCACAACCCGCTGTCAAAGGAAACGGAGGCAGGCTCCCGCGAGCCAGCCCAGCCCGGAGGATCGGCAGGGGCGGCGGCCAATGGAACACCGCAGCTTCATTGTGACGTCAAAAATCGGCGTTTTGAACGGATGAGGTAAGACCGGACAACCCCAGACAGCTGCTGGGAGGGCCTCGGTGGAATTCGCGGGGCTGGGCCGCCCGGCCTGTGCTGAGGCACGCAGAGGCCCCTCCCTGCTGCACGCGCGGCCCTTGCGGAGATCCTCCGGCACCCAGATGTCAACACACAGACACAAAGCATTCCCTCGGAAGTGCTCGCACGCGCGGCAGTGTCTAGACAGGGCCCTGCGAAAAGTGGCTGCGGCAGTTGTCGTAATCGGTGCAGTGTGCCCTGTCGCGAAGGAGATCCCCGAACTGCCGTGTGGCCTTTCTTGATCCTGCTCGTGGGGAATGCTCCAGCAGCCTTTTAGTCTGAGGAAGAGTGAAAGCTCACTCCTTGAATAAATCTTTGTTGGTCTTAAAGGTGCCACTGGACTCTGATTTTATTGGACTACCCATTTGAATCTAGCCTTTTAGAAAGATAGACTCCAAGCAGTGAATTACAATAATGGCCATTTTAATGTGTGTAAGTTGGGCAAAAAAATCTAAAATGTATATTCTGATTTGCAACTGAAGGTAGAAGAAGAAGAGTTGGTTCTTATACCTGAAGGTTCAAAGAGGCTTACAGTCATCTTCCCTTTCCCCTCCCCATAACAGACGCCCTGTGAAGTGGGTGAGGGTGAGAGAGCCCTGATATCACTGCTCGGTCAGAACAGCTTTATCAGGGGTGTGGTGAGCCCAAGGTCACTCAGCTGGCTGCATGTGGGGGAGTGCAGAATCGAACCCAGCATGCTAGATTAGAAGTCCGTGCTCCTAACCACTGCACCAAACTGGCTCTCCAGGTAGTCAGAATAGCCACTGCACTAGCATGTTCATAATACTCCTAGCATAATACATTTCTGTGAGAGCATTTGCTTCTATGCATTGGGTAGATGAGATTATTGATTTGTAGGGTAACAAGTTATTCTCCAAAACATCAGTCAACCATACTATGAAAGGCATCTCTGCGGAATACCACAGAGATGGCATGACCTAAAAGTAGTGGCCCAGCTGAGAAAACACCAGAAAACTGACTGCTGGTAGTTGGTGAGTAGCAACGAGCTTGAGATGTGAAATAGAAACTTAAGATTTGGAACTGAAATTTGCAACTGAGTCACTTCAAGAAGCTACTTGAAGTGACTCAGCGTCTTCAGGCATCTTTGTTGAGGACCTAGGTAGGTCTGCGAGGTCTTTAGTAACTTGTGTTATTCATCGTTGATGGAAGGGACACTAGAGGCAGCTTTTCAGGTGCTGTTACCTTCATTCCAGCATGTACTGAAGAATAAAACTAAATCAACTTGTCCAACAGGTTGGTTGTTTTGCTATTTGTCAGGTCTTTAGGTCATAATTATATGGGACTAGAGTTGGACATCACATATTTCTCAATATGCAGGCTGATTCTTAAGCTTTGTATATAAGCAAAGCACCTCCGTCTTTCTCTGCATCAGAATCAGAGGGTGTGGCTTTCATCTAGGCCTGATTGGTTCCTTCTTTGAAACAATCTCCCTGAAAAAGAAGTGGGAGCAAATAATCTCACTGTGTTCATAACCTGAATGCATATGAGGGACAAACTTCTGTTGTCATGTGTTTTAACTGGAGCCCATTACCAGCTTTTTCTAAAAGTAGTAATTTTATCAAGAATTGCAGAGAAACTAGAATGTCCCCACTACACTAATAAGCTACATCTTCAGGGAATTTTCCTTCTTTTCATTAAGTGATTTTTGTACAGAAGCCTTTTCGAGGTCTGGACTTGAATACCTTATCTGCCTGGACTCACTTGTTTAAGTCTTTTGGAAGTATTTACTCTGCCTTACAGTGGCCTGGGATTGTGAGGGTTGATTGAGAAGGAACTTGTTAGATAGATTGGTGCATCAGGAATTCCAATGTTGCACTTTTGATCCCTTTAGCTCAGCCTTTCTCAACCACAGTTTTATGAATGGCTCTGGAAGGGTTTCTTGAATGGGTGGGAGTTAATGTGCTTTTTTTAAAATTGTTAAATATGTATTGGGTGATATGACCATATATAGTCCCAAAATGGCCAGTGATGGGCCTGGAGGGGGCCCTGGGTGGGCATGTACACAGCTATGCTTCCCAACTATATTCCACACAATCAAACCACTTCTGGGGTTTTGAAATCCTGAGGAATGTTTCAGGGGGTTCTCAATGGTAAACAGGTCGAGAAAGGCTCCTCTAGTTCTTATCAGCCTCATCTACCAAGCAGTGCTCATATTGATTCCTTTCTGTATATCAGTCAATTGTTGTTGCTTAAAGCTCCTCTGCTTTTTCCTTGTTTGGTTATTCTTCTGTCTGTGGCGTTTCTACTAGATCAGACCTCTACATTTCTCCTAGAAAAGTCAAATTCTGGGATGGGAATAAGTTTTTCAAATTACATGCAACTGAGCCTGATGGTACCTGCTGCTCCAACCCCACGGGCAAACCTGTTATTCCCCAATGAATAATACAACTGTGGAGACCAACAGCCAGACTGTGACCTTTATTGGACACTCATTGCTCTTGTGTTGTATTTGGGGGCTTAGAGAATGATGCACATGACTGATTCCCTGTCTCTGCGGGCAGGAACGATCTCTGGAATGACATACTGGATGTCTTTAAGAGCAGAATCGTTCTCCTCACACACATGCTGAGTCTTCGATGTTTCTGTGCTGCCTCCTGTCTTTGGTCCTTCAGCCAGCTTGTCCCCTGTCTCCTTCTTGTTGTCGCCCCCTCCTGGACTTTTAGTTCTGATGGCCATGGCATGAGAGACCAAAGGACCACCCACCTCCTCATTGGGTCCTAGTATTCTTTTATGTGCCCGTCGAGTGCTGCCACGTCTTTTTTTTGGGCTATGGGAGTTAACTAGGTGCTGCCCCACATTCTCCATCTCAGACAGACTGTAGGCCATGGCCCGATGCAGGTCCTTGTCATTGTCCTCAGGGCAGACAATAGCAGACTCAGCACTCTGTGAGCGTCGTGGAGCTAGGATGTCAGTGGCAGAGCTCAGGACCTCGGGCTGCTCCTGGGCAATCTGTTCTGCTCTGACCTTCATATTGTTGCCAAGGTCTGGAGAAAAAGCAAAAGGGGATGAAGAGGGCAGCAAGCATGGGAGGCCCCCATTTTCTGTAGCCACATGAAGCGGGACCATCTAAGGAGGGCCTTGTATTTTCATAGAATCATAGAGTTGGAAGGGGCCATACTGGAATTATAGCTCATCTCCAGGCCTCAGATCAGTTCCCCTGGAGAAAATGACTGTTTTGGAGGATGGACTCTATGGTGTTATACTCCAATGAGGTCCTTTTCCACCCCAAATCCCACCCACTCCCAGCTCCACCCCCAAAGTCTCCAGGTGTTTCCTAACCCAGACCTGGCAACCCAACTAAAGCATTCCTGACAGGTGCTCGTGGTTGCTGCTTGAAGACTGTGGTCTTCTCTCATGTTCCCCAAACTCTGTTTCTTACCATGTACTTCTGCCACTTTAAGCTCCCCATCTGCATCAATCTCAACTGTCTCCTGACCGTTCTCAAGAATTCTGCAAAATAGACCAGATAATTTCCCCAGCAGCATGATGCGAAGTACTATATGCCATACTGTATGCCAAGCATGTTCCACCACTCCCTGCACAGAAGCATTCTTCATGACCATTCCCTCCCTCTGGAAGCTCACCTTATAACCCAAATTCCAGCATCTTTCAGAAGCAGTGAAAGAGCTATATTTATGTTCTGGCGTTTGATGGTTACAGCTCAGGTGACATGGGGTGAACAAATTTAATGTAATTATTATCTTGTTTTCTGTGGTTTATGGTAGTTAGCTGTCATGGGATGGGGCCAAGCTACAAAACTATAGAAATAAACCAGCTGTGAAATTAAAAAATACTTGTAAATGATAGTTTTAAAAGAATCATAGGTAAGAATTATTTTTGAGTGTCAGTTTTGGGTATCATTCAGTACTTCCATCAATAATTTGTGCATAGGAATGAAAGAATTGACAGTTGTAGGTGATAGAAAATGGGGAAGGGCTGCAAACATTCTAGAGAAGAGATCATAAATTCAGAAATATCTCAAAACCCAAAAAAGAGGAACAAAAATAACAAAATGGAAATTTAACAAGTACCATTTCAGAGTGTAACGCTCTGCAGTGTTTCATTCTGGACACTACAGATTACAAAATATGGCAAATACTTAAAAACAAGCTGCATTGTATTAACAGGTCTTGGACCCAAATCTAGTGCGGACAAGCTGAAAGATGTTTGGGACCACCAAAAGAAGTTTAAATGGCGGAAGGGGAAAACATGCTGGCAGTTTTTAAATGTTAAAAAAGCTCTCAGAAAGAAAACAAAGGTACAGGACCAAAACAATGGGATGTAGATTTAAGTAGTAGGAAAAATTTCCAGTCTGCATGGTATAACTAGTTCTCATGAGACTAAAAAGTGGCTTTGAACTTCTCTCAATAATGGGAGGTCAGGGAGCTTTCACCCTTGGGCACGTCACAAAAATGATTGGGGTGGTTGGAGGAACCTTTACATAGAGCCCAGGAGTCTTTTTATATTAGGAAGGGGGCTGGCTGTGCTAGATGGCCCAAACAGTCTCTTCTAGCTTTTTAGACCACAGATGAGAGAGGTCATACTTGCAGTGTGATTATGAGACAAAGCAGACAGTGTCACTGGCCTCATCCTGTCACCTCACCTCCGTGTAGTTATCCGCTTGCCATTGATGTACTTGGTAGTTGTGGAGATGGAACGAAAGCCAATTCCCATTTCAGCACCAGGTCCAAAGGTAGTGTAGAAATCTAGAAAATAGGAGTTCAACATCACCACTGAGAGGTACATATGCAAATAGCAAAAGGCTTTCAGTAAGTCCATTAGAGGCCATCCTGAGCTATGAGTCACAGCAATAAAAGATGGCAGGTATCAATTTGATAGGAGCAAATGCTCTTTATACTTGTGAAAAGCAGAGATGGATTATTATGAGCTGACAGAATCAGAAGAAGTTAGGACCAAAAATTCAGAAACTAAAGACTGAAAATCACTGACAATGGATTGTGCCAGTGGCTGCAATGGACAGGTACAAGTCGTCACAAGTTTCTTCAGAGTACTCAAAGCTATAAGGCAATGGGGAATGCATACTCTTACCTGTCTGGGCCGGGGAAGTATAGGAACAATAGGAGTAGGTGACACCTCCTGGCATGATCAACTGAGACATACCATCATCCTGATTTCTAAATGGGGAAAAATC
Source organism: Paroedura picta (assembly GCF_049243985.1). Lineage (NCBI taxonomy): Eukaryota > Metazoa > Chordata > Lepidosauria > Squamata > Gekkonidae > Paroedura > Paroedura picta. The sequence goes on along the minus strand of NC_135370.1, from coordinate 73,832,253 downwards.
ATCTAAAAAACAGGGAACAGACTTATTAGATGTGCTCTGACAATACAAGTAACAGTATAACAATGCATAATATACTCCAAATAATGATAGTCTTTGTGCTGTTGTTTTTATAGAGTGTTGGGCTAGGATCTGGGAGACCCAAGTTTGAATCTCCACTTTGCCACGGAAACTTACTGGGTGACCCTGGGGCAGTTATAAAGTTGCAGTCTAATCTAACATTTCGGGTTGTTGTGAAAATAAAATGGAGGAATAATGCAAGCCACTTAGGGTCCCCACTGGTGAGAAGAACAGCAGAGCATAAATGAAATAAATAGTAATGCCCCAATTCCCCAGGAGACCTGAGCATGCATAAACGCATTTCAGTACTATACAATTTAAACAATACAAATTGGCAATTATAGTGTATCTGAAAGAGCAGAAGGAAATCCTCTGTAGTGTTCCAGGAATGGGCAATAGTACAGGATCTTGTGGCTAGACTGCAAGATTAGAGATGAACCTATATCCTAAGAAGGCACCCTTCCTGTTTTCTTTCCTACACATGATTTCCAAAAGTAATTAAGGCCCTATAAATCATACTAACATTCTAAGTCTGGAACTAGAGAAACAGTAAATCCTCAAGCTTCATCTGCTTGTGTCTCTAAGAGCTACTTATCTCATGGATTCTTAAGCATTTGCACAATCCCTAAAGGTCTTGAAACAACTGTTAACATAAGTGCTCTGGCTGTGACTTTTTTGCAAAAGGCTGTACCAAACCAGGGTGGGGAAATATTACAGCAAAGTAGGGGAAAATATGGAAACAGGACAAATAGATGATAACATCATCTAGCTGCTCCTGAAACCAATGCTGCTGTATAGGAAGTCAAGGTGGAATAGAACATTGTGGAAACAGCCCAGGTTTCTACTCTCATCTTCCAAATTTACCTTTCCTTCCAGGCTTCTGATTTAGGTGGATCCCTTTCTGCACCCTTGTTTGATAGGCAGGTTGTAGCCTTCCAGGTTTAGCTGCCCTGCTCCATTTCCTAGGTCCCTGACAACAGTATCCAGCATAGGTCCAAACTGTAGACATCTAGATCTGAGTTCAAAGTCATGTTCTCAGCCACAAACCGTGTTCTTGAGAAAGTCACTCTTTTGTTCCCCATCTGCTAAATGGGAGTATATATTCGCTTGACTGTGAACCAGCTAGTGATAGCTCCCTGCTAATTTAACTTTTATGCTACTTCTGCATGTGGACAATTTCAGTTTTCCCTTTCATGGCTTCTGTGGATGTAGTCACAGTGACAAAACAGTCTCTGCACATAAATCTTCTCTGTTCTTTCCCCTCTGGTCTGCCACCACCTGCAGGATTTGTGCCAGGGTTTTTTTTAATCAATTGTTGCTATATTGTTCTTGTGTTTTATTATACATCTATGCTACCATTTTTAAATTTCAAAAAAGCGTGCTACTGGTTGCTTTGGGGAATGGCAGATTGGAAGGGAGGTGCATCTCATATACACTTTCCCCAAACTCACTTTGACCGTTTACACACTGGAGGTTTCATGCCGGGCTGCAGGCTGGAGTTTTAGTCATGGCAGGTTGCCCCACCTCTTCCTGCACCCACATGGGAGAGCATTTGGCCTGGTGCACCTCATCCGCCCCCAATTTTTGCTCCTGCATGAGAGCTGGGGCAGTGAAGTTCCCAATGCATAAATGGTCTTTGTGTATGATCATTTAGGAATGATCATACCAAAACAAGTGTGAGGAAACCCACAATAGAGCCAGGGAAGCTGTCATGTGGGGGGCAAAATATAATCTGCTGTGGATTTGAGGGCATGCAGAGCCAAACTTCAGAGATGTATAACATTATGAATAGAGCCCTTAGCTAAACATTAATTCACACAGTAATCATCCTAGCCTCCAGAATCTCCAGTGATGGTATGGCTGGTGAAGACCTTTGTTCTGCATATTAGGAAGCTGCTGGAATTTGATCTGATCCAGGTACACTAATGTCAGATTGTTCACATTTTCTGCATTTCCCCTTCATGCACTAGCTCATACCAAAGAATTCTTTGAAAGGATCTTGTTCACCAAAGACTTCTCTGAAGACCTCGTCTGCATCACGAAAGGTGAACATGAAGTCAGGAGTCCCTCCTGTGCTCGGATAATGATCAGTCCCTTTCAAGAAACAAATCAGATACCTAAGTTCAGACCACATGGTTTCAGCAAGCTATGATGCATTCCCAGGATGGTAAAAAAGAAACTAAATGGGGGAGGTATATATTTTAGACATGCCTTCAGCCAAAGCAGGCTACTGAATCAAAAGGGAAAAGTCCCTACTAGACAGGGAGGAAACCTTGGCCACATGAGCACAAAGTGAAACCATGATTCTCAAGACTCTTTATTCCATCTTATTAAAAGGGCAGACTCTATGCATGTTTCTCTTGAGAACAGTGGTCACACAAGAGGAAGGCAACACATTTAACATATAGCAAAGAAGAATTCCAACTCAAGTTGGAAACTGATTTTTCATCAAGATAATTTATAATACAATGAAAGTTTAACCTCCAGCAGCAACAGTGTAGTGCCAATAGAACAAGGTGGGGTGGCTTCCACAGTTCATAGTTGTCCACAGCTGCTGTTTCAGGTTTACTCCTGTTCCCTTCTCCCTACTGGAACACCCACAGAGTGTTCCTCACAGAGTCCTCACCCTGCCATAATTCTTCCCAACCACTGGGGGTGCTGTGGGTCCAGACTTTGTTTTCTCAGAGAGTCTCACACAGCCTTTCTCAACTTTTTTACTGGAACCGATTGGCCAGAATAGGAGAAGGGAATACTATCAAATATGAACATCACTTTGAAGCAAACACTTCCTTTACATGTACACAAACATTGGGCAGAAATGTGTCTTGCACCAGGGCCTAGACATTTTATGTCTCCATCCATCATGGATGAAAAATTTCAGATGAACTGATGTAGATTTCTGCCAGGAGCCTGTGGTGATAAACAGAATTCACATGTTGTCAGGGTGGAAAGCAGGAGCCACTAGTTTGTACATGACAACAATGAAAACAGCCCATAAGTAAGGCATATAGTACATCCCATGCATACTTGGAGATTACATCCCTGCATTATAACAAGTTCCTTTGAATCTGGTGCTTACCTGTACTTGCTCCTATAAGTCCTTCAATGCCATAGAGGTCATAAAGATCACGTTTATAATCTAGAGTGGAAAAGGAAGAAGATACTAACCCTGAACTTTAACCAAATTCTTGAATGGAAAAGCATTCAGCAGCATTCTTTGTGTCCCTTATCAAGAGAAAGGGGGAATGAAGGAAAACCTAACAATAAGTCGGAGAAATAGTCTAATGGGGCAGGATGTGAATAGGTTAGAGAAGGAATAGCACTCCTTAGTGGATGGGCTATTATTTAATTTATTTAAAACATTTTGAGGCTGCCTTTTTACCTAATCAAAGTCCACAAGGCTGCAAAATAAAGACATTTAAATATTGAAATACAGTTACAAATATAAAATTTAACACTACAATACTAAGAGGGGGGGGAAAGATAGATATGTAGTTTTTAATCTTTAAAAAAATATCAAATTATTTTAAATATAAATATAATTCAATTAAAACAAAAACCAAACAATCCTAGAAGAAGGATAAAAATGTTGTTGGGGATATGCCAGATGAAATGAAAAGAGTCTTCACTCAACAGTGAAAGGCACTGGTAGAAGGAGGCAGACAAATCACTTTGGGGAGGGTATTCCAAAGTTTTGGTGCAATCACAAAAAAGGCCCTTTCTCAGATCAACGCCCATCTAACCTCAAATAGCAGGGACAACCAAAGCTGGGCCTCTGAGGTTGACCCGGATGAGTGGATAGGAAGGCGGTATAGGTGAAACAAGACTAAAGAGCCAAGACTGTAATGACCTACTACTCCAGCCCACAACATTCTGTGCCAACTGCAGCTTCTGAATACTCTTCAAGGCTGACACCACATAGAATGCATTGCAGTAATCTAATCTAGAAGTTACTAGGGCATGTACAACTGGCAAGATCTTTTCTGGCCATGAAGGGCTACAGCTGGCTTATCTAGCCACCACTGCCGCCTGTTTATCCAACAGGAAGTCTGGGATTGGGAGCATTTCCAAGCTATGAACCTTCTCCTTTAAGAGGAGTGCGACCCCTTCCAGAAAAAGGGATAATCCATTAACTGGGTCAGGCATTCAACCTACCAGTAGCACCTGTATTTTGTTGAGATTAAGTTTCAACTTGTTAGCTCTCATCCATTCCAAAACTGCCTCCAGGCATATGTTCACAATTTCCCAGTCTCCCTGGGATCTGCTGGTAGCATGAAATATAGCTGATTTCATCTGCATATTCATAGCAGCTCAGCCCAAATCTCTGATTACCTTTCCTGGTAGGTTCACATGGCTGTTGAAAAGTATGGGGGGGACAAGATGGAACCTTGGAGGCCAAGGGCCAGAGCAGTACTCTCCCAACACCATCTTCTGAAATCTACCCTTAAAGTAGGACCAGAACCACCACAGAACAGTGACTCCCAACCCTGAAAGGCAGTCTAGAAGGATATCATAGCTAATGGTATCAAAAGCCACTGAGAAGTCCAAGAGAATTAACAGGGTTGCACTCTTGTCTATCTCCCAGTGGATGTCACTCATCAGGACAACCAAGGCCATTTCAGTCCCATGGCGAGTTCTGAAAGCAGATCGGAGCAGGTCTAAACAATTTGCTTCATTAAGGAATCTCTGAAGTTGTCCAGCTACCATTCATTCAGGCCTAATCATCACTTCAATGACCTGCAGAAGTAAGATCTTAAAGAACGAGCCATATCTGTAGAAGAGAATGCTACTAAACAAAAGAGGAAAGGGAATAATCCACTCAGGTCATCAGAGCCCCTGCAGAAAATACAAAAGGAGAAAAGGGGCTGTGCTCTTACTGTCCGATAGCACTTCGTATGCTTCTGCTATCTCCTTGAACCTCTTCTCAGCGTATTCCTTATTCCCCGGGTTTTTATCAGGGTGCCATTTCAGTGCATTTTTTCTGTACCTGCAATATTTCAGGGGAAAGAAAACTAGGCTATAAATTGACCATTAAAATGAACCATCATCTCACTCAGACGACACCAGCCACGGGAACCCTGTCTTCAGACTATAATCCCTTAGCAGCAAAATTAATCAGGAGGGAATGTTCCTAATCTAACAGTTTTTTCAGATCACTGAATCCCTTAAAGTGAGTCCTTACCAAAAAGGATATTATTGTGATTTAGGCACAAGGTGTTCATTGAACATGCACATTCAGACCCCACAATCTCTTAATTCTGAAGTTTCTCAAAGCAAATAGTTTGTTTAGCATGGCAATAATCACTTGTGTAAGAGCCTCTTGTGGCGCAGAGTGGTAAGCGGCAGAAATGCTGTCTGAAGCTGTCTGTCCATGAGGTTGGGAGTTCAATCCCAGCAGCTGGCTCAAGGTTGACTCAGCCTCCCATCCTTCCAAGGTCGGTAAAATGAGTACCCAGCTTGCTGCTGGGGGGTAAAACGGTAATGACTGGGGAAGGGAATGGCAAGACCACCCTGTATTGAGTCTGCCATGAAAACACTGATGGGCGTCACCCCAAGGGTCAGACATGACTTGGTGCTTGCACAGGGGATACCTTTACCTTTAATCACTTGTGCATTCATAGCCTCAAGGCTAAGCTACTGTAATGCTTTCTATGTTTGGCTGAGCTTGATCTAATGAAAACATCAGCTGATACAGAACACGGCTGTTTACTTCCTTGCTGTGGGGGCACAGAGAGCACATTGTATCAATGCTCTAGTAGCCGGCTCAGTGTTTTCATCCAGACACAATTCCTGGTGCTTGATTTGAACTCTAATGTCATTATCAGCTTTGTACCGATATATGTCAGATTGTCTTTTCTCCTTTACATCATCATGAATTTTGAGATCAACGAGCATCCGCACTTGATTATACTATCCATGCACCAAGTTGAAATAGAAAAGGCATATAAATGGCCTTGGTGGCTGTCCCACAATTGCAGAATTTCATTTCCCTAGGGTTCCAACAGAGCCCACAGCTGGATATTTTCTAGAAGAGTGCTAAAACTTTGGGCTGACAATCAAAAATCAGGATCAAATACGTGTTGAGTTGTTTGGGTATTTTATTTTATTGTAGGTGTTTTGAACTGCTGTTATCTACTTTGAGTCCTTGGGAAGTGGGTGGATAGAAATTGGTCTAATTAAGCAAATAAAAAGTAGATCATATACCACCATATATTTATCCCAACCACTCATTAATCTTTGAATTAATCTTCGAGAGCCAGTTTGGTGTAGTGGTTAGGAGTGCGGACTTCTAATCTGGCATGCCAGGTTCAATTCTGCGCTCCCCCACATGCAGCCAGCTGGGTGACCTTGGGCTCGCCACAGCACTGATAAAACTGTTCTGACCGGGCAGTGATATGAGTGCTCTCTCAGCCTCACCCACCCCACAGGGTGTCTGTTGTGGGGAGAGGAAAGGGAAGGCGACTGTAAGCCGCTTTGAGCCTCCTTCGGGTAGGGAAAAGCGGCATATAAGAACCAACTCTTCTTCTTCTTCTTCTTCTTCTTCTTGAACTGGATCCAGCATGATATTAGAGACCACTGCATAAACAGCTCCCTGTCACACCAGCTTTTGAGTTGTTCCCTAGACACCCATAAAATGACATGGTTTTTACAGGAAATGTAATGTGAAAGTACATTAATATAAAAGGAAATTTAACATGAAAGCAGCCATTGCAACTAATGACATTTTCACTAGGCAACATCACATAGACCCATAGTTGTCATTAAAAGATGTACAGTGCAATCCTGTGCAGCAGTGGTCCCCAACCTTTCTGAGGCTGGGGACCGGCAGGGCAACTGCCCCGCCCGTGCATGCGCCATGCGTGGCCGAAATTGCGCATGCGAGGCACTTTCGCGCATGCGTGAAAGTGCCGCACATGCACAATTTCGGTCGCGCATGCGCGCATGCGCGCATGCGCAGCCCGGCCGCAGCCCTGATTCCTTCTCCCCGCCCTCCCCACCCTCCCAAGCTTGCGGCCTGGGAAGTTTTTTACTGCGGGGGGGCGGGGAGAGGGAGCTGCGGCCCGGCACCATGGCCTTTGTGGCTCGGCACCGAGCCGCGGCCCGCAGGTTGGGGACCACTGCTGTGCAGGATTATTGCATTCTAAACCAATGGACTTCAGTAGAATTAGGTTGGAGTAACCTTGCACAGGACTGCACTGTTAAACTAGAAACTTTGGTCATTTCAAGCCCAAATTCCCACAGCCACAGATTAAGATAAAACTTGCATTTTGAGTCTCTCTTATTCCCACTCCATCATCGATCAACGGACACAGTAAAAAATGCTTAACATTTTAGTTCTTGGTATAATACAGTCGTTCTGAATGTAGGGAAAGGGATCTGAGGAAGAGCTACTTACGCTTTTTTAATGTCATCCGAAGAGGCGATTTGTGGGATGCCCAGTACTTGGTAGTAATCAACCATGGTGCTGTTTATTCTGTGCAGAGGCCAGTTGTAAATCTGAAAAGAACACAGGGTGATTGCAGTGATGATCCATGCTTTCGTAACCTCACAGATGGACCACTGCAATCCACTTTATGTTGGGTTTCCCTTGAAGACAACTCAAAAATTGCGGCTGGCTCAGAACACAGCAGTCTGATTGTTACAAGGGACTGCCTGTGAGGAGCATATAATTTATGTCAGACAAGACAGGAGTAATGCTGTGTGGGAAGTCTGAGGCCTTAAACGGCATCATACCTTCCACTTCAGTGGGGTCCTGCTTGACCCTTGCTGACCCAGTTAAGTGCCCAAGGCAGTCATTTTCAATCTTTGACCTGAAGAAGTCAGGAAGGATTCTATATGCCTATATTCTATATTTTACAAACATTTGTAAAACAGAATCGGGGGAACATTTTTATAAAAGAAAGATGGCTACATCATAATAGATTGGCTCAGGAAAATGCACTGTATCTAATGATGTAATGCAATGTTCCACATTGTTTAAAATGCCATGCTTAATACTTATGCTTTGTTCAGACACCACCTCCATTTCAAATGTCTGTGATTCCTTGTCCTGTTACATTGCTTATTAGGTGTATCATTCTATTGATTGCATTGATTTACATTGTGTAATTTGCCTTGAGTCTCACTGGGAAAGGTGAACTATAAATAATGTATATAAATAAAAAATACATCCATGTTCAATTCAATGTGCTGGTTGTGACCTTTAAAGCCCTCAAGGCCGAGGATCCATATATCTAAAGAACCAACTTTCCCAGTTGCGGTTCTCTGCATACCATCTCCTGGTTATTAATAATTAACCAAGAGCAATATCCACCCAGCCTTCACATCTATCAACTAGCCTCATTTGTGCCAAGCCGAATATGCACAAATGATGCCATATATAGGCCATCCTCTGAAGGTACCATTTTCTTTAGGGGAGTGACCTATGAAATCTGGAGGTTAGCTGTAATTCCAGGAGAACTCCAAGCCCCCCTTTGAAGGGTTGCAACCCTATCCACAGTTCCAACACGAAGCACCAGATTGATATGCCTCAGCTGGGCTCTGTGAAAAGCTAATTGCTATCGATACAATATATTTTTGTTGTTTCTACAAGCAGTCCATTCAAAATTCACAGGAACAATGTGTAGAGGAACAATCTCTTTCCCTTGAATTACTACTATTAATTTTTTTAATGCTGTAAATACTGGATGTGTATGTCAAAGGAACAAATCTGTATGCTTAAAAGAATCAACAGATAATGCTTTGACCTGTGTGGAAAGATTAAGGTATAAAAATATAATCATAGCAAATGCTCTTAAAGAGTAGCACTATTTTTGCTACTTAAAGTGGAATATATCTAAAATTTATTTTTGCCAGGAATGTTGTGTTCTCTCTTCCACTTCCCCCCCCCACACACACACACACTGTCCATCTATTTAGTTTAAAACATAACCCCTGTTTCCCATCACAATATCCTCAAACCACATTCTGTACAAATTAAAACACAAGCAGCAAAAGGTAAAACTAGATAAGACTTTTCTTAAGCATCTCAGATGATGAATTAACGAAAAATGTAATGATGGAGGAATCAAGAAGCAAGAGGGCAAAACTGCAAAATGAAACCTTAACAGAAATCCTGTGGAAAAATAAGCTTTGGCCTGCCCCCTAAAACACAAGTGGCTAGACACGTGTCAGGCAAGCTCATGTGGAGAGGGCTGTATATGTGACTTTTCTTCCTTAACCTCTTTTGTTGCAGCCCAGTGAACTGCTTATAATCATTTATCTTTGGTTCCCATTCTTGCAGTACCTGTAAGGGACTAGGGATGCCAGCCTCCAGGTAGGAGCTAGGTATCCCCAGGAATAACAGCTTATCTCTAGATTACAAAAATCAGTTATCTTGGAGAAAATATGGTAAACTCTGTGGCATTGGCCTCCATTGAGGTTCCTGTCCTCCCCAGGCTCCATCCCCAAATCTCCAAGAGTTTCCCGCTCTGGATCTGGCAACCATATCCCAATCGTCAGAGAGATCCCGGTAACCCTACTAGAGACACATGTACTAAAAAATAGACCAGTCACGCAATCTGTATCTTACGCTATCCTCTGCACTATTATATTGCTCTTGCTTACTATTGCAAAGGCATGCTGAATAAACCAGAAACATAGCTTCAGCCAGCCACATGGGTTGGTGAACTGTAGGGAGGGAAGGAATTGCTTGAGTTGTGTCACTTACTCCATTTGAAAGTTGCTTCCCTGCTTATGGGCAAGATGGAGCCCCCTCGGTGTTAAGGAAGGATCTGGATGGGAAGTTGACTGCCGCCTCTCATTAAGTAGGGCGGATGTGATCGTTCATTTCCATATGCTGTACTACTTTAGTTAAACATATCTACAACATATCTAAAAGGTCTGTTGTCTAGCACAGAGGATGAAAACATAAAGTTAACAGCCAGGTTGCTAGGGGCAACCCTAGAATGAAATTTAAAGGAGATCTTGAGATGCCGGTTAACAGTTAGTTGGACAGAGTTCCAAGGAAGGCAGTTTGTTTTTAAAATGGGGTTGCAGTACAGGAGGTATTTTGATCTTGAGGTTTAAACCATCCATATAAGATTTTTGCCTTGATGCTATTTGTTTCCAAATTGTGGTTTCAAAATTTTAATCTATTTTATATTGCTTGCCCTGAGATGGTATGTCAAAGAGGGATGGTATATAAATCCATTGATTGAGTGATTTGAGTGATTGAGTGATAATTGAGAAAGAAAGAAAGAAATTCCTCAAAAGGGCCTTTTCTACACCATCAAGTTTTGTGGATGATAGATGTGTACATTCTCCATTAGTGGTTAGATATAGCTCTCAGCTCAAGACAGTACAACACATCAGTGACTTACAACCCCTACTGGATAATGACAGTTCTCTTTCCCAAGCACTGGGAGGTAAACCTTTTCTTTCACACAGACGGCCCCCAAATCTCAAACAACTCCTCACCCACAACAATGCAACATTGAATGGGAACATGGACACTGGTACTAGAGCTTGCAACAAACCCAGATGCCAACTTTGCTACTATATACACTTCATTGCTACAATTACTGGACTTAATAACATCACCTCCTATACCATCAAAAAGAGCCTCTTGTGGCGCAGAGTGGTAAGGCAGCAGACATGAAAGCTCTGCCCATGAAGCTGGGAGTTCAATCCCAGCAGCCGGCTCAAGATTGACTCAGTCTTCCATCCTTCCGAGGTCGGTAAAATGAGTACACAGCTTGCTGGGGGGTAAACGGTAATGACTGGGGAAGGCACTGGCAAACCACCCCATATTGAGTCTGCCATGAAAACGCTGGAGGGTGTCACCCCAAGGGTCAGACATGACCTAGTGCTTGCGCAGGTGATACCTTTACCTTTATACCATCAAAGGCTTATACACCTGCTCATCTTCAAACTTAGGGCCTTTTCGCACAGGGATCTTTGTTGCAAATTGTTTGCGGAATGAAAAATCGCCATTTAAAATAGTGGAATTCGTCGTTATGCATACCTGCCTTTGTAGTGGAATCAGTTGCGTTTTTTAGCGTTTCCCACAGGCTTCCGGTCTCGGCAGAAATCGCTAGAAAGGAAGCGCTATTGCCAAGCTCGTCCCGCCCCTGGCCGTCAAGCAGCCAATGGGCAGCCGTTAGCATGCTCCCAAACAGCCCCTTTCCCTTTAAGAAAGGTTTAAAAAAAAAAAAACGACCCATAGCAACGAATCTAGGTAGATTCGTTGCTACGGAGAGACCCATCCAGCTGCCTAATGTGAGCTGTCGTTTGATTGTATGATCGTTTGCACGCTGCCTCGAGTGATAAAAAAAAAATCCCCCCCCCCTCTCACGGGCCCGATTTTCGGCTGAATTTATTTGTAAAAAATAAAGGGACTTTATTTCAGCAAACGGGCTTTTCAGTGGTTTGTGCTTAGTGACTAAAGGTGAAGGACTGAAGCCAGGGAAGCCTCTAAACAGAAAGAGGCTCGCCGGTGCGTTTATCCCCGCTCGCTCGGAGAAAAAAAAATGGCGATCGCTTCGCCGGAAGTTTGGAGGAGAGAGCCAGGGGGAGGGACTTTGAAGAACCAGCAACAATGGTAACGCACAGGTCTTTAGCGCTACTGTTGCAGATTGGTTGCAGGAGTGTATCGCTATCCGGAGGGTGAATCCACTTTTCTGGATTCCCCTGAAAGCGCCACAACGAAGCGCTTTTTGCTGATTGGTTTCAGGATTGTTGCAGATTGTCTACGACGTCGTGGGTTATGGCAAATTAGTAGCGTTTCCAAATAGCAACCATTCTGCTACTTTGAAGCTGTGCGAAATGGCCCTTAGTATATGCCATCAAGTGCCAACAATGTCCTTCTGTCTTCTACATAGGACAAACAGGTCAAACCCTCCACCAAAGAATTAATGGACACAAGTCTGACATCAAAAGCCACAAGATTGAAAAACCTGTAGGGGAACACTTCAACCTTGCAGGACATTCAATAAAGGACCTGAAAGTAGCTGTTTTATTACAAAGAAACTTCAAGAACAGACTAGAAAGGGAGATTGCAGAAATGCAAGTTATTACAACACTCAATACTTTGACATACCCTGGACTCAACAAAGACAAAGGGTTTTTTATCTCACTATACATGCTAACCTTATGTAACTTGTGTATCCACATTCCTCACAATTTATTTTAATTGGAATTATGTGACTGTTAGTAATATATAATGTAATTTTGAATTCTACTTTCTGGTCCCAGGACAAGATAGCTGCCTGCTTAGCTTCTACTTGTAACTTTTATTATGGCTAAATTTCTGTCCTCAGTTTTTAAACTTAAACTGTCCGATGTATCTTGACTATCTTTGTATAGCCTCCTAATCTGCTTTATGCCAATAAAGGTATTGTATTGTATTGTATTGTTGTAAGAAAGTTTCACGCTGGTATGGAGACAGATGGGGCTGGCAGTAAATAGTAGGGTCTGAACCGTGGATCACTGGCTTTGACAGTTTTATTTCTGATATGTCTTTGTGAACTACAAATGGGTTTGAGGGGTCTGACTGGCTGGTTTGGCAGGGAGTTATCATGTGGCTATGTGTGGACGCTGTGACACAGTTTATTAATATAACAGGATTAACTTTTGCTTATATTTTGTTTCATGTATAGTTCTTATGTTACATGTAAACCGCATATATAAATATAATAAAATAAACAAATATATTCCTACTGTTATGATGGTCAGTTCTTAGTCTGAGAAAGAGTGCTTGCACTCGAAACCTCACACCTAGAATAATTCTTTGTTGGTCTTAAAGGTGCTACTGGACTCTGATTTTATTGTGCTACTTCAGACCAACATGGCTACTCATTTGAATCTATTCTTATTGGTTGTATATGGGCCAGAAGTGTTCCCTCAGGACTGTGCTTTTGTTGTGGTGGCATAATCTTGTTGCTGTTTTATGGTGGAGGATGCAGCTGTTATATATGGGTGTTTACTGTACACAGTATGATTGTACAATGCCAAAGCACTTATTTTAGATATTGACAGAATTAGTAATGAGTGACATATGTTCCTTCTCCCCCTCCTAATACGTTTGTACCATTTTGTTAACCTTCTTGAAAAGCCACTATAGCAAAACAAGGTGAGTTCTCCTTGTTGCCATTTTTAGTTGAGTGGCAAAGAACAAGAAAACTACCAATTATAGCCATGTTCCACCATTTTGTGAATGCTTTGTTTTGTTACTGCTACTTCTACAGAACCTTTGGGTTCTTAATTCATGTGTTTGGGTTAAGTTTTTTTCTCCCGTCTTCTTTGTTGCTGACCAGCACTGGTATTCAGAAGTTCACTGCATATGGAAGCCATTTGTAGTAGAGGCCACTGCTACATCCTCTGGCAGCAAAGTCCCTAGTTAAAGCACTTGCCAGTTGTGGTCTGAGCCAGTACTAGCCATTTAACATGATGCATATTGTCGTCAGTTTTAAAGCTTCAAGACCTGAACTGCAATAGACATTCATCTTCTATCTGATGCATATTGTGCATATTCAGCCATAGCCATGCAAACTCAGTACAGGGACACATTGTACAAAAAGGATTAGAAGTGTTTGTTCCTAATGTGGAAGAGTTTAGAACTGATTCTAATGCTTGCAAAGCCATAAAATGTAGAGGGTGGTCAATCATATCCCTCTGCCTAACCTACTTCTTAGGATCGTGAGGTGAAAACATGATGCTGAGCTCCTCGAAGCATGATTGAGATACAAATGTCATAAATAAATTAAAAGGGTAGGTTTCCCTGCTTCAGTTTCCTTCATTTTCATTCAAATCAGCTGCAGCGTCACCAGAAGCGACAGTCTGTATCAATTTTCTCTCCTTGCCTTTTAATTTTTTATTTGCATACTTGCAGAAATATCATGATAAAAGAACTGTAACAGAAGGTGCAGTGCTCACTGTCTTTAAACCCTAGAAACCATATGCTCCAGGATCAGCCAAGTTGTTCTCCAGGTTTTGTCACTGCGCATGGACACAGTTAAAGATTTACTTATTACAATAGTTCTTCTTTGACCAAATATTGCACCACAAGAAAACACGCACTAAACTCACATGACAGGGTTCTTTCAGTTGTAATTGCCAGACTTCAGCACTTCCTGTCCATCCTTTTGCCTCTCACTTTGATTCCAGAAGACACTTGATGGCCGCGCAAGACTCCTCATGTAATATATCTTTTCTCTGGATCTTTTGAATTTGTCACTGAGCGCTGGTTTTATCACTGCAGGTATCTGCTTTTCGCTCCTACCGGTTTTTGCTGTTTTTTAAAGTACAAAATATTTGGATTACGTTACTAGTTTTATAAATGTTTATCAGTAAGTTGTCAAGTATTATTTTAGTAGGATGCTGAGGTAGAAAACTAACTAAATAAAATAGGAATGTTAATATTTTTATTTATCTGAATAATTTATATTACTTTTGTCCCTACAGATCTAAAGCACAGAATAAGTTAATCTTCAGTGAAGCCACAACCTTGGATTTGAATGCCAGATTTTAGGACCAGCAGACCATGAGAGAATTGATAAAGTGGCAAGGGCAAAATGTAAGATTCTCACATCAGTGCACAGATGGCACTATTTCTGCTGGAGGAAAGGAAGTTAATTTAGAATTGGGGGTGAGAACAGTTTTACTCCTGCGTATTCTGTTTACAGGATTAAAAATGTCTACTGGACAATTTATTTCTTTACTGTCAAAGCTGTTGAAATATGCGTGCATCTGTGGCGTGCATTTTTTAACAGCATGAGAAGAATATCCTGCAGGGGACATTGGAGGAGATGTGCATATAGCATATTTAGATCAGAAACTTCCCAGTGTTTTTCAAGTACTCTCCCCTCCAGTGTCCTGATAGGCTCTTTGGAGACTTCCTCCCCCTTTGATCATACTTTCTTCCCTGCTTGCCTCCAGAACAAAACAGTTTGTTAGGACTGTCTCCTTTCATCTTTCTATACAAAGTTTGTTTCTCTCTTCACAATAAAAAACTATTTTATTCTTTTAAGCAGCTTGGTGCTCCACATATCTAGCCAATAGAGGCAACTTCTGTACATCTAACAAGTCTAATCCCCAAAGGTTATACTTACACAAACTGACACATTTTATTGTTTAATGTTATTTTCAATGAGGTTTTTAGTGGGGTTTTATTGATGGAGGGTTTTATAATGTAAGCCACCACTAGCTGGCATGCTGGAAGTGGTGGGAAACAAATATAATAAATAATAACTAACCTTTCTGAATCTGCAAAGATATGATTACATTTCATTTCATGCATTTTGTACAAGAATAAAATAGAGATTCCTGAGAATACTGACGTTAATCCTAAATACACTCACTTTGAAAGGCATTCCATTGAAATCAGTGAGACTTCTTTCCATGTAAATATATAAAAAGAACATGTTGTATGGGTTGGGGCATTTACTTTGCATGTAACTCTACCAGTTACCCATTGTCATTCACCCATAAACTGACATTTTACCATGGTTATGAGTTAGACTTCTCAAAAGCCAGAAAGTTCAAAGTCCTGAGCCCTTGGGGAGGGCAGTATATAAATATAATAGATAATAAATAAATGATAGATAGATAGATAGATAGATAGATAGATAGATAGATAGATAGATAGATAGATAGATAGATAGATAGATAGATAGATAGATAGATAGATAGATAGATAGATAGATAGATAGATAGATAGATAGATAGATAGATAGATAGATAGATAGATAGATAGATAGATAGATAGATAGATAGATAGATAGATAGATAGATAGATAGATAGATAGATAGATAGATAGATAGATAGATAGATAGATAGATAGATAGATAGATAGATAGATAGATCTTGTAATTCTAGGATCACTACATCCTTTTTATGTTTTTGCATCTGTATCCCTGAAGGCTTATGGTTTATTCCACCCTCTCTTCAGGATCTGTTACTTGACCCTCTTGCTCTGGTATTCCAAATTCATTTGGAGAGTAAAGACAGAACATATGCTGGCTGCATTCTGGGTTCAGAAATTGTTCCCTTTCATACCTGTGAGAGCCTGTTTCTGCCTCTGGCTATGCTGGACATTGGAAAGGACAGTAGGAGCTCTCCATCATCCTTTTACATCTCTCCTCTGTCTGGATGGACATATGCTGCAGCCAATGGCTAGCTCGGACAGATTGTGATGTCAGGAGTATGAGGATGCAGGCTTCTGCTCATGGTGCAGGTGGAAAATAGCTGGAAATTAGTTGAAGGATTCTGTCAGGGAATGGGAGTCGCAAAATAGTGACCAGGATCTAGATATTGGCTTTAATAACTGACATAGATATGAAATTATAAGGAATATATTTCATTTACTTTATTCATCCCACCTTTTTCCTCAGTGGGACAACCAAAGCAGCTGATATTATTATCCTCTCTTCTGCCTTATCCTCACAACAACCCTGTGAAGAAAGATAGACGGAGAGTGTGTGACTGACCTTGGGTCACTCAGTGACCTTCTGTAGCACAGTGGGGATTTGAACCTGGGTCTCCCATATCCTAGTCAGAAGCTTTCAAAACTACACCATGCTGGCTCTCCATTTATGGTGCTCTATATCAGGGGTAGTCAACCTGTGGTCCTCCAGATGTTTATGGACTACAATTCCCATGGGAACTGTAGTCCATGAACATCTGGAGGACCACGGGTTGACTACCCCTGCTCTATATAATCTGCAAGAGCCTCTTGTGGCGCAGAGTGGTAAGGCAGAAAACATGCAGTCTGAAGCTGTGCCCATGAGGCTGGGAGTTCAAGCCCAGCAGCCGGCTCAAGGTGACTCAGCCTTCCATCTTTCCAAGGTCAGTAAATTGCTTGGGGGGTAAAATGGTAATGACTGGGGAAGGCACTGGCAAACCACCCTGTATTGAGTCTGCCATGAAAATGCTAGAGGGCGTCACCCCAAGGGTCAGACATGACCCGGTGCTTGCACAGGGGATACCTTTACCTTTACCTTTATATAATCTGCAGTGTTAAATCAATATATAAAGTTGTTCAACAGGATCTCTGCAAAGCCAGTATCAATATCACCACTGAGCAATGTGGTATAGGGGTGAAGAGTGTCAAACTGGTCTTTGGAAGACCCAGGTTCAAATGCCCACATTCTATGGATGCTTGCTAGGGCCAGTCACAGTCTTTCAGCCTAACCTATCACACAAGGTAGTTGCAAGAACAAAATGTTAGCTGTGCAGGGTACCCATTGGGGAGAAAGACAGGTCCATTCCGCACAGCGTTAATGTAGCCGAAGTGTTGCCATTGTGTAATGCTATATATTTCTCGTTATTCATGACGTCGTACACAATCAGCAACACTTGTGCAACAGTCCCGCAAAAATTGCTTTGTTGTAGTGCTTTTTGGAGAATCCACAAAAGTGGATTCCCCCTAAAAAACTGCTAGACCCTTGAGAACAACCTGCAACATCCGGAAAAGACATGTGCATTCACAATGTAGCGGTAGAAAGAATGTCCCTCCCTAATCTTTCACACCCGAGCTTCCGGTGTCGCGATCGCCATTTCCCCCCCTCAAACCAGGAAAAGCAATGAATAAGCATTGCTTCATTGGCTGAAATCACTCCATAAGCAAGTGTCTATAAAGTTTCCAAGCACAATACAACCCACCCCCCACCCCCCTTCAACACTGCCCATAATTTCAGCCAGGATTAGCAGGGGGGGGGTTTCTTTAAGCGCCTGCAAACGATTAAGCGCCAGCTCCTACGCCAGCGGAAAAGGTTTCTTTGATACATGGAAGTAACGAATATGCGTTGCTACCAGTGTTTTCAAGTTTTTAAAAAAGAGTTCTTAAAGGTAAACACGAACACAACAGTTAATTGGCTGTTCTGGTTGATTGACAGCCAAGGGTGGGAGGAAGCGTGGAAAAATATCGCCTCTGTTGCGATTTTTGCGAGACCGGAAACTTGTGTGTGAGGAGAACAGCACTAGTGGGAGAACCTTTTTTTCTATAGAAACGGCTGTGTGCATTACCGCGACCTGCTGCTTTTGCCTGCAGCGCTTTTGAATAGCGCTCAGACTTAGCAACATTTGAATATTAACAAACACGTAAACAAGTTAGGTTGGCTTTTAAAACAGGTGAGTTTGCTGAAGATTTTTTTGAAAAGATCCCAAGTAGTATTGTGCAGTCGACAGAGAAGTATATAAGTGATGGGCATAGCTTTGGCAAACAGTGGAACCAGTCATTCCTGTTTGTGCTTAGACAAGGTTTTGTTGCAATAAATTACTCCATAAGGTGCCATCGGAGTCTTTGTTTTCATTCCTGTTGTACACCTCCAGGGAAAATATATAATGACTTTTCTCAAGACCAAACCATAGATGTAATTATTATAATTAATAGTGCATGTGATATACCATTAATAGTTAAAGTGAAGGAAGCTTGAGTCAGTGAAGGAAGCTTGAGTTACAAGGGTAAATTGATACATTTCCTGTGGGATTTTGCTGTACTCAGTTTCTATTTGCTGAATAGCAAATGGCAACTACCCATAAAAATAATGTAGTAAGAGAGTCTTTTAAATGTTCAGGCATTCAATTAGCAGTGAAACATTCTGTCCTTCTGATCATCTGGGTCACAAGTCTAATGCAATTAATAAAGGAATCAATATTTTTTTCTGGATGAGAACTACTAGCAGCTGTGCCAACACTAGTCTGAGACCAATTTTGTGCACTTGTCTGAGACTGCTTGAGTGCAGGGGTTTTAATCTTATTGTTGCTGCAAATGCAATGCCTTTTGCAGCAGAAGTGCAGCTCCTGCATGGGGAAAATCCCCCTGCTTTGACTCCCCTTCCCCCACTTCTAGCAAGTTTCTGTCTGCTCTTTAAACATCAATAGTATTGGTATTTCTATTGGTTAGGACATTCTCTGCTACCAATAAGCAGAGAGGAAAGTAGACAGTAAACAGTCCAGTGGTGGTGGTGAGTCATAATGGGTGTAAGGGAGATGGTGATTAAAGTGGAGGTGGAAGTGTGAAAATCGGCACCTTTCCATCCACCCCACTTTGAGTAGGCTCTTTCTGGAATGTCCTACCAAAGCAGCTTTGGGGAAACCCTGATTAGAAATGGGAAATTCTGAAGGAGAGTGACCTTACATCAAAGTTACATGGAAGCCTCTAAAAATACTGTTTTGGTTCCAAGGGGTCAGCAGAGGAAAACTTTCCTGTGGAAACAGATTTAAAGAGCCTTTGAGCCTTTCTCACTGCACTCATGCATGTTATAAAAGACCAAAATGCATCAGATTTTTAAATTGAAGAACCATGCTAGAAAGTGATTTTATAACTGCATTTCAAGTTTCTTGTTATTTATGTCACCTGTCAACTAAACTATTCTATCTGGGGCGTATTTTAGCCCCCTCACTCCCATCCCCCACCATGAAGTGGCATACACTTGAGAATGGGGACTGAAAAAGGAAATGCAGAAGATGAAAAAGGAGAATGAATGACCTAAACTTAACATATTTCTTTGCTACACCTATTAACAGTTACCAAATAGACACAAACGTTCTCTTCATATTTCCAATTTTCTTGAAGAGATCTCTGGTCCTCCCTATTCTATTGTTTTCTTCTATTTGTTTGCACTGCTCATTTAAGAAGGCATTCTTATCTCTTCTAGCTAGTCTCTGGAATTCAGCATTCAGTTGGGTGTATCATTCTCTTTCTCCCTTGTCTTTCACTTCCCTTCTCTCCTCAGCTATTTGTAAAGCTTCCTCAGACAGCCATTTTGATTTCTTGCATTTCTTTTTCGTTGGGATGGTTTTAGTTGCTACCTCTTGTGCAATGTTGTGAACCTCTCCCCATAGTTCTTCAGGCACTCTATCTATCAGATCTAATTCGTTAAATCTATTTGTCACCTCTACTGTACTATATTCCTCAGGGATATGATTTAGTTCATACCTGAGTGGCCTAGTACTTTTCCCTACTTTCTTCAATTTAAGCCTAAATTTTGCAACAAGAAGCTGATGATCTGAACCGCAATCAGCTCCTGGTCTTGTTTTTATTGACTGTATAGAACTTCTCCATCTTTGGCTGCAGAGCACATAGTCAATCTGATTTCTGTGTTGACCATCTGGTTTTGTCCATGTGTAGAGTCATCTCTTTGGTGTTGGAAATGTCAGGATTGTTAGAAAACCCTGTCATAAATTAGCCTGAGTTTCTCCATGACAGTTAGATTGACCTTTGCAGCTTGGTGCCTGGGAGCTCCAGGCCCATATATTATGCATGCTTGCTTAAAATCGAAACTATGTTTATGTAGCCATTATCTCTGGAAGCTATGAATGTTCTTCTTTTTGAAGCCTCTCGGCTGGGCCTGCTTCTGGTAACCATAACACCTTATCTGAGCCTGAAGACAGCCAAGGACATGTGAAAGTAACACTGTTTTTAATTGTATCTGTCTCCTCTTCCTTCCTCCCCTCCCTTGGGAACTTTCAAGTTTTGGGCGGGAGAACTGTATTGATAAGGAGAAGCAAATCTGTCCTCAGGCAGATTTGACTTCTCTAGTCTAAGTGTATGAAGTACTTTACAATAAATGCTTTCTATAACAAGAAGCTTGTTGTGAGTCCTTGCAACGTCTGACAGGAAAAGAGTGTTTGCTATGACCATTGTATTCTCTTGACAAAATTCTACCCGCCTGTGCCCTGCTTCATTTTGTACCCCAAGGACAAACTTGCCTGTTATCTCAGTTATCTTTTGGCTTCCTACTTTAGCATTGCAATCCCCCATGATGATAAGCACATCATTTTTTGGCGTTGCTTCTAGAAGGTGTTGTAGGGTTTCATAGAACTGGTCAACTTCATCCTCTTCAGCAGTAGTGGTTGGGGCATAGACCTGGATTACTGTGATGTTGAATGGTTTGCCTTGGATTCGAACTGAGATCATTCTGTCATTTTGGGGATTGTATCCCAAGATTGCTTTTCCTACTCTTGTATTGATTATGAAGGCTACTCCATTTCTTCTGAGAGATTCTTGCCCACAGTAATATACCAGATGGTCATCTGAATTAAATTCACCCATTCATGTCCATTTAAATTCACTGATTCCTAAAATGTCAATGTTCAGTCTTGTCATCTCTTGTTTGACCATGTCCAGCTTGCCTTGATTCATGGATCTGACATTCCAGGTTCCTATGGAATAAAAGACTTTACAGCATCGGGCTATCTTTTTGCCACCAGTTCCCTCCACAACTGAGCATCCTTTCACCTTTGGCCCAGTTGCTTCATTCATTCTGGTGCTACTTGTACTAGTCATCTGTTCATCCCCAGTAGCATATTAGACACCTTCCGACCTGAGGAGCTTGTCTTCCGGCGTCATATCATTTTGCCTTTTGAACCTGTCCATAGAGATTTCATGGCAAAGATACTGGAGTGGTTTGACATTTCCTTCTCCAGTGGATCACCTTTTGTCAGAGCTCTCAGCTATGACCTGTCCGTCTTGGGTGGCCCTGCACGGCATAGCTCATAGCTTCACTGAGCTACGCAAGCCCCTTCGCCACGTCAAGGCAGCGATCCTTGAAGGGGATGCAGAAAGTGGGGGGTTAGATTGCTAAGGTCAAGAAATTCCCTATCTTGTTCACCTAGTCAGATTTTTAAAATTAAAGTATAACTTTGCATACCAATTATGTATGGCAAACATATAGGGGGAGAGTGGGAAACAAAATTGGTAGAATTGGAAAAGATTCATCTGACCTTGTTGTTTGGGAAGGTAATGCAGAAAGTGGGGGGTTAGCCACTATTAATTTGTCAAATCATGTCTTTATTGGATTGCATTAATTGCTAACCAAAGTGTTCCTGATTACCATACAGGGTAAGCAAATTATGAGCATCTTGTCCTGTGCTAATAGTGATACTGCTGGAAAAAACATAGCTTGTAGTAGTGTATGCAAGATGAAGCAGGAAAGGTTTCCTAGTGATTTCAAAGGTGTTTGAAAATATATACATAATTTGATCTAAGGTTGCACATTTATGACCATTTTGGTGAGAAGTAGGCTCTATTGAGAAGAGCCTCTTGTGGCGCAGAGTGGTAAGACAGCAGACATGCAGTCTGAAGCTCTGCCCATGAGGCTGGGAGTTCAATCCCAGCAGCCGGCTCAAGGTTGACTCAGCCTTCCATCCTTCCGAGGTCGGTAAAATGAGTACCCAGCTTGCTGGGGGGTAAACAGTAATGACTGGGGAAGGCACTGGCAAACCACCCTGTATTGAGTCTGCCATGAAAACGCTGGAGGGCGTCACCCCAAGGGTTAGACATGACTCGGTGCTTGCACAGGGGATACCTTTACCTTTAGGCTCTATAGAACATAGTGTAAAATACAGCCATATAAGTATTAAGAAATGGATTGGCTGGCACAAGTTAGTGTTGCTTATGATCTGATTTAAATGTGATCTTGGCCACAAGCAAAGCACTTACTCATGTAAGTCTACCATATGATCGTCATGTGGAACAGGTTAGAATTTATATCATTATGATGTTTTTTTGTTAACCACCGTGAGCCCGCTTGCTGGGAGAGGTGGTCTATAAATTGAATAAATAAGTAAATTGTATCTGCCATTTGAATGCTGCATATATATGGACTGGTGTAGGTGCAAGATCATTTTAAGTGTTTTGCCTGTGACCAGAATAGGCCAGTCCCAATCCTTTCCTTTCAACCAGAGTATTTTCTGGTCCTCCATAGCTTTATTCAGACTGAAATCTGATTTGTTCTATCATGTATAACAATTATATGCTACTGAAATCAAAGTCAAATATTTTGTTTCCCCAAGTCACACATTTATTTATTATAGAGAGAGAGCCCACCTTTCCAGGGTTGACAACCTCCAACAAGATTTTCAGAGTATAAGCTTTGAAATCAAAGTTCCCTTAATCGGTCTCTAAAGTGCTATTGGACTAAAATGTAGATATTCCCTTTGGCGTTCCTAGGTAATAGCCAAAGCTGCTTTCTCTCATTCGTCTTCATAGTGACGTGTTCCGAGTTATCTTTACCTTTTAAATCATATAGGGTGCAATTCTGTTACATGAGCTTGCACTTTTAACTCTTTGTGGTAAGTTTCCTCAAAAATCCTATGTTGAGATTTTTTCAATTTTATATTTCAACCGAAACTGAGACATGCCCAAGACCACCCAATGAGTCCATGATAGAAAAGGGACATGAACACAAATCACTCAGTTCTACATCCAACTCTCTATGCAGGAAATCACACTGGCACCTAGAGTATTATTTATGTTTTGCATTATTAATATTTTGTATAACTTCTGTCAGATTCAAAGTGATTTACATCCCCCACATAGTTGTGTAGGTAATCTTTCCCAACACAGGTTAGGCTAAGACCAGTATGAATAGTACGTGCCATGGGTATCAGGGACAAAGAAAGATGATAGTAGAAAGACGTCTGGTTCAACACCTAAGGTGTCCTTGTCCACTTCATTCCTATGTATAGTGAGTTCTACTGATGTCCCTTTCACCATTGTTCCAATGTATCTTGGCAATTATGGACAAATATAGAAAAATATGAATTTTTACATTTATTCAACAGCTATTTGCTATGGTCTAGTTATACTTTTAAATATCTGGTAACGTTATGCAAGTTTTTAGAGTTTGTTGGGATACCACTTGAACCTGCACTGGGAGCATTTTGAACAGGGGCATAAGATTGGTATATTTGATAATATTTGATTACTTAAATATGGAGAATAATCCTTTCCATTCTGAGACTGCATATTGATATGTGAAAGCATATTTTTCCTGTTATGCAATAGAGATATTTTGTTCCAGGCCTCAATGTTTGCCTTCTGGTTTCCATTCAAGATCTGGGTTGCTCTGCATGGTCTTCTGTTACCTAGCAGAGGAACTGGGCTATCAGAGAATGGTGTTGTTTCAGCAAAAAACAATTTGCCTGTGTTTTCTTGGGGAGCAAACCAGACAGTATCTGGTATCTTCCACAAATAATCTGGCTTGTGGGTCTCAGTCATTAATTCTTTGCACTGAAGGGCCACTTTATTATCTCTCCTATTCCAGACATGCATCTTGCTCTTCCCAACGTGCAACTCTCTCGCCTTCATATTATTCCTGTCCTTACACAGATCCTTTGTCTTGACATTGTTTTTGTTCTTCCTAAAAAGAATTTCTCTTGACTGGACATCCATATTGTTTTTTCCAGCATGGAACTTGCTTTGCTCAGTCTGCATCTTACTCCTCTGGAAATGGGTTCTGCTGTTTCCAGTTTGTAATTCGCTCTTCTGGGATTGCCATTTAGTATTCCCAGGCTGTGAGTCTTGTCTTATGGCTGTTGAATCTTTCCTCCTGGTATACCTCAAGTATCTGATCCCTGATTCAAATCCATCAAGTAATTTTTTTTGCCCAGCAGTGTGATTGAGTTCCTTAATATGTTTTAATCTTGCGTAAGACTTGTTCTTCATAGCCAGAGACTTTGTGATCTGCATCTTGTATTTTACAGTGAGACCATCAGCCTTTCCTTTCAGAAGTATGTTCTTTGGATGAAGATCAGACTTACCATTATGCAGTTTCATCTTCCCTGTATAGAGCTGATCCTCCCTGCTACTAGGCTCAGTTTTTAGCTTTGGAAGTTTTTGTTTCCCAGTATTGATTTCCCAGTTTTCATCCTGTTGTATGTTCTTTCCTGGGCAAGGCTTATTCATCTCAGTTTGGCTCTTACACTTCCAAATGTAACTCTCACTGTTCTCAGGAAAAGGCTTTTTAATGGACTGGCTTTTGGTATGCAATTTAATTGTCATAGCTGGTGGGTTTTCCTCCCTAGTTGGCAGTCTACTCTTCCCATCTTGAGGTCCATGCTTTTGGGTTGACAAAGCCTTTTTCCTAGGGGGCAGTTTGTTTTTTTGGTTGCTTCTTGGGGACTTACGTGACTGAAAGGATTTGTTAGATTCAGGACTTGGGTCTCTTGACTCAAAATTTGACTCTGAGTTTAGGTTTTTAGACTTGGAACTCAACTCAGAACTTGATTCACTAGACTGTCCAAATATCTCCTCAGACTCATGGCTAAAATTGTCCTCTGAACATTGCTCTTCATAAGATTCAAATGCTGGTTCATCATATGCAGAGAAGGGCTTCTTACTTCTCTCAGGACTTGACTTGCCAACATCAGAACTTAGCTTGGCTGCCTTCACATGAGGTTCCTTCTGTACCGTGCTTATCTTGCTGTTCTCGTGAGTAGGCACCGTGTCTGAAAGAAACTAGATTTTTAGTCTCCTTTAAAAGGTCATTCAGACACTGGCCTGAAGCACATGACACTTTTAGCCACCTCCTGGAGAAAATGGATGTTTTGGAGAATGGACTGTATGGCATTGTACCTTACTGAGGACTCTGTCCTCTGCAGGCTCTACCCTCAAATCTCCAGGAGTTTCCAACTTGGATCTGGCACTCCAGGGGGAGACCTGCCAACCCTAGGAATAGCTATTTTAAAAAAAAAAACCAGAACTATAATTAAAGGTGCAGATATAAATACACTTCCAGATTAATCTCAGCATCATATCTTGAAAATGCTCAACTCCAGAGGGAGGCAGTCTAGCTGTGAGGAACAGGCACTGAGAATTGGCTGTTTGTACCATATTTTCCTTTTCTCATATGGCATGATGCCATAGAGTCTTCCTCCAAAGACCTCAGGGTGGTATACACGTTTCTCCCTTTTCCCTCTTATTTTTACCCTGTGAGCTAGGTTGAGCAGGTTACAGCCTGCATCCAACAATATTCCTTAGTTTTCTTAAGAGAGGTGGTGATTTCCACAGATTCCCTCTTGCCACTGCAGACCTCATATTGTGCTGTTCCAAAGGGTCCGCTGGCCCTCAGGAACAAAATGGGTGGGTGGTTGAGGAACTTCAGAAAATATAAGGACACTTATTTTTCCTGACTATGTGCTTGTATGTGACTGGCCCAAGATCAGCCAGGAAGCTTCATGAAAGAGTAGGGATTTGACCCTGGGTTTCAACCCATATCACTGCACCACACTGACCAATATTGCATTGGGAAAGAAGGTATTGTATCAGATAAGTGCCACCTGTTAAAGGCTGTTAGTGGCTCATACTAGCATTAGAACTGTACTTGGACACCAATATGGAGTCAGCTGCTGTATTCAACACCTGCCATACCCTTAGAATAGCCTTCAAGGGAAATTCTATATAGTCAGGGTATAAAGATTTGAATGGTGATGCAAGCAGAAGAGCATGGGATGAAACAATCCTTGTGGACAATGATTAGTGAAAAGTTGTGGCAATTAGGGTTGAAGTGCCTGAGGAATCTCGGTGTGATGGCAATATGGTTGCCAATCTCCAGGTAGGGTCTGGATATCTCCTGGAATTACAACTCATCTCCACATTTACAGAGATCATTTTCCTGGAAAATGGCTGCCTTGGAGGTTGGACTCTATGGCATCATGCCCTGCTAAGATCCCTCCCCTCCCCAAACGCCGCCCTCACCAGGTCAACCACCAAATCGCCAGGAATTTCACAATCCAGAATTAGTCACTCTAGATGTAAGTCTCATCAGAGCTAGAAAGCATGTCATCTCCAGCTAAGTTGAGTAACAACTGGATATGTTCACGTAAATTGACTGTCTTCCTAGGATTTATTATACTCCAGCTGATCACTTTTGTGTACCCCATCAACTATAGGCAAAAATGGTATATTAATTCTGTTGTTTCTGGCTGACCAAGATGTAATACAGATTGGTGAGCCTCCTGGTAGCAAACCATCTTAGTGTGATTAAAGCAATACTGAATTCAATTATGAAGACCACCTTTTGATTTATCCTCTGGTGCCCCACTTCTAAACTATACATTAAATGGAACAACTGGCTACTAATTACCTTCATCATCCCTACGCAGTTTAGAGAAGACACATAATGTGACATCCTTGTACTCACAATCCCCCCCCCTTAGCAAGCACAGCAACTCTGCCATGTTTTCCTCCAGGGTTTTAGGTGAGAGGACTGGCTAACTAAATCCCTCACCTGTTTCTTTCTTTCTGTCCTTGAGATAGCAATCATACAGGTTACGCTTGTTCCCTGAAAGGCAAAAGATACATCCTGAGATTAACCATCACTACTCTGCAGTCAGCTGAAGCATTTGATTCCAGACACCGACCACTCCCCAGTTCTTCCTCAGAAAGAAGAGTCATGAATTTGCCATGGTATTCTTTCCCACTGAGCAGCTGTTTGGCATTATTACAGTAGACAGCAGCAAAGGAGTCTTTCAAAAAGCCTAGAGATGCAGGGTGACTATGCATGGAAGGTTTATGGCAGGATCACTTGCATAAAAGCAGCAAAACCAGGCCATGCACACATGACACATGGGTTCTATATTCTTGGGGACTTCCTTCATGTACAGAAAATATATTTTTGGAAGAAGAAGAAGAGGAGGAGGAGGAGGAGGAGGAGGAGGAGGAGTTGGTTCTTATATGCTGCTTTTCCCTACCCGGAGGAGGCTCAAAGCGGCTTACAGTCGCCTTCCCATTCCTCTCCCCACAACAGACACCCTGTGGGGTGGGTGAGGCTGAGAGAGCCCTGATATCACTGCTCGGTCAGAACAGTTTCATCAGTGTCATGGCGAGCCCAAGCCCAACTCTAAAACTTCTTATAGAATCATGGAATGGGAGATCTTCAGGTCAGTGAATTTTCAGATCCCCTGTCCTGTTATTTCTTATGAGCCCTCAGTTTGTATAGGAATTATGTCTAGTTGATCAGCCCTGGGCACCTGCTAACATGATAAAATACATAGGTTAAATCATGTAGTCCCATGGTCAGTTACTTGGGAATGGTTCTGAATAAGTATTGTAAAAGTATGGGATGCAAACACGCATAAATCTCCCACGCATATGGTCAAAAAAGTTTCTCCATTTAGGTGTTGGAAGAATGCCCCAGAGAACAGCTATGCTGACAAAGACTCTGTCTCTAAACAAGGAGATGTTTATGTATCACCATGAAAACAGCAATGAAATGTGGGCAGAGAAAGATAGGAAGGAAAGGAGAAGACTTGTGCCTTACTATTAGATAATAGTTTGTATGCTTCCATTATCTCCTTGGACTTCTCTTCAGCTTCCTTTTTGTTATCTGGGTTTTTATCAGGATGCCATCTCTTCAGCTGCAACCTGTAGCTGTTTGGTTCCAGGAAAGACCACAGAGTGGTGTCAAACTCATTTGTTATGATTCTGACATAAATGTGACTTTATTGGGCTGGGCCTGTGTGCCAGTAAGTATAATGCTAGGTACTAGAGAGATAAATTTTATATTGGCTGGCAGCAGGCAATGCTGAGTTGGTGTGTCTTCACTGTAAGGCCCCATGGGTGCTGCCTAGCGGCCCCATGGGTGCTGCCCATCTCACTTGCATCACTAATGCTATGAGCCCAGGGGAAAAAGGTCAAGCAGCTAGGTGTTGCAAGTCCCCCCACCCACCCTCAAGCCACTGTGGAAGGGGACTGGGAAGACAGTGAATGAAACCTGCTTGCCTGCTGGGGTGGCAGTGGCCACCTGCATGGCAGGATCCAGACCAAGTTATTTGCAAATAACCAAGAGTTATTTGCAAATCATCTTAGAGATCTTAGAGCTGAACTGAATGCTGATCTGATATCCTTGCTTTCTCCTGTTAAAAAGGGATTGAAACAATTACATGAGTGGGTAACTCATTAAGAAACTTCAGCAGACCAGACCATTAATTTTGAGATTATTACAGCTCATAAAGTGAGTAAGCATGAGAAGGCAAACCAGTACCTGCAGGATAAACTGGATTATGCAGAAAATTATGCCAGACATTGTAATTTATGCTTTGGAGGCTTTAAGCAAGGTGTAGGCAAAGATACAACTATGGAGACTTTTATAGCCGACCTAGACTAGATGTAAAGCCTGGTGTACCCAGGAATACAACGGGTGCTAGGATGCACTCCTGCACTGTAGCCTTCCTGGGTGCTGGCAAAAGCTCCTGCCCACCCTTGGACTCTTGAGGCCCTGCCTCCAAACCTCAAGTAACATTCCTGACCCAGGGGTCACCAACCTCCAGCTGTGACCTGGAAATCTCCTGGAATTGGACTATACAGATCAGCACCCCAGAGGAAAATGGCTGTTTTGGAGGGGGGACCCTACTATGACAACTCATTAAGGAAGGAAGTGCTACTGAGCTACCCGGCAGGTTGAACGGATGGGCCATGTGCAGTAGCGAAGACAGGAACCGGGAAGCACTGCCCAGCTGCCCACCAGCCTGAGCACATGAGCCATCAGCAGCAGCACCCGGGGGACAGCCCCAAGTGCCATTTTAGAAGTGGCGGAGGGTCAGGCGCTTGAATGCCACCACTCTGATCAGTACTGCTGCCTCTGCTGGCATCACTAGCAGCACCAGACACTCTGCTGCTGCTAAGAAGGCACTTTAGGAGCAGCAGGGTCTGGGGCTTGCATGCCAGCAGAAGCTTCAGCAGCAGCAACCAGAACAGCAGCATCAGTGGCGGCATGCAAGCTCCTGACCCTCCCATCACATGAGTAGCGGCAGTTGATCAGCCTCCCTTCTCCCGCTAAGGCACCTTTTTAGGAGGGCGTTTCTGTGTGGGGCCAAAAGCACCGAAAACCCTCAAGCCACCTCTTCTTACATAACACCATGGGTGGCAGGTGGGAGAGGGAACCTTGGGCCTGGCATTGCTGTGGGGCCTCTCCTGGCACAGACTTGAGTTGCTCCGCTCAGTCCGAGCACTGCTGCTGTCGCTACTGCTCCTCCCTGCCTCCCCAACCTTCCTTCCCTTCAGAATGTCACATCACTTAAGGCACACGGTGACTATCATTTCCCACCTTCCTGCCTCTTATGCCACACACCAGGAGAGTGGGAGTGGATGCACATCACATCCGTAATCATTTCTGTTTCACTCCAGCCCCAAGCACAGCATAAAATGTGTTTCCTCATCAATAAATATTTGGAAGAATGGTGGCCCATCATCACACTTTTGGAATAACAACTTCTGCATTGGGAACAACCAAACACATAAGAGAATATGTTTATACTGATGTTATTAAAATATTTCACAGTAATGTCAACCAGCAATGGGGTGGGATGAGGAACAGAAGTAGATACCTATCGTGGTTGTATATTTTCTTGTTTTTTGCTTATACTGTTAACGGAAAATGGAAAAATAAAAAGTAAAAAAATGGGCGCAGAGAAGATGTATGTTGTACAGTGACATTTAGAATGCTGGGTGCTCTGAAAACTGACTTACGCTTTTTTAATGTCATTGTGGGAAACACTTTGGGGAACCCCTAGGACTTTGTAATAGTTTACATTGTCTTTTGTCCATCCTAGCTTTGAAGGGATTGAAGGAAGTCTTGGGAGACTCATGCAAGATGGAAACAGATGGGTGCCGTTAGTACATGGACCTATGAGACAGAAAAGAAATTGATAATTAGCCAATGCTTTGAGAAAGCAGATATTTGGCCTTTACATTATTGTCCTGATGGCTTGTTTATATCTTTACATCATAAAATTATCTTGGATTAATGTTGAGTCACTGGCCTGAGGAGCATCTGTACTGTAGATGTGGGAATTATAGCCAGAACCTATAATAAACAAATGAGCTCTAGAGTGGTTATAAAAACAAAATGATCTGTGCTAGCCAGAACCATACCTACCTTGGCTAAAAACATCGTAGGAGAAATGACACAGTCCTCCAAATGGGAAACGCTACCGGAGTAAGCTATTCACTTCCTCACAGCTGGAAATATCACACCCTGTTAGGTCAGCTGGAATGTTCTGTATAATAGAGGGCTTTACAAATTGCCAGAAGGAGGAACAGGATCACCCCACTTCTCTAGACAGAAAAACCTTTCAGCGTGTGCCTCAATCTGACAAGGACTCTGCTCTATTTAGCTGCACTGAATCTGGCTTTATCAAAAGGCAATTGCCTTTGGGAGGCACATAGCAAACTCTGGCCAATTTTAGGATGCCTGAAAGTGCTTTGGCGAACAGTTTCACAAAGCACCTGAAGTTCTGAACTGCTGGGTAAAACCCACACCCTACCTGTCAAGATTTTCTTGTCTGAGCTATTGTCACATCCTTTGGTATCATCATTTTCCATGGAGGCAGAGCTATATCTCTGAAGGATCCTGTCTGGCACAAGGAAAGGGGAAATTGATTGTGATGTCAGGGGCTTTGCACTCTGCATTCATTGTGGTTGGTTGGCAACAAGTAAGAAAACATGCACAGGTGTTCAACATTAGCGCCACGCAAAGACATACAGAGTGTGGCAAGGATTACAGCTCTAGCTAAGCAAACAATCGATTTAACGATAGCCCAGATCAGTGATCCCCAACATGACATCCCTAAGCACCATGGCAGCTGATTGGTGGGGCACAGCACCCTTCCTGTTCTCCAAATTTCATAAGTGCCTACAGGCTCAAGGCAATTGGGAATCCCTGTTCCAATATGGACAGCCAAACTTACCCTTAGGGTCAGGACTATGGAATTTACATGGAGAAAGACTCAAGTTTGGCAGAGATTGCTGTGATTCATCTCCCAACTACCTTGACAATATAGACGGCCATTGTTCTAAAAGAATGTTCACACCCCTCTTTCCACAAGGAGCCAGGGAGTGTTTTCAAGATGCTCAGAAGCTGTCCCAGGTGTCCGCCCTGTGGTGCACCACTCTGCCAAGCTCACCAGGCCCCCAAGAGGGGTTTCTCATCTTTATCTACAGTGCTCCTGGCTAGTCGATCAGAGTGTGTCCTGCTGGGAGGGCCAGCAGGCCTAGCATTCCATCCATACTTCCACTTACAAGCTCCGCCTAGTGCCCACATCTCTTCTTTTCATTACAGCTAGTCTTTGCAGGGACAACATGTTTGCACACTCTCATGGATCTAGCTTCTATTGACCAATCACCTCCTTTCTCCCAGCACCTTTTAAATAATGCCCTTGAATAGGGCTTAGCATGATTATGGAGAACAAACTTCCAGCATTCAAAACAATAAACATATTAAGAAAATGCTCACATACACATGCTGCATTGCAATGGGCTGAGCAAGGTTACACAGTAATAGAAAATATATGTGCCAAATATCTGTGTTCCTTAACTATACTTACCAGCCTGTAAGTATTCTATGGTAGACTGTTTACTTATAAAGTTACAGTGATCTATCAATCATCCATTAGCTTGAGTATGTGTCTAGGCAGTTTGCCCTTTGTTAGCTCCACATAGTAATAGTGGCCCTCAGGATGGAGCCGTGAGAACTTTCTCCAAGTTATCCCTAGAGGAAATGGACCCTGTTCTCTTTGCACACAGGGAATTTATTACCTCTGTCTGCCACACACACATCGCGAGTCAATCCTTTTCCTGTCCATCCCAGGAAGAGACAATATCTAGCATTTGGCATCCCCAAGTCTCTCTATCCTTCTAGGTGTCACATTCCTGACAGGGTGTGAGAAATTATCTGCTGGCTAGAAGCACTTGTATAGCCAAATCATAAGTACCAAGTGCTTGTAAGAAACATCAATGGTATGGGAATGCTTGAGAGCAATTGATATTATTACTGTTGTTGTTGTTGTTGTTGTTATTTTGATTTATTGCCCACCACTCTCAGCAAGCCAGCCTGTGGTGAGTTACAAACAGTTCCAATACATAAAATCCCAATAACACCACCCCACCCCCATTAAAATGCATAAAAATACAAATATTATTTCTCTCCTGTTTCTTGTCCTTCAACCAACAGAGAAGTTTCTTGGAATTAAAGTGGGGTGGAGGGGTGGAGCCGCAAAACTGTCAACAGTTGGATGTAGCCTGAAGTGGAGTATATTTTTCTGCAGAGTGAAAGGGATTGCTTTGTCATTCAGTGTGTTTCATGACAACCAGGGACTTGAACCTGTTTCCCCAGGCCTTATCCAACACTCTGACCACTACTACACATACCCTATTGTTCTCTGAATTTCCATGACTAACTAATCGGGGACACTCATGTGGTCAGTGTGGAAAGTATATAGGGTTGCCAGCTCTAGGTTGTGAAAAACCTGGAGACTTTAGGGGTGGAGTCTACAGAGGGTAGGGTTTGGGAAGGGAGGGATTTCAGTGGGATATAATGCCATACAGTCCACCTTCTAAGCTGCCATTTTCTTCAGAGGAACTGACCTCTGCTGCTCGGAGATTAGCTATAATTCAAGAGGATTCCCAGGTCCCACCTGGAGGGTGGCATCCCCAGAAGTCTACTATGACTGGTCTGAAGTCACAGCAATGAAGGACACCAACTATCTCAAAGTACCAAATAAAGTTCAATATAAAATAGGTACGTCTGATATCTTTTGCACATATTTAGCTTTGCTGTTTGAAGACCAGGTGGGTGAATGATGAGTTGTTTTGTTGGGGCTGCTCCTCCCCTGCCAAAGGTTTCCAAACTCAGAAATCTCAGGGCCATTCCGCACAACAGCCAATGTAGCTAATTCTGAGCGCTATCGAAAAGCACTGCAATTAATAGCGGCAGGTCTCGGTAACGTACACAGCCGTTTTTCTTGGGGAAAAAGGCTCTCCCACTAGTGCTGCTCTCGTAATGCACAAGTTTCTGGTCTTGCCAGAATCGCAACAAAGGAGGGGATATTTTTCCTCCTGCCCCTGGCCGTCAATGAAATAGAACAGCCAATGAATTGTTGTGTTCATGCTTCCCTTTAAACACTGTTTTTTAAAAACCCGAAAACACCTCATTCGATGTATCAGAAAATCCTTTTTCACTGGCGTAGAATCATAGAATCATAGAATCATAGAGTTGGAAGGGGCCATACAGGCCATCTAGTCCAACCCCCTGCTCAACGCAGGATTAGCCCTAAGCATCCTAAAGCATCCAAGAAAAGTGTGTATCCAACCTTTGCTTGAAGACTTCCAGTGAGGGGGAGCTCACCACCTCCTTAGGCAGCCTATTCCACTGCTGAACTACTCTGACTGTGAAAAACTTTTTCCTGATATCTAGCCTATATCGTTGTACTTGAAGTTTAAACCCATTACTGCGTGTCCTCTCCTCTGCAGCCAGCAGAAACAGCATCCTGCCCTCCTCCAAGTGACAACCTTTCAAATACTTAAAGAGGGCTTTCATGTCCCCTCTCAACCTCCTTTTCTCCAGGCTGAACATTCCCAAGTCCCTCAACCTATCTTCATAGGGCTTGGTCTCTTGGCCCCAGATCATCTTCGTCGCTCTCCTCTGTACCCTTTCAATTTTATCAACGTCCTTCTTGAAGTGAGGCCTCCAGAACTGCACACAGTACTCCAGGTGTGGTCTGACCAGTGCCGTATACAATGGGACTATGACATCTTGTGATTTTGATGTGATACCTCTGTTGATACAGCCCAAAATGGCATTTGCCTTTTTTACCGCTGCATCACACTGCCTGCTCATGTTTAGTTTACAATCCACAAGTACCCCAAGGTCTCGTTCACACACAGTGCTACCTAGAAGCGTATCCCCCATCCAGTAGGCATGCTTTTCATTTTTCTGACCCAGATGCAGAACTTTACACTTATCTTTATTAAATTGCATCTTGTTCTCATTTGCCCATTTTACCATTGTGTTCAGATCTCGTTGAACTCTGTCTCTATCTTCCGGAGTATTTGCCAGTCCTCCCAATTTGGTGTCATCTGCAAACTTGATGAGTAGTCCCTCCACCCCCTCATCTAGATCATTAATAAATATGTTAAAAAGTACCGGGCCGAGCACCAAGCCCTGAGGTACCCCGCTACTCACCTCTCTCCAGTCTGATGAAACACCATTGACAACAACTCTTTGAGTGCGGTTCTCTAACCAATTCCCTATCCACCTAACTATCTGAAAATCCAGATTGCAGTCCTTCAACTTATCCATCAGAAGCTGGCGCTTAATCGTTTACACGTTCTTAAAGTAACCCCCCCCCCCCGGTGCAATTTCTGGCTGAAATTATGGGCAGTGTCGAACAGGGGGATGTATTGTGCTCTAAGACTTTACAGACAATTGCTTGTGGATGGATTTCAGCTGAAGAAGCATCACTTATTCATCGCTTTTGCCAGTTTAAGGGGGGAAATGGTGATCGCGACACCGGAAGCTCGGATGCAAGAGGTTAGGGAGTGACATTCTTGCTACCGCTGTATTGAGAATGCACATGTCTTTTTCGGATGTGTTGCAGGTTGTTCTCAAGAGTCTAGCAGTTTTTTTAGTGGAATCCACTTTTGTGGTATGCGGAATGACAAAATTCCACTATTTAATATAGCGTTTCTGCGTACTGAAAACGTTCAGCGAAATTGGTCCTTGTGTGGAAAGCCCTGAAGAGTTGCAGGAGTGTTGCAAATAGTGTACGACGTCATGCGTAATGTTAAAAAAATAGCGTTGTACAATGGTAAGACTTCAGCAACATTAACGCTGTGCGGAATGGACCTCAATCTTTGATTGCTTTTGTCTTGAAGAACTAAACTGCCTGTTCAGCAAGTCACAAAGATAGCAAGACCAACATGACTGTTCCCAACCTTTATTAACAGCCCATTGCCCTTTGCAAACCTGCTTCCCAATGGATCCCATAATTTTCAGTTCTTATTATATTGGTCAGCAAGTAGACTTAGAGGACATTTTTTCCCCTGGGAGATTTCTTCAGCCATTGATTCGTTACTTGTGGAAGGCAGCCTATTCCCTTTGCCATGGCATCTTGTTTTGTTTTTCCTGTCTAGGGGGCTGCATTCAGCATTTGATGTTGTATTCTTCCCCTCGCCTTCTTGGTTGCAACAATGTGCTTTGTGGTAGCCAGACTCTTTCAAACCACAGGTGCCTAATTCCATGCTGTTGTCTACTGGCTGATTCTTTCTCCTCAGAAGTGTCTTCATTGTATTCATCATACCACACCTTCCTCCTGACTTGCCACCAATATATAGCATGTTGCTAGATCTCATCGATACAGGATTCATCATCCTCAGTCTGGAGCCCGTCATCTTCTCGGCGAGACTCGCTATCTGTGTGAGAATCATTGTCCTCTGCAGGGGACTCATCTGCTGCTGTGTAGGCCTTATTTTTTTCAGTAGGGAATAGTTTCCTCACGGTACGCACCTCATAGATGGAATCAGAATCATACTCATCATGGTAACCAAATTCAGGGGCTGACCTGTACCTGGTGGGCTCACCATGAACCCTGTGAAGCATTCCTTCCCTAATGGATGCCTTATCTGAAGGCACACCTGCAAGAAAGGAGGAGACCTTTTTCTGTTAGCGGTCCAGGGACAAAAGAACACTCTCCTGCCTCATCTGAGTGGCTGATATGGCAGAAGCAGGTTCACATAGCCACCTAAGTCACCATAAGACTGTATGAATAACTGAGGCCCCTTTTATCTTGACCTTACAACATGGCAATGCTTTTAAAATATTCAAGAAATCTTACTCAAGAACCATCCAGCTGAGGAGACCTCTTGGGGCAAAATCAGGAGAGCACACCCAAGTTCTCAGCTCACATGATTTGGGCTTGTGTCATTTGATTTCCTGGTTCTTCACATCAAGGAACGATTGCTATCAAGACTTTGTGATCAAGGGAATGGGCAATTTGGAAAACAAGTCTATCCTCAAAGGTATGTAAGCCATGAGCTGTTCTGTGAACCTGCCTCACTTCTTTTAGCCATTCTAATACATGCAATGTTCATAGAATCTGCACTGTGCCTTTTAGAGGGACTCCCAGTACCTAGTATAAATTGACTAAACGTCTTTTAAACTAGAAGAGTAATTCTTTTCAAATCTATGATAAACCATATTTAGGTAAGACTACTGCATATTTCAATCATATTATACTGCCTTTCTTCTGAGGAGCTCAAAATAAAATATACTTTTACAGTTCTGCTTCATGTTTCATTATAGTTCCAGAGTATCAGAATCTGGATTAATTCCAAGTCAGGATTTGCGTATGGCTCTCCAGAGACTGTTTCTAGGCAACCTTGTGGGAAAGGGTAGGGTAGGCTTCAGTGTGCTGTCTTTGTTCATATTGGGACACCAGAATAGGTCCCAGCTCTCTCACAGGTGGGCCACAAAGCCAGAGAGGCTATGAAAACAGGTGACCTGAGAGGCAAACTCTGGGGCACCATTTGTCAGATTTGGGTTTCCCTTCTTGTAACATGCAGAAGGCCATGAAAAATAAATTTTAAAAGTGAAAAATTAAATTAGCTTCCTGTTAACTGATGAAATACTCTTGCATTTTATGTACAGGGAAACAAGCATATAGTTACTGCAAGTTCTGACATGTAGAGTAGGAGTGAGTTCCATTTTTTAAAGTTTGAAAATTACTGTGTTAGCTTATTGTGAACAAAGTCAAACTCAGTTTATATTACAAAAACCTCAGCATTTTCCTGAGTCACTGCAGCAACTTACTTAGGGCTCTTCTTATCTCCTGTTTTTATCCGCATATTTTGTGAGGTTGGTTGGGGGAAGAGACATTGACTAGCTTAACAAGATTCAGGGCTGAGCAGCAATTTGAAACTAGATCAAAACTTGGGACAAAGGTTTTTAACTAGACTCTGTCCAGCTTGCTTGTCAATAGTGGCTAGGGTTGCCAACCTCCATATGAGGCGTGGCAATCTCCTGGAATTACGTTGGATCCCCAGACAACAGAGATTGGTTCCCCTTGACAATATGTCTGCTGTGGAGGTTAGATTATTGTGGGAGATAAACTGTAATTCAGGAGATCCCCAGACCCCACATGGAGGCTAGCATCCCTAGATTCTTGTGACGTATCTTGCCAGGCATTCTCCCCAAGCCCTGTCCTCCCAAACGTCACCTCTCAAATCTCCAGATACTTCCAAACTCAGAGTTGGCAACCCATTCCTAACTCCAGATGCATCAAAGCATTTCTGTTCTTGAATGGTTTGCTCCTTACCATTAACAGTAACAGATTTAAGTTCCCCATTCTCTTCAACTTCCACTCGTTCCTGTCCATCCTCAACAATTCTGGGAAAGAGGTAACAAATGTGTTAATTAGTTATATGGCCAATAGAAAGAGAAAACTAATTCATTTGAGATAATGAAAGCCATGCTGACACTTCCCTCCCTCACATACATATCTACACACACATAGGGGACTGCAGGAAGAACTGAATGGCAGTGAAAGAAGCAGCCGTTTTAAGCCAAACCTAACTACACTTGCCGTGTTCTTTATCAGGAGAAAGGAAGAGCAACAGCAGCTGCAGAAAACTAAATGCTTGCTAAGGGTTTCTTTACAATAGCTCTGTAAAAAAGACTCTGCTGATATTGACTTGCAGAAGTCCTTCAAGTGAGGCTTTATGACTCAGCATACCCCATATCAAAATCCAACGCTATCTGCTGAATCCTATGTGCCCTGTTCACAGATTATTGTGAACGTACTTAATACAATCCATGTATAGCACACACTTGATCTTTTTAATATGTGTGGCATGATTCTCAAGTTACATTCAACAGAACGTTCAACATAAACCTCACATTTATCCATGGTCTAGTCCCTGGTTTCAATTGCAAAATGAACATGTGCCAGCTTTTTCTTCCAAACAGATATACATGCAGTATATAACATGAAAAGGTTGCAACAGATCCCCTGTTGCAACTGGAGCAGTTATCATGCCCATATATGTCCCAACATATCTGGGTGCAGCTGCATAATAAAACCCATGCACAATTATTACTGTTGTAGTCATAGAGGGGAAAAAATCAGCTAAACTTGTGATGTAATTGGTGATATTTGATAATGTGCAGTTTAAATGAACAGACTTTCATCTGTGGAAGATTTTTGGCAGGGCACACTGAGCACACGTGAAGTGGAGGGGGTCTGGTAGGACAAAGGCCAGGAGGGATGCTACCTAACAGACTTTTGACTGGTCCTTATGGCAGTGGCTCATCCTCCCCATCCCCCTTATTCTTCCGTAAGCACAAGGTGGACCAATGTTTTTAGAGGTTTTGCTCTTGTGCGGCTGCTCTCCCCGCCAGGCACAAACAACAGCTTGACACAAAGAAACGACATTCAGGGAAAATGAAGGGGGAAAGTTTCACTTGCTAGATTTCTGAATATTTTCAGAGCAGTGATAGGAAGATGCAAACTCCTTGCTTCATTAACATTTGGTCATTGCTGCTGCTGGGACTGACCCAGCCTCCCCTCACCTTTTGGTGGTGATTTGTTTCCCATTAATGAAGTTAGTTGATGATGAGTAGAAACGAAACCCTTTTCCTCCACTGGCACAAGCACTGAAAGCCATCGGCTCCCCTGGGAAAAAAAGATGGCTAATTCAGGCCATGTACTTGAGGTGAGAGAGCCAAATGCATGCAGATCTCTTTAAGGCTTTGTTCTTAGAAAATCTGGCTTGAGACAGATCATGGAAAGTGGTCTGAGAGGTCTGCTTCTCAAGGGGTACCCATTTGTTCCCCCATCATCTCTGGTCAAAGAGGCAAAAGTGGGACAGGTATACTTATCATCCCTCTTCTATACTGCCTTTAGAAGTTTGGAAGTGCTGATAGTCTCCAAACAGAGAATGACAGGGGAACAAAAGAATTAGGACACACAGAAGGGAGAAAATGAGTACGGGAAATGCCAGTTAAATGTAATGATGTACACAATAATACTGTCCTCTGTTCTAAAACTGATTTAGGATTAAGAAGATATCCACTGCTATGACTTCTACAGAGAAGACGCAATAACACTCAGGTGTACATCTAAATATGCTTCTCCCCCATCCCCAGCAACCTCAGAACTCATTGCTGAAGCATTAACAGCACCTACCATACACAAGCCCCCCCCACAAAATGTGCTTGTCTTTACACCCAGTGGTTGGCAAAGTTAAAGTGACAGCACATGTAAATTGGTGTAAAAACAATATAACTCTCATGATTTCCACTAAAGATTTCTGGGAACTGTATTTTTATCAGAGCATTTTAGCAATGCCTAGCCTTCACAGGTGGCTGGAGTCCCTGAAGCAGTAGGTGCAAACTTAAATGGACTCTGGGGAATGGTAGAGGACAGGAAGGCCTGGAGGATCATTGCCCATGGGGTTGCGATGAGTCGGACACGACTTCGCACCTAACAACAACAAGCCTTCACAGAAATATAGATGCCAGGATTCCTTGAGAATATGGATTAATGATAAAATCAGTCCCAGTCTTGGGCAAGGATATGCCCTGAATGACAGAGCCATGAATACAGGATTTGTTGGAGGGCGGGGAGTGACTACAGTACAAAATACCCATATTAGTAAGTGTCTCTTGAGTGAAGAATAAGTACAACCTTGGCCCTACTCACTTTTAGCTTAGCAACGCATGGCAGCCTCCAGCTGAGACCTGGGGATTTCCTGGAATTAAGCTCACCTCCAGACTACAGAGATCAGTTTCCGTGGAGAAAATGGATGCTTTGGAGGGTGGACTCTGTGGTATTGTATTCCACTGTCCTTCCCAGACTCCATCCACAGATCTCCAGTAGTTTCCCAACCTAGATATGGCAACTGCTCCCCCCATTCCCTATCAGTGGCCAAGGAGGCCCAACCATAGAAGTACAGCTTATATTGTAATGCTAGGCAATTTTCATGCAGCTGACTTTCTAGCTGGGAAGGTTGGCTATAAAAATAAAGTTATTGTTGTTGTTGTTGCAGTGACCAAGCCTAAGCTAAATAACCGTTGGTTAAGGGCTATTCATGTTGTACAGACTTGGCATAGGCATTTACAGGACTGTATCTCAGTTAAAATGATAGAAACAATTGTCCAAATACAAGTGGCTATTGTTCAGTACAGAGCCTGCTTGGCATGCAGAAGGCATCAGGTTCAGTAATCTCTAGTTGACTGTCAGGTGTCACACACTAGGAAAAATGTTTCACTGCTCTAGGGGGTGGTAGCGGTAATCCACTGCTGTCCTCTAGTGACATTTTATGGGCTGGATTTCATAAATGGATAGATGACACGAAAGTGACATGGATGTTGGGTTCTTCCAACCCTACATGGGATTAAGTCTTACCAAAAAAAGGGTCCCTTCCCCCAAAGAAATCCCTGAAGACATCATGGGCACTGCGGAAATGAAACATATATTCAGGAACACCCCCCATGTTGGTCCTAGAACCTTCGGGTCTGGCTGGAAAAAAAGGAAAGAAAATGCATTTTTAAAATTTGAACTCCAACTTGAAAGGAAGTGAGACCACAGGGCCTGAAGACTACAGCTGGGTGCCCCTTAACCAGAATAAAACAGATCAGAAGGATGATGCTTTTTACAGGGCATGGCTTTGTATGAAGTCTCTTGGAAGTCAGCTAATTAGTCTGACAAGGAAAATGGCATCTGAATATATTTAATTGACAGTAACACCAATAAAGGAACAATTTTGTTAACATCATACAGTTTCATGCTTCATTTAATTCCCTTAAGAGAGAATTATGTGGCTGATTAACAGTTCCAATGAAGCTACTACAATCTAAAAGAAAAGTATTGAACTTTGAGTCAATCACTAGGAATACTGCCTTCCCAATCAAACCTCTATATTCTCTGGGTTATGCTCCAGTTGGTTCACTCTTGGCCATCTGGCCACAGCCTCAATTGGACTAGGATCTTCACAGCTGTCTCTGGAGGCTTAAATAGTGATATATAATGCCGGGTGTCATCTAAGTATTGGTGACAACTCCAAAGCTCCTGATCATCTCACCCAAAGGTTTTATATAAAGATTAAAAAGCACTGGGAAGAAAATGGATCATTTAGACACCCTATGCAACAGATTTTAACTAGCTGATTATACCTCTCCTATGGGATCCCATTGCTTCCTGCCAGCAGGAAATGAATGAAACCAATAGAGGGCTTTTCCTTTACTCCAAACATTGAATCAAGTTGATCCACCAAAATATTATGCTGCTGATAGCAATAGTGGGAGCAATAGACTCACCTGGTGCAACTGGCCAGGTCACCAGTCCATGGGACCCTTGTGGATATTGGCCAGGGCTGAAATTAGAATCTTAACTTGGTTCAACCCCAGATAGTAAAGGGGGCAGCAAACCCAGAGGGCAAACCTGCTCCCTAGGGTAAAGAGAAAGCTCCCAACCTATATGTAGTATGTTTCCGTATCCCCACCCCCCACCCTGGATGAAAATATCAACTTGGGGAGAGCAATTATGAGTGCAAAAAGAACACTTTCCACTTTGGAGATTTCTGAACAGGAACAGCCTGCTGTATGTGGCTTTCTTTTTTTTTTTTAATGGCACTGTGAAAAGAACCACAGCACTGCACAGCACATCCTCATTGGACTTTGCTACAGCTGTGATAAGAGAAAGTGGACTCTGGCTATCACTTACCTCTTCCTATAAGTCCATCTTTTCCATAGCGATCATAGATGTCACGTTTGTTCTCTGAAAGGGAGGAACAATAAGCACAGTCAGTCCATGATCAACTGTCAGAAGAAGCCATTTTTGTGGCTCCACATGCTGAGCCCTAAACTATAAAGGTGCCATCAGAAGCAGAAACCATAGCAATAATGCCAGACAGGTAGGAACTGAAAATTGATAGGAGCCATACTAACAGCCAAAATAGGCCAAACATGGCAAAATGAATGACACTTCAGCAGTGCCACAAAGGAGCCATAGTTCTGTCATAGAGGTTAATTGATTGTCTCTCTTCTGGACAACAACATTTTTGCACTTTAGCGTTCAGATCAGGACATGAGTGAATGGAAACATCTACCAATATGTTGCTTGGTACCAGTTTCCAGGAACTACAGTTGAACTGAAAAAAAGAGATTTCAGAAGAGACAGGTAAAAACTGAGGTGAGTTACCATCAATCATCCAGCTCTTCAGTTAGC
The DNA here is from genome assembly GCF_049243985.1 of Paroedura picta. Lineage (NCBI taxonomy): Eukaryota > Metazoa > Chordata > Lepidosauria > Squamata > Gekkonidae > Paroedura > Paroedura picta. Next base: position 73,789,430 of record NC_135370.1, on the reverse strand, counting down.
ATTATAAGATACTGGGGGAACTGAGAAGCCATAGAAGTCACTACCTACATAGCAACAAAGATCTATGAGAATGTTAGAAGAGGAAGACAATGTAATTTTTCTTAAGTCTCAGACTTCAGAGGGGGCTATCAGGGAGTTTTAGAGAAAGAGAGGTCAGTATCCCAGTATCCTTTCTTACTTGATAGCTATCTCTTTGACGACAGACTGATATTCTCTGGGACCAAACTTCCTTCCTCCTCCTTTTATAGCTCTCTCTTGCACAAGCTTTTCTTATCCATCCCAGCTAGATATATTAGATCAGGGGCTATTATGCATGTACAGGTTTTCACCCATGTCAGTATGCTGACTCTTTTAAATCATCATTTAAAAATGATTTATGCCTGTGCTCTGATGCTGTGGTTTTTTCTACATACAATTATGCATTCGAAAGACTTAAGATTGCAAATCTTTTAAGTGGGGGAGCACTTCCTCCATTGTGTTAGGCACTCATTGGCAAGCCATGGTCAGTTGCAATGTCACTGACCACCACTCTGGCACATGCTGCTGGCAGGGCTTCATGGGAATTGTAGATCATGAACTTGGAGACTTCAACAAGAAATTTCTGTGGGGGCACACAGTTTTTTGAATGCCTACAACCTTTCCCCCTCAGAGATATGCTATTCCTTGTAGAAAGTAGATTGAAATGCTTCTGAGAGAATGAATGAATTAATTTCTGCTGGTACAATGTTGTAATAGCAGAGGTGAGAATGTCTGGGCCAAACAAGGGGTGTCCCAAGGGATATGGCGCTGTCTGTTCACCCATTGGTGTATGGTGGCACAGGGGAGGAGACCAAAAACACGCTAACTTTCATGCATGTAAAACCAGGCATCTTTGGCACCATAGTAAAAGAAAAGTAATAGTAAATCTAGTTTCAAATACTGCACAGAAACGAGCAGAAAAGGCACACCCATGGCTATGAGGGGGCAGGACAAAACAATCAAAAATACTGTGATATGTTTTCCATGGCAAAAACAGTGCAGCATGCAGAATTTTTTAAAGTCTTTTTTTCAAGACTTTTTGCAATGTTTCCTGTTGTACATAATTCCCCTAGGACTCTGTCCCTTCTTATAATAAAGTAGATATTAGATCAGGGTTTCTCAACCAGGGTTTTGTGAAATTTAATTAATTTATGTATATAAATTGGAAGTTAATTTTTTATATCTCTTTATATAAAATAATAAAATCCAAGTTGTATAAGGACGACTTACTTACCCTACCTGATTGGCCTTCCGCGGCATAGGGAGCATTCACTCAACCACCACCAGCCACCTCCCCTTTGTCCTTCCACCCAAGGGAAGAGCCAGCCACTCTTCTGGCCTACCACCCAAGAGTAAGCCAGCCAGAGAGTAGAGTGGCTGGGAGGAAGAGAAAGGCTTGGCTGCAGCCTCTAAAGCCACCCACCTGAGATCCTGGGTGGGAGGCAAGGAAATGGCCACTTGTCAGCTGAATAGGGGCCACAGGAGCTTGGAGAGGCCATGGTATGGCCTGCCCAACTATAGGGGCCACCAGGAAGGCCCCGCAAATTTGCACCCCTACCCAGATGGCTCTACCATGAGCTGCGCAGGCCTCTGTACTGCCTGTCCGGGTCTAGGGGGCAGGAAGGCCTCACAAATGCCCAGCCCCAGCCCAAGCATCTGCAGACCTCTCTGTAGCCATCCTGTACTGGGGTGGCCACAGGAGACCCTGAAAATGCTATGCACTAGCCCAACCGAGCCCACACCGGCTTCCAGAAGAGCCCAGAACAATGGGGAGGCAGGGGGGGAAGGATACAGGACCTGATGACCTGATCGTGCGCGGCAAGGCCTGGTGGTCAGCCATGCCTTCCTTTCCCACCTTCTGCTTTTCTTCCTCCTTTCCTTTTATCTTATCAGTTTTCTATCTATATTTGTCTCTCTCTCTGTTTTTCTGCCTGTCTAATTTCTTTTTTTTCTGCCTTTCATTCTCCCTCCCTCCCTCCCTCCCTCCTTTTTTCCTGTCTAATTTTCTTTTTGCCTTGTTTTTCCTTCTTCTCTTTCTTTTTTCTAACTTCCTCTCTGTCCAATAAAATCAGAGTCCAGTAGCAACTTTAAGACCAACAAAGATTTATTGTGCTACTTCAGACCAACATGGCTACTCATTTGAATCTTTCCTTTCTGTCCTTTTATCTTTTCTTCCTCCCTTCTCTTTTTCCAGTCTAACTTTCTTTCTTTCTCCATTCCTCCAGTGTAATTTATGTATTTGTTTGTTTGTTTCTGCCTGATTTATTTATTTAATTTTTCTGTCTAATTCCCTTCTTTCTTATTCTTTCTTCCTTTCCTTCCTTCCACCTGTCTTCTCCAGAGGAGCTGGTGCCTGGAGATCAGTTGTCTTTCCTGAGGATCTTCAACCCCCCACTTGGAGGTTGGCAACCCAGCTGGCAAACAAATGGAGGAGGAGGAGGAGAGGAATCTAACCTGGCTCTAGAGATTTGAGTCTGCTTAGGCACTTCACCAAACTGGATCTCAAGTGGGAAGCAGGGGGAGGACAGCCAACACCCAGGAAGGACACAGTACAAGCCTATGTCCTAGCACCCAGTGCATTCCTGGGTACAACAAGCTTTGGCCCTAGTATATATAATATTAAAAATTATTGGGAAATAAAAACATATATGGTCATGTCAACCTGCTCCCACCTCCCAAAATGGCCCATGAGGGGCCTGGAGAGAGTGGGAATGGGAGGGACCCTAGCTATACAAATCCTTGCAGGCTGAGGCTCGTTGCACCTGGTAGCAACTGAGTCCAAAGAGGTAAGTACTCCAATTTTAATTTAACTGTGCGGGGGGGGGGGAGCATATAGTGGCATAGACCTGCTCCAGCACAGTTTCTTGCATGGGAGGCTGAAGGTGATGAAGGCTGATAGGCCTGTCCTGGCCCCATTTCTGCAGGTTCTCTTTGGTGAAGAAGAACCAACTGGTAGCCAGCCCAGAGTGCAGCTATGTTTCTGTTCACAAATCATCTGAAAATATTTCTGTGCCATTATTTCCTGTGCTGTGGGAGTGGTCTGGTAATGTCACATTTAGTGGGAGTGTCTGGATGATATGATTTCTGGGGGTGTGGCAAGAAGGTGTAGCCTTCTAACATCACTTCTGGGTTTCTCAAAGCCTGAAGTATGTTTCAGTGGTTTCTCAACAGGAATTAGGTTAAGAAAGGTTGTATTAGATTGGAGGATTCCCTACCTGTTTATTTGTTTATTGTTTTTTGCACTCTCACGCTAGAGCACATGTTTTTCATTGTAGCTTAGCCTTGAGCACTCTTAACATTACCCCAATATTCCAACAAAAGGACAGTAATGAACACAGTTTCTGTCTGTTCCAGCCTTTCTTCTTTGCAATAAGCATCAAAACAGACTGCAAGTTTCTGGCACAGTCTGTGCTTCCTATTGAGATTTGTCTGCAATGTTACTGTTCTCTTCCAGAATTTCTATGTAGGAAAATTAGTAGTTCTTCAGAGAGGCTCTAATTGTGACATGTGTAGCAGAAGGGACTAAATTCCCCACCTTCCAGATTCTACACTGCTGCACCTACTCACAAATATGTGCAACAGTGTTCCATTGTGTTTTGTTCTGTGTTTGTGGGGGGGGGACTATTCTGAATATGGACATTGTTTCTAAAAACACGATGTATTATTTCATCAAAATATCCTTTAAAAAATCCTAATACTTGTTTTCCAAATATCCACATAAAATTAGCATTTTTGCATCTCCTGAAAAAAATAATTGGAACAACAATGAGAGAAAAATGCAGCACAGAGCTGCTGATGAAGACGGGGGTGGGGCAGGGGGGCGGCAGGAGGAGAAGTGGAACTCTTACTGTCTGAAAGCACTTCATATGCTTCTGCAATCTCCTTGAATCTTTGTTCTGCATACTGCTTGTTGTCTGGGTTTTTATCTGGGTGCCACTTCAGAGCTTTCTTCCTGTACCTTCACAGGACCATGAAACAAATCCAGTGATTAGTAAGCATCCATACCATAAATCAGCTAGAAGAGCCTCCTGCTGCCTTTTATGACTCAGAAAACTGAAAAAATAACAAAGACTCTAAGTATTGTATTATGTTAGAAATAGAATTATGCAATAAGACACATATAATCCAAATGACTTTAAAGAATGAAATCAAATAATATTACAAAAACAATGCAAAATTTCTCAGAGAAGCTGGACTTCAGCCATAAAGTAGAAAACATAGGAATCTGGAACCAGTAGAAAGGATGTCCTTCAGTAGCACAAAGTGCTCCCAAATATGCTGTTTTGGGGGGACTGTTACCCAAAATAGACCTGTCTCCTGAATTTATGAAGGGGAAATTAGCAATTCTAGGAGACTAAGATTTTTGAGAGGTGGTAGCAATCAAGAAGATTCCACCTGTGTACACAAGGAAAGAATCCCACCAGGGATCTGAGGCAGATGCAGATTTAAAAGTTAATGAAAAAGGATTATTATTGGGAAATAAATTTAAAAGGGTCCACAACACACATTCACATTATTAAACTAAATACACACCCACAGAAGAGAAGGTATGAAAGATGATTTAAGTTTTTGGGTCCATAAAGGTTTTGATAGCTACCCTCTGACATGCAGGTAAAGAGGTCTGCATAGGAAATCAGCAGAGAATGAACCAGCACACTATGCAGGTTGCATGTCAGGTCCAAAATAACACACACTGAACTGAACCAAATAGGGGTTTTAGAGCAAGAGATGAATCCTAGGGCCAGGTCTGGGGGATTAGTTTCTAAGACAATGTATTGCCATGTGAGAGAATGGAGTGGAGACTATGCTAATAGGGGAAGCTTCAAATGACTAAGTGGGAAACCTCCAGTGAGGATATGATAACCAGGGAGTTCCTCCAGTTTGAGCTATATTTGCATTCGACATGAATGGGTGCTGTGGACGTGCTGGATTCATCCTATTGAGAATTTGATGTGTCAGCTATTAAGAATGGAGACAAGCTGATGAAAGGGTGACTTCCTGGAGAAAGACATCAAAGGAAAACCATGAAGGATCATTGAAGGTGTCAACCAAATGTCAGATACTGTAGACTCCTTTGTTCTTGTAATTCCAGAGTGGGAGAAAGGTTGATGCCTCAGACCTCTGTGTTGTTCATTGCTGCGATAGATTCCGACTGCTGACCACAGCAAGCTTGGCTGGTCACTGATGCCCAAAACATGCCTGGACAAGTTCCGTGGCCCAGCCATATTGTGCTAAGGTGTACCAGGTGTACCAGAAATATTAATACAAGGAGGTTTTCGGGCAAAATACTCTTTGGACACCGCGAGGGGGTTTCTTTGGTCCCTAACAGGGACACGGAACCACCAAAAGCAGCAAGAGAGGTGAACCTGCAGTAGAACAGGTTTACCCCCCAGTGCTTGGGAAAGAGAACTGTCATTATCCAGTAGGGGTTGTAAGTTGTACTGTCCTGAGCTGAGAGCTATTTGTAACCACTAGTGGTGTTCTGTTCTTTTCTCTTTTGGGTCTGTCTTCTAACAGGTTTTCTCTTTCTTCTGCCTTTGTTAATCAGTTCCTTGACCTCACTGGCTGGGTATTTTAGTTCCAAAAAGATTTGTTATAGATCATTTAGATGGGAATCTGTCTGTGGGATTGGAGCAGATGCAGTTATAATGTAGAGCCTGGCTGTATACAATGGATTGTTTGGTATGTTCAGGATGGTAGCTGGAGGCATGCAGGTACATTTGCCGGTCGGTAGGCTTTTGGTATAAGGTGGTCTCTGGGCATCCATTGTTTATTTTTACAGCAGTGTCCAGAAAATGTATTTCTTGCAAAGATTGGTTCATTGTCGGATTGATAGTAGGGTGAAAGTCATTGTATGCCTGGTGGAAAGTATCCAGGGCTTCTTTACAATAAAATGTCATCAATGAATTGCAGGTATACGAGAGGTATGAGTCGATGAATATTCAGGAAGTGTTGCTCTAAGTCTGCCATGAAGATGTTCATGTACTGAGGTGCCATGCGGGTGTTAGTATACAGGGACTCCACATCCATGGTGGCTAAAATGGTATTCTCTGGGAGGTTGTTTGTTTGCTTACAAAGTACTATGAAGTCATGAGTTTAGAAGCATAGATTCAAATGGGTAGCCCTGTTGGTCTGAAGTAGCACAATAAAATCAGAGTCCAGTGGCACCTTTAAGACCAACAAAGATTTATTCATGCCCTGAATAAATCTTTGTTGGTCTTAAAGGTGCTACTGGACTCTGATTTTAATGGGTTTAGAAGAGTATAAGTGCTTAGAGCTATGCGTCAACCTCCCTCTAAAAGCTGAATAAACTGTGTGATCGATACAGTGAACATTGTAGTGCCTTGAACACGTTTATGGAAATAAAAGCGGATGTTGTGTCTTGAAGAGAAAACATCCACTATGCTAGACTTGGCATATAAACAGTGCACTGCTATATATAGCAGAGTGGTGTAGGCCTGGTTTGCATTGTATGTGTTTGTTCACAAGGCTAGTTTCTTGTTTCATATATTGTGGTATCTCCAAATGAAGGCAGCCTGACTCTTCATGATACACTAAGGTCTGTACATGATTAGGGTTGCCAGGTTCCCCCTAGCCAGTGGTAGGGGATGTACACTTGCCTGGTCTACTGGTCTGGGCAAGGGTCCCCTACGTTCTGGATGCGATTCTGTATTGGCATTGCAGAAGATCAATGGTATTTTGAGAAGTCAGTGACAAGTCTACCTTTCCTTCCATTCTGTCTCTGAATCACAATGATATGTATTATGTTAAGCGACAAATATGTTTTCCTAAATTCCTTGTAATACAACTGTATGACATAAAAGAGTGACCGTCAGAGTCATACAATTATATGATATTAAGGAGTAACCAAGAGCCTCTTGTGGCGCAGAGTGGTAAGGCAGCCGTCTGAAAGCTTTGCCCATGAGGCTGGGAGTTCAATCCCAGCAGCCGGCTCAAGGTTGACTCAGCCTTCCATCCTTCCGAGGTCGGTAAAATGAGTACCCAGCTTGCTGGGGGGTAAACGGTAATGACTGGGGAAGGCACTGGCAAACCACCCCGTATTGAGTCTGCCAAGAAAACGCTAGAGAGCGTCACCCCAAGGGTCAGACATGACTCGGTGCTTGCACAGGGGATACCTTTACCTTTAAGGAGTAACCATTGCCTGCTCAGAATAATGAAGTTTGCTTCAGTGTAAAGATATTTGCAGGTGTCTACCTTGAGCAGGGGACTTGGCAGCTGTCCATGACAATGCCGTTGGAGGTTGGCCAAGCCACCTGCAGCTATAGAACTGGTGGGAGAGAGAGATGTTGGGTAGATGACGGCAGAATGCCAGTGTTAACTGCTGGTCAAGGGCCTCAATTCACCCAGTCCCATTTAAATGCTAAAAATCACACCCAGTTTCAAACCTCAACCCCTAGAGGGGCAAGGACCGAGCTTGCTTATTGTTGAAAGCTAATCTGGAGGATCTGATAGGACTGAGATCATCAGTCCTGATAAGGATCTAGGTGAACAACGAGAATCAGGGGTGTGCCAATGTGCCAGTATAAAGCCAGCTGCCCAAGGGATCTGGCACAGTAACTCAGCTGGCTAGGGAAAAGAGAGAGTCCAGTGCCTGAGGATGGCACCACATCTGGGAATCCTGCCAAGAAGGGGAAGAGCAGCAGAAGCCCTCCAGCTGCAGGGAAGACAGGTAAAGACTTATCCTGGGGCTCCTCTGCTATTAGAGAGTGAAGGGGCTTCTGGCAGGCTGCACAGGAAGATAGCAACCTTGCTTGATAGTGGTTATTTATGCTATGCTAATACTTGTAATTTGCCTGCTCGCTGGCGCTAATTGGAAATCCAGGATATCTTTGTTCGTATGCTACCTGATGTGAATATATACTCATCTGTGCTATTCTTGGCTTCAAGTAGGAGGTTCTCCTTTTTCCATGGAGTGTCTTATTGCATACAGATCCAATAAAGAACCTTACCAGAGAGTCTTTGGCAAAATAACCTTGTCATCTTTCCAGGGGAATGGAGCTCTGCAGTCTGGAGACCATCTAATTCCAGGGGATCCCCAGGCCCACCTGGAGGATAGCATCCCTGGGTGATCCTAATTATAAAGAGAGGGTGATCCTCTCTGCCTTTAGCATTTTGTGGCCATATACTCAATTGCCATATGACTCGGCAGCTTTAGTAATTTGTCCAAGCATCAAGCAATTTTAAAATAACAAAAACATGGAACAATATTTTTGTGACCTCTACTGTATTACATGCATCAGACGAGTATTTCAGGGGGTGAAATGTGAGAACGCAAGCCTAAAATTCCCTCCTACACAGACACACAAGGCACAACTGAGGTTTATTGCAG